>NC_142784.1:18423482-19855982 GCF_988280905.1 Pimephales promelas
GCACTCCTTGGGTCTCAGAGACTATCTATCTATCTATCTATCTATCTATCTATCTATCTGTCTGTCTATCTATCTATCTATCTATCTATCTATCTATCTATCTGTCTGTCTGTCTGTCTGTCTGTCTGTCTGTCTGTCTGTCTGTCTGTCTGTCTGTCTGTCTGTCTGTCTGTCTGTCTGTCTGTCTGTCTGTCTGTCTGTCTGTCTCACTATTGGCTGACGTTGGTCATGTGTGATGTACAGAGAAGGGTTCAGTCAATCTTGTCAGGCGTCTATTTCAGCTGATAAAAGTTACGTGAGGATGTGGAGAGTATCAAAATAAAGGTACCGTATTATGATATTTTATGTGTGGCATCGTATCGTTAAGGCTGGAACACACCAAGCCGACGGTCGGCCCTCAGGTAGTTTTTGTGTGTCGGCCGACTAAGTTTCCTCAGTGTGTTCCGCACGTTGGCTGAAATTGGTCCTCGTCGGCTTTGTTTCGGCCAAATAGGACATGTTGAATCGGCGTCGGGCCGTCTTTGAAAGAAGGAACTTTGATTGGCTGTTCAGCTTAGTGAAAGAGCCAGTGCACGACAATAATAGCAAAACAGTAGTTCTCTCTGTGTTTTAGAGCAAAGAGAATCGAAGAACAAGAGGCGAAACTTTAGGCGGCGCTTCGGTAGCGCACTTAAAGATGGCCATCTTCATATCTCTACACAAACGTCATATGATAGCATTGAAATTTGATTCGTATGTATATTGTATATTAATTCTTACACTTTATTTGCTTATATTTTAGAACTTGATTTTAAAATCAAAATAACAAAAAATTAATAAGCGCTCAATCAGTCGACCTCTACTCTCTATTTACGATATCTCTCTTACTTTTTGTTGTCGTGTATTGGTATTTTCGTCCAATAAATAGCAAGTATCAATTTTCAAGTATCAAATTATCATCTGTGTTTGACAGTTAGTAATTATTTGGACAGAATGAAGTCTAGCTTTAGTTTTAACTCAATTAAAACCAATGGTTGCTTAGATGTCTGTTTTAGCTTGAGTTCAGAAATGCCAAAACAGTGGTTTTTTTGGCCTTAGGTAGAAACGCATCTCCACCCATAAGCCTGAAATGCTGAAATGAAAAAGCAGTTAATAATGTAATACAGGAGGAGGACTGAAAGTGAAAGAGGGTCCTGCTCACTTCCTTTGCCGGTTCTCTGGGCCTGGAGGTGTACAATATCAACTCCCTGCAGTGCACATGGGTCATGTGACCCTGGTTGCTATGTTACTGCATTCGACTGCAGGTGTACTCCCCTAATGGGAAGACCCTTGGAGCAGAAAAGTGCCACATCAAGTCAGTTAACAATCAGAGCTGGATCTAAAGAATATCAGCCAAGATCTGAAATCACAAAGTCTGAATGCGCAGGATCCGTGTAATACTTTTAAATGTGTGAAGGCCAAGTCAGAGTGGTTTCTTAAATAATAACATCATTAAAGGAATCACATCATCATTCTAAAGCGATGGTAAGAGCCGTTTTAGCTCCTATAATGCTGAGATATGACACCCACACCGGGAAGTCCTCGGTGGATGGTCAAATGCATTGTGTGTAATGGGAAAGTTATGAGGATAAATGTCTGTTGAAGAGTGGGCTAGTGCAAGAGAATATAGATATAATGTTCCCACTGACCATACAGCTCGGATGTAAATGTCAGCTTGAGAGCAGTTATTCATCCATCCATTCTTCTTGCACACGCTTAACTGCGGCTTCGCCGTTGAGTCGAGGGCAGCTGAAACCAGTACAGCCTGGGGCAATCTGATCAGGGCCATAGGTGAATATATTACTAATGGGTGGTTACCTTCAGGCTTTGACATGTTTGATAACAGTAGATTAGATGGTTATATGGAAGCGAAGAGTTGGGATTTTGCTTCCTTAAATGGTCAGTGTTTGACAGTTCCTTGTCTTAGATGCAGGAAAAGCCGAGTTTTGCAAAATGCTTTGCATGCAATGGAAATTGAGTGCATGCCAAGTGCCATGTAAACACGCTTTTTTTGGCTGGGACCTTAAATCTGCTGGTCGCAAATCACTACCACTAACGTCAGGTAATAGTAGAAGCATAATAATATAATTTATACCCTGGGTGTAAGGGCTGTCTGTACAGTACACATGCAATGTAATGTGTATTCAGTTGATTTACTGCATTTAAAAAAAAGATTTTAATACTTTAAATCAAAGCGAATGTGTAATGATTAACAGTTAAATTACTTTTATATTTCCGCAAATCTGCCACAGCAAACTTTCCCCCCAAAATTTTCTGTATTGTTTTTTTTATTTAGAAAAATAATTATATTATTTTGTATGACTGTTATTGGCTTTTTTTCAATAACTTTACATCAAAGCCATATTGTGAATGTCTGAAAATGAAGAATGAAATTGATTTTGTATATTAAAATGTTTCATCAAATTGAGTATCTAGTACTAGACCATTATTTTTTGGGGGCAGATAATATAGTAGTCAAATACGTCATCATTTTTCATAGACACTTTCTGACTGAGCACCAGCACCATTTTGGTAGAACAGGACTTCAATATTCATGCTCATACTTTTATTTTGTGCAGTATTATCATCCCAGTGCATCGATTTGTGTCTTCATCCGTGTTTCTCTCTCCGTTCTTGGAGTAACCTGCTGTGCTGATGCTCCCCACAGCTGTGGCCCCTCTGCCCCGCAGTAGATTTGGGCTTGCTGGCCCTCTCTTAATGGCTGTGAGCAGTGGGGGAGATGGGCCGCTCGGGGAGCACTTGTTTGTTGATTGGCGACAGCAGCACAGTCATTGTTTCCACAGCTGCCTCGGTCGAGGTTTCGATGTTCTTGATTCGACCTTGGGGAGTCAGGGCCGTTTGATGCGTCCTCCAAACGTGGACATGGCCAAATTCGGCCTGCTTTTTTTTTTATTA
This sequence comes from Pimephales promelas, assembly GCF_988280905.1. Classification (NCBI taxonomy): domain Eukaryota; kingdom Metazoa; phylum Chordata; class Actinopteri; order Cypriniformes; family Leuciscidae; genus Pimephales; species Pimephales promelas. The sequence continues at coordinate 18,426,417 of NC_142784.1, forward strand.
CTCGCTTAGGGGTTGACTGCGTGACTAAAATCTTTAATCACTGTGTCATAATGCGGTTATTTTTGGTAGAAATATCACTCTTAAAAAACACAAGGAAATCCAGCACACTATAATACTTGGAAAAATGTTTCAGTCTCATGACCTTCATCAGCCATATACGTATCATTAAAGGTTTAGTTCACTCAAAAATTAAAATTATGTCATTAATGACTCGCCCTCATGTCGTTCATCTTTGGAACACAGATATTTTAGATTTAGTCTAAGAGTTTTCTGTCCCTCCATTGAAAATGTATATACGATATACTGTCCTTGTCCAGAAAGGCAATAAAGACATCATCAAAGTAGTCCATGTGACATCAGTGGGTTAGTTACAATGTTTTGAAACATCGAAAAAACATTTTGATCCACAAATAACAAAAACTACGACTTTATTTAGCATTGTGTGTCTTCCGGTTCTGTTGTCAATCCGCGTTCAGTGACGCTGATGACGTGTATCTGGTGGGTCCGTGTATTTGAGTTCAAATAAATATGGCTGGGCAAAAAAATGCAACTCTTCCTCTGTCGAAATCCTTAGACATGTTTGTGAAGATTGATTTTTTTACAGCGTGCATCTCCCTCAGATTGTGAACAAAGCTTGGGCGCACTGATAACACGTCATCAGCGTCACTGAACGTGGATTGACAACAGAACCGGAAGACAATACAATGCTGAATAAACTTGTAGTTTTTGTTATTTTTGCACCAAAAGTATTTTCGATGCTTCAAAACATTCTAACTAACCCACTGATGTCACATGGACTACTTTGATGATGTCTTTATTTCCTTTCTAGACAAGGACACTATATCAAACATACATTTTCAATGGAAGGGCAGAAAGCTCTCGGACTAAATCTAAAATATCTTAAACTGTGTTCTGAGATGAACGTAGGTCTTACGGACTTGGGACGACATGAGGGTGAGTCATTAATGATATAATTTTCATTTTTGGGTGAACTAACCGTTTAAAGATCTCATTCTTAACAAAATTTGTTAAGAATGAGATCTTTAAACGGTTAGTTCACCCAAAAATGAAAACAAATAAATATGTCTGGTATTAGTGCAAAAACAGTTTCACAATTGAGTAATGCATTAGACTTGACTCAATGCAACATTTGAAGCCATAGTGCTGCAAACTAAGATGAACTGAAAGTACCTGTTTGTGTGTTTCTTAACGTAGAACGTCAAAATTAAATTTCTCCCATTATAATCAATGAATTTATCATTTCTTGGTGTCAGATTAAGCTGCATCACAGATATGCCACAGTTAAAATGGTGCAGCAGTATCTCTACCTTCTCGCATTATATTCAATTCAGTAATACAATACCCAGCATTTTCGCTTTTTATTCCTGAAATTTGAAACTATTAAGATGCATGTAATCCAGTGGTGGAGTTTGAGCAGAAATGTGTGGGGGTTTTTTTCGTACGTGCTTTTTTTGTTGGATGTTGTTTGAAATCTCTTTACAGCCCAAATTCCAGACTCTTCCGTTTTGAACGGAGCAAACAAACAACAGCTCGCTATCCTGATTTAGGCCTAAATTGGAAAACAACCAAGTACAGTTGTGCTTGTTCTATTGAAGTAGACACCCTACTGAGGACTCCTGACTGAACCTGAAAGTTTAGGAACTCTCATCTCCTCCAGCAACCATTGTTTTGTGTTTGATCAAATCTTGAAAAGCCACAATGAATGTAGAGTTTCAGAGTAAATTCATATTCTGCAGTTTGGCCTGAAAGCATTTGAGAGTTTAGATTTTTTTTTCAACAATAAAGCTACCTCGAAGCCTCGTCTTTAAACGAATGCTTGTGCATTTTTTTAAACAATTTTATCAAACAGGAAATTCCCATCTCACCCCTGCGTCTGTCTTTTTTTTTGTGTGTGTGTTTTTACAGCTCCAGTTCTCATGCTGTTCCGCAGCACATGCCGCACGTCTTCCCAAATCCCAGCTCTTAGCTGCCTGCCGTGAAAACCACTCTCAAAGTCCCGTCCCTTCCCTCACACAAGCTTTTATTTGAACATGCTTTTACCATTCATCATAGTGCGAAACCAGAGATCACAGCCTCTCTCTGAGGACAGTACATAAAGGGGAAGTTTACTTGGGGAACATCAGCAGGTAAAAAAAAGAAAGGGAAAAGTAGACGCGACACTTGAACTTATGATTGGCACCTTTGACAAGGTTTGAGCGAGTTGACGGTGTGCATCCATAACCATAAAAGATATTGAACTGTTGATGTTGTGTTTATGAGCGCATATAGCTCAGAGAGGCAGCTGTCCTCAGAGTTGCACCGTTGAGTAACACAGCAAAGATTAATAGCCCACGATAGACAGTAAATGATACTTGATTTATGGCTCATTATATACGCTGCTGTGTGGCTCATAGTCTTACACACTGGGCTTTTAATACTGCCGTGTCTATCAAAAGAGCCAGGCTTATGAATACGGGAGCTGAGAAATTATAATAAAGTAATTAACATGGAAAGACCACTGCTTTATAAGCGATCTCAACGTTAATTTGGCCCACTTGTGGTTCTGTCGCAGCCAGGGTTACTGACTGTTGCAAGAGATTATAGGGGTGTGATAAACAAAATAAATGTGGTGTATTTTCCTGTTGGGTTTATAAATGGAGGCTGATTGGGACTTAGTCATTCCGCAGTTTATATGGCACCAAAAAAAGGGCCAACTACTTTTATTAGGGCACATTTTAGGATATCAAAGAAAAATGTTTTTATTTTTGGTTTTTGTAGGGATGCCATTTATTTCGCATGGGTGAGTATTATAAATGTGGTTTCACAATTAATTGATGCACGAATTGTAACATTAAAAGGCGTGACAATCATTGTTCGATGTAAAATGAACAATTTTGGCATTAATCTCCCACTCGCATTATAAAATGTGTGCCATCGGAAGAGCTCAAACTGTCCTTCTTGGCTCGGCAATCTATTTTAAGAAGGCCCTTGTTGTGAAGCAACACTCTCCCTGATGTATTCTTTTGTCCACAACCAGTCATTACTGCCACTGTCACCCTCTGAGAGATGTTCCCTCCCTCTACGCCAGGGTTAAGGGCTGGCCTACTTTTGACCCAGAGAGCGGGTGCTCGCAACTGGTGATGGGGGGTGATCTTAAGGAGTTTGCAGACCATTTTCACTGGTGGATCTCACCCTTGAAATGTGGAATCTTTCATCTCACTCCCTTTTTTAAGGCGCTCTTTTCCCAAGCTCCAGTGATTCCTGAAATCCATGTCCAGGGGCTTCAGGTACGGCTGTAAATCCCACATTCTTAGTGTGGTCCTACTCCTAGTTCTTATCCCGGAGGCTGAGGGGATGTGTGAGGGTTTAGTGGAGATGATTGCTAAACGTTGTGGGCTGCACGGAGACCCATGAACTCGGCTGTTTCTTATTTCTTTTTCGTTTTTGTTTCACCCCCTATTTATTAATTTCTCCGTCAACCATTTTTAGCTGCAACAGCTAAAGCTTGTACACAGAATTAATATAATACAGAAGTCAACATTTGAAGTGGATCAAAAAAGTTATTCAAAGTTGTCCTTAGACAAGAACGGGTATTGTTCAAAATTCTCATTTCTCAAATTGTTCAAAATGTATAACTTTAATGAAAGGTTTTGATCCACTTCAAATGTTGACTACTAATATAATATAATATAATATAATTTAAAAGTTTGGGGTCAGTATGTTCAGCAAGGATGTATTAATTGATCAAAAGTGACATTAAAGACATTTAAAGTAAAAAAAAAAGAATTTGGTTTCAAATAATTGTGACACTGAAGACTGGAGTAATGGCTGTTAAAAATGTAGCATTGTTATCACAGTAATATATTACGTTAAAAAATATACAAGTTTAGGATGCACCGATATGAACATTCTGGCTGATATCAATAATTCTTAAGGCTATATATAAAATTTTATAACCGATATATTGGATGATAAATCTAAATCCAAATTTTTATATAATTTTAAAGTCTGATTACAATTACCATTAAAATGTTCCTAGCACTTCAACATAAATCAAACATATACAGTGCAGTAGCGTTGTTTAAAAGTTTTAAAATTAATTTTACATTCCAAAACTTACTTTATATATATAAAACACATTGACAAATAAATACAATTATGGCTAAACAATACCATGGGTAAAAAAAAAATGGAATAGCCACCCACCTCACAGACAAAAGAAATATATATATTTTAATTAAACCATATTGTTAATAGGGATGGGCATTTTTCAAAAAAATATTGCATTTATTACACCACCACCAGCAGCCTGCACAGTGGTAACAAGGCATGATGGATCCATGTTCTCATTCTGTTTACGCCAAATTCTGCTCTGCCATTCTCCTCTGACCTCTAGCATCAACAAGGCATTTTCGCCCTCAGGACTGCCGCATACTGGATGTTTTTCCCTTTTCACACAATTCTTTGTAAACCCTAGAAATGGTTGTGTGTGAAAATCCCAGTAATAGAGCAGATTGTGAAAAACTCAGACTGACCCGTATGGCACCAACAACCATGCCACGCTCAAAAATGCTTAAAATTACCTTTCTTTCCCATTCTGACATTCAGTTTGGAGTTCAGGAGATTGGCTTGACCAGGACCACACCCCTAAATGCACTGAAGCAACTGCAATGTGATTGGTTGATTAGATAATTGCATTAATGAGAAATTGAGGTGTTCCTAATAATCCTTTAGGTGAGTGCATATCTAAGTGATGCAAATGCACAAGTGAACTTTAACTAACACGGCAACTAAACCCAAAGAATTCACAAAGTTTTATTATAACATTATAATGTTATCTAATATCACCGCCTCAATCACAGTTGAGCTTGATGCACTGAAGGTAAAGATGATCACCAGTAAACTGAAGCGCTTTACTACAGTGTTAATCTGAGCTAGTGTCATTCATTTTGTGTCAATGTTCAAATTCCTAATTCGCCCGTTTACTCTTCCTTGATTTGGATTATTCTCCGGTATATTCTCTCTCATTTTTGACATTTTTTGCTTGATAGCTTCTCTTTTCCACTTCCTTTGAATGAGGTGACTGAGTGGAAGGCTCCCCCCTGTGCTTCCGGCTGATCTCTGTCTCTCGTTCTCTCTCTCATGTTGTTAGTGGAATCAAGGGCAGTGCCACAGATGAGGAGGAGACATGCTAAAAGTAGCCGCCACTGATCACTGAGAGTGAAAGTGGAGTACCCCCCGTGCACCTTTAATCCCACTCACTTGTTCTCACTCTCCCTAGCTCTCTTTCTCTCTCCTGATGTTGATTACAGGTCTCCAAGAGTTACAGCAGTGGAGAACCAGGTCTTCAGTGAGCCGTACTTCCTCTCTGCTGGAAAGTCCATAGCTGAAAAACTAGTAACTGTGTTTTGAAACATTAGTTAGTTGAAGTTGGTCATTGTAGCAGTCCAAGCTGGTCAGTAGATGGTTAACCAACTACCATGTTCCAAATACTGACTTGACCACTTTGCTGGTCCAAGATGGTCTGGAACAGCTAGAAACCAGTTACCAGCTAGATATCTGTAGGACCGTTCCTGCCATTCTGTTCCTGTGGATCTTCGGTTTAACCACATATCCTGAGGGACACATGGCTTTCCATCCCCAAACTAGAGTAGATTATCCAGTCATCCAAGCCACAAACCTCACTTTAGGCAGATTGAAAAATTGCATATTTTGGCCTTCAGTTCTAGACAAGTAATATTTGACCCCTTTAAAAGGATTCTCTTTGAAAGCGCAGTCTTCGACTTACAAGTAGAGGACAGCGAATGGACTGTTTTAATCAGGCTGTCCTTTTTATGATTGTTTTATTTAGCCTTTTTTTAAGCAGGTCATTATTTAATTTGTCATTGTCTTGGACTGGGGTTTGTGGCTAATCAGTGAGTTGTTCATGGTGCTCTTCAAATTTATTCTCCTCAGCAGTGCACAGGCATTTTTCACGTTAAGTAAAATGCTAATGTAGAGTAGTAAAATGAGAGATTGTAGGGCTGTCGTATTCCGCCAGTCCATTATCATTATGTTGGAATGCTTTTCGATTTTCTCTGTCAGTTCATTTAGTTCTGCATAATAACAAATAGACAGCCTTTCCCGTGATTCCACAACAGCGGTGCTACTTCAAAAACAGCTGGGGGAAGATTTACAACCTATGTTTCCCCTTTCGCCTATTACTTTGTGTGACTGTCGATGGCAAAAGAAGCTAACAAAAGGGATCTCAAACTAATTTTACCCAAGTTGTCTGTCAGTGTCTGACGATGCGGCGACTCCCCCAATCAGGGTTTCGGTGCATTCTGACAAACCGCTACCAAAGATTGCGGAGCTTCCCCACAGAGCTACCTTCATTTTCCTGTCTGCCAAATACACCTTCAGGTTCGATTGACATTCCCTTAAATGGCTCTTTTCAGCCAGTTAAAGCTGTCCGCTGATGCTGCCTGAGTGATTGGCCTGTTTCTCGATCTCCTCCACCAGAAAACAAACTCCATTGCATTTACTATTTACTGCTCTCAATAGATTAACTGCTTCTTTGTCTTTCAAGACAGATAAAGTGTGAACATTGCAAAGGGGGATTGTGAAGTCAGTATGGTATTAAAATCCACCATATTTTCTTTCTTTATCTAAATATTTGGATTTATGCTGAATATACACTATCATTCAAAAGTTTAGGGCCAGTAAGATGTTTACTTTAAAGGAATTAACTCTGACTATTCAGCAAGGGTGCATTAAATTGATCAAAAGTGACAGTAAAGACTTCTACATACAAATAAATTCTATTTCAAATAAATGCTTTATGTATCTGTTTCAATGTCATTTCTGAAGTATGTGACACTTGAGTCTATTGAGCGCTACTGAGCTTTGCCATCACAGCAATCAAATATATTATGAATTTGATTATTATAAAATCTTAAAATTCACAATATTACTGTATATTCGATTAAATAAATACAGCCTTGTTAAGGATAAGAGACTTGAAAATAAATTTGACCAATTCCAGACTTTTGCAATTGGGGATTAGAAACAAAACTTTGCTTTCCATTTATTACTTCAATACCACAGCAAAAACTACTAGCCAAGCTAATACAGTTCAAACATTATTAAAGACAAGTGAGCAGTCAGTATAATAGATAAATACAATAGAAAAAATGACAAATAAAGTAAGATGTAATATTAAGTGTAAAAACACTGCACAGTGTTCACTGTATAATTGAATATAGATTGACCTTTGTTAAAGGTGTGTTTTGTCATTTGATGAACAATAGAGGTAGACAGCTGCAGATCTTTAAAGCCTGCCTTCACTTTTAAGACCAAATGCGTGGATCCAATATGTCCATACACATCTGATTTCTTTCCAAATTAAAGGACTCTTTTCTGTTTGCGAGCTCACCGAAACTTGAACGTTAAAATTGGCAAGAAACAAGTGCAAATTATAATTAATCAATTAATGTAGTCCTTTGGGGCCTGGTCCATACGGATCACGGATCAACTACAATCCGTTACACCAGCCTATTTCATTTTGACCTTAGGTGAGGCGGGTGACCTCTAACTGTAACGTTATAGGTTGATGAGCTGTTGTTGTGAGAATGAGAATGTGTTCTGTAGTGCTGTGACCGGCAGGTGAAACGAAGCCGCCCAGAGGCCTGCAGAGAACTTAGTGGCTGCCTTTGCTGGTGTGCTATCTGGTTAACCTCACCTGTGCCTGTAAGCCAGTAGTCTACTATAGGAGTAATTGAACACAACTTTGCTGTAGTCTCATTAAAACCCAGGAGGGAGCGAATGGGGTGAGAGCAGACAGAAGGAATCTAGGAGTTTGGGCTAAGTCGTACAAAGTGGTTACTGTCTTGCATAACACAACCCAAGTTCTTGTTCCACTTTTCCCAGTAGCATTTCTTTGTCAGGCCACATTATATTGGTTGATGCTAGAGGTGTAACAATACCCTCGTGTCACTATTCGTTATCATGATACTGATAATCCAAAAATGTACTGTTGATTAAAATGTAATGTATGCTTGATACATTGTGGGTTTGAATGAATAAGCTTGTACTTGGTACTTGTAACAAAATGCACAGGACACGATGATTTTACCAATTGGCGAATGGGTCTTATTTAGAAGGCGGGACTTATTTCGTCATATTGAGCAAAACAATATGAGTGGCGCATCTTGTTATTCTGTATTCTTTGATGTTGACCACTTTTTTTTGTGTAACAAGACATTTGGCATTATCAGGACCCACAAATATTCCCCAATTGCATGATTATATATTATTTAACATTATATAATGTAGTACTGACACTAAAACTCTGAAAACTTTATTGTCACTATCCATTATACATATTGTTGCACTTTTGTATTGTGACACACAATGTATTGCTACACACCTAGTTGATGCACAATTCTAGTTGTGGATGGACAGAGGAGATTCAGCCAGTATTTAAATACTGTTAGTCTTATGGCCTTCAATTGCACATCTCTGTTTCAAATCAATGTCCACAAGGCACTACAGAATGACCTGTGACGTTTATCCATATTGAAGCATCAATATGTCCTGTGCCTGCTTAGCATCTGATCTAGTCTGTGCCTGCCTGGCAGCTCTCTTAGTGTCTTAGTGAGATTAAAATGGGGATCATGTTTGAGTTTGCTTCAGCAGGGAGGAGACGACCTCTTTGGCCCTTCTGCAGGCAGTTATGAACTCTTTTACATGGCTCCATCCATATAACCGATGATGGGTTTGCCCTCTCCTGTGATGCATAAAGTGTGGGGCTTTTAAATGGTGAACAACATATTCACCTTTCTCCTTTATATATATATATATATATATTTTTTTTTTTTGACAATTATAAAAAAATTTGTATAAAATGTAAAGTTTGTTAGTCCAAACCAATAATGAAAATGCTACAATTTAGAGTAACCACAATAGTTAAGATGCTAATTATTAATTTATTATTGGAATACGTATACCACATATTATGTTCTTAATCTGGTCTAATGATCCATTTAGTTTTTTTTCCCCTCAAAAATCTGAAATAAAATAATTGAAATGGTTGCGTAATGGTTGTTGGCCAATTAATCCAGTTATTGGATTGTGAAAAGTGGTGTATATACGATGCGTTATTGGAAAAATTAAAGAGCTTTTTGTGAACCAAAAAGTCTTTTCAGAGGGGTTAATTAATTAGTTGCCTTGTTAAAAATTTTATAATGATATTGTTTACTGAGGAATATTTCAATATAAGACCAAGAAAAAAAAACTGAATAAGAAAGTCAATTATGATTTTATTTTGACTTATGATAAAGAAGGCAAATAATCTTATTTTTGACTTGCATGAGTGTAGCATACCAGATCCATCTGTTACAGTAGCTCAACCGCCGAGTAATGCCGGTAGAATTTCGAATGGTGATAACTGAGCTTCCCTTAGGTTAGGCTCCCCGCTACGCACTCTCAGAGACTGTAATTGCCGAGGTGATGTTAAAAGCGGCAAACAGCTTCCGCTAGGGCTATCCTGTCAGCGATGTTGAGGAGCAGCAGGCGTAGTCCTGATCCAGCAGCTGTTGAGAGGGAATATGAAGGCGGGCGGGCGAGCGAGCCATCCACAGGTGCAGCGCGTTAGACGCTTCACAGACAGCTTGCGTTTGTTTTTGCCGTTGTTTTAGTAAGCAATGCTGTGTTTTCAGCTCTGTCAGCCGTCACAACGCTCCCCATCAAAGCCCGAATCACGCCCTTGAAGTTCTCCGAGATGGAGCAGCTCTCAGACAGAGGAGACAACCTCCTCGTTCAACGCTCCTTTTATTTATTTATTTTCATCTTGTTCTCTTCTCTTGCATGTGGTGTCTGTTCAAAAAGGCAGGCCTCATACAGGGCTTCTGGGTTAGCCATGAAAGCTAATGGAGCTCCGTGCTTCAAAGGAGCCATAGGCAGAGCTGTTCTCTGTCTCGGGATCGCTGTGGTGCCGGGGGAAGATTAAAGCTCATTGAGGCCGTTGTGGCTCTGTTTGGTCCAGGCCACGTCTCCAGGTGGGTTCTGGGATGTGTCAGTAGGATGAGATGGGTGCTGGGTTAGACAACCTCAACCACCTGTGATCTTCCTTGTGATTAGCTCGCGAGCTTTGAAGCTGGTTCTGTCTCTCATCTCAGATCAATCAAAATGGTGCAATTGTCACTTGTATTATTAAATGTAAGAACGTGTGTTTTAAAGTCTAATGCATGCCGTCCAGCTTATATGGTTGCGCACATCAAATCTCTGCAGAGATTGTGATTCCTCATCACAGTGCATGAGCAAGTGTAGTCCCTTCAGATTAATTAGCTGGAAAAAAACAGAGACAAACAAAGAACATGACAAATAAACACATTGTTAAGCGTTGCACAACGCAGCTTGTCATATATTTTCCTAGACGAAAAACAACACTCTTGGATTATGATCTATGCGTTTGACCCAGATTGCGAGAACACTGGCTTTTCTGCGGTGTGTGTGTGTGTGTGTGTCCCTTTATGCTGGACTGAACCTTGAGCTTCAGCAAGCTCAGTGCCAGCCGGTGGTAACTGGAGCCCAAGGTAATTTGCAGACCTTAAACACAGTGCATCCAGTCAATGAACCCCCTGGATTCCATTACCATGTACTGAGCGGCGAGCAGCGCTAATTAGCAAGGGATCGAATCGGAGTAACCTTCGTACTTGGTTGCCTCTTTCCAGGCCAAGAGCTTATTTCTTTAAGGTGCAACCACAGCTTGCATCCAAAGAATGGATTTCTAAGATGAAGGATCGTTTTCGATTGCTAGATGAATGCATTTAATTCAACATGGGATGTGACATTCTCTAGAAATATATCTAGTTATGCCACCAAAACAACTTTCTTGTAAGTACACTATTTCAAATTAGTGAGCAAGTATCAGCCAATAGTTGTTTGTCAAAATTGTAATCGGTGTCAGACAAAAAAAATTAAATAAAAAAATAATCCTATCTGTGCTTTCATTTTTGTTGGCAGAGCATGGGAAGGTATCTGTGGAGTGATGAATCACAATGAAACGAATTACATGGTGATGCTCCAGAGCGGTGTCTTCATAATTCTGTTGAGAAACATAATAATAATAAATGCATCTCTACCACAGTGAAGCATGGAGGAAGAGGTAGTGTTGTGTGGGAAGTCTTTTTAGCTGCTGGTATTGGTATATTTCACTTGTGAAAAGACATTTAATGCTTTGATGTACAGGAGCCTTGCTTCCCACAAGTGAAAAGTTGTTATCAAAAGAGGAATAATCAGATGATCAGCAAGAAAACGCTCCTGCCCAAACGTAAAAAACAATTAAGTTACAGCTAAGTTACTTTATCTACAATATCTGATCCGTGATTTGTGATTAAAATGGTTAATACCATTAAAAGAAGAAGGCATTACAAAATGATAAAATGCAGTATGAAAAACATTGATATTCATTTAAAGATTTGTTCAAATTTACATTAGCAGTGTTTTTCAATTATTAATGTTTTGAAATATTAACTTTACCTTATGCCATCATCTAACGCTCACTTAATCTAAATGTAAGAATGAGTGGAAATGACTCATGAGCATGCACAAAGAAATATTCTGTATCTTCTGATTAAGTGTCTGTCCTCAACCATGTGGTGCATCAGTTGATGTGGTGCAGTTATATTGTGTGTCCTTAAATAAAACCACATTTATTTTTGCGTGTGTATGCATTATTTCCAACCAGTAGGATTTTGTACATTGTGTCTTTATTGCACCTCTGTCTTTGACATCTGTGTTGAGCAGATAGGACATATTGGCGTTTGTTGTGCTGTTGCCTCTCCTTTAGTGAGTGTAAAGGCTGTCAGTGCATAATGGTGTACATTCCCGGCTCTGCAGTGGCTCCAATAATGATGACTGCGGGTAGGGGAAACTAGGTTATTTTAGGCGTTAGTGTCTCTATCAGAGAACAGTGTCGAGAATGCCTTGTGCCAGAGAGGGTGTTATTTACCCTCCTGTTTACGATATGATTGCCAAGGGTAACAACATATCAGATGTTTCTTAGATAGATCATTTCCAGGGGCCGCGAAGTCAACTTGAGAATTCTTATGGGTTTATCCATTACCTACAGCAGGAAATGTTGATTCGGATAAATGAAAGGCATCATTGTGTTTGCTCAGAAATGCTACACGCATAATGTCTAATGTGAGCCCATGGGCTTAATACGAAGCGGGTGTCGCATCAACCCAAATCTAATCAAAGTCCTCAAAGCCGTCGAACACGCCTATTGATGAAGGCTGTGCTTTTCAAAGCCAGCTGCCAAGTTCTTCGTGGGCTTGTCGTAGGCAGCGGGAGCTGAGAAAATAGACCTGCCGGACTCTGACGTAATCATTTCCACTGCTTTGCCACCTTGAAAAATGGATGCCATGCTATTCTGGGACTGAATGGGGGAAAAGTGCAAAGAGACCAGAATAATTGAGCGTGGGGGCTGGGAGTTTTCTTTCCCTCTTCCCTTCGCTAAATTGCCCAGTTAATTATTATTTTAGGAAAATCGCCTGCTCTGTTGCTGCTGCTTGGATGCGGAGGTCTTAACGGTCCCCCCTTGGGGAGGAAGCAGCGTGGCGGTGGAGGCTTATGGGAAGGAGCGGAATGTCATTAGGATGGGATGTGCTCCGACAGAAGAGGCGTAGTCTCGAATCTCCAGAGTGCTCCTCTGATACTTGCCTCGTAAGGTCTCCATCAGGGCCCCTTTTAGATTATGACTCTGATCTCTCTTAAGATGTGCAAAAATCATCTCTAGTAATGACCATATGAATTATGCACGCTTCTCAATCCCTGACTAATCTTTTCTTCTCTCTATGTCTCTCTCTTTTACCCTCCATCTGCCCCACCCCACTGTCTAGTTCTCTTGTTGGCTCATTTGGTCTAAGGTCCTGGTAGATAAATCCTAGTTGGACTCAAGAGCGGAGTGAAATGAGGTATTTCAGATCCCCCTCCTTTGGCCGACCCTTTTGCCCTTTTCATCATTTTTCTTTCAAGGCTAATAAACGCTGTCAGAAGCGCCTCAGGTAGGGGGACGGCAAAGGACAGTGCTGAAAAATGAACTTTTCCTTCTTTTATCAGTAAGTTTGCTACCTGCTGATGACCTTACCGCCCTCGGCTCTCCGTTTACCTGCTCAGGTTCGCCCCCTTTGTTATTAGTGATCTTATTTGAGACTGGGGGGGTCCCGGATGGCATCCAGGTCTCGGTGGTAGCCGCTCTCTGGTTCACATCCTCACTTTGAATCTTTGCCCCCACATGGTGACTTTGTTGCTGTGCTTTTTTTTGTACGGGAAAAGCTCTAGCGCATTAATGATTGTGCCATCCTGCGAGATGACGAGGTGGTAAGAAGTCATCTTGTTGAATCTTGTGGCTGGTGATCCGGCTTTTGTGTCCAGGCTTGCATCTGTGTTCCATCTGACGGGTTTAATCCAGCCAACACGCTGCTTGTTTTTGCTGCCGTTTCCGCTGCGTTCCGGTTCATTTGACGTGTGCTCGGTTACCCCTCCCTTCTCTCTCTCTCTCTCTCTCTGTTGTTTTCATCATGTCTTCTGTCTCACCCCCTCCTCTCTTTAGCTATAGGTAACACTATCTGTCCTGTGCTGTCAGAATCTGGCTTGTCTTTACCGCTCTGTGAAAGATGCCAGGTAGCTGGGTGGCACCTTGGAGGGGAGGCCGTGCCCTCACAAAGGGGTGCAATGCTTTCTGTTGTGATGGAACCTGTCAATGGAACATATGGCTTTCCCACTAATCAGCACTTCTGCCCGCCTTCCCCCATATCTGCTGATTCAGCACACATGCACCTTGGCTCCACCCTGGAATATTGTGCTTTAACAAGCAGTCTGTATTGTGGAAAGTCAACAATTATGCACTTCATATTCTCACAGTTGCTTTTACTGTGGAGCTCTACTGTGGATTCTTGCTATGGATAGAAACAGTATCTTGTACTTGTCATGTTGTATCTGTCCTCTTAGAGAATGTTAGTCAGTGTTTGGGATGCTCAATGTATTAGTTTAAATTAATCTTAAAAGATTAAAGTTAAACTTTAAAAACGTTAATCTTTTAAGAGCACTGTTAAATGTTATCTTTAGTGAGTCATAATGAATACCAATTTTTCATAGTATAGGCCTACCTTTATAATTGTGGGATGCCTAAATTTATTGTAGCGTCTTAGACATTTTTTTTTTTTGCAGTATTTTATCATAGGTCGTTTTTTTCATCATAAAACATTTTATTGATTGCTTAATTTATATTTGCGAAACATTGGCACCCCATTGCTAAGGTGATTGTCAGGTCATTGCTATGCAGTTGTTAAGGTGTTTTGAGTGGTCAATGGAAATTAGTCCCCCCATCCACCAATTTTATTGGCCGGTGTGTGTAAACAGCCCGGTTGTGAAGGAAAGTGATCAAAAAACCACACAATTTAAGTTTCATGTCTGTAGCACAAACAATGACATTGTGGGATGAGTTATATAATGACGTTTAATACAGACTGATTTGCTAAATTTGAGTTCTGTTAGTGGTGATTCTTGGCTTTGTCATAGTCATGGTGTTCAAAAAGATCTTTAGAGGTAACCAGCCATCAGTTGTGACAATGGAAACTCTGCTTTGACTTTGGACAGCAGCTAGCTGTGGCTCTGCAGTCTTCTGAAAATAACCCCGTCACGGCCCACAGGGCAGCACTGGGTCTGAAGGAGAGTGGCAGATTTGTCTATATAAGGAGTGAGGGAGGTCTTCCCATAGGGCCATTCTGAGCTGAAGTGCAGGTGGAGCTCTGCCCGGCTACTTCATCCTCCACCATCCTTTGTCTCTCGCTCTGTTTTAGTCTTTGTCTTTGTTTTGGCCTTCTTTCAATCATAAGCATTACTTAAAGGGTTAGTTCACCCAAAAATGAAAATTCTGTCAGTATTTACTCACCCTCATGTTGTTCCAAACCTCTATGTGTTTATTTGTTCTGCTGAACACAAAGGAAGATATTTGGAAGAATGTTTTAATCAAACGGATCTCATTCCCCATTGACTACAGTCAATGGGGAATGAGATCTGTTTGATTAAAGCATTGGGGTGAGTAACATGAGGGTGAGTATGAGGGTGAGTGAATACTGACAGAATTTTCTGACAGAACATGAGGGTGAGTAAATACTGACAGAATTTTCATTTTTGGGTGAACTAACCCTTTAAACTGCCATTTACCGTAAAGCTTTTGTCTCATCCTAGGCCTCCCCTCCTCCATTTTTATTTCCATTTTCACCCTCTCTGTGACAGGTGATCGGCCGGACTGCTGAGGAGAGGTTAGAGAACGTATTAATAGGAGTGCGGGTGACTTGGCCAAGCTCTTTCCTTTTGCACCTGCAGCAATTGCTGAACATGGCGATTCGCCGCCTCCCTCAGGTCTAGACAGGACGGGTCACTTCAGTTCAGCCCAGGTGCAGGTGACCAGACAGGTCAGGCGCCATCTCAGATGTCAGGCCACAGCTGAGAAAAATCCAGCCAATGAATCCCTATGCGGAGAGGGGAGGAGTCACACTGATGTGTTTTTATGTTGCCTCCTTAAACACGATAGATAATGACAATGTTTCAGCGAACAGCTTGACAAATACAGCGGTGCTTTAAGCAAGCTTCCCGCTCCTGCGTGATTGTGTGGATGTTGTTTTTGATGAGCTTTTAAAGGCTTTCTACAACGTTTAGGGCCGGGAGACAAGCCAACCGTCGCATCCCTCCCTTCGCTCTGCTGGAGCACGGACAGAAAACGAGCGAGAGATTCTGTTTCGCCTTTAATCGCCGACTAGCGCAAAGACAAACAGTACTCCTCCACCTGAGAGGCACTCTTGGGGGAGCACTAATGATGCATTTACAGGCTGTGTTTCAGCAGAACCTGGCCGTGCCCTTCAGGTCCACCCCGAGCTCTCGAACATATTACTTTACAACTGCATTGTCTTCCGTTCTGCTGAGCCGGGCAGAACGGCAGTGCAGCCCAACAGGAAAAACGAGCTAGCATCAAACCGCTGCCTCCCAGGCTGATGTTTCTTCCCCTATTACCAAAGCTTGACATTTGAGAGAATGGCCTTTTCACTCTGGGGTTCTCTGACAATGCATGGAATCGTGTGTCCTCTGCTGTCTTCCTCTGCTGTGTTTTTCTAAACTTAGCCCCTCGTTCGAGCGCCGGCTGACATCAGGTGCCGTAGTTGAGAAGCGGCGGTGTCAGCTTGGCCCTTCGCGCACTGCGAGTGCGGCGTGACGGCGCGTTTCTGTGCCGCTGTGTGGTAAGCTGTGGTAAACACGCGGTAGAATGTGGCTGAGCTTTAGTAAGCCTTGCGTTCAGATCCCCAGCAGAGCCAGAAACAGGCTGACATCCTGCCAAGGAAGACAACTGCTGAGAGGAGAGGGAGAGAGGGAGAGATTGAGTTTTCCCTAGAGATAACTCGATGAGAAAATACATGGTTGTCCATTTGGACTCTTTTGGAAAATTTGTAGCTGTTGTAAAAATATATGTTTATAGCATTATGCATGTTTATGATGCGTATAAATCAAATCGTAATTTCTAGTTATGGCACACAGTGGCAGTGGGGTAGGCAGACCTCCCAGGAGTAGGGGCGGAGGGACCAAAAAGGGCACTAAACATTTTTTTTGTTGTTGTTTTTATCCTTTCTTTCCTTGGCATTCTAAGAAAATATGCTGACACAATTAGAATGCGTAACACATCAAATGATGAAATGGGGAAATAAAGTAAATATGATTTACTTTACCAAACAAAACAGTGAGAATCAAGAAGGTAATTATGAAAAATTCAGTTTAAGTTTTGTTGATGTTGTAAATATATTGTATTGTATGTATGAAAGTGTTAGCTATCATGAATCAGTAACACTTTACAATAAGGTTTCATTAGTTAAATAAGTTGACGATGACTAATAATGAACTGCACTTCTACAGCATTTATTTAAGCATGTGCGTGCATATGCAACAGTAAAGACAAATACAGTGGTTAGTTACATGGTTAGTTTGGAAATGAACAAATGAACCTTATTGTAAAGCGTTACTATGAAATCAAAGATATAAATTCCTTACAATTTAGAGTTGGACGTAAGTTGAATTTAAGATTTCATTTAACTAGATGCATTTCCCCAAGCTAATAACACTTGCTATGGCCTTGGATAAAAACGGATGACATTTGTCACTCAGCAATGCGTCTGAAATAGCGTTATACTTTTATAACTGCCGCAACTAGAGTAGCATGGTAGAATAAATGCAATTTTCTGTATTAGCTGTAACGTTACCTGCTGCTCATGAAGTTTGAAGACTGCGTAGTGCGCACCAGAACCGTTAAATGCGTACGAGGCGCTGCTAAGGAAACTCCGCCTACCACTTCTCTCCCCCCAAACCCCCCCCCCCCCCAAAAAAAAAAAAAAAGTTTTATATAATATTTTTTGTATTATTATTGTTAGTGGCAAGGGAGTGTAAGTGTGTTGTTATTTATAATAATCATTTACAATTATCAGAAAAGGGCATTACATTTTGAGACAAAAGGGGCAGGGGCTTGAGGCCCCCCTCACATAATATATATACACGCACATACATATATACACAATAATCTATATACAATAATATATTATTGTATTCAATTACATAACAATGATTTATTTATTCATTTTTTTATATATTTTTTTGTATTTTGCTACATTCAGCCTGTTTTGGAACTTACAAATACATTTTATTTTAGATCAACCTGAAAGATTCTTAATTATACAGCGCTAAAGACATATTCATCGACTAGATGTTCAGTCAATTCACCGTCTAGTCTGGCTGAAACTGCATCCTTAAAATTTATGCTCGTCTTTTATTGCTTCTGACACAAGTAAAGATTTTTTTAACGGTAAGATTGAAGGGCCCTTAGAATAATGTAGGTCTATTGAAGGGGTTTTCTATGTCTCCAGGAACTGTGTCTTTCAGGTGAGAGATACTGTAGGATACAATTTACCACAACAGATTCACCATTGGTAACAAGCGCTTTAAGTGGGATGAACAAGTATAGAGACAGGAAAATCAATTGGCATGGTAGAACGCAGTGGAGCATGAAGAGAGGAAGAGAAGTCTTTTCTAACCTGACGACCTGAGACGCTCAGCATACAGGAAAACTTTCTCACCTCAATAATAACGAAAGCAGCCTAGACGGCCACTGCATGCGGCACAGAGTCGTGAAAATTCGACGGTCCAAACTTTTCCAAACATCAAATGAAATCAGTGGATGGACAATTTCAAGATGATTTTACCCATTTCATTTCATTTCACCCTATTGAAGAGTCCTCTAAAGAAGGATCAGGCCCTGGTAAACATGAACTATATAAAAGTGCAATTATTTTCGTTTTTACAGTCCAGATTGTGTATATATAGTTACCGGCAAGAGCTGTGTAAATTAGCCAAACTCTCAGATGTCATTTGACAAGTGTCGTCAGTTGTCCGTAGTTACTTGTTTACTTGTTTTTGATAATTAAATAACTGGACTTCTGATGTGAAATGTCTAACTTCTCCACCAATGCAAGCATTCTAGGGCAGGAAATACTGTAGTGCCAAGTAGCATGTGGTGCCGGTACTTTTTAGCTTAGAGAAAACAAAACAGTTTCGCTTTCTTTTCTTTTTCCTTTCCTTTCCTTTTTTCTTTTCTCAGTCTAAGGACACATTTGTACTGTTTGGTGCTTTCCCTCTGTATTAACGTTGGTATACACGTACCATTAAGTCAAAGTGGTTTAAAATGTCATAAAATATAGGAAAAGACTATGCCAAATGCTAAACGGATCAGAGTTTTTGTAGGTTAACCTTTAACTAAGTAGACTTGACACCTGACCCAATGTCCAGTGTTACAGAATGCTTCAATAATCCTATTCTCCCTCTTTTTCCCCAGCTCTCTTTCTCTATTTCTGTCTTCCCGACGTGGTAATATAAGCTGCTCCCTGTCCGCTCCTCTCCATGTGAAGTGTACTGCTGATGGATGACTTTTTGAGGTTGGAGCAAATAGGGGGCGTAAACAGTAACTCTTTGGCTGAATATTAATGGCTCTTTTGCTTTCACGATAAATCATTCATATGGGAAATTCCTCTAGCTGCCATAGAACGTTCTGTTGAGCAGTCAAGGTTTGTGTTTGTATGCGTTTACACACAATGGCATGTAAATTCGCCTTGCATGATGCCTGAAAGCACCTGCACAACGCAGCGTTGTAAGCAGAAAGAACACATGGTCTATCCGCGATCGGTCGGAAAAACGCTTTGGCACCACCAACACCACACAGAAAGCTTTCAATAATGTCTCGAAAGCAAGGAGTCACGTCACCTTTTAATTGGCGTAAAAGCTCTTGGAAACTCTTTGGCGACACACGTGTACAGTATAGCAGCAGCAATCCATTATATCAATTCTGCTGTAGCTTTCACTTTCTGTCTTACTACAAAATTCATCCCTTTTATCCAAAATGCCTTGCTGAATGCCAGCAGTTATATCAGACTATTTCGTGAAAATATGCCTGTGCGTTTCATCCACCAGATGCCACTTAAGTGAGGTGTCAATACCATTTTAAGATAACAAAAGACTGCCGTATGTTGGAAAAGAGGAGTGTTTTTCCATTGACTCCTACACGGGAGTGCTTTATTCCGCGAGCGCGTCACGGTCCATTCGCCGAGCTGTTTCCTTTCCTTTCCTTCCTTCCGCTCCCCGCCCACAAACTCTGTAGCATCTCCGTGTCTAACCTTCACTTTGTTGCTGTGATTAGTATTCACGGGGCCGAGCGGTGGCCTGTAGAGGTGAACCGTATGCCCTTCGCCCCTCATTAGCGAGGTCGTTCTCCGAGTGGACGGCTGTGACACGGCTGTTTGCTGGTGGCCGTGAGGGAGGGCCGAGATCTCCGTGAAGTGTAATGTATGTCAGAGGAGCCTTCAAAAACATGGAGACCGCATCCCCGCTCGGATCAGCGCTCCTTCATTGTTATTCACGGAGCCATGGAGGCTTCAGGTCCAGGGCAGAAGAGAGAAAGTTCCAAAGGCTTGTATTGACAGAGCTGTTTATGATAGGCCCGGGTTGGATTTGAGTCTGCGCCCACTGTGGATCTGTTTGATATGAGCCGGTGTATCCATATAGATGAGGATGTGGCAGAGGAGAAGATCCGGTTTGGTCTTTGGACTGTCAAGTAGTGTTCGCTGGAGGAGCTTTATTCAGCTGGAACCCCCAGATTTGACACGTTTAAGCAGATCAAATGCATTGTAGGAGATGTAAGACCGCTAAAACAGCGTGCTTCTGCTTCAGCGTGCACTTCTGTCAATTACCCTGTTTTTGCAGCAATGTCAGTTTGAATTAATTTAGTCATCACTCAACATTAGTCTTTAAAGTATACTCATCTACTCTACTCTTTAACTGACTTACTCCACCGAGCTATTACTCTTCAGATCAGTTTTCAGTTTTCAATATGTGGCAGTCGATATGGGTTTTTCAAGGGCGATATCAATAGAGCAGGTTGGCTGATGGCCTATATGAAACGATAATATAATAGTACAATTTAATCAGTAAATTTAATCAACTGAAACACATACTATTATTACAGAAATTGGGAACAATTGTTTCACACTATAATACAACTGTTATTCGACCAAGTGGGCGTAATTATACAATATCTCAAAATTAACTGTTAACATCAGTCTATTTCAATTTATTATTGTGTAAAATAAGAATATTGTGTCAAATAGCAATGAGTTTTTTAAAATTTGCAGTCATTCATTTGTTCGGCTCTGTGGAACGCTTGATTCTGGTCAGTGCATTAAGAAGCTTGCTGACGCCTCGATATGTTAAGTATTAGGGGTGGGAATCTCTAGGCACCTTTCGATTCGATTACGATTCAGAGGGCTGCGATTCGATGCTAAAGCGATTATGGATTATCGAAATGTCGTGTTTCTGAAATATTTTAATTATATTCTACAAAGCTTACAACTGGTGTGGCTCTTGTCCAGCTCCTTCCCTCCTTCAACTTCACAAGCCAAAATATTTCCACACTTTTAACGAGGATGTTTGGATTTCGCGCTCAGCCATCGCGTCTCTGTTACGTGCTTCCGCCCTTCAGAGTTCCGTCATTCGCGTTCCGTCACTATTATGTTATTATAAATGTACATCTATTGAAAATCGATATTTGACATTTGTGAATCGATTCAGAATTGTCCATGTCCGCATCGAGATAAATCGATAAATATCTGTAGCTGTCAGCCGACTCGACATCCTGTGTTGTCAATTGTTGTGACGAGCTACAGCCAATGAGAGAGCAAGGCATTGGGTTGAGGCCCCCTGAAGAAAAAAAGCAGGCAGCTACTTTTTCACCGTAAACATGTTTTACTCACCTCCAACTCTTTCTGTAGCACAGATAATCCCTTTTCAAATATACAACTCCTGTTTTGCTCGTCGTTTTGCTTCATTTCCAGTTCCATGACAATGACGGCCAACATTCAACCCAAAAATAGTCATATAACCATTGCAATAACTCCGAAGCTATTCAGTTAAGGTAAAAAAAAAATAAAACTGCATAGTGCTGCTTTAAAAGGTCAGTCATCATAATTGCCTTACTGTACTCCATGTCACACTTTGTGCCCTTGTCATGTCTGTTGGCACACAGAAGTTCGTCCGCATGAAAATGGTTCGCTTACCATTTACTCTGCTGGGTTTGCCTAATAGAAGAACAGGCACTAGCGTATGGCAATGGAAATTACCGGTTATTTCCAGTTGTGTGAAAAGGTGATGAAATTACAGTAATATAAACTGGCAAATTCTATTTGGTTAGCGAAAATTTAGCGCACTCAAATTTGGGGATGGCAGAGTGTAAGCTATTGGCAACGATTGAAGTATACCCGGTCTGGAGGCTAAGTGATTGTTATTATTCACAAGCTTTGAAGAGAGCTAGAGAGAGTAAGAGTGACAGTAAAAAAAAATCTATTACATTTTTTGCCTCTAAATGGAGCTTGATTAAAGTGTTAAGTAGAGAAGTGTCCCAAAAGGTACCCTTCCTGTCACTGTGGAAACGGCACGGTGCCGTGCTCCATGGGCAATCTGCCGTGCCCTCATTTCATCTGATTTGCATGCTAGAGAGAATTAGGTAATTGGCATTTATGCAGAACAAAAGAGGAGCTGCTCTCCCAGATAAAGGAGTGAGGGCTTTTCAAGTAGAACCCGATGTATGCGGCGGCAGAGCTGCTTTTTTATGCAACACTTTTGTATCTGTGTGTGTGTTTCGAGTATGATGCCGTTGCGCCTTTGGCAGTCTGGCGCAGGGAGGAGGAGGAGGAGGAGGAGGAGGGTGGGTGGAATCCACCGCACTTCCTCCAGCGAGAGAACGGCACGTTTATCAGAGCCAGTTCCTGCAGAACATCTTCACGTGTTCCATGGCAGACGGTCGACGTTGCTCCACGAGAATGCTTGAGGTTGAATTGAAATATGGCGCAGGGGCAGCGAGGCTTGAGAAAGCAGCGGGAACCTTCGGCAAATCGTTCATCCAAATATTGCACCCGTGCCATTTAAATCCCAGTTATGGAGAGCCATTTCACGGCTTCAATTATACAGAACAGTTATCCGAGTGCGTGAGAGAAGGGTTTTGCCCCGCGTTAATGGCTCCTATTAGAGCGAAGGAGAGGCAATGAGAGAGAAAGTGCGGCCGATGGCGGCTCCACTCAGAACTGCACTTGAAATCGGTTTGAACAAGCCTTATCTGGCTAAGGCAGAACCACTGGCCTGTTTACTGTGTAAACTGATCACGGGTTCCGTCGTGTTGTGTGTTGTGCGAGCCTTTATTAATTAGAGCAGCCAGCCTGTTTGAGTTCAAATAACTCTCAAAGTCATTTTTTTCATCTCTCTCTCTCTCTCTCTCTCTCTCTCTCTCTCTCTCTCTCTATCCCCCAGCTGATATCACTGTGTGACAGATGTTAAATTAGAGGCACGTCGCATTTTCACTTCTCTGGGGAAGTGAGGGAGTTTGAGCAGTGTATTTTAACTCTCAGAACCTCCAAATCAAAATGCGGCGAAAGGGATACGACGCGTTTCATGTTTGTAATGCCTTTAAAGGGGTGTTGATCACCTCCGAATGTGCACATAAAGCATTTTAATTGATTGAGGAGGTAGATATAAGAAGGATTATGGAGTTTGCTAAGTTTTCCAGCTGCTGGACCAAAACGTACTCGAAAGTTGCTAGCTAAGCAAAGCTCAGTGGTGAACTTTATCATAAACCGTTCTTCTATGGTGAGTTTTGTCTTTCAGGTCATTGGTATGGCAGAACGAAACCAGCTGATCAAGTTACGTAACATTCAAATTAGGGCTGTCAAACGATTAATCGCGATTAATCGCACTTTGTACAATTATTTTATATATATATACATACAGACACACATGCTTGTATATATTTAAGACATTTTTTCATGTATATACTGTATATAGATTTATATAAATAATATATTTTCTTAAATTTACATACATGTGTGTGTATTTATATATATATATATATATATGTATATATACACAAAACAATTATACACAGTGCACCCATATATATTATGTAAACACAAACTTTTATTTTGGATGTGATTAATCGCGATTAATCGTTTGACAGCCCCAATTCAAATGTTGACTCGTTCATAGCTAGCTTGTAGGGATGCACATTATGTAGTTTATAATTTTGATATTGGTCTGATAAGTTATAACAAATTTTTGTTTGTCATATTTTCCAACAAAGAAAGTTAGTCAAATACATTGTTTATTAACTGGTTTGTTAAATATATAATAAAAAAAAGTTATAATAATATTGGTATTTGCCCTAATTTTGATATTGGACCTGAATAGGTGAGTTATTATCCAATTTCTGCCCTAATAGCAGCATTAAAATTAAGTGAGTTGCACAAATGACGTTTCAAACAGGTTGTGCAAACCTTTTTGCCCCTTCAATTACTTGAGGTTTGTTACAGTGATGCAAGAATGCATGTTATGCATGGTTGTGTAGAGTTTATGGCTTTAGTTGTAACTGACTATTTACCAAAACCCACATTGCCTTGATGGAGCATTGAAGGGTGTATGTTAGGATGGAGGCAAAACACTCTAATTTAGTTAGTCAGCACTGCACGTGTTTTGTCAGCTAAAGTCTGTATGTAAAACGTGAAGCACAGACTGTTTGTGTACGAGAGCTCATTTACTCATGGCGTCACTTCAGCAGGTGAGGATGGCGGGAGGGAGAGAAAGAGGGGGTGGGTTCCCTCTCATGTCACAGCCCAACAGAGTGGCTCTATCTGGGCCAGGGGTCACAGAGGCAGAGCCTGACGAAGACGAGGGGCTCTGGAGTGTCGCTGTGTGCGAGCGGGGCTGGCTGAGAGTAATGGAGTGTTTCAGAGAGGTGAGGACTCGCCTGTGAAAAGCAGCACCGCACTCACAGAGGCGTTTTTTTTACCGAAAAAAAAAAACACTCCCACCACAGCCAGTCCCTGCAGCAGTGCAGAGGCAGGTCACACATGGATGAACAGGGCTCTCTCTCTCTCTCTGTGTGTGTGTGTATGAACATGTGCTTTAGGCTCTGCAGCAGTCCTGCTAGCGTATTTCAGCCCACCCTAGAATTCCTCTTAACTCATTCAATGCATTACTGGGGTGGAAATCGACTTTTTAGTGCTTTAGTGTTGATGAGCTAAAACACGGACATGTTAAGTACAAAGATTTGTTAAAAGCACCTCTTTACTTACTATGTAGTTGTAAATATCCGTTCTGTATCAGTATATGCATTAGCTTTACTTGTACTAGTCAGCAGTTGTTTTGTATCTGTACAGGAAGCACTTCTTTTCCTAACACTTAGTCTAAATTGAATTCTTGCCATCTGTTGATCGCAACAGTCTTGTATGTGAAACTCAAGCACATTTTTGTGAGTCACCCTGGATAAGAGCGTCTGCTAAATACCTTTGATGTAAACATAATTATGTGTACAACTCAAGGTTATTGCTGTTATTGAGCCCACGGCTTTGTTTTAAGTCGTGCAGATTGTGTGAGAAGCTTTCTGAAAATAACCACCCGGGTCGAACATATGTGGAAGCTTTTTTGGTTTGCTTGAGTGAAAATGCTTCTCTGATGGCTTTAGTCCTTGAGCACCACAGGTGGGATTAAACTAATCACTCAGAGAGGGCGACCATTGATCAGGGCTACTTAAGCCCTTTGGAAAAACATGGCTGTCCAGACACAGTGTCACCGGGATCTCCCCCCCCCCCCCCCAAAGTGACGGAAGCCACTGCTGTGGACGGAAATGCTATGTATACTCACATCACATGCACATGGCGGTGTTGTTTAGGTGGTGATGGATAGGGTTGTCACGATAACAACATTTCCATAGTCGGTACCAATACTGGAAATAAAAAAATGATTAATTAATGCTTTCAAAAATGTTGTCTAGTTTTGTCCCGTACATTGGTCATCACTGTCAATCATCATGCATTTAAATACGGTTGTCAGTCCATAAACTCTGCAGTGTACTTAACAGCATGAAAAACTAAACTTGTGTTCAGATTTTGAATGGGTAATAAACAGAATGCAAGAATTAAACCATCTCTTTATAATCAATAAGGCTGTCAATC
Organism: Pimephales promelas; assembly: GCF_988280905.1. Taxonomy (NCBI): domain Eukaryota; kingdom Metazoa; phylum Chordata; class Actinopteri; order Cypriniformes; family Leuciscidae; genus Pimephales; species Pimephales promelas. The sequence goes on from NC_142784.1 coordinate 18,452,045, forward strand.
TCTAAATCGCATGGTTGAACGTGATTTTACCAAGTACCAAATGTTCCGGGATCAACTCTCCAATCAACCAATCAGATTTGAGGGACAAGTTTACAGTTTATTTCAAGTTTAGGCTTAGAACCAGGGTGAAGTTCTTAAACATCAGTGTTATATCCTATGGTTTTAGGGAAAAGTCATGGGTACCCTATCCAGAATAGGTTTTGGGTAAGGACTACATTTTGGGACAGGAATGTACGATCCAGGATCAACAAAATATGTTGATCCAGCACCATGTCTTACTTGGCAAAATCACGGTGACCAAAGCGCAAGCTCAATGAATTCTGCACTCTCGCGAAAACTACCTTTATTATAAAAAAAAGTTGTCTTATTTGTACAATGAATTTCTTATTTACATTGCGTTACACTTTGGTGGCGATGATGAAAGGATTCGCTAGCGTGCAGCTCACGTTGAACAAAACCTTGCGATGTTAAGCGGATTCTTACTAACTTAATGACTAGCACCTCTGATAGGCCAGCAAATATGATTGTGATTGGCTACAAATTGCACAACTTAAAATGCATTTTTTTATTCATAAGTCATTTTTATAAATATAGATATTAATAAACAGTAAAATTTAAACTTAAAATGCAATTTTTAAAAATATATTATTTTATATTTAAATATATTTATTTTTAAATTAATACACAAATATATTTAAATAATTTAGCATTTTAAGATTTTATGGACTCATACTGGAGATACAGTATATTCTTTCTATAATTACAGCATCTCAAAAAATGAAGCTGTACTTAGTGGCGATTTTGTTGCGACAACAATAGATTAACAATTTACTGTCCCTTTTCTTGTTTTCATGTGGATGCATCAAGCGGTCAGAATGACCAAAACCTACATCCCTGACTGTCTACAACCCTAGACAAAATATTGAACAATTATACTCCATTTTAAGTCAATACACAAACAGAAATCACCAAGCTTCAAAAATATCAGTGTGCTCCACAAAAACCAAATCCATTCCATAAAACAAAACTTGTGTTTTCCATTGGCCTCAGCTGTGTAGCAGGTCAGAGGTATACAGACTATCATCCTAGCATTCAGAATCACTGTGCCTTAAGGCAGTGGCACAGCAGCGGATGCAGCATGAGATTGATTGCTCCGGATGAAAGTAAAAGGGATAAGGTGCAGTCAGAGCGGGCGAGATGGCTCCAGGAGAGGGCACTTTCACTTTAATAGGACGATTGATTGATTGATAGTGTCGGGCTCTCCTCTGCCACCTCCTTCAGTGACTTTTCCACGGCGTGTCGATAAACTGTTCCACGCCTGCCACACTGCACTCAGTTGAGATTTTAGCGTTATATAATCCCTATTGATGTACCAGCATTAACCATCCACATACAATGCGTATACGACTCGGGCTAGATTAAGGAAGTTACTGGGCATGGCAAGGAATATTGACCCAGTGCAAGACGAAGCGTCGCCACATCCCGCTGGTGGCGGAAATCACTCTTTTCTTATCACTCACTTCTACAGAGTTTTGTCACCGCCGATGAGCATTTCGATTTGAGTGGAAAATCCAGGCGAGAAAAGTATTAACATCACTTCCGAAACGCTGGCCAGTCGGAGTGGAAACTATAGCGATAATCACATGTTAAAATCAAAGTGACGTTATTTCTTGACCGGATAAAGATTGCTGGGGGCTTGCAGAAGAGTTTAACCAAAACAGCATTTCCTCTCTGTGTTACTAGGCAGCAAGAGGATAACTGAACCTCAAGTGAGGGATTAACTTGCAATTAGAACGATGGCTCTTATGAGTGACTCTGCCTTGGGAAGGAGGCCATATTGCTGTCAAGCAACATGCTACACAGCTGCTGCTGCAGTTCTAAGGGCAGCATCAACATCAAGTGCAAAATGACGTTTTCAAAATCTGGAATAAGTAGTCTTAACCCCTAAATGCATAAATGGTTCGCCAGTTATTACCTGTCATGATAATATAAAACTCTTCTGATATTAAAAAATATTAAGATCAAATTTTGTTACCTCTTGGAGCTTGGAGATGTCAAACTGTCAAATACAGTCAAACTGTCCTCACCAGAGCATCTGCCTCATATTTGCTCTCTCAAATATATCTTCAAAACTATCATTTTCAGCATCTTCAAAATCATTATTTTGATTGCTGAGCTTCTTCACCAGATCCACCATCAATTGACAGTGACACTAATATTTGATTGCGTTCAGTACTTGACCTGCAGTAAATCGCTGAGCCATTGCTGATGATACTTCCTATTCTTTTGTTTTCTGCCTGCTGTAACTATGAGTGAAACATCACTTCATCATTGTGTATTAGACATTGTCACTTTGTGGAATAAAGGTGAATTGCACTTAAGCAGTTTTCAATCAAAGATTCAATTATTGTTATGCAGAAAAAATTATGTACTTACTGTTACACATCTTAGGTCATTATATATATATATATATATATATAAAGAATGCCTGGTTTCGCATTCATTATATAGCAACAGTAAACTATTACTGTTGCTTGGAAAATTTAGATTTGCCATTACAGAAATACATTGCCATTACATAAAACAGTTATTTTCAATTGTAATATTACAATATATATATATATGAAGAGTTCAGATGCAAAAGCCATTTGAAATTTTCTTATAAAATGACCATTTTTATCAAGCTTGTATATTTAAGTTCAGTAATTTCACTTAAATGACAATTATTAGGTAATCTTCATTGCAATTTAAGTGAAATCACTGAACTTAAATATACAAGCTTGATAAAAATGATCATTTTAGAAGAAAATTTCAAATGGCACTTAGAGGCTTTTGCATCTGAACAACCCGGTCTCATCCCAAGACGTCATATAACTGACGTTTTGGGACGTCTTTTGACCATACGTCAATATTCGCCTTTTTAGGGCCCCCTTAAACGTCGGTAGATGAGGTTATGGGATCCTAACTCTACCCCATACCTAAACCTAACCCTAAACCTAACCCGTCACCTAACTGACGTTAAAGGTAAAGCGTCAGTTGTATGACGGCCCGGGATCGCCATCTACCGACGTTTAAGGGGGCCCTAAAAAGGCGGATATTGACATATGGTCAAAATACGTCCCAAAACGTCAGTTATATGACTTTTTGGGATGAGACTGTGTTAATCCGAACTCTTCATATAGCAATATTACCAGTAGTACAGAGTACCAAAGATATTCAGTACCTGTTGACAGACACTGCTTTCAAACGCTCTCATTCGATTCACAGGCATCAAAGGTTTCTATTAACAGGGTGTTTTTACAACACATTCTCATCCCAAGATGTCATCTAACTGACGCTTTTGACCACACGTTAACATCCGACGTTTTAGAGCACCCTTAAGATGACGCGGGTAGGTGTAGGTAAAGCGTCAGTTAGATGATGCCCTAGGATAGCGTCATCTAACTGACGTTAAAGGGTGCCCTAAAACATCGGATGTTGACGTATGGTCAAAAGCGTCAGTTGGATGACGTCTTGGGATGAGAACGGGCTGGTTTTTACAAGCGTTGAGCATTGTAGGCTTTACAATAGTTGTCCAATAATAGTGAAATGTCATGATTTTCTTTTTCTTTAATTTTGATGTTCATTCTGTATAAAAAAAAAACATCTTTTGGCAAGTCATTCATAATGTAAATTAATCATATAAACGAACAAACTTTTCTTCTTCATTTCTTGTCAATATTGTATGATTAAAATGAACAACAGCTGTTTGAGCTTGCCAGTGTTTTTGCTAGTATGCATGCTGGCACTTCTTGGAGGTAGTGGATATGACATGCCCTCCCACTAAAGGCCTGCAGAGACATCTTGACTTGAGTCTGCCATCAGATTTTCCTGACAGCTCCGAGGGTGTCAGAACTGTAGTTGTTGGAGCTAAGGAGTTTACATTCGCTCTGGAATTTGAGTGTTTTTGGAAGATTGCCATGATGTTTGTTGAGCGGAAACACAACTTATAGGCGTCCACGAACAAGCGCTCATTGGTTGTTTGTCTCCATGATGATGGATACCCTCATGTCAGATCCCCTTTTATATGATCTTCTCATAAGAAGATGACATTTTGGAATTAGGATTAAAACATCTATTTAGTATATCTGGTGCTAGTCAGAGCTGGCTTATGTTCCATGGCTCAGATGGAGCTCCGGAGGTTGTTATTTTGGCCACGATTCGACTCTGAGGCTGTGTTCAGTATGTCATTCAAGAGACTAGTGGGAGTGAGAGGAAGAACAGAGCTTGGTGTCTGTTGTCTGGCCTTTCCTCCACCTTTTTTTTTTTTTTTCGTCAGTCCACGACTTCCGCTGACCCAGCTGGGCTTTAATTACCCAGAGACAGCCAAACAGACACTTTATGTGCAATGCACTCGTTTATTGGAGATTAAAGAAACAAGATTGTTTTCTTTCAAGCCAATTTTATCTATGTGTGTATGTGCTCATGATAATAGCTACAGCCTCTGTGTTTGAGCACATTAAAAAGATAACAAAGTATTGATATTTTCATACACATTATCTCACACAGAACGTGTGAATGTACACACACACACATATACATATCCTGACTTCGTACATCTTTGCACACTGTATTTAAGAACTGTGGTATGACTTGCATTTATATCTCTCCACTGTGCTCAATTTAAGCCAAAAACTCGTGTGTATTGTCACTGTGAGTTGTTTTAACCAAAAATCACTGGTGATCTGGATAGGAAAGGTCATTGATAGGATTTCCCACATCAAAGTGCTGGAAAACAATCGATCTTGACTTCAGATAGTCCTGTGACTGTTTGGTCTGCATTTGCGCCAACAACTTTGACACACAGGCGCAAAGCAAATGCAAACACAATCGCATTCAGCAATGCCAGAAAGCACATAGAAGTGGCTTCTGTGAATTGAAAGTTCACTGTAGGCCCGCAGGATGGATGCCGATGGTGTTTGTTAACTCTTTTCTTTCTCCTGAACAGATTAAACTGATGTGAAGCTCTGCCTTGCCTTGTGGAGATTATTTCACTATGAGTTCAGACATTTCAGAAGTAGAAAGGATTGCTAAAGGCCTGCCTCCAAACGATGTGGCGTGCTGATAAATTCCTCAGCTTGCGCTATACTTAATATTTCAGAGAAGGACAAAGTCTGATATCGTTTTATTCTCCTAAATGGCAGCTTGGGAGAAAATGTCTGGGGAAAAAAAACCTCCAGATCTATTGTGAAAACTGAAAGGAAAACGTACAGTCGCTTTAAAAATGTATACAGCTTCCAGCGTAATGGTGTAAGTAATTTGTTAAGTGCTTATAACTCCCCTGCTAAAGTTTCGAAGATTTTGCCCCAAGCAAGCACATAATTAGCATATTAATTTTTCAGAATCGCTTTGAGGGGCAAGCACTCAATTTTTTCCTCTCATTTCTTCTTTCATCCCTCCATCCTTAATGTGAAAATATTTTTCCATTTCTGCAGACTGTTTATCAAGGCTGAAAGCTCATTGATATTCAGCGTGAGTTCGTTTGAACGGAGACCAGGAGGTGTATCAGCCTAGCCATCTCCTGGGTCCTATAAGGAGCTATGAGCGGCCGCGATCTGTCTTCATAACTGTACAATAATCTATCGACTCTGAATTTGAGTGTAAAGCGCATCAGATCATTAAGATAAAGCCGTGGAGGGGGCATTGCTACAGTTTGTCATTGAGGAATATTGGTGTTAGTTTAGTTTAAAATTACAAAGGCACACTGTGGAGGATATCACCAAAAACAGTTTATTTTGCCACTGTTGTGTAAAAGATGCTTCTCAAGACTTATGAACTGGCCTGCTGTAAAAAAGAAATATCATTTCAGTATACACTTCTGTTCAAATATTTGATGTCAGATAAAAAAAAAAAACTTTTAAAATTGATACTTTTATTCAGCGAGGATGCATTCAATTGCTCAAAAGTGACAGTAAAGACATTTATAATATAAGCTAATTTTTTTCTATTTTAAGTAATTTTCTATTCATCAAAAATTATCAAAAAAATTTCACAAAAATTTTAAGTGGCACGGCGGTTTTTAACATTTAATATTAAGAAAAATTCCTTGAACAGCAAATCAGCATTTTTGAATGATTTGATGAAGGATGATGTGACACTGATGACTAAGTGAAGTATATTACACTAGAAAAAGTCATTTAAAATGTTATATATAGTGTTATAATGTTCCAAAGATGCACTTATTTGACAATAAGAGATAGGTATAATTTGTTTTGCATTAATAAGCACCTTTTTAATCGATTTTTCAATATAGACACGTTGGTTAGTGACCCTGAATGACCTTAGATTTTTTTTCTTCTGGGATTAGTTGGGTTTTCCCAGTGGTATAGCATGCTTTCACAGGTCTTGATCTCCATTAGAAGGGTAGTAGTGTAGATAATATTGATTAATATTAATTGTGTGTCATGAGACCGTTATGTGCTTCTGACCTGATCACCAGCGTTCCCACGTTTCACATGAGCCAGCTTTGGCAAGGCTGCAGTCAGATGACCTGGGTATTTTGTAGCATTGTGACATCAGTGGCTGAGGATTTAGAGTGCTCCTACTGGTCACTCTTAAAGCTACAGTACCTCATTTGACACACTCAAGTGCTCCAAAATTGCTGTGATGATTCATGAAAGACCCTGTGAATGACCAATTTTGATGCAAAAATTTACTGAACGCTTATAGCAATCATAAGGGGCAGTAGTTTCCCCCTTTCCCTCACAGTTTTATGGAATTCAAAAATAAAGAGCTCTTTAGTGTGTCAGCTCAGCAGTTTAGAATAGGAGGATTTCACCAAGGTACTTTCATGCCACCTTCGTAGATAGTTAAAGACTTTCAGAGTCAGCACAACCTTTACAACCTTGAGGTTTGGATTGGCTTAAAATAATAAAAAATAAAAAAATAAAAAATGACAATCCCCTTAGTCATCAGTGTTTCAGAGTGTGGTTTTATAACGACAGTGGTATATTAACCTTAAGCTGATTGATTAGGCTGGCTAACATAAATATTAGTGATCACAATTTTGACCTGTAAATTGCCCCAAACAGAATAACGAGTCACTAACCTGCTGCTCTTAATCCCATTCATTCCTTGTCTGATGCTTGTGCTTGAACTGCCTTGGGCTCCACTAAGTGGCTTGGGAGGGATCTTCCATTCAGAGAGCCAGAGACTCATTTATGCGCCCTCGGGGGTCAGCAAAAGGCCTCTTGGTTGGGTCTTTGGCAGCCAACCTGCTGTCAGTGTGGAGACTGCTTGCTATAAGCTTGAAGAACCCCGCTTTGGGCTGTCACCTGCCATTTGCAGTAAGCATCTTTACCCCACTCATCTACTCAGTGTAATGGCATTGTGGTTATCAATTAGGGCTCTATAAATATACACAGAGATTGGATTGTACCAGTTTTACCCTGGAGACAAACTTCACTTCGTCCCTGTCTAGAGACCTGCACTTTCTTTTTTTACACTTATAATGATGTGATTTCATTATTGATAAATAATAAATTGATACCATTTATTTCATATTTAGAATACAATGGAAATAATGAAGGCTATGTACAGTTTGTACTATGATCACTGCAGTTGTGATGTAATTTTCTGAATGCATTTACTTTTTTACCCATTTTATCAACCATTAGGCACACATTTTAAGCCTGATGTCTAATAGCATTTTTCAACAAGCAACACGATTTGTAGGGATGCAAATTTTACAATTTTAAACTTTTATTTACTGGTTGATATATCTGATATTTAAAAGTGCATACTCATTTGCCCATTTATATTACATTTGTCATCATCTTATATACATCTTAGATAAATAAATAAATAAATAAATAAATTTAAAGAGGACTTTCACAATATAATGTAATTTATCGTTTTATTTACGTTTTTTATATAGACAAACGTGTAACATTGTAATATCTGCAATCTGTTATTAAAACTGAAAAATAATTACCAGCTTCTTGTTATTGGTCAAAATTCTAATATTGCATACAATAATTTGAGATATTTTTTTGTGGAACTTGAGCACAAAAGAATATTGAAAAACAAAATGTATTGTTTTGTTTTTCCCCCCTCAAAATATCTTCTTTTTGTGTTAGTAAGTCACAGTTTTGGAACGACATGAAGAAAATATGAAATAATTTTTCTTTTTGATTTTTTTTTTCTTTTCTTTAAGGTTAGAGGTTTGTTCAAATATCAAATCCCACATATGCGTAGTAGTATTAGTGATTTTTTTTCATTAACAATACCACTAATTTGAAAATAGTTTTGTGTCCTGTATGCGTTTTTGAGCGATTATATAGAAATATACAGTAGATAAATATCTTCTATATGCCCTTGATGCACATTAGAGTGTATGAAAGCTGCATCAAATAAATCTTGTCTGATGGGGTTGGGTGCAGGGAAGGGGGGGCTTTGCATCCACAGTTTTTGCGATGTTACTAATCAGTTATTCTCAGCTCTTGGTCAAGCCGCTGCCTCGCCTGTCAATCAGAGTTACGGGCGCGGAGGCAGGAGCCGTTTGGCCCAGTACATTTGAATGTTGACATTAAAATTCCACACTGCAAAATTGTGTACAAATTGGAGCTTGGCGGCCTAAATTTAGATGCAGCAGAATAGAATGTGGCAAGTGCACTGGATTCTGTCTGTCAAGGAAGTGTCAACGCCTCACATTTAACGCGACCCGCCTAGCATCCTGCGAGCTGGTTTGCCTAGAGTGTGTGATTCGGAGGAAGGACAAAGAGATGGCAATCAGAGATGAATATGTGATTTGAGATGATGAAGATGCCTGGGAAGGAGGAGGAGGATAAGAAGGGGGGTCTCATCATCTCACTCTAATCAGGGGACATCCAGCTAGGCAAAGAGGACTGATTAAAAAAGACTCCTCGTCATAACACAAGAGCATCGTTTGGCTGAGGCTTATAGGCTTGTTGTGAGTGAGGGCCAATGTTAGTCAACCGCAATCAACAGCAAGAGGCCACTACACAGTTCATCAGAGAACTAGAGTAAACAAATATAAACGCAGACCGCTCGGTTCGAGGGGAGATAATGCTGGGAAGGGGAACTTTGAGAGGAGCCTCTGTCTCTGCACTTTGTTGAACTCCACGTCCCATCAAGTCGTCTGTCAAACAGCGCGCTCTCCCATTCGTCCCCCTCCTCTGTCAGAAAATAACTTGATTTGGTATGCCTGAATCCCTGCGATTGTCCTGCACTCTGATAAGGATCCATGTTTTCAGGGAGGGTTTGGTTGCGCGACATCTAATGAAAGATCTTAATTAGATCCATTTGTGCCCAAAGGAGAGTAGATGCAATATTAAATTGTCACTCCTATCACATTCCTCCAATTTAGGCTGCAGGATACGTCTCGATCCATTTTATTTCGCCGCAGATAAATGGTGAACTTTGCTGTCACTACTACCTCATACGTTCCCCCTCTCATCTTCAGCAGAGAGCGAGAGACTCGTCTTCTGGACGAAAAACATCTTCCTTATAGATTATAAAGCATTAGAAATATTCTACTTTGCCTACCAATTCCACTCTTCGTGTAGCACATTAAATTGTATCTTTCTGATTTCGAATCCAAATTGAAGTCTTTTAAGTGTCATCAAATTCTGCCTCGTTGTCCTTGAAAATTATGGTCATTTTTGTTGGCAAGTATGCACCCATGGCAAGTTGTTCTTTTATTATTACATATTCAGTAAGCATTATTTCAAATTAAATATGTAAAATAATCAAGAAAATGTAATCGTACAAACACTCGGTTATGATAGGCGTACGGCAATTAAGACTTAGAAGTAAACGCTCACTGCTATGATTGGGTAAGTTTTGCATATTAAAATAATTTTCAACGTCCCTGTCGTTACGTGTGGAATTGTTTTGAAAACTTCCAATGTTGAAAAAAATATTTCATTAGATTTGCCAAAAATGTGATATTTATGCGTATTACTTATGCTTTATAAGTATCAAATGATATGTATCAGACAAAGCAATAGTGACACATAGTAAAAACACTGGTAATCACACTTGTGTGTTGCAGCATTACTGTCGGATCCAATGTATTTGGCACTGCATCATCTGTTATTTTCAGTCTCACTGAAAAGCCCACAACTGTCTTTTGTTTAAAAACGAATAGTTTTTAGAATGAAGTGAATGTAGAATGTAGAATGAAGTGAACATGAACAGTGTTTTACTGACATGATCTGACTGGAACTTTCTTAATGTTAGGATCACTAGGAAACTAGGGCTGAGTACAAAATAGCGATTCCTCAATTTTAATCGATTCTAATTTTTTACAAGCCAATATCGATTCTTAAATTCGGAGAATTTATTAGTCTATCCTGTTTTTAATTGATGAATCAACAGAACATTGTAGCTGGCTTTCCATCCAATAAAAAACAATAAGCTTTGTGCTTTTTCAAAGTCTGTCCATTTTACTACAAAAAAATAAATAATAAATTATTTTTAAATGTGTTAAAAAAGTGAAATGTGCTGTGACAGATTGTGCTTATTTTACATATGATTAATTTTTAATGTTCACCAATATATAATGCATGTTTGAATTAATCTGCCATGTTGACAGCCATCATTAAAGCTTTCTTGAGTGTAATTTTAGTGGTTGTGCTGTCAAACGATTAAAATATTTAATCACGATTAATCGCATTAATGTCAAAGTTAACTCGCGATTAATCGCACAATTTTATCGATTCTAAATGTCTCTTGATTTTCTTTTTGTCCCATTATTTTTTTTTCTCATTTTAATGCTCTTATCAACATGGAAAAGTGGACCAGCTTGCTTTGTGCAAATGTTTTTTTGATTGAAAACATCATTGGCATACAGTGTTCAATTTCACACTGACTTTCTCACTTGAAGCAAATAATCTCTGACACAATGTAACACTGTCCGTCAATATAAGGGTGAAAGAAATACTGACAATGTCCTAATGTTTATGAGGGGGCGGAGAATTCGCATCAGTTGTGTGTGTGTGCTTGGCCATCACCAAGTGGTATTTTAGACTGGACGTGCTGCGATGGTGATAGCTCAGTTCACAACGACAAAACGCACTCACAGATCACTTTTGGTCTTGTCAATTGAACCATTTGGCAACTTTTAAAAGTAAACTTTCCATTCAGAATCTTATTGGCGTCCATTTCGGCGTCTCGCGCTCGCCATCCACTCAAAACTTAACGTTAACCAACAATTTGGCCAGCTCGCAAGCCCAAACGAGTGTGTGCGGCGTTGTGCCTGTTGTTTTGTTTCCGGTCCCCGCTTGCGCTTTGGTCGACGAAGCAACACAACGTCCTCGCGCGGCGCAAGCCATTGAAATTAATGGATTTCATAGCGCAGCGCATGCCATGTCCTGTTGCAAAAGCAAGTGAAAAAACTACAACGTTTGCTAGGCTAAAAAGACAGTTAATTGCGCTATAAAAAAATGGACGTCGGTAAAATGGGGTTGCGTTACCACAGTTAATAACGCATTTAACTTATAGCCCTAGTTTGTATGCAATCACTTAATTTGAACCTTCTATATTACAGTAATACAGTACCAACTGACTCCTATGTATCGTTTACAGCATTAGTTGACACCTGATTACTGTACTGAGATTTCTGAGCTGGATTTCAATAAAAGCTGTATTTGGACAAACAAAGTTTTGAGGTCTGACATGTACAGGATGTTTTTATAGTCCAATGGCCTCTTATGTCAAAAGATCAATGGAAATGAAGTTTCTCAATTCATTACCCGTTAGACAGGCCTGTTAATGGTCCGTATTTTATTCCATGTCCCATAGATACCGACATTTCTGATCATACTGTCATACTGCGCTATAAGGCATTAGCCTGTACACATCTAAAGGAGGCTCTTGTAGTCATCACCTCTTGTTTGAGCACTGGTGGAAACCTGCAGCACGACTTGCATCTAGAAACATTCTGGCAGCTGACATTCCCCCTCACTAGAGGAAGGGAAGAAATGTTCTCTAGGCATGCAGAGTCGCATCAAGCAATGCTGGTGGAAGATGACAGGGGCTGAAACAGCAACATCAGCAGACGACTAAGAGCAACAAACTCAGCTGCTCTGCTTAAATTTATACGCACAGTATCTCTAAACACACTGCTTATACTCTATCACACCTAGCGCCGCTGCTTTCTTATATCTCAGCTCTCCTGCGAGACGTGCTCTTTCATATTCATAGATTTTCACGGCTGAATTTTTAAGGTCTTACGATAGCAGGTTTCTCCGATATGTCATCACTTCGGCAGACGTTTCCCCGTCCCTTCGCTAGGTCCATGGATTTCTGTCTTTTCCTATTTAAAGGCTCCCCCACAATGCCTGACAAAGAGTGATTTCAAATGTGTACTGATAATGAGAGGCTGCAGGAGGAGGTGTGAAAGTTAAAACTGTGAATCCCTCAGCAGCAAGCAAAGTTGGGGGACCGTCCCTCTCGCTGGATCACGCGATTCAGGATGACGAGCCGTAGCTATTTTACCCAACCCCTCTTAGTCACCAAACATTAAGGTAACTCAGTTCCTCTCCCTCGTGACTTGCATGTTATTCCCACGGATGTCTTAAAAACAGAACTGTGTTTTTGGAAAGCTGGCATGCCAAAAATGGCCGAGAGAAACAAGGACAAACCGAAGAATCTCAGGAAGGATAAGTCCCGTAATAAAGGGTTGTCTGGCATGCTATCTACTTTTCTTATCTAAGTGGAGGCTAATCAAATTGTACGTTTGGTAGCTTGTTGTCTGTTTTTAATGATTATTTCTTTCAGGCCTTCGGGGTCACAAAACCACTCTGTTTTGCAAAAGAATCACGCTTCCTGTCATCGTCTTAGTCATTATTGCATCCAAGCCGGCACTTTGAATGCTAATGGGTTAGCCGAGTTAGCGACGTCAGCTGCAAAACGTGTTCGTGAGGCATGTCTGCTCGTCGCATCCCGAGAGAGGTGTGCGAGAGAGGTAGCACGAACAGAGCAAATGCCTGCTGTTTTCCTTTGTCACCATGGAGAGAAATGGACAGAGTAATTGCGTTGTTCCAGGGCCTGAGGAATCCCATCAGCCAGGAGCTGGTGCTGTCAGAGGACATAAAGATGCCACTAAAAACTTAACTCTCCACTGACACGTCGGACGGCTCGGGCCTGCACAAAACGACAGGGGAAAAGACAGACAGATTAACCATGGTGGGGTGCAGATGAGAGCGAAAGTGCTTTGGAGGAGGTTTGGGAAACAGCCAGCTAAGATGAGGGCTGAGTGTGCATGTTGCCAAGATTGTGTATGATGGATGTGAATGAAGTCCAAATAAATGCTCAGGGTTGCTTAATTCTTTCGCCGTCTACTCCGCTTTGGGAAACACCAGGGGTTTTGTAGAATGCTCAAATGAAGCTTATTTTCTCTCATTGTCAATAAGTGCCCATTTTCTGGCCATTTTTATAGACCGAGACAATAGGAAGAGACAGGAAATTCTGGGGAGAAAGAGTAGGAATGAGTTCATTGATCTATAAAGCATGGTGATACTGGTTTAATGTCCATCCATCCCTCTCTATATATATCTATCTGCACGCATCCATCCATCCCTCTCTATGTATGTCTATCTGTACGCATCCATCCATCCCTCTCTATTTATCTGTACGTATCCATCCATTCCTCTCTATGTACAGTATATCTATCTGTACGCATCTATCCATCCATCCCTCTCTATCTATCTGTACGCATCCATCCATCCTTCTCTGTGTGTCTATCTGCATCCGTCCATCCATCTGTCCATCAATCCATCCAAAGTTTGTCTTTATAAGTTTTCCATTTCTAGATAAAATTTATGCTTATTGCTTAAATTTATTGTAAATTATATTCATTTATTTGAATTTCATTTTGAAATTCTTATTGCAATTCTGCTCTTCTTGATTTTACTTGGTTATAATAGTTCCCAACCATCTTCACAATAATTGTTTTCCAAACAATAAACCAGTCAACATCTTCCAATAAACATCTTCCAACCACTAACTTGGGTGAGCTTAAAGGGATACTCCACTTTTTTTTTTTGGAAATAGGCTCATTTTACAACTCCCTTAGAGTTAAACAGTTGAGTTTTACTCGTTTTCGAATCCATTCAGCCGATTTTCTAATATTTAGAATAATATCAGTAACCAGACAGTTTCTGGTCTCATTGACTTCCATAGTAGGGAAAAAATATATACTGTGGAAGTCAATGAGACCAGAAACTGTTTGTTTACTGATATTCTTCTAAATATCAGAAAATCGGCTGAATACTTTCGAAAAAGGTAAAACCCAACTGTTTAGCTCTGGGGGCTTGGTAAAATGAGCCTGGGATACTCCACTCTTTTTGGAAATAGGCTCATTTTACAACTCCCTTAGAGTTAAACAGTCGAGTTTTACCATTTTCGAATCCATTCAGCCGATTTTCTGATATTTAGAAGAATATCAGTAACCAGACAGTTTCTGGTCTCATTGACTTCCATAGTAGGAAAAAATATATACTATGGTAGTCAATGAGACCAGAAACTGTCTGGTTACTGATATTCTTCTAAATATCCAAAAATTGTCTGAATGGGTTCAAAAACGGTAAAACACAACTGGAGTTGTAAACTGAGCCTATTTCCAAAAAAAGTGGAGTATCCCTTTAAAACCAGGTGCACTGTTTTTTGTGTGTGCACAATATAGGTCCACATGAGCGCCACATAAAATCACCTGCTGCATCACAGCTCTGACAATAAGCATACATTTAATAGAAATCCACGTGTGTCTAACATAAGCGGGAATTTGACAAGTTTCTTGTCTTTGTTAACTTCAAACAGGGCTTAACATTGCCTGAGGAGCTCTCTTGTTAGCCGTTATCATTGCCCTAAATGATAGGTGGGCTATTTGATCTCAGCGCACCAGCTCTCAGCACAATTAACGTTGCTGCATGAAGAGAAGTCGGGTCTCCGAGCTCCATATATCTCTCCAGCAGGGAGAGTTAATTGTGTTTTGAAAAATGGGCCTTGTTGCACGAATGTGACCTCTACTACTGTCTGTTCTCGCCGGTTTGAGATCCCGTCTTGCTCAGAGACTTCCAACTTTCCTACACCTTTTGTTTGTAACTCAATTAGAGTGTCTTTGAAGGTCTATATGAGCAGCTTGCTCTACGTGGTTTTCCTGAGAACTGTCCTCTGAAACTTTCCTGTTCCAGTTTTCTTAAATGGGCTGGGGTATTGTGTATTGGGGCTTCGCAACACAAGAAAAACACCATTAACAGCTCAGGTGTTTCTGTTAGTGTGAAACCAAAAAGTGTCAAGTCTGAAATGCTGAGAGAGAGAGGACAGGTACAGCAAGCAGCGTCGGGCATCGCAAGCTAGGTGTTACCCGTTCCCCAAGCACACTCTCACAACTCGACAAATCACACAGTACCTCCTCTTCAATCTCCCCGTGGGACATAAAACCCACAACCGGTCATCTCCCAATTCCCTCTTTTCCTCTTTGTCTTCTGTGCGTTTGAAGTCCTCTGAAGTGCTTTCACATAGGCCTAATCTCATGTCTTCTCTTCTCCCTCTCTTCCAGATGGTCACAAGAACAAAGAAAATATTTGTAGGCGGATTATCAGCTAACACAGTAGTTGAAGATGTGAAGCAGTATTTTGAACAGTTTGGCAAGGTAAGATCTCATTTTCTTTTTCCCTTTGGCTAATTTCATGGAGAGATGTATGTGTGTGAGGAAAAACGCTGTCCCTCAACAAATTCTTTCATGTGAAGACTTTCAAACAGGCTTTTTGAGATGTGGCCATTTGGAGATGAAAGACTAGTATTCGCCACTGGCTGAAGTAGCCAACACAATTTGCTTAAAGCTGCTGTATAATCATTTTAATGTTAAAATACTTTTCCTATCTCAGATATTAATGTGTAAGGACAACTAGAGTAGCAAGCCACCAGTTGGTTGGCTTACCTGAAATCTCTTCTGTGAACATCGCTGAGTTGGTCATTTATTCAACCAAATGGTGTGCTTGGACCTCACTAAGGTTGAGTAGTGATATAGATTGCCCAATTTGATTCTGATTCACAAGCTTTCGAATCTTTTTGGTTCAATTCGTGATTGCCAACATATTCATTACATATGGAAATAAAACCTCCCTCTTCTAATGATGTGTATACAGGGAAGTGTTTCAAACTGATTCAAACTGGCAACTTGTCTTTAATATAATCAATTAAAAGAGTTATTTGTTATAGGAATCAATCAATATTTTTTGTGCTGTATGTTTTTGAACCACTTTAGTCATTTGTTAAGGAAATCAAGCTACAATGTACATGCAGTGTAGTTTTGATTAATACTCATAACAAATCAACATAATAGTAATTTCTACAGTTCTGTTTGTTTTGAATCGCTAAAAATAACTGGCTCATAAGAGTATTTTGTCATTTTACTGTATAAACTGAGAACAGGCATTGAGTAAAAGATCAATGGGCTTTTATGAATCAGTATCATGATCATTCAAATAAGCAATTGAAAAATAAATGTTTTTACCCAGTCCTACCTTGACATGTTTTTCCAAGCCTGATATTTTCTACCAGATGATTGATTGATAACCCATATCTTTGTGTGGCCCAGGTGAACTTTTCTATGTGCGGTATGATATGACTTTGCGTTAGTTCACTGGTTCTTTCTATTTCAGGCTCTGTATAAATACCTAGCTCCATTTGTTTGTAATCAGCTGTGTCTGAGTGGACCTAACACACACTTGACTTGATTGAAGGGCTCAATTATGCAGATGTTTTACTTGCCCTGTGCTGTATGTCTTGCCCTGGGGGTGTTTTCAGCAGCGCCAGCGCTGGCAGTAGACAACCGCTAAATCATTGTGATTAAAGGAACGACGGAGGATTTGTAGCTTCTTAAGTCACAAGACTATATTAGTCTTACCACAGTCCGGTTTATTGAGGCATACTTGTCTGCGTCCTTACGTAAAGCTGTAGATCGTTATTTGGAATAGGCAGCGTGATCCAATAACGCTAAAGACCTCAGCGCTCAGTGTCTCGTTGTTTATGAGTTGTGAATCAAATGCACAGTCTAATGAAGCGTCTGTCTCCGCAGACAAGAAAATTACAAATTGACCATCCGATGGATACGCACTCGTGAGTAAAGGCGAAATAAGCCTTCAAAGTGACTTGCTAGAAGGTTGGATGCTCATTTGCTGCAACTCTTGATGACTCTGCAAGTCCGCCCACCTGGAGGTTTTGCCACACTGTGGTGTCAGTTGAGCTGATACCCGGAGGTTTGTGTGTGTGCATAGGGGCGTGTGTGCAGGCCAATTAACAGTGTCTCCTGGCGAGCAGTAGGTAGTGAGAGAATGAGGATCCTGGGAGGAGAGCAGGTGGCATGGGGCAGCAGGGTCACAGGATCTGTCTCCTCAGAAGCTGTGTTCTTCCTGAGCACTTTTCTGTGCTATGACAGCTTACACACTCGTGCACACACACATTTAAGTGGCACTAAGGGGCATTTATTGCACAACACTGCAGAATTAAGATTTTAAAAGCCTTTCCACAAAAGCTCTTTGAGTTAGATCCACTTTTCATTAGCATACAGTCATTTCGTGCTAATGCGGCATGTTGCCTTTTTTTTACTTTTAGAGGAAGGCATGCCTAAATAATTTCAGTGGTTTCATCCGAAACATTTAATGTGTTAAGAAAACAGACTTGGCATGGTAGCCTCGCTCCTTTCATAAACCTTCATGTGCCCTAATTACATAGGATGGCTTATGCTTAGTCATAGGTTTATTGTAATCGGCTTGGAGTAGATCTCCAAACAAAGTACACTTATTCTGCTAAGTTGAAACAACTCCTATTTACTTCATTACCACCCCCCCATCCCCTCCCTCTCTCACTTTAGTGTTCGCTGTGCTGTTGTGGCCAGGATTTAGTTTCATTAGGCCTGAGAGTTGTTTCCAAGCCAGTGCTCTGCCACAATCAGGCCTTTATGCCTCCTCTGTCCTGGTTCCCATATCGGCCTGGGTGACAGCCAACTTCTACCATTTCAGGGGCAAAATTTTAACCTCCTGCAGTCCAGATATACAGTTCGTCGTTGCATAATATACAATTAAAAAAAGAAATACTTAAATATATATTATATCTTTTTATATTATTCTATTATTTATATTATTAAATAATTATAAATAATATTTTCTATAACACATGTATGTATATACTGTATATTTGGTGTATAAAAAAAAACATATTCTATTAATTAATTATTTATATATTAATTATTTAGCTATTAATTATTTATATATTGTGTTATTTACATAATTGAATAATTTAACATGATTGAATGACATTTATTAATTATAATGATATTATGTATATGTATATATATATATATATATATATATATATATATATTTATACAATATTTTATGTAATTATATAATTGGTAAAAATATCATTTTATTACTTTCTATTTTATTAAGTAAATCACATGTTCAGTCTACTATAAGTTACAGTGATTATTAGACAAGTTAATACTTGGTCTCTGTGTGCTGTGCAGTGATGAACACACTAGTTACAACAGTTTTGTGTTGTAGCTACTATATTGTGTGCTAGGCACATCTACAACAGAATTACCAATCAATATTCAGAACTGTAATTATGTATTTTGTTTTATGTATTAAGTTTTAGATTTTAGAGACAACTTGAAATGGCAATTGCAATGTATTCATCTTCTAACACATTCCCTAGTATAGTAAGTAGGAAAATATTTTATCAAAATATCATTTTTTTTAAGCTCTCATGGACTTGGGTTACATCAGCAGAAAGGACATTTTTCAGCAATTGACTAGGGACTTAGAAAGTGAATAAGGTCAATTTTGGTTTCATGTTGTCCTTAAAAGTGAGAACTCGACCTAAGAATTGTGTATTATCACGTTGCCGTAATGAAATATCAGTTTTCTCTTTCTCTCAGCTTCAATATTCAGTGAGGACAGTGGGCTGCCTGTAATGACTGCATCCCGAGCACTCACTGTTAGTTAATTTAGCATACCTGGTGAACCACTAACATTTAATAACAGCATTCGATTTACCTCAGGCTCGGGTAATAAAAACAGTGCACTGCTCTATTTGCAAGGCTCACTGCATCACTGAATCCTTAAAGTCTGATTTGATAAGCTTGTTTAACGAGAGGTGTTTGTGGATTTGGTGTGAAGAGTTTATTTCAGACACATTTTCCTTGTGTACACTGTGAGACTGTGGGAATATGACAGCGTATCGGTAGTAAGAGTAATGGCGGCCATCCAAAGTTGCCTTAAAGATGCACCGTCTTCCTCCTTAGGTTAGTTCCTTTTCCATTCTTGGGGTGTATTTTTTTCGCCATAGTCCTTCAGCTTGTACATTTCATGCCTGGTGCTTTGTGAAGCTGCTTTAAGACAATCTCAATGGTTAAAATCACGATATAGCTAAATTGGATTGGTTAAAGTTAATGTGCATAAGAATATAATAAAGATTACCAAAAGCCTCTATGGACTGTTTGAAATCAGGGTTTAGATTTAACATCACACCGTTGCTTATGGTATACAGTATGTGACGGTTGTGTTCTGTGAATTTCCACTTCCTAAATTTAGTTTTCAGAGTATGCAGCTTCAGCTTTGTGAGCATTTCATGGTTTATTTTCTTTAAATGTCTTAGAAGGAACTTCATTGTCTGGGCAGAGATGTGTTATTTCTTATCAAAAGGCCCTTTGGACTGCCTTCCTCCATAAGAGTAGCCAGGGAAGTGTCCTCTATTCACTGTGAGGGTTAGCAGTAAATCCCCACGGACTTCTATGGAGCCCGTAGCCCTTAAATGTTCTCCACACATCAGTGGCCTTGCACAAGTGGGAAGTCACTAACAAAAGGTAGAAATTCTTAAGGGTGGCTGAAATAGTCAATCATGGGCTCCCCTCTCTCCAGTGCCCTCTGGAGTGAAGGGAGAAAACAAATGAGAAGCTAGTGAGGGATGAAAAGGGAAGGTAAGGACAAAAGCAGCTTTTGAACTGCTTGGTTGGGATTAGTTTTAAGATGATGCGCTCTCTCTAGACTCCTCCCTTCCTCTGCTCTCGTCTTCCTCAGCAATCCGAGCCCACACCTGTATTTGTTTCGCTACCGAGTCTTTAACAAGGTCTCAAAATGGCTTTCACAGAGCTTGTGTTAACCAGTGAAACCAAATCTTCTTGTGAAGATTGAAAACACAATTGATTTTGGGCAGGGCTGAGGTCGCCGGCCCAGACCTTGCTCTCTCTCCGCCTCTGTATGCTCTGACGTGCCTTGAGATTGATCTCTATCCTTCTTTAATTCCCTTTTTCCCCCTGCATTGTTTATCTTGGCTGAGCACACATCCAAAATGTCCAAAGTGTGTTCTCCCACTCCAAGGAAGTCTATAATACTTGGAAAGAGCTGTGCATTAGCATTTCCAATCATCTTAATGGTGGTTTGCTCGGTTGACACGCAAGTAGCGACTTCCCTGAGCTGTGACAGCAGTCACAAGAAAATGTCGAATCTTTAGTCTACAAAAGTCTAATTACCGGCAAAAAACATCTATTCTAATATTAAGAACGTTTTTATTGCTTGTAAACCCTTTTTTATTTTTTCAGAATACATTCACTTTTATTATGAAGGATTTGGTGCCATTTAAAAATAAGAATTAAGAACAATTTAAAATATTTTATTTTTAATTTATTCTTAAATTGTCTATTTTTTATTTAATATGAAATAATTGTGTATTTTAAAATTATAATAATTTAAAAAATGTGTATATTAAAGATGAACCACTTTTAATGAATAAATTGATGATTGATTCCTTATTCCTATTGTTAAAGGACAACTCCAGCGCAAAATGAACCTTTGGTCTAAATACACATTGGTACATAGTCAACCGTTGAGATTTGTTTTCATGATTATCAAATATAAAGAGTTTCATCTCTAAAACTGTTTAGCGTATAATGCTAGTATATGGGGCATGGAGTGATGAAAATAAAAATCGCTAGTTAATACCACTAACAAGGTTCAAAATAGCCCACAGTAACACTGTAGTGTAATCAGGGTCCCTACATGCAAACCGAAGCATTGAGAACGTTGTAAGTGTACCGACCATTTAATAAGAAGAAATTTTTGAAAGACAGTCCACTTCGCGAAAACAGGCAGGAGCCATCTTTGGAAAACAGTCTCGAGCAGTCGAACCACGAACACCGAACAAAGAACTTGGGTTGGCGTTCGTGGTTCGACTGCTCGATACTGTTTTCCAAAGATGGCTCCTGCATATTTTCGCGAAGTGGACTGTCTTTATAAAATATCTTCTTATTAAACAGTCTGTACACTTACAACGGTTTGCAGGCAGGGACCCTGATTACCTTGTTAGTGTTGGGCTGTTTTGAGCCTTGATAGTGGTTACTCTATGCCCCATATACTAGCGTTATAAGCTAAACAGTTTTTAGAGATAAAACTCTTTACATGTCGATAATCATGAAAACAAATCTCAGAGAACGGTTGACTATGTACCAATGTGTAATTAGACCAAAGGTTCATTTTGCGCCGGAGTTGTCCTTTAAGTGGCACTCATTTTTAGGGTTGGGTATTGAGAATCGAGTATCGATTGGAACCGGGACTAACTTTTCGTTTTTCCCGGAATCGTTCAAAAGTTAAAATTTCGATTCCTAGTTTCGATATTCACAGTCCGCCGACCGGAAGAAGAAACCGCTGAACAACACCAACGAAGAAGCGTCTACCGGAAGTGTTGGCATAACCGCGCGAGTCGAACATGAGTAGCTTATGTCTGCGGTCCAAAGTGTGGCTTCACTTTTCTAAAAAATAACGAAATCTCTGCAAAATGCAAAATTTGTGACAGAAGGAGTATTTCCTTCAGAAAGACCGTTGGTTAGCAAGGTTAGCTAAACTTTTTTGACCCTGCCTCTTAAAAGAATCGGAATCGAGAATCGTTAGGAACCGGAATCGAAACAAGGAATCGGAATCGGAATCAGAATCGTTCAAATTCAAACGATACCCAACCCTACTCATTTTCCTTAATATTGACTTGATGTATGTATTTACACCATCTGCCTGCTAACCAGTCAAACTTTGCCCCCTTAGTACTTGTCTTTCTCAACATCCCCAACATTTTGGTTGTACTAATTGTGTATGAATGCCATGGTACGTATTTGTAATGAAAGCTTAATATTTCTTCTTTCATGGCAGAATGCGCTAGGGACCTGTCTTGTAGCAGTTGGTGTGTAAATGATCTTTTAAAACATTTTGCTGAAAGAAAAATAAAACTAAAAAAAAAAGAAAAAGGGTACCCAGAAGATTCCCCCTCAGTTGTCGGCGGAGGGCTCAGAAGCTCAGACTCACTCACGGTTAGTGGTTCTACAGTGCAGGCGGCGAGATTAGCTTAGCAGGACTGTTTGAAAGAAAAATGAAACAAATGATTAAACACTCTCCCTGACCTTTGTTTGCTCTAAGTATTGGCCTTGTTTCCAGGAGTCAAGGGGGGATGATTTTAAAACGTCCACTGGAGAATTGGAAGTTAAACTGCTTCTTGGCAATGA
This sequence comes from Pimephales promelas, assembly GCF_988280905.1. Lineage (NCBI taxonomy): Eukaryota > Metazoa > Chordata > Actinopteri > Cypriniformes > Leuciscidae > Pimephales > Pimephales promelas. Next base: position 18,474,603 of record NC_142784.1, read on the forward strand.
TTTCCATTTTGATTCCACTCTTTTCTTTCTTGTCTCCTTAAGTCTGTAGTTCAGCAGTACATCTTGTTGTTCAGGACCTCCCCAGAGTGCATCATTTATAAACTTGCGGTGATGGATTGGCCTTAGTTTAACTGCCTTGTATGCACCAGAAGGCCCCTGTGCCTTTTACCTTATACCCATCATCAGAAGGCTAGTTTGGGTCATTTATAGCATCATTTACCTGGACTTCTTTAAATCACGTCGTCCAATGGAAAGAGCTTGACCACATTTGGCTAACTTAATCACTCTAATCACTCTCTGTTAATTGCTTTTTCCTCGTCAAAGTCCCTGTGCTCTAAGATGATTTAGAGGGCACGGAAGCTGGAATCAAGGTCTTGTAGATGTCGTCAGAGAGGTGGCGATGCAAGGTTTCATCATAGGGGCTGGCTTCATCTTCGACTCTGAAAACAAAAATGTGTTTCATGCGCTTTATGTATTTAGATTATTAGCTTTTAAGTGCAAATTTGAGATATGATGAAGCTTTACATTGGGGAAAACTATATTTAATTAGTGTTTGGGTTTTGGTTGAGAAATAGCGGTATGCCATTAACACATTGTCCTTTTAGTTTTGATTATAATCTTTAATTATTAGAACATTTTGGAATTTAGTAAGTCAGACATCCATATGAACTTGCACAGATGCAATGTCTTTGGCCGCTCATGGATTGCTTTACTTTATCTGCTTTTTTGTGATTGCTTTTAACCTGTTTTCCACCTGTGCTTGTGTTATCCAAGTAAATCTTCAAACAGGGTCTGTTTGTATGCATAGTTTGCTTTGATTGCCATTGAACTGAGTCACTGGGATAGATAGGCCTCCAGGGCTGGTCACATTTGTTTCAAAGGACCAGTCGTTCTTTAAGAAGATTGACCGTGATTGAGGAGGATTTTCAGGCCCTTCTAACATGAGCAAATATCTGAGAGATAGCAAGCATCAAACCGCAGGCTATTTTCGGTTGTAGAGAAAGACACAAGCCGAATGAAGAGGTAAAATGCTTCTCTGAGATTGTCCACAATTTAAAGGTAGGTTTTTTTTTGAGGGTCAAAAGATCTGCTTTGGCTTCAGCTCAACTTTCTGCATTGAGTGGCACTATCAGATCAGCTTTGGCCGCTCCCACTGTGCCTGAAGCCGCGTCGGCCGATTGCCATCTTTTCCACCACTCCCTAGGCATAGAGTGCACCAATTAAATCAGCTCGGTGCTCTATTAGGATTTAACCGGGAAAAAAGGGACCCATTTCTATAGAGACCATGACATTTCCAATCCCCCTACTGGCACCACCCGTTCACCTGTGGAGATAGCCTTGGAGTGGTAATAACTTTTGACTCAGGGGGGCTTCTGTGATCTTCAAGCTTCCAAGATGTGGCCTCAAATAAGCCTCCACCTGCCAGGCCGGCTCTTAGTGAGAGAGGCACCTCTGTGTCCCGTTGCGCTGTGAGCTCACAGGAAGTCTGCACCGGGCTGATATTCCACAAAGCTGTGCAGGAGCATAGAAGCAAAAGCAAGTTTTGAGTGACAGCTTCCTTTCACTCTCAAACGTGACAGTTGGAAAACAGGATTATCGCCGCGTAATTCAGACCGTGGTCCGTTGTGAACTTTGAGAGGAGCTTTTTGGCGATTTGTTTTTTGAATTTCTCCTTCGGCGGAGAAGATTGATACGCTCGTAGTTCTCTCATCAGCTCAAAGAGGCGGATGCGAAGAAACGAGAACATTTAAATGCTCAGCATGAAAACAGTCAGTGTGAGCTCGAGAGAAAGACGCGGCGATGAGAGAGAAATTATAACTAGAGTTGTCTCTCCTCAGCGTCCCTCCAAAATCTGATTGGGCTGACAGCATGGGTGCTTATTTGGCGCAGGGCCATCCGAACGCTAACACGCTGTTACACGTCGTGCACGAGTAACATAAAAAAAGCACATAAAACAATGTCCCATTGGGATAACTACCTCTCCCACTCAGAATGCTTTGAAAGCTTTAAATGGCCTTCTTTCGGTCCCGCTCTCTCCTTCCACCTTATGCTCACTAAAAGGTACAGCTTGTTTTTTTTTTTCTCCCCGCAGCTTGATGCAAAGCTTTAATGAAGCCTCAACGGTATTGGGCATCATATACAATTATCAGGCTTACACTGCGAAGAATGGCTGTATAATGTACGCTAAAGCTGCGTAGGGGCTCTAGTGGACCGGTGCCAAGTGGTGTGAGGGAGAGATAGGAAAAGAGACACATAAGATGGAAGAAAAGGCCTCATCCGCATATAATTAGACTGAATTTGCTTAGAGACTCAGCCTTTCTTAAAGGGCATGTCCTCTCAGATGAGTGTCAACAACTGTGGGGTTCTGTTGTGTTGCCTCTGTAGATGTGGAGATAGAGGAGGGGGAGGCGAGAAGGATAAATGGATGAAGCAGATTGGATTGATAAATGTATTCGGCGCATGCTGGCACACATTGCGCGCGTTAGCGAGCTCCTCATGACTGTTTGCACTGTTTGAAGCAAGCAAGCAATGAAGCCTTGAAGGACTCTCCAGGCTGCATTGCTAATTAACTCAAATGCCAATGCATTACCTGGCTGCTTTCTTTGTTTTTGTTTTTTAACAAACTCTCACGCCGCCCCGCTCCATGGTCCCGGGTCAGGCATAATACGTCATTGGAGAGCACAGTAAGGTTGAATTCGCACCGTGGGGGTTGTGGGTTTATTGTCGCTTGAGATGGATCCCGTGGAGTAGTGTAGCGAGAGGCCAAGGTTAAGTCCCTCACCAAATGCATGAAGATGCGCCCGAGACGGGATGAACGGGAATGCAGAAATGGAGATATTTTTGTGCATCAAAGTAATGAGCATGTTTTGTATATTTTGTTAGTTTAGTACCTTCTGTAGTGAGTAAATCTTGACACCTCTGAGTCATAAATGAAGCTTTTTGTCAGGTTCTAATTGGAAAGATATCCCAAATGCACCAGAGCAAGTTTGGGCAAACCCTTCCATATTTTAATGACAAACACATTTGCAATGACAGATATATATATATATATATACTAGACTTCAGGAAATGATACTTCCTTAGGCAAGCCGCTCCAGCACGGAGCCTGAGCACCCGCTGCCCTCCTCCCTTACGCTGGCTTCCTTCCCAGGCAGTGATCCTTTTTAGATTTGACTTATGAAAATAAAAACACTCGCAATCCATTAAAATGAATTATATTTTGCTGACTGATTTATCGTCCCCTGAAGGTTTCCAACAAGAATAACTTGGCATTAAATGTCACCTTGAAATGGATTAAAGGAGACATAGATTTTGTAATTGTTTTCACTGTCTGCGAATAAGTTTTGCTGTGTTTTTCAGGTCCTCCTGACGGTCTTTATCAGCACCATGGGGGTAAGTGACGGTTCGAAATGTCACAGGGACTCTTTTGAAAAGGCAGCTTGTCAGTTTTATCCCGACGTCAATGAGTCGTCGACTGGCCTGCTGGTGCCGTTGCCTCGGGAGCCGAACTTCACAATGAGGGAGTGAATGTTTCAGATGATTAAAAAGAAGACTAGTACAAGCGCTCTAATTTCCCTCCACAGCAGGTGGTTGTCATCCATCCTTCCAAACAGCTGGTGGGAGGGTGGGCCGGGGGCTGGCAAGGAAGGGGTCTGGGCCTGGTGCCCCCATCACCCGCCTTAATGACAACACACTGCTTCCCCGGCGTCCAAACAGCAGCCGCACGCGCAGATGTTCTATCTGCGTTTCTGACGAAATGCTGTCGAGACCGCTCAGAGACCCCAGGGTGTTTTCAAATTGTCCTGAAGGTCTGGCCTTCTGGCACTTCCTCTGAGTGGCCACATATTGCGAGTACCATCAAAACATGCTTTTCGGGGTGTCTGGGGCCCAAATTGCTAATTTAATGTCGGAACTGAGGTGTAGTGGTTAAATTTGACTCTGGCTTGTGACTCTCATTTTAACCACCATTTCTTTGGTGTCATTGCAATAGGAAAACGATCAAACGTAAAATGAATTGTGGCGCAGTAAACACGACTGGCATAGAAAAAAATGCTAGCAAACCGCATGGCACATGTCTGTTTGAAGTGCCAACGTTAAGGGCACCCAAACTAAGACCAAATCATTCACAGCGTGACTCGTCAGGAGAAGAAAGGCCAACTGACTTCAGTTTTGGGGTCCAGACTTAATTAAAATTATCACATGCTGCAGAGAATCAAACAGAGATGCATGCCGTGTTCCGCTATGATAAATAGGAAGCGCAACTGCAAGAAGAAAGCGTATGAAAAAAGGACTTTACCCCCACCTCCTCCTCTGTTTGATCTGTCACAGTGGTCCAAACAGGCTGACCGCACCACCCTGGGTGTCAAAGGGAGCTCTTTTAAGTCTTTCGCAATCTCCTGCACCCTGTTGGCTCTAAGTCTTGCTCTCAGGGTGGAGGTGCCATCTCTGCTAATTATTTCGTATCAAGAATGAGTCGGATTTTAGACCACAATGTAATGCGTGCCACTTTCTCTCCCAATCCGCCAGTACTGATGGGTGCTCCTCGCAGGGTGCCAGGTTCCCCATGGTTGGCACAGACTGCCAGTCGTTTTGTTTATGAAGAAACAGACGGATGGCAATCACCACAGAATGATTGTGAATGAAGGGGAATTTACCAGCTTTGTGAACCAAAGTCCCCCATTCTACATGACAAGAGTAAATTACAATATGCCAAACACATTGGTGATGTTTCTCTAGTTTCTTTGTCATTTTTGTTCCTTTTACATTAACACTAGAAGTGCCAGAATTCCAAAACTACTAGAACGGCCACAAACGGTCATTTTGACCGTTAGATTCAAAACGGTGTTTATTTCTTTGACGAATAATTTTCGTAATTATTTTCGCCAACCACATTTTTTCAAAGACGGAAACGAGACGATAACTAAATAAAAACTAGGTTTGAATGACAAAAACTATGACGAAAATGTTAGATAGTGACGATATGCGAAGCGGTCAATAGGCTAATAATAATAATAGGACTAGCAGAACTAGTGAACAGCCCATGCAGCAAAACAAACAGCGCAGGACAGGGCAGCAGAGCTCACCAGGATCATCCGATATGAATTGAACATCTGGATCCACCGTGTCTGATGATAGCAGCCGTCTCTTTTTCCTTGATGTGAACTCTGACTCTGAATCACTCTCTGATGATATATAACGCAAGTATTGATAACTGTAGTCTGGTTTTGTTTGCTTATTTCTGATCAACAACTAATGTAGAAATTATTATAAAGCAAACACCACTACAGAGGTGACCGGACGGACCTTTCTGTTGACAGTTGAGAGAGAGACCACGATCAACCGCGGGATATTTAACAAAAAAATATCGCGAAATTCAGTGCGGTCAATATGACCGTCTATGGCCGAAATAGGTAAATATGTTCATTTGTTTTGTTTTGCCTTACGTTTACGTAACTTAATTTAAATGAAAATCATTTTAAATGAAAATACAGACAATTTTTGGAAAAGTCAGTTACCAGCAGGATTCTATTATTTTTTTCAACAAAGTTATTGTAGATATAAAATTCAAAACGGTCAAAATGACCGTTGTGGCCGTTCTAGTGTTAATGGCTGCATTCACACAGAATACAGTTGTAAGTCCTGTTTTAAAGTGCTAAATATGGTTACTTTGACACACAGTTCAGTTATAAACGAGAGTGACGATCACACTTTTCATGACTTTCTTACATTTGCTGGATTCTTTGGTGAAAATGAGTGAATTGTAAATTTATGATAATCCTAACATTTCTTGTTAGTTTTTTTAATTCTTAGTTTGAACAGACAGCAGGATCAGTGAATATTTGCATAGGACAGAGTTTAAATTGGTATTTTTGACCTGGTCTAAATTTGACACACGTCAAATAATGTGCTTTTTACTGTTACAGCAGAACTTTCTGACTTTCATTTTCTTCCCTTTACTGGAGGACTGACCTTGCTCCCTCGAGCTTTGCACAGCCAAGCCCTCTCTACCCCTGAATCGGATAACAAGCTTGCTCTCTGCCGCTATCCTGCTTCCCCATGACCTTTCATTTCATACTGTATCTTCCTTCATCTTTCTCTTCCTCACCCACATACTCGATCCATCTCTTTTCAGTTTTATGCTCCTAAACTTTGTTTAGAAAGAAGAGAACAATGCAACTTTCTTTTAAGGCCTCTATGCTGCAATTTACTCTGATTGTTGGCTTTTTTAAAAGTGTTTGTATGTTTTCTAGCATTGTGGGTTGCTATGCAATCCTTTTGAACAGTTTGAAATTGTTGTCCCTTGATAATGCAAGGCACGTTCGTTATGAAATTTTGCTATACTGTTAGCGTACCAATCCAATATTTTTACTGATCATCTGTTTTTGTTTATTTTTTATTCTAAACTTGGATTTGACATTTATTTTTTTCCAAATCACTGTATTATTATTTGATATACAGTCATTTGACCGTATTTATACACTGAACTTTGTTAAATACTGATGAGGCATAACAAGACTCAGGCTTAGAAAAATTTAAACCAAAACATTGGCCGAATAAACAATAAAACTACGGCTTCTATCCTGTTAGGGAGTGAATAATTGCATGTTGCTGGAATGCACCAAGCCTCAATGTGACCTTTCAGAAGCACAAAATACATATACATGCTCTGTGGCAAATAGATTTCATTCTGCACGTCTTTTATATTCTAATTTAGTGGGAATTTATGCATGCCATGGGAGAGATTTCAGAGACGGCATTCAAGCCTCTCAGATTTGGTGTTTGGAACATTAAACACAATGCACCGTGTAAAAGCATAGCTTGTTTGGAGTGAAGGATTTGAGCAAGCGAGAGAGAGAAAAGCATGAGAGAGTGAGAATAAGTCAGGGAGGGAGGGAAGGGAGTGAGTGACTTGTATCTGAGTTTTTTTTTTTTTTTCCTACAGCTGCCGTCTGTGTTTGTATGTGCACGAGCAGGATTTTTGGCAGTTGTGCCTTTGTGCCTCTGTCAGTTCATGAATCGAGCTTCAATACTCTGCTTCCTCAACCCCCAAACCCCACCCCATCACACCTGATTCACTCTGACAAAAGGCCCTAATGGCTCAATATTTTACTGTGGATTTTGAGAGCAGGCTGAGCGAGAGACTCTTGGAGCCCATCTGTCGCATCTGCTCCCCCTTCTACACATGTGACATTCACTCAGGAGTCTTTTAATTCATGAACGCAACTTGGAAAGAGCTCTTGGAGCATGTGACAAATTGCTGTGAAGTGCGACGATTGGATCGGACTCGTTCGCTCGTGCACTCGCGTTATCGGTGCGTATTCGACCGAATACACATCTGGTTGGGAAGGTTGCCATCGATGAGACAGGCCGTAGCTCGCTAATTGAAGCTTCGTAAACAATCAACGTTGAAAATAAACAAACACGTGCATTAGTCTGAGTGGATCGGATTGTTACCTGATTTGGTAAAGACTGATCAAGTTGTTGATGGATTGAGTTTTTTTTATATTTATATACATAGCATGATTGTTAAAGGAGTAGTTCACTTTAAAAAAAAACATTTGCTGATAATTTACTCACCCCCATGTCATCTAAGATGTCTATGTCTTTCTTTCTTCAGTCGAAAAGAAATTAAGGTTTTGATGAAAACATTCCAGGATTTTTCTCCATATAATGGACTTTACTGGTAACCAAACGTTTCAAGGTCCAAAAGACAGTCTCAGTGCAAACTGTTCAAAGGGCTTTAAATGATTCCAGACGATGTATAAGGGTCTTATCAAACGAAACGATCGCTCATTTTAAAAAAACAAAAACAAACGAAGTTTAAGTTTTATAAGCACAAATGGTCGCCTTGCTCTGTTCTATGATGCGCGTTCCTGACTGTCCTGTTTTAACTCGTTCATCAAAATGAACAAATCTTTTTTCGAATCAATTCGTTCATTTCGTTCGTTGAATGAACCAAATGACACGAAAAAAGAGTTGAGTTTGAACAGGAGAGTAAGTGAGTAGACATGGGAGTGAGTAAATTATCAGCAAAAGTTTTTTTTCAAAGTGAACTACTCCTTTAACTGAATATAGTTACTGACAGATTATACTTTTTTTAATGGTGGCAATGTGTTTTTAATATTGCTGTCAAACGATTAATTGGGATTAATCGCATCCAAAATAAAAGTCTGTGTTTATATATATATATATATATATATATATATATATAAATACACACACATGCTTGTATATATTTAAGAAATATTTCCATGTATATACTGTATATAGATTTATATATAATTTATATTATATAGAAATATAAATATTTTATATATAAATAATATTTTTTTCTTAAATATACATGCATGTGTGGGTATTTATATTATATATATACAAAATAATTATACACAGCGTATTTATTTTGGAAGCGATTAATCGCGATTAATCGTTTGACAGCTCTGGTTTTTAAGCAACACATTTACAATAATTGACTCCTGGTAGAGGCTGGTCTCATAAATAAATTATGATACCATAATTTACTGACTGGTAAGGATTTAATTAGACAAATAATACTTCACACTTGCACTCTGTTAACAATCCTAAACATCTTTTAAAGGAATGACTACATAAAAAAGTTTATCAAAAACTTACTAGCCTCTACCAACAGCCAGTTAACAACTACATCTAACTCAATTTCCAGAGGCTTGTTCCTGAGCCACTGAATGACCTTCAGTTTGCACACTTTCATGCCTCTGCCGTAGAAGTGGGCTTTTCCCCCCCGTAGAGGCCAAACTGGGGAAACTGAGTGTGTTCTCCCAGCACTTAATAACCATTCACACCATCAGAATGCTTCATTACACACCTTGACCTCTGTGGCATTTTCTCTTCACTGTGGATTTTACGGCAGCTCTGCAAAAAGAGTGAGAGAGGGAAGGAGAGTCTGATTGTCAGGTGCAGTGTTTTGTAATTACTGTAGCTGCAGCTGTAGAGTTGAACAGTTCTGCTGGCTGGCTTTATTAGATTCTGTCAAACATCTCTCTCCCTCACACATCACCCCTTTCTTTGCAGCCCGTTTCCATCTGAATGCTTTATATTGAGAAAACCTGTTAGAGGAGAAGTGGACCACACTAATCCTCATCTTACACTGTGATGATAACATGAGTTAGAGCCACCTTTAAGAACAAGCGAGCATTGACTTCGCTAAATGACCTCAACTCCGAAGCCGTTTTATGTAACCTACAGTATAAACACAGATTTTTAGTGGTGATTGCCAACGCAAGCATACATAGTGTTATGGATTTGAGCAAACTTCTGTCGCAAAATGTTAAACTACACCATTTGTGATCGGGTGCGGTTTGTTTTGAAGTGATATTACTTTTCTAAGCAATTTATGATCATTTTCTTTTTTACCATATCAGACTAGACCAGAATATCATAGGGTAAAATATTGTAATATGTAATGTTTTTTTTGTCTTTCTCGTATATTTACATTTTCTGTTTATTCTACTCTCGTTATGTAGAAAAATACACTCCAGTCTTGCAGTCTGTATTTTTTATATTATATTATATTATATTATATTATATTATATTATATTATATTATATTATATTATATTATATTATATTATATTATATTATATTATATTATATTATATTTATAATATATATATTATTTAGGTCTCGGCATTGATTAATCACATCCAAAATAAAAGTTTGTTTACATTATGTGTGTGTGTGTGCAATTGTGTATGTATAAATACACACATGCATGTATATTGAAGCAAAATATCTTTATATATAAATATTTATTTTTATGTATAATATAATTATGTACTGTATGAGTGTGTGGATAAAATATAATACCCAGTATGCAAATATTTCTTAAATATAGGCTATACATGCATATTTGTATATTTAAAATAACACTTTTATTTTGGAAGCGATTAATCGTTGCCCAGCAATAATTATATTATAACTTGTCTTATATCATATCTTGCAGTTTTATATTGTATTAAATTAAATTTTTAGATTTATTCTATTAATTTGTGTATATATTTGTATTTCATTATATTTACTTTCTAAATAATCTCATGATTAGTATTAATCCCTTAATAACTGATTAATAAATCCCACCACAAGAGTTTTTACATTTATCCATTGCTCACATTTTCTTCACAACAAGTCAAAATGTATTTTTTATTGCCTTTTCAGTGACTCGTGCTTGGTTATTCTCTGTTATTCATTCATTTGCATCCACAGAAATGTTATCATGGTCATGAAGGTCTCTGAGGTAAGCGTATCTCTGGAGCATATGAATATAGTTGATATAATTAGCCTCAGTATTGTAAGGGAGAGGAGGAGAGGACAGTGTGTATCAGTCATCTGAAGATGCCCTGACCTCTGTTAAGCTTTCTGAGTCAGCAAGAATAACTTGACCTACACACACTTACTTCCTCACAATATTTCCCCTTCTCTATCTTTATCTCTCTCTCTCTCTCTTTCTCATCTCCTCTTCATTCCTTACACACTCTCCAAGGTTCTGCCAGCTGGCAGGCAAGCAGCAATCCTTATTTTATGTCATTTACAAAAACGTCATTGGCATTTTACGCATCATATACCCAGATGTGTCCTTCCAGGGTGGCAGATTGCCTGGATTTATTGATCTAGATTTAACTCAGAAGCGTGTCTACATTGTTAAAGTCAGAAATCAAAACAGACCTCATTTTCATTGCCGTTTAGATTTTTATTTATTTTATATGTATATTTTTTAATTCAGCAAAGATGCATTAAATTGAGCAAAAGTGACAGTAAAGACATGTATAATGTTACAAATGGTTTCCATTAAAAAAAAATAATCCAAAAAACATAAAATATTATGCAGCACAGCTATTTTCAACACTAATTGATAAGGAGTTTTTTGAGCACCAAAATATCATGTTAGAATAATTACCAAAGGCTCATGTGACATTGAAGTCTGGAGTAATGATTCTGAAAATTCAGCTTTGCAATTACAGGAATTAATTACATCTTAAATATATTAAGATAGAAAACGGTTATTTAAAAACTCACAACATTACTGTTACTGTATTTTGATCAAATAAATGCAGCCTTTGTGAGAGACTTCTTACCGATTTGAATGATAGTGTACTTTCTTAATACACATTGCTGCTCTTACAGTACAGTATTATGAGATTTATGGGTTTTTTTTAGTTCTGTTGCAAAATATAATTGGCATATTCTTTACCCATGAATTTTTTTAACCACTCCCTTTAAATCACCTGACCTTTTTCCATGATCCAATGAATGGGGTGTAAATGGCATATCGTGTTGACGTTAAAAAAGTTATTCACGTTAACATCATTACTTCACATCACACTAATACAGCCTTTAAAGCAGCATAGGGTTTTTTTTTGGAATGTTTATTCTTGCGTTATGTAGAACAGACATCTCTTAGAAAGTGGTGCTTTAGGAACAGACAAACCTGTCACTTCATACAATGTCACCACCTCAAAGCACAGCAGGAAATCGAGTGTCTTCCTGTGAATGTAACGGCGCAGAACTGGCATGATTCAGGAGTGATCGTGACTACGGGGGTGAAATGTGGAATCGGAACTCCGCCACTCTTTCACACCTCATCACACTCAGGATGTGAGAACTAATCACGTCACAGGTACAGACTAAAATTTAAAGAAACCGCCCGCCCCAAAAAAAACCCTCCGCCCTCCACTCCGCTGGAGGGTTGAATGTCAGGTGGAGTGTTATTTTGTCAAATGGGTGATAAGACCATTAATCCACTCCAGTGCACCCAATCCAGAGTGACACTTACAACAGCGGTGGGTGGTGATACAGTGATCTCAACGGCAGAAGAATCATAGTTTCTCTTACTTGATTTGTGATCCTCACTCTGCCTCTCTTTCGCTGTGTGTTTCTGACACGGGTCATCATCTGATGCGCTTTCTTTGACCTGAGGCCTTATTTGACCTCACTCAGGGTCAACGCCATATTTGATGCAGATGCAAATGAAAATGAAACTGAAAAAAAAAAAAGATTTGACATATAATTGAAATTAATTACACTGACCTTCAAAAGGTCCAGTTTTGAAGTTAGTAAAATTTTTAGTTTTTGAAGGAAGTCTCTTCTCTTAGGCCTCATTTACACTGAATGGTTCAAGTGACCCAAATCCGATTTTTTCCTCTCATGTGGCACAGATCGGATTTGACCAGTGAACGTGTAAGCAGAAAAAAAAAAACATGGATTCCGATTTTCTCAGATCGGATTCATGTGGTACTAAATCGGATATGAATCGGATACGTGCATTTGCGTGTGCCATGTAAGCAGACAAATCGTATGTTCCCCAGTAAATGCGAGTCGTACATCATTAAAAAAAGTGCACGATTATAGGCGCAATGGAAGACAACACAGTGGAGCAATGCGCAGGTTTCATGTCTTTTGAGTGTTTGGGGCGAAGAGTTCAGGCAAAAATGCAGGGATGTTAATGTTACAGAAATAAATTCGTATTTGAAGACATTTCACGAGATATGGGGAGGGGCGGTTTTAAGCACTCGTGGCTACGGTGCCAACAAGGGCTCTCCTCTTTTTTTCCGCCATACGAGACCATTGTTTTGATGATTTTTCAAAATATTGTGGAAAGAAAAACACTGGATAATTTAATTTGCATCTGCATCCATTGCATTTTGTGCTGTTTTACTTTATTTTCCGGGTCAGAACGTCTACATTTGGTAGTTTCAGCAGTGTATAGTGTAAATGCTAAAATCTGATACGGGTCACTTTTAAAAGATGATGTAAGTGGGTCCAAAAAAAAAAAAAAATCGGATGTAGTCAGAAAATCGGATTTGGGTATTAAGACCTGCAGTGTAAATGCAGCCTTATTCTTATTCTTATTCAAAAAAGATGAAATATTGTGAAATTTAAAACATTAAGACATTCATATATTTAAATATATTAAAATTCTTGTTATGTCTCATGATTCATCAGAAATCTTTGTAATATGCTGATTTGCAGCTCAAGAAACATTTCTTATTTATTAGTTTATTTTTATTTCTATGTTGCGTGCTATTATTTTTGTGGAAACTTTGATGCATTTTTTTTCCAGGAATCCTTGATGAATAGAAAGTTCGAACAGCATTTATTTAAAATCTAAATATTTTGTAACAATGTAAAAATCTTTAATTTTTTTTATCAACTCTATGTATACTTTCTCAATAAAATAGTTAATTAAAAAAAACGTAACTGCCCCCAAACATTATTATACTGTATAGTAAAAAAAATAAATAAAATAATTCCAGTTTCTTGCATGTACATTTATTAAATATTTGAGAATTGGATTATTCTTTTTTTGCTGCCAATAATGTTACAGTACACTGTTTAACACTCTTTTACCTTTGGAAGAATATGCATCTAATGGGGTCCCTGTCATTTAGTTTGACCTTCTGCCTGAACCAGCCCCGTAGAGAAACAGTGACCAGTCACTGAGCATATGGATTGGAGTTACTGGCAAAACACTTTTCTTACTCCTTCAAAGCAACACTTAGTGGCACTTAATCGCAGCATTAGTGTCGTAGACATGAGTGCAATACTTCTGGCATTGGCAAAAATGTACAAGGTGTAATTAAGTGGTTGGTGAAAGCGTTGCTGTGGTAACTTATGGAGGCGGAACATCTTAAAGGTGAGCGAACGGTCTGCATGTGGCCACCGGCTCAGACTGAAGACACCCCGTGGCTGGTTTGCTCTCTGACCACCTCTGGTCTCTGGTGGGGGAAACAGAAAAGACATTACAAAACAGTCTCATTTGTGAATGCATGACTTTGTATTCAGATGGGAGTATGTTTTGTTTTTTTTATCTTCTACCCAGGAATGACCTTGAATGCTGAGGGGTCACACGTCTGGCTTTGTTAGCACCCTCCTTCAACAGACCTGTCCCCTTAACTTCATCGCCATAGTAACCTCAGCCCTCGGCAGCGAGGCTGACCTTCATGCTCTAAACAACAGTGATGAGTGTAAGAGAACATTTAAATGTCTGCCAAGAGCCCATTACACCCTCCAGGAAGAACAGAACGAGGGACTATCTTATGTCTCTCGTTTTCTTAATTTGATCAGTCATTCCTCGGCGCTTAGCTAACTCCACGGCAAACTAGATTAGCTGCAATATGAAAGATCGGATTGTTGCAGTTACTTCTGCCTGTTTACATTGGAAATTACAGAGAAACACACACACATACACGGCCACCATCAGCTTACGAGAACAGTTTAGCCGCATATTTATCTAGAGCCTAAATTGGCTGTTCTATCTGAGCTCAGATCAGCAAATGTGGCGTCTCTTCGGATAGGGGACTGTGCATTAGCGGGTCTGGAGCCGGGGTGCGGTGGACGGTTGGCGTTTCACCTTGCTCAGCCCCCTGTGCCCGTGTCCTCTTAAAGCCAGAGGAGAGCATCAGCTATTTACTGTTGCTGGCTTGCAGCACTACCGCCCAAAAATAGAGGCACAGTAATCACAATTACACAGCCGGGGTGGAGGGCTGAAGTGTCATTTAGAAAAATAATCAAAAAGTCATCTCTCTCTCTCTCTCTCTCTCTCTCTCTCGCGCTCTCACTCTCACTTTTCGAATCTGGCACAGTTTCAAGTAGCCTTGTTCAAAGCCATTACTGGAACAGACTAAAGAGCAAAGAAAAGGTTGATAAACGACAGAGAAAATAGACAGATTGTATAGGGCGAGAAAGAGTCGATTGGCCTCTCAAAAGAAAAGAGCATGGAGGGCAAGGCTAAAAACACTGGGTGGGCACTGAACGTCGCTCTCCTCACGTCGCTAAGAGGTCTTCTAGTCCTACAGGGATTTAGAGCTTAAGCAGGCAATATGGGTTCGGACACATATCTTGATTGAAGCATTAAGTGTCGTTTAATGATTCTGAACACCCCACATTTGTGTTAAGGCATCGGCGTTAGAGTCAATAAGAAAGTAAGTGCGTTTATATACCCGCCATTAGCACCGTTTGATTTACTGATCGCATTAAGACTTGCAGTCGTAAAATGAGTTAAAATGAGTATTTCGACTGTATTCCTTGTTTATTCCCATCTCGCAGCTTTCTTTGACCTTTAAGATGCCATACGCGGCAATCTACATTTTGGCCATTTCCCAGACATTAAGCCAACAAACAATACCATAATTGTGTTTAAAGCTGAAAAGATTCCACGGCCACCAAATGTAATCACACTGATGGTCTGATAGACTGAAGCAATTTAATTTCTATTGAGGGTCACAGCAATTTACTGAGTGCTAATTCACTTTAAAAATGCTAATAGAAATGTATTGAATCATCTACCGTGCATTTACAGAGCATTGGGAAATAGAAGCTAAACAGGTTTATTTAAGAGGCTTGTGATGGGGGCATTGGGAGAATCTGTGTGTACGGGAGTATGTTGTTTGGGTGAATCTCATTTCCATGTCACTTTTCATACCAAAATCAAATAGAAAAAAAAAAATAAATAAAAAAAATCTTAGACTCTATGTTGGAGATATTTTGCACATCTTATTAATGATTCATCATTATTTTTGTGAGAAATTTTTTTTTTTAATAAATATAAATCAATTTACAGGTCTGCGCAACAAATAATGTAGATATTTGTTCCATAATAAAATTAAAGAATAATAATAGTAATAAAAATGTATAATATAATACGACTATCTTGAATGGTGTAATTACAAAGGTTCTCGTATATCTGCTGGAAATCCGCCCCTTAGATAAGCAACTGTTTTCAATTTGTGTAAGTAGCAGCAAAATTCTCCCTGAGCAGTGCTTTTATATGAAACTGCTGTGCTCGTCTGCATCTTCCTGACTGCCCGAGCGGATGTGGCTCTCCCTTTTCCCTGTGGACCCAGGAGCACCTGGGCCTGGGATGCAGCTGCACAGGGTCTTAATGCAATTAGCTGTCCCTGCCTGTGAGTCATGTGAAGCTTGGCCTTGCTTCTGACACTTAAAGAGAGAGATAGAGAGAGAGAGAGAGATATGAAGCAGTTGCTACACAGCACGCGCAACGCAGGAAGCACTATGAAGCTACACCGCTGATGCACATATGGGTCAACAGCGCTAGCCGTTAATGAGTTTTACCCACACATGTAGTGACAACGCTTACCAGTATGCACTCATATACGCTGACTGAGGCGCGCGCATTCGGTCCCATGTGTTTTAAATCACAGTCTCCAGAGGTATAAATCACCTCTGGCAAGGAGGAGGGTGATTTAGGAGAAACTTGTGTAGTGCGTCTGCTCGAGGGTGTTAGTACATGAAAAGTATGTTAGGGAAAATGAATGGGAGTGGTGTGGCGCTCTCGCTCGCTGTGATATCGACGCATACACAAGCAGATCTGAGGCAGCTGTAGTCTGCAGGTTTTTATTTAGCACCACAGGCCGCATCAAATCTTAGAGTGTCCTCCATCTCACAACAAGGCTGACATTCGCTTTAGCCTTGTCAGCTGTTTTGGAGTGCATCATGGTTACGTGTTTGGCCCTATTGGCTTTTTTCAAAAATAGCATGTAAGTCTGCCTCTAGTGTAAAAAAAAAGTGTTTTAAATATTAAATAGGGTAGTTTTGCTTTTCAAAATATTACTTGTAACTAAGTTGTTTGTTTTTTGAGGAAAACATGAGTGGTGCTTACCTGTGGAAAATGTGGTTGTTAGGAGTTTCTAAATGGTACCACTGTGCCAGAGCATTGCTACTGTAGTTTTGGGGTATGCAAATACATTATTAGTGTGTTATGGGCGTTTTGTAAGTAGTTTGCTAGGGTGTTATGGGTGGATGCAGAGTGTTTAGTGTTTAATTTGAGTATTTACATATTTCTTTTTACATTTTATATTTATACAAATATAAAATATTTATTAAAAAAAGCTTTTTATTTTAGTTCAAATAATTGTAGTTTATATAGGGTCATTTCAAATGTTCATATGGTTTGAGTTTTTCATCTAATATTTATATTTTACTATTAGTTAGTAATAACACTGGTCCTAAGGTATTGGGTACACTGTAAAAAATACTGTGACAGTTTTTCCAGTTTTACAGGATTCCTGTACATTTCATTGAGTGATATAATGTTAATATATCTACTTTAACTGCTACGTCCCTGGGCAGGAGGCCTAGTAGCACCGTAAACCAGCTCAATCTCTTCCATATCAGATAGGGGTATTACTTTATTTTATTTTTACTCTTAACTGTTTTTATTTATATTGATTGCATTTACTGAGTTTGTCCGACTGTTACTGTACTCCATTTTATTTTTGATTCTAAATTGTTTTAATTATTTACTGTATTTTATTTTTATGATTTTTTTTAAATATTCTGATTTCTTTTGATTATTTTAATTTCTTCCATATAAAGCACTTTGAATTGCCACTGTGTATGAAATGTGCTATATAAATAAACTTGCCTTGCCTTGCCAAAATCTGCCCTTTTACTTTAAACTGCACCGATAACCACCATATTAATGCAGTTGGCACAATACTCGTATATAGACGTGCTTAGGGTCATGCATTCAAAGACAAAACACTGTAAGCAGCACATGGCACTAAAATAATGCAATAAACATGAACTAAATAACATAAAATGTAACATTCCTTTTATATGTGAATATATACAATACAATATTCCATAGTTTTACCTACAGGATTTCATAGTTAAATTACTTGTGTTAAACAATTTACAGTTTTGTACCGTATGTGTGGTAAGGACTCTAACAAGTTAACATGTTTTTACTGCAGCATTTTTACAGTATTTTTCAATAAAAAAATGTAAAAAACAACAACAAACAAACATTTTTTATTTTTTTGCAATGTAACTATTGAGGTATCATTTGTCGGATATGTCCTGCAGATGCCTTTGATCACAGTTGTCGGCAGCATGTGTAATTTATTACAAGGACCGCCTGACCATCTGATCTGTTTTTTAACAGTCACTGCTGATATGGATGATTTGTCTTGCATTTAACATATTCTTATCAGAAGCTGTTCATCAATCACACAACATTTTTATTTGTTATGCTGTGCATTCTGGATGCAGCCAAGCTAAACGGTGTTCCTTGAGTTACTTTGAATTGATCAAATCTGTTTTGAATTAATATTTCTGGTTCTTTTGTTAGTTTAGTCTCTATGTTTGACTACCAAGCAGCGAACTTTGTTTCCACAGGGCAGGTCCAGACAGATCAGATCGGAGAGGGACAGCACTTCCTTTTATAGTGAAATGAGAAAATAAGAGTCAGGGGACGAGCTGGACCTTTTGAAGATGCAGCTGGATTTGCTTTCCTTTTCATTTTCCTGAAGGACGATGCTCAAGTTTTTAAGCGATTTTGGCTGAGTGCGACACATCTCCGAAACAGCAGCTCGAGTCTGGGGTTAAATATCAGTCGCAGGGGTATTTTTTTTGTCCCCGTCTGAACCGCCTGCCATGAAAGATGCTTCTGCTCTCTTGAACCTGCTTAGAGCTTCGTTATTTAGAGGAGGAGTGAGAGTGTATAGGGGCCGCCTGGGACTGTCACATCCACTGATGGACTTGTAGATACATCCATCCTGAGGGCACCTGCTTTTTACAACCTTTATGAATGAGCAGATTCAGTATCTTGAAACTTTCCTCTGTTTTTGTGGGTTTGCTTCAGGTGCATTGATGTGGTTTTAGCATCTCCGATAAAACAAGTAGCCATATGCATGCGCAAAGGAATCGAACGACTATCTGGAGAAAGTCCTTCAAGGCACCTTAAGTTTGAATGATTAAACTCCTTTATTTATCTTTCGGGTGCTCTTTCACTGCCTCCCTGCTTATAATTTATTCATCAGAAAGTTGTGGAGCATTCATAAGAGTTAGCGTTGAGTAATTGGATTTTACTGTGGGATGGTTTGGGAGAGAGAGAGAGAAACAGGGGGGAATGAGGAGTGGGAGCTGGAGAGAGAGAGAGAGCGAGCAAGCAAGTGCAGGCTTGTGTGGTTTGGCAGGCTGCCGGTACAAACTGTTTCAAAGTTTTAGGGCCTTTATTTATTTTTCAATCATCTCTGTTTTATTATCAGAAATCCCTGGACAACTGGGTGCATAATCTCTCATTGTTCACGAGGCTAATTAAAACTCAGCCAGGCTTCTAGTCTATTAAATCCTTCGAGCTTGGATGGAGAGTGCAAGATGTTGCCCTACGTTCCTAACAAGGCCCATGCTGCATTCATGTCACATGTCTCAACTGCCATTTCTTCTTACTGCACCTCCTCCACCTCGACCAACCTACACCCATTGCCCACAAATGCATACCAGAGTTGTACACAATTCAATATTTTGAATTGGCTCTTTCAGTTAATTGGGGTGAATTTAAATTGAATTGGCCACATCCCATCTATTTATCGTTCTATCTATCGTTCTGTCGTTGCCAATTTATCATTTTGTCTGTAATGTCTTATTATACTTGCTCTCTATCGTGTATCTAGCATTCAATCTATCTATAAGTCGATCTGTAAGCCATAAAACCTTGAAACCTTAAGACTTTTTAGCTTTAACTGTCAAAAAAGACTTTCAATCATTCCAATATTCATGGTATGTACTGACAAATTTAGATTTTCTAGTTAAAAATTACAATATTATTAAAATTTTTTTGTTCTTCTATTTTCTTGCATTCAAATTGCAATTGTGCACTGCATATTTCCTCAATTTAAATTTAATTTAATTTCAGGAATAGAATGGCATTTGAAAAGGAATTCTCAGTTCTATTCTGAATGGCACAGAACAGTGTTTATATATATATATATATATATATATTAGGGCTGTGCAAAAGTTAATTGCGATTAATCGCATCCAAAATAAAAGTCTGTGTTTACATAATATATTTGTGTGTGCAGTATATAATTATTTTGTATATATAAATACACACACATGCATGTATATATTTAAGAAAATATGTTATTCATATATAAAATATTTATATTTATATAATATAGATTATGTATTTATAAATATATACAGAATTTAAGCACAAATAATTCTTAAATACATACATGCATGCATAGGTATTTATATATACAAAATAATTATATACAGCACACACAAATATATTATGTAAACACAGACTTTTATTTTGGATGCGATTAATCGCAATTAACTTTTGCACAGCCCTAATATATATATATATATATATATATATATATATATATATATATATATATATATATATAGGGGTGGCAGTGGCTCAGTGGTTCATGTACTGTAGGTTGTCTACAAACCGAAAGGTTGGTGGTTCAATCCCCGGTTCCACCTGACCAAGTGTCGAGGTGTCCATGAGCAAGACACCCAACCCCAGCTGCTCCCGACGAGCTGGATGGCGCCTTGTATGGCTGACACCGCCGTCGGTGTATGAATGCGTGTGTGAATGGGTGCAAAGCAATATGTAAAGCGCTTTGGTGGCCATTAGGTCTATGAAAGCGCTATATAAATGCAGTCCATTTACCATTTACCATTTATATATATATATCTCCACCCCCCCCCCCCCCGGCTGTTGCCCTCTTGTCACATTTCCAGTGGCTGACTTTTTCCACAAATTCCCTCGTTTGTGTTTCCAAGCGCTGTCCGTGCTCTTTACGCCATCCTTGGTGGGCACCCGTGAGTGCCAGCATGGTGCTTCTTCCTGACTGGCTGGATGGCAGCATCAAGGGGATCTGTGTAGGGGGTCTGCCAGACCCTGGCGTTGCCCACAGGCACAATTCTCAGCAGAGGGTCCCTGAGGTGAGAGGACCCTGTTCTAATCATGACACCATCTGTTGGGGAGAAGGTTACACCAGTGCCATGCTGATATCATTGTGCTTCGCTCCATGTATCCTGACAAATATTCTCCATCTATTTCAAGCAGAGGGGCTTGCATCTAGGGGACGGGGGGGGGGGGGGTTATATAAACAGCCAGAGGGCAGAGTTTGGTGACTCGAGGGGCCCCCGAGTCGGGGCCATCTGGGCCAGAACCCCCAGGCAGAAAGAAGATCAGGGCCCGTGGGAGCGCAGGAAGTGACTGTGTGGGCCCTGTTTAGATGCTGCCGCCAAGGGTCGAGTTAATGCTTAAATCTCAATAAACCCTTTGTTTACATTAGTTTCACTCAGCAAAGATCACCTGTTAATTAACAATAGAGAAAAGTTGTCTGAGGCAGTGAATGCCTGAATTTGAAAGTGGAAAGATTAGAGGATTCAAAATATTCAAAATATCATCAATATTTTTTAAAACCGTTCTGTACTTTTCAGTTGTTGTTAATGTTTTATTGAGGAGGTACACGCATCCTTTCTTTGAAATTTTGGAACAGGATTATTGTAGTTTTGACAATAGTACAATATTACTCATGCAGTTTTGGATTCCATGTCTTCTAAAGTCAGTACACTAACTATTAGCATTTAAAAAGTTTTTAATTGCCTTAAATTTCCCAGCACAGTTTTCCCAGCACAGAGTTTTTTTCTATCTAGTGGCATTTGCATGTTTAATGCAGTCATGGTGTACTAGTTTTTCATTTTATAATATTTCATAATTCTAAAACTAAAACTGATTTGAATTATTTCGATTTATTGTAGTTTCTGTTAACATTAGTAACAAGAAAGATCGGTAACACTTCCTTTTACAGTCCAGTTACCCATGTAAATACTATGTACTTATTTTAGTAACTACAATTACTAGGTAATAACTAGTACTAACCCTGAACCTACCCCTGTTCCATGTACTTACCTTATATTAGCCAGTACTTTCTAGGTAAGTACTGTACTGTAAAAGGAAGCGTTACCGAAACGTCTATAGCCGCGTTTCCACCGTGGGGCAGAATGGTTCCCATTGCATAATCGTGCCATTCCTACTGATCCGGGCCAGCTGGAACGGTTATGGTTTAATTTTCCATTGTGGGGCTGATAACGTCCATTCTTTCGAATGTAATATGAGCACGTCAGTCGTTGCCTTGGTAACGCAACAGTTTACTGATGGTATAGATGATTTGTTTACTTCACTCAAATAGCATGCGTAACCAGCTACAGAGAAATTGGTAGACAGACAACAGAAGTGACCAGATATCCGGGCCGAGAACGGTTTGATGTCCATACTCCAGATCACAACAACGTAAAACGTCTTATATTTACAGATCAATTTTCTATATTCTTATTATATATATTTTTTTCTTCCCAATGTATAGCGCATATGAATCCATAATACAATAGAGTCCAGTCAGTTCATTCGCTAAGATGAAGGATTATCACTCTTCTCGGCTTTAGCCTGCTCACTAATTGCTGTCCATGCTGTCCCTGTTACTTATGTTCTGGGAAAGCCATGAATGCCCTGTTAATCTCCACAAATTACTCCATTGTTCAGAGCCTTTATGTCCACGTCGCTCAAACTCAAGCCATCAGGTGCACAATAGCGAGAAAGGTAATCACGTTATAGGTTTGGAGGATGTGTTTTGTTCTACATTTGCCGGCAGAATATTTCACCGTAAGAAACTACAAGAAACGTCCACAGAGAGCGTTCGCATCATCTCTGTCTGTCGCTATAGGAGCAGAAAAGAGAAAAATCAAACCACGGTTTAAATTTATTGGACCCTTGAGCCAAGTCAATATGTTTGATTTGGCAGACATGTTTTTTTTTTTTACAAAGCGCTTCTGTCAAGTCCATTCAGCTAGCAGTCGTCTTTCTTCTGGCTCACTCGCTCTTCGGGCAAGGTTTATACCCGCCAGCGTACAAGCTAAATCACGCTTGCTCAAAGCTGTCCGCACCCTCCACCTCCCACGTCAACAGCGGTTTGTTGGGGAAATACGTCTCCTTCTAATGATAGCTGTGGGGCACAGGTACTTACTTAGCAGGGGGGCTAAATCGGGCATGGCAGCGGAGACCTGTGCGGTCTCTGTAAGCTATGGCGACATAGTATGAGGGAATCAATCGAGTGCTTTCAGCCTTCAGTCGGGATGCTCTGAGGGACGGTCCTGCATATTAGAGAACTGCTTGACCTTTTGCTGGAGAGGAAGGGGATTAGTCCACTTCCTGCTTTCTCTGCCCCCTCAAAGTAAGTTTATACTTCAGCTCTGTGGAGATTAGGTTTCAATTATATTTCAAATGCAGCCAGCTTAAAGTCAAGCAAAATAGTTTTAGGGAAAAGAGAGGCAGATCCTTTTGTGTCTCTCTTTTAAAGGGAAAGGACAGGTGTGTAGTAAGAGTTATAGCCATTCTGGAGCAATAGTTGATACCTCAGCATGCTTCAATGACTTTACACTCTTTCTTAACCAGATGCTGCATGATAGGGGTGTAACGATACACGTATTTGTATTGAACCTATCGGTACGATGCTTTCAGTTCAGTTTTCATTGTTAATTCGTTGGACCATTTTTCCTGCGGACCAAAATTTCGTTATTTTAAAAGCGCACGTCTGTTTTATTTTGACGTTATGAATACAATTGCTCAAAGTTAAATATAGCTCTATCATTATTAAAAAAAAAAAAATTGGCTTTTTTTTGCCAATTTCTCTGGCATTTTTTTCTTTTTGCTGTATTGAAAACGTATCGAACCGCGACACAAATGTATCGTATCGAACCGAACCATGAATTTTGTGAACCATTACACCCCTACTGCATGATGTGACACAATTGACCTTATTCAGAGCAGTGCCATGACAGGTATGAGGCTGTGAGGGACAGACTTACAGTGTTTCCAATGGCATCCGCTGTAAAAAGCTGAATAAAGCGGCTAGATTACTTACAATTTTCCACAGCTTACATTGTCGGGAGTTTTTTGTCAACTGACATTTCTTGGAAAGATATTTTTCCAGTGTTTCATGAGCAGAACAATCCGAAAACACATTATATAACGGTACAGCCCATTGAAGAGATGCAAGTCTATCCCTCACAGCCTCGCTTTCATTCTCACTAAAAAAAAGATGGCGCTGCCGTAAATAAGGCGTATAAGAGCCAGAGGGTTTTAAATGCTTCATGACCAGTTTTGAGAAGCTGGATTTTAGACCAATACGATTTCACAGTAGGTGGAGCTAGCCAACATGGTGCCACAAAAAATATGCATGCTATTTATTATTATAAATAAATTATTGAATTAAATAAGATTAATTTATTAATAAACTAATGTAAATATTATTGTTGACAAATATGGATATCATTTACATTATTATAAATAAGTTTAATATTGTGATATTATAGCCTATAATAATGTTTGAATAAATGATCATGTTGACACATCTACTCACTGCAGCAAAAAAGGTGTTTGTGTATATAATTAACATACCTATATTTGATTTATTAATAATGTTGGTTGTTATAATTACTTATATTTTTCAGAAATTAACATCTGGAAAAATCATGGAAATTCATTGGCCAAAATCCTGCAGTATTTTTAACTGGTTATGAGCATGACATGATGTTCGACATTTCATTGCCATAGCTCAGTATCCTGAGAGTTATAATAAAGAAAGGCTGCTAAGAGGGTTCTGTTACTGTAATGCCTACTTATAAAAATACTGAAAATAGAGCATTTGACAGTGAGACCCGATTTAATACTGTTAATGTTGTAAATCAGAACAGATCCACAACTCTCCAGCACAGACACCCGGGAGCAGAGAGCTCCTCCCATTATGGGCGAATTAAACTTAATCCAGAGGTGGATTGTGGCTTTGATCTCCAAAAGTGTTTGGGTCCATTGTCTCTAATTTGAAACGGCGTAGCGCACTGGGCTCGCTCGGCCCAGTTGGCCGCGGCTACTGCGCGCACTCGGGCCCTTTCATCTGTGCCTAAGCCCTCTTCCGGAACTGTCACGCGCTGAGGTGCTGGAGGGGGTAACCATAGTGACAGGCGGTAATTGGCCTGAGTGCGAGAGCGTTGGCACAGCTGCCACTGCTTTTGAAGTATTTACTCTAAACGACTGAGTCTTCCCACGTGAAATGGAGGATATCAAATGCTGCACTTCTCATAATGGACGAAAAGTATAAATCACAGGCTTTTTGAGGTGTCACATTTTGTAAAGTGTTGCCAGCTTATTAATAGGACAAGTTGCTGTTTGGGATTATTTTCTCAACCATACTCCAGATCACAACAACTTGTGATATTTTAAATGAGGTTAGTCTAGTACTGGGAAGCATTTTATATGTTAATGTGTTCTTTTGGATTCAGTCTCACACTAAGGACACATTTACACTGCAGGTCTTGATGCCCAATTAGCTTTGCCCAAAGACTAGCTTTCATCTTTTAAAAGTGACCCATATCTAGTGCTGGGCGCCGTTTGACCAAAAATTTATACCACATTTTTTTTTTTTTTTTTTTTTTTCAAAATTAAGCCGATTCTCCAGTTTATGACGTTTTTTTTTTGTTTTTTTTAATTATGCATAATCAGGTGTTCAACGCATTTAATAAAATAGTTATTTCTTAACTTTCTACACATTTTTTATAACCAGGTTAAAATACGAGAATTGAACATTCAAATGACGTTTGAATGGTGTTCTTATGGTCAAGCAAGAACGTTAATACAAGGTTTATATAACGGGAGAACTGAACTTTCTTATAACATTTTGAATAATGTTCTTATAACCAAGAAATAATGTTAATACAACGTCTAAAAAACAACGTTTTGAATGTTCCTAAAACATTCAGAAATAATGATTTTATATCTTAATGGGAACGTTATGAAAACGTTCTTATAACTTACAATTGTTATCGGGGGAAGAGGAGAGACAATTAACGTTCAAAGACAATATTCTAAAGATGGCGGCGCCCTTGTTTCTTTGGCGCATAAGGTCTATACACTTGGCGAAACAACTAACGGAAGTAAAAACGGTGAGGTTTGCAACGGATGTATAGACAAAATGATAAAACAAGCTTTTGTTTTCCACACCATCTTTAAAGATCAGAAAACGTTGAGTCCATTGCGCCATTGAAAAGATTCATGTGATCAAGGTTGGTGTCCACCTGAGTTGACGTCATGCTTCAATGACGGACAACAACGACATTGACGGGAATATCCAATCTGTCCACTTAAATGGAACGTATCCAATTAATATCCGATTAATTTCCACAGTTTAATAACATTAGTTAGTGTTACTAGAAAGTCCTTTAAGATAAAACACTGTTAAGACTGCATTAGATGATTTTCCGAAACAAGTAGCTTTAAAAAGTGGAGTTGCGTCATCATTGGAAACTGGACAACTGAAATCCACAGCTTTATTCACTGTTGGCTCCCTTATCCCTTCATTAACACATTCTAGAGAGTCTATGTGAAACTTCAGGATGCCCACATTCCTGACTCAAGAGGTGAGGATGAATTCTGAGTTGGCTCTCTATCGCTCCCTCAGAAATACCAACATCAGAGTGTGAACTGAAAGCAGATAAGATTCAAAAAAATTGCATTGCAAACAATATACGGCATGTAAGGCACAGGCCAAGTTAGTAATGCTCAACGATGAAATTAAATATCATCATAGTAATTGATCTAATACAAAACATTAAAAGAAGATAATCTTTATTTTATGATTTATTTTAGCATATTTACTTGTACGTATCATCTTTGATCCAAGTCAAACAAGCCTCCGGAAGTTTTTGGATGATTTTTTTGCACTGCATATTAGGGACGTCGCTGTGTGCTAGTCTAAATGACCTCATTATAACATCTCCGTCTTGGTAGGATTCCACTGCTTCTAACGAGCCCCGTTTGAGTTTTAAGGAACTATTACAGCGGCAGAATGATTTTTATGTCTTTTACGAATCATTTAGAATCTTTAACTAGTGCACCGCAGGCCGTGACGCTGCGAGTGTGTCGAAGTTCTTTATGCAGTACACAAACTTTCTTCCCAAAGGAAACATGGAACGTCTCCCTCACCATACCAGTAAATGGAAAGAAAATATTTTTAAAGCAACAAGGTCACCTCACCAGAAGTGCTATGTAACAGTTGATTTAGCTCGGGTAACTGGCTTTTTTTTTTTTTTCGGTAGATTTTCTTATTGACCTATCAGCATGCAGCACTGGAACTCTCCGTTTATAATACATTACCATTATCACGGCTTTAGAACAAGAAACATGCTATTATACAGAAACCGATGCCTGATATCTGTGATGTTAGATTTGGCTGGAGTGGATCTGCGATTTATCCAGCTGTACACACACTGGGGACCCGAAGCCAAAGCTGGCAGCCACTCATGCTTCTCAGTGAAACCGTGATAGATGGAGAGGAGAATATCTGGGCCTCTTCTGTATCAGCAAAGGGCTTAATTGAGAATAAGAACCCTCCCCAGGAGACGTCTGGCGAATCACTGCAGCTGCTCCTCGCCGAGCGGATCGGTCGCTTTTGAGGAATGGACTAATGTACTCTTGCAAAATGGCAGCCGGGAAGAGCGCAAGCGAATCAGCCTCTGTCTTCTGTAAAGAGCCACAGTGTTCCGACTTCCTCCATCTCCCCCCCATCCCTCTTTTCTTTCATACTCCGTTCCTCAATGGTTTCATGGCCGTTATTCATCACAGCTCATATTTGATTTAATTTGGTAATACAGGGATAAATAGGCCAGTGAGATGGCTGCAAATTACATGAAGTCTCCGCGCCTGACATTTTCGATTTCAGTCTGGCAGGGTTTGAAAGCTGGCAAACACGACTGAAACCCAGATGCCTGTAGCGACTCTGCAGCCAGCTTGGCACTCCGGTGCCTCAGGTTGTGTTGAAGGAGCACTCTAGCAAAAAAGGGAGAACTTGACTCTTTTTTTTTTTTTTTGCCTTATTTTTATTTTCCACTTCAGATGTATGCCTGTATCATTTTCCTTACCTCAGGGAAAGGCTGTCATCTTTGAGTGATATGACCACCGGTTTGACAGATGTGCAGATTGATGCGGGATCTCTAAGGATTTCGGGTGTGTTTTTAGACTAGCCGAAAAAAATCATTATCACTGTGCTGTGTTTAATTTAGAATTGTGATGTTTATTGGTTTTCTCGTTTATCAGGCGTCTACAGTAACATTTGTGTTGTGATGTCACAGTACAACATATTCTCATATTATTGTTGGATTCAATTCACATTTATTTGTATAGTGCTTTTCACAATACTGTTTCAAAGCAGCTACATTACAATTTAGAGCGACTGTGTCCAAATGTACATATACAAATCACACAGTTAGCTAATGTATTCATTTAAGGCAGAAACAATGAGCTCATTGAAATAGCGAATACATGTTTGTTAAATGATCAGGATATACATGTACAGTAGCATTTGTAGGATTTTAGCAACATTAAATATACTTGATATTCGACAACTCAGCTAATTTAACAGCGTTGATAAATCACATTATGGACATTTGATGGAAAAAAATGCTCCAACAACTCCAAACAGTATGTAATCCTTAACAAATCAATAATTTAAAACCTTTAATGCTACATAAAAACAAACACATTCAGAAACAAATTATAATTTAGATATGTTTGTTTTTGCTAATGCTATTGAGATGGCATATGACA
Source organism: Pimephales promelas (assembly GCF_988280905.1). NCBI lineage: Eukaryota > Metazoa > Chordata > Actinopteri > Cypriniformes > Leuciscidae > Pimephales > Pimephales promelas. The sequence goes on from NC_142784.1 coordinate 18,503,061, forward strand.
TACTGTATTTCACAAAACGCCCACTAAGATTTAAATTAAATTTCAATTAAAAGTAGGCCTTGTTTACATTTACAAATCCTAGTATAGCGAAGACATGGCTCATGATTTAGTTGTTTGCATATTTTTTTTCATCCCCAAATTATCTAGCATTAACATATTTTAAAAGTTTTTTTTTAATATTCATGAAAAGATGCTAAACAAAATGTAATATGTGACGAAGCCATTGATTCTTGTAGACTTAGATCCACAACTGTTGACTTTACAGTGAGTAAATGCAGCGAGGGGGTTTTCTTGGACCTCCCGTGTTAGGTCAACATTCATTTTGTTGTGTTGTCTTTGGTCCTTGTCTTTGTTGTCCAACCATTCTGCCTTTACAGTTTCCTCTAGAGAGTGCTATGATGAAAGCCCTGCCTCTGTTGACCATGTGTCTGCGCGCGTCTAGTCTACGAGAGATTGACTGGTGTAGAGAGACACCGATGAATGAGATGGAGTGCACTCGACGCCGCTAACTTAATGTTGATTGAACAACAGGCAGGGTACGATCGGCGCACACTGAGGTGTGAGCGTGTGTGTGCGTTTAGCCCACAGGTAACACAACCCGTAATTATTTTCATCATGCAAGTTTGGAGTCGTGCGCGAAGCTCAATAAAAGGGAAGAAAACAGGGAACTCGCTGCTTGACAGATGACAGCATTGTTTATGCCTGCTGCTGCTGAGTTAGATGCAATTCAATCAGGCGGAGAGATACATATATTTTATTGCAATTATGCAAAATAACAATGTCACCCCGAGCGTCCCTGCTCTCATATTTGACTGTCTTGATTTATTTTTTTCCGCACACGGTTCTCTGTAAATGCCGCGGTAAACGTGTCAAGCCTTAAAAGGGACACCGTGTGTGTGTAGAGGAGGTGAATTACATGTTGTCAACACACATCCTGGTGAAAAATGACTCCAGTGTAATTTCCTTAATATGGCATGATAAGAAACAATAAGCTTTTGCATTTAATGACATTAGCCAGCCATCGCTGAGCTGTAATTAAATGGATTGAAACGAGTGATTAGCCAGGTTTGTTGAAACTATAAAATGTAATTGGAAATTTATGCAAATGTAAGAAGCCCTAGGTTGCATCTCGATCCTCGAGTGCCCTGGCCAGCGATGGTGTGGCGGTCTCCGGGGTTACCAGAGCACACACGAAGAGACTGAAGCTCTGTGAGCGTGAATGCAAGTGTGTTTACACACCGTCTCGAGACAGGGGTGACCGTGCCTTTGTCAAAATCACTGTTGTATTAAGAGCTCTTCAATCATCTTCATTTGTTCTGGAGCTTTTGATCTCAAAAGGCCTTGAGATTGACACGGGGCAAGTTTCATTCCTTTGTACATGTGGTGCAACCCATTTTTCTTTTGCAATGCATACAGCAATGTTGTTTTTTTTATTCAAGTTTTTCTTTACCTGAAAAAAAAAGTTGATTTTTGTTTTGTTTTTTAGATGCCATTGTAAACCTTAGTTGGTAACACTTTACTTGAAGGGGTGTGCGTAAGACTAACGTGACACCTCCATAAGTTTTATGCATGTTTGTGACAACTGTCATTAAGTGTCATTCGCTCAGTTATGACATTTTTATTGCAAATATGACATTGTTTGAGATGTCTTTATGACACCTTGACATAAACCAATACATCATAACCTGTCAGTGTCTTTGTCATGACAACTTGACATTACTAAGACAACCAAACCGGGCATAAACATGACATAGCAGATTAATTATCAAACTTAAGAAACCACCAAGCTTTATTGGTTAACATTACATTAAACTGTCATTTAATGTTGATATTGGCTGTCATGAAGCCATTATAACTTTTTAATGACAAATTAAATTAGTACCACCTTAGTTGAGGTCATGAAAAATATTAATGACACAGTTTGTCAAAGCCAACCACATGACAGTTTAACTTAATTTTATTAGTTGTCATGACAAAGACACTGACAGGTTATGATGTATTGGTTTATATCGAGATGTAATAACAAAGACATCTTAAACAATGTCATATTTGCATTCAAAATGTAATTATTGAGCTAAAGACACTTAAAGGATTAGTTCACTTTTGAAAAAAAACTTTTGCTGATAATTTACTCACCCCCATGTCATCCAAGATGTCCATGTCTTTCTTTCCTCAGTCGAAAAGAAATTTAGGTTTTTGATGAAAACATTCCAGGATTTTTCTCCATATAATGGTATTCAATGGGAACCGGATGGTTCAAGGTCCAAAAGACAGTTAATAACTGTTTCAGATGCAGCTTCAAATGTATTTAAACGATATCAGACGATGAATAAGGGTCTTATCATGCGAAACGATCGGTTATTTCAAAACTTATTCCAAAAATGTAACTTTTCTAAGGACAAATGCTAGCCTTGCTCTATTCTGTGAGGCGCGCTTGCAACGTCATGTATTACGTAATTACGTTCAAAAGGTCACGGGCGACGTAGCCAAAAGTACAGAGTCAGTGTTTACAAGTTGAACGCATAGGTTGAACGTGCAAACTAGCTCAAACACCGTTTACAAAAAAAGGAATTAAAAGGAAAAACAACAATGTCGGACTATTTTGATTCTGTACTTCCGGCTACGTCGCCCGTGACCTTTTGAACGTAATTACGTATTACGTGACGTTACACACGCGCCTCAGAGAATATAGCAAGGCTAGCATTTGTCCTTAGAAAAGTTACATTTTTGGAATAAGTTTTGAAATAACCGATCGTTTCACATGATAAGACCCTTATTCATCGTCTGGTGTCGTTTAAAGACATTTGAAGCTGCATCTGAAACTGTTATTAACACTATCTTTTGGACCTTGAACCATCCGGTTCCCATTGAAGTCCATTATATGGAGAAAAATCCTGGAATGTTTTCATCAAAAACCTAAATTTCTTTTCGACTGAGGAAAGAAAGACATGGACATCTTGGATGACATGGGGGTGAGTAAATTATCAGCAAAAGTTTTTTTCAAAAGTGAACTAATCCTTTAATCACAGTTGTCATAAATATGCATAAACCCATGCATATGTCATGTCATGGTTATAAAGGTGTCATGTCAGTCTTATGCACACCCCTTCAAGTAAAGTGTTACCCATTGAGTTTTTTAAACTGCTGTGAATTCTCTATCGCTTATTTGAACTTTTTTTTATTATTATTGCATGATTTGAACCACATATTACATTATAGCAAAAGGAAGAATGTGTTGCTTTACCTCCTTGTTCATTGCAGGTAAGTTGCAGCATTTCCAACTGTTACTAGTTTCCATGAAAACGATATAAATGATGCTAGACATGTGCTATTGTATCCGTAAAGTTCTTCTCCATTATTAGCCAACACTTGCATTGATCAAATGTCTTGGGTTATTTCACTTCTGTGAGGACGAGGAGGCACATGACTGCCCTATGCCAGAGTTTGCATTTAGCAAGACAATGCCTCACATTCACACAATCTGTCCCTGAGGATGTCTGTCTAAATGACTGGCCCTGTCCTGGCTGTATGAGTTGCCCAGTCACACAAACACACGCTCTCTCACACACTCCCAGATAAATGAGAGGCTGTCTGTGACTGCGGGATTTCTCACTCAGTGACACAGCGGCCATTTGTCAGTTCTCTCAGTGGCGCTCTGGAGGCGACTGAGTGTGTGTGTGTGTGTGTGCAAGGCAAAGCCATAAGTCTTGTTTATTTTTGCTGGCTGTTGATTTGTTGGAGCGTTTCTGTATGCACCATTGTTGGGGCTGAAATATTTAGAAATTATTAAAAGCTGTCAGAATTGAAGTATGAATACTTCATGCAGTGCCAGCTGCCGTGTTTACAAGCGATCAATAAAAGCCACCGATAGCTATACGAAACGATACAATATTTGTCACAGCTGGATCCCTGATCATTAATTCATCTTCCTCCTGTTTGGTAATCTGGTCATGCTAGCCAAATCATTGGTGGTTAACCATGTTCAGAACATCATCGGTTACAGCTGGACGGCGGCTCATAACTCTGCATAATCACGCCGTGTCCCTAACAGGCTGTTTCTGAGTCCTTCCCTAAATCTAAAGCCCCATTAAAAATGAAATGTACATTTGCAATGTGACTGGTTATATACACAATTGAAATCTGTGCATTTGTCTCGAAGGCATTTTTTTACCCCATTTTTGATAGTGGGCGGCACATTATTGAGTCATGGCCATTGATTATCTCGCAATAAGTAGGCGGCAAAGTCAAAGTGTCTAAATGTGGACAGCCTACATGTGCCAATCTGATATAATAGTTGATATGCCCCAGTTTTTTCTATCCCAAGACTATCCCACAAGGCCTACGGAGCCTCTAAACGTTTTCAGATCTACTGGCTCATCTTGACACATTGGAGCCGTGTTGCTGTCTGACATGCATGTCTGACAGTTTTGATCACATTTCTAGTCTATATCCCCAATTTTTGTCTATTTCGTTTGTCGAAAGAACCGTTAAGAATGGCTGACAAAAAGATGAAACATAAACTGTAGCCTTTCAAAGATTTTATGATTCATCACATGGATCTTGTTTTTAAAAACATTTGTATAAGTGCTCTGCAGCTTTTGTCAATAGTCTGTCATTTCCCATGAGGCAAACAAGACTTTATACAGTATGTAAAACGGATAATAGCTCATACTGTGATTTAAGTAAAAACTGATTTCATAAAATTGTGTAGAGGTTAGAAACTTGATATTGCCTTTTGCCTCAAATAAGCTACTTGATGATGACACTTTCAAGTTTTAATATGCAGCCAGTGATAATTAATTTTGACTCTACATCTTAATAGTAAGATGACTGAAGAATATTGACGTTTATGAGCATGATTTAAGTTAACCACATCTCTCGTTAATTATAATTAAAATTAAACATGCTTTATTGAAAGTTTTCCCAACTTTTAAGTCAGTCAATACATATGTAAAGACTACAATGTTTATGTGTCTGTTGTAAGCTAACTTTCTAGACCATTCATCTTGACATTAGCATACTGTATTAGTAGCTGTCTGAAACCTAGTTCACACAAATATGAATATTAATTACTCACCCTCATTCCAAACCTTGTATGACTTTCTTTTTCTTCTATAAAACATAAAATAAATGATTTTGAAGAACAACAACATTGACCTCCATTCATTTTTTTTTTTTTTCCAAAAGAGTATTTTTTTCAAAACACAGAGCAAAACAAGTCAGACAGGTTTAGAGCAACTTGAGGCGGATAATATTATTTTCTGGGTAAACAATCGCTTTAATATATGCCATCATATAAATATGCTGTCTATTAAGCTGTTGACTGGCTGGAAAGCAAAGCTTGAACCTTTGTTTATTCATTAAGGTGCGCTGTGTGATCCTGTGACATGTTGTAAAAGGCTAAACACAAGATGAAATGTATTGGTTATGAGCACATAAATGTCCTGGCGTTAGATATGTTGTTACTTTATTTACTAAAACCCCTTCATACGTTTTTCCTTAAAATAAACAAGTTCTTCGTAACATTTATCTTAAGCCTGTAATTCTCACCCTTCTGACAAACTTCAAGACATATCCAATACACGTCGGCTAATTGATTTCCGTGGCTTTCTGGCTCAGAGACCCCATAATTTGGACATATAGGTGATTTTCTTCATCCGAGTCAGTACGAGCTCATAAGACCTCCATGTTTAGCCTACCATGACACGGGCAGCTCTCTCAGACGCAATCAATTCCGTTCTCGGTGAAGTTCGTGCCTGTAATAGAGATAAAGAGCCCATCAGTGTGTAAGCATTAGTATTGTTTACACACTGAGTCATGGCCTGACGCACCCTGCACTCCATCCTGCCTATGACAGCGGAGAAAAGCACAGGAAAATGACCAACTCTCGCTTCTCCTGAGCTATGAGGGGACTCGACTTGAAGTGCCTTTAGGGGCCCAATAAGAATTGTGTCGCAAGATTGTGCCAAGAAACAGCGCCCGCGGCATGGGACGTGATCCGGGTGTCTAATACCACTGATGGGACTTACAATAACAATTCAGTACAAGTCAAAACAACATTAGGAGAGTTTGATGGCGGCGTATTCTGAATGGCCCCCTTACTCTCATGGGGGTATTACGTGACATAAAACGAGCCACCGCCGTTATGACTTCTCACTTCCCACTATTTGATTTTATGATCTCTGGTGCCAGTAGATAAATGACTGTATTTCATTCAAATGAAGCATTCCTGGGTTATTAGAAGGGGAGGGGGGGGGGGGGGGGTAGGGTACGAGAGCGAAGGAGACCATGTGAAACGCGAAGAAAGACGTGGAGAGAGAGAGAGCGAGCGAGCGAGCGAGAGGGGCTGGGCAAGCAGAAGGATCAGAGAGAGGCCTTGTTAGATGAGTGCTGCTCTGTGCTCTGAGGGTTTTTTCCCCTCTCTTGCACGCTCTTTTTCTCCCTCGCTCCCCTTGGTCCTTTCATTGCGTGGGGCGCTAGTCAAATCGCAGATCAAAGCTGCATTCAGTGTATGTCAGAGCGGATCATTTGCACTTCCATGAAATCTGCCATCGCCAACACCGCTAAACCTCTGCATTCATTAATATCCAAATTCAGCAAAGACAAAGCCGGTACCGAAATGGATATTGTGATCATTTGATCCGCAAGCAAGCCCTTTCTGCCCCTCTTCTGCTCCACTAGACTCCATTTAAACCCAAAACAATGCTTATTTGATATTAATTTATTCATTTATCGAATCCCTCCATTCTAGCATGGAAGCATGTGCTGGATTATTAAAGGAGCAGCGGGGATACAGTAGCCAGAGGCGAAAGCTGCTTCATGTAGGCTGTTTATTATCTGACTCGAGTTGTGTTCTGCTGAAAGAGGAACACCGTGTGAACGCTGTTAATCTAGTCAACGTAAATTAGCGACGGAAATGTTCATTCACAAATGTTTTTTTTTTTTTTTGTGGTTCACAATCCATAATGATGATGAGATGAAGTATTACTGAGGGGAGGAAAAACAGGAATGGACCACAAAAGCCTTTCAAGACAGACCTACCCTACCGTGAGCTCTGAGGTTATCCATCTGTATGCTTGACAATCCCTTTAATAACTTCATTAATGAAAAAGTCTTAATATAGCAAAGCGGCAAAATATATTTTAGATGGATGGATGGATGGATGGATAGATATATAGATAGATAGAATATTATTAACTGACTATACACCAGTCATTTTATAGCGAATCATTACTTTTAATTCGGTTACATCATTTTCTGCTCATGAAATTGGAGGTTTTTTTTAGTTAGTTTGCAATTCTGTGATAAATCTCATTTTATGCTGATAAATCTTGTTTTTTTATAGATGGATTTATCGTGCGTTTTATAATAGCCAACGAACCGACTCGGACCTCGGATATGACGTCATGTCCACACTTCAAGCGTTCTATTATGTTTTGCGCATACAAAAAAAATGGACGCCACCCGGAAAGCTGTTGTAATGGTAGCACTGGCCGAGTACCGAAAATGTGATTTAGCACTTAAATTAAAAAAATATATATTATGACTACACCTTATCAAAACGCAGCCATTTGAACTTGAAAATGTTCATGTTTTTCATGTTAATCTTCTGTCAGCAACACTAGCAACTTTAGTAATTGCACTCACAACAACCGATTCCCATACTTACAGGCGACGCAGTAATACGAGTGATTATAATCGTCATTTAAAATACCAAAGCAGTTCAAAAACAATGAAAACAATTCATTCTTACAAGTCACAGGGCGCAGCCATCTTGAATTCCGAAACGGAATTCTTGCTCGGTGTCCTCACGGTTGTCCGACGTCCGAGAGGAGAAATCCGTGGAAAGGGGACGTGCAACGTCTGTCTTCCGATTCGTATCTCCGAGACGGATAAATAATAGAACGCACCAATAGTCTGGAAAAGAATTTCAGATAAAATGTTACTTATATCAAAATGAAAATTGTTCCACTTTGGCTAGCAAAGTAGACGAAAATTAATGAATAACAAATTATTGAAAATATTTAAAGGGATTTTTTTTAAATAACTAAAACGAAAGATAAAAATGAGCACTGTGTGTGAATATAATTCACTCAGGTTTTAATAAATATGTACTTTTTCGTTCTGAATAAACCTGTGAAAGCTGCGGCACTCTCTCTCTGTTGCTACTCTGGCTTGAGTTTAGACGTGCTGGCAGGGCTCCATAAATGCATGTGTTGAACATCTGAGAAAGGTGAGCGTCTGTTGAGGGAAATTCTGTGATGTAGTGTGAAGGTTACTCTAAAGAAGCCCCCCTCCCTCCCTCCGTCTCTCTCTGGCCCTCTTTCAAGAGTTTGTGCCTCAAACCAATTTTTTCCCCCTTAGCTGCCGAAAGCACTGCAGACAATCCATCCACAGTCATCCATCCGTCTCTCCATGTGACACGCTGTCATTGCTTTTATGGAGGAAACGCGCTAATATTTGTAGCACTCGGGCTGAGTGACATAAGTGAAATGTGCAAGCGTTCACTCAGCGCTGGAGCGAACAGTCAAACCTCTATGCGGTGTGGGACGTGCATGTGGTAACAGGCAGTATTGACCTTGGCCGGGCTGGTGGTGCCCGCTGAGAGCATGGCACTCTTCCCATGTTGCCGCAGGGTGCTGGTGGCGCTCACGCTAGACACAACAATAAGCGTGACTCAGCATTGGCAAGCCAAGTGCGCCTCAAGCTACGTTTTTTTTCCGTCGAGTGTGGAAAGGAAGGATGTTTTAGCCTGTTAAACGTGGGGAAGACGAGTGGCGAGTTTAACGTCTTCCTGGTTTAACAAAAAAAAAAAAAAAGTCAACATAAAAAAGAAACGTCATTGTGATTTTTTTTTTTTGTTTGTTTAGTGCATAAAAGACCGACATGTTTGTTGAGTGAAAAGTGGGCCATGGCTTACGTCTAAACACAATTTGAAAACAAATTGGCTTTTCTAGAACATCATCGTTTTTTCCTGCTGAAGCTCGACTGATACGGCGGTGTTGCCTAACGTAATTGACATTTGAAGCTCTGCAGTCCAGTCGTTTCAGACAAGCGGCGTAATTGCTAGACAGCTACTTTTGAACCATTTTGCTTTTTTAATGAGCGTCTTTTGATTGGACTCGCATGTCGTAGTGAAGTAATGAGCTCAAAACAAAACCGGAACCGTTTTTCTCAGTTGAAATGGAGAAGAAAACCAGGAGTCGTAGGATGCTGTTATGCTTCCAACTGAAATGCCGGGCGCTCAAGGTCACCTCGGCAGCACTCTGTCATTTTGTCTATTTTTATTCAGTTTTCATTCAAATTCCTTCATAAAAGCCACACACTCACTGTAACTGAGGCTTATTTCCTTTTGTGGAGCTCTTAGCCGAAGTGCATTAACCTTTACATGCTGTTTCAATGACAGTATATTCTGATTTGAGCAATCTGTCATTTTTTAATGTGTTAGTTATGGGAAATTGAACATAATGTTGTTGTATAATTGATTGATGAGTGTAATTAAATCTATTATGATTTAATTACCTCAAAAAAACATGTATTCATACATTTAGGTAGACCATGTATCCTTTTTCATCTGCTTATTGCCTTTGAGTGAAGTGCACCCACTTTTTATGTCATGATTTTGTTTCTCTTCAAGAGATAGTTTTGTCATTTTTTGCTCATCCTCAAGCCATTTTAAACCCTTTTCACGTGTTTTTTTCAGTGGAAAACAAAATGAGATTTTTTTTTATATTTGTAAATATCCTGCCACTTTAATATAAGTGAATGAAGACAGAGCCTGTCAAGGCCTAACATGACAGACAATAACCTTAAAAGTATTATAAATGTTGAAAATGAAGTCATTATCAGTGTTATTTTACTATTGTTTATACCATTAAAGTATTTATAAATAGTTTTTTATTGAAATTTTAAGTTTTAGTAATTTCATGTGCTTTCGTAATTAGTAGTTTTTATTTATATTTTATATCTGTTAATATATTTTAGTTGTTGAACTGCTAAATAAACTTGAACTTGTTTATTTCATTTAGCTGCCAAGGCAACATCTCACGCATCTCATGTCTTATTTCAATTGACCCTTTGCAAAGACCCGCCCCCCTTACAGTAGTTACTGTCGCTATGTCCAACAAGAGAAAAATACATCATGGAGCAGAGATGAGACTGACAACATGCTGACAGACAGAACAGACCAGGTTAATTTTCGGTTACTTTTGATATTAAACATATTAAACAAAGTCTCACCTTTCAAATTTCGTCATTTTTTTAAAGAAATTTAAACAATAAATACCGTTTTGTGGGTCTTTAATGCGTCGCTGTAGAGCATCAGTTAAAGCTGCTCGTGATCCTATCATCTCTTCCTTCTAGATCATTTATAGCATCAAATAAACATGAATGTACATAAGAATGAATGTAGTTTTAACCGCGGAAAGGCGTCAGTACACTCTCATGTTAATCTTCTATCTCTCCTGACTGCTTTGTCGGACAAAATGGCGGATGGCGAAGTATGACTGGTCAGATTACCTGTCAATCCAGCTCCACACGAAGGGTCATTTACTGAAAAAGTTTTAATAGTTTTAGTTTGGTTAACAATATCAACACTGGTCCTTATTCACTGAAAATTCCCTGATAATGGCACATTCATTAGAGAAGTAGCTGATGTCCAATTCATGAACAAATCATTCTTTTGAGTCAGATCTTTTACAATGGATCAGTTAATTCACTTCACAAAACCATTCCGAATGATTCGTTTACAAATCTGACTCAATCCGGACCGCATTAATAGTGCATGTTTTGTCATTTCTCATTTTAGAGCTTGACCGTTTCAACGCCAAGTGTGTGGAGAAATTTTTAAAATGATATCAGGGTTAGTAGATAATGACATAAGTTTCTTTTTTTTTTTTGAGTAAACTGTTCTTTTAACTCTAAATGCATTGGACTGTCTCGCAGTCTTCTTTCATGTCGTATAAAGGCTTTTTTCATTTAGAGGTAAACGGTCTGGCATCTATCTCAACCTAGTTTGAGCGATGGGTTTGTGTTCTCGGCTTTGAGGGTCTGTCTGTGTGATTGTCAGCTCTGTGTTTGCGTGTGCTCTCGTGTTGTGTGTAGATGAATGAGATACAGTGCAGGTGGATGGATAACGGTTCTCGTGGGATCTCGGAGAAGAGTGCTTTAAGATTGGACCTGGAGACTGTCTAGCGAGCTGGCTTCCTTAAAAAAAAAATGGCTAACACAATTGCGTTTCCATCAAAAGAGCTTTGAGACGTTTCACCCCCTTGAACGCCAATGGCCCTTTAGTTGTTCTTATCTCTACAGTTCAAATATAAAAAGCTTCCATTTTAAGTGATGCCCTTTCCAGACTGCTTTTCCTCCTTTTGCATCCTACGATGCCCTGGTCCCCCTTCCCCTTTAAAACATACTGTAATTAAATGATCAACAGATGATCCGGAGAATGCTCCACTGCCTGCCAACTGATAGCGGGCAGGACTGCCAAACGCAATCTCTCAAAAGCGCAATTCAGCGGGGAGCCCGGTGGTGCTTGTTGCTCCTCTCAGCTTTTCTGTCTCCATATGGGTTCCTTAGACACAGAGTAAACAGCTCCCTGAAAAACCGCTCGCATATCCTTTCAGGCTACAACCAGGTGTGCCGCTAAAAAGGACCCAATTCTTTTTATTGAAACGGCTTCATTAGGATGTTTCCGTGGCATGATAACTAGGCTAATCCATTGAGATGAGCAGACGATTTTATTCTAGCCGAGAAGAATCATTTTTTTAGGGTTGTTCTCTATAGCTGTGCAGGTTTGAGCTTTTTCATTCACATCAATTCAGTCGCACATGAATGAGTTGTTTGCAACAGACAGTCATTTAAAGGCGTGTCACGAGATGAAGACTATTATGCTAAATGCTAATCTAGCATGTTTAAAGATGTATTTAATCAGAAATGAAAATTCTCGCTTCATTTATTCACCCGCATGTAGTTCCAATCCTTTAGGAATGCGTGAAAGTCATTTTGAAGAATGTTTTTGTGCTGCGCTCTCTGTGCTTTTTGAAAGTCATACACGTTTAGAGTGACATGGGGGTGAGTTAAATAATCACCATATTATTTTCATTTTTGGTTGAGCTATCTCTTTAAATCTCTGTGTTTGTGATTATGAAGAGGAACAGAAAAGCTTCATGTTCTGGGTGGGAAGTCGCAGCTGATCTGCGAGTAGTTTTAATGGCACAGCTCCCACAGCACACATCTGTTTGAATACTGACCCGGGACTTGCGGCCTCTTTGCACACACACAGAATGGGAAATAACACTTAATGCTGTTCGCTTTGGCCCTCAGCTGTTTTTTGAAGCAAGATTAAAAGCCGTTCTCTATTACTCTCACACAAGTCAGGTCTGTCTAATTCTGGAGCAGTGAGTCTGACAGGCTTCTGTATGGCTCATGGGTGAACAAGAACAGGAGGCTGCAAAATTACTTTATATATATATATATATATATACTGTTTGTATGTCTATATAACATAATATATGTTGTCATATTCATTAACAATTTCAGTGATATCTGTGTGATTCTATGGGCCAGCTCTCACTATACACAAGAGTGTGTGTGTGTGTTTTGCAATATTAATTTATATTCATGGAATAGAAAATACACAAATAAATTCAGAAAATTCCAAGAATGCGCAGGACTGTAATAAAATACTATTAATGTTATTGTTAATGTAAAAATGAATTCATATATATATATATATATATATATATATATATAATATATATATATTTGCCATTAATACAGTGACTTAATACGACTGTTAGCTCAGTCGTATTAAGACCAGCTTCTTGTATGTGCGCAGCAATCAATGCAAATGGACCACAACAGTTTTAGTGGTAGCGCCAGTCGTCTCATTAATAGGCTTGTTAATTAATGTTACAAATACCTTGCAGGGGAAACTTTTGAAAATTCAAGGCCGTCTATCGACACAGAGCTGTTTCGTGCGGGCTCCATAATAGGCATACATTGAATGGAAAATTGATGATTCAAAAACTTGCGGGCCCTTCAGTTGGAAGCGTCCAATTAAAAATATATTTTATGCAACAATGGCCTGATGAGAGAGACTCCGCTTGAAAGCCAAGCTCCTTGTACTGTACGTCAGAGTTAATTTAGGACCGAGAGCCGTATAGACATGCTCAATAATAGCTTGGTATACTTTGTTTATCTGCTCTGGATATTGTTTTGACTGTTGAATGAGACAAACTAATCACTTTAAAAGCCTCCCTGGCTGCTCATTTGTTTCAGATCACTCAGAAATATTACAGTCCCGTAATGAATATTTGGCTTGATTTGAATCGATAAAAAGAGCTTTATTTCAGCTTTCTAACAAGCAGGAAGGGTTTGCAAGACCCTTATTGTCAAGTTGGGGAAGTGTCTGTAAAGCAGAAGATGGCCTGTTCCAGTCACAGATGGTTCATTTGGGAACGTGTAGCATATTTACTGCAATTGATGACGGAAAACAAAAGAAAGGCTTGCCGGATAACAAGGCTACAATCCAGTCATGTGACTCTTGGGTACTCATATTGCCAATGCTTTAAGAGTCTAGTGTTCCAGTTGGAAATATGCAACATATAAAGGTAAACATGAAGTGAGACACTCTCTGAAGCTTGTAGAGATGTTGCTTTATACTCCATCAGCTGTTGTTTCTTGTCAAAAACTGTACAGTCATGCTCGTCCTTTACCGAAGTTGTTAGAGTGCATGGGAGTAGATTTGAGCTCAAAAGATAGAGGACTTGAAAGAAAGTGTGTGTGTGTGTGTGTGTGTTTGGAGCACCCCTCAGAGGACCACTCACATCCTCCTACACTCACCCTCTACTAACACATCAAGCCTGCATTTGTTGTTACAGAGAGAGAGAGAGAGAGAGAGAGCGAGAGAGAGACGGTGCGAGATGCAGCCAGCTCATTGTTTCGCTTTCACCTTAAATAACGTCATAACGGCAAGATCATTAGTGAGTTTGCGATTTGCTTTCCCTTTCTGTCTCTTTCCCCTTGACTTTTTGATTTTTCTTTTCTATCTCCCCCCTCCTCCAAATGTCAAGAAGAGGACGGGCGGCCAGTCCATTTGTTAAGCGTTTCATATATTTTTCCCTACGAAGCAATTTGCTGCAATGATATTCTCATCCTGACAATAGCGAGTGAAAAGGGAGAGGAAAGCGCTATTATTGCCTCGCTCCGTTGACTCAATCACGGCCCTGCTGAACAGCTCGCCATCTTGTCATTACTGTCTCTTTATTTATTTTTGACTCAATTACACTCTCACAGTGCCGTCCCACTTATATCAGTGGCGAAAAACACACACGCATTTATTGCTTGATTGAATTAAATATGATAGTACTAAAGCACAACCTGCAATATTCGGCAAGGAGGGACGCGGTGGCGCGCTTTTCTTAAGAATCGTTTTGTTGTTGTTGTTGTTTTTTTAGGAGAAGCAAGACCGCTCGTATGCATTCATTAAAGGCCCTCCCTTTCAGGTCGCCTTTAGTCAGCCATTATTTTCCCCACAATAATGGAAATGTATATAGAGACGGAGGGAGTTTGGCACTGGATCGTGGCGGCGGGGATGCCGTGTGGTCTAAGCGTGCGCGAAATATATTAATTCGTCTCTTGTCATTTTTGCTCGGATAATTCTAATGTTGTCATGGTAATTTGGGGCCGGGAGGCAGCAGGTCACTTTCCAAACAGAGAGCATGTGCGGTGAGGCTGGATCCTTGCGAGGGGCTGATAAGGCGTCGTGTGCAGCCTTCAGCCTCATGATGAATCACCCGCTTATCTGCGCAGACCCAAAGAGCCGGCTACCACCACACGAGACTGACAGAGAGAGAGGGAGGGAGAGAGAGCCATTTGTCATTATCAGCAAATAAGGGATAAAATGCTTGCACACAATAACAGCCATGTTCCCTATGCAAACCTGCTTGAATACCTGAATGGTGGCGCTATCAGCGCATGCCGACTCTGGGAGCTTCAGAAACAAACTCGCAACATTTTTATCGTCTATGTTCAATTTTCTCGCCATTGTGCAGACGTATTCGATACGGTTTGTTCTGGGAGATACGTGATGCCTGTTGGGAAAACTGATTTTGCTCAGGTGACTCAATCAGAGTGGGTTTTGTAGAGGAGATGGAGGCTTGTTATTACAGAAACTAGCTGGATCTCAACAACAAGGGTCCAATATGTGTCATTTATCTCACAGATTTGGATGTTGGTTTCAAACATCTAGTTCAATCTTAAATGGTGTTTTTTTTTTGCAATTATATATTTTTGTAATGGCTGTTGTGAACAAAAAAAAAACACACTGGTATAATATCAGGCAAGAGTAAACTATATGATGAAGATAGATTTGAACAAAAGCATTAAACTGTTTTCAAAAATGGGGCAAGTTGGCAGTTGTTTGAAATGTTACATGAATTAACCATGGCTTCATTTTTTTGTATGCTACTTTTACAGGATAAAAGTACAGTCATATTTTTATATATTTGATTTCCGGATTTACCAATGGCGTTCATGAGTACATTTCCCGGCTTTGTTGATGAAGCTAATTGAACAATCATATCAATGTAAATTAAAATATATATATATGATAAAAATACAGCAATCAAATCAAAACATTTAGTTAAAAAGACGAAATATATATATTTTTTTCCCCTAGATGTCATGTGACCATTATATTACGTGAACATGCACGTGTTATTAAATTATTTTTAAATATTAACTTGCCAAATTCCATCAACTTACCCGATATAATCAATGTGCTATCTGGGAACCATTTTTTCCCCTAGGCAGTGACAGTTGAAATATTCAATAGCGTTTTGTAGCCAAGGCTATACATAAATTAAAAATGAACCTACCCTGAAAAATTCACACTGGAGTAAAAAAAGTGTGACAACTATCCCCGGTCTTCACTATCCTCTAGGGAAGTTTTATATCAGCATATTTAGTTTACCATTGAGGGTTTTTTATTAACACGTAAATATGATCTTTGTGTGTTCTTGCTTATTAGAACACAGTCACCCACTGTGTGTGAGGTAGGAGGGGATTGAACACGCTGTTTGTCAGCTGTATGCGGACTTCCTGCTAAACGGATGTTCAATGCCGTAGCACAAACGCCTGTGGGCAACATCCCCCATCTCACTCCTCTCTCTCTCTCTCTCTCTCTCTGTGTGTGTGTGTGTGTGTGTGTGCGTGTGCGCTGAACCGGTAGTGAATAGCCTGTGATAACTGCTGATGAGATGTCAAGATCCTCAAACTGGATCCTTTATATTTCACACAAATTGTTGGCGATCAGCCACTCCACTTTCCAGGTCGTTTTTCTTGGTGCGGAAAGGTTGCCAGGGTACTAGTGGTGGAGAAAGTACTTTAAAACTGTAGCTCAAGTTACAAGCAACTCATGATTTAAAACAGTTCAACAACCACTTTTCAAAAAGTAGTTAGCTACACTAGAAGCTAATAACAAAAAGCAGCTTACATTAAAGCTATGTAAGTGGGAAAGTTTTTTTTTTTTTTTTTAAATGTATTGGATTACATATATTTTCAGTGTTGGGTAAGTTACTTTAAAAGAGTAATTATTTACTAGCTACTAATTGAATCTTCAAAAGTGTAATTAGATTACTGTAATTACTCTAAAAAGTATTGAATTACTTATTAATAATTACGTTTGAAATCCAATATCATCCTTAACCAGTTAAACAATACAATGACAGACACAAAACTGCACTTCTGTCAAATAAACCGTATACAATTGCATAACTTTAACTGAGCAAAGTGTGTGAAGGGAGGAGGTTACATGAAAAACATACAGTACACTTTAACATAAAATGTTGATGTTAAATCCACTATTGTTTCTGTTTGTAATGCAATTGTCAGAAGTAACTAATTAAATTACAGAAAAATGAAGAGTGATCCCTTTTCTTTTTCAAGGGAAAAGTAGTTAAAATAGTTGAAATTGACAGTTACTAAGTTAAGTAAAATTAACAAAGAAAATAATAGCTTTAACTTGGCCAGTAAAAGTTTGTTAAATAATTTCTAATTAGTTGAAGTTTACTTTGCAATACTTTTTACTCAAACAATATAACACCAAGTTAAATCACGCAAGTGTATGCTTTACATAGAAACGTCTAATAATACAATATAGATATTATAAATAATACAATAGATATTATAAATAATACAATAGTTTTTGTGTAGAGTAGACACCATGTCTTCATAATAGAAGTAACATGGTACCCACCTGAATGAACCTAATTTCTTGGTACACAGCAATGACGGTAACATTTGATGGATGATTTGAGTAGAAAATGAACTCCAGATGTCACAAAATGGCAAGTTATTAAACATAACAAAAGCAATGATAAAAAAACAGTGTAAATAAAGCTGGAAAACAGTGAAAATTCAACCTTTTTAATTATTTGTGCCCAGTGCATATGGAAACACCAGTAACAGAAAAGTTGAGTAGGTTTTACTTAATTTTATAACGTTGTTATTTAAGCTGTAATATCTGCAAGATTGAATTGAGTACTAATATATTAACTGTACTAATTTTTTCATGTAGAAATTGCGTGTTGTTTCTATAGTATTTTCTTCACTACGAAATGAAGAATAGATTTTTTTTTTATCAGTTGTACTTAGATAAATTAAAATATACAGTGTTGGGTGTGATTAATTACTGAGGAATGTGTTTTTCTGGCTCAAAAAATGTCGCACAATAAATTCGCACCATGTTAGTTTACATTCGATGTTAGCGATTTTTCCTTCCTCCCTTCCTTTCTTCCGTCCAGCCTTCCATCCTCCCTTCCTTCCTTCATTCCTTCCTTCCTTCCTTCCTTCCTTCTTTCCTCCCTTCCTTCCTTCCTTCCTCCCTTCTTTCCTTCCTTCCTCCCTTCCTTCCTTCCTTCATTTATTCCTTCCTTCCATCCTCCCTTCCTTCCTTCCTTCCTTCCTTCCTTCCTTCCTTCCTTCCTACCGTCCTTCCTTCAATCCTTCCATCCTCCCTTCCATCCTCCCTTCCTTCCTTCCTTCCTTCCTACCGTCCTTCCTTCAATCCTTCCATCCTCCCTTCCTTCCTTCTTTCCTCCCTCCCTTCCTTCCTTCCTTCCTCCCTTCTTTCCTTCCTTCCTCCCTTCCTTCCTTCCTTCATTTATTCCTTCCTTCCATCCTCCCTTCCTTCCTTCCTTCCTTCCTTCCTTCCTACCGTCCTTCCTTCAATCCTTCCATCCTCCCTTCCATCCTCCCTTCCTTCCTTCCTTCCTTCCTTCCTCCCTTCCTTCCTTCCTTCATTTATTCCTTCCTTCCATCCTCCCTTCCTTCCTTCCTTCCTTCCTTCCTTCCTACCGTCCTTCCTTCAATCCTTCCATCCTCCCTTCCATCCTCCCTTCCTTCCTTCCTTCATTTATTCCTTCCTTCCATCCTCCCTTCCTTCCTTCCTTCCTTCCTTCCTACCGTCCTTCCTTCAATCCTTCCATCCTCCCTTCCTTCCTTTCTTCTGTCCACCCTTCCTTCCATCCTCCCTTCCTTCAATCCTTCCATCCTTCCTTCCTTCCTTCCTTCCGTTTTCCCTGAGGGCAGCATTTAGATTCTCTTGAGAATCCATCTAGAAACACAAGTTCTCATGTAATCTCAGCGCTTTTCATTGAAGTTTGTAAATGAATCACTGTCTAAAATCGCACCGCATGGTTTCCGAGCTCTAATTAGAAAGCCTGTACGCCTTTCTTTTATTTAGCACATCGCTAGCTCTCTGTCTACAAGCTGTAGTCCTTCCATTTGTTCATTAGTGTAAGATTTTTATGTATTAGGAAAATGGAAGAAATGTAAATGGCAACGTAATAGATATTCATGAACTTCGGGAACCCATGCATATGCATGAACTAACGAATGCATAATTCAATTCGAAGTTGCTAAAACTGATTTGGCTTGATTCTGGAAAGTAACAAGAGGCAGAGACAAAGATGAAGTGAGGAGGAAAGCGCGACGTTACAATGTTGTCAATACGAGATATACCGACAGTTTTGATGAAGTATAGGAACCTGATTGTTTAGGTATTGAATGAGTTTTTGTGCTCCTTCTGGACTCTTTTATTCCTCAGGTCATGCACAACAATACCTTCTAACCTTATGTTCTTATGCAACTTCCTTCTGAGTCCTTTTTGGTGTGAACAGAGAAGTATGGCTGAGGAATCCCATTCTGATGCGTTCATTCATTATAAGTCATTTCTGCCTCTGCACGCTGTCTGAAAAGAAGCTCTTTTGCCTGCTCAGTCCATTTCATAAATATAATGGAAAACCCACCAGAACAGCTGAGGTACACATTTGTCCTCCCACCCCACTCTCTCTCTCTCTTTCTCTGTTTCTCTTAGTCTTCCATTTGTTCTGTCGGGCTTGAGGCTTCAAGTATTTGCTCTGACCCACATCTCTTTTTTTTCCCCTTCCTTATCCCAAGTCAATACAAATTCAAACAATTAGAATAATTGTTACTTGCCCAATGCCCCAAAAGACATCTGTTTCCAGAGATTTCAGTTAACTGGAAATAGTTAACTACAGTGAAATGGTTCTTAAAAGGCCTCATCTGAATAAAAGATGTTGTTGTTTTTTTTTACCTGGTGGCCCCTCATACAATGAGAAATAAATTAAGTGAAATGTGTGATCCATTAAATGTTAAAGAAATATTCTTGGTTATTTTCAACCTAATGTTTATGCACCACATTTATGGCATACTAGCGATCACTACAATAATTCTAAAGACTGGAGATTGAAAAAAGAAAATTTTCATGAAACAAAACAAGTGGTCCACAAGACTTGTGCAATTCTGTGTCTTCTGAAACCACGTGATAGCTTTGTTTGAAAAAAGTGACAAAATAAGTTTGACTTATCGGTGTATTATGACTTAAATTTCAGTCTGATCATCACATCTCAAATTATTCTATGGTTTCAAAAGACTTTGAATTAAGGGTTTCACGACCGAAATTAAGTCACAATCTCGAACTTCAAATTAAAAAATGGAATCGTCGATAATGCCACGCCCCCACTGTCAAGTCCGTTCAGCTTGCCAAGCGTGATAAAAAATGCGTGTTGAACTGCTGTGAGTCTATGGTCAACCTCCTCTAACTTGGCTACAGCCAAAGATAGCATGGTGACTGCAGATGCAGGAGACCCATCGACAGAACTTGAACCCCCTCGTCTTTCATTGAAGTCGCAGGTGTGGAAGTTTTCGAGATATCCAGTGAGTAATGTTGACAATGTTTGTGCTCCAAAAAATCCACAATTTGCAGACATCCCAAGTTTTGCGGACTTTCCGGGAGTCTCCCTCATATTGATAGTGGCTCCCTGATGCCCACAAATTAGTTAAAAGGGGCACTTGGCAACGATTTCAACTTTATAAAACCATTTAGAAATCATTTGAATGGTTCAATAACCTGTTCTGGAGAGAATAGTGGCATTCCCCGCTCCCCCAGTGTCCCCAGGCGGAAAACCAACCTTGCAACATGACTAACATCCAGGTAAGTTGGAAATAGAACTCTCTTGAGAAGCGAGAACGAGCGAGAAACTGCTTTATGGCAATTCGACATAATTCTATGATACTGTGTTTATGATGTATTACCCACTCGGTAGACACAGCTCCACACGATAGAGTTGGCCGGCTCCGATAATAACAGATGCACATGAGCAGCGGGAGGAAGTCGCCGCAAGTTTCTTTATGACAGTGTTGTGAAATATACGTCGCACAGCTGTAGGGGGCGCTGATGCCACAACAAAAGTGGAAATCAGCAAAGAAGTGACTAGAGTTGCCAAGTGCCCCTTTAAAATCTCCCAGAATCTAGCGTGCATGCGAGACAGAAAAAAATGTGCTCCAAAACGTATAGCGCGCGCACGGCAGAGAGAGAGATAGAGAGAGAGAGAGAGAGAGAGAGAGAGACCTTACGTATGTGCCTCATGAAACGCAAGTCAGAGAACATCCTGATTGGCTGGTTTCAGCTTTAAAAAAAATGCAAAAATCGAGAATCGAACCGTGACCTTAGAATCGAAAAATGAATCGAATCGAGGATTTGGAGAATCGTGACACCCCATGAGAAATCCTCAATCAGAGTGTCTTCTCAATTCTTGGGCCTGGATGAATGGAAAGACGTGACTTCTTGGCAACCGCAGCTCAGGAGGCTGTAAAACCCAATGAGATTTTTCAGTTTTTCAGCGTGCTGCTGCCCACAATGTTGGAAGCGAGAGAAAGAAAATGGTAGAGAGTGGCAAGACTTCTTTCAATCTATCACACTGACAGGGTTTTACACTGAATGGAGAGCTATGCACCAAATATTAGCTGGTTCATGTGAGCTTGGCATTATCTGCCTTAAACATTCACTCTAGTATTCACTGTATGGCTGTGACCTTCTCATTATCTTGGTTTTCCATTTCCCATCCTTTTGTTGTCTCGTTCTCAGAGGCCTTTTTGGGTCCGATAATAATTCTAATTGAATAGCCACTCTGAATAATTCACCTGAAGGCTTGATAGCACATTCTCAGGAACATTCCCTGAATCTGTTCAAATGGCATTTTGTTATACAGTTCCATTCACTGGAGTGTGGGCCTTTGATTGTGCACTCTCAGAGCTGTTTTTTTTGTTGTTGTTTTTTTCTCATGGGCATTTCTGCTGTGCTACAGGGCCCTCAGTAGAGTGAGTGGCCTGTTTTAAGGTTTTGAACTCCTTCGAGTCTGGCTGCTTTCCTACCCACCTTCTCAGCTCTGCGTTGCACATGCATGTTCATGAGAGCCAACAAAGCAGCAGACTGAAACTTCAGAGATGCTTCGTTCTACTTCAATACTGTGTTTTCAGAGTGTTTGGTGGAAAATACAACGCTCTAGAACATCTTGAAATGTTCCAAGAGGATGACGGCTCTCTGCCAACAGTAAACCTGAAAAATTTGGCCCTTTAGCACAATGGCATTTAGTCAAGAGGGTCTTATTTCTTTTTATTCCAGCCATATTTTGTACTTTTTGTTGTCTTTTTTTTTTCCTCTCCAAGTTTGGGGTCAGTAAGATTTTTTAAAAAGAAGCCTCTTATGATCACCAAGGTTGCATTAATTTGTTCCAAAATACATTAATACAGTGAAATTATTCAAGTTTAAATTACTTTTGAATGGTAATGTAATTTATTGATGTTACGAAAATCTGACAATTAGCAGCCATCATTGCCACATGATCCTTCAGTAATCATTATAATGTTGATTTTATTCTCAAGAAACATTTATTCTTACGAGCAATGCTGAAACAGTTGTGCTGCTTTAGTCTATGAGTAAAAAGTTCCAGTGAACAACATTTATTTGAACTACAACTACTACAGCAATTAAATGCATCCTTGCTGATTGAAAGCATTAATTTCCTTGGGGTTTTTTTTACATTTAGGTAATATTGTATCTTGTTCGATTAATTAATTTCAGTCAACTTCTGAAAAAAATTCAAAATCACATTTTTATTCAGACTTAAAATCAGACAAGTGTATCCAGGATTTTTTCTTTTCTTGATGCAAATTGTTGCAATTAAAATAATTGGAAAATAAAACGCATTGACCTGTGGAGTCAAACTAAACGATCTCCTTCATACTAATATGTTTTCTTTCAAACGCTTCACAATAGCTTCTTTTAAGGTTTCAAGAGAAGAACTTAGGCAGCGTACAGTCTGGTGAAATCAATATCGAGGGAACGAGTAAGAAATCAAGAGTGCCTGTGGACGGACAGATGATATCAAGAGCAAATAGTGTTTTTCCAGGGTGAGAGACTGAAAGCCAGGATGGGAGGAAAGTAAAAGTGGCTCATCTTTCTCCTGTCAAAAAGTCGGGAGGATTCTCCCACCACTGCCTTTGTTTTTTAATTCACTTCCAGCGCTGTCAAATAACATGGCTTTCATCTCAAGTGGCTCCTACCCTCCCGTTTACACCCTCCACTTTACAATTCTACCTTTGTGTTCACGCTTCAAATAAACCCCCTTTGTTCTGCTTTCCAACACTAAGAAATCTGCATCACTCAAGTATATTAACTGAAGACTATTACTGTCACACAGAACTGCTCCCTGGGCTCTAGTAAAGACTACCTTGACAAAACCCCCAGTCATGTTAATCCAAGCATTAATAAATGGAAAGATGTACAACTGTATTCAAATTGCGCTCCGCTGTTTCACCCTCAAATAAAAGGGACGGGACGGGGTGGGAGGCGTCGTGATCGGAGATCTGCAGAAGGAACAATGTTAGCGGAGTATCACATTTTTAGATTCGCCATTGTTCTGCTCCTTCCCCTACGTGTGGTGGATGTCGTCATATTGAATCTGCAGTTAAAAAGGCTTTAACTGCTGAGCTAAATAAAGAGCTACGGGGGGTAAAGCACTGTCGGGAACTGTAATGAAATGAATGCTGGGATGTAACCCATAATGCTCTCTATCAGGCAAATACATCTGCTCCTAATATAACAGGGAGCGCATCCAACCCGCCAGCCTTTGCGTAAGATTGATATTTTGTTTATTAAAATCCAGGAGTTTTACTCGTCTTTTTGCATCCTTCCTGTTCCTGCTAATGTTCATCAGACCCGCCAGTCAGTCGCTTGCTCCTGACGGATTTCATATTCATTTCAATGTCTTGTCTCTCTCTCTCTCTCTCTTACCGTCCTGGTGTGCGTAGGTGACTTTGGTCCCTCCGACCATAGGGGGAGGTGAGTTCTCAGCTGTTTGAGCCCACACCTCGTCTATCGCTAGCTGTAAAGGACGAGCAAAAATGTTATTGCTTTTTTCATCACGGCGAAAATTAGACTGCTTTTCTCTGAGAACGAGCTGAATTTTCGCACTCCCAGTCCACTACTTCTGCAGTGCGCCCATCGATCCGAGTGGATGGGCATGAGCGGGAGGGGGGAGGAAGTGAGTAAGCGGGAGGGAGAGAGTTAGGGAAGAAAGGTTAAGCTAGCTCCTCGGCCGCCGGCCTGGAGGTTTGCTGGGGCTTTGCCATGCTGAGGTGCCCGGCTTGATTCTACTCCCATTTAATTTTGGAACGAAACAACCTTTGTCCTGCTGTCATTTCCCTCACACACACACTCCGTGACCTGCCACTCACACCTGCCGTAATGAAAGCTGACACAGATTTGTTCTTAAATTTGTGGATTTGAACGCAAGGCCTGCCATTGTTTCTGAAACCTTATTTACATACTAATTAACTGGCTTAATTACTGAATTTCCAAATGATTAATATCATTATAATACTTATGTACACCAAAAACACCAGATGGAGAACGTACTGTGGCGGTTAGATGGTAAACAACCTGAACCATAAGTAATATCTTTAAGAAATCCGCAAAATAGTTTTTTTTCTTTTTCTGTTTCGTTTTTTTAGATAGTTTTTCAAATATACAAGGTAATCATTTTTGTAATTTAATGTCATAGGCCGCATGGTCTGATTAGTTTCAATCTCTTTCATTTTTCAAGAAGCTCTGAATGTGCTATGGAATACATCTGAACTGAAGTATTAGTGCACTTACTGCACTACTGTGAAAAAAATAAATAATTGCCTTGTATTGATAAATAATTGTATTGGCACAGGTTTAGTGTATTGTTATTCTAGTTGGATTTCAGTGTTCAGCTCAATTTTATTATTTTATTCTCTGTTCATTTTGTTGGCTCAATCTCCTTTTCAACAAAAGTATTACAATGTGACAATTTTGCTATTGTGGCATTAACACTGTATATCATTCTTTAACATGGCATTTTCAGAATTGAGAATGCCTTTTAATTCTATTAAGTTCCAGAATTTGAATTGAATTAAGTTTAGGTAGCATTCAGGATGCAGAATTGCTGTTTGAAATTTGAAAATGTTAAAATTAAAGTTCATGTAACTCTATTACATTTTTGTGGACCAGAGTGGAAGAACAGGTCGTTTCCCAGAATGCTTGACCTGTTGATTATTTTTTAAATCGCTATTTAGTAAATTCTTATTCCTATCTCTACAGTTTAACTTCGAATGGAGTATTGACAATTCAATTCAAACATTCATGATTTGAAAGAGAGTTCTCCAGTTGGTGGTTTTGAATCCATACAGTTTTAAGTATGTACTGCAGTATTATTATTTTTCTGCCACCTGTATATATATATATATATTTTTTCTTTTAGTTTATCTTTTTTTTAGCTTAGTTTTTTTTTTAAAAACTCCTCCATGTGATATACTGCTCTGGTTTCCTATATTTTTCATTCCATTTCCCATTTTCGCTTGAAGACACAACTCTATTTGTTGGTTCTACTAGAGAGATATAACTTGCACCTCACTCGCTCCCAGGCACAATACGTCCTGATGGAAGGGCAATTTGCCATGCTAAAGCAGGGAAGAGAGCGGATCAGCTTGGCATGTTAAAGCGCCATAAATAAAATGCCATTGTGACCTGTTGGGCCTGAACAGCTTGCAAACAGAAATGGAGGGTGGGATTCATCAGCAAGCCCTCTGGTCAACACCACACTGTCCTGACAGTGTGGATAAATCTTAGTTGGCCCACTTGTGCCGTTCCAGCGTCATGCCTCGAGCCGAGTGGAGTAATGACTGGCTGTAACATCAGCTGCTGCCCCCTTCTCCAGGCCAGGTTCTCCTAATGCCACCCTGTCTCTGACCAGGGGCTTTCTGGCTCCACGCTCAGTCTCATTCTGTCTGGATACAGGCCGTTGTGGCAGACTGTGGCTCACTTATAGCAGAAAGCTCTCATGAGGCAGGAACAGAAAGAAAGAATGTGTGGTCCATTGTATTTTTGTAGCTTTTTGGTTTATTGTAACACTTCAGCGCTGTCGGTGCAGTTGTGTTAAGAGGTAGTTGATATGCAGTAGAAGCTTTGTTTCCCTGAGCACTCATACAGGAGCCAGCAATCTGTGCCAAGCCCCCTGTTGTCACCTTCTCAAGTGCACCACACATTGACAGTGTTTGCACACTCCAAATCTCGCATTACTTGCGCATTTCCATGTCTGCAGGAAATAAATGGCACTGGAACAAGTAACGTTTTGTTCAGACTTATTTACACTGGAGCTTCTTTTATTCCGTGAATAAGGCAGCAGATCACTTAAAGAAGGTCTCTTACTTTACAGCGTCTTGAGAAGGTTGGATTATTCTCTAGTATTTGCAAGCGAAAAGTATTTTGCGAGTTCCTTGGACCGTTTTTGTTCCTTGGACCGGTGTGACTAATGTTTGGTCGCTGCCCCTGAAGATGTTAATAAAAAGAAGGTCTTCTTCAGTGTTTTTTTGGCTATAGAAATGGCAAAGTTGTCATATTTCCAGGTCAGATTACGTCACACTTCATTGGAAGAGACGGTGAGTCATGTTTGACAACTCGCAATTCCACACTTGTGTCCTGTGATACAGAGTCTAGACGCCATCCACTGTTAAATATCCTGTGCAGAGGTTCTCGCTGAGGTGAGACTGTCTTGAATGATTACCATCTAGGGGGTTGGCGATATACGTAAGTAGGGCCGCTACTAACGATTATTTTGATACTCGATTAATCGGACGATTATTTTTTGATTAATCGGATACAAAATTCAATTGTATTTTTTGTTTATGGCTAAATAAAACCCTAAGTCAGGGTATTTGTGTAAAAGTGTACTTTTACGATGAAGCATTGTTTTTAATGATAATTGCTGACGGCAAGTTGACAACCATGATTAATGTAAATATATATATTAATGAATTATATATTTTAGATGTTTTTATTTTATATCTTCACATCTGAACAACATGTCTGTGTAAATTTGTTTGAAAAAAATTTTGTTAACATAATGTTGGATATATATATATATATATATATATATATATAAAACACAAAAATTGCATTAAAAATATGTTATATATATATATATATATATATATATATATATATATTAACACAATTTTGTATTGTTTTAACACAATTTTTGTGTTTTATATATATATATATATATATATATACATATATATACAACATATATTATATTATACAAGCATTCGCTCAAAACCACTGAGTACAATAACTAAAAAACAATCTTTTACTGCTGCTGTTATCAACTGTCTTTATAGGTAGTTCTTCACTTTGTCAACAGTGTTTTAATTCAAGATATTTGTTTGGTAGCGCTATTTTAATCCATCTCTTATGTTGCGAGCGAACTGATTGCGCAACCTGATCCTCGAGACAAAACAGCCATCCCAAGGCTCCCAGAAAGTCTGCAAATTAGTTTAAACTCTCGGAATCTAGAGCGCGCAAGCAAGAGCTGGTATGCGAGACAGAAGAGAATGTGCTCAAAATGTGCGCGTGTGTGTGCTTCATGAAGCACATGTAATGGCGCGTTCACACCAGATGCGAATAGAGTGCCAAATACGCCTCTTTTGCCTGCTCGAGTTTAAATTTTTCAACTTGCGCGGAAGACTTTTTTTGTACCAAAGTCCCAGAATTTAATTCATGCTAGGTTTTTAATAATAATAATAATAATAATCTGTTTTCTATCATTCCAACACATTTTGCAGAGTCAGCTATAAGTAAGGCATTTCCAGATTGATTCTCCCCAATCATGTTTGAGCATCCTAACAGCATTGGTTCAACCAATGGTACAAGTTTGTAGTGGGATTATTTGTTTGCACCACCTATGATAGACGGGAGAGTGTCTGTTTGGAACCTGTAATTATTTTTGCAGTTATTTGATCAAGCAGAAATGACACACTTCACCTCTAAGTAAATGAGCGAGTCATTTATTGATTTGCAGTATATCAAATGTGTTGTAGATTTGACAAGAATAATAAGAATACCTCACAATGTTTCTCAAGGTCACAACGTCATTAGACAGATCGGTCAGCTTTTGCTTTCATGCAATAATTAGTGTCTTGTAAATAAATTGAGATTGTTTCTGGGTCTCGCTGACAGACACTGCTAGATGCCAGGATTTACACAGGATTTCAATCCAAAGCTCTGTACGCAATGTTCATACGCAATGGCTCTGATAATTAAACCTTTTAAGGGCATAATGAGCTTATCGGGGGGGCTTCTTTCGGAAAGCGATCCTCTGCACCTAATCTCATCTGTTCCTCATCTTTAGACTGTCAGTTAAGAGCGTGGATTTACATACATTTACATCACGCCTCTTCAGCGTGACAACGGCGAAGCGACGATGAGTCGATAACGGCATGGAGTAATCTGCCGTGGTGAGTGATGTCCGGGCCGTGGATTTTGGGGAGGATGTCTAGAGCTCCGTCCTGAGCTGCAGGTGGTGGTTTTTCTGTCTCCGTGTTGGTCTTTTGCCTTTTAAGTTGATATCCGCGGCGCAAAGAGTCACTGAAAACAGATTTACCGCTTGAGCGGCGAGCGCCTGCACTACTGGAACTGAAATCACTGCTTATCCACCCAGCAAAAACAGTGTGGTGATTCCCCACCTCATAAAGGACCTGTTGTTTGTCAAATATATATGTTCCCTTTTCACACCGGATTTTTGTCACGTGGACCTGAAATTAGTTATCAGAGCTGCAGGTGTAGACATTGGATATCAGAAGGTAATAAATATCAGGTTTAGACCTGTGTTTTAATGCTTTTGATATATCAGAGCAGCTATTCTCATCAATTATGGATTGGTGAACCTTAACCACAAATGCCCATTCCTTGGGAAAATGAGAAAATGTCTCCTTAGAGGCAGCACTTCATTATTAAATGGCTTTTGGTGGTTGGATGGCCAAATGTTTTAAGAATCTAAGTGACTTTGTCAAGCGAGGACAGATTGTTGGCGTTTTTTAAAGGTTGTGGTAATCTTTATTTTCAGGGGGAAAATGTGAAAAATGATCTGATCGCAGAAAAGAATTTCCTCAGACAGCATTGAGTTTTTTTTTTTTTTACACTGAACTCTAGGAGAGCTTTCTTTTTTAAGTCCATCTTTTCTTTTTATTGTGTTGTTTTGTTCCGGCGTACATTAATTGCATTGTTTTTCTGCCAGCATGAGTGTAGCCCAGAGCAGTGCATTTAATCACCAGTGCTAAAAGTGAATGAAGCATGCGCTCAAGACACGGCCACAAGCGATTCCTCTGCACTCAGTTACCGGCCAGATCAGTGCGAAATTACGAATGAAAAGAAAGTGACTCCTCAAAATTAGCGGTGCCGAAACCCGATCCATCGTCCTTGAGCGGAAAAGAGAGCTTGGCTTCTTAAGCATTGATTTTTCCAGCTAAAGAAAAGTGCAATAACAAATGAGAAGGGGGGGAAAGAAGCGGGGAGCCGTGGGCTGGAGGGTGTCTGCGGTAGATGAGGGAGTAGATTCTGCAGCCGACGCTGACTGTCACTTCCAATTCCGTTATGCAAATAAATGTCTCCCCTTCCACCCAGCCGTGGTGCTAAATGAGACCTGCCTTTGAATATCCATTTCCTTGTCTGCCACTGTTTATTTTTGATCGCCGGGGTTGTTTGCTGGATCACATTCGCGTAAACACACGTGCATGTGTATGATCAGGCGCTGAGATGCATTCAGACTTCTCCCTCATGTAACAAATGTGCTATTGATCCACCTGTGTGTCCTGAATCTGCAGACACATGTTTACTTGGACTCTTTCATCTGGTTTACCGCTTTGGCCAGATAATTTGTCAATATAGCAGGTTGTTTGTGATTGCCGCCGAATCTCAAGATGTTAATAGTTGTTGGAAACACTGTTTGTTAAGACAGGATGTATATATATATATATACTGTATATATACATATATATAGGTTATCGAGTCTTCCCTATACCTAGAGAATTCCCTATCCCTAGTGAGCGCCCCCTGCAGGCCTCACCAACACCTTTTCCAGCAGCAACCTGGTTTTCTCAGGTCTCCCATCCAGGTACTAGCCAGGGTCAACCCTGCTTAGCTTCTGTGAGCAACCTGTCTTGGGCTACAGGGTGATATGGCTGCTGGAGATATATATATATATATATATATATATATATATATATATATATATACAGTATATATATATATATATATATATATATATATACAGTATATATATATATATATATATATATATATACAGTATATATATATATATATATATATATATACAGTATATATATATATATATATATATATATATATATTGAAGAGTTCAGATGCAAAAGCCTCTAAGTGCCATTTGAAATTTTCTTCTAGAATGATAATTTTTTATCAAGCTTGTATATTTAAGTTCAGTGATTTCACTTAAATGGCAATGAGAATTACCTATTAATTGTTATTTAAGTGAAATTACTGAACTTAAATATACAAGTTTGATAAAAATCATCATTAAAGAAGAAATTTTCAAATGGCTTTTAGAGGCTTTTGCATCTGAACTCTTCATATATATATACTGTATATATAGATTGATAGATTGATAGAATTTTATTTGTTGAAAGTTATTTCCATTTAAAATTTGTTGTAAGAATGCCATTAAAGGCTCTACTGGAAACTCTGTGAGAAATTGTGTGAAATTGTCAGTTTGTATTTCCCATCCTCTCTGTTTTCTGTAAATGCTTTGAGTAAGAAAACCCACTGATGCTTTTGTCCCCTGATAAATAATTCAATGTGTCTGATTAAAAATGTTTGCAGCATGTGTTTTGAAGATTTCTGCCATGGTGTGACAGACACGCACACGTTTGTTTGACATGAGGAGAAAGGTGGAGTCTGTTTTTCTTTCCTTACTGCCTGAGATTTAGTGAACGGTGATATGGCAGGTGGTAGATTCCACTCCCTGGCGGCTGAGTGAATTTAACCAAGTGTTGGATTGCGTTCTCTCCATCCCTCGCCTACATGTAAACACAATCTCCCCCTGTCTGACTGCACTTCCACCGGCTTGTATTCCCCCCTGTCCTCCCGCTGATGCCTTCCACAGTTAATAAAAAAATGGCCCCACAGACTTTCCAATTATATTTCTTACTTAAATGAAAACTGTTTTGCACAGCTGTCATACAGGAACCCACCAATCTTAACTGCAGCATGTTTATAGCAGTGAGCTAACCATCAAGCTTCTTGATAGCTGCCATTGTTATTATTTTTTTTTGTGAAAACATTTTAAAATAGAGCTTTTATTTGATTATATATCTAAATAAATGCCATTTCTATATTGATTCTCCCAACAAACAAAGACAAACGTATCTCTTTACCCTACCAATGGGAAACAGGGTGAGTGCATTTGATTTTTTTTTTTTTTTTTTTTTTTTGAGTGACTCTATTGATGCAAAAATGCTTTACTTTAGTTGCAAACATGTTTTTGCTTGTTGTTTTAAGGTCAGTTAGTGTTTGGCCCCTGGTTAACTCCAATGCATGTTGTGTTCTCTGGCAATATGAGGTCACAACACCCGTGTGCTTTTCTTCATAACAGTCCCGCTATAAAAGCCATAAAGAGCTGTGTCTCAGAGGGCTGAATGTACGGCCCCTGCTAATAAGAAGCATAAATCTCAAGGCAAGCTACAGTTGGCTTTGGCAAACTACATTTAAACGCAGTTTTATCGACACTCAGACAGGACCTGCCCCTTCCATGCCTGTCATAAAACCGGCATTAGCGTGGCATTTACTCATTGTGCCGGGTGCACGGCGCATATTAGCTACTGCCCAAGCTAAGGACGGCCAGTAAAAAGGCCACTTGTTCAGTCAATTATCAGTAATGGTGTTTAATAGCAAAGTAGCTCGACCACCTAGGGTGTGCCAGGGGGGCTTTTAATGGCACCATCCCCTTGGGCCTGGCGAGAATTTGCACAATTTGCCATCCTGCATCCTTCCAGTCGCTGCGGTTGGCTAATTAATTCCCCACCACATCAGAGCGCTGTAAGGCCACTTGTTTCGCATCGATCGGCGCGCAGCTAGCCTGGGGTCCCGCAACCCCCGCGGCCCCTCTGAGTCTCGGGCATAGGCACAAGAGCTAACAAGTAAAGGTCGAGGCCATTTTAAATGCGCCACCGTCGCATATGCAAGCGCCATTAGCCTCGCAGACTCTCCGGAACCTTCTGCCACCCCTCTAAGAGGGCTTGAAATGCCCTTTCCTCTCCCCTGCTGCGTTACTGGATAGGACGAACTCTAAGAAGAGCTTTCTGTTCTTTTCCATGAATCTAGTCCGCCCTTTTTACCTCATTTCTCTCGGTGAATAAAAAAGCAGGACTGTTATCTGTGGGGGCCGCCCGGCCCCCTTACATACAGAAGAGACGGCTATTATCCCTCAGGCTTTTATTTCACAGAAGGAGGAGAGAGCGGACCCACGATTAGGAACAGACTGGGTGTGGGACCGCACTCACCTTTGTGCCGTGTCTGTATATTGTGTGCCCTCAAGAGCTTCTTATCCCACAATCTGATGGCCGCTGGCAGGCTGAATCTATCCTTGAATACACATCCCCTTATTGAAAGTCTGAATGGGTCAGGGTGGTTTCAAGGCAGCAAAGCAGGACTGGAAGTGTGAAGTTGTGCATGAGGTCATCGAGTATAAAGGGAGAGCTTTTGAGAAGAGGAAACAAATTTAAGCCTATAATAAACTTAAAATTGAAACCTATCATATTATAGATTATATATGTGATGGACAGACACAACTTTTCAGATTAATTGTATATATCACTAGTGTTGTTCTCAGACTTCATGTGCCAAAGACTAAGGAAAAGATGGCGGAGGGCGAGAGAGAGACTTTAGGCTGGTTATGAGGAGAGACAGCTACATATGAGCCTGAGTATAGAGCTGTCTCCTCCCATCATGCCTTAGTGCAGCTGTAGTCAAGGGTCTCTCCTCTTTCTGGACAAAACGAAATGCTCGTGCTACAGGCCTATGAACTTGCATCCATTAGGCAGGGACAACATAATTACAGATCCAGCACACATTGCTGTGATTGTGAAAGGGAGGCATGATGGTTTATATTCCCACATTACAATATCACACGGTTCTTCTCACTGTCAATGCTAGGAGGAGTTTCTCAGAAAAATCCATTTACATCAAAATTTGCGTTAGATGCTACTATGTATTAATTAAAAATACTGTGCAAGAGAAAACCAGTATTGTCAAGAAACCAACAATTTGGTTTTCAAACACTTTTTAAAAGAATAAACTGTATTTTTCATCATAATAATCCCAAATGTAATTGAATAACAAATTAAATAATTATTGAATAGTATATTGTAACTGAAAAACTGAGTGGGAAAACGTTCCTCATTTATTAACTGTATTTTAGTCTTTATTTTTTACTTGCATGCTGAAATACATGCGGTGTACTTTTTTATGATTGCTCTGAAAAAAACAAACATTTCAGAGCAATTATAAATATCAAGATATATATATCAAATATTTCCAAAAGCATGGATAATACAGGTTTTTTAACATTTAATCAGCAGTTATTGTACATTGTATTTTTTTTTTCAATGCCGATGAGGCTAATACTTGCTTTCAGATAACCCATCGCTTATGAAACGTGTTCCTCTGAACATGAAGCACAGTTTTCAGAGGAACATAAATATGCAGTGAGTGATAGCAGAGGAGAACAGATTTCCCTTAGCCTGTATGAGAGCACCAGTCAGTGTGATCTTTATTGGAAGTGATTGAGGGTGATGAGGAACTCTAAAGCTTGCAGCTCTATTGTTCTCTATGGGGCTGAGTGACTGATGGCTCCTTTTGTGGAGCGAAGGTGTTTTTCCAACCGCCTGTACTTTAGGGCTAATCTCAGAGACCTCTGCAAGGAATAGTGGAGTGTGTGTGGTTACGCCTGGCATGGCATGCACTTTTTTTGCATTAATTAATTTGTGTGCATGTCTTTAATGTGAAAGAAGTTGAAACTAGCAGGATCAGTTGTATTGTGGGATGTGTGTGTGTGTGTGTGTGTGTTTTGAGGGCTATGGCTGGATGCACTCTGAAGTGTGCCCTTGCAGACAGGGTTTTCCTCAAGGATGAGCAGGCCTCTGTCAGGGTCAGACAGGATGGTACCCTTGGGTCCGTGGAGGGATATCATTCCTCACAGAACATGGCCATGAGCAGCTTTCAGATCTGTGTGCGTGTGTAAATGCTTTTAGGCTCCAGTGGTTATCTATTTAAGTAGTGGTGAATAACGTATTAATAATAGCTGTTGTTGAATACCTCAAATTCCACAGCAATGTAGGATCATTGATACCCATTTAGACAGAAAAGCAAAAAATAACATGCACAGCCCTTTATTTCCCTGCTGAAAAAAAAAATATTTTAACCAACCTAAAATCGTTTGATGGTCTTAACTGGTTTAAGCTAGTCTAATGATGATCTTCACACTGGTTTAAGCTTGTCTAATGCTTACCAGCTTTGCTAACCCAGCAAGTGCTAAAACCAAGCCGGGAGTCATAGCAATCCAGCTTTGACTGGTTAACTGCTCTTTCAGCTAATAGTATTAGTATAAAGTAGTACATTTATAAAATATTTCTTTTTGTTATGAGGAGAAAATTCTTCAAAGTGTTAATTTTGTCAGAATCTGCTGTCCATTAAACTTCTTTTAAATCCCACATTAAATCCCTTTAAAAGGAATTGCTATATTCTGTTGATGCTTGTGAAAAGTATTCAAGTAAGCAATATTAACATAACATTGATGCTACTAAATTTAATGGGTCCGGTATTGTTACAAGTCTTTTTAGTGTGAATTTCAGTACATTTGGCATTACTAATATTTTCTTCTCTGTTCTCTTTTAGGTAGAAGATGCTATGCTTATGTTTGATAAAACTACAAATAGACATAGAGGTAAGTGCCCATTTGTTTTCTGTCTCTGTGTGTATCTGTGCTTTTGCATGCATGTGTGAGTAATGTTATTATGAATGTCCTTCAGTTAGACTGTCCCGGTAGTCGTGCAGTTCACAGTTGTGCTCTGAAGACATTGAAGCGTGAGTTTTCTGTATGAGTAGAGGAGCCCCTGTGCTGCGTGTTACATTATAGCATTATATCTTCAAGGACGTTTCATTTGAGCCCTGAAGGTCAAGGCTAATATGGTCCAATAAAAGAGCAGCGATTTCCACTGCAGCAGCCAATCCATCGACTCTGTTTGATTAGTCCGACATTCACCATTGGATGCGCAGGGTGGATTGTTTCTCGGTCATGTTCGCTCACGCCTGTAGGCTTGTGAGAAATGTCCAATACCTTCAGACTTATGATATACTGGACTTGAGGTTATTGCTCACTTGAGCGAGGTTTCTGTTACTTTATTTGTGAGACTTTTTTTTTTTTTTTGAGAAAGAATGAGCTTAGTGGAACCTTAAAGGGATTTGGGGTGATATTTTGTCTTTCCATATACGTGTAGGTGTGATTTACTCCATCAAACTTTTTCACTTAAAGGAGATGAGAAACGTGGAGATAAGAGGCCCTTTCTAAAAGAAGAAATTGAGGAAACAGGGTGAGAGGTAGAGAAGATACGATGAAAAGGGAAATGAGGATAGGGAGAAGAAATGAGAAAGAGTGTGAGAAATTATCATGGAAGGAGAAATTAGGGGATGAGATGAGGAAAATTTCGAGGGGCAATGAAAATTTTGGTGAAAAGAAGAAAAACAAGGGGATGAGAAGAGAAATAAGTAGATAAGAGAATGGAAGTAGGGGGAGCGAATGAGAAACAAGGAGAAATAAGAGAAGGACACAACTAAAATTGGAAGCATGAAAAAAGAAATAAGGGGAGGAGAGAAGAGAAATGGGTAGAGGCAATGAGAAATTAAGGGAGAAGAGAAGAGAATTGGGGAAAATGAAGGAGAAACAAAGGGAAGTAGAGAAGAAAAATGAGCTGTAAAGGAGAAATGAGGCGAGGAGAAAAGAGAAATGTGGGGAGCGAATGAGAAATGAAAGAAGAGAGAATGAGAAATCATGGAAGGAGAAATTAGGGGATGAGATGAGGGAAATTTTGAGGGGGAATGATAATTTAGGTGAAAAGAAGAAAGATAGGGGGATGAGAAGAGAAATAAGGACATGAGTGATTAGAAATGGGGGGAGATAGGTGAAATAGGAAGATCGAATGAGAAACGAGAAGGACGCAACTAAAATTGGAAGCATAAAAGAGAAATAAGGGGAGGAGAGAAGAGAAATTGGGAGAGGGAATGAGAAATAAAGAGAGGAAGAGAAATGGGGAACGTGAAGGAGAAACAAAGGGAAGTAGACAAGAAAAATGAGATGTATAGGAGAAATGAGGCGAGGAGAACAAGAGAAATGTGGAGAACAAGAGAACAAAAGGAAATAAGTGTAGAAAGGAGAAATGAGCTTTTGAGAACAGAAGTGAGAGTAGTGGTGGTCTTTGGTCAGTGTTGCGTCGGCTTTATCCAGCTCTTATCCCAGTCTTACTGTGTGGCTTTAGGAGCGCAGGACATTATAAAGGTGAGCGCGGCTTTAACTGACAGCCTGAGAGAGGGAGAAGAGGAAGCTGAGAAATAGCTAGCAGCTTCATGCTACAGTGTTCACAGGTATAGCATCCCCATGAAAGCCAAGAGAGAGATTCTTAGCCTTGAGTGGCCTTTGTGTGGGCTGAATGAAGAGGCCGAGGAGCAGCGCTGTGTCTTTTATGCTGTATAAGTGGCTTTCAGCGCTCCCAGATGGGCAGGTTGTGGAAATCAAGTGGACGGTATTAATCTTTCAACCCGAGATATGCCTTTTAATCCATATTGGTCATATTTTAAAGGTGAGCGTGTGCGTGTCTGTTTTTGTAAGTTGTGCATCGCGTTTTGTCGCCCCAGAAAAAAAAAAAGAAAAAGACTTCCTGTCCTCCTGGGCGTTGCAACGCTCTCCACTGTGAACAGCCTTATAAGTCACAGTGATCAATCTTACCTTTTGCACGATTAGCGGATAAGCTTTTTTTGAACTACTCCACAACCCCGAGTCAAAAACAGTTCACAGGTGATCACAAATCGGCCGCTTCACCCGAACAGAGCATTTCTAAATGTCAAGTTGGCCTCCAATCCGAAAAAGACGTGTTTTCTTTTTTTAAGTGGAGATCAGAGCATCTAACAAATACACTCTGTGAACTTTGATCCACACTTTCTTGTGTTTCTCTGTTTCGCCTGTCCCCTGACGCCCCGGTCTGGGTGCTCGTACATGCTCTTGTAAATACTCCCATAGGGCATAGTGTCCGTATCTATAGGAACGAAGGGGGCTGAGAGCGTTTTCGAGGAGCCATGGCTCTCTGGAGAGCCCAAACTGTGTTCGAGAGAACAGGCAGGTCGAAGTTAAGGTGGAAGAGCGTCTGTTTAGCGCAAGCTTCTGCCCCTTGTGGGAAAGAAACACTATTATTCTCAAATCCTTGCGGATGTAGCAAAGAGCAGCGAGGTCGTAAATGAGACTAGCTGCCTTTAAACACAGCGCTGGTGAACACCAAATGCCAAACATTGCTGTCAACAACCAGCCATTTCCATTAAAGATCTTGCACGCTTTTCAAAGAATTCCCTCACAATAGCGCAGCAATTAACAATAGCCGCTTGCGGATGTGTTCTTCTCTTTTGTTTCCTTGCCGGTCGGAATATGTGTGATTGTCTTTTTGTTTATCCATGTCCCCCTTGTTAATTTTTTTTCTTTCCAATGGTATCTTCTGCTAAACGAGGTGTCGTGGGGGTCACCGGTTTTAATAGCCTCACAGCAATTACTTTACGTGGCGGAGGCTTCGACTGAAATTAAGTGGTCAACTGGACGGTAATGGGAAGGCAGAGAGAGACATTTACAATAGTTTTTGAAGATTAATGTTTTAAATGAATGTTGTTGGTTTTTTTTTTCTCCTGAAAGAAACCTCTGTTTGTAAAGATAAAGGGCAAATATGCAGTGAATTGTCAGTGCTGTTGCCTGGTTGTTTGCACACATGCTCCAGCCACAGTCACGGCTTTCAGATCACAGTCCCTAGATCACTAGAAATATTTTTTTTAATGTTTCAATTCAACAACTTTAAGTTTA
Organism: Pimephales promelas; assembly: GCF_988280905.1. NCBI lineage: Eukaryota > Metazoa > Chordata > Actinopteri > Cypriniformes > Leuciscidae > Pimephales > Pimephales promelas. The sequence goes on from NC_142784.1 coordinate 18,540,935, forward strand.
TTTTTATTACAAGGACGGTGCATATTAACATGACAAATCAAAATATGCCAGAGTTAGCCAAATGGCTAGTTTTCATCTGCAGTCCTGGGCCAGATGTACAATAGGCAACCTAAAAATACAATATAAATACAACAAATATAATTAAAACATAACAAACCAAAACAACTACACAAAAAAAAAAACAACAACAATAGAATAAAAAATCAATGTAGACATATTTGCACGCTAAAAAGCCACATTTTAAAAGAAGAACGAAATTCATTATAACTATTTAATTCTCTAACAGACGTTGGGATGTCATTCCATTCTTTTGAGGCTTTAATAGAGAAGGCAGATTAACTAAAAACAGTTTTCCTAAAAGTAATAACACAGTCCCTTCTAAGGGAACCTCTAGTGAGACGACTATTAACCGACCTTAAACTCACAAACTCACTAAGAGGTGGTGGGGCCAGGCCATTTAGAATAAAGTACCCCATAAACCTCCATTATATGACTGACAGACAAGAACGGTTTGACCTAAAAATATCAAAATTGAAAATACTGTGGAAACAAAGACATCTTGGATGCCCTTGAGGTAAGCTAAAACATATCAAAAATTAATTTCAAAGTGATATTTTTTACATTTTTTTTAAAGCTGTATATCTTTTTCTAAATTTAGCATTTTTGTATTTCATATTTCATTATTTATTTTAGATTTTGCATTTTTATTTAATAACCATTCAATTTAGTAAAAATTTATTGGGCAAAGATTTAAGTGACTAATTTAATAAATATTTTTATAACAGTTCAACTTAACGATTTAAATGAAAAACATTTTCTGATGTAAATTTTATAATTAATTATTTGATTTAGAGTTGTTTGTATTCAATAACAATTTAAGTTTATTTATTTATTTATTTGGGCTGTTTTGACAATGTAACCATTCGTTATAGATATATATCGTTATATCAATGTGCTCATGTGGAACTTTAGAGTTTGAATTTCAGTGGTGTTGTGTCTCCATTCCCCCCACCATTCCCTGTTCTCTCTCTACTTTGACTCTCGATCAAAAAATGGAAAACTGCCCCCTTTAAACACGCCTAAAAAACATTTGCAACATTGATTGATGGCGTTGGAGGAAAGGACCAGTGTGTTAAACACAAAATAAAAAGACAGACAATCACATCACTTCCTGTCCCCTCCTCTGCAGCACAAGACAGTCTCACACTCGGATGTATTACTGTCATCATCTCGACTGTATGCCTGTAACTGTGTGTGCGAGAGAGAGAGAGAGAGATGCTAGTGGATGTCAGAGGACAGACGTAGAGACAGACAGTCTCTAATCCTCCGCAGTCTGTCTGTCTTCACACCCCCCTGCAAGACTATTCGACACTGTCCTTCAGCTCAGAGGGGACGAACATGCGGCAGCTAAAAGACGCTCTCTATTTATCCCCCTCTCTGCTCTCCTTCTCTCGTGAAAAGGGCGTTAGCCGTGCCAGAAAGAGAGGACAACAGCCAAGGTCTCGCATTCAAAGAGAGAGAGTGAGAATGATTGTGGTGGAGATTGAACTGAATGGCAGCAGAAATGCCAATAAAGTCTGTCCTTTTTTTTTTTGCTGTGTCTGGAAAGGCTTTTGGCCCCATATACACACTCACACTCCATCAGGGCATATTTTAGTCTCCTCATCTTTTATCTCTTCTCTCTCTGCCTGTCTGTCTCTCTCTCCCTTTCTGCTGCTTTTTTCTTCTCTCGCTGAACAAGTCTCAAGTGAATACGCTACATCTGTGCTTCACAAAATGAGAAACAAAGTCTGTGCTGCGCTAGCCTGCCCGAGCCTGATTTTTTACACACCTTAGCACAATTCTGCTCTGATAATCTCAGCGCTGAACATTCATCAGTCTGACTGTAGAGACACTTCCTTTGTCATCCAGGAAGCTCAACTAAATAATGGGCATGTGCATTATGGTCATTTCAACCACTTGGAGAGCTCGACAGATTAATCAGATCAGTGGGGTGATGGTCAATGTACTATACACATGCCTCAGATGAACTTCTCGGGCCATTGCGATTGAATTGCAAATTTCTGTTTTTCTCCTCCTGTGTTGTGGTCATCGTTCCAAGTCTGTATGCTGGTCATGTATAATTGTTTGTGGAACACAAAATTAGCTTCATTCTATCTTTTTTTAGTACATTTCTTTATCCATACATGTTCGTTGTGACTACAGATGTCCAAAAGGCTTCATAAAGTGCAAAGAAACATTATAAGCATAGTCCATATTACCCATGTTCAGAGGTCCTGTCCACATACCCACATTTGACCACTTGTCGTCTTGCATGACGTGTTTTTTTTTTATTCGGCTCAAATGTTCAGTACCACTCTGAAGCGTCAATCGAGATGAGTGTGTGTCAATGCTATTGAGTTTTGGCGCTTTTAAGGCCTGGGACAGTCTTACACACTTAGGCTATGTTTACACGGAAACGATTCTGAAGAGAAAACGCAAAAGTGGCGTTGCGTCATCACTTTTTATTCTGCGTTTTGTGTGGGAAATCCGCGTGCAAATGGTGACGCAAAAGTGTGTGAAATTCAATGTAGTATGCACTTCAGGTGGCTAGGAGTGCATACTACAACAACACCTAGTCCACGCACCTGCGTACAACCTTCACTGTCAAGCAGACTTTTGCGTTTTTACCGTATACACGGGAATGCGGAGGTGGAGCGTTTTTAAGATTTCCACTCTGGAGGGTGGTTTCACTTTTTTGCGTTTTTAAGCCTCAAAAACGCCGTCGCCGTGTAAACGAAAGGCACATCCGATAAAATATTTTTACGTTTTCACCCGCGAGCGTTCTCGTAGAAACAGGGCCTTACTTACACACTTTAAAGTAGCCAAGACCGAAAGTGTAGATGGTTAGAAAAGGCCGACATGTAGAGTCTTCAGAAGCAATCTAGTGTTTTTTTGCATCAATGTACCAGTGATGATATACAGCCATAATTTTTTGCAGTTTGAGAGGTCTGGTTTGAGGAGGAGATTAGAAATGAATGACTCAAATTGTATGCTTACATGCACATATATATATATATATATATATATGTTTGTATATATATGTGTGTATGTATATATATATATATATATATACTATGCATGTTTTTGTTGCATTGCAATAGAGCTGCAATACCAATCAGATTTTATTAAAGTTTTTTATTACAAATTTTATTATCACCCAAAATGTGTCCATAAATAACTATGTAGTTACAAATTTCCATTAGACTTCCAAGTAGTCAAATATTTGTGCAAAGTCCTGCTCTTCTCTAAGCACAAGGAGCATGTGAACAATTGCTCAGATTTGATGAATTTGTATAATGGGTGTCTTTCCCAGACCTGACAGAGTAAAAGAGTTTTAAAGGGACAAAATGAAATAATAAGTGGAAGCTCTTCAGTTGTGGATGGCTTTTTCTGGCGTGGAATATTGCTGGTGTGGCATTTCAAGAGGGTTCATTACTGTTGTTGCCAGCTAACGATGCCCCTCATTGTCATTTAATAGGCTGTGCAAACAGATGTGTCCCTCCAAAATCAAATGTTTGTCTTTCTACATTGCTGACCGGAGCACTGTGCGTTGTATCATTCTTTGTTTGTGTACATAATAGAGAGTTTGCGCATGTGATCATGCCAGTTTTCTATCTTGTGTGCTTGCATGCGTTCAGAGATATGTTTATATGTTAGCGTATCTGTGTTTTTGCATGTGCAAGTACCGAGAAAAGATACAATTCGACATCTTTCACATCCCGCCAAGTGGATTTCTGCTTTTGTTAATATTTCATCTTCAGATAATAATAAATGATATGATGAAATCAGCTGAAAGAGTGCTGTGTTCTGCAGATAAGAAGACAGAGTTTTACAAGATCAATATGAAATGATAAAAACTTCACGATCAAGGTTAGTCAAATCGCTCCCAGAGTGAAGTGCTGCATTTTGTTTTTTTTTTGCCTTTTCCCTTTGATCTGTGTTCCCGGTGGAAATGCAGCTTGGTTGATTTTTACGTCTCGTTCCTGAACACACCCTACAAGTTGTACCTGAACGCTATACATACTGTGCGTTTTGTCAGATGAACTCATGACACTTTTCATCCGCAGTTTTGAAGCAGATTTTGATAGCTTAATGATCTGTTAACATCTCTCGCTTTTAATAAATACCGTAAAACAAACATTTGCGGCAGAATCCCGCTCAGGCTCATGTGCTGAGGAGTTTTTCTGTCGAGCAGACAGCAGTTGAGGTTGTTGATCGAGAGATAAAATACAATAGCATATGCATGCATATGGTATTAGTTATGTGAGGTGCATATATACACGGCTGTACAAAAGTCTTAGGCATGTTGGTGTTTTCACGCAAAAAAATATTTTAAGACAGTTATTTAGATATCCTACTGTAGTGTCAGTAGGAAATATCTGTTTACATTTCCAAGTTTTCCTTTTGCCACTGCGGAGGCAGTGTGATACTTTGGACAATGTTCTGCTGGGAAATAGGGCTGGGTATCGATTCAGATTCTCAAATTCGATTCGATTTTCGATTCTCGATTCGACTATAATGGATATAGATGTAACGCAAATCCTATATATATATATATATATATATATATATATATATATATATAAAAATAAGTGGTTAATTATTACAAATAAATTAAGATCCACAAACCTGTATATATAACTCTTTTTATTTTAGGTACACTATACACTAAATGCATACAATGAATAGACAGGATTTTTATGCAAGATGCAAAATTGATGCTGAAAATTGGACAAGTCAGAAGAGTCGCGAGCCTTGATCAAATAGGATCAGGTTATTTTCTGTTTAAGATAGATGGATAATTAAATACTTTTTTTTAGACAATTTTTTATTACATTGATCTCACCTAAATGTTTGTTTTTACAATGGGTTTTTTTTTGTTAAGAGTTTATGTAACACATGGAAGCTTGATTTCAATCTTTGAATTAAATTGAAAAAAAATAGCACAAATAAATGCAATAGAATAAAGACACAATTAAAGGGACATACGTTTTTTGGGTAGGTCAGAAATACTACAGAAACTGAATAAATTAATCCAATTTAAAATAACACTGGATAGTCTTTTAGTCCAGACTGAATTAAATACATTGGCTATTAATTCTGATTCCTAACAATTAATGCTATTTTATGTTGTTTTGACAACAAAATTAATGAGGCACACAAATGGCTGCGTTCACTTTAAGATGTTTAATCCGTTACTGTTTCATTATACTGTCTCACACACGCGTTGTATGCTTATTTAAGACTTAACCGACTGTCTTAACGAGGTTTCTCACCAAGACCAGAGTTTTGACATACGTTTGCGTGTTTTAAACTGCTAAAGCGATATAATCCACAAAAAAGAACTTTTGTTACTGGCGAGCTGTTTGTGAGGCGGATTTAGGCTTTACTGTATGTGCACGCAGTAAAAAACATCTCTTTTGAAAATTGAAACTGGTAAAACTTAAAAAGACATGAAAATGATGAATGTTAGTTACGATGTGATGCTGGCCCGATTGTGCAAGTGCATATTCTGTCATGTCCCGACTCCTAAACACGAGTGTGTATCGACGCCTGGAGCATTTGACTTGCCTTGATGTGCCGAGAGAGAAGACACGGCAGCACCGCGAGCCTTGAATATGGAAAAAAATTGATTCGGTGGCCGTTGAGAATAGATTTTGAATCGACCACATTTTGAAATATGATTAATCGAATAATCTATTTATTTTTTTGCCCAGCCTTTCTGGGAAACCTTGTCTCCTGCCATCAGTATGTGGATGTTACTTTAACACGTACCACCTACCTAACTAAGCATCGTTTCAGACCATGTACACCCTTTCATTTAAACGGTGTTCCCTGGTGGCTGTGGCCTCTTTCAGCAGGATAATGTGCCCTACCACAAAGCTAAAAAGCACAAAGCAAACTGGAATGGGTTGAGGAGCACAACGAGTGTGAGGTGTTGACTTGGCCTCCAAATTTCCCAGATCTAAATCCAATCGAGCATCTGTGGGATGTGCTGAACAAACAAGTCCGATCCATGGAGGTCCCACCTCACAACTTACAGGACTTAAAGGATCTGCTGCCAACATCTTTGTGCCAGATACCACAACACACCTTCATTGGTCTAGTGGAGTCCATGCCTCGACAGCTCAGGGCTGTTTTGGCAGCAAAAGGGGGACTAACACAATATTACAATAACACACACACACACAAACATATATATATATATATATACTATGTATGTATGTGCATGGTAAATTTTGCAAGAAGTAAACAACACTGGTCCAGAAGCACTTCCTGTTTCAGTTTTTTAACACTACATAAAAGCTGGGAACATATAAAACTGAATCAAAAAGTTAAACAAACATCTTTAAGATGTTTTCTTTACATGTGAAATAAAGAAAACAGTTACAAACTGAAACAGGAAGTGTTTCTGGACCAGTGTTGTTTACATCTTGCAAAATGGTCTATACACAAATCCGCCGCAAACTCTATGGGCGCCGCCATCTTGCCTGCCGCCATTACTCTGTGCCTGCTAAGGGGGACGGCGTGACACTTGCCAGTGCCCTCTAATGACATTTCAATGAAAGCTGATCGTGCTCATGAAAGAAAATGTCTGGTGAAAGGGAACATTGGGTAGATGATGTTAGGTAGTGGCCAAAACGTACTGATAAAGGTAATTTATTGACAACATAATGTATTAATGTAAAAATGCGTCAGCCAAATGTAATGTAATGTAAATAAGACGTGTATTAATTGATGATAACAATAAAACCGAACGCTATCATTACTAGCTGTGTTGCTAATAACAGTCCCTCCAGAAAAACGCGATTATGCGATCGCTGAATTCAATGCAAAATCAGCCAAAGTCCGCATATTTATGCGGGGGCCGCATTTTTTCAAATACGCCGCACTTTCGCCGCATAAATTGCCGATTTCCGTGCAAAATATGCGGGGTTTGCATAATTTCATAATCCTCGCATTTTCGTTGCAAAAAAAAGTCACATGTATCTTAGCAGAAAGTTGAAAAATGTTGCGTTTGCTTCACATAAGAGCAGCCATTTCCCCCTGTTTCCATGGGAACGTTATGAAGTGACGCAATTACGCGACGCCAGACAGACTCACGGAGGCGATTGACATCTCACAAATCGAACTCGTATAACTGTCTGTCGAACGTTCTACTGTCACATCGTTACTTAATAAACAACATAAGATAAAAGTAGTAGCATCAAACAGAAATTACCCGCACACATGGGGTGTTCGACAGTTCAACAGGGAGCGCGCAGCTCTTAAAGGGGCCACACCTTATTTACACTCTTACAGTCTGAAATAAAACAAGATGAGAAATTAAATATTCCCAGCACTTTCTATGATGTAGTATGCTTGTTTATCAAAGGAAGTAATAAGAAATGACTCTTATATTAAGAGGATGTTGGGGGAATCACTTTTTTTCTCTTTTTCATCAAACCGCAATTTTTGCAAGTTCCCTCAATTTTTGTAAATTCCAGCAATTTCATCGCATAAAATTGCATAAATATCCCACATATTCCATCGCATTTTTAAAGAAAACTGGCCGCATAATCAATCAATTTTTGCCCGCAACAATCACAAAAAAAACTCCGTGTTTTTCTGGAAGGACTGAATACTATTATGGTAAATGTTAAATATAAATCGCAAATTTTTTCACAAATTTTTGGAAATTACCACCACAAAATCAGTCATTTTGATCGCAAAAATCACAACAAAAAATCGTGAAATCCTGGAGGGACTGTAATAACAAGCTTCACAAGTTGTTTCCACTACCATTGTTTTGTAGTGATACTATACCCCACAATAATACTAATACTAAGGCGAGACACTACAGGTGTATAGGGTAAAATTTTTAAATACTAGATATCACCATGAAACTTCCTCAGTTGGTTACTTACACAAGTATATAAAAAAAATATGTATGAAATTTGTAGGTTGAATTATGCAAATTAGGCATTATCTCATTAAATATGCAGAATTTTACATATATTTTCGGTATAGGGATTCAGGATGCTTTCATTACCAGGGAAATCAAAATATACTGTCCATAGGCTTAAAAATGTGCTCGCAGTAATGGCGGCGCTGCTTTACTTTGTGTATAGTTAGTCTCAACATTAGCACAATCATGACACCAGCCCTCATTTATTTGTCCACTTTTTCCATTTTTCAGGATGACAACAAAGATACAAACCCTGAAGAACTCATCAATCACGGTCCATTTGCATACAGCAGTCGAGGATGCTTAACTGCAATATTCAGATGGAAAGTCTTAAGTGCAGTTACTTCTCTGTTTACTTGAACGTCTGAGTGATTATTAGCTGCATCCCTGATTGAGCCTGAAGAGGGCTGGCAGGCTCAGATCAGCTGGATGGTGATTGGTAGATGACTCCATTAATTCAGTCTGTCTGACAGAGAGAGAGAACACAACACCCTCCAGTCTCTGGTTGCCTCGGAACAGTCAGGGCTTGATTCGCCACATCATGGTGAAACGTTTTAACAGGTGGTGAGAAGATGGTTGTCAAGCGCTCCGTATAATCTTGACAGACTTAAAAGCATCTAGTTTCATCTGAGAGTTTAAAGTGTTTACATGCATCAGTTATGCTGAATCAATTTAAACACCTCAAACTATGTTCTTTTATCAGACGAATGGTTTATTTGCAGCTTTACATTCTGAATCTCTTCATTCTCTCTTTTAGAAGCTTAGTGAGAACTGATAAATATTATACAGTTTCATAGCACTGATTTATCCCCATCGTCGCCCCCCTGAATCTGTTTTCTGCTCCAATCAATACGGTTTGATTGGACAGAACTATACTGTGTTTGCTGTTTGTGGACGGCACTGTAGAAGGACGTTCTCTAAACCGATCAGGGACATCCTGTGAATCAGCTGTACTTAATCTCTCCCGATCGCGTCTGCTTTCTGCTGACTGTGCTTCGGAAGTGTGGCAATAATGTAGCGCCGAGTGTGTAAACAATGTAAGTACTGTTGATCCGCAGAAGGTCCTTTAAAGCCCACAAAGGTTAGCTGAGTTTGCTTTGGCCTTTTGCGACGTAATGGCAGCAATTTCCACCGGCTTCACGTATGGCACAGCTTCCCATCAGAGATCCCTGAGTAAACCTAATTAGATATAGGCCTACCTTAACCTTTCCTGCTGGCGTGATTTCAAAAAGGGGCCGCACCATTCTCTTCCATTAGCGATTAATATCCTTTCTCCTCGTAGATATCTTTGCGCGATATTAGTGTTTAGCGTAGAATGTCATCGAAATATCATAGTTAATCATACACATTTTCTCAGCACCACGTTTAATTGGAGCTGCTCTAATCACTGTGAGGAGGAAATTATATGTTCAGCTTTCGAGGGAATGACGGAGGCCTGAAACTTCTGAGATGCATTAGGAAGATTTAATAGGGTGTTTCTCCAGCTCCAGGTGCTTTAATGCAGCCTTTCTCAAACTTTTTTCAGTCAGGGCACCTTTCAAAAGTGCATAAAATCTCAAGGCACCCCAGTGTAAAATATAATTTAAAAACACTGCATAACCCAAATTTAAATGCAAATGTCTTGTTTAGTTAGACAGAACAGTAATGAACAGAGCATAATATGAACTGTAAATAACAATAATAATAAAAACTTTATAGCACCTTTAAAAACACAGGTTTGCAAAGTAATTCACAAAATAATTAATCAGAGACACAAATGCCATAAAACCGTAAGAGGTGGACCGCCCAATACAAGAACCCAATAACAAATCCAGACCAGGAGAACTCAAATGAAGTGCAGGATGCAGATAAAATAAAATAAAAATCCCCGGCTCTTATGGGGATTTTCTTTTCAAAAAACGATCCATAATGCTGTAACTAAAGTGGCCTAAATTCACGTTTATTTTTACGTTTCTGTCAGTCTGAGGTGTTGCTATAACGCGTTGCTATGGATTGCGTCACTTGCGTCAAGTTGTGTGCGTCTTGCTTCGGTCTTGTGAGACGGATTTTTTTAAGATTAATTTTATATATTTATCTAAAATGAATTTACAATTTTATTAATATGTTCATATGTTTAAAAAGAAGAATGTAAATATGTAAATTCAAATATATTTATATATGAAATGTCAGCTGTTTTTTTTCTGTTTTTTTTTTTTCACATTTTTTTTAGCCTACGTAATTTTTTGGCGGCACCCCTGACACAGCTAGGGGGCACCCCAGTGTGCCGCGGCACCCACTTTGAGAAAGGCTGCTTTAATGATCCGCTAACAGACTAACTTGAAATCATTTTTTAAAATATTTTTATTTGAAGATCACATTAAAACCTTTTCATTTATTCACAGGTTAATTTATTTTGGCAACTTTTTTGCAAGCTATGTTTTTTTTTTAACCTAACTTTAACATTATAAAACTTTTATTTTCATTTCTTTATTTCTTTATTTATAATATGTATATTTTTAAAACAATAAATTAAATGAACAAACTATTTCAATATTTATTGTGTATTAATTTTCAAAAATTGACTACATCATTTACATAACAACAGCAACCAGTTATTAACCAAGACAAACAACCACAACAGTAAATGGATAATAAAAGTGGATAAATATTTTGCAGAGTATTTTTTTTTCAGTCAAGTAATTGTCATATTGCGCAAAAAGTGTAGGATACATAAATAGCTAGCTATAAAAATGTGCCCGAATCTGATATTTTATTACTAAAATTATTACGTTTCCATCCGTCATTTTCACTACAGAATGTTTGTAACAAAATAAGCTACACTGTGTAACTCTTTTAATTTATTCTTAGCTAAAAGCACTTAGTTCTTTCAAAAATATATGTGCTCATTAATGTATATTTACTTCATTCAAGTAATAAAGTATTCTCGTGAGTGTATAATATGCCATTGAAAATACATACGGGAAAAGGGGTCTAATGTCGGTCGCCATGTTGCCCCTCCATCTTGAAAGTACATTAGCCAAAGAGGGACATACCCGTTAATTCAAGCTTCGCCTTTCGCGTTTACATTTGAGTTAACACTCATGGACGAGGTCGAACTGGAAGCCATGTTAATCTTGGACTACATTGGCCACCGTAGGAGTTAAATCGGAATTGAGAGGAACAGAAACTGATATTCACTGGATATATATTTTGAGTAAGGACTGCTAGATGGGGGTAAAAATCACACAGTGTACCTTTAATATGAGAGTATTGTTGAAACATCCGTGACAAAATTCAGTATATCCTTTGGACATTGTTAGTAGACAAGCTACATAAACTCTTTTGAAAGTGTTTCACACATGGCCAAAAGCAGTGTTGTGCCTGAATGCGTTCAATGAACGATAGTGCGCTCTCTCAGTTTGACTTCGTACAAAAGGGTGCCAGATTTCTAAAGAGCCTTCCAGGCGAAAACCCGCCTAAAACACACGTTAACAGGCCTTAATATGTAGCGAAAACACCCAATCTGGCAACACCAGTCAGCAGTGTCGCACCGCAGCTGCCGTCGACAAAGCAGCGAGCGAGGAGGCGTCGCATGATCATTCAAACGGGTTTCATGACAAGGTCAGCGAGGATGGAAGAAATCGTACATTTCTGTGCAAACTTTGCCCGTCGATTAAAATAATTGTTGGCTGTGGTTGTATTATGGGCTGTGGCAATAATAATGATAAAAAAAGAAGCTCGCAACATTTGGAAAAAAAGAACTTTGAATGAACTAGTTCATTTTTTGAAGTATGAACTATGAACTGAACTAGTTCATTTTAAAATGTCTGAACTGAACTTTGAACTAGTTCGTGTAGAAAGTGAACTTTCCCAACACTGGCCGAAAGTGTTGCAAACGTTGCATGCCATCAGTGCCTGTGAAGTGGATTTATTCTTGAAAACATATGCAATGGAAACTCCTTGTCCAGCCTCAATTGGTTCCATTCACAACATTGTCAGTGACAAACTATTTCAGGTCATTTGTCCTCCAATAGACTCTGCCTTCTGGAAATGCTGAAAGGTTCATAAAGCCTCCGTGGTATTGTGACTGGCACAGGGTTTGCTGCAGGTGTGTTGGGGGGTTCAAAGGGGATGAAGAAAGGCCCTTTGAAGCGGCTGAAGTTCATGCGTTGACCTTTAGCAGCCCAGTGTCGGACTCCCTGGAAGCCGAGAGAATGACTGCATAAGCAGGCACACTGCTGACAGAGTGGACCGATGTGGCAGCATTCATGGCGCCAAATTCACAGTGCCTTGTTAAAGACATAAATAGATTAAAAAGAAAGAAAGGAGGAGTGACTTTCTGATCGAGAGGTATTCTAACCTTCAGCACCCCCATTATGAGCAAAGACGTTATCCCTTCTTCATAACGTGATCGTTATGAAGAAGGCGATTCTTCAATTTGTACATCGGCATCATTATGCTGTGCATAACATCATATCAATTTGAGAGCTGAAAATCAGTCAAGATTATTTCAGGCTCTTATATAAGGACGAACATAACTCATTGAGAAGCAGCGATCTGCTAGCTTTCTCTAGAGAAATTTACAGCCAACTATAAAGTGAGAAACACAGAAAATATATCATTTCCATTTTCCCCTCCATCTCTCTTATCACTTAGATTTATCCAAGATGTGCAGAGATATATTGGATCATTTAAAGAGCCCCTATCATAGCATTTGAAATGTTCCTATTTTTGTTTTAGGAGTTCCCAAAAACAGTTTAACATGCATGCAAGGATAAAAAACACTTTATTTGTCTTATAATATGCATTTATTTTTAACTGATTTGCTCACCGACTCCCAAATGATTCGTACAACGACTCATTTTTCCAAACCACTCCTTTGCGTGACGCTAATCTGCGGTGATTGGTCAGATGACAGACCCAGTCAGTAATTGTTTGTTAGCATAACGCATAAACATATTGATAGAGCACTGCAGTACTATAAGACGCTCTATTCTTTATGACAACTCCAATAACAGCGACAAACATTTCACATATTTAAAAAAAATTGACATTGGAGATCTAGAAGCCATGCTGAGCGTAACTTACACACACTCACGCGCACACACATACTTACTGTGCCTTCCCTCTTTGCGCCCCGACGCTACAAAACCGTTCAAAACCCATAAAAGCAACAATTATTAATAATACTTACAGGTTGTGATTCATAGGAGGAAGCTGATCCATATACGCTGGGTAAGTAAGTTACTGAGCCCTCCTTCAGGAACAACCGCTTGCGAATCCACATTTGAATTCATTTATGTTTTTGAACGATTTGTAATTAAAATGATGAGAACACAATCGGGCTGTACTGTTGTGGTATCGTTGTAAATATGAACTCTAACCACCGATTCTTCACATGCTCGTGCCTGGTAAATGAAAACAAAGTGGCTGAACTATCTTTGCATTGTAGAACACAGCGTCTTCTCGACATGATGCTATGATGAAGTATTTGAATGTGTAGACTTCAAGTTTACACTTCCGTCTGCGCGCAGTAACAGTCACGATGTAACAGCTAATGATTCGTTTCAAAAACAATTCTTTTCATAGACTCAGAGTCGACTCTCATTTTTGAAAGACAATAACTTTATATACGGTGCACTTTCAGATATAAATCTTTTGCTGTAGAGCTATATTCCACACCATATGAACAGTCATTTTCAAAAATCCATGAAAGGGGCTCTTTAAAACCAGATACTGATTAGAGAATAGTCAGGATGGATGGTTAGTTATTCAGCAACTGATCGATTGATTAGTAATTGTCTAATGTAAGCGTTTAAAAAATAAATACATAATTCTATTTAGCATAAAAAAGCCATACAATTAGCCTTAGATACATGTTTTCATATTTATCATTTGGATTCATTTTCCTTTATAACTATATCTGAGTATTCTTTAGCAGTAAAAGGTACAACGTGTCCAATAGGATTTAAGTGGAAACTCTCTCAGAGAAGCTGCATCTTCAGATTCATCCCTTTTAAATCACCTCTGTCACAGCCATCAAAGCACCGCTTGTGGATTCATCGCATTCAACAATAACTTTCAACACTGTTAGCCTTTATTTATCCATGGACTTCAATTTGCCTGCTGTGAGCAATGTTCCTGTTATTATGCAAAATCTGACGCCCTCAGTTTTTGAGTAAGGACTTTATAGTTTTGTGCCATAAAATGCTATTTGTTGACTGCATTTCCAGCACGTTTTTGGATTTAGCCAGTTTAGCGCAATTTTTGGCACTGTTAGTCTATACATTCAGACAGTCTGTTTTTTTTTTGCAGCTTTTTGTTTCCTACGTTACTTTTAGCACTCCGTGTTAACAGCTCAGCTTTTAAAAATTCACTTCGAGACTAATTATTCTATGTGAGAAACCCATAAAAGAGTAACTAAACCCTAAACCAACTTTTTTTAGTTAATGATCTGTAAGAAAAGAATGGATCTTTATTAATACCAGTCATTGATGCGAGTAACTTTTGACATTTGTGTATAAAGTGTTTTATTTCTACAATATATGGCGTAAAAACGTCTTAGTGCTGCCCTCTTCAGGTTGAACGGTGGCTACTGCAGTTGAATTTTCCTATTGGATGTTCCGCACTTCGTGACGTACGCAGGTTTCAGCTCACCACGCTCTTGGTACGAGCGGCAGTATAAAAACCAGCTTGTTTCGTCAAAACCACTGTAGCGAGTCAGGGGTTGGAATTGCGAGTATTGAAAACGATCAGGATAGAGTGTTTTAGCATCTTTTTCGTCCCCTCTATCTCCGCTGGGGTCTGGCCACTTTTTCAGGATTTTTCAAATATTGCCAGTGGGTGGAGTCAGGCTCTCACCAGGGGTTTAGTTACCCTTTAAACAGTTAGTTCACCCGAAATATGAAAATTCCAAGATTTTCACTATTGCTTTCCAAAAAATCACTGGACCCTCTTTGACATTCATTTTTTTTTTCAGTCATAGAGGTTTGGAACAGCATGAGAGTGAGTTAATGATGACAGAAGTTACATTTTTGCATGAACTATACCTTTAAAGACCCACTAGGTGACTTAATTGTTCTGACGTCCAGTTTTGCACATCCCTATAACATTTTTTATATAAAGAAAATACGCCAGTGGCGAACAGCCTGCCACGACTCTCGGGGATTAGATTCCACGTTGGACACGACAGCGGCTGGCTCTGAGTTATATGTCATTGTGTATAGAATTACGCAACCGCTGACCTTTTAATGCTGCTGGCTCCTCAATTTATGACCTCTTCAAACACAGTTCTCAGAAACAGCCACCCCAGTGCGAGTCCGGCGTACGGCGAAAACACAGCGCACCGTATCAGCATTCATAGAGTCCTGAACACATTCTTTTCCAGAGGTTAAGCACTGCAGGGGATTGGCAAGCGTGCTCGGAAAGGAGAAACAGGAAACACAACATATCTGATACTAGAGTGTTATAGTGAGTGTGTGTGCTATTGTTTTATATGCCTCACTCAGATAATGTCTGCAATATTATGCAGGGCCTGCCTGTGCAGGATTGTTCTGTTTGGTAACACTTTACTTGGGGTGTACGTAAGACTAACATGACACCTTCATAATCATGATATGATATGTTATAAATATGAAGGAGGTGTTATGCATGTTTGTGATAACTGTCATTAACTGTCATTCGCTCAGTTATGACATTTTTAATGCAAATAAGACATTGTTTGAGATGTTTTTGGTTTGACACCTTGACATAAACCAATACATCATAACCTGTCAGTGTCTTTGTCATGACAACTTGACCTTACTAAGACAACAAAACCTGTCATAAACATGACATAGCAGATTAATTATCAAATTTAAGAAACCACCAAGCTTTATGGGTTAACATTACATTAAACTGTCAGGTGGTTGGTTTTGACATTGGCTGTCATGAAGCCATTATAACTTTTTAATGACAAATTCAATTAGTACCACTGTAGTTGAGGTCACAAATAATATTCAGACACAGTTATAATGGCCTCGTGACAGCCAATGTCAAAGCCAACCACATGACAGTTTAACTTAATTTTTTAAGTTGTCATGACAAAGACACTGACAGGTTATGATGTTGACATCTTAAACAATATCATATTTGCATTCAAAATGTCATTATTGAGCAAAAGACACTTAATGACAGTTGTCATAAACATGCATAAACCCTATTTCATATTTATAACATATGTCATGTCATGGTTATGAAGGTGTCATGTCAGTGTTATGCACACCCCTTCAAGTAAAGTGTTACCTTACGTTTTATTTCATGTATGTTGTGCTTCTGATCATAAAATTGGTTTCTTGCTCTCGTCCTCCCTTTTGTTAAAGGCCCTCATAAATCACCAGGTGGCATTAGTGGATTAATAGTTGCTGCATTGTTAACCTGCTCAAGTGGTTCTTTCTCATTTAGGA
Organism: Pimephales promelas; assembly: GCF_988280905.1. Classification (NCBI taxonomy): domain Eukaryota; kingdom Metazoa; phylum Chordata; class Actinopteri; order Cypriniformes; family Leuciscidae; genus Pimephales; species Pimephales promelas. The sequence continues at coordinate 18,557,348 of NC_142784.1, forward strand.
TCAATAACTTAACTGTGTGCGATACAACTTGCCTCGTTGTGCAGAACTCACTGTGTTTTGGCAATTTATCAGCTTAGAGGCGAAAATAGCAATTTTCAAAACAACGTGCATGAAAGGAGTCATTTAATGAATTATTTGAATGACCTGTTGTAAGAAATTATCACAATTGCTGTGAAGTGCCGCCCTTAGTTTGATTGGAAATTAGAGCAGCCTGTAAGCCAAACACCTTTTTAGTCTTGGTTGTGGAGATATAAAGCCTTTCTTCACCTTCCAGAATGTTTTAGCTTTCAGTGGCACATGTGGCATAATTCTGGCTCTACCTTCAGGCCCTGTTTCTTTCCACTAGTGTACGTTTTCATTTTAACACAGCTATTTAAAATGAAAACGATCCTGGTCCATAATGGCATTTCAGAAAGGATCACGACCAAAAAACATGCGCGTAGTGTAAGGCTGCTGCTGTATTATAAAATGCAGTTTAACTTCACAATGGCTGCTAAAAAGGGCAAAGTGAGTAAACCTTGCAGTTCCGTCTCCATGTTTTTGTTTATATGGTCGTCAAGGCTGGTCTGTTACAGAGCCGTTGAGAGAGACAGCTCTGGTCTGTTGTTGTCGTGTTCCTGCGTGGTGAAGAGATGAGTCCCAGCCATAGACATAATAAATACATAGACGCCCTATTGGCCAAGGGCAAGACTGCGCTGTAAACAAATGCAAGTAAACAGGGGAGCAGCGTGAGCTGGGTTTTTCTGGATAAAAAAACCCAAAAACAAACAAGAAACATTTACATTTATCAACCGATTTCAGTGATTTGTACGTGGTGTTCAAAAAGTTCAATCTCTAGTTATTTAAAATCTTGATAGTTAGACGTATAAAAAAATGTTTTAATATGGAATTGCCAAAGCTCAGGTTTGTCATGTAGGCTATTTGGCTTTTTACTCCTGGATAAGAATTGTGAAGACCCCATACTGAGATATAATTTAATTTTCACATTAAATTAAATAAAGTTTTTATTATTATTATTATTATTGTGGAAAAGGCATTTTTTGTCTTAAACTCGATTTTGTGCAAATCGGAAACAATAAAAAAAAAAATCGTCAAATACAAATCACCCCGGAAGGCTAATTTCTGTATTTTTAAGCACTAAAATGATAGATATTTACTGGTAGATACTCCAAATATACAATAACAAAGATAACTAATTGATACTTTATGGTAATATATATGATGTCAAGCGTAACCGTAGCAAATGTTATGCATTTTATAACGAAAACTCACTACTGTAAACAGGGTATTAGTGTAAGTGTATGAAATTTTGTTCTCTCTTTATATCATACAAATTATCATTAGTTGGATCTCTTAGAAATGTAAACACTTTAAATGTTAAGACATTGTGTTTGTGTCAATTCACCCTTCAAAAAACAAATGAAGTAAAGTGGGCTGTTTTTGTACAGATTATTTCTTTCTTAAAACAATAAGGTAACATTCTCTATTAGGGAGATATTGAAGCTCTGTCGACAGTATCTGTGGTGTAATGTTGAGTAGCACTAATTATTTTGACTTGTGCCTCAGTTCTTTTTTTAAATAAAACAAATTGTTAGGAACTTAAAGTGGAAGGAAATGGTATAAAGTGTTTCATTGACCAATGTTAAGCCGTTAACTTTTGCATTATAAAAAAAAAGGGACTGATCAGAATAGAGAAATGTATGAATGTATAAATTACATGGGCAAAAAAAAAAAAGTCTACCCAGACAGCAGTTTTGATAACTGACATTACAGCTGAAATAAAATAATGTATTGTTATTATATTTATATAATAGCAGAAAAGAACATTAGCTTTTATTATGTATGTCGCTTTATCCTTCCACTAGTCCCTTGTAATGCCTCAGAGGGTCTTTCACATGCAGGGACTGTTAAGTATAATGTGCAATTATCATTAATTATCATTAACTGAGGAACGCAACTCAGATGCGTTCAGAAGTAGGACCTGCGATGCAAATAGCGCCACTGAAAATGGTTGCTATCTGCGCCTCCATGTGGAGAAGTCATCAGAGAAATTAAGATTATGTGGGTGTTCTCAACTAAAGGCTAAATTGTTTCCATTAGCGCAAACAAGTGAAGCGACAGTGTTTATGAAAATGACAGAAAGTGGGGAACATTTTTGTGGTAGCCACACCATGTTATCCCCCATGAGCCTTTCAGTCTAAGTACTTATACTTTTACTAACCTGCAATAAACTTCTCAATCTCCCCAGAATATCCCCCTGATTGACACCTCTGACCTTTCGTTCCAGGCGTTTGCAGAGCAAAAACAGCCCATTCCCCTGGTGATTGGCTGGTGTGTTTGTGATTGCCTTAGCTGATTGGCAGGCAGCGTGATTGGCGGGGGGTCTCCGGCTGGCGGCGCTGGGGGGGTCGGGGAGCAGCTGCAGAGGCGGGCTGGTCTCTTGGATGTGAAAATGGTTTTGATAAATAATAAAACAGTGGTAATAACCAGCTGCTTTTAAGGGCACGTGACCTTCCGCCACAACCGCCATGCAAATAATGACTTTATGACAACCTGATTGGTTCATGCATTATTAAGCCCAACCCCCCTCGGCTAACTCCACCCGCTAAATGCGCCACAGGTGTCCTCACATGGCTGTTCAAATATCATCCTCTTTCATTTGCTTTTATGCTTTCTTTCTTTTTTAATCCCATCTCTCAATTTCCCTGTGGAAATAAAGGGTTGGTTATTGTATCCACCGGAGGAAGCTTCCCTCGGACTGTGTGCTATCATGACTTTTTTTTGTGTGTGTGGCTAATGAGCTTGTGGTTATGTCTTGTGTGTGTGTTTTGGAAGGAAGGCAACCGAGAAAGAAAGCCCTATTGACTGTGTATACTCCCCTCTGATGCTTACTTCCAATATGATCCATTGACGCTTAGTGTGACTGCGCAGTATGGATTCCGCTGTGGCAGTTCATACTCACCACTTCTCCACATCGATCTTTTTGTCCTCACTATCTCTCTATGTGTGTAGTAGATGACTTTACACTGACAATAGATAGAAGAAAGGAACAAAGCTCAGCACCTACATAGGCATTCTCCCTTCACGGACAGACCGCATAACCATGCGGCAAAAGGTCTCGATTTCTGCCTGTGAACTCTGTGGAAAAACTTGGTTTGGATTGACGTGCTGATTTTCTTTATGAAAGTGTAGATGCCTCTAGATGAAGCCTTGGCTCAGAGATTGGTGCACATGCTCCTGACATATTGAGCCATAGTGCTCATGTGGGTTACATGCGCCATTCTGAGGTTTACTATAGGTTTAAACCAGCAGCCATATCACCCTGTAGCTGGAAGAGGTGTTGGTGAGGCCAGCAGGGGGCGCTCATCCTGTGTCTGTGTGGGTCCTAACGCCCAAGTGTAGGGATGGGGACACTATACTGTCAAAAGAGCACCGAGGTCCTGACTCTCTGTGGTCATTAAAAATCCCAGGATGTTCTTTGAAAAAGAGTAGGGGTGTAATTCCTGCTTCCTGGCCAAATTTGCCCAATGGCCTCTGTCCATCATGGCCTCCTAATCATCCCCATATACTGATCGGCTTCATCACTGTCTCCTCTCCACCAGTAAGCTGGTGTGTGGTGGGCGTTTTGGCGCAAAATGGCTGCCGTCGCATCATCCAGGTGGATGCTGCACATCGGTGGTGGTTGAGGAGATTCCCCCTTCAATGTAAAGCGCTTTGAGTATCCAGAAAAGCGTTATATAAATGTACCAAATTAATTAAACCCAACTCTCTATACAATCAAGCATTCTGAGGTCTCGGTGGTTCATATGTTTAGTGTCAGTAAGATTTTCTCTTTTATATGTTTTAGTCAAAAATACAGTAAAACATGAATATTTAATGCTTCATTGTTGAAGTAAAGTATTAATTTGTGATTCTGGATGGTCGCTAGGGTGCTATGTGGTTGCTAGGAAATTTTGGGTAGTTCCTTCGTGATATTATTCTATTGCTAATATTCTGGTCTGTAGATGTTGCTCAGCTCCTTCAATAAAAGTCTATTATATGTATTCAGCAGTTTTATTGTCCGCCAGTTGTCTTAGAGAAGTAATAGCACAACTCTCCCTCAACAATCTGCACAATTTGTGGTTGGGGTTGTGAGATGGGTTACACAGCATAGTATAATTTTTAGGGTTAGCCATTCATTCAAATCAAGTACAATATGACAGAAAGTGTCTGCAGACTGTATCTGTTTTCTGTTCAGTGGTGGAATTTTGTGAGATTTTTTTAGGTTTGTGGACAGACATGTTCATAAGTCATTTATGTAAACTCTTAAGAAAAAGCATTGTGTGAAACCACACTGATAAATAGATGGTTAGTGTGTCTGACATGGTGATGTTGTTCATTAGTGTGCCTGACCTGGTGTGTGTAGATTGTAAAAGATTTTCTAGCGATGCATAAGGTTGAGAATCGATGATTATAAAATATGGACAGTATTATGTCCAGTGTTTTAAAATACCATTTTTGATGAAGCTCCGATCTAAAATTTGACATACAAAAATTCTAATTTGTGTGAATGTGTGAAAAATGTGAAATTTTTATGGATGTAAATGTTCAATTTACAAATATTCTTTTTTATGAAGCACGATTTCTGTGCGTCCAAAATTATATTTGAACAAATGCGAGAGGGTTTTGGGAATGCTCTGTTGAGTGGAGGCTTTCTCTTGTGAATCCCGAGTGTCTGTGAAGAAGAACGTGCTGGCTGAAGATGTGTGCAATGGGCTTGTTCTGGAGGAAATCTCTCTTTAAAGAGGATGTTGTGAGGTCCTGGTGCACCACTGCAATCTCTCAAAACCTCGAGACCAACTGAGGCAAAAAAAAAAAAAAAGCCCATCTCTTTCTCTCGCGCACACACATTTCCACTTTAACCTCCCAACCCTCTCTTTCCCTGCTCAGATGTGTTGTACCTGTCTCCCTCCATCCCACACCATCTCTCCCTCTGTGTCTCGTCACTCTGTTTCCCCCAGTACCCGTGCCCCCCACCCCCCTTTTCTCCATGGCTTTTGTCAGATGAAAGTGACAGGTCCCGACGGAGAAAGCCGGGAAAAAGCGCGGCACAAGACAGTCCTCTGGCGTTCCACAGCCTCGGCACTTTGTGTTTGAGATGTTCAATCAAAATGCTAATGGCTCTTGCGACGAGGGAACGATATTATTGTTCCACTAATTGATAAGAGAAGGAAGATGGAAGGGCCCCGTGTTGGCGGTCTATGCTGCCGCATACCCGCCGCTCAGACACTCTGTTTTAATTACAATTACACAAATGAAAGAGAACAAATTGATCCAACCAACAAACAGTTTGCTGTGCTCCCCTTTGTAGTAAACACTATACATTATTTAGTCATTTTCTGCATTATTGATTCCATACATCACTCCTGTTCAACGCTGTGTATACTGCCAAAATATTTATTGAATCCAACTTTATGCTATTTCAGTTTTGGGAAATACTTATTTGTAAATAAACGACAGGTAGGCTGAATTCTTATTGGATAAGACACTGTTTAGTGACTATAAATGTTATGATGTATATGCTATATTCACTAGAGCAAAATAATCTTTTCAGATGTCTTTTTTTTTTGCTGTTAAGTGACCTTAAAGCAATCCATTGTGACCCTAAGCTTGAAACAGGGAGCAATTCCCTTGATGATGTCTGTCTGCTAGGAAACAGCGGCCACCCGTACGTGTTGGGCTATTGATATGTGTTTTCTAAGTATAGCCGCGGGCTGAACCTTTTCCGTGAATCTTCGTAGGGGTCATGCGAGAAAAAGACATTTCTGTGTCTGTAGACGTATCAGAGCTCCATGCTCTGCTGGGTGGCATTGAAATGGCAATTAATAGCCTCTCCGGTTATTTCTTTCTGTCGGGATGTCCGTCAAGTGGGAGTGATGCTCCTGTCCGCAGCGTTCCTTGGAGATGTGGTCTGTCTTATTAAGTTGTCGACAGATTTGACTCAGACAGAGAGAGAGAGAGAAAGTGAATAGGCTACATACAGTATGTTTTCAAAGTTGGTGTGTTGCCTGAATCCCCATTCAATTAGTCTGATTTCAGGTTAACCTCACTCTAATTGGATGCATTTATGGACCATTTCCAACTTGACATACAGCATTTTTATTTTCGCCCATTATTTTCTTTCTCTCTTTCCAGCCTATGCACTTGTCACTAGTCTGTGTGTGTCCTGGGACCGCTTCAAACTGTACGTACTGTATGTGTTCGCGCGGAGGGGTTCGCGTAATCGCATCACATTTGCCTGAAGGCAACTCAGCAAGTCGCCATGTTTAAACAGCCATCTTCATAACAGCGCAGGGAGAGGGAGGACCTGTTGAAAGAGGCCTTTGGAAATGCGCTGAAAATGTCAATACTAAGGGGAGAAATTAGCTCAAACGTGCCTTTAGGTTAAAGAGGAGACCAGCAGAGAAGAAAAAAAAAAAAAAAGGTTTCATCAGACTCAAATCAAGCAGTAAGCAGCACAGGCTCACAAAATGAATCCGACTGACTCGGGCAGGGTATTTTTCTGCTTTTAAAAGCTGCCTAGTACAGGTGCACAAGGTTAATGAGAACAACTCTCCCGGGTGGCACTCGCCAGAGGGAAGCAACACAATATGAGAGAGAATGAGAGATTGAGTCTGCACTGTCACAGCTAGAAATGAGCAGTTGAGAGAGTTTTCGCTAAATTTTGTTTGAGAGGTGCCAGACTCGGGGGTGAGGGTATCTGGGAAATGCCTGATGCTATTTTATTGCGCATTTGACAGCTGCAGACTCTGCTACACGCTGCTCCTTCAGTCTGTGGGGGCATAATTGGTTCTGCACCGGCCACGTCGCGCCGTTCGGCGGGTAGTTCGGTGGGATTATGGCGAGGCGAGGGCTTTGAGTCATGTGTGCCGGAGATACAGGAGCGTCTGGCGGTGGTCAGCTTGAAAAAGGCTGAGCAGGAGAGGGAGGTGGTCGACCTGGACTTTTCTCACAGCTTGTCCATTTTCTTCAGCTTTTCTGACAGATAAGCTCACAGAGAGAGAGAGATAGAGAGTGAGAGAATGAATGAGAGAAGGAGAGAGAGGAAAATGGGCTCTTTCAGCCTTTAGATTTCATTTCAGTAGGCTTTATCTCTGCAGAACAATGCCAATGGAAAAGCTTATCAGGAGCGGTCTGAAGCACAAAGGCCCCACAGTAATGTGCGCTGATCTTCACACACATACAAACATGCACGTATAGACACACACACCTTTTATTTGCGTGCTCTAACATGGCCTGTTAAGAGTATTTACTTGTGGCGGTTGCATTATTTCGCACGGCCGTAATGGGGGCCCCCAACCTCGCCGCGGTACGGATATGGAAAGGGTTGTATGGTATTGTTCCGAGCAGTGTGGTTCCTTATCCTGTGTTTTTATTGTCATTGACGAAGCCAGTGTCGGAACCCCGTTTCGTTTACTTGTTTGCGAAACGTCCCTTTATTTGCTCTGAAAGTCATGGTTCAGCCAAAAAATTGTAGTTCTGTCAATATTTACTCAACCTCATGTCGTTCCAAACCTGTAAGTTGTTATTTCTTCTGTGAAATGCACTATGTTCTAAGTTTTACAAAAGCTTTGTGTGACAAACAGAACAACAAATCCCATTCAGCGAGTGGTTGACTCCAGAACCATTGCGGGTTTTTTTTACTTTCTTTCACAAATTAGACGGATTTGTTGATGATTTCAATTGAGTTATCCTCACATTTTGTCCGTCCGTCCATTCACCAACTGAATTAATTAAAATGTAATTTCTTTATAGATCAGATTGATTCATTTGTTTAACTCGTTAAATTGAGTTAAGCTATATTCTGTATTGACTTAATAAATTGATCAAATGAATACATTGATTTAAATATTTTTAAAAGCTATTATATTGCTTTATAAGAGTAGAGCAAATAGTTTGTACTTTTGAACTATGAACTGTCATGTTATAAAAAAGGCCTGTATTATTATTATTATAGTATAAATTATATACAAATATGTATACAACATTATAAAACCATGTTTTATGTATATTGTATAATGTATAGTGTTTTATATATGAAGAGTTCAGATGCAAAAGCCTCTAAGTGCCATTTGAAATTTTCTTCTAGAATGATCATTTTTATCAAGCTTGTATATTTAAGTTCAGTAATTTCACTTAAATTACAATTAATAGGTAATCTTCATTGCCATCTAAGTGAAATTACTGAACTTAAATATACAAGCTTGATAAAAATGATCATTCTAGAAGAAAATTTCAAATGGCACTTAGAGGCTTTTGCTTCTAAACTCGTCATATACAGAACATGCATATATGTATAGAGTTTACATTTTGGATAAAATATTTTTCCTTTTATGATCTTTTTTTTTTCTGAGCTGTGTGTAAAATGTGTGTTTATGTGCGTGTTTGAGTGCGTCTGATCCAAAAACTGCAGGTCTAACACATGCAGTGAGCACATCTCAGTTTTCCCTTAAAGACACACAGAAAGACCTAGCAGCTAATTTCCTCAGCGGCAGGAACATTTCACACCAGCGACAGGCTAAGCATAAAATTACTTTGTTTGTTTTCACTCTGTCTCGGCTAGCAGGTAAATAATCACCATATCTGTATATGAAATAGTCTTTATGGTGTTCACCAGGCCTTTATTCGTGAAGTGTCACTTTCAATAAAGAGAAGAATATAGCATTATGTTCCGAGATACCCCTGGCATCCGCACCGAGCGGCCGGAGAAGCAGCCTGCTGCCGCCGCTTTGAGGAAGATTAATGGGAGGTGAGCTTCTGAGGTGAGAATTCAGCCTGAGAATGAATAAGATAAACACATTCAGATATTTTCTCGCTGGTTTAAGGCAGTAATGACACCTGAATGAATGGCACATATTCAAAGCACACCAGCCATTATTAGCTAGGCGAGGCTAGCCACGACACCACATGTCTGACATGTATTGGAAATCTAGGAGATATGTGGAAACCAAAATGAATGTTACTTATTAGGGTGGAAATGATTTGTTCTTTCATGCGCTTACGTTCGAAAAAGCTGAGTAAGAGAACATCCCAGAATGCAGCACTGTTTCTGCTCTGAGACGTTTTTGAACACTTACGCTGATGAAGATGTCCCGGCGCTGAGTGACAATGGTTTGTGGTTACCATGGCGACAAAGGCATGCTGAAAGGCAGCAACCGCTGCTAATGAAGGGCCTCGTTAACAGGCATGCAGATAAGAGCTCCTTTAGCTCTAAAACAATCCTGAAACAATCAGAGGGAGAGAACTGCGGGTGGTGGAGGGTGACGGAGAGGAGCAATCACGATAGCGCATGCTCTTACCGAAAGGAAGAGAAATGGTTTTGTTTCGCCTCCATAACTACCAGCATTGTTTACATTTGACATCTCACAACTTAGATGATGTGGCCGACTGCCTAATATAGATCTTTTCTCAAATCAAGTGATGCATAGTGTCCTAGCTCAAGTGAACCCTTTTAAAATAGCAATTGATTTCAATAGAGTTTGATGTTAGCATCTTTTTCTTAAGATAATGGTGTGATATTCTAACAGGCGTAAATAATGCATAGCGCTCATGAGAGCCTGAAAACTGGTCATTTGGTTTCCCACTTCACTACACTAAGCTCCTCTGGACAGACTAACTGTTTCAGCTTTGCTCTTGAAAACCCAGGCAATGTGTTTTGACTTTGTAGTCCATTCGAGTACTTCAGGATTAAGGAGGAGGAGAGTCTTGTGTGTGAGATATATTATGAAGAATAAATGTTTTGTTTTCATCCTGGTATGCTGTTTGCTGCAACAGTTGTGTGTCCAGGTTTCTTGTCATGTGGGGAAGCTTTGAGATTGTAAATCAGAAGAATCGAGTCACTTCTCCGTCAGAATTAGGAATGATTTGATTCATTTTTAATTGGAGTGTCACAATGCATCTAAAAATAGAAAGTTCCAAGACAAGCCAATTTCAATGATCAGGATTTATATATATATATATAGTCAAAATCTTTTAAAAGAGTCAAGAGTATCAATTTTAAAAATACAATTGTTCACTATTTACAACAAGTTACAAGAGACAATAAAAACATAATTTTGTGTCAAAACCACTCGTTTCCTGGTGGGAACTTGATTTTCTAAAGTAAATCAACTTTACGACAGCCGAATGTAACATTTTTGACTTGGCAAACATGTCAGTCTCTGAGTAGCATGGAATTTTATTTAAGCCACAAAATAAACTTTATTCTGTAAAATAGGTGTAATGAACTACGCAAAAAGCATTTCGAACGTCTCCACAATGTTTTAGAATTACCCAAAAGTCAAACATGGTTCACCTCTAGCATACGTTATCACGTCCGTCAAAAACTTAGGCTTGCTGTCGGCTGGACTAATAGAACTAAATACGTTGGCATAAACGCACTCAAGCCCCTTTTACACAGAGATTCCGGAAAATACACGGATAATGTGACCCGGGATTGTTTGATTTCGGTTCATTCACACTGCCAGTGATTTGCCGGGATCTGTGAGTGCGTTCACACACAACCCGTAAAGACACATGACGTCAGGATAAGATGTGTAACATACGCGTCGAAAACATGTCCACGCGCATACCGTTCCACATAGCTGGTGAACGATCTCAGCTTCAGCACGGATAGTGAGGAGCTCCTGGTCTCTGCTTCGTTCCAGTTTGCAGACATTTGTTCGTCCTTTCTTTGTTGATGACGAACACAAACTTTCTTCTAAGAGCAACAGAGTCCCGCGATGGCATGAGCGTCATCACTATGACACACCCCTTACAGCATTGGTCCTGACTTTTGTTCACAAAGCGCGCAATCCGGGACTGATTCCGGCAATGTTACTAGGCCCCCAACCTGGTATCGATGCCAGTACAATCCTGGGTCATGTTTGCGTTCACACAGAAGGCGTTCTGGCAATTTCTCGGGATCAACGCGCTGTGTGAAAGGGGCTTCATGGGCATTAATCACTTCACTGATTACTTGCTGGCTAAGAAATAAATAAGTGTTGATGATCCATCTGTTTTCAAATCCACAATATTTGAATAACACATCATCGATGTCGGTCAAAAATAACGTGCACAATACGCTGTAGTATTTACCAGAAGCAGAGATTCCTGGAAAACCCACATATCAGATGTGTTGAGTCTTCGCTTTCCAGGAAGAGGGTGAAAATTGTGGCCTGAGCGGCTTCAACATGCCGTCTGTCAGAGACAATAACGTGCGTTATACATGACACACATGACTATTAATTTGTTCTTCACTCGCTGAAATTGATTTGATTTACATCGATGTTACTGATGACTGATCAGGGAACGGAGTGAAATACTTCACACTGCATGCTAAATAGTATAAACGCCAAACGTGAAAAAAACATCGCTGGGTTAGTGACATCATTCAACGTGTTCGATTTGCAAACTACACATTCTGACGTTCTTGATTTGAATATTTTAAATAGTTGTATTTTTGACTGATTTCATTTTTGATAAAATGTAATTTGTTAATGAAGGCCGGTGGGCCTCATATTTTGACATGATATATTTTTTTCCCCCCTCCTTTTTCTAATCAGTGCTGGATCATTTGATAATTCGCAATTTATTTGTGAATCACGTTTCCCCCTCCACAGTTAATATTGTTCTCATAGTCATGGTAAACCAAACCACTAAACGTTACACAAGATCACTTTCAGCTACTATCAGTAAGGATTATTGACGCTTATATGCTATCAGCATTTGAGATGTCAGTTAATGAATGATAAGCTGAATTAAAGGAGGCCCACACACTTTAATGGGGATGTGAACAGATATGATCATGTGAGACAGCAGCTGAAAAGAGTTCTAGAGTGCTTTAGTAATCAAAGTGCTCCGAGAGAGAGAGAGAGAGAGAGAGAGGGATATTCACAGGAAGAGATCATGGTGAGCTGCTGCTTCTCCATAAATAAATAACAAATCTTGGCAACATAAAATGAGGGGGAAAATCTAAGCTTGTATAGAAAAAAAAATATTTAGATCACCCTAACATCATTTGACAGCTTTTTTTTTTTTTTTACACCTTAAGCACATTTTATACCAAACACAACATGAAATAGACATACTGTATGTATTTCAATCATCCACACTGACCTCAAAAATGGTCAGTGTGGATACTTGGAGTCCACTGTATGTACTTTTATGAATATATTTGGTGGGAGGATGACCAATATTAAAATTCAAATTCCTTCCTGCTTGTACTTCTAAAGGGGTATTAAAGGAAATTGTATTGAGAATATGTACAATGATCTGTTTAACCTCCAGCGGCTCTCAGACGGCTTCTTGACTCCGCCAGCTTGTGAGGCGTAAGTAGATTTCTGACAAGGTATAAATCAAATTATAAAAATGACAGCCAGTGACATTTTCCCGTGAGCGATCCCTTCACGCATGCGAGAGAGAGAGAGAGAGAGAGAGAGAGAGAGAGAGAGAGAGAAGGGGGGAGGGTCGGACAGTCTTATATCTTTCTTATAGAGAACGCCTTATTTCTTTATCAGTCTGGGCTGTGGGGCCAGAAAAACAAAGAGAGGATTGGCAGGCCACATGCCAATGAGATCTGCCTTATTGTCCAGCATCTGATAGTGCAGAGAGGATGAGCAATACTCCAGCTTTGTGAATTAGATCAGTCTAGACGCTGGATTGAAGCTATGAGACATTGAGTTGCAGTTCATTTGCTCATTCGTTCACTAACTGCAAAAGGATGGAAGACATTTGTTTGTGCACATGTTTTTCAGTCTTTAATTGATTTATTCAAATAACACATGCACAACTTTATTCCTAGACCATAACAAATGAGTGAGATATACATTTATTCATGTACTTGTTCATTTGTTTGTGCAACTGTTTATTCATTCATTTGTTTACTTGTTCATTCATTCATTTGCTCAGTTATTAATTGACCTAATGTGCAACAAATGAGTGAAATATGCATTCATTAGTTCATACATTCATTTAATTACCACAGATGATTGAAGCACATTCTTTTCATTTATTTACGTGTTCATCATTCATCTTTCACCTAAAAAGGCTAAGAAATGTATCATGGTTTTTAAAATTTTTTTTTTTGCTTAATTCATGAGATATTAGAGTAATATTTCTTTGTGTACTTGTTTATACATTCATTGACTCATAACAAGTGCATTTCGAGCAAGCATATGCTCATTAATTCCTCCAGTGACCTCATACCTTTTGCAGAGTGTAGCCTCAGAAATGGAGACAGAGATGGAGAGAGAGAGAGAGAAAGAGATGGAGAGGAAGGGCAAAAGTATGAAAGCGTAGACATGTTATGATGGACACTGATGCATCATTAGCCCGCCCGCCCCGGCTGTGTACCGCCAGACGGCCAATTTCTCCTTCAGCCACACTGCATTAGAGCACGACCCTCAGGATTATGTCCACTGGATCCTCTATTTCAGCCAGCGCCATGCTATCTGCGATAGATTATTTAGCATCAGCTTTCAGCTACATTAAACCTTGTTAAAAGCAGCTTCATGGCGAAGGATTACAAGGACATGATAACAGGGAGGGCTATCTGTTAATGAAGGAGTAATTTGCTCCCTGCTCTCTCCAGACCCCCTTCAGGATATACTGTGAAGGGAACGTGGGGTGGAAGTGGAGAGGGCAGAGCTGCTCTCTGTGAGAGCTTCCCAGGGGCTGTGTGGAGAGGCTCTTATGCCCTTACAAATACCCAGAGATGCTACTAATGCGTGTCCACTTGCATGCCATCAAAATCTGAAGCATGCCCCCACCTCTCCGAGGCTTTGTTCTTGTTGTTCTCTCTCGGCGTTGTGTCTATTTCTTTTGCTCTCTTTCTCTCTATTGGTCAGGATTCTCCATCAATCAAGGGCTTTAATTGTAGCCAGAACACGCCTGGACATAGACCTTATTCAGAGCAGCGCCATGACAGGTATGAAAGTGAGGCTGTGAGGGACAGACTTACCGTGTTTCCAATGGCATCCGCTGTAAAAAGCTGAATAAAGCGGCTAGATTACTTACAATTTTCCACAGCTAACATTGTCGGTAGTTTTTTTGTCAACTGACATTTCTTGGAAAGATATTTTTCCAGTGTTTCATGAGCAGAACAATCCGAAAACACATTAAATAACAGCACAGCCCATTGAAGAGATGCAAGTCTATCCCTCACAGCCTCGCTTTCATTCTCATTAAAAATCAAAGATGGCGCTGCCGTGAATAAGGCGTATGTTCCGGCACTTTCGACGTTGGCTCCGGAACCTTTTTTTTATTGCATCCGGCACCTCCTGTGTCACAATAGAAAATAATTTAATTTTTTAATTTTAATTTTATTATTGATAATGTTAGTCTTTATTGCAGTTTCGATTCGTTTTTGAGGTGAATTTTCATGGTAAAGTGGGTCGCACACCGGACGAGAAGCGCAGCGCCGCTAAAATCCGAACACATTATTCTCTATGTATAAACACCGGCAGCGTCATTCGGCGTTGTTAATGTAAATGCGGTCTGACTTCACCCTGTGTGGCATGCAATGTACATTTAGTTGTAAATTCATTTGCAGAAATTAGTTGCTTTAAATTGCTGATGTTATCAGTTTTTCAGGTGAGATTCTCAATTCGTTCAGTTAACGGACGCTCAGAGTCTGCAGACTAGCAACGATTGTACAGTATAATCATAATATAATACAGACATTATCTTAATTCCTTAATGTTCTTAACATAACAATAGTGATGGCCATAAACTAAGAAAGTGCGCATCCGGTGTTTGTGAAAACATTTTTTTTTATGTATTTATTTTTTTACGTTTTGCACCTATGTAGTGCATGTTCTGAAATTAAAATAAATATTGCCCTGATACACACACAGCATTGTTAAGGGTTTTTTTAGTCAGAGAAGCTACATAGCTTTTTTTTTTTTTGGTAGTTGACTGCATTGTTGCTTTCATGAGGCGCACACGCAAGGTGACATAGATACACACACAATCATGACGTAGATCTACAGCTAAAACAATGAGTATAGAAGCACTATGGTTACAATGGCTTCTGATTGAAGTGAAATTATCGCACATTATCATACAGAGGTCAAAATGATTGTACAAATACGATAATTATCGTACGTCTGGCAACACTGAACACATCCACAAAATTAGTGTTGAAAACTTTTTGCACTGTGCAATTAGCATTTTGCAAGTCAGTTTTGAGTGCTGCGTTGTGTAGGCTACAGCCTTATTAATAGCACAGAGCTTGACAGTGATTAGATGCAGGTTTTTGCACTGAAATATTGTGTGCAAAGTGTTCGTGCTTAAGCTGATATTTTTCATGACACACCAGAGTTTGCATTATAAAAGCCATAAATAAATGAATCTAACTGAAGAGACATTCTCGATTTTAATCTGTGGTTACTGTGGTCGTAAGGCTACAATCTGTTATATATTTAGGTCATTGTCAGTTTATTGTGGATATTGACCGTGGACATTCACTTTGTCTAATATGAAAGCATATTTCCCTCTTTTCAGTAAAGCATTTAGCTCTGTTGAATGAAGAGTGATTGTGGGCCAATTTCACTGAGTGCTCTTCAGAATGCATGACAGGTATCTGATGGAGATTGTGACAAAGATTGAACAAGCAGTTCAATATTTTATGTTTTCAGGTTGTTTATCTGCATGGTGATTTGTGTGTGCGTGTTTGCACGAGGATGAGAGAAATGCCAGAGTTTTTCCTTCCCCGGATCTGACCTCTGGAAAGTACCTTAGTGTCTTCTTTTCGGAGACACTAGCATTAATGCTACGGCTAACTCCTCAGGTATCTTAGGTCCATCGCATTGTCTCTTTAATAAGGCCTGAGCATTGGCCTCCGAAAATCATCTCCAGCAACAACAACAAAATAAAAGTCAGTTCTTGGATGCCATCCACTGTCCAGTCTATCTGAATAACCTTTAGATGAATTAAATGATGAATGTGAGGCCCCCTTTAGAGCGCATCTTCAAAGCCCAGCTAATAGTAGCACACTGCTGGAATCCAGGCCATCGGATTGATCAGGCCTATCTCAAAGGGCAATTAAAGAGGGATAAAATGCCTCAGGCCGGAAAATGGTCTGGAGGAATAAAAAACACACAAGGCATTTAGGTTCCTTTAGTTCAGACCAGCTCAGAATACTGAACGTTTAGGGATGGATATACAGTAACAGTCTTTATTTATAAAACACAGTTGATTTTTATCTGTATTTTGGTGTTTATTGTTATTTACGGTTTTCTTTTTTACCTATTGCTCAATGCCAGAAAATCAATTGCGATGCACATTTAATGTGCTTTTATCTCAGTTTGGCCCATTTATTCTCTTTTTGAAGCCGACTAATGGTAATGCTGCTTATGTTGAAGCCAACAAATCAATATCAACAAGTAATGAGGCATGACGTTGCAGAAATTTGATTGACTTGAGCTTATCCCTTGGCGTTTCTTCACTGAGATAGTGTCTCCAGGACAAATACTCTCTCAGCCTCTGATTTTTTTTTTTTTAATGCCCTGGGGTGGAGGATTAACTCCATTCGTTTTAGATCTTCTGAACTTCTCTGTGCTGACCTCAGAGCATATCGGAATTCCAAGTGAAGCAAAGGGTCACTTTCTCAACTACAGTGAGGCCGTGTGTCCACCAAAGCGTTTTTCCACGCGCCTGGCATTTGTTTTCAGTTGTTTTCAATGGGAGTGCCGCGTTTTTTAAACGCCATGAGCGTAACGAGGCGCTGAGCGTTTTTTTTCACGCTGAAGCGCCTAGCGCACAGAGTTGAAAAATGTTCAACTTTAGATAAAACGCAGCGCTCATCACTGTCACTTTTTACCCATCCGTCCAATCACAATGGAGGAAGGGCGGGACTAATACCACACCGACCAACTGTCACAACATTCTTTCAGTAAAATGGCATCAGCTGGCAGAGCTAACTGAACAAAATGGGTGAAAAATTTTTTTTTTAGTATGAAACAAATTATCTGAGAAATCAATAAACTGTGCTGCGGATATTCTGTATCATATCAACGAAACGTCTCAACGGAAAAAAGAGCGTCTGGCGTTTTCGGCTGGATGAAAACGTTTTGGTGGACACACGGCCTAACACCGGAGAGCAGGGGCGTTGACCAGGGAATGCATGGTGAGATTGGAGATCATGAACCCTGCCCAACACAATTCGTTTTTGAAATATAATCATTTAAATAGGGGCGGTCATAATTTGTTTTCATGACAAATTTTTTTAAACGTACATTAAATAATCAAGACATTACTAACAGGTTAAATAAATATAATGAATAGGCTATAATATAGTGCTTTTCTCATGCTTTCGACACTAAATGCGGTTGGTAAATGTAATGATACGTGAGATATTATTCTGCACTTTTTACTGGTAACAAATAGCCTTGCATTACCGCACTTCTGGATTGGAGTGTGGATTGCCTGTGACTGAATGTATTCGTCGTACGAATGCATCCGTACCATATGGTTCGGGACATATACATGTACCGTTACACCCCTGCTTATAATGTAACTCCATGACAGCTGGATTCATAAAGGTCTTTTGCAAAAAATGGTGTTTTACTTTCTCATTTTAACTAATTCACCCATTTATTTATTTTTTCAACAACATGCAATTCACTTCTGGGCTTAAAAATACCATAAAAACACATGCACTTGATCATCAGATTTAAGATTTATTGACTGCGTCCTGGCAACTCGATATCTGTTGAGCACTGACATGGAAGGCATACCAAACAAGGCGTCCAATACATCCCTATCAGATACTGTATTTTTCCCATGTTCATCATCATATCCATCTTTGTTGTGCTGTAATCTCTCTCAGAACAGTCCTGAAAAGCATCTCCGCTGTATGCATTTAATGATTGACATCTGGAATTGCCCCTTGGCGGCTGCTCCTACATAAGCACTGTTAAATTTTTGATGGACGTGAATTTGGTGGTATCTAAGGGAAGAAATCCTCAAAAAGACAGCAGATGCGCCAAGCTTCTGAATGAGACACAAAGACGGCCTGCGAGAAGCAGGAGACACGCCACACAGCAGAGCTTTTAATTTCTGCTAATTCACCTTGGCGCCGTCCCAGGCATGGTGATTAAAATAGAGCCCATGTGCTGGAATGGCTCTATAATATACATTTTCACATTTGATTATACAAGCAATTATGTTGCACTTAATGAAATTTCAAATGTGCTCAGGAGGCTGTCGACAGAACGGTCCACATGTGCAATGTGCAAATGCAGCCCACCCTACCTGACCTCCTTCAGCTACACATCACTTCATGGTTTGTTGTGGAATCCTTTGCTTTTAAAGGAATAGTTTACCCAAAATTGCTCACTCTTCTGCCATTCAAAACCCATATGCAGGCATTTAATCAGGTCAGTCATTATTTCCTGATTACTTTATTTCAGCAAGGATGATCAAAAGTGACAGCAAAGACATTTATAATGTTGCAAAAGATTTCTATTTGAAATAAATGCTGTTCTTTTGGAATTTCCATTAATTAAAGAATCCTGAAAAAAATGAAGAAAATTGACATTTTTTAACACGTTATAAGAGTTTTCCTGATTTACAACGAGATCTACATTTTCATGAGTTTAAACAAAAGATTTTTGGGTAACGCTTCCTTTTACAGTCCAGTTACCCATGTAAATACTATGTACTTATTTTAGTAACTACAATTACTGGGTACTGTAATAACTAGTACTAACCCTAAAACTACCCCTGTTCCATGTACTACTTACCTTAAATTAGCCAGTACTTTCTAGGTAAGTACACTGTAAGTACTGTACTGTAAAATGAAGCGATACCGATTTTTGTATTTACTTATATTTTTAACCCTTTAATAAAAGTCAGGAATTATTTTTTTTACAAGAGTTTTAAAAAGTGATTCCCAACAGGATCTGCATTTTCATGGGTTTAGACAAATATTTTTGTTATAAGAGAATAGAAAATGTTCATCAAAAACCACTAACTTGAAATAAAATGAACTTGATTTTCAAGAGTCAACGAATTTGCAACAGCTGAATGTAACATTTAATATTGTATTATTATTATTATTATTATTAACACTAAAAACAGTTTTTGTTCTATTCTTCACAAAGTTGCTGTATGATTTCAGAATTATGACAGAATGTCATATTTATTTATTATAGTATTTTATAGAAAGTTTCTCTGTTTTCCACTAAAAAAGTAATCAAAGTACTCATGAAATTGAGTAAATCATTAATATGTATTTATTTATTTGGTCTATGCTTTAAAGTTTTTCCTCTGTGAACCTATTAAGTGCGTCATTGTGACATTTTTAGGTAATTAAGATGCTACAGTATGTAACATTCGAAGCGACTATCAAAGAAATCGGTCTCTCCGTAGTGCTTTAAACAAGGCCACGTCTTCCCTGTATTTTTTAGAGATTCTTTGGAGAGTCAAACTTTACGGTTAATAAATTTTGCTCCTCCCATCGTTGACGCTTCAGATTTGGACCGTAACCGTGTCAAACGTCTGTTATTCCTCCGGGCTGTTGGTGAGTTTACAATACCCTGATAAACTGTAGCAGCTCCGCATATAAGTGAGATATGAATATCTCCCCCAAAAAAAACATGAGCTGCTGAAGCCCTGTGAGACGGCGGAGGTGGCATTGTGACTTAGGGAAGCTGTCGGCTCTTGCAGCAGAAGTGTTGTTGATGAGGAATGGCTTTATAGTCCATCTTTCTGATCGTGCCATATGTGTGTAAACATAAACAGTCTGGCCAGTGTCGTAGCGAGTGGCCTAATTACATACCATCAGTGTTATTTATTTCCTAAAGGTGCTGTTAGAGAGCTCTCTCTCTCTCTTGCTCGCCCGCTCGCTCTCCAACCTCTGAAAAACACGCTTGCCTTTAATCTGTCATACTATTTCAGCCAAGTGTGAATATTTCCACTTATTATAATAATGCAGTTAATGTCATGTATGATTTCTCAAAATGATTTTCTTCTCAAATGTTAAAAAAATTCCAATGTCACTGGTGTGAGTTGTAATGATTTGATGGCTAATAGATGCAAACTGATTTGACCTTCAATTATCATTTATTTTACACCAGCTGCATTGTACACTCTGTGGAAAGAAATGTTATTATTACTTGTTTTGTGAAGCTGAAGGATAAAGCACGAAGGCATGACCCCAGAGAAAAGATTTAAATTTTACACCGCTGGAGCGGAGTCCTCCTCGCGGCTCAGTTTGTTGACAGCGGAGAAGTCTTTCAGAGCGTATTTTCGACAGTTCTTTAATGTTCCTTTTCCTAAGAACTGGACTGTATCAGTTCTGCCAGATGTAAGCTCACAAGCTTTGTGATCTATTGAAATAGAACTTTCAACTAACCAGAACCAGGAAAAACTCATTTTTAAGGGGTTCCCTGTCGATAACATCAGAGGCTGCCTTTTTTTCTTGTGCTTTTCGTTGTGCCAATGCTCTAAATTGGATTTGTGAATGCGTGGCCTCTCTTATCTCAACTATTCATGTTTTGTGTGTGTGTGTGTGTGTGTGTGTGTGTGTCTGTGTGTGTGTGTGAGCAGACTATTATTGTTTCATTTCCATTTTTTATTATGTTCCGAATCCAAATTTGGTTTGCTGTTGTGGAGAGTCTTTCCTAAATCAGCCAGCACAGATGCAGGTTGAAAAGCAGTTGGTTTGTAGTCTAAAAGTGAAAAATTCCCAGTTTCTCCAGTGTGTCTTTTTAAGTAGGACAGTGAAACTGATGGCCCAGTGCTGCTAGGTGACCTACATACAGTACACTGGCTTGGACAAAATAGACTCCTGAACACACATACACACAAATCAGTGGATGCAGAAGTCAGCACAGCCTCACTAAACTCACATCCTCACAGATGCTGATGTGTTCACATTGACACACATATGCAAATAAGGATAAATATGGTGTATATGATGTCCAGTACCATCATAATACAACCTGGAACCATGTGCGTATTGCTATTCTAATTTAAAGGTACAATATGCAGGATTTTTGCAGTAAAATATCCAAAAACCACTAGGCCAAGGTTATATATTTTGTTTAGTTGATTACTTACAATATCCCAAATGTTTCCAGCAATTTGTAAATCGTAAGAAAATTGCGATTTTTAACCAAGGAAACGTGTGAGCAGGGGTGAGGGGTCGCCAGTCAATGACATCATATCCGCATTACCCCCGGTTTCCACCAGGTTTGACCTCGTACTGCAATAGTAACCATGGCGACAGATGTGGACAACTAGGTCGGTTATGCCCGTTATGCGTGCTCAACAGCGTGAGCGTCCCTAGCAGGGTTTTATTCAAACATTACGGACCATGGCAAGCAGACTTTGACACAAAAAGAGGACTAAAATGAAGATCAACGTCTTTTGAGATCCCGAGAGCTCAGCGACTAACTTTGACTTGACAGAGACGCGAGTGTTGCATGTTACCTGAACAAACAGGTGAGCAAATCAATGTACGTTATATAAAACTAATCAATGTTATATAGTTCAACATGATGAAAAGTTAGAATATGATCTGTATTTTATTCTGTAGTGTTAATCTAGCTATGTTCGTCTCATTCATCCTAACTAACAACATTCAACACACTCAAATGCCGTTTAGTGTGTTAGTGAAACTGAGCAAGTGAAGCAGTGCTGCGTTACCTCAAGTTTATTCCTTTAATAAACTGACCTGTGTGAGTAATTCAGCGTGTAGTTTGGTAGAATTAAATGTCCTTATTCCTTTATAACCGCGGGACTTGTGTTGTGTGTGGCGCTGGTATACGTCTAGCAATCGCGCCCTCCTTCATACTACAGTCATGTTAAAAACATCAATGTATTCACTCATCCATTAAAGATCCATCAGCTTGACGACAAGATCCATAATTCCGCTTAATGCGGAATATACGTCATTAATATACGCCTTTGTTATTGTAAGAGGTTAGCGACCCCTGGTGGTGAAACAATCTTGCATATTGTACCTTTAACCGTGATAGTAAAGTAGAGATGGATCACTAGGGTTGACTAAGTATCTGCTGGCCATCTAGCAGACAACTGATTACCGACACGTGCATTATATACTATTATATACAAAATATATCGAGATAAACAACCGACCTCAGTCGGTTTATTTATTTTTTTGGCTGTGTCAAGGTGCCATTTTGTGTCAGGGACAATTTAACCATCAACAGCATATCTCTTTAGAGCAGTCAACAACCTTTATTGCTCATCAGCTTCACCTTCACTCCTGTATCTCTTCTCTCCATGTAATATCCTGATGCAGCGTTCACTCAGGTGCCCGCCCGGCTCAAGGACAATGGCTTTTAGCGCCATGATTCTAAATACCCAATAGAGGAGTGCGGTAATGAGATCCATCGGTTTAATTGTTACGGAGTTGGTGCTTGTTTGGGAGAGAGTTTGGACCGGCTAATTAGTCGAAATGATTGAGATCCGGAGGCCGTGTGAGGGAGGAGATGGATAAGGTGAAATGTGCTGGATGTATTATTCAACGGCAGATAGAGGAAGAGCTCTTTCTCGCCCACTCTATTGGGGAAAGACAGACTCCTACACATCCACGTCCTAACCTGTGACCCCTCACACCTGAGAACAGACGCGTGTATTCTTCTGTTTCGTATCAATCCTGATTTAAACCATCGGATTAACAATGTTACCGAATCTCTGTGGCTCACACGATAACCCAGAGAGAAACCTCAATAGCGCTCAATACCGACATAAAGACCACCTGTTGTAGAGAGTATAATTAGGCACCCTGATGCAATCGTTTTCCGGTGAGATGGATCAATTTTATTTCACTCTGAAGGGTGAACACCGGGGCCCGGCTCTGGCTCCGGCTCCCGCAACTGGCATTTGCACTATAGTGAACACCGCATTACCAAGGTTGTTTTATTTTTTTTGTTGTTGAAATCTCTCTCTCCCTTATTCGTCATGCCAATTGCTTCCTTTGAGAAATTCCTATCATGGCCCTCGCCTTAATGTGTCTGCTGTAATTAAGGCTCAAATTGTTTTGATGCAAGTGTAATCACATTAGCCTGTTTGCAGGGGAGAGGGGTGAAATTGGACTTGTTGCTCCAGCGCCTGTGAAAAAGGCAGCAGACTGCGTGGAGTTTATGGATTATGAAAGAAAGAACTGTCAGAAAGCATCGAGCTCAAAGCGGCGTCCCATATGGCTCTTCATTACCGGCCCTGTCAGAGCCAGTCGAACCGCCACAAACACAATGAAAGCCTAATTCGCATAGTTAAAGATGAGAATGGGATAAATGTTTGGGGATGATTGCGAAAAGATGGCTCAATCATTTGTGAGGGAATAGATTTTTTGGTTTTGTTTTTAGAGATACTTGTTGTTTTTTTTTAACTCCCCCTGTTTTGTTATGCCATTTGGCGTGTTGACAATTAAATGTAACTAGCACTGAAATTACAGTTGGCTTCATTTATGTTTGTCACAGAAAAAAATGATCAAAGATAGCAATATGTTGAATTGTAATGACTCAGATAATCATGCAGAGTCGAGTGAAAGACCAGATGGTGCGCGATATGTAGGAGGTCTGTGGAGTTCAGAGAGATCTTTCATGTAATATTCACAATAAATTTTAACGTTGTTAATATCTTGCATCCTCTAATCCTTACTTTGGTTGTAATTGGAAAGAAGCGACTGTACGAGCTATGTATCCTTTTTTTTACCCATCCTTTTATTTACCTTTTGATTTTATCATCTGTTGACATTTATTATGATGTTTTCATCGGGAAGCTGAATCAGTCTATCTATCTGTAGTTTTCAGTCTTTTCCTTCTAAATATTTTGGTTATGATGCATTTGCTCAGATGAAGGACTGCTGATTATCAGTGCTTCTTTAGAAGATACAGGGGTCATAATGGTACTCACACATGAAAAGTTTAGGGTAGCACTTTACTTGAAGGTGTGTGCATAAGACTAACATGACACCTTCATAATCATGACATGACATTTGTTATGAATATGAAGGAAGTGTTATGCATGTTTGTCATTACTGTCATTCGCTCAGTTATGTCATTTTTAATGCAAATAAGACATTGTTTGAGATGTTTTTAGTTTGACACCTTGACATAAACCAATACATCATAACCTGTCAGTGTCTTTGTCATGACAGCTTGACCTTACTAAGACAACCAAACCTGTCATAAACATGACATAGCAGATTAATTATCAAACTTAAGAAACAACTTAGCTTTATGGGTTAACGTTACATTAAACTGTCAGGTGGTTGGTTTTGACATTAGCTTTCATGAAGCCATTATAACTTTTTAATGACAAATTCAATTAGTACCACTGTAGTTGAGGTCACGAAAAATATTCATGACACAGTTATAATGCCTCATGACAGCCAATGTCAAAGCCAACCACAACTTAATTTCATGTCAAGTTGTCACGACAAAGACACTGACAGGTTATGATGTCTTGGTTTATGTCAAGGTGTCATAACAAAGACATCTCAAACAATGTAATATTTCCATTCAAAATGTCATTATTGAGCAAAAGACACTTAATGACAGTTGTCATAAACATGCATAAACCCATGAATATGTCATGTCATGGTTATGAAGGTTTCATGTCAGTCTTAAGCACACCCCTTCAAGTAAAGTGTTACCAATTTGGGTTTTAACTTGGGATGATTAATTGGTTATTGTTTACTGTCAACTATGCTTTTACTCCATTGATTTAATAGAAATAATTGAATAAAAGGTTTGGCTTGTTAAAAAAAAAGTATCTCTCCCTCTATCTGAGCTGTGCTCCACAATTGGTGCAGATGTACCCTGCTGACTGTGCACATATCGCACCTCTCCGTTCATCCATCTTCTGTAATGAGGGAGGAAGGACTCAGATCATTAGCCATTAGGGAGGAATGGCTGCTTCTGAAGTGGCTGGTATTTTAGTTAGGTGGCTTTTGGAGGATCTAATGTTGACATTAATCTTCAGTGCCACTTGCGAGGGTATACGGCAGTGACCTTAATGGGTTTTTTTTTCTCTCACAAAGATAGGGCACCCCATCATAAGATCGCTCCCCAGATCTTTCACACACTTTCCATAGATGTGATCGCAAACACTTCTACATCTGTGTTTTCCAACCGTTTTGTCTATATGTACTCAACAGCCCCATCAGGAAGGCTCAAGTACTTCACTGACACCAAACCAGTAACGTGTTCCTTTATTTGGAACAGTAAATCTCTTGTTTTGTTGTTTAAAACCTAACGTACAAGTCATATATTAACATATTCAGTTTGTTTTTTAATAAAATAAAATATATACACCTAGCCCGAATCACTGTTATAGAGTGCCCATTAAACACGGGCGTGTTTATTTACTCGTGCTAATAGAACTTGTTCCTTAACATGGCAATGGCAGGTGCATTAATTTGCCCCGCTAGCGTTCTAGCATCGCAGCTTAGTTTATCTCCACATCCTTGAGATATTTTTACCACTGCTGGAGTAAAAGATTAATAAAGTGTCAGTGGTGGCGCTCAGCTTCAAGAAGTTTTTGTTTTATACACTTCTCTCCCCTCCCACCCCAAATTCTTTTTTAGGTCCTCTCTTCGGTTTCTCCGAGAGCAATAGCTCTCTTCCAAGTCATTATAATGTAGTGGGGTGGCTGGAGCTACAATCGATTACGCTGTCTAGTCTCATTTAGTTTACAAGAGTTCCAAGTTCCAGAGAGCTTACCGAGAGGCTACTTTTCTCCCTGCCCGTCTTCTTTTTGATTAAGCGGATGTGTAAATAAGGCCGCAAACTCCCATCGATGCATGCCAATCTATTTATTGACTCCTAAGGATCATTCTCTCCACTCCCCATGGGTGTCTTCAGGCTGAAAGAATTGGGCTCCTCCCAGCACATGTGAGCGCCGGAGACAGCCAACTGTCTGCCGGGAGAAAAAATGAAACTCGTTGACAGATGTTCTTGTGGTGCTTTCTGCTCTCATTATTAATAGATGAGAAAAGGGCCCCATTTATCAGAGTGGAGAGAAATTAATTGACACTGGCTTTGATTTTATTGCTGTAACTTGTTGTCTGGATGCATCACAATAGTTTTTTCCTGTTTCGCTTCCAGGGCAAAGTGTTTGATAGCACAGGCACCCCTCAAAAAGCTTTTTTTCGTGCACGACACGAACAAAGAGACATATGCTTGCAGACTCACACACCCAGACACAAGATAACTTGTGTAACGGATTGTTGCCCTGTCACTTCCCCACTGTGGCAGCCACCCACCCGCTACAGACCGAGGTGCTGATGTCACTGGCCTGGTCTATATGCCTCAGAATCAGCAAACAGTGTTTATAAAGCAGCTTAGCATTTATTACAGGGTGAGGTGCGGAAAGCATGCTGTGCAGCTGTGTCATAAGTTTCCTCTCTTACTGCTGTGAGAGAACTAAATGTAGCTGAAACTGATTTTATTTTGACTTTTTTTTATTTATTGGTACTGTTTTTTATTTATTTATTTACTGTTTTTCAGCATCAGTAATAATTGATTTCATTTTTTTTAATTAATCTGTATAATAATGACCAGTAACATTTATATTGTGGCCATTCTAATTATATTAAATTGAATGAGATGAATGTTTTTAAAGGAACACATTTCTGGTTTAGTATCTAAGACTAAAACTAAACCTACAGGGTTCCCATGATCATGAAAAGCCTTGAAATGTCAGGAAATTTGAAAAGTGGCATGTTTCAGGCCTGGTAACGTTATTGACATTTATAAAACATTAAATTCATGGATATTTCTGTAGTGAAAATGTTTCTCAGCTCAACTTTTTTTTGGCCTGGAAGTTTCAGTCGCAAAGAGCAAAAACCATTGGAGTTTTCTGACAACTTGAAATCATGGAAATTTAACTGGTGAAAATGTTTTGGGGAATAAAATCTGGAAATTATACAGAACTGAATGGGATTTGCGTCAGTTCAATACAGTGCAAATGAAGGTTTTGCGGTTCCAAACTTTTGTAGCGCACAGTGTCAAGTGTGGTGCTTGTTTTAGCATTCCCCGACAGAGCTCATCTTTAGGTCATATATTATTCAGCATCTGATCTTGCATACCATTGTATGAATCACAGATTCATGTGATCCTCCATCCGCACCATTTTGCGTGCACGCGCTTGCGAGCGTGTCCGTGCATTCGTGAGATGTTCCATAGGCATGCCATTTCCCCCCGCCATTTTATATGCAACACACAATCTATTTACCATCTCTGGTCTCTGGAAAGGATACGAGGTGGCCGTAATAATATCTGATTCGGTCGTGTACCTCTTCCCTTTAAATACATCGAACTGCTCCAGGCGCCCTCAGCTTTTTAAGCAAAGGTCAGAGGAAGGCTCATTGATTTAGCATTTTAATTTTATTTGTGCTGGGCTCCGAGGGGGACTGGCATTCAGCGTGGCAGTGGCTCTTTGTTTTGTAAGAGGCTGTGAATGTCTGTGTGTCTGTTGAGACCCAGCCTGCTTCGCTCTGGCTAATAAGTGTGAGATGGCAGCCAGACGCCTCCGTAATAGCCACTAACACTTATTATCCTCCCCGAGATTGGAAATCCATGTGTTGTCATTGAGGGATCTCGAGACAAGTTAAGCGAAAAAAAGAAAAAAAAAATCGTTTTTTCTTTTTTTTTCCCTCAAGCGTACCGCTTCAAAACAGATGTGCGTGTCGTGTTGTAGAATCGCTGCGTTGGTGTAGGTGGGCTGTAAGGCAGAAGTGGTTTCCAATGTAAGGAAATGGCCTGTTCAGAGTGGTTAAGTCACTAACTGAGCGAGATAATGCCTCGGGGTGTCTGAGGCGGAAAAATGCGACGTCTCCTCCGCCAGAGTCGAGGCATCTGTTGTTTTGCATTGTTCCCGTCCTCTCCTTCGCTTGACTTTGCAGGGGATGTGGAGAAGGGCCCACGATATTGGCACTCTTTCATTAAGAGATGCTGTTAGCGGCGCTGGTCTTGTCATTAGGAGCACTGAAGGTTTTTGATTTGCTGCCATTTCCAATGCCCGGTCGAGAGCTCACCCTGCCGATAGCGCCCTGAACTCTGACTAAGACAACCTGAAGGATCGTTACCTGATCTTTCCTGCTATACTTGTTGCATTTAGAGATTGTGTTTGGCAGGGTTGGTTCTTTGCTGGTCTGAAAACTCTGAAAAGTCACAAAGTTTCACAAAAATGAGTTCATTAAGCCCTCGTCTTGTGATCCCAATGCTCCAAATCATAATTAAATGTCTAAAATTATCTTTATTTGTGTGTTTGTTTGAGAGGTGTACCTTCCTAAATCTTTCCTTTGTTTTAATAATCCATGAAAAATTGCCTTTTTTGCTAGCCACTTAGCACAAGTTTGGTGTCATTATAAAACACAGCATTCCAACATTGTGAATATTCACAGTGGATTATTGATGGCATGAGTCTGAACCAATGAAATGTGATTTTCAAACTCATGCGGTAGTAAACAAAATGATCTTTCTTGCGCAGACTGCCAGAGGCGAAACGTGTGCATAAAGACACCTCAGCACGCAATCCCGATATACACACAAACACAGAATTACAGTATTTCAAAATATCCATCTTGGGGAGTATTCACGCAAACAATATCTGTTATGTCTTAAGTGAACGTTTGGTTAAATGTTGGGGAAAAACATGATGTTGTGTACCATTATATTAGATCCATGCATTACAGTTGGTTTTAATATATTGGCGGTCTGTCTCGTTAATGTAAATCAAACAATTGTGGCATCATGGAAAAAAACAGTTGAATTATATATATTTCTATAGGTATGGGTTTTGACTTGATTTATGCCAGATTTGGTGTTATTCAGGTGTGGATGCTTGTTGAATTTGTTTTGAAATCCTCTGAAAACTTTTAACTCAACTTTTCTCAAAATTGACTTCGAATAGATGTAGCTCAGTCATTTTTTTTGTCTGATAACTCATTTTTTGAAAATGTGCTCATTGTAACTCATTTTGCCAGCACGGGTCACATATGAGAAGATCACAGATGGTTCTAAGTCTTTCATCTGTTTTATTTAATTTTATTTAATAACCCTATAGAAAACATGGACATCAGTACATTTATTACTCCATTTATTTGTAAAAAAATAAAAAATAGATAAAAATAAATGTGTGATATAATTTTAATATATTCAAATTCCAATAAACCCGCTTTCATTTCAGTTAAAATAATTAAGAAGTGGGAATTTTCTTAAAAATAGGAAGTCGTTTTTGCTAAGTTGCATAACCTTTGTGGGTCAGTAGAAATACATGGTGTTACAACTGCAGATGTTCTACAGACATTGCATACCAAATTATAAGAAAAAGAAACATGCTGATTCAGATGGAATCAGTCCTGTCATTTACAGTTACATTAACCTGATATTATAACTAGATTTTTCATGTAAGTTCCTTTAAATATAGCTCTAGTCTCACCTCTACGTATTTTTACACTTTTGGGCAGTTTGAATTATGAGATTAATTGTAGATCTATCAATTGGCAAGGGAATGTAAGTTTCAGATGCTTCCTGCTGGGGTGCGGGTACTGTAACCCCCGCCCCCTCCCCTCCGCAGCCGACGGCCTCCCCGAACCACCCAATGTGTGCCAGCTCCCTCCCGGCTGCTGAGAAATTGCTCCTGACAGCTGATTTGTTGGTTGTCAGAACTGGTCGCTGTGCGGCTGATAAGGGCGCAGAGGCCCGAGATGGAAAACTAACTGCCTCTCATGATTTCAAAGGCAGCCCCATCAGCCAGGGGCCTGCAGACACATGTAAATGTCTCTGGGCTGAAATCACCAGGGATGTTTCTTCCATGTGCATTGGTGCTCTTTAAAGAGTTAGTCTGTGCTTTGCATGCAGCGTCTGGCCACGAAAGAAAGCACTGCAAATATCATCTATCCATCTATCTATCTATCCATCTATCCATCTTTATCGTGTTTGTTAACAATTAAAATTACTTAATGAATGCCGCACAAACAGTGACATCTTTTTTTGAATGGCTGATGTTGTGGGCCTGCCTGGCAGTATTTATTGACATGAATTGTGTGAACCACCTACATTTATTCACCCCCTAGATCCTTGCTGGGAAAGGTAGAGCCAACTAGACAGGGCAATGGAGTAATGGGAGGACCTGGTCCAGCCTGCATCGAATCATCAGGTCTGATCAGTCACATGAAGCTCTAATAGGCTTGTACAGGAAGCCATTGCGAGAGAAGAGGTCACTGGGTAATTGGCTGTGAATCTTGTTCCAGCATCCTCCCATGGGGTGGCTGCTTCCATAACTCTCTTCCTGTCAATGATGTCAACCCTCGAGGCCGCCTAAGCCCGGGCTGAAGGGTCGATGAGGGGGTACTGGCCGTCATCCAACTTTGAAGAATATGACAATGCGGCAATGACCGTAGATCACCCCTACAGCCTGTACATACAATAATTGCCCTTAATTACCTCATGCCCCAATACAAAGCCCTCATGTGGCTGTAGTGTAGCTAATACTCCATCAGTCAGCACAGCTATGGCGTTCTGTCGATTTTAAACAGCACGCGATCCACCTCTGTGCTTACCCCAGCAGGGCGAGGAGTGGATTCTACTGCCATGGAGTCAGGGAACAGATAATTCAGCTGGTGTTTTCTTCCCCCAAAAAAACAAACTGTATGTATAATAACTGAGAGGTCACGCGGCGCTGGACCTGAGGCCACCGGCTTGTTTATCCCATGCCCTCTTATCATCCCTCCCGCCTCTTCATCTGCTCTTATCACGGCCGGTGTTGAGAGGGGCTCCACGCCGTCCTGTTTTGGGTTTGCTGTCAACCCCTTTGACCTGTTGACCCCGGGACTTATCTCTCACTTTCTTAAAAGCCAAATGCCTTGTCTTAAAGCAGCAGGGCAAGTGCTCTATCTTGACTGTTCTTGTTGCTGTTACTTGAAGGCTTGTAGAGCGCAGCACACTTAAGTGTGAGGGTGTGTGAAGAGGCATAGCCACCACAACTTCAAAATATTGTTTGTAATTATCATGACTTTTACAATATTTTTTTTTTTCTACAGATATTATTTTCTCCCTAATAACCATTTTCCATTTCTTTCAGAGAAGAAAGTCTCTGCCATCTGGTTGCAATTGTTTTATTACAATTGTTATATCCCAATTCTATTCAAAATGACATAAAGAATGTGATTTATACATAGCAAAATTTCATACACATTTTGAGCATCTCTTAATTTCTGTATTAAATGTTGATCTTAATGGGTTTGAGCATTTTCAGTTGTTGTTGTTGGTGTTAATCACAGGATGTTCCCCGTTCCTTATGGATTGTGTGGCTCTGTTGTGCTTTGTGAGGTGAAAATGGATCCTCAGTAGAGGCACTCACTTAGGAATGAGGAAAAATAGTGTGTCACGTATTGAAAAACTCGCAAAGAAACATCAAATATTTGGTAATGGAATTCACATGGCGGCTGGCTCTACAAATCCCATTAAAACAGCTTTGAGCTTCCCCCATCTCCGAGGAGCAGACTCAGAGCTATTTTAATAGTGCCCAGGACTTCTTCATTTTAACAGCAAAAGAGTTCCTGCTCTGTACTAGATACATAATTTGCATGGCATTAGGACCAGATAAAAGGAAGATTGCTGCACGATTCAATGGCTCATTTATGCCTGCTCCATACGATAATAGCAATCAACAGATATTTGTTGCTTTTTTCCTGTTCATTTAACTGCCTCTGTGTTGGTTCACTTCAATCATGATCTGTTTTTTTCCCCTGTTTTCTCTCTCTCCTTCACAGGATTCGGCTTTGTAACTTTCGAGAACGAGGATGTGGTGGAAAAGGTCTGCGAGATTCATTTTCACGAAATCAATAATAAAATGGTGAGTTGGTTTCACCTCTTTGCAATTTTTCATTTCAGAGGCCAGGATTAATATTTGATCCTGGAAGCAGAATGGGTGCTTATAATGGGCAGCGTACAGTAAGGGGTGACAGGGCTGCTGGGTGCGTGCGCACACGGGCGGGGGGTTGGGGTGTCATCCCTATCCCCGACCAGCCTGCTTTCAAGGGGATGAGAAGTCACTGGGGTGCACCAACCACAAACCATGAAATTGCGTCTTGGAACCCTGTCTGCCTGACTGGGAGTAAAGGCCTGTCTCTTTCCCACCGTCACAATTCCCTCAGCCAGGGAAGACTGGGAAAGGATCTGGCAGTCACTCTGGGGGCTTGTTAAAAGTGTGTGGTGCAAAAGATTGAAAGGAGATTTAAAAATCAAAGCCTGGGTGCTTCTTCCACGTTGGCACCTGATGCCCTGCCCCATGATTTTCTGTTTGCTGCTACGGTTCGTATTAGATTTCCCCTGGTCTTGCCAAGCTTTTGAGAATGAAAGACAGCAGAGGGACACGGTTCCTGACCTTGAGGCATCTGCAGGCGAGCCACAGATGCAGCTTGCAGTGCTCGCGACGAATCACCAAATGAGAACAAACCCCAGTGTCATTCTACATGACAGCCAGTTAGCAGGATTTTTAATGAAGGTCAGCGCTGTCAGTAAAGTTCAATTACTTAAAATTACAAATCACAGAGAACCATGAGCCTCTTGGAGTTTTCCATGAGATCGAGCTGAGGACTTATTTGTGGCATTGATGACCAGTGTTGGGGAGATTCTTTAGCATGACAGTAGCTAAGCGGTTTTTTAATTCAGATGATTCATATGAAATGAACTGGTTCATTGATTCAGGATTCTACACAGAAGTCCCTGCATTTTTGGTATTTGGCATTTAAGTTATTCAATCAGACCCATAAGACTCATTTGTTTTGGGGAACCAGGCTACACTGGTTACATTTTTGTTTTTAAAGTTTTAGTTCACCCAAAAATGAAAATTCTGTCAGTATTTACTCACCCTCATGTTGTCCCCACCCCGTAAGACCTTCGTTCATCTTCGGAACACAAATTAAGATATTTTTGATTAAATCCGAGAGCTGGATCACTCCTGCATACTAGTCCATAAGCTCCGTGAAAATAGTCCAAGTGACTTCAGTGGCTCAATCTTAACTTTATCAAACGACGAGAATAGTTTTTGTGCGCAAAAAAACAAAAACAAAAATAACGACTTTATTTCAACTATTCATTTACTTCTCTCTCTGCCTCGAGTCAGGTTACTAGTTTAATAGCGTAAGCTTCTGTTATTGTACGTCACACGCATCACACACATGACTAGCGTCGGCCAATAGTGAGCCTACGTGTGACGTAGCTCTACGCTATCACTCTACGTTAACTAATTAGAGGCCATAGAGAAGGAAGTGAATAGTTGAAATAAAGTCGTTAAACATGACAACACAGTGTGACTAGCCGCTTCCGTCTATTCAATGATTTTTATATGATACTCCATCAAATGCTCTCATTATTCAACAAGCATCTAGAGAAAGCCTGAATTTGTTTTCTTTTTTTTAAACACGTTTCCCCCAGCGTCTCATAGCAGGAACCTCGCTGTTGATCGACTGGCTGGCTTAAATTGGGCCATTGGAGAATTACTTGCATAGCTAATATCAGTCAGGAAGGTTTAAGAAAAAGAAAAATGTGGCGAAGGGAAAACATTTACTTAAAATGACAGCTTTGTCATGGTCTCTCAGTTCAGATCATTTCTCAGATGATGCGCTGAAAACGAAAGGCTTAAAAAAACAAAACAAGAAAAAGGTCAAGGCGTGTTGGGCAGAAACGCATCCTTCCTTTTGCTCTCCTTTACTGATTTCAATTGCCATCATCAAGTTGCTTTTGCCAACAAGATCAAAGTGGTCTCTGAAGCCTCATCTGCTAGCAGGCCTGTGTGCATATTTGACTTGCTAATTCGACCATGGTAATATTGTTATTATCATGAATATTTTGTACAGCGGCCGTAATGGCTCCCTCTGCTTGTGGAAATGCCAGCTTTGTACGTCGACTGCCTGCTTGGTGAGCCGCCATCTTCAGAGGCACCATCTGTGACCCTCGACCCCAGGCTGTGGAGCAGAGAACAAGCCAGGCTCAGTAGCTGTTTATAGAGAAGCTCTGTTGACCCAGTAAGGCCACTCTCGAGCTGCCAGGGCCCTGGATATCCATAAATGACCCTAATGGTTCCAGGATCTGGAAAGCTGGACCGGTGACCGTCTCTACAGACTCCAGGCTTCCTGATCAGTTCATTTGATATCTGGCCTGGAAATATAGCCAGGCATTAAACATTCAGAAGACATTTCCTTGATCCACAGGCTTGGAGACGGGAACGTTGCATCCAGCAGGCAGGTTAGATCCCATGGATGGATGGAGTTTACCTTGAAGTGAACTCTCTTTAGAGATTCATTTGAAATTTAAGTCCAAGGTAAATCATTTAGGGAACAAACACATATTATGTCTTCGTTTTATTAATGAAAACAATTAGACGATAGCACAGCACGACTAGTTCCAGATTGCACAGATATGGGTCAGTTTTAATAGACCTGACCCTATTAGTTGTTTTGACTATTTTCCATCCCTTTTGAATTCGAACAGCACATTCAGAGCCATAATATCCTGTTACGTCTGTGAAGTTCCATTCCGAACATTCTGTAGTTTATCAGGCATTCCAAGGACTTTTATCTCCCCCAGTGCTGTCTGTCAGGAGGAATACTGTGTAAAATTGATACGTGGTTGAAATCACCTGGACTGCTACATATTTTTATTATTATTAGAGGATTTTATACGTCATTGTTATGTTTCACCTTTTCAACTTCAAACATCACTGAATTGTTATATTGTGATTAAAAAAAAATAGTTAATATGATTTATTTTTATAGATGGAAACCATATATTTTAATAATTCTAAAACGTTTATTTTTATATGCATTTGTACTATTTTTTATATAATTCTTTTATATTAGTTTTTGCCATGAAGAATTATTATAATGAAATTAAAATTAATCTGATTTCTATCTGTATAAAATAGTACTGGTGAAAAGTATATAAACATATAATTAAATTATTCTAAACTTTTGACCAATAATATATATTACGGGTTAAAAGTTTGGAATAATTAAATTTGTATATATACTTTTGATATTTAAAAATGTACACGTATATAAAATGATTTATTTTCTCATTAATTATTATGTAAATATTTGTAAATGATATAGCCTACTTTTTTTCAATAATTTTACAATATGGATATGAAAGATGAAAGGGATGCATAGTGAGAATGACACTTGCAAAACGCTTACAGTTTAACTACAGTATGCTAATTAAAGCTGTCCCAATAAAAACACTAACAATAAAAATAAATCCTCAATCTCACTAATCATTAAGTGGGATGCTGGACCATTGTGATCCATAGCTAAGTGAGGGAGAATTCAATAGCAGGCTAAATTTAGGTACCAGCCCAGGAAGTGTTATTTATAGACTAGTGACTGGTTGAAACCATGGAAGTATTGACTGTATCCTGACCCCATGTAAGTCCTCTCTCTGGGAGTTCTCATGGACATGTGACTGCACATGGTATCTACCTCTCGCTCTCTTTTTTTTTTTATTCTATGTCGCTGCCTCTCTCTCTCTCTGGGAAATCGTCACCTCTCCAACACTGGAACAGTATGGACTGCAAAAGTCATCTGTCCCATATTCAGGAACACATCCTTTCCTTTATCCGCCTGTTATTACGCGATCAAGTACTTGGTCAATACCCTCCTCGGCCCTAACGCGTAAAGAGCAATGCCGCACCATACCCACGCGTGCCTGCTGCAGAATGATGTGAATTCTGCGCTCATGTCCTCCCTGGCCGTGCCCTTGCCTCCTGCAGGCAGTGTGGAGGTTGTCGTTCTCATTTTGGTTTCCGCTCCCGCCCTTCTGTCTCAGTGTGCCCCGGCCGCCCAGCCAGGATTGCCGCCTGCCCACAGCGAGCCGGGCCATTAGCATGTATGATAAGTGCCGAGTGTGTCGGCAGGCCAATTTAGTGTCTGCCTTGCCGCGCTGAGGCCCCGGCCTGTGCTATCATTGGAAGATAATCTACCGCTGTGAGGAGAGAGAAGGGAAAAAGTGTCAGTTCTAGAAGGGAGAAAATGACTCCTATTTTCCCCCCTTTTTTTAGAAGGAGGGACGGAGGGAGGGGGGTTTGCAGGTTTGTGGCTCTCGGCTCTCTGAATCTATCTTCAAGATGTGGTGCAAATGGCGATGACAGTGCAGAGTTAGTGTGCTTTCATGCCTGCTTCATTTAGCAGCCGCACACCAAAACTGAGTCTGGTTAAATATTTGAATTCGGATTAGCTGAGAAATGTTATAAAATATACAGTATGTGGCTCAAAGCACAAGTAATTTTTAGCTTAGCTGGAGAGTTTTTGCCTACAGCTGCAAATACTGAGGTGAAAACAGTCAGTAAAAATGTTTTGATTTATAAAATAATTCTGCCATTTACTGACCTTTGTATCATATTAAACCTTACTTTCTTCTATGGCTGCACAATATTTGGAAATATTAAAATATTGCGATATTTTGATTTTCTGCTATATATATATATATATATATATGAAGAGTTCAGATGCAAAAGCCTCTAAGTGCCATTTGAAATTTTCTTCTAGAATGATAATTTGTATCAAGCTTGTATATTTAAGTTCAGTGATTTCACTTAAATAGCAATGATAATTACCTATTAATTGTTATTTAAGTGAAATTACTGAACTTAAATATACAAGTTTGATAAAAATCATCATTAAAGAAGAAAATTTCAAATGGCATTTAGAGGCTTTTGCATCTGAACTCTTCATATATATATATATATATATATATATATGATTTGAATAGCTCTAGTTGTAAAGATTTAATCATTCTAGGATGATTGGAGTGATTTTGTAGTGTAGTGCATCTGCATAGAAAATAATATCCAAATTACAAGCATAGATGAATGCAATAGAAGAAAGACACAGACGAAATAAGCAGGGCTTTGTGTTTTTCAGGTAAATTAACTGTGTTCAGGTACAGACGTTGAATAATTATCTGTATAAATTAAATAAGCTACAAAAGTGATTTTCTTTTTTGTAGTTTGATTATCTGCCACTTTAAGACGAATACACGTATAGGCCTATCGTAATGACAAGCATCCGTTTTTTCTTTCTCTATTTACAAATCATAACCGACTGTGTTTACTAGCAAACTCGTAGAAGGCATTTTGACTTAATTGTACGTAGACATCTCTGTTCAAGCACAAATAAATAAGGAAGGGAAGGAAATTTGGTGTTCACAAACTTCACATGCTGTCTGAGATCTGTGTGCGCACACAAATCACAGCCCAAGTTCCAGTCTTCTTGCTCTTGGTGTTTAAACTGACATGACTTTAAAATGCAAATGATAAACTCTCTCTGTGATGGTTGAACTTTGCAATTAATCTGCGAATCACATACATTCCGATCCACGGGGCAGCTGGTCCTTACGGATCAAGTACATTCTCTATAGGCTACTTGACATTGCACATCCTGCAATGTGACTATCGCAGATGCGCTAGTTTCTTCACAGCCCTACGTTCTTATACATGTGTATGTGTTTATGTATGTATATGATGTATATACAGTATACTGTGTGTGTGAGCAACCTGTGTTTGGCTAAATAAGTCGCAATCACATGTCAATGGTTCAGACTATGAATATTCACAAAGTTGGAATGCTGCACTTTATAATGATACCAAACTTGTGCTGAGGGGACCTTCCATAAAACGTACAAATAAAGATACTTATAGATGTTTAATAGCAATTTTGAGCCTATTGATCGCTAGATGAGGGCATAATGAACTTTTTGTGAACACCTCAAATTCTACCAAAATCGAAATTTTTCGCATTTTGTGCGCATTCCGGCTCATTTTGTCATTACGTGTCACATACAGTATATTGGGAAACCAATGTTGTTTGTTCCTCATTGACTTTCATTGTATAGAGTTCAGTCCTTAAAAAAATGCATTTCGCCAAGAGGTGATCAGTATTACTTTTTAGGGTCAAATTAGACCAGAATTAGAATTATGTTCCTCAGTAGAAAGTCTTTGTAAAAATTCTTTTCTTTTTTTTTTTTTTATACAAACAATAAACAAACAAGCCCAGCTGTTACCAACATACAAAACAGGGGTAAAATTATTCACACACATAAATTGCACATCAAGTTCCATCACATAATGTACATTATTGTTTACAACAAAACACATACATATAAAAAAAAATATTAAAAAATAAATAAATAAATTTAAAAATAAAATAAAATTCAAAAGAATTTATAACTTATTGGTGAAGACAAAATGTGGTCTCCCGTCCTGCAGCAAACTAGCAAGATCACTAGGAAGGTGGTCAAGAAAAGGTTGCCAAACATTATAAAACAAATTGGCTTTCCCCCTAATATGGCACTGAGGCGTTCCAGAGGAAAAACCTTAAATATTTCTTTGTACCACTGTGTGACCGAGGGAGGTTTTTCCTCAATCCACTGGAACAAAACACAACGCCTTGCTAGAAGTAGGAGTTTACCCATTAACAACTGTTGCCCTGCAGATAGAGAGAGCTGATCTAGATGTAGATTCAGAAGGAGCAAGACTGGTTCTGATTTAACCGTTTGTAAAAATTCTTTGTACAAAATATTTAGCAAAACACAAGCATTATAGGGAAATGTGTTTATAAATTAGTTTAACAGTAAATAAATTAAGTAAACTAACCAAATCGTGTGTTAAATACCCTTTGTAGGACTTGCTACTTTTTTTCTTTTTGTAAATAGCAGCTAAGCACATTTCAAAGTATGTCTGTTTATTTGTCCCCCTCTCTAATCACCCAGATCCGTTTAGCCCTTTTTTATCTAATAGATGTTTATTTGCGCTTTGTGTGTGGTGACTGTAGATGTATTTACACACTCCTGTCACAGTATCTTAAGAGTAGGTTGGGCTAATGGAAGGGGATTGTGATATTTGAAAAGATTACAGTAATTCAGCCGGTTGTAATGGAGCAGGCTGTTTCCGAAGAGCTCTCCGAGATCTGGAAATGTCACAACAAAGAAAAGAGGAGATTCAGCACAATCACAACTTAAATAGAAGGGTGGAAAAAACCAAAGGAAAAAGAGTGTGCGTGTGTGTGCGCACATAAAATATATAATGAAGATAGATAGACGGACGGATGGATGGATGGATGGATGGATGGATGGATGGATAGAGAGATAGATCGACAGATAAGCGGCCGAGATACTCCCTCTGTCAGGAGTACGGCCACAACATCACCTCCATTCAAAATGTTTAACAAA
Source organism: Pimephales promelas (assembly GCF_988280905.1). Lineage (NCBI taxonomy): Eukaryota > Metazoa > Chordata > Actinopteri > Cypriniformes > Leuciscidae > Pimephales > Pimephales promelas. The sequence goes on from NC_142784.1 coordinate 18,596,575, forward strand.
CACTCTTCTTAGTTGGACTTCAGTTTGCAAATGCCGGGAATATTCTCCACAACAGAGCGAATTGCATCCCGTGTCTCCATATTCGCGGTCGTTTTCGATTTCCCCTATCTTAAACTCGGCGCTTCGCTTCTATGTCACGGCTCTCAGCCCGCCCTCTGTTCGTTGATTGGGCCGGCTGTTTTCAGGCCGGAGGAAAACGAAGAGACTTGTCGCTGTCTCAGACTGAGTACAGAAGCGAAAATAAATAGAGCAGAAGTACGAAGTCTGAGGTAGTCAGGCTAAATGCGCCCCCCAATTTACCTAAAATCATTTTGCACCAGACTGCTTTGTGAATGAGAGTCAAAACAAAGCAGGTTTTGCTATGAAGTTGTTACTCAAGGATATATCAGTACCAACTGTTTGTGATCCAGCTAGAGTGATACATGAAAGGGAGAGCGAACACTTTATTACAGTTCACCGGAGTTGGTTTACAGATGTAAAGTTTACCAGTTCATTTAGCATCCCCAGAAAAAAGCATAAGGTCTGTATATATTTGTTTACTGTTGGTTGTAACACGTGTTTTGTGTAATTTGTGTATGTTGATGATGATAAAAGGGACAGTGAGAGTTTATGGATAAGATTTGAATGTGCACTACTGTTTTATTCAGCTCTTACTCTTAGTGAAACTGATGCTTCATCTTTTTTGTGAGGCACAACAAACTTAATAATACTCATCAGTAAAGTTTTGGCCATCGAACGGAGTCCGCAACAACATGCTTGTACTAATAGTGGATTAAAGCAAGATGACAACACAAGTTATAACCGTATAAAGTAAACTATGCCTGTTCTTTTATAAAGGATTTTTTTTTGTCTCTGTAGGCATCATTGTCTGACTCCGGTTCAAGTCCTTTTTTCAACATTGATAATAATTAGTGCTGCACCCAAAATAAAAGTTTGTGTTTACATAATACATGTGTGTGTACAGTACTGCGTATAATTATTTTGTGTATATAAATACACACACATGCATGTATATATTTAAGAAATATGTGCATGTATATATTGCATGTATATTTGTACAAAATGTATATTATTTATAAATATTACTATTTTGTAAATAACATTTTTTTTAAATATATACATGCATGTGTGTGTGTGTATTTATATTTACAAAGTAATTATACGCAGTACACGCATGTATTATGTAAACACAAACTATTATTTTGGATGCGATTAATCGCAATTAATAGTTGCCTAGCACTAATAATAATAATAGTAAATGTTTCTTGAGCACTTCATCAGTATATTAGAATGATTACTAAAGGATCACTGAAGACTGTAGTAATGATGCTGAACATTCGGCTTTGCCATTACAGAAATAGATTACATTATAAATTTAATAAATTAGAAAACAGTTATTTTAAATTGTAATAAAAAACTAGTGATATTGCGAAATATTATGAAATAAACACACCCTTAGTAAAAATAAAAGTCTTCTTTCAGAAACATAAAATCTTACTAAACCCAAACTTGTAAGCAGTAATTTGAAATAATTATACATTATTTTATGGAATGCACACCAACTTAATATAGACCTTGTCAAATATAGTAGTACCTTACTGTTTGGGAATTATATCTAGGTAGGGTGAGGTATATCTAGGTATTTTAAGTAGGAGATGTGAATACATTGATATAAATAAAAAGGTAAACTGTTTAGCTTCTTATTTATATCAATGTGTTTACTGTAAACGTGTGATAAAGATGAAGAACGAGTCTGTGTGTAAGTGTGTTTTACTGTTTAAATTACACCAGAGCAAAGCCATGATTAAATGTGAAGTTGTTTCAGTCTGTTGAGCTTTTTTTTTTTCATTTTATCTCTATGTGCTTACCAGAGTTCCCACTGTAACACACTGTTGAAACAGACATTCTGTTTGGGAGGCATAAATAGTCTCTGACAGCCTTTTATTTTTGTTGGTGAATATAGATTTCTGTGTCGGATAGAATAGCTGTAAGTGTATCAATAATGTACGGGAGCCCCAAGTCTCCAATGTAATTTAATTCAAGTTGCGATGAATTATGCCTCGATGTTAAGCCGAGAATTCTGGTGCCTCTGGGCAAAAGAGCAGGGGGTTGTTTTCTTTTTTTTTCCTCCCCCTTTCCTCTCATGTCTGTTTTATCTCTGGGAACTGTACAAACAAGATGCAGCGTATGACATGACCTCTTGTGCAGTGATGTAACAGGAGTTCACTGGCAGAGCTGTGATAACATTTAAATATGTTATATTTGATGGGAAAGCACAGACGCACACACATAGTGTAAGTTTGGGCCTGTAAAAGGCAGCTTGAGTTTTTGGATGCGTATAAATCTACATCCTTGAAAACAGTTGCTTCTACATTCAATTAAAATATGAGTTTGCCCCCCTGTGCATGCCGCCGTACAGGGCCAGCAAACATAAAAACAAGAACATATGCACAACCTTTTTGAACATTAAAATCTTAAAAATATAAAGTTTTTATTGCAAAAAAATGCAAATGTGTATCTTTAATAACATGCTTAGATTATCATGTAATGATACTGATACAAAATTCATTTGGACACCTGTTCAACTGAAAATAATGGTTCAGTAAGTGAATCAGATGTTGTTTGATTAAAGATTGATGGATTCTGTTCAGTGAAAGACACATCATACTAAGTTAAACCCATAATTTATCTTAATTATTCATCAGTAGAGGAGCAATTTGTTTGGGAGTCAGACTGTTCACTTTGTTTGATTCACTAAAAAGAATCAGCTCATAAGAGTCGTCTGTTTGTGAATCGGTATACACTTGTCACATTGGATGTGGTTTTTGGCTTGTAGGCCCGCAAGGACAACTCAAGAGAAAGATTGCCATTATATCACAATTTAGTTTTTTTTTTAGTTGCATCACGTTCAATATGGACTGCAAACTCACATTATAACTCGGGTAAACTGTTCTTCACTTGACTTGCTTTATTTGTTGTCAGGATATGAAGTTAGATGTTTGACGGTGAAAGTGTTTTTCAAGCTCACTGTCAGAGTGAGGGGATGTCCAGTCGATTTGCCTCTCTGTGGCTTTATGAACGATCTACAGTGGTACGGATGGCGGAAATAAGACTGACTCCTCAGACACCACGGATATACAGTAAGCGCATGGAATTCTAACTCCATCATTGTGGCAATCTCAGCACGCCAGGGCTCATAAAGGTGGCCCTGTTTCTTGGGCTCCTGCCTGTTTAAAATGCATATTTATTTGTCGAGTTTGGCTAAGTGCCTTTCATATCAGGCATTATGCGATCCCGAACTCTCAGGAGTGAGGCGGGTGGCCCAGTGTTTTGCAGTTAGAGTGAATGAATCAGCTTTCTGATTCATCCTCTTTTATCCTCCTTGTCAGAGGAGAATGCTTTTTTCTCTCACTCTTGCTGGAAGAAACAAATCTGCTGTAAGGAATACAATTTAAAAGTCTAGTGTTTTGCAATTACTCTTGAGTTTTTCTTTTCACAATGTTTTTTTTTAAAGTGATTTTTCAGATTATTGATTCTGTTTGTTTCCCACACATGCTAATCTATTATTGGAATATGATTATGATATTTCTGATTCATTTAAATAGCAGAGGATGTGCATTTTCAAGAGTTAATGTGGATTTTTTTTTTCTATTGATAAGAAACCCATGCATTTTTTTTTTGTATTCTGCTTTTTTTGCTCTTTTTTTTTTAGCCTGGGAAAACCCAGACAACTTCTGGCAAATTTAGATTTGCTCTGAAAGTTAGTCTGGCGAAGAGCTCATTCAAACCCATTTCCAATCCGTCGAAATCGCGACTCCAATCAGAAACGTTGGGGTGGACTTTACACGATTGCGACAGTGCTGGGATTTTAAAGCAGATTTTGTAGCCTAGATTACAAAGATGGATGCCGCCGTCCAACATTACTCGTTCGAATCAGCTATCACGTCTGTTTTAAGTGATTTTGACGTTTCCTTTTAATTAAAAACTGAGCAAAGAACAACACCCGCTCTGCATACTGTACTTCATCTCCTTCATCGCTCTGATTGGTTTTAGGTCTATCCATGACGTCCGTTGGTGACAGCCCTCTGGAAATGATTTGTCTATGATGCTTTACCAGACCATAACTCAGTTACAACTGAGAATGGTCTGGTTTTAACCAGATTTTTTTTTTCTTTTTTTTTTTCAAAACAAAACTTTTTTTCCCCCACAAGAATTCAATCAATGATGCAAATACAACTTTTTTTGCATGTTTATTTTTTGTTTACATGTATAATTTTTATTTTAAACACTGATTAAAACTAGGGCTGTCAGTTGAACACGTTATTAACAGCGTTTACGCAAACCCATTTTAATGGCGTCAATTTTTTTTTGTGCGATTAACGATCTTGTGGCCTAGGAAACTTTGTAGTTTTCTTTCACTTGCTTTTGCAACAGTACGTGGCATGCGCGCGCTGCGCTATGAAACCCATTCATTTCAATGGCTTGTGTTGCACAAGGACGTTTTGTTGCTTCGTCGACCAAAGTGCAAGCGGATCTAGCTAAAAGGTGAACAAAACAACAGGCACGCCACACACACTCGTTTGGGCTTGCGAGCCGGCCATATAGTTGGTTAACGTTACTTTTTGAGTGGATGACGAGCGCGAGACGCCGAAATGGATGACAATAAGATTCTGAATGGAAAGTTTACTTTTAAAAGTTGCCAAATGGTTCCATTGACAAGACCAAAGTGATCTGCGTGTTTTGTCGTTGTGAACTGAGCTATCACCATCGCAGCACGTCCAGTCTGAAATACCGCTTGATGATGGCCAAGCACACACACAAGCACACAGCTGATGCGAATTCTCCGCCCCCTCGTCAATATTAGGACCTCGTCAGTATTTCTTTCACCCTTTTATTGATGGACAGTGTTACATTGTGTCAGAGATTATTTGCTCCAAGTAAGAATTCTAGTGTGAATTTGAACACAGTATATGTCAATGTTGTTTTCAATAAAAAACATTTACACAAAGCAAGCCGATACACTTTTCCATATTGTTAAGAGCATTACAATGAGAAAAAGTAATGGGACAAAAAGAAATCAAGAGACATTTAGAATAGATAAAAATGTGTGATTAATTGCGATTAATCGCGAGTTAACTATGACAGTAATGCGATTAATCGCGATTAAATATTTTAGCACTAATTAAAACTTTTTAAAATATGTTTTTTTTGTATATTATGTAACATAAAGCCTAATAACTTTAATAAAAATGGTTCTTCATACATTTTTGACAACCCTAACACTTTTCCCCCTATAAGAGTACAACCAGTAATGCAAGTATATTTTTGTTTTGAAAGATGTATTTGGCTTTGCTCAAAAAGCCAAAATGTGCGTGCAATGCTTTTGATCTACAGTCATGAAAGATGCAGCCTGTGGTCTCTGAGAAATGCACCTTTGTGAAACAACCCCCTTTTCAAAGTCAAAACAGGTGGCTGAAGTTTTAATGTGAGTGACATTTCTTGTCACAAGGTCAGGGCAGCAGATTAGCAGATTGGATCTAATCTATCCCTAACCAGCCAGCTAATAAGCCGCGTGTGTGTTCTCTGGAGCTGATCGATCCTGTCTCGCACCTCTCGCCCGCTCACACTGGCTCTGCCAGGGACATCGACACTAATGGCCACATTTGCTCCAGCCCACCGGTACAGTGTTCCCGCTCATGATTTCCCGACAATTAGCGAGGCGAGTAAACGCACCCTGTTCTCATCTCTGCTGTCATCCTTTCCACCCTGGACTTCCACTTAACCTGTTCTCTGGGGTGAACGGTAGATGAGAGATGTTATGGGGTTTTGATTGCATTCACACACACACACAAACACCTTGAAGTCTCTGTTGGGCTCCGAGTGGCGGTCCGGTCATTAGACAGGTGGCAAGACTAAATGAACAAATAAAATGTTCAGTAACAATTAGCCTTCATTAATAAGTCATTATATAAATAATTTGAAACATGATATAATTAAGACATGCAAGCGTTATTATTATTTTACGCCTGCAACTTGCAATATTCACAATATAACAGCAGGTGATGAAGTGTTAATCAGATCATAATTCTTTTTCAAAGTGATTTGATGTTTTATGGCCTTTTAAATAAATTAATAAAATAAATATGAAATGTATCTGAATGTTTTATTTCTTGAACTTTTTATCGAGAAGAGAGTTGAAAGAAGGAAATGGCAGATTAAAATACCTTTTCCCCAACATTAGCACCAACTTTGACCTTGTTGATTTCCTGTCACATTTTATTAAGTTCATCAAGTCTAAATATCACACACAAATAAGACTGCATTATGTAGCGAGTTCCACTTTTCAAAGTCAATGCTCCGATTTGGTCCTGAAGTGCAGACGTCCATCTATCAACAGTTCTGTCCTCCTCTGGCCTTTTCCTCCTCTGTGCAGGAGTGATAACATAGCTACCCCATGCTCTCAGGTCATTAGCCACGAGCCTTCGTAGTTTCATTAACGATAGAAGGGAGCTCATCATTGGCCTACCTCGACTGACGAGGGTAATTAGTTAAGTAATAATGTGGAGCCGTAGTCATGGCTCTTAAATGCCCATTGATGACAGTCAGATCGGAAGCCAGGCTTTCCTCGCCTATTAGCAACACACAGAGATTGCAGGCCTCATCACTGAAACCACACACTGACATAATTACACGCACCACACTCACACACACTCGCTCTCTCTTTAGTGCCAGTGCCTAATGAAGGCATGTTGTATTTGGAGAAGTCCTGAGGACTTGAATACTGATTACCAGTGCTTGTTGGTTTTTATCTGTTCATTTTTTTTTTTTCCGAAAAGAGACATTGCGTTGCAGTGTCTGAAGTTTGTTAGCCCGCTCAAAGCGTGAAAATACAGCTTCCTTTTAGCGCTTTTGTTGACATGTAAGGTCATTTAAAAGAATGGAAGCATTATCTTTAACAGATATCTGGATTTCCTTTATCTTTCGGTGATGAAATTCAAGGTTATTTTCCCTCGCAGTTAACATCAAGGTCAATGTACTGTCATACAATGTACTTTTTGATGTCAAGGAGCCCCACATTTGATTTCAAGGGGGAGTCTTTAAAAGTATAAAGGCTGCTTTATATTTACATGCTTACGGATCCATTTAACGTCAGTTACAGTAGATGACGATCATGGGGCGTCATCTAACACCGCCTTCACACTGGCAGTTGAAATCAGCTCCGATGCGGCTGCGAAACGACCGGAAGTCATTCATTTCCTATGGAGATTCGCAGACCGCATGCGAATGGGTCCGAAACGGGTCCGACCGAGTGCGGTGCGAAGAAAATCGTGTCCGTTGGTCATCCGGATGCATTCAAAAATTTGAACTCGTGCGAAAAACTACGGACGGTTCCTATCCGACAATTCCAGCGGAAGTTGAGCGTTGCTATGGTACTGATAAACAAACCTGAATTATTAACTTTTAATAAAATAAATAATGATTTGATAATGATACGTTGTCATGTCATTTTATATTTTCATGACTTTCTAACGTTTATAAGGGCAGTCAATACAATTAAATTGAAGGTAGACATTGAACTATTGACCACTATATCACATTTTTATTCGACCTGACATGTCAACGTCCTGAGCAACTTTCCTCACGCAGCATAACTCTCATCAGAGAGATCATACAGAATTGACAGAATCAAACTTTAATCTCTCCGCCATTTTTGTTCTACCTGCGTCCGACGCTTTTCACTGTGTAGTACAACGTCCGTTGGGAACGTATTGCGTATTACGGAGCTGATTTAAACTGCCAGTGTGAAGGCAGCGTAACTTACACTTTACCTTTAACGTCAGTTAGGTGAAGGGGTAGGTTTAGGTCTGGGGTAGTGTTAGGATTAGATAACGTCATCTAACCGACGTTTAAGGGTTCCCCTAAAACGGCGGATGTTGACGTATGGTCAAAAGCGTCAGTTGTATGACGTATTGGGATGAGACTGCGCTGCTCTGAGAGATACCTTGTAGGTTCAGTATTATTTACATGAGATTATAGCAACTATTAATATTTAAATTAGCTTTTTTATTAATATTAATATTATTATTTACATTTTTAGCTTTTATTAGCTTTTTATTTTCAATTGTAATTTTATTTTGGTAACGCTTCCTTTTACAGTCCTGTTACCCATGTACAGTGCATACTATGTACTTATAGTAATTGTATTATAGTAATTACAGGGTAATAACTAGGTACTAACCCTGAACCTACGCCGAAACCTAGCCATAACCCATGTACTTACCTTATATTAGCCAGTACTTTCTAGGTAAGTACTCGTAAGTTCTGTACTGTAAAAGGAAGCGCTACCGTTATTTTAAATATTTTTGTTGTGCTTTTGTCATTTTTAGTACTTTTTGTTTATTTCAGTTTTTTTTATTTTTAGTAGTTTTACTACTTAGTTCAACATTTTCGATTGGCTTTTAAGTTACGAAAGTGTATGCGGTCCCTTTGGGGTCGTCAGTTTGAAAACCCCTGTGTCATTCTCTTCCCTGACATTCATAGACACGCAGTTTAAATCTCATACTTAAATCATGAATGTTTGCTTTTAGTCACTTGAACTGAGGCTCCTGTGAAGAGCAGGGAAGCAGCTGTAATATAAATGGACAAATAGAGGTTGACACGGTCAGGGAATATTGTCTACTCTGCCCTACCAGAGCCCCTCGTAGTGCTCATAGTCAATTTCAATAAGCCTTTCGTGTGCATCCACCACTATACTTACCCTAGGCGCTGTGTGCATGGAGGAGTGTGTATACATACACCAGTAATCAGTCTGTCAAACACTACATACCCTCCCGGTCATCTGTGCTTTCCTTGGGCTTAAAGAAAGCATGGTTGCGTCTCTCAGGTGGTTGAGGTTTTGTTGACGCATCTTGTGCACAATGTTAGGGTTGGTATTTCTTACCGTGTCACTACCACAAACCCACGGATCCTTCATTCCGGAGCTGTACTTAATTTTGATGCTGGTGTTTGCAGTTGGTCTGTCACTCTTGACGCCCACTCTGTGTGTTCTGTCATGAGCAGACTCTTAACCGTGCATTGTGGAGGAGTGCGAAATGTCAGTCAGCACAGCAGGAAAATGATCAGTAGAAGGCATCAGGGAGCTGGTTGGGGGTGCTGGGTGGTGATCAGGGGAAGTGCCCCGGGTAGAAACTGTTCAGTGATGAGGACCAGATTGGAGTGGCAAGACGCTAGGGAATTGATGAGAAAATAAAAAAATACAACTTTTTTTTTATATAGAAAACTCATCTTTTTTTTCTTTTTTGCCTGAAGACAGAACACTGCATGCTTTCGCAAACACACAAACATCAAAAAACACTCTCTCGAAAAACCACAGCAACATTTAAGCCTGTACATTACCAACTGAGACACATAAACACTGATTCCACAGAGTGTTTGTTTTATTCCCGTTCATTTTTCTAACAAGTGATGTATTAACCTTATGAGAGCTCTCATAGTTTGTCTGCAAGGTGACACAAACCAAATATGGACTACATTGTTGTGATGTCCTGTGGGCTGAACATTTGTAAGAGTTGGACCGTTCCTTGATACAATAAATGGTCTTATTAGTAGCTAGACCACTGAGACAGCATCTTTTGTGCTCCATCCACAGGTAGAATGTAAGAAGGCCCAGCCGAAGGAAGTGATGTTTCCTCCAGGGACGCGGGGGAGAGCTAGAGGTCTGCCCTACACCATGGACGCCTTTATGCTGGGAATGGGCATGCTGAGTAAGTGTCATCTCAATTTCCTGCTTACAATTATTCATACATTAACACTGTCAATCACTGCTGTAATCTGATTATTAACTGGGATGCTGATTTGAAATCAGCATGAAACTGCATTTAGAACGTTTTACTTCTTTAATTTGATGTGTTCCTAAGAGAAAGTGGATAAGCAGCTAGAAAGCATTACTATTTTATTTCATCCATCGGAATTTGATTGGAGGATACTAGAGGATAAGAAGTTACTACGTTTTTATAAAAAGACAAACTTTTTTTCTTTGAATAATGCTCACTACTGAATCATGCAAAAACAACCAGGAACGTCTATTACAAAAGTATATAGGGGGTCAAACTTTATTTCATGTTGTGTGTGTGTGTATATATATACAGTATATATATATATGTGTGTGTGTGTGTATGTATATTTGAAGAGTTCAGTAATTTCACTTAAATGACAATTAATAGGTTAACTTCATTGCCATTTAAGTGAAATTACTGAACTTAAATATACAAGCTTGATAAAAAATTATCATTCAAGAAGAAAATTTCAAATGGCACTTTTGCATCTGAACTCTTCATATGTATATGTACAGTATGTGTGTATGTATAAAGAATAATTGATGTCTGGCTGTTGAATTTCTTACGCATCTCATCCCAAGCCTCTGTTACTAATTCCAAAACGTTTTGGAAGTTAGTATTTTAATACTAAAATTTTAGAGCTAGTAAAGGGGACTTGAGCCACTGATAGTAGTAATAATACAGTTATTAATGCAGTTTTAGAGCGAGTGAGACAGAGAGAGAGAGAGAGATTGACTAAGCGTACGTGAATTACCTGAGTCTGTGTGTCTTTTAGCACCATCTCTACTAATAGCAAAGAAGAACAACAGGGCTGTATACCTTGCTAGAGAGAAATTCATGTAGCTTTTAAGTGTACCATTTTACTAAAAAAGTCATTAGAGCTGTGCTAACATATAATATTCAAATATAAATATATATGGATATTATACATTAAATTACTATTAGTTTTTAAATATTTGTGTAAAAGCACTCCTTTTTGTACATGCCTGAATTGGTTCTACATTAATATGAATGTATATGTGATTGGTGAAAATACATTTATTAATGAGTTCATGTTCATGTGAATCTCGATCTAGTTATCCACTGGGTGTGATTTTAGAGCAAATGTTTTCTCATGCTGACCTCAGAGACAAATGGTCACTTCAGAATGATACTTGTAAATATGTCTGTTCAGCCTTTAAGCATAGATGCTGAGCTTGATGGTGTGGAACAAGTGCATCACTGTAAACTCATAGAGCAAAATGGCAACTCATAATGTTGGAACAGGCAGACAGGGAGAGGCAACAGCCCATTGAAAGAGCTCCTCGAAGAGAGCACTGGGACCGGAGCTCCGATGTTGGCACGGTGCTCGCGTTAACGTCGCCACGCTCTGCTAGCGGCTCTACAACTGCCATGGCAGTTGAAACTCCTCTCTGTTTCTACTGGGAGCCCCGCTTCAGAGTCTACACGGATACGACACGCGCGTGCTATCAGAGAGACGAGCACTGGAACCCGTCAAACACCAGAGGCGTCATCCCGACGCTGGCAAGAGCTCGTCTTGATGTTTTTTTGTAGATTTGATGTGTGTCAAGAGGACAGGAAATGTAGAATTAGACAAGAATACCCACCCCCCATCTCAAACTTCAGTCCCCCCCCCCCAACCAGCTCCAGTGACAAGAGATAATTACTGTGAGATTGATCGTCTGCTGAAAGTAACTGAAGCAAATAAATCGTTTGATGCCTAGTGCAGAATGCGAATGGCAGCTAATGGGTGAAGCTGCGGGAGAGGTCGTCCTGCCCGTAATTTGACTTGATGAAGCGTCCTCGCTGGGCCCGCATGAAATATGCTATTGATATTCAGCCAGACCCGCTTCCAGCTCCACCAAATCCCTAACCGACCCTCACCAGAGCAGGGCTCTGCATTATAGTGCTAAATGAAGAGGAAAATGTAAGTAATGTTGAGTTATGATCCTATGATTTCAACCATCTGACCTAAAAGGAGGGTGAATTCATCAGTTATTCGGAATATGCAAGAGCTCGTCAAGACCTTTTCACCAACATCTGGTGCCCTCAGGCATTTTAGTAGTCCATGATATCATTCGGCTTCACAGCGCCAACAGCGTGATGTCAGCTCAAGTTGACTTGAGTTGAGGTTGATGAAATTACGCCGCAAGTGGGTGTCATGAGCTTATTAGGGTTTAAAGCAGATCAGTGTTGAACAAACCGAAAGGGAGGAAGACTGAGACGGTGGGAGCAGAGAGCCGGTTAAAGGGGGTCGCGCTCACTCGATCGCAACACCGTCTTATCTAAATGAAATTGGAAAGCAGGACAGCGAAACATTCCTTTTGGTAATTTGCATAGAAAAATCAACAAGGCTCATTATTTAAGGAACCTCAATTCCTTATGTGCCGAAATCTCATTAGAGCCCCGCTCTGAGCAACGGTGTTTACCACACCTAATCGAGCTATTTATCTTTATTGTGCTGGGCCTCATGTATGTTTGCTAAAATTAATACACATCTCAGCCAGCGCAAAGTGCAGCTTTACCAGATGGATAATTGATTTTACAGTGAATCGAAACTGTTGAGCCATAAAATGGGCACATTAGCATGCATATTAATAACGCAAATAAGAGGGCGAGGCCAACGGCACTAGGCCAGATTAAGTGACAGTCTTTATTTACAGCGTTGCCTGGAGACGGAAGGTGTCTACCGTGGTGACGGCGTGGCTTAATGAGTCTTCTCCCCGGGCTCAGGTCTCCTCCTTGCATTTAGTGACTGCGACATGCAGTGTTGCCACTTACTGAACGTCAAAGGTATGGCGGTTTGGTGATTCTCGTCTCATGGTGTGCCCCTTTCTTGAGCCCACAGCTCGACACTGAGGCTCAGCTATTAAACCTAGTGGAGAGCCAATTAGGTATGAAAATTGAGCCAAATAGTTTTGACAACGAGGTGGATGAATGTGTCTGGGAAAAATTGGTACCTTTCTATTTTATTTTTTGTTTAGCTGAGCCAAAAGTGGCATAAAATATATATTTTTTTTTTTTTGTTGTTGTTTAAAGTTTGTTTTCCTAGTATTCTTCCAAATAAAGCATTATTGTGAGCTTTTGTGTGCATAGACTGTTCACTCTTCACAGCCAGACCTATTCTTGATTGAAGTTGCAGATGTGGCTATTTGCTTTATGGCTATCTTCACACTTATTTGCTTGGATTACATTTTAAAATATATTAAACTTATATGGTACATAATTTCACTGTATTTTTGTGCAAATAAATGCAACCTTTGTAAGCAAAATTGGCATGCTATTTTAAGGGACCCTCAATTTCATTTTGAACTGTAAGCCAATTGCTAAGAGACTGGATTGAGAGGTTGTGTAAAGAAACCATTTATTAGTTTTATCAACTGCAAAATAATTCTTGCATTTGCCAAAGAACGTGAGTAAGGAAGATAAGTGGCGTAAAGTCAAAATGTAATAACCTACAGTAGCATTGGACGGTGTCAGTTCGTAGGAGAAGACTGGAGTGTTGTAATGCCAAATGTGCATAGCACCGTTAAGCACGACATGGAAAACATACTGTAAAACTTCAAATAATAGCCAAGTCCGGAATAGACAACTGTCTCTTTTGTGGCTGCAGGTTTAAATAAATAAAGGCCAGGTCTTTTTTTTTTACTTTCGGGTTGTATTTAATCTTCTAAAATCCTTCAGATTGTCTACTTTTTGTCCCGCCAATGAGTTATGTAGAATATAATGACTGCTTTATTTATTTATTTGTGCCCCGGCCTCGCACGCACTCTCACGTCTTCAAACAACACGAGTGCTGTCTTCACGAAGGCTGCAGTTTCACGTGAAGCATTTGAGATTTTTAGAGATTAGAGACTGTAGGCCTACACTCAATGAACAACATGCTTTTTTCATCATGGTAACAATCCCAAACAAACCACAAATGCAACAAAGGTCAATGCAATAAAAGTGTTCATGCTCAGTATTTTCAGGTCATCAATTGACCTCCTCAGTCACCTGACCTTAAATCCATTGAAAACCTTTGGGAAATTATAAAATTGAATTGTGATAAGCCATGGAGGTTTTCGAATGAAGCTCAATTTGGGGAAAACTTGAGGAGGATTGGAAAGAAGTTAAAGGTTTAAAAAAAAAAAAAACTTTTGATGATAATTTACTCACCTCCATGTCATCCAAGATATCCATGCCATTCTTTCTTCAGTCAAAAAGAAATTAAGATTTTTGATGAAAACATTCCAGGATTTTTCTCCAACTAAATGCACTTTACTGGGCACCAAACGGTCCAAGGTCCAAAAGAGAGTTTCACTGCAAACTGTTCAAAGGGCTTTAAATGATTCCAGATGGTGAATAAGGGTCTTACAATCGCTCATTTAAAAAAAAATAATAATAATAAGTTTTATAAGCTCAAATGGTCATCTTGCTCTGTTCTGTGATGACTCTCCTGTTCGAACTTGTTTATCAAAAGAACAAATCTTTTTTTCGTGTCATTTGGTTCATTCAATGAACGAATTGACTCGGAAAAAAAGATTTGTAGAAGATAGCACAGAGCAAGGCGACCATTTGAGCTTATAAAATTTATTTATTTATTTTTTTTTTTTAATGAGTGATCGTTTCTCTTGATAAGAATCATTTAAAACCCTTTGAACAGTTTGCAGTTTGCACTGAAACAGTCTTGAACCGTTTGGTTACCAGTAAAAGTGCATTATATGGAGAAAAATCCTGGAATGTTTTCATCAAAAACCTTAATTTCTTTTCGACTGAAGAAAGAAAGACATGGACATCTTGGATGACATGGGGGTGAGTAAATTATCAGCAAAAGTTTTTTTTTTAAAGTGAACTACTCCTTTAAGCATGTCACGTGCACAAATTTCAGTGAGTCAAGGAGAATGGCTTCTATAATCAAAAACTAGGGATAATCAGCAAAATATTAATAGTCAAGTCTCAAGTCTTTTATTTTTTTTTTATGTATCATTTGCACCTGAGTCTCTTTTCTGCATACGGCCTGGAAGCACTGCTGATTTCTCTCTTCTGTGTTGTGTTCCCATAGGTGTTGGCCCTACCAGTATGTTAATCCCCTACTGTCAACAGAACCCCATCCCTCTACATTTAAAGTAATCTCTTTAAATGTCACAGGAAAAGCCCATGTCATGTATATTTAGTATGGGCGTCTGGCATTTGCTCCTCTGTAAGAGTAGAGTACACAGAGCCAATGTAGTCTTGGGAGAGATGGAGGAGCTCAGATATTAAGGCTTTGTAAACATATGATACAGCACTTGGGAGGAGCAAAGTTAAAGATGGCCAACTTGCTGCAGAACATACAAGCATGTATTTCAGAGGCAAGATTGCTAGGTGAAGCAGAGCAGAGATGGGGACTGGCATTTCTTGAAAAATTGCCAGTTTCAACGTTTCACCCAAAAATGCCAATTCTGTCATCATATACTCACCATAATGACATTCAAACCTTTATGACTTTGTTCTCCAGAACACAAAAGAAGATACTGTTCTTGTCAGTGGGTTTCAGTATTGTTTTGGACCTCACTGACTTTCTTTGTTGGGACAAAACTGTTGAAACATTCTTCAAAAAATCCTCTTTTAAACATTTTGACTGAGTCATTGTTCAGAATATCTTCATATGGGTTTGGAATGGCATGAATTTGAGTAAATGATTACCAAATTTAGTTTTTTTGGATGAAAAAAAACTGTCCCTTTAAGGGAGATAGCTTCTGCAATATTTTCTCTATACTTTTGGCAGTAGTGTATTTAATACTTTTATCCATTCCTCCTCCTTGCTCTGATTCCCTCAGAGATGAACTTTCCTCAAGAATAGTCTTTGATTTTAAAACCGACTCCGTGGTTTACATAGCATTTACCGCAAACGGCACAGAAAGCCTCCTTTCAGAAGCAGTCAATAACGACAGAAAACTTCATAAAAACAAGTTATTTCTTTTAAGCCTCTACTATAGCGCTGACCCTCACCAAAGAAACTTTGACAGGATCAATAGCTTCACATAGACTACTTCCCACCAGTCTGCCTCTGCAATGTCAAACTCAATTGATTTGTGTTATGTCTAGCCTAACTTGCGGTGGAGTGTATTTATTCTCTTCACCAACTCACATTTGTGGCCGAGAGCCAAAGATAAGCCACTAGCGATCATTTGGTGCAAGCTAGCTCTGTGTGCAGCCAATAACTATTAGCAAGATCTTTCAGGTGGGTTTGGGAGGGAAGAAAAATGGGCTGATGACAAATAACAAACTAGAGTCCTGAAGAAGGTGACGCCACTATAGAGTCTATATTGTTTTCACGCGATTATAGCCGCCTGCTCCCTCAGGCGTTCGGTGCAACAATATGGCCGATATGTTCGATTTGCGTTGGAAACGTTGCGTTTTTTTCCTTCTGTTTGAAAGCCGGCCAGATAATTAGTGTCTAGGCTCACACTGTAATAAGCCATTGTGACAGAATAAGAACAATGGGTCTTTGGGCTTTAGCCTGGTAAATAGGTACACACGGCGGACCGCCGTTAAATCCTGGCAGCGAGACAACTGTAGCATGTGCATTGGGTTGCATCCCACTTTTTCTTAACAGCACGAGCAGGATGCGTTCCAGTGTTGTAAACGCTGCTGATGGTGTGTTTTCGCCTCGGTCTCAAACAAGATGTATTTCAGATAATATAATAGTCAAGGGGAAGCCAACTCACTCGCGCGAGCGTCGTCATTAAAAAGTTCTGCCTCAGCAAAGACGACAAGAGGTGGGCTAAAAAAACAAATGGCGGCCTTAGCATGCTTTTGCAGCGCTTCGCTCCACTTTCGAATGAGTTCTGCAATCGCTCAATCATATTCGTGCCGTCCTGTTAGTATTAGCGCGCAGGAGGCTGAGGCTGCACGGCACGTAGGGACTTTAATCCGTGATGTCCTGCCACAACTATCAGCCTGCCATTGTCTTGCGCTGTCGTGTCCTTCATGATCGATTAGCCCGGGCTATAAAAGAAGGGCTATCGATCAATGACAGTGGAGAGGTGAGAAAAAAAAAGGAGGGAGAGAGAGATGACAGCCGCAGACATGTCCGTTCCCTCAGCAAGGGGAAAAAGAGGGATGAGCCCCAGGGAATGAAGCGAGATTGTGTCTTGTGATGTTTATGCTGTTCATCACCGCAAACTGAAGTTTGCGAGCCAGCTAATCTGTTACATTGCGGCCTTGCGGGGAGGGCTGCGGTTATGTGGTGAAAGAGAAGCTGTTTTCACTTGCTTCTTGTGTGTGTATGTGTATTTTAAATGGGATACTGATTTATTGGTGTGATAGGGAAGCTCTGGGCGGTCTGAGCGGTTTATCACATCCTTGGATTTTCTTCTCTCCCTACAGGTTATCCAAACATTGTAGCAACGTATGGCCGCGGATACACTGGTTTCGCCCCAAGCTACAGCTACCAATTCCCTGGTAAGTTCCATCTTGTTAAGCTCTGTATGGTGCTTCTCTCTCCTGCTGCTGTCTGGTAATGGCCTCCCTGCTGACCGGCAAACTCGCAAACATCAATGCGCACCCATCCCTGCCTCTCGCTACACCCCAATGCTGAAAAACTTTACTGTGGCACTTTACACTTAAATACACATTCACATACTCAAACAGCATACATCTTGATGTACAAAGACACACATATTGCCTAATTCGCCCCCCCTGCTGAAGCCCCACATGCTTGTAGCTTTATAGATAACACTGCCATACGTGATGCTTTTAAAATCCGTGGGAGCTACAAACGAGCCTATGGCCTTCTCGTTTTCGATCCTTTGACTCAGCAGGGTTTTAGGGCCATCCTGACGAAGACAGGCCTTTTTTGTCTGGAATAAATGTGATGCAGCAAAGCAGCTCTATTATTTCATAGCCCACTTCTCAGAAGCGGCCTTTGGTAGCATGATGATCTGAAATGTGCTTAGTATTTCTTATCATGTTCTGCTCAGTGGTTTATCTGGTACTACTGAGTGTACTTAATTTGACACCTTGCAGATAATGCTACTAATGCCCAGTGAATCTCCTTATTTCTGATACACGTGTTTATTTTTGCATCTCTACTGATATTAAAAAAAATATCTAAGCAAGTCTGGTTAGCTGGTTTAGGCTGGGCTATCTGGCCTCACAGCCTGTAGATTTGAGTCTGTCTAGAACCCCAGGAAGTATCCATTTGAAAGCCCGAACTTTAATTTATTTTATTATGTTTATGTATTACTTTTAGGCAGACATGATTTAGTGGCTAGACCCATTAGTTTGTCACACTGGTTTTCCAATGTGAGCAACTGCTAAATGCCCAAAAAACATATATAGTCAATTTCAGCAGGGAAACCACTAGGCCATGTTGACATCTGCTGTTTGATGCTTTGCATAAATGTAAAGATCATGATTAATTATAGAATTATTGGAACTTCAAATGAATGTTCTTCATAAACACAAGACCACGGCTCTTGACGAATTTCAAAGCGACTTTTTGTTTACACAATTGATCCTCAGCTGTAAATATGTAGCTGTATATCATCTCTGTGCAATCAGAGTATCTTCAAGAGAGGTTGCAACCTTATTTATGTACATAAATGTATCATTTTTTGTCAGTCGCTCAAAGGCCCTCCCTGGCGATGAAATTCTTCTGTTGACTTGGTTGTTAAGTGTAAAGGTGGCTGTTTGTTGCATTGAGAAGAGATCCTTTAGCTGTCTTCTCCTTTGATGCCGGCGCACAAATTAACCTCAAACAATCTGTACAGGCGTCCCAAACTAACCGCCGAGTGCAGACAGAATATTCCAGTGGCGACTAAGATAAATAAATGGGGGTGGGGTGGGGTGATGGGCTAGAGTAATGGATAATGAGGAAGTGTAAATTGGCAGGCGCTTGCGGAAGAGCTGCTGTGACTAAGCCTGGTTATGGGGATTAAAACATCATTGTGGGCTCACTCTTTTCGGTGAGAAGTCTTAGCCTAGTGCCATGTTAGCAACAGTTCTGAGTCTAGCAAACATAACTAAGTCACCCATACAAATATATGTGTAGGCCTATATCTAAACACTAAACTCCCACGTGACGCTAAAAATATCTGAACGAATAAACGCATACCAGTCCGCCCATGCCGAAAGCCTCATAACACTAGCTGAAAAGCAATCGAGTGTATCGAATGCATATTTTTAGTGATATTGACCCTGGATATAGAGCTGAAGGTCCTGCTGGCATATGACTCACTGGAAAATAGGCTGCGAACCGCTTGACTTAAACTGCAGTTTCTAGTGCAAAAAGGTGCTTTTTTTTTTTCCTCCGCTCATTTAATCCCCCAGCTTTTCTTGTAAAATGATCTGCCCAGTGCCACTCCAAAAGGGTCCCTTCACTCTTCCATTTCAGATGTTGTCAATGACCTTGGTGTTGAACATATAGGGTGAAAAGGCTTTTTTTCCAGACTGCTTGTAGCACCTGGGATTTGCTATAAGCTCGGTTGCAGTGAAGGTTAAAAATTGACTGTTGAAAAGAGAAAAGGTAATTTTTTTCAAGGCACTTCTTGTAATCCGTGCAGGTGACTGGATTTGTAACAGGTCACATGGGGATGGTGCACATTTTCTCAGTCTGTGCATGTATGCAAGTTACCGTGTTGATTTTTAAAGAAAACAAGAACCATAAATTGCTTATCAATGGCACTCAGTTAAAAATAAAGCCCTGTAATGCTACAGTGTGTGTGTATGATCGATATACAGCGCATGTACCTTTCTAGTCCTCGTCCGGGAACAATTTTGATCACGGATGGATTTAGTGTTTTCTATGCCCCAAAGACATACAGGCATAAACAACCAATGGTGCTATGGCGGAGCTCCTGAGCAAGTGTTGCTGCTAATGTCATTTTCATACTAACATCCTCTGGTAGATAAGATAAGAAACAGCTGACAGCATCAGGCCACCTTCACTGTTATCTCCCCATTCACCAGGACACACGCACACACATTGTTCTTCTCATTTATGAGACTGAAAAGGGTGTTTCAGAGGCTATAAATCCATGAGAAGCACATCCAAAGCTCAGTGTCTATCCTAGTGGTGTGACGTTATAGTTGAACACCGTCATTAAAACTCTATAACCGCCAAAACCGCGTTGTTAAAATATCTTGCAGATAAGGTTATATAGGCAACTAATATCAGTGTTGGGGAGTAACGGAATACATGTGCTGGCGTTACTTATTCAGAATACTAATAGTCTCCACAGAACATATTCATTTTATTTTATGTTTCGTGTTCGCATCAGCGCAGTCTCATCCCAAGACGTCATATATCTGACGTCTCGGGACGTCTTTTGACCATACGTCAACATCCGCCATTTTAGGGTACCCTTTAATGTCGGTTAGATGACGTTATCGGATCCTAACCCTACCCCAGACCTTAACCTACCCCGTCACCTAACTGACGTTAAAGGTAAAGCGTCAGTTGTATGACGTCCCAGGATCGTCATGTAACTGACGTTAAAGGGTACCGTAAAACGGCGGATGTTGACGTATGGTCAAAAGGCGTCCAAAGATGTCAGTTATATGATGTCTTGGGATGAGACTGTGTTATTCGCATTTATGAGGAAAAAACAGTGTTACGGATGTGACCAGTCTGAAAGCACCACTGAAAGACGTGACATTTAATCACATCACACAGAGTAAAACGTTCACAGAACAGAGAGCACTAAACCTTTATATAAAGTGAATTTCGTTTTGTATTAAAGGTGCAGTTTGTATTTTTTAGCGACCTCTAGTGGTCCGGTTGAGAGTTGCAATAAGGGCTCACCCCTCCCTTTCAAAGAAGCTACGGTGGCTAGAACTGGACAAACATATTGTTGTCTGATACAGCAGAAAATAGCCAGAGTAAGCCAAGAGTGTGTAACATATTGTCACTGTTTCTGTACCTCAGTCCATTATAAACCTCATCATGGATAAAGTTTACAAAGCCATAGTCAGGCGAGGATCAAGGGTCTTAATATATAATATAATAATAGTAATCAGTTGATTGTCTCACAAAGGTAACCAGCACATTTCTCCCCACATAGCAAACCCATAATACAGCGAGGGAGAAGAACCACATAAAACTATATATTTTTTTCCAACAGGGTAGTAAAAGTTTGGCTAAGCTGGCTAAATATGAGCTGTTACTGTGCCTGGGCTGGTTAAAACGTAAAGCATTGTTTAAACATGAGCCCAAAGGTGCGCACGACAAAAACGACGTGATTGTAACAGTGTGCACGCCTCCCCTAAACACCATTTACTACACACAATAGGGTTTTTTTCTCTGATTTTGAAAACTTTGCGATTGACTTAAAATGCTTCCAAGATGAAAACATAGTTATGGATGTCATATTGCATTTGTGTTAATAGATACTCAAAATCTTTGCACATTGCACCTTTAATTGTATCTTAATTTTAAGCAATGTTTCATCAACCAATTGCCTGAATTTAATAAATAAGTAGTAAATATAGCAGGTGATAGATAATCACAAAACAGAGGCGCCGGCATGTGAACTGGAGTTCGTCTCATAAATGAATCGAAACTCAGCATATAAGGTAGCCTACTTGCCTCACAGATATGTCTACTTTTAAACGGAACAATTCAAACCAAAAGAAAACAGACTGCAGATCGCTCTCTGTTTATGCAATCCGTTTGAAATGTGCATTTTTTTCTGACTACTGCGAAGTCAGCGTCGTCAACTTCATCTTTGCAGCTGACACTGACGAAGAAAAACCTGTTTTTTTTTTGTTTGTTTTTTTGTTAAGGATTTGTTTACTGTGTGATTGATTTACTGGAAAGCACATTTGCTGCTTGTCGTCTTGCTGTTCATTTGAAATAAACGTAGAGCAAGTAGCTAATCAGCGTCTGATCATTTATTCAAACTAAGTTGCCCTATAACAGACGAACAACGCAATGACTCTAGCCCCCAGTCTATCCTGCAAGCCTGTGGATCCATCAGGCTTTTCCCGAGCTGTGAGAGAAGGTCTTCTCATTTTGCCGTAAATCTGTGGATTAAGGTTGCAGTGATCCAGAGGAGTTCAAGCAGAGGTGGTCTTATCAAAGACAATTGTTTAGTACGACTTTGTTGTCGTCTTGTGTTTTGTTTGTTTCTGTTTGATCTCGCCACCGCTTTTGGTTTACCAAGCGGAGAATCATCTCTTCTCATCTCTGTTCCGACGCGATTTCTGGCGTTTGACGCGGCTGGCACTGATGAGACCTGAAGGATATTCCAACATCAAGGTCGCCGCCACTCTCGGCCCAGTCAGAACAAACAGCGTGTTAAAATACCATCCTTTAGCTCTCATTCCTCCATTTATCCCTCTGTTCTCCTCAGGAGGAAGAAGAGAGAGGGCTGGAATTGATGCTTCACTTTTGATTAGGGCCCAATCAGTTATGCAAACACAGAGGCTGTCAGGGACAGGGCCGGCCTCGTCATACAGATAACACGACCAGGCTTGCAGGATATTGGAGTGCAAACAAATAAATAAAGATGCTGTTTTGGCTGACCACAGACCCTCTTTGTGTGGCAGACGAGGGAGACCGAGAAGAAGAGGAAATTGTGAGATGACAGAAAGGAGTGAGTGGCACTGGCTGAGAGGAAAGTATGATATGAGCCCTGCCCCGCTGAGCTTGGCGGCACCAACAGACTTTAGGAGAGTGGCACAATTTCTTTTCTCGGACCCATTGTAAGGAGAGGACCATAAAAGGAGAGAAAGTGGATGAACAGGCAACAGTGAAGTCTCCTGCAGCTGTTCTACCCCATTCAGCTCTTCACCCAAATTAGCTCTAATTGAAAAGGCTGCTTATTAACTCAGTAGGCACGAGGCAAACACATTCACCATGTTACATGCTCAAAACGGGGACCGCTGTGTCGGACACACTCGCCACACACACGTGGCTCTTACAAACGCATCCCGCCGCTTCATTTAGGGGTAATTCTTGACTGACGTGGTCTGCGGCGGGCAGATGTGTGTGTTTACGGAGTAAACTGCGTGCATGGTGGCAGAGGTCATTTTGGAGGTGGCCTCGTAGCGATAGATTAGACAGCCTGTCTCATGCGCCCTGCCTGCTGTAATCACACTGATGACTCATCCGCTGTTCCCCACAGTCAGGCTGAATCCCTGTCATATCCTACTCTGCACTGCAGAGGCGGTTTAACCAGTACGGGTTTAATTAGCAGCTTGTATCAGATCCACAACTCAGACATGGAACTCTGAATGGAATGCCTTCTTTTGCCTTTAGGGAAGCTCTGCAAAATGTCACATGACACTGCACGATCACAGTCAATCAAAGTGCATTTTAGGTTTAACATAAAGTTAAGTGGAGAGGCAATTTGAACTGGTGAGACGGTTAGTTAAGACGGAACTTAAGATCAACCTTCCTTTATTGACCCAACCGGATACAACGCAACAGATGCTTATTGTTCTGACCTACTACGTCAAGCGACAAGCTATAGAACATTTAGTAGGTTTCTTTGTTTCTTTCATTTTAATTCTTTTTATATAGTGTTTTTATTTATTTATTTTTGATTTTATTTAAAAAAAAATATATATATATTGTTACATTTAATTGTTTTTATTTTACATTTTTGTTGTTTGTTTTACTTCGCTTTTTTATTTTATTTTGTATATTTATTTATTATTTTGTTGGTTTAGTTTTATGGATATTTAATTTTTTTGTTTATTCTGTTCCATTATTATAGTGTTTTTTATTTTTATTTATAAAGTACAATTTAATACAACCACAAAGGGGCCTAAAGTGTGCCAAGAAAACATCCCCCACACCATTACACCACCACCACCAGCCTGCACAGTGGTAACAAGGCATGATGGATCCATGTTCTCATTCTGTTTACACCAAATTCTGACTCTACCATCTCAATGTCTCAACAGAAATCGAGATTCATCAGACCAGGCAAGATTTTTCCAGTCTTCAACTGTCCAATTTTGGTGAGCTCTTGCAAATTGTAGCCTCTTTTTCCTATTTGTAGTGGAGATGAGTGGTACCCGGTGGGGTCTTCTGCTGTTGTTGCCCATCCGCCTCAAGGTTGTGCGTGTTGTGGCTTCACAAATGCTTTGCTACATACCTCGGTTGTAACGAGTGGTTATTTCAGTCAAAGTTGCTCTTCTGTCAGCTTGAATTAGTCTGCCCATTCTCCTCTGACCTCTAGCGTCAACAATTTTGATTTTGTTACATTATATTGTGGTTTATGTATTTATTATATTTTATTTATTTTGTCATGTAGAATTATTTGCAATAAACTTGGCTCATCTCTAGGATGTGTTCAAACTTTGCTTTCTCAAAGATTTTTAAAAACTTTATATCTTAAAAAAAAAGAAGATTAAAGCTTGATAGTATCCCACTGTCTTATAATAGAATGAAAAAGGTTCTTAAAATAAAATAAGTGTCAGCATGATGCTTTTCCTGGCCTGCCAGCTTCAGCTAATAGCCACTTTCTGACATGTCAGCTGGGGCCACTTCTCACTGTCTCCCATTCCTCTGGCCAGATCACTCTTGCAGAACTTTAGCACGGCACCTATGCTGCCTTACAAACATTACATCCCTAAAGAAATGTGAATTCTAGAAAATGTATGGATAGATGCACTACAATACAATTAGATTGGCATGAGCCCGCTGCCATTTCTGTCTGTCGTACTAACCACAGATCTGCCCCCTCTCACATGGTCATCAATGAGAAGAAGTCCAATGTCCTCAGATAAGCTTCTTAAAGAATCTGACCTGATGAGTGAGTGACTTTGCCCCCAACTCCCGGAATAATCCCCATGCCCCTCTACCAGAGATATAGTATATGTCTGGCCAGTAATTGCCCTCATCAAGGAGACGGCCAGTGGAGGAGACCTGTCCCAGTGCCTCAGTCTCATTATATGTGCTCATGCTGATGGCAGTGATTGGACCTGAATCCAGGGGGCCAGGCAGCCGCAGGGGAGGTGGGCTGGTTTGCTCTAGCCGTATGAGGTTTTACTGATGTCTAGGCAGGTTCTGACATTAGCAGGCCGACCAGATCCGGATATTTCAATTCCCTGATGCCATGATCTTCAGCAGAGTAACAAAGTTCACAGCTTCCTTTCTCGATTGGGGTTGAACTTTAGATCCTGAATTAAGATCCTGTTTGCCGAGCACATGGCATTACACATTTCTGTTTTTAACTAATGAGATGGTTACATCACAGGACATATATCAATATGACATTCTGAAGCGGTGACTTAGCCCTTTGGATTCCCCGTTGTATTCTCAGGCATTGACTTGCATTTTCTTAGCCAAAGCTTTATCAGTAATATGTGTGCGGTGGTGTCAGGCTGTTCTTTTACTTTATTTGTTTTGTGCACCAGAACTGATATGTATTTTTCTTTGCTGCTCATTACCGCTTTGAGAAAATTCTCTCTTTTTGAGTGGTTGTAGGTTTTATTGCCTCGTGTAAAGTGGCGTCTTCTCTAAACTGCCTCCCCTTGCACAGCTTCTTCCCCTGGGTACAGTTACACACATCTTCCTCCAAGATGTTCCTCCATCCCCCAATTTCCCACTCAGAGTTTAAGCATATGTAAACCAGGTGAAATGACTGTTGTATGCAAATGTTTAATAACTAGCATAGCTTGTAAGGTTGATATACACTTAGCTTTTGACATCCTTTGCTAATGTCACATCTTTTGTAATGTATAGTACCCAGCCGTGTGGCTGTTTTGTGATGATATTCAGAAAGCCCTCCTGGCCTATTTTATACAGGCCTGAGATGATGGATGTACTAGAGAAATCTGGTCATGCCTTCTGCCTTCAGAAATTGCTCTATAAGATGCACTATTAGTCAGACACAGCTTCACAGCTTGTATGTGATGCTCCCTGTGGCCGTTATATATATTCAAGTGTTTTTCCCCTTAGTGTGCTTCTCAGATCAATGAAAACATTGCTTGTTTATTTAACCTCTGTTCATGAGTGGACCATAGTACATTCTCACACTTTTCAGAGTGGATATAAAGGCAATCATAATTCTTGAAAACGTACTTTCCTCTATGTTATGTTGTATTTTATCGAATTGTATTGTATTGTTGTGTATTATATTTTATTATACTCAATGTGGATTTAGGGGTTCTATTTGGTTGCTAGGGTCTTTTGTGTGTTTTCGTGCTTTCTATTAGGGTGGTTTTTATTACAACTATTACAAAAAATATAATCATGGTTATTTAGGTCAATATTATAGTCATGATTATTTCACACGATTATGTGTGGGCGATGTGACCAAAAGTAATTTAGTTAAAAAGCTAATTACAAACAACAGGACAAAGATACAAATGAAATAAACAGTGATTTATGTTTTTCAAATTTTCATGCAAGTCTAACTAGGCTTAAATAAATTGAATAATAAAATGTAAAATAAAACAGCATATAGTCTTTACTGTATCAATTATTCTTATTAAAGCTGCGTAAGTCAGTCAAGAACAGTGAGTGATTATCTTGTTTTCTTTTGTTGTTTGATTAATATTAGTGACAAAGATATTATATATTGAAAGACAATGCACTCATATTACCATTAATGGGAGTAAGTGCAACGCGCAATGTGGCGAAATAAGTCTCGCTTTTTGAATATAAGAGCCAAACCCTGATTGGTAAAGTCGTCACGTCACTGCAGCTCTGGTTGCTATAGAAACAGTAAATGCTCTGTGACGTGCGCTTAGGACTGCACATACGCGTAGGACTGCGAATTCTGCACATCTTTTTGACGCTATTTTATCATAAGAAACCACAGGTTATGAGACAGGTTGTTGTCAGATTTTATTGATTTCAAATATGAAATTTATTTGTATGCTTGGTTAACAGCTTTGGAGAACTTGATGTTTTCCCATTCAAAGAGATCGGAGCTGCTCTTGCTTGACTAAAATATTTGTCCATTTCAAAGATGGCCGCCAAGTAGGCTTGCCGCGATAGACGGTGTTGACGGTGTTACCGGTTTTAAGCCCCATCACCGGTGACATCACTTTCCCACCGTGACACCGCGATGTCTTGACTTTTTTTTTTAAAGTATTCGTTTTTGCTAAAATATTTATTTGAATTAATTAAAAATAATAATTTTCAATTATTTAGTTCTGAAGAGAGCATTATAATTAAAAATGAACTGCGCAACGCGTGCCGTCACGTCACAGATCAGCAAGCATCAGCATTCCATTTAGCACGTGTGGAGACGAGAACGAGTCAAATTACAGAAAAGCAAGATAATGGCGGAAGATTTGGTGTCAAAACGCAATGCAAAAGCGCCTGTTTGGCAATATTTTGGCCAATATATATTAATGTTAATAAATGCCAATTTATAGTGTTTTACTTTTTTTTAGAGTGCTGTCATTTATGTAGGCTAAGGTCCTTTTTAAAGTTTTTAATTTATATTCGTCTCTTTTTATTTGGTTTTATCTTATTTAAACTTTGTTTAATTTATTTAGGCCTATTTTGTTTTCTTATTCGTTAATAAACGTTTATTTTTTTTTGGGCCCACAGTTTGCCGATTTTCACTTTTTTCAGCCTATGCATGGGGTTATTTTTATTCGTTCGTTATGCTAATAAAAGTTCTGTCTATATTTTATTCGTTTATTATTCTAATAAAAGTGCTGTCTAAATAAAAGTTTATTGTCAGCGAGTTGTTTTTTTTTTTTTTTTTGTCCATTCCAGCAATTGACGCTGAATTGCAATTGACGCTTATTTCGAAAGTGAAAGTATGTCATTTATGTAGGCTAAGGTCCGTTTTGAAGTTTTTATTTTATATTCGTCTCTTTTTAATTGGTTTTATCTCATTTAAACTTTGTGTAATTTATTTAGGCCTGTTTTATTTTCTTATTCGTTAATAAACGTTTTATGGTTCTTATTTGTTTGGGCCCACATTTTGCCGATTTTCACTTTTTTCAGCCTATGCATGGGGTTATTTTTATTCGTTCGTTATGCTAATAAAAGTCTATAAATAAAAGTTTTATTATCAGCGAGTTGTTTTTTTTGTCCATTCAAGCAATTGACGCTTATTTCGAAAGTGAAAGTATAACGCACACGCATTTAAAAGCTATTTAACCCCCCCGCCCTGCCCTCCACAGTGACACCGGGATTACCGGTGTTGTCACACGTCGATTAACCGGTGGGAAATTTTCCTCACCGCAGCAACCCTACCGCCAAGTGAAATGACTTGTCTTGAAGGGACTTTGCACAGACATCAGCAGGTTTATTAGGCCGCTGTCACTTTAAGACTTAATGCATGGGTTCAATATAGTGAGACACATTAAATTAAGACATAAAGTGAATTTACTATTTAACTATTTTAAGTGAATATTCTCCGAACACAGTATTTTTTTTTTTGATAATTGTAAATTTGTCCATGTATGCATGCACCCAAAACTCAAAGCATACTTTGGTTGTCCGTGTTCCGTTCCTCTCAGATCTCGCACACAGTCCAGCAATAGAATGCACTGTATGAAAGTCACGTTACATGATTCGACGGATTTGTACATTAAGTTTGACCTTTTATAAAGGAGCTTAAGCGTACCACTGTAAAGGAACGGAATGCTGGCCAAAAATAATTTTTATATTGAGTATTGTTTTTTGTTATCGTTGGAAGCCAAAATCGGAATCAAAACTAAAATTTGATTAATCGCACAGCCCTACTTTCTACGGTGTTCTAGGTGGTTACTAAGAAGTTGCAGGATTTGTATCTGGTTTGTAGAGATTGCTAAAATATTTGAGGTGTTTCAAGAGTTTTCTGTGTGGTTGTCCGATGGTGTTTTGAGTGGTTGCTAGGGTGTTTTAGATAGTTGTCTGGGTGTTCTGAGTATACAGTATTTTTTATAGGGATGTCTCGACTCCCGATCAAGTCATTTGTCTCCCAGATCTGATCTGACTCATTAAATATTGAGTACCCGTGAGTCTTGTTCCAATGCTTGTATTTTACCAGTGCATGGTTCACACTTCAAGTGCATTTAAAGTTATTAAAATCAATCCAATGTATTACAGGGATATGCAGAGTGTGCTCAGGGGAGCATCTAACACCACAGAGTAATTCCAAACTATCACTGCAGTAATTATACTGTACATATAGTATTTAATTCTAATGAGATACTCTCTATATATTGGTGAATTAAACATTTGTAGACATTGTAAACCGACTGTGTAGCCACAATGATGAATATGGGACTACTGGTATAAACGTATTTTATATTACTGTATATGTACAATAAGCAGAATAAAAAAAAATAAAAAAAAAATGATTTAATTTTAGTTTTGCAGCCAGAATGCCAATCTGTCAAGTCCAAAAAAGACAGAACCCATAGCAATATGTTATGATCTCTTAGGTGGTCTGAAAATAATAAAATAAACAAATAAATTACTTTTGACTGTTTCGTTACAAAAGTGCATATCGAATTTGTTAAACTATAGGGGACTATAGCTAACTATAGGGGAGCCAATATAGCGTGTCAGACTTAAACGTGCTTGTCTGACACGCTATATTGGCTCCCCTATAGTTTTTTAGGCTGTTCTGGGTGTTTGCTGTGCGGGTGCTAGAATGTTCTGGGTGAATATTCTGCCTAGTATTATATTTTTGTCCATAGATAGATCTGCCACTCTCTCATTATTAGTCAATGATATATATTGTTTTACCTGTTTCACTGTGTGAAAAAACACATAGTATGCGATTTAAGGTGCCATTCAAATCATAATTTGTTTACGGTCCTGGATGACATGAGCGTAATTGTTCCGTAACCATAATCGAATGTGGTAAACGCTCGCCTCATCTAAATAATCACTGCTGAATTCACACCTTTCCGCCACAAGCAACTGAACCCCTACAGCCAGCGTTGACCCACGATTCTCACACCTGTAATTCCCGAAGCCACACACTCCGGAGCAGCGACATATCTCGTGTCTCCTTCGCCCTCAGCACCCTCATTAGTGGTAAATGTGAGCAGGAGGGCGTAATACGGAGGAGTTCTCTGCTGGCGAACGCCACTCAGGCTTGTGCATTTGGAAGCCTCATTGCCCAAGCTCCCGGCAGTCTTTGAAAGCTTTGCAGAAAGGCCCTTTTGAAAGTAATACAAGTCAAGGGCTTCTACTAGAGAAGTATGACTCACCTCTCGTTTGCCAGATGAAAAGATGGTTGGCGAGATTGCTCTTTTCTTTTATCCTCCTTTTTAGCACTTGCATTTTTTTTTTTTTTGCGCAATTCATTCCTTTCTTGAATGTCTTTTATAATGTCTACGTCAACTAATAGTGCTTTTTGAGTGTGGTTCAAAAGCAAGGGCACTGTTCCTTTTCTTTGATTCAGTTTCATTAGTGGTTTAAATGATGTTCTGATGCATCCAATATCAAATTCATCAGATGTATTGCCATTTCTGTTTTAATGTTAGAAGCCCCACTAATCTCATTTAATGGCCATTATGACTTAAAATCATGATCGACCATGTCTAATTATTTAATGTCTATGACTCACAGATTCAGCAAAGAAAACAAACTGTGCGCAGTCCAAACTGGAATGTCTCCAGAGGACTGCTGGCAAGAACAAACAGGCATTAGCGATCATAAAATAAAAATTGCAGATTCATAAAATGCACCGAGGAGATTTCAGGAGGCAGAGGAAAAGAAGTGAGGGGGCAGCAGGAGGAAATAGCTTGGAAGAGGGAGAGGGGACGAGTGAGGACGGCATCTCCTTCAGGGCTCTAGGGTGGAACAGATGTGTCCTTGTCCCTACTCCAGGCCAATCCGGCTCAGCCGAGCACGGCCACTGACAGAGCAAACAGGCTGGAAAAATGGGTAAAAGTGGAAAGCTAAATTTTGGCGTTATGTCCTCGGTAATAGAGAGGCCATGAAATTGATTTTATTCTGCCAAGTCGTTCCTGGGGGATAACACTCACCCCTCCACCCCACGTCCCTTTCTCTCGCCCCGCCGACCCTCTTCAGGAACAAAGCACTGACGATACGTGCGAATTAACCTTCTTAATTTGCGCTTTTTCTGAGTAGGTAATTTGTTTCCAGAACTTTCTAGATCTACACCACACAGGCATCTGCATTTAATATTGACATCAAACAAATGATTATGGGGTGGAGAGGTACCCGCTCAGAAAAAAATTGAGTTCAGCAGCTCTGCAATTAACGTCGGTATTGACGGGACACAGCAGGGTGCATGTTTACCATTGTCTGAGAGATGTTTTACTCGTGTCAAGAGCCGGTTCTTTTCTGAAGAGACTGATAAGTGGGACTAAAACTAATATTTACAGTACATGAAATGCAGCCTCTCAGATGATGATTCAGAATGCTCTCACTTTTAACTTCATCTAAAAAATGAAACAGTGAAACACTCATGTCGTTCTAAACCAAGCGTGCCGCACAAGCCCTCAAAAGTGAAGCCAAAACATCTCGATCGCCCCCCAGTGACTGGTCCTAGTATAGGTCATAAACCCCGCCTCTCCATGTTATTCAACGAGACGTGAGAACAACTAAACAATTAAATTACACTTCACATATCCTTTTTCCAAAGACAGTTTGTGTCATTTAATGTAGTTTCTATCACGTTGATGTAATTTCAAGTGTTTGTTTTTTAAAATAAGTTTCTTTTTAGTTAATTATGTGATGTGTGCTGTGACATCATGATTGACAGGTTCTCTATGCGAAGTAATCACTGAAGCACCAGCGGACTTTTATTCATAATGTTGACTATGTGGTTAGTAGTTGTATTTACCTGATTTTAACGAGGTACTGCAATCAGCAGACATCGTTGCAGAGGAACGAAGCAGACTGAGGAGAAAAATGCAGGGGTGTGTGCTTGCGTTTGATTCAGCGAGAATGAGGGCGGGGCATTGATTTTGCGTCTTTGCTTCCTGATCACGACTGCGCATGTCTAGTCCCGAAAACGCAAGTGTGCAGACTCAAGTTCCAAGATGTCAGCGCCATATCGGGACACTGGTGGTTTTACTTCTATCTGATGGAAAAGAGCGAAGGGGCATCGTCCATCTTTTTTTATAGTCCATGTTCTAAACCAGTATGACTAACTTTCCTGTGTGGAACATAAAAAGAAGGAAGTCAGTGGGGTCCAAACAATATAAGGGTGAGAAAGTTAGTTTAGGGCAAACTATCCACTTAATTCACTTAACTCATTAATCATTATTACCTGAAAAGTATTGATCAGCAATAATTCAATTAAAATGTATTGTTAGAGTATTGTGTTAATTTAGCGACATGTTAACATGTTTGTTTCTTGAATGAGTAGAGATTTGTTTTTATAGATTGAGTTCCCTCCTGTATATAAACGTAATGTTTTGAAGCAGTGTTGTTGGCTGTGGACAACATGAGTAAATTAATGTGCATCAGTTCTACCCTGTTACCCCCAACGCTGTATATAAGTGATATGTTTTGGCACATACACATCTGTCTTAATGTGTTAGCTTTGTGATTGACATGTTGTCTCATACATGCAGGGTTTCCGCATATTTTTTCAGAAATGCTGTGAAAACACATTGTCAAAGTCCAAGGTGATTCTCTTAACTGGAAGCAACTATTTCATTTGAATAAGAATCATCAATCACTCAATTGAATTGTTGGCTGAAATATTCAACTCCAGCCATACTATATAGGCTTTACTTTAATTTATCTGGATGTTAAGCACTCGGCCCCATTGTTCAGTTTTACAGCTAATCTTGTCCTAAAGACTCGTATTTGATTAGGCATTAGCAGCACATGAAAGGTTATTAAGGCCACTAATATGAGGGTTTGGAGGGCGTCTGTGCTGAAGAATAGGAGGGAACTCGTAAGAGACAGGGCTAATTACCATCCATCCTTCTATGTGAACCCAACCATCTGCCAGTGTCACCCACTTATTGTCTATTGGCTTTCAATCATGAACGGACCGCTGCAGCCAAAGATGTGTGTTTTAATTAGAGAGCTGCTCTATAATTATATTTATATTATAATAATGACTTTGACGAAGCGTTTGAGTGGATGTCCTTCATTGTTCACTAAAATGATAATATTTAATTATGATGTTTGAACACTGCAGATTTGAGCAAGCTGAGTGGTTCTCTGTCTCTTTGACACGCACACGTGGGCATTCACTCATACTCTCACGTTCTAGCTCTCTTTTCCAAGCACACGCAAATACCGAAGACAAGACATGTTACCGCCATGTACAATAGTGCCATAGTGCTCATTTGCTCAGTTTGACCTAGTGAGCTGCTTGCTTAAGGTGTTATGAGCCTTAAAGGAATAGTTGACCAAAAAAAGTAATCTCTCCAAAACTGTACGACTTACTTTCTTCTGTGGAATACAAAAGAACGTGACGCATGTTTTGTTGTTTTGCTTTTTTCAAACACTATAGTCAGTGGGCTCAAATGTTATTTTTGGACCCCGCTGGTTTTTATTGTAGGGACAAAATACTTGAAGCATTCTTCAAAACGTATGATCCATTTACAGCTTCCCAACAACATGAGCGTGAACAAAAGATATCATTTTCAGTTTTGGGTGAACTACCCCTTTGAAATGTTTTCCTGAAATGTTGAAAATGTTTGAAATGTTTTCCCTTTGAAATGTTCAGCCTCCTTTTCTCAAATTGTAAGCAATACATTTCAATATTGGTAAAAAAAAAATAGTTTAGGGTAATTAAAACAAGTTATTTTACTTGGTATCTGTGACATTAGCTTAGCAACATGCTAACCTCAGAGTCTGTTGTAGCCCAGGTTTGATTACGGGAGGGGGACCTAGTAACATTGCTGGGATCAGCAGGGCACAAACTAACGCATATTGGTTTTGGCTCAATTAATTAAAAAAATAATTAGGTTAGATTAATATTTTTTTTTATACAAGCAACATACACTTCTCTGCTACAAATGAACACTTAAAGTTTTTTTCTAGGACCTACCATTTTCGTACAGTTGCACTGGAAGTGACAGAAGTGCAAATGTTACAAATTACCCCATATGTGGGGTTAATTGTAACAGACAGAGGGGTTAGGTGTAACACACATAATTCAGTACTATTTTAATTGTATAAATTGATATTGTTTGTTCATCTGTATAGATAGATATCAATACATACATCCCTCATCCTCTATTATGATAATCATCCCTCTATTACGGATCAATATCATGGATAGAAAGGGGCTGCACAGTTTTGCAATAAATAATAATAAATAAAATCATAAAATATTGTAATTGCAATTATATCAGGTTTGTGTGTGGCAGCTGCATGTAAAATTATTATTAATAATAATAATAACAGTAATAATTATACAAATGAGCTTTATTGCATTAAAAACAGGCCATATTTTTAATAAATAAACAAGTGATCGGTGCATAGTAAACTCAATTTTAAACATTTTAAATTCCAACATTGTTTGTGAAAGTCCAACAAAGTTAAATGTATACATAAATACTCAAACCTGAAAAGTTGTGTGGCTCCGTTTTCATTTGATTATCATTATACACTTGGCGGCTTTTAACCCCGCTGTGTATTACATATTTTAAGCCGAGCTAACAGTTGCTAGGAATTGCTGACATGATTCAAAACGGTGCTGTGTTTGAGCCAACAAGACAGTGATTATGGCAATATAAAGTTAGATTTGGAAACGTATACACCCAACTCAGAAACCAAAAAAATGATGAAAAAATGTACTTGCACTTCCAGTATCTCCACAAAATATTACCGAAACCTTCCACAAATCCATGGGAGACCGTCTTCTGGCAGCGAGAGACAAATAGCGTAAACACAACCTGTGTGACCCTGAGTAACTACATAAAAGGTCCATGTTACATTTACGCATCGAAAACAAGTTCGCTAGTGTTGCACACGTTGTCACATCCTTTAGATTTTCCTTGCAAAATCGACACCGATTCCTTTACTCTAAAAAATGCTGGGTTGTTTTAACCCAATTTTGGGTAAATTGTGGACAACCCCAGCCATTGGGTTACATTTTTAAATTACATTTTTAACCCAATGGCTGAGTTTGTCCACATTTTACCTGAAATTGGGTTAAACAACTCAGCATTTTTTAGAGTGAAGGAATCGGTGTCGATTTTGCAAGGAAAGTCTAAAGGATGTGACAACGTGTGCAACACTAGCGAACTTGTTTTCGATGTGTGCATTACACATCACAATCAGAGTAGTTTCCGGATTCTCTGTGTGAAAAGGGGCTTTGGAATCAACTGTGAATTTCCGAAAAAGTCACTTGTGAGTTTACATGATGATTAGAATGCTGCCTCAGAAAGCAGCTTGCTATTTAGGCAAAAAGGCAGCTCTCTAGGCTTTGGAAGAGCGCTTTTGTTGTTAGTGGAAGGTAGTCATGCATACAACCATCAAGCCAATGTCTTGTATACATGAAACTTGGACTTTGCAGTGCATTCATCATGTCGGTTTACTTTCACACATGCATCATCACGTCCTCTCCCTTGCTGCCATGCCATACAGTACCTGTTACTTTCCCCTGTGTGATGCACTTAAAGTGAATTAAAGGGCACTTGGAATCGAGCAATTAATCCCTGATGCCTAATCTTGTAATAACACCATAAAGAGCCACTAAACCGGGAAGGAGATGAAGACTCTTTCATCCAGCCCTGCTCACAAATCACGGTGCCCGTGCAGCACCAGGGGCCCGGTGTGACTGTAGCATCAGTTCACACTGCCTGGAGACCAAATTATCCTCCTGATTGATTGGGTTTCAAGGTATAAACCGGAGGACGATTCGCCTGCTCGGCTTTACGACTCTCTGTCTCGGTCCCTCGTTCTCCCGCCCAAACATGAGCGGCAGCGCAGAGATAAGTGACTTAAGTGGACTACAAAGTGTTGGGAGCGTGGAGCCATTTCCATATCGCCTTTGTGCTGCAGATGCCGGTCATGGTTGGAGTTAACCCTATAGTGTTGCGCTGGATCATCTTTTTGGCTCTTGCCGGATTTCATTCCTCTCTGCCTTTATGGAAGTCGAGCTGTGGTTTCTGACTCGCCCCTGGTCTCGTGTCTCTTTTCATCTCTTCAAAGACCGTGAATTTGTGATTTGTACGAGGTGTTATGGAAGATAAAGCTGCATGAGTAGAAAATGCTAATTTGCTTGATGAATGAATGTCTATTGCGTGTTGTGATGCTAAAGGCAAAAAAAAATTAGTAAATGACTAAATGTTATGAAATTAGGCCAATGTAAAAAACTTTTTTGTTTTTATGTTTTTGCCTAAAAATACTCTTCATTTTTATCAGTCAATTATTTTTATAAAAAAATATTTTTGTATGATTTTTTTAACACTTTTTAAATTATTTATAAGACCATTTAATAAATTTTGAGTGCATAAAAGTGTTACTGACTAGATATTTCATATGCCACTGATGTCAAAACATATCAACAGGATGTTAATATAATCTGACATATTTGGTGCCACATCGAATTCAGTCCCACGAATAAAATGATTCAATTTCGCTATTGTTCTATTTCAGTCTAAAGTGATTTTTCTTTTCTTCAGGCTAATGTTAGGTTCTTGAATAACGGTAGTTAGTTCTATTTCCACATTTAAATCATTCTTTTTTTAAGTCCTTTTAAATGTGTATTATAGCTGAAATCTAATTAGTTTATCACAGTAACTTGACTGCACAGGCTCAGTAGCATATCCTAAAGTCTGATGCTCGGCCGTGGCCCTCCTGCTGTGTGTTTCAAACAGATAAGCTAAAGAGCAGCGTGGTCACCCATGCAGAAATACCCAGAGTGCATTAGGGCCACTGCAGTCTCCTCCGCATTTGGAAGACGCCCACAGTAAACGGTGTATTACAGCATCCTGCAGAACCTGCACAGACACTGCAGCAACTTTATGAGTCAGTAATGTTGTGAGGTAGCTTGATCCTGCTTTTTTTCTAATTTATCCTCTCCTCTCATTTTCCCTCTCCTCCCTTCACTACTCCCTGTTCCTTCTCTTTCCTCTTCTGCTGTCCACTCCTGTTTACCACTCTATCCTCTTCGCTTACACCGTTCACCCTGTTCCCTGTTTTTACTTCCCTTTCATTCCTTCGCTAATGCCCATTTTCCACCATGTTCCCAATTTTTGTTCTCAACTCTCCTTTTTACATCATTTTTTCTTGTTTCTCTTTCCTCTCTTCCCTCATTTTCTGCCCTGTTCCTTATTTTTTTCTCCTTTCCTCAACTCTTATTCTTTTACTATTCCTCATTTTACACCCTATTACCTAACTTTCTGTTCCTCTCATGACTCCCTTTTTCCCCTCACCTCTATAATTCCTCATTTCCTGTCTTTTTTCCTTCTTTTTATACTCCCATTCCCTCTGCCTTCTCCTCCACTATCCACTCTTCTCTTATTCTTTCACTATTGCTC
Organism: Pimephales promelas; assembly: GCF_988280905.1. Lineage (NCBI taxonomy): Eukaryota > Metazoa > Chordata > Actinopteri > Cypriniformes > Leuciscidae > Pimephales > Pimephales promelas. The sequence continues at coordinate 18,633,723 of NC_142784.1, forward strand.
ATTTTACACCATTTTCCCTCTCTGTTTACTCTCTGTTCCTCTCATTCCCTCACGACTCCCTTTTTCCACCCTGTTCCTCGCCTCTGATTTCACTATTCCTCCTCACTTCCTGTCCTTTTTCCTTCTTTTTATACTCTCATTCCCGCTGCCACACTCCTCTTATTCTTTCACTATTACTCATTTTACACCATTTTCCATCTTTGTTTACTCTCTATTCCTCTCATTCCTTCACTACTCCCCTTTTCCACCCTGTTCCTCGCCTTTTATTTCATCATTCCTCCTCATTTCCTGTCCTCTTTCCTTCTTTTTGTACTGTCATTCCCACTGCCTTCTCCTCCACTATCCTCTTTCCTCAACCCCACCCCCACCCCTCGCACAGGCTTCCCGGCAACAGCGTACGGTCCCGTAGCGGCGGCGGCGGCAGTGGCGGCAGCGCGTGGCTCAGGTAGGGGGGCCCGTGGAAGAGGCGGCTACGCAGTATACCCTCAGAGCACAGGGCCAGGTAAACGCTCTGGCCGTAGATCTGTGTGACTGCTGCTCTCTTCATGCTGCTCTTAACTCTAGCCGCCTCTGTCCTCTCTCACACACATATACACTCACAAATACACACAGTCTTTAGTTAGAAGGAAAGGACAGGACTCAAGGCTCCTGCTTTCTTCCCCTCCTTTCCTGTTGTGGATGTGATTTATGGCGCTGGCAGAAGTTGGCCCACTACCCATTGGTCCAAAACCATTCATTTCCCCCGTTTTCTTAAATTAGTTAATGTCAGGATTTTGGTCGGTGGAACTGGTTACAGATCAGGGCGCAAGGGCTGGCTTCTGCTCGCGCTGCCATTTGTACTTTACCGTAGCTGCTGTATTTGTTTCGCTAACCCCCCTTCCACCCCCCTCACACAAAACACCATTACAAACAGACTTACACGTGGGAGCCTTTTCTTTTCTCATGGTTTGTTGGCTTTTCACATTTAATCGTCGGTGCTCTTGGTCATTAATGCCGCTTTCCGTCATTCGGATTTTGTTCGCCTTTGACTAGAAACACAGTGTGTGCACATTAAACAGTTCCCAGTCGCTTCTTCGTTCCTCTGTGACTATTGATCCGGAGGCTGGATAGCTTAATCTATCAATCTGACTTTGTCTGTAAGATGCAAGGATACTTAAATAAATAAACAGCAGGGAGGAACAGCCCTCGGCCTTCTCGCTGACGTCTGGCCTTTAGCACAATGGGAAATGATGGCCTTGGCTAATTGGCCATCAGAAAGTCATTCCATAGCAGGTGTCAAGTTTATTTATACACATTCACACACTAAAAAAAAAAAAATCAGAAATTGAGAAAACTCTAGGTAACCAGCTTGACTTTGAGTATACTCAACTTATGGATTTTTTTGTACCAACTTAGAGTTGTTCAAACAATGTAAGAAGTTTAACTCAAAAGTTGAACTGTTTTGAAGTTGAATCCAAGTTCAAGTGTGGATCCAAGTTCATTAGACTAGCATTTTACATTAAGCTGAGCATTAAGTTAAGTCCCCATGCTTTGACCAAAAACTACAGAGCCCGTCCGGCAAGTCATTTGTGGGAGAAAAAAAAAAACGAATCCCACAAATCTGTGGTCATAGTTTTGAATTTTTTTTTTTTGAAAAACCAGTCCTACTCATTTTTAAATTGTTCCCTCAGATTAACAAATCATGCCGACGGATTAATAAACCATACCATGAATTTCCAAACCGTGCATTTAGATTTGTAAACTGTATTTTTTTTTTCTTTTTTTCGTTCAATCCATACCCACAAATTCATAATCTGTGCCCATGGTTTTCGCAATCCGTTCCCATAGTTTTTCAAAGATTTGTTTTCCGTTCCTCATTTTAAGAATCTGTAGTCTACCAACACAAGAACAGAACAATCTCCCGATTCGTTAACTAAATCTTTTTGTATATTGTTTTATTGTGTATTATTAAATTGAATACAGCTGTCTTAACTGCATGCTTAAATTCTTGGCTATAGTGGGGATGGGATGGATAACTACACATTGCAAAGTTTCTGGAATGACAACCATACCTAAATACGCGATTGAATCTGATAGACAACCGTAGCATTGGACGGAACAAAACAATCTCTGTCAAATGATCTGTGCACTAAGTCCTGAAGTATAAATGCAAAATCATAGACCTGGCACTTTTATCTACTGTATGTAATGTGTTACTTTGTTGTTCACTTTTGAAATCATACACTCAGTGACTTTTTACATTTAAATGTACAGATTTTAATATATAAAAAAGTTCTAAGTACTTTGTTTTATAACCTGTCCTGACGGTGATTATTTTTATTTTATGAATGAATATAAGTTAACATTATAAACTGTTTCTTTGCATGTATTTGGATTTATTGTCAGTACTGGGCTCGTAGTTCATATGGGAAGGGTACTTGATGGGTGTGTGAATGGCCGTGTTCGTCCATCACCAACAGAGACCATTTTTGACCCAGGAAAAATTATGAATTATTATTATTTTACCACCATATTACTGCAAAGTTTGCTAAACTGTAGGAACGGGTTGCGAAAGTGTGGGCATGGATTATGAATTTGTTGTTACAGATTGAACAACCGAAAGTACTGTTTACAAATCTGAGCGGACAAGTTGGAAATTCTTGGGTACAGTTTATTAATCAGCGGGCACAATTTGATAAACCGAGGGAACAATTTAAGATTCTGTGAGTACGGATAATAAACTAAATGGCAAAACTGTGACTTCGGATTTTCCTACAAATTAATTCCCTTGCTCTGTTAAAATTACATATATTATGTATATACTGTATATATTTGCAGCCTCACCTCCAAAGTTGACAGTGTAAGTTTAATATTCTAATTAAGTTGCTTATACTAAATGCAGTTAAAATTGACAAAATAAAAGTTATTGAAAGCACTGACATAGTATGTTCACACCTTTTTGCTGATGCACATGCGTTTTCTGCATATTTTGACTCGTGCACATACTCGAGTTTGCACCATTGACACCTGCTCTCCGGCAGACAGCTATCCACCCCGGTGTAATTGGCAGACAGGCGTAAAAGTGGCTCAGCGCACGGTTTGAAGGAGCGCAGTCGACAGAGCGTGAGCCAATCAGTCATGCCTCTCCACCCAATCAGACGTGTTTGATTCTGATTAGCACTCGGCTAAAGAAACCAACTTAGCCTGAAAAAACATAGCTCTCTGCATCTCGTTGCTGTTTAATGTGTGTGAATTATACCAGGCTTGTTTGGAGCGAGCTCCGAGTTTAAAACGAGAGCTACATGAGAAATAACTCTCAGCTGATGGCTTCTAGAGACATTTAAACAGTTCATGATCATAGTTTCGAGGCTCGCATTGTGAAATTCAGATTCATTTGAACATTGAAAGCTTGGATTATACTGTGGGTTTTGGAGAGGAATGTGATTAGGTAAGGACGTGGCCCACTGGACCAAGTTTATTAGGCCAGTGTAGTTATCTTAAGACCCTCCCACCCCCCATGGCTAGCTGATGGCGCAGTTGCACTCTTTTGTGACTGATGGAGTCGCTCTGTGGTTGCGTTGTGACAGAAGTGAGAAAGCCATTGAGACAGAGCACTGACATTTAAGGATGACCTTTTCCGAGAACCTCATCATCTATTACCCAACTGATCTCCATTGCGCAGCACAATTTATACACCCCTGCTGTGCATACATTTGCTGCTAGGCGGAGGATGAGATGTGTTTGCGTGCCGACTGTCAGTCAGTTAACTCCTGCGCAAACCTGCCGGCAAGGGTACGGTGAAAGTCAGAGGCTCCAGTCTGACAGACGAGCTGTCGCACTTTATTCTGCGTAGTTCTCTGGCAAAATGGTGATGTTGCAGGCGGCCCTTGCAGATCATCTTCATCGCTGCATAATCTCCGTCAATCACCCGAGGGCTGTTGCTCTTCTTCCATCTGCTTGATGCAATATTATATTTAAAACAGAGGTTCTCTTCTCAACCTAGACAGGCCTGGTTCCAGAATCAAATCAATTAGTGAGAGTGCAAATGGCTCCACCATAACAAGAATAGCAATGTGCTGTGAGACATTTAAGATTATTTACAAGTCATTACTTGATTTACTTGAACTTAAATGATTAGAATAGAATTGAAAAAAAATATATTATTACTAAAATTTGAATATTTTTCTGTTCATTTATTAGTAAGCATTTACTTTCCTTAAAGGGATACTCCACTTTTTTTTTTTTTTTTTTTTTTGGAAATAGGTTCATTTTACAACTCCCTCAGAGTTAAACAGTTGAGTTTTACCGTTTTCGAATCCATTCAGTCGATTTTCTGATATTTAGAAGAATATCAGTAAACAGATAGTTTCTGGTCTCATTGACTTCCATAGTGGGGAAAAAATATATACTATTGTAGTCAGTGAGATCAGAAACTGTCTGGTTACTAATATTCTTCTAAATATCAAAAAATCGGCTGAATGGATTTGAAAACGGTAAAACTCAACTGTTTAACTCTGGGGGAGTTGTAAAATGAGCCTATTTCCGTCTGCACTGCACCATGAATCTTTTACCTGCATCTTGTCCACACTTTGTTAATGAGAGGTTTCGTGACTCTGGATTCTGACTAAATTAAAGGTATAGTTCACTTTGAAATGATTTTTGGTATGTTTTAGCTTACCTCAAGGGCATCCAAAATGTAGGTGTCTTTGTTTCCGCATTAGTTTCAATTTTGATATTTTTAGGTCAACCCGTTCTTATCTGTCAGTAATATAATGCAGGTCTATGGTCACCACCTCAAAGAGCATGCAAAGAGAAGTGGTGACCATAGACTTGCATTATATTACTGATAAACAAGAACGGTTTGACCTAAAAACATCAAAATTGAAACTAGGACACCTAGGTAAGCTAAAACATACCAAATATTAATTTCAAAATGAACTATCCCTTTAAACACCCCTGATTGGCCATTGCCTTCAAGTGAGCAAAAAAATGTCTGTGATTGGCTACATTGCTCAAAATCATGTTGTAAATAGAAACATTTGAGACACGAGCGAACGCAAATAGGCACTGGAGCGTTTGCCAAATCTGTAAGCTTTATTGTAAAGTAATACTATCTTTTATGATTATCAATGTTGAAACTGATATACATTTTTTGATATCCTTTGACATAGACATTTTAAAGTAAAGCATTTATTTGAAATTGTAGACATTTGTAATGTAACAAAATATTTCTGTCACTTTTGATCAATTTAATGCTGAATAAAAATATACAACTTCTTTCAAAAAACATCTTGACCTCAAACTTTTGAACGAATAAGATTGAGAACCCCTGATCTGAGTCATCCGGAGCAGCTTCTTTCTTATGGTTATTGGTTGGCAGTAAGGTAATAAAACGAATGAGTCACATACTTTAGCTAGGCTAAACGGTGTGTGTGATTTGAATGGTTTCATTATTTATAGACAGGGCCGTCCTGGCCTCTCTGTGTCTGTATGACCCATGAAACGGTTCATCACTTGGTAGCGATAGAGCATTACGCTTCAGTTAGTAAGGACTGATCAGCAGATATTATTTTAGAGTCTTGGAACATTTTCATTACGAGCTTCTTTTCAGATTGGTTTAGCGTTTTAAACTGATTACGATAGTTAAATGTACATACCATTCATTTACTTAAAGTTATTACAGTATGTTTGTTAAAGCCAGTACATACTGCTGAACCAGCATGTGTCCGCACCCCAGATTTCATCTAGCACTTGAAAGTGGCATGCTAACGTTTGCATTTCCACGATCATAAAAACGCCCAAACCAACCCTGTTGATGTGTTGGTGTGTAGTAGGATGCCGGGCCGATGGCCATGTTTTTGTTGTTTCTCTCTTGTTTGGTTTGGTCCTGCTTGAAAGCCAGCGTGTGCTGTGTAAGTCACAGACTGCACCAGTTGACTTCCTCTCTTCACACACTCCTCTGGTCACACTCCAGCGAAAGGTTTGCTCCTGTACTCCCCCCTCTCCCTTGTTCTTTGTCCTTCATCCTCTTATTTATGTATTTCTCTGTCTTGGGTACACTGTAAATAATGAATCATGGGTCTAAAAATATTGTGTATTTATTTAAGAAAATTGTGGTTCAGTGTTGTATTGAAAATATTGGAACATGTTTCACTAATAAAACCAAGAGATGCATTTTTTTTTTTAAGGAAATACAATTTTGAGGCTTGAATTTAGGAACCGATTAAGCTGATAAAATTAAGGAATAAAGGGTTACTAATTTATTTTAAGAGAATTAGCTCAATTATGCGGTTTTATTTAGTGACACCATTGTTAGTTCCCAGCATGCTTTGCACATGGCTGGTAATGGAGAGGAAATATTGAAATGAAGTGTAATTGTATGTGTGTTTTGAGTAAAGGGAAACATCTGTTAATGTTTAATGTTCAGATATGTTTGACATTTGAAAGAGTTTTTGTTGTGTTGAAGTTTTGATCGTTACCATTGTGCAGAAGAGTAGGGCTTATAGTAAGGTTGTGAATAACTGCAAATATTGGTTGCTTTGTTCGTCAAGCAAAAACATTTTAATAATGCTAGTGCAGTCACAACACTGGTTATGTGCTGTGCTAGCAGCATGCAGTCTTGTAATAATGCAATGTAACTCAGTCAAATATAAAAAGGTTATTTCCATTCACTCTAATTGACACACTTTTGAGTGTCAACTTAAAATAAAAAAGCATATTTCACTAAAACTATTAAATTCATTGTAGCATTGACATATTAATTAAGGGGATTTTACATGATTTATTCAGCTAGATTCCATGAAAGAAATCCAGCCTTAACTACTCAAAAATAATGTGTAATACAATTTTTCAATTAAATAGCAGTAACATTTTTTACAGTGTATCAGTATTATTTTCATTCCATCCTTCTTATATAGTGTAACCTGCAGTGCTTAAAGGGATAGTTCAGAAAAAAAGACTATTATTTATTCACCCTCTTGTTATTTTTAAAATCGGATTCTTTTTTCAGATGAATAAAAAAGAAGAAATTCACGCTTTTCCATTACAATGTATGGTGACTTAAAAGTGATGCATGTGTAAAACATAGACTCAAATTTCAGTTTCTACTTATGAAAATCTTGCCATCAGCCGTTGATGCATTCATTAGAGGGACTGAGATCAGTAGAGATGTGAGTTTTGTCCAGTATTTTTACATACTATTATTAATAGTACAATTTCTTTTTAAATTAATATTTTGATTTCATTTTAGTTTAATATTTAGTCAATTTTTGTATGTTCTTTTATCATCTTTATTACTTTTTTTTTCAGTTTTAATTTTTAGGAAACACTTTACAATAAGGTTCAGTAGTTAACTACATTAGTTAACATTAACTAAGAATGAACAATACTTCTACAGCATTTGTTAATCTTTGTTAATGTTAATTTTTTACACATTTACTAATACTTTATTAAAATCTTGTTAACATTAGTTAATGCACTGTGAATTAACATGAACAAACAATGAACAGCTGGATTTGTATTAACTAATGTTAACAAAGATTAACAAAAACAGTAACAAATGTATTGCTCATGGTTAGATCATGTTAGTTAATACATTAACTAATGTTTAATAAATGAACCTTATTTTAAAGTGTTACCAGTTTTTATTTACTTCCATTTAGTAATTTCAGTGCCTTAAACTATTGTAGGCATGCCGTCAATGTCAAACATTTCTTATTTTCCTTTAGTTTGTTTTTGTCATCTAATATTTCTATTTTATTTGAATTCAGCTTTGTTTCAATGTGTGAAAGTAACCCTGGTTTTGTGAACCTCCAATGAATGAGTTGATCCATTTCACAGGATGATTCATTCACAGTCCACATTTTTGATACTTTGGTGCTTTTCCATCCTTTTTTAAAGCTTAAATGCTCCAGTCCCCATTAACAGTCTGGGAACAGCATGAGGGTGAGTAAATGACGAAGAATTTGTAGTTTTTGGATGAACTAATCTTTTAACACTCATTCTTTACCCCACCCACCTCAAGTATTATTTTGTTTTTGTTTTTTGCTTTTCTTTGCCATTTCTCTCTGCTTCATTTTCTTGGACCTATACGTGTCTGCATGCCTCTCTAGAGTTAGAAACCTTAGATCTACATTTGAGTACATGTCTGTTAATTTGTATTTGGAAAGAATGCATTATGTCTACCGTCTCTTCTCTTCGGATCTTCTGCTTTTTTACATTTAGTGTTTTGGATCGCAGGTACTTTTTTCTCATTTGCACTCCTTCGGCTTGAAGATACTTGTCAGAGGAGGCGTGTAAAACAATATCTGACTTATTGAGACCTCCTGCAGCATGTGTCAGAGTGAACCGGGTGTTTATCGAATAACATTCTGGCAGCGCCGCCCCACTTCCTCTTAGCTCTTTGGCACACGGAGAGAGATGACTCACAGAAGTTATCTGACACCGCACATCTCGCAAAAGCACATCCCAGAACCGGAGACCTGACAACCTCAGCACCTCGGCTCACCTGGGCCTGGGACAAAGGGCCACCGGGGTCCTCGTCCCTCCGACTTCTTTCAGGTTCCTCCATCCTTTCCCTCTCCCTCCATCTGTTCTTCTTTCTCCAGCGAGGTGAAAGCGTGCACTCGTGTGTGAGTTAGAGAAGCGGGAGGCGCAGAAAACCCGTGTCACTCTCCATTAGCTGCGGTATCTTGACAGACCGGCCCCGGACTACAGCTGTGTCTGTCTCGCTCGCCGTGGTGTCCACAGGTGCAATCTAGGCCAGCCCGTCTCTACGGTGCCAGCCGCCCATGCTGCAAATATGAAACGCACTTCATACTTGTCTGTCACGCTCCTGATGAAGATAGATGTATGTTTTCACCATCTCGCGGTGAGCCGTCCGCTTTCCCGCTCCACCTATGCTCAGGGGTGTGAGCGGCAGTCACAAAACAGGGTTTTTCATTATTTTCAAGGCTTAACATTATCTGCAGACAAATTATGCCATGCCTTCTCTAGCTAGAAGGGACACGTTGTAATGATAATTACTCAAATATACGACTAGAAAAGACCATCTCTGAATGGAGATCGATTGTCTGTGGAGGCGGCGAAGGGCACTTGTAATTCTTTAAAAATGACACAGGTGGAAATGAGGTAGCTAATTGTGAGTGTTCGGAAATTTCGAAAGCTAATTTGGAGAAACATTTGACAAGTTTATTGACACCCGGTAGAGGATTTGTTTGAGAGGAAGAGTGCTACCGGCTTTATTCGAGTGGAGAGAGATTGAGAGACAGAGAGATAAAACATAATGTCTCTGAGTATGGAATTGCAGGGTCAGTGCTTTTTATAGAACGACAGTCTGTGTTTTTGTTCGAGTGTACGGATTCCCTCTCTGCGACTGACATTTCTGCCTGGAGTAGATGATTGTGTGAAATGCTATTTCCAAGGCAGGCCGCAGTCCTTGAGCTTTTTTTTAAAGAAGTGTTTGAAAGTCACATTGCGAAATGTCAGCTTTTCCATCCCTCCCCCCAATGAAAAGACTCTGTAAATGGCAGTATTTCGCTAACATCAGCAGGCTAATTGTGGTAATAGACTGCTGACAGGTCAGGTGTGAGCCGTACTGACTGCGCTGAGCCTGATCCACGTTGAGGTTTTTTCACCAGCTTCAGTAGCAGAGCAACAATGTTAAATTGCATTGCAAACACATTTTAGTTTTACTAAGACTTTTCTGCTGGACGAACAGAATTTCAGTGTCTCAGTGAAACACGGGGCTCATCTCAAGAATGACCTTGACTCGTTTGTACTGACCAAAAATCCTCAATGAAGGTGGAAGTTAGGAGTCAATTAGTTAAATAAGATTACTCTCAAGATCTAGATCAAGCAGAAAGCAATGGGTTTGCAGACAAAAACAAACAGGTAGAAGCTGAGCTGTGGCTTTTCTTTTTTTTTTCTTTTTTTTGCTCACTTTTTGTTTTGCTTTCAATTTTGCTTTTTGTTTAGTTTTTTGTAGTTATTCTTTTATTTATTTCATTAAATTTGTTGCTTTTAGATTTAGTTTTGCATTTTGTTTATATTTTTGCTTCATTTTTGGGGGGGGATATTGGTGTGATTTTGTTTTGATTTGTGTCGGTGTATTTTTTATGATACTTGATTCTACTGTTTATGATGTAAGATGTTGACAGATTTCAGCTTTTCTGTGATTAACATTTCTGATACTTTACAGATATCCTTACAGATAAATACAAGCAGACCTATGCATGATTTGCCCCCAAAAAACATGTTAGCCAAGTAGATGTTTGTGTACAAGGAAAGATGACTGCCTGAGGCACAGTCGTACCATCCCGAGGGCTAGTATTCCCAATGACTGTCTATTTTGACAAATAAGGAGTAATTCAGGACAGAAAGTCTCAGTTTGATGTGTTTAACCCATAGACTGTAAAAAATATGGACAAAGCGTTTGTGACGTCACCCATAGACTCCCCGAAGAACGGGTTTGAGGCTCTTTATGGGGGGTATGGGCGGCGCCATACTGGAAAATCTTGGAAAATACAAAAGTTTCAGAAAGGATACAGAGGTGGTATGATGTGTTGTGTCAGATCATGGCCGAGACATCAAATTCACTCGGCGCAGCCCGTTATGAGCTGTCAATCAAAGTTAACCGCCCTTATTTGTCATACGTTTTATATCTAAATATGATCTAAACTAACAAGTTAGAAAAAAATTCACCCCCCTCACAGTTGTCAGGCACGCGGAACATATTGTAGATTACAATAAAAGTCCATGGGACCGACCTGTAAACATATGAATTTATCCTGTGAAAACGGACATTATAACATGACGTCTATGGATATTTGCTCCCTTTTGGGACCGGCCTCTAGCGGATTTGAGATGTATTGCAGTTTATCGCACTTCCGGGTAGGCTTCATCTTTCAGATTAGAATGTTGCCGCTTGGTTTAACCATAAATGAGCCACCTCACCTTTTAATGCTGTCAAACTTTAATTCCTTACTTATGACTCCCTCACTGTTAGTGTTAAACAGAATATATTTAAAAAAATTATTTTCGAGCATCATACGGATCTTGCTCGTGTCTTAATCTTGCACTGGCTGTCACTCGGTGTGGCCTTTACTTTATAATGCGGCTAGAAGAAAAGACCATCCAGTGCTGTGTTGGTGCCTGCAGCGGTGACAAATTGCCACTCTCTGTTCATTAAACAGCTGATAAAGGGGCCTCTTATTTACGTATTCATGTATTTATGTATCTGTTGCTTGATGCTGCTCTGACAGATATTATGTATAACAACACAAAGCTGCAGTGGTAGAGGGGGGAGTAAAAAGCAACCAGTGCTTTCATCTCAGCAACAGCTCTGAAGCACACAGATGGGCTTCGTAATGGTGCGGTTGACAACCTTCCAGAGTGCATCCATTCCGAGCTCGCTCCCATGTCAGCCCCCCCGTCCCTCCCCTTGCTGGGGGGTCTGGGCTCAGTACAGATGTTGCCCAGACAAAGGCACATCTGGATGACCTACTCCCAGCTGTTCAGACACGACCTCGGAGTGTGTTTGCGGGCCTCCGTGCGGCTCGTAGAGGCGAAATGATGAATAGACGAGGCGCTGTCGTACACCCACCGTGAACGAGCGCTTCACATTTCTATACCACAATTCATCAAGTCGGGGGAAGTGAGTTTACACATCTATCACCTGTCAACGATGCACACACTCCCCCCCCCCAAACCTGCCATTATAGAGTAATTAGATTTCTCTTTGAGTGAAGGGGAGAGGCCCGTGATAAACAACACAGTTCGGTATTTGTTTTTGTGGAAGCAGAAGAGAAGATATTAAGCTTTCCGTGCAGTTCAACTGTGGGGCTGCAGTTAAAGGAAGCGTTCACAGTGCCTATTAATGGAAGAACACACATAGACGCACACAAAACTCACACCCTGCGTCCTCGTTCATCCCCGAGTTATTCACAGAGGCATAAAACATCCCGAGTGCTATTCTCCGTCTGATTGGCAGCATACAAAACCGTGGAACATCACAGAGGAGCCATTATTGTGGCAACTTTTGATGTTTAAAAAAGGCAGTGTTTAATTTAGCTCCACTTTTTTTTCTTTTTTCACTTCCACTTGGTCAAAGTGAATCATTTGCATGCGCTCAGAGAGAGACGAAGGTAATCAAGCAGCCCTATTCTGCCAGATGGCTTTCTCTATAGACAGTAAATGGGCGGTTTTTAACTGCGTTTTATTCCGTGTTTCTGCTTCAGATAGCACTGTCATTGGACGTGATCTACCTGGATAATAAACGTAATTTCTGCAGGCCGTTATTAGATAAGACCTTTCCTGCCACAGCATTAAAACGAACAGCTTTTCAGGTCTAATTTTCTATGTCAGTGCTAACAAAGAAACCAGGTGTGTTTGTTGTACGTGCGGTAATGCTGTATTTTGCGCCCCGCCGTTCCCGCTCCGCGGAAATTAGGCAGAATATTTATGCAGATTGCGGCAGGACTCTGCCATTGTTGCACATGCCGGGGCCGGGGAGTGTTAGACAAAAAGGACGTCTCTGAACCCCCCCTTTTGGCGGGGACGAGGCGGGCCATGCCTCACGCGCCTGTAAAAGGTCTTCATTTGTTTGTTGTTAAAGATCTAATTAGGAGGATGAGGGGAAACAGGACGGAATGGCAGCTTGTCTAATTAAGAGGCGCGTCCAGGGTAGGGATGGGACGGTATGAAAATTTCATATCACGATTATAGTGTCCAAAATAATCGTGATTATCAATATTATCACGGTTTTTGTTAAAAATTTATGAAAGTGCTCAAAAAGAACTGATGCTCACACTGAAAACATTTCATTTTATAATTGAAAATCAACAAACATCAAATAAAACAAGTCTCTCTATGCAGTTTTTTAAGCAAGATTCTATTCTATGGCATTTGCTTCTTTATAATGCCCGTCGTCAATAGCAACGCATTATTACACAGCGCACATCCATATCACAACGGACACGCGCTCTTGTTTCATTCAAATACAACTTGCCGTCTTGCGTCTCCGGTTTTTGATTGTATTGCAAAAATGAAATCAGAGTTGATTTATTGTTTACAGAGTTTGATAATATTGGTGTGATATATCTTGTCTGGACGATTGTTTTACAAAATGAATTCATAAACAGGTAAGATTTAAAACATTAGCTAATCTCATTATCAATTCAATATGTCCCCGTAATTATGTGGTAAAAAATAAAATCGGTTTAATACGTGATGTATCTATACTTTACTATCCCTTAAAATATCACTCTTAATAATAGTCTTGTTTGAAGTTGTTCGTTCGTCTTTGGCTCAAATCCACTTGCTACGAACTTTTCTTGGCGGAAGCTTGACGTCTATTTCAAGTGAGTGACTTAAAATGTTTCAACTCAAAACAACATTTCGTGCCCAATTGTTTCCCAGACGTAGTTTTGGTATTGAGGTCAAAGTTAACTTGCCTTGCGTTCGGGTGATGATCACACAAGACGACTCGGCAGATTTGAAGTGTTTCTATTGTAGTGACTTTTTGTTCGGCAGACAAGGTGACCATCCTCGATCAAGTTTCCCTCAGGACTTTTGTAAAACCCAAAATATGACCACACCTCAGATTTGGTCCTCTTAAAAGGCTGAAAAACCTCCTGAGCACGGTCACTGCCTTCCGCCATTCCTTCTCGAATAGTAATTTAAAAAAATATTGCGCGCTGCGCGCCTGCGTCAGACTGGCCGACAGGATTCAGTGAGTTATTAAAATCGCGATAATCAAACACGGTTTTAATGATAATTAAATTTTAATCGATAATACTAACCGTCAGTACATTTTATCACGGTTTATAGTGAAACCGGTTATCGTCCCATCCCTAGTCCAGGGTTCCCTTTGAACCTCAAGGACGCCCATCTATTAGAGAGGCCCATCAAAAATGGATTCAGCCTAAGTGCATTTTTGGTTGCTTTCCTTAAATGATTAAAGATGTGCGCGCTGGAGTGGGCTTTCCCCTCCTCCCCGAGAAGCCGAAACACTTGAAGATTCTGAGCATACCTCAGGCATTTCCTTCGTTTGTGCGCAGTTAGCGGGAGAGGGCTTGAACGTCTGGATGCATGTGTGATTTGAGAGTGTAGGTACTGGCAGGATGGGGATTTTCGTGCTCGTTTCTGTTTACTGATCGTAAGCATTTTTTTTTTTTTCAGTAGTTGTGCCTGTGAATTTCACTGTTCTCTTTTGGCAGTCCCTGAAACAGAATAGAAAAACAGGAATTTTTTTTAACACTATTTCATTTAATCTTTTCTTGGAAAGACGCCTGAGAAAGGTACATTACAAAGCCAAAAATGTGTGGACAGCAAACTCCACACCTGTATGTGCTTGTTGAAAATTTAATTTCAAAACCATTGGCGTTAATGGGAAGTTAATCCTTCCTGACAGCTTCCGCTCCTCGGGTTGCAGGGATTTGATTCCTCTCAAATGCCACCAATAGGGGTTCAGGTTTGGGGTTTTTGCGCACCAGAGTCCTTAAAACCATATCTCTATACGGACTTTACTTTGATGCGCCTCATCCTACTTAATATGTTTATGGGTATGTTTTTATATTTGTCTATATGCATCTGTTAGTAATATGAGTTTATGGAATAACCAAACTTGCGAATTAGCTGTAGTTTCACACCAGTATGAATTTGAAATTGTTTTAGTCATAGTTTTTGACTTTTTTTAATACTAAAAGTATTTGATGAATGCATAAACCAAATATAACGAAATTGTATGTATAAATTTAACTTTTTCCCTGCTATTGACTGAAATTTATGTCTTTTATGAGACAGCACTTCCCTGCCAATGACAGAATTTTCCAGCTCTTTGTGTTTTCATTGTTAAACGGTAGAGGGAGCTACGCTTCTCCTGAAAGAGTACATTAATAGATCAAACACAGGTGAAGAAGAAGCAGAAACAAGCGATAGAAGCATTGGGTAACGCTTCCTTTTACAGTCCAGTTACCCATGTAAATACTATGTACTTATTTTAGTAACTACAATTACTGGGTAATAACTAGTTCTAACCCTGAACCTACCCCTGTTCCATGTACTTACCTTATATTAGCCAGTACTTTCTATTTAAGTACACTGTAAGTACTGTACTGTAAAAGGAAGCGTTACCAAGCATTGCTTATCCACGTAGTAGTTTTTGACAAACACAATTTTCTCAGCTTTTTGTTCAAAATGTTGCTTTTTTAATAAACTTAATGGTTAAAAATGTATCTACATTTAACAAAATCAACTGGTTGTGAAGACCAAAAAATTACATTATAATAAGTGGTTTAGCGAGTTGTTACAAAAACAAAAAAAAGCGTACCAAAAACGCAGCTGGCATTAGAGCAGACTCAAGGTTTGGGCTGATGTGAATTTAATGAGTGATTGGAAGAAGTCTACGGCTACAGTCCTGTCAGAGAATCAACGTTCCTTTTGTTTTCTCATTTCTTTTATTTATATTTCTTTATCCCTCCCTAAACTCTTCTTAAATGTAGGCTGGCATGGACCTCATTTGTTCTGCTGGGTGTATCTGGGATCCTCTGAAACTAATTAAGGCAGAGGAAAAGGAAGAAGAATCGAATATAGTGCCTCACCAAGGCTGATCTAATGAGGCGTTCTCTGGGCTGATAAGTTGTCTGATATAAAACCCTAGCAGAGGAGCTATATTGATGACTATTTGTAAACAGCACAGGTACACTGAAGTTTTGTGAGTTCCCTCTCTTTAACACCTTCCCCCAAGTTCACAGCTCCACGTCTGTAACAACAGCAGGCAGTGCAGGATGGGGTCAGCTTAATTACACACCATCCGCTATGGATCATTTTCAGATGGTCTACTTGGCTTTTCACACAGACATTGTGACAGACTTGAGCTCGATTATGTAATACTGTAGTTGTTTGTTTTTTTTGTATCAAATGATGATAAAACAAGAAACATTTGTGTGTGTAAAGTTTGGAAACATTTATATTTTTTATGTTTTTGCTCATCAAGCCTTCATTTTTATAAACTACAGAAAAAAACAGTAATATTGTCAAATATTATTACAATTTAAAATAATGGTTTTCTATTTTAATATAGGCTACTTTAAAATATATGTGATGCAAAGCTAAATTTTGTAATCATCATTACTCCAGTATTCAGTATCACATGATCCTTCAGAAATCAATCTAATATACTGATTAATGCTCAGTTATTGTATAATGTTGGAAACAGTTGTGCTGCTTAAATTTTTTACCTGGGTTACTTTTTTTCAGAATTTGTTGATGAAAAAGAACAGCATTTATTCAAAACAGAAATCTTTCTAGCAACATAAATCTTAACTATCACTTTTTATCGATTTAACACATCCTTGCTGACTAAGAGTATTCATTTCTTTCAGTAAATCCAAATGTTTAATGGTAATGCTGTTCTTTTAACAAAAAAAAAAAACTTTATTCATCAGAGAATCCTGAAAAAAACATATCACAGGTATTAAAAAAATATTGAGCAACAAACTGTTTCCAACTCTGATTCCATCTCAGTATTTTATAATGATTTCTGAAGGATCATGTGACATTGAAGACTGGAGTAATGATGCTGAAAAGTCAGCTTTGCATCACAGAAATTAATTATATTTTAAAGTGTATTAAAATAGAAAACCTTTATTTTAAATTGTAATAATATTTCAAAATATGAATGGGTTATTTTTCTGTGTTTTTGATCAAATAAATGCGAACTTAGTAAGCATAAAAGGCTTCTTTCGAAAACATTAAAAACAGTTATGTTTCCAAACTTTTGACCAGTACTAACAAAGTGGCATGATATGGACACAAAAATCTAGTGAATTTTGTTTTATTCACTAGAATGTTTCCAAATATTTATTTATATTAAACATAATAAAACCTCACAGATATATTTTGGAAAACATTTGAGTTGTTTTTAGGTTAAATATATGCGATATCTAATGCAATGACATTCATACATTTGTATGTGACTGTCCAAAAACTTTCCAATGCCAATGTAATATGTAAAGCATCTTTTCACTTGCAGTATTTGCATAATAAATTGACACACACCTGCACTCGAGCACAATAAAATAAAACAAATAACATAGATTTTAACAATGATTTGTAAATACTTTCAAAAAATAAAAGAAAAGTTATTCACAATTATAATTCTGATGTTTTTAAAGAGGATGACATTACGCAACATAATTTGCGGTTAAGTTACGAGTGTGTTGACAGTGGTATTCTAGTTATTTTCCTGCTTGTTATTTGTGGATGCTGAAATGCAAATTAGCATTTCAAACTATTAAGGTCAGTCAGTTTTTATGTAATCACCCATCAAAAGTTTTTAAAACCATGACTTCCATACACTAGCGTGTCAGTACCTCCGTCTGCAGCAAACACAAGTGTTTATAGTAGTGTAATACAGTGGCGGCCAGTTAGTCTTCACACATTCACACACACACACACAGGGGAAACAGCGAGACGTGGCTTTACAAACTCACCTATCTATCTATCTATCTATCTATCTATCTATCTATCTATCTATCTATCTATCTATCTATCTATCTATCTATCTATCTATCTATCTATCTATCTATCTATCTATCTATCTATCTATCTATCTATCTATCTATCTCTATCTATCTATCTATCTATCTATCTATCTATCTATCATCTATCATCTATCTATCTATCTATCTATCTATCTATCTATCTATCTATCTATCTATCTATCTATCTATCTATCTCTATCTATCTATCTATCTATCTATCTATCTATCTATCTATCTATCTATCTATCTATCTATCTATCTATCTATCTATCTATCTATCTATCTATCATCTATCATCTATCTATCTATCTATCTATCTATCTATCTATCTATCTATCTATCTATCTATCTATCTATCTATCTATCTATCTATCTATCTATCTATCTATCTATCTATCTATCTTCCACGCTGCATTGTACCTGAACCATGCAAGTCAGATAGTAAACATTGCTTCATAACATTACTATGCAAAGTCCTATTTCCCCCAATGATGGAGTCCCAGCCCTCATCCTCCTCCCTTCCTCCTCCTCCCCTGTACTGTATCTCCCAGGCTTCCCCGATTACGGTTTCTATTCCTCGCCAAGCGACCAACGGGGGCCCCCCTTCTCCTTTGCGGACTATGGCTCCCTGGGCCCCCAGGCGGCTCAGCTGCTGCAAAGCGAGCATGCCACATCAGCCTGCAACTCCCCTCTCCAGCACCTGGCCAGCCCGGATCAATATAAGAGCCCAGGTGTGTACCCGCCTCTCCTTCATTCAATGATTGATTTGATTCATGCCGTTTATTCATCACCCTGCCATTCATTAAAACGAGAGAGGGGTGGACAGATGAGAAGGGAAAGCGAGGGTTTTGTGCATCCTTGCAGTTGGCTTAGTGTCGTCGCATTGTCATTTTGCCGGTGGATTTGAGGTGGTGTATATACATGAGCACGTATGCGTATGTACTGTGGAGATATATCCGGGAAAGCGGGATTTGGCTGCGGTCTCAATCCCTGTGCAATTAATGTGTTCATATCTTGTGCAGTACATACTCAGGCACGTATATATGTATTACACACCCACTGGCTCCAAACCGCTTAACTGTCAGCCTGCTGGCATGTGATAAATGATATCTAAACATCCAACTTCATGTACTTGAGAGTAAAATGACAAGCCATTTGTTGGAAGCTGATTTTATCGCTTAGTTGTCGCACTTGGACAGAGTATCACATATGGAGATAAATTGTTAATGCATCCCTTTATTTGCATACGTTTTCGTTCTGTATTCATTGTGTTTGTTCACGTATACAGTACAGTGGCTCCGAAATGTATTTGGACACTTGAAAAGAGAGATCATTTATTCACCATCATGTCGTTCCAAACCAGTGTGACTTTTTTTCTGTAGAACACAAAAGATGATGTATTGTACTAAAATTTTGTCTTTTGGTGTCATTTTAGATCCTTTTTTATTGTATGCATCATCTTTTTGTTTTCTGCCAAAGATGTCATGCAGGTTTGGAGCTGTGCGAGAATGAGTAATTGATGACAGATTTATATTTATGTGTAAACTATCCCTTTAAAGGAGTAGTTCACGTTTAAAAAAAAAAAATACTTTTGCTGATAATTTACTCACCCCCATGTCATCCAAGATGTCCATGTCTTTCTTTCTTCAGTCGAAAAGAAATTAAAGTTTTTGATGAAAACATTCCAGTATTTTCTCCTTATAATGGACTTCGTTGGGAACCAAATGGTTCAAGGTCCAAATGAGAGTTTCAGTGCAGCTTCAAAGGGCTTTAAACGACAACAGGCGATGAATAAGCGTCTTATCTAGCGAAACGATCGGTCATTTAAAAAATAAATAAAAAAGTTTAAGTCTTATAAGCATAAATGCTCGCCTTGCTCTGTTCTGTGATGATCGTTTCTGACTCTCCTGTTCAAACTCGTTCATCAAAATGAACAAATCTTTTTTCGAGTCATGACTCGAAGGGTCCTAAAAGACCCTTATTCATCGTCTGGTGTCATTTAAAGCCCTTTGAAGCTGCACTGAAACTCTCATTTGGACCTTCAACCATTTGGTTCCCAATGAAGTGTATTATATGGAGAAAATGGGATGTTTTCATCAAAAACCTTAATTTCTTTTCGATGGATGTCATCTTGGATGACATGGGGGTGTGTAAATTATCAGCAAACGTTTTTTTTTTTTTAAAGTGAACTGACACTTTAAAATGAACGAATGTCATTGCATACAAAATACCAAACCAAGTGTTATTTACTGTAAATAATAACACGGGCACACTTTCTATGCAAAATATTGCAGAAAAAATAAGTTTGTTAGGTTTTAATGTACCATTCTGCTTTTCAAATGTTTTCTGATTTACCAAGAAAAAATAATAGGATAATTTGATTGTAGAGGATACTTGGTTTGCTGTTTTTTGTCATGCAAATAAGTTCTGACATTTTAAAGTGTTCAAATACTTTTTTGGCCACTGTATGTAGAATTACATCAACTAATGAGTGAAAATGAGAAGTGTGTGTAGCATGGTTGGAAAAAAAAAAGTCTTGTTTTGACAGCATATTTAAAGGGAAG
Source organism: Pimephales promelas (assembly GCF_988280905.1). Taxonomy (NCBI): domain Eukaryota; kingdom Metazoa; phylum Chordata; class Actinopteri; order Cypriniformes; family Leuciscidae; genus Pimephales; species Pimephales promelas. The sequence continues at coordinate 18,653,809 of NC_142784.1, forward strand.
AGTTCTTGTCATATTTTGTAATGCTTTATGGTAGTGCACCACTGAACTGACGTTCGGTCCTCTTTAAAACAGTAGTGCTCCACTTTATATATGAAGTAGCCTATAGTTCAAAGGACGGTGGTCTTGAGCTCTTGGCAGCAAACGAGACGCGTCTTAAGAAATAAGTACTGTCAAATGCCATGGTAATGACTAGTAAACTGTCTTGCAGACATTGAGGCATGTGTGGATTAGACATCCACGCCAGCAACCAGAGTGTTTATGGTTCAGATCCCAGTTATGGAATGCCAAGGAATGGTGACGGCATTGGCGGTTGTTGATTTTAATGTTCTGCATCTCTTTCAACCTTGTGAGGAACTTCCAAGATGTCTAATGACCTATAACAACGCTTTCCCTTTCTTCAAATGATCGCATGCTTTTAGATACACATTGCACATAATGGGGAGTTTTAAAATAAATCAATAATAGTTGCTAATAATGTGTATGAATTAGTTTCAAAGTATTGAGCTACAAAAACAATTTCTTGTTCTGTTAATGAGCACATCCCCATTGATGGCTAAAAAAGACAGCGAATCACTGTGTCTTATTAGCGGAGGGCTATTGGGAGTACAGAAGCCAGTCATACCCCAGGATGTGATGCTAACCATGGCTGTCACTTACAGTGTGCTGGTTTCACCCCTCTTATATTAGAAGGGTTTATTTGTGATTTGGTGATCTGGATTCGTGATCCAGATCTTTCCGGGAACAATTTCAAGATGAGTTAACATCAAGGAGAACCTGTGATCTATGTAGTTTTTTGACTCCCTGCTGTTTTAAGAGGCTTTGATACTTTGCTGGATTCCTGACATATTGATAACCTAAATCACCTAAAAAATCACCTAGAAAATCAGTATTTTTGTTTTGTTTTCCAATAATAATAATAATAATAGAGTATTTGTGGCCAATTGTTTATTAGTATTATCTTAATTGAAAAAGTTTAGGCCGTGTGTCCACCAAAGCGTTTTCATCCAGCTGAAAGCGGCAGACGCTCTGCTGAAAACTCCATGCTTTGGGCGCTAGAAAGCGTTTTTTTCCGTTGAGACGTTTCGTTGCTATGATACAGAATATCCACAGCACAGTTTACTTGTAACTGATTTCGCAGATAATTTGTTTCATACCAAAAATGTATTTTTCATTTTTGTTCAGTTTGCTCTGCTGGTTGATCTGTGACAGTTGGTCGGTGTGGTATTAGTCCCGCCCCTCCTCCATTGTGATTGGACGGCTGGGTAAAAACTGACAGTAATGAGTGCTGCGCTTTATCCAAAGTTGAAGAGTTTTCAACTCTCGGCAGCCAGTAAAAAACGCTGTGCGCTCGGCGCTTCAGCGTGAAAAAAAACGCTCAGCACCTCGCTACGCTAAAGGCGTTTAAAAAACGCGGCGCTCCCATTGAAAACAATTGAAAACATACGCCAGGCGTGTGGAAAAAATATTTCGGACACACGGCCTAATGCCTAAAATATTAGTAATAATAAATAAATAAATTCAGGAAATACTCTCTGAAAATAATCTTATATTTAATCTAAATTATTATTATTAAAATCCTATTTTTAAAATATGTTTGGCTTCTGAAGTACGTATATTTTCTTTTGAAGATTATTTTATTATTTAAATTTTAAATCAAGTCTAAAATTATTTGTGCCCTTTTCACCCATTTCTTTTCCGAGACTGTTGTATTTATTTGGTCACTTTGTTCTCCCTTGCTTAATTATGCCTCATATTTTACAATTACAGTGGTGTAGTTGCAGACAGGTGGTACACTAGTGACAGCCATCTTCCCTTCCACTCAAATCTAGTAGCGGATGATACACGCTTCCCCATCATCCCTAGAAGTAGCTGACGCTATTTTGATACGCTGGCATTTAGAAGTGAGAGCTCTGACTGTAGAGCCGCTCACCTCTCCTGTTGTCTGTGTCCTCATTTATGTGAAAAGCAGACAGATTGTGTGAGTCTGCTTCGTTCAGTTTACCCACGGCGGCATATTGCCCCCATCTAACATATTTGCTCTCCAACCCGTTCTCTCCGGGCTAATATTCCATTCGTACAGATATCTTTTACCCTCCTGAGTTTTTTGGAGGCTGCTGCAGTAATAGACTCTCTCTTCAATGGGTGCTGATCTGAAGGCCTCCGCCTGTGGAGGAACTTGATTTAATATTCGCTTATTAATGGAAGTGTCACAGAGGGCTGTGTGTAGGAGAAAAATGAGCGTGGCACGGCAAGGGGCCTCAAAGTTTCTGAGTGCCTTCATTTAATTTAATGCATGCATTTGTTTTTATTTGCCTTAATTCGCCTCTCAACAGCAATGAAATGGAGGGGTCATCTGCGAATGACAGCAGCCATGGCTCAAGTGGGCTGATAAAATTATAGTCTAATTGTAATTCCCCCCCAAAAAAACCCCTCCAGCCCCTTGCTCCTTTCACACATTTCTTACTATTTCTGCTCTGTGGATTTGTGTTTAGAGGTTTTAACTTCGGCAAACAAACTTTACTGCCAGAGTCTGCCATGCAGTGTTATTTCAGTATTATTCTATTTATATAATATTATTCATTATTATTATATTATATATTATTTTGAATTATTATATTTTTTATAAGCAGTTTTCATTTTAATTTTAGTTAGATTTTTTTATAGCTATATAGCTTTTTATTTATTTTTATTTTAGCCTTAATTTCTTCAGGTTTATTTTTTTTATTTTATTTTTCCAGTTAGTAATTTTTGTGCTTCATGTTAAACTCATTTCAGTTAGTTAAAGTTACCCAATATTTTATCTTTATTTTATTTCAATTAACAAAAATATTTTCAGTAGTTTTAGTGCTGTCCTTAATCTTTAATTAATTTTACCCACCCTAAATATTTCTTACCGACCATGACCATGACACGCTGTGGCTGTGTTGTTTTTTTTATTAGTACTTTTGACAATGAATAAACAGCTGTTTGTCCTTTCATATTTGTTTGTCATTCTAAGTTTCTTGTTGAAACTGCATCTGACTTGAAAAAAAAATGACGACATCATTTCCTGTAGATTTGTCTTGTGTTGTTGAACCTTAGTTCTAGAGACGATGTAAGCAATGTTAAAGAACTTTAAGCACAGTTGATAAACTTCTGTTGCTAGAAGACACACATATCACAGCATGTTTGATTTGAACCACCCATTCTTCCAATTCAACATGAACTGTTTTGTTGCATTTTTTAATAAAGTTACCCAGCAACATTTTATTTACTCACCAAAGCCAAAATTTTGCGCTTGGCGAGTGTTTAATTTCAGCTCTTAGGCATTATCTTCAACGGTTTCTGCTTTCAGACCCAAATGTAGTTTTATTGAAAGTGGAGAGGAAACTCCATGATTCAGTCTTCAACGTTTTTACCCAAGACACCCTCAGCAATTTCCTGGTTTCCAGGCAGCTGCTAGGCTGATAGCCCCCTGACGCTAACTGCCAGATAATCACTGCTGTATATATTTTATATATTTAAAAAAAGAGACCACTTTCTCAATGACAGGTGTTGATTAGATAGGGGGTGTTGTGTCAAAGTCCCCCATGCAATTTTCAGAAAGGGACTGGAGAACCGGCAGTCAAATTTGACGGAGATTCGGCGTAGAGCACTTGATATGAGATTGGGGGAAAGGGAGTGTACGAGAGGGGTGAGGTTATGATAATGAAAGGAACCTGCAAGCGACTCGCACTTTTAAACATCACAGATGCCCCCAGAGGGGGAAAAAATCAGATAGATCTCCATCACACAGCAGTCCAGCTCTCTACGCTTGCCTAAAACCTACTTGAGTAGTACGCATGCCATGTGAATGCGGGCGATACGCGTCCGGCACGCTCTTTCATCTGCATGAATGATGAGATATATTGCTGCAGCAGTCGCTAGCTTCAAGTAGAGCTGACTAGTTTGTTGTGTGCGATGTGTGTGTATGTCTATGTGCAGTTTGTGACTAGTTTCTTTTAGATGAGAACACATTAGGCCGTTATTCCTAAAACACCCCAGGCTATAAACATACACACAGACTTCCTTTCAAAATATGACATTTTGTGCTTATACTGCATGCTTTTGCTAAGCTTGTTAGTCAAACTACACACCAGCAGTCCTGACTAGCAACCCTGCTCACATCACTGTTGGCACGGCCACTTCTCCGGCAGGCACCAACCCGCCCCGGCCTGGAGCCTTTCCTGGAGCCAGCAGCCCCGGGCCAGTGGCTGACCTGTACGGCCCCACCAGCCAGGACTCCGGCGTGGGCAACTACATTAGCGCTGCTAGTCCCCAGCCCGGCTCCGGCTTCGGACACAGCATTGCTGTAAGTACCCTGCTCCCCGCCGTCACGGTTTCTCTCTTCTCTACCACCTAATTCAAACTCCACCCTGCTCGAGTTAGCGCTTTTAGACTCTAGCAGCTGCTATCTTAGTTTAAGAAGAAAAAAAAAAGTTCATTTGGAGAGCGAGCAACATCAAGAAGGGAATTCACTAAAAATGAATTGCTGAATAGTAGCGTATTTATATTTATATTATGGCAGATTTGCACTAGCTGTCGGCTTTGTTTTAGCCTCCAGTTCACCTAATTGGGTAACAGTCCAAATACCCCACAAAATATGTTCTGAGCACAATTCGCCACCTTACAGTCCCAAAATGCAGCAGACTACCACAATTTGATGCACTTTACTTGATCCATGCACCTAAATTGGCTCGGTAACATGTAGAAATTGCGCATGCCTGGTTACAATTATGTTCTCCATCTTTATAAAATGCATACTAAATAAAATCGTGTTCATAGAAAGAATGAAGAGTTTTGCACTGAAATGCCTTCTACAAATGCGGTGCGTCTTTTTAATGAATTCCCTCCATAATGTTAGCTAGTTAATACATTAATTAGCTAATTAAGTTTCAAAATTGAATTTGTCCTGAAGGAATGAATATTTCTGACACAACTAATAGGACTAAAAGAATGTGTGATATGCACGTATGCGAAATCAAAAGAAGCAAATACACGAAGTTATGTGCTAAATAAATCACCTCAGATGTAATAGGTTGCGGTGGGTCCAAAGGTGTGATAGATGTGCGTGTTTTACCGATACTAATTATCAGGAACAAGGCTATAAAAACAACTCTCTTTTGAAAGCTGAAAAATGTGAAATCACAGTCTCATTAGTGCAAAGCAGGTGCCCTGGCAAATAGCTAAAGTTAGATAGCGTTGGTTTTAGCATTGCTAACATTTCTGCATTCCCACCAGCATTCCTCTCTCTCTCTCTCTCTCTCTCTGTTTCTGTCAACTTCAGGATAACAAACTGTGAACTTGTACCGGCTGTCAGCAGCAGTGTGATGTGTCAGTGTGCTTTTGTTCATGTGCCAGCCCGGAGGACAGAAATCTCACAATTAGTTTTTCTCTCATTTTCAACCCGGTATTTTGTTTCCCCGCACACAATGGCTTTTTTATTTTTCCAGCAGATGATGAGCATACCAGAGGCAGCCTTTGAAAGGTCCCCCACACAAAGTGCATATGTAAATCAATAAGCCGATAATAAACTCTTGTGAGAAACCCTGTCATAAGAATATGTTGTCTTGCCCTTTGAAGCCATAGGCATTCATTATTCCTTCCGTGCATTAGTTTTTAACCTTTAACGGAGCGGAGAGACGGAGCAGGATTTGGGCGTAAGAGAAAAGGAGCCGGAGCCGACTCGCAGGGGGGTTGATGAGGGAGGCCGCTCTAAATCACAGGCTGCCGAGGGAATTACCGGCTCCAGACGCTTTTTCAACCGCCGTCCGGATCTGCTGGAAAAATGAATAAGAGCTTTTGTATGTGAGGACACTGTTTATTGCCTATCTGCACACACCTCTGATTCATTCTGCTTTCAGTGGCCCTCCAATCTCTTGTTTGGGAGGAAAAGCAAATACCTTTTCTCTCTCTCTCTCTCTCTCTCTCTCTCTCTCTCTCTCTCTCTCTCTCTCTCTCTCTCTCTCTTGCCCTTAAGTACAGTTTGCCAAACAGACCGGGCACTCATTAAATCCAAACGGGATTTTCAGAATAACAATGTCACCTTGTGCTTGACTTTCAGAATGAGTTTTTCTAACCTAAATAGAGTCAAATTTAGGTTGGCCTCAAACCCTCAGAACATCTCGCTTGTGATTGACAGTGTTCTGGAGGCAGAAGGAGTTTTTTTTTTTTTTGCTCTGCCTGACATGAATTGCTGTTTCTCTTAGCCTCTGTAGCATCCTCACAAACTGAAAAGAAAGATTTCTTTCTATAAATGTATACATCTCGCCAGTCTTCTTGTTCCCCAGTGTTTAGACTGGCGCCTGACACCGGTGAAGTTCACAGTTTTGCTGCTCAGAGTGACGCTTATGTGATTTCTGACAGCGTTTGTATCTTGCTGCATGAATTGTGATTTCAGATGAATTCATTAATGTTGTTATTGTTGGCATGAATGTAAATGATTATATTTAATTACTTGATCTTTGTTTAAAAAAAAAAACAACTTTCTATTTGCTCTTTGAAATGTACATATCTCTTTCTATTTTGCTTCATTGTTTGGCACAAAAAGATTTAAAAGGGGAGAGCAGGAATAAATGTAATACTTTTTTCAAATATTTCATCCTAAATTAACCTCAAATATCTTTAATACCAGCTCATATCTTAATTCAGACATTAAACAATTTGCTGCTTAATTTGATGTGCGATAAATGTGACGGATGAAAAATTAATATGATGTGAATAATTATAGTTTGTAATTGTTAGTCTGTAAGTTTTATAGTCTGTTATAAGTTTTTACAAAAACCCTATTCACTTTAAAGGCCTTAATCCTGTAATTGTGGACAAATGTGGGCACAGAGGACTCAGGTGTGATCCTAATTTTTATTCGATAAAGTTTTGTCTATCTATTTATGGTGTTTTTTATATTTTTGGGGTATTTTTGAATTTATTTACTTCAAAATGTACCATATTTTCTATGTAAATTATGCTTATTTTTATGTTTTATTTAAAAAAAAACTACACTAAAATATCATTCCAATAAGTTCTTAGAGCTAGTGCTGTCACTTGGTATCTTATTTTGGCTTATTTTAGAACGCTCGAAATTACATTTTTTTTTCCATTCATTTCTATGGGTGCCCATTTTTGACCCAAATACAAGATTAAGGAGTTGTTTTTTTTTCACCCACTTAACATTGTAGAATTGATTAAAAAAAAAGTGTGTGTTCAGGAGGCAAACTTTGGAAAAGTAGCCAAGTCTTGTACCGCTCAGATCAAGGGAAGTATTTTTTAAAAATAAATCAAAACTATTTTGCCCACATTTGTCCAGAATACGGTTTTAGGGTTATATCAGGCCTAATTTTAAAGGGAGATTTGGATGTATTATGTTTTTATTGTTAGTATAATTACAACTACGTTTATGTTTACAACAACTTTCTTGCTGTACTTGCTTACACATTACTGTAGCTTGCGAAAACAAGTCGTGCAGCCTTAAAAAGCCTTGTAATATTACTGATTCCTATTGCAAGCTATGTTAGTGGACAGGATTTTATTCTTTCAAATAGGGTTTGATGTTTGATGCACCTACCACTCAGGTGTTAAAGTATCTTTATGGCCACGGTGTGTATTGTGCATTAAGTTATGACCCATTACATTTACTATGTGTTACAGTTATTCCTGCACTCTCCTGCTGTTCACCTAGATCAGACTGAGGGAATGATGTGGACTGATCTTTAAGGTTGATAGATAACATTCATTCATGCTAGCAACACATGCAATGATTGAAATGACTTACGAGTGATCACTTCACTCAGAATGCATACTGACACCATTACTAACTGTACACTTTTAGGGTCCTTTGATTGCGACAGCTTTTACAAATGGATACCATTGAAACCTAACAGGTGGTTGGTTGCCATCTCATTTGAGGTAGATATCCCATACCATTTATGAAATATAAATATATATATATATATACATTTGTTTTTTTTTTACTTGTGCATCATAATTCTGCATCTATTCACCATACAATCTTCCTGTCCCATCTGCCTATTCATTTTCCCTCTCCTTTTGATCTCAGATGAGATCTCAGTTTACGTTGAATCCGTGTAGTGCTCTTATTACTTTTTTCATCGACACCTTAAGGCTTTTAAAGGGCTTTTACGTCCCAGACAAGGGAATTTAAACTTCATATGCAACAATCTGGATTTCAAAAGTCTTATCTATCATTGAACATCTATGTTATTAAATGCTCATTTTAAAGCCTTTTAAAAGCCTTTAAAAGTGTCTCCCGCTTCTCAAACATCGTAAGCGCGGAGACTACACATTTTCCCCGTTACTCTTTGTCACTAGTTCCTCCTTTATCCGCCGCCTGCCTGTCTGTCATTCGACTGATCTTTCATGCATGATGTCTGCGAGCGGGTCTACTCAAAACTGCGCAGTTGCTTTCTTTCTCTGCCAGGGCTCTTTTGCGCGGCGCGTCGACTCGTATCCTCTATGAAGTGCTGCATTTGGATATTATGCACAGGTGTTGTGGCTTTGATTAGTGTGCACCTGGAAGCGAGCACTCTTTGCTGAGAATCTGTTGACTTAGGTGCCATCTGATGTAATTCATCAGGTTTTTCGGATAAGGCGCTGTTTCCGTAATCACTTCTCTTGTAGGTCTAGGTCTTAAGGACTGATTTTGAGTATATGCCGAGATGCCAGATAGAGCTAAATCGATGATGATTGGCTGTGTGTGGATAAGTGGATGCACATTTATTTGGTGAAAATCCCTCCCCTATACTTAGTTAATATTTGCACCCAGACTTTTATTATCTCCTACGGTGATGCTTCAGTCGCGATTACGCCAGACTCTGTGGCTCCGTGGCGTTTACCTGTGACCATGTCGTCTGGATAAGAGGCCTGCGCACTGCGGTTTGTTGCCCATAATCTTCCTAAAGAGCTTCTCATTTTGTCCTCGAGGCAAAACTGATGATTGATTTAATGAGTAGGTGGAATCGCTCCATCTGTATGGATTCTTCAAACGTTTGATTGAAGTACACATCAGCAGTCAGAGAAAGCAACAGCGACGGACAAGCGGGTTCTTAACTTGTCATTTCCTGGTTGGATGGACATCCGAAGAGTTTTTTGCATGCTTGAAACGCTAACATATGTGTCTGAGCTCCATGTAGATGCGATGTGTTTGCATAAAAGTGCTGATGTGTTCTGTATCTGAGCCTACAGGACCCAAGCTTATAATGAAAAGATGCTGACGGTGGAGTGATTCTGATAGTGAACGATGTAACATCTCTACTTCAATTTAAAGCTGTCAGCAGCAAACTTTCAGCCGCACTGAATCGATACACACTTTGTTTAAACTAGATTTACTGTGTACAATCAGAAGCATCAGTTTATCAAACACGCTGCACTTCCAAAGACTATGTGTGCTTTTAAAAAGCTCAGTTTTATTAGGAAAAAATACTAAAAAATGTTTGACTCAAGTGAAATTGTATTTGAAATGTACAGAATGTTTTAGAATATTATTTTTCATGTTTTAGAATAATACTAAATCAAAGGCGTCAGTGATGCAGTTTAAATAGTATTGAAGGACTTTAATTCTATGTGACCCAACTCACCCATTAAATAAATAAATAACATTAAAATTAAATAAACAAAACAAAAAAAAAAACAGGTAGACACAGACACAGTTTAAACTACTGTTAAAATGTTTGGGGCCAGTAAGATTTTATTTTTTTATTTTTTTGTACAAAAATCTGGATTTAGATTTGTCTGCAAATATATCGGTTATCGGCTTTCAAATATAGAAAATTATCGGTATCAGCCAAAATGTTCATATTGGTGCATCCTTAATTATTCCTGTGATGGTAAAGCTGAATTTTCGAGCCCAATCTCATGATTGTAAGATTTAAGTTTTTGTTGTTTTTTTTTTTGCACAAAAAAATTGGCTTTAGATTTATCTGCAAATATATCGGTTATCGGCTTTCAAATATGAAATATTATCGGTTTCGGCCAAAATGTTCATATTGGTGCATCCCTAATTATTCCTGTGATGGTAAAGCTGAATTTTCGAGCCCAATCTCATGAAAGTTCGTATCTATAGCACGAATGTCATTTCTCGTGCCATTTATACGCCAAAAATAGTTTTTGCGTGTATATGGTATGCGTTTTTCGCGTGCATATGATCGCGTGCACTTTCTGATGTATAATACGCACAAACTCCCCACTCCCCTCCCCCCTAAACCTACCCAAGGGGCATAGCATCATCACGCAAAAAACATTTTTGGCGTAAAAAATGCCACGCGAAATGACATTGGTGGTAGATACGCACTTTCATGAGACTGTGTTGGAATTTTCAGCATCATTACTCCCAGTCTTCAGTGTCACATGATCCTTCGGAAATCATTCTAATATGCTGATTTGCTGCTCAAATGACATTTCTCATTATTAATGTTGAAAACCGTTAATAGAAATCTGTTAGTTACATATCGGTAACGTCTTGACTGTCACTTTTGGTTAATTGAATGGGTTCTTGCAGGATTAAAGTATTAAAAGTAATCTTATTGACCCCACTTTTTTTAACAGTCTTGCATTCGTCTACAAATCTGCTTTTATGATGAGAAACACAGTCAAACGTGTCCGCGACAAGGTTCATAGTTACAGACATAAAATGATTGTCACCAGTAAGGCTCAGATGCAGCACATTTTATATATGTTATACCACACAGTATATGTGTGCAATCTGATACACTTACTGTATGTGTTTGCTTCAGCAGAGTTTATCAGGAGGCCCGGGGAAGACTGGCCGGAGTTTCTAATTGGTTCTGTGTACAGGTAAAGGCCATTAAACTTCAAGCACTACAGCGCTGAACGGGAATCTAAAGCTGAGATGGCGCCACACGAAGAACAAACCCAAACGTCAGAATCATCTCAGCAAGAAGAAGAAAAAAAAAACAACGAAAAAAAAAAACAAACAAAACAAATCTGCTGTACTATACTGAAAACCTGGCTTTTGAATATTTTATCCTAGTGTAGCCCTGACCTTGACTTAGGATTTTACTTTTCCTTTATTGTCTTTCCTTTTAGTCATCTTTAATTGTGTACACGTTTTTGTTGAGTTTCTAGATGTTCTTCATTGTTCTTGAAAGCTCTCTGATGAGAGCGACTATGTAAACATAAACTAATGTCTTTTTTTTTTTTTTTTTTTTTTGAGGTAGTAATATTCCAGTTTCATTTCACAGTCCTCGTCTATCGCGTTTTCAGGTTTCATTTCATTCGAGCAAGAAATCGGATCGAGATGACTCGGACATTTTTAATTCAAGCCTAAACCGCAATGAGTGGGTAACTCAAAAAAAAAAAATCTTAGTAGCTCTGTTCTATGTTTATTGTGATGTCTTGTTAACCATGATTACCTATTTTGGGCAATAAGAGGACTACAATATTTTCACAGTCCTTTTTTATAAATGTCATTTTTGTTGTCGATGAGATGAAAAAAAAAAGAGAAAAAGCTTTCCTTTTAATACTTTGTGAAATGAGATTTAAAAAGAAAAGAATTCTGAAACTGTAAATATTATTCTGTTCACTGCATCAAACTGTTTCTGAGAGAGAACCATATTTTTGTGACGGTGTCATAGAGGTTGTATCGTGCGCAAGACGCAAAAATATCTTCGAGGCTCAATGCAGTAACCGAGGTCCATCTGTAGCACAAAGGCCGTGATTTACCCCAGTACGGACGAAACTCGATCCAACACGCTTTGTAAATACCGTCGGCTTTCCAACTGTGCAGGTGTGTCCGACCAGCATACGGATTAGATAGTACGTTAAGATGTGCACAGCTTACAAAGACAATATAGAGAAATCACCACAAAATCCAAAGCACACATCAAGAGTTATGATTTCAAACCGTGTCGAGACATTTCAACCTTCATTTGGTGTCCTAGTGTGGGCTTCTTTTTCCCGTGCGCCGAACGATTCGAATATTTATCATCACCGAGGCAATATGAAATTGCTCTACGATTAGGAAAACCAAGTCTTTTATACCATTACCTCAGTCCTGTGAGAATTACTTTAAAGGAGATTGCAAATTAACTTATTTTAGCCTGAGACAGATATTGAAAAAGATATTAAAGTGTTGTTTTGAAATTAAGTAAATCATTGCACTGTGAGAGAGAATTTATCATTTTCTATTTGCACATGTCAACTGACAGTCTCTAACATGGGTCATGTGAAGGACCGCTGTGGAAAGCCTTTCCTTCCACACAGGATAACACTTACAAATCTGGAGTCTTGGCTTGCGTTGATTTGAAGACTGTACTTTTAAATGATCTCTTTCCAGGGATTTTATTCTAGAATAACAGAGATGACAGATGAGTTTATTGGTAGCAATAGTTCATTTCCTCAGAAACACTGAAACTGATTGAAACCAGTAGCTGCTACACACATTTGTTGTACATGTGGGGACTGGATTTGATGAGACACAAATGGCATTTAGAAATATGAATTGACTGATGTATGCTGTTTGTTTTTTTCGATCTTGTTGAAAATGTTTTATTTTTCTTTTATTTATTTTTGGGGGTTTTCTTTTTGGTTTTTCCGTTTCTGTTCATTTCACTGAACTAACAGGTGAGGCAGAATGCTGGAAGACGCGATAAAGTCATATGAGTTTTAAAAGACAAGGAGAACTTTGTGCTAACTGTTTGAGCTGTTTCAAAAAAGACAAACGTGCAAGAAAAAAAAAAGAAAAAAAAGAAAAGAAAATGATCCCGAACTTCTTTTCAATTTAAATAGGGATGGATTTTTATCAATATTTTTGTGGATGTTAATGATTATACTAAATATAACAATGACAATAATACAGATATTATGTACTGTATTTATCAATTGTTTCTCTTCATTCCCTGTCACCCCATTCAGTAATCTTATGTTGATCATTGTATTTTAGTAGTGTGTAAAAAAAAAAAAAAAAAAAAAGTACAGGAATATGACTTTACCTTGTAAAAGAGTGCTGTCTTGATGCCAGTGTAGTGGTCTATACACTTCTTGGTTAGTATTTTTCACATTTCCCCTCCCCCATCACTCTCCTTTTGTCGTTTTTCCCCTTTCTCTATATCTCACACTCTCTCTTTAGTGAGTAGTCGTAGGTGTTATGTACTTAATGTTAAGATGTAGACGTATTCATTAGCAATTGTAGGACCAGTAAGGATAGAACTTTCTCTTTATAATCATTTAAAGACAAAAGACAAAAAATGCTGAGCGTTCTTTTCATAGTAATTTTCCTTTCTTTTTTTCTTTCTTTCTTTTTGGTTCTCCTTTTTTTTTTTGTTCCACTGTTTTGCTGGTCTCACATGGTTTCAACTAACCAAAGCTCTCACTGATGAAATCTAGGAGAAAGAAATTGCTGTACGACTGAATTGTAATCAAGGCATTAATTGGATCCCCACCCTTGAATGTTTTAAAAGGGGTGTGTGCCATACTACCTTAAATGCTAACGCTAGATATGCAAAACCGTTTTCACTTTCATTCTTTTTTAAGGGGGATGCAAGCTATAATTATATTTTTTTAGTCAGTTCTAACACGGTAATGATGATGATATATCCTAATCATTATAGATCAAACGAATAGGTTTTGATGTTTCTACTCTTCAAAAAATATCCCAGTGGCATATGGCGCTACTTTTTTTTTTAAATCTTTTTTTTTTTTTTATCGTGTCTGCTTAGATAGTCATATGGGACATACGACATGATTTTTTTTCATTGCCAGCTTTTCATTTTAATTCAACATCTACATTCGGTAGCAGACAGCGTCATTGTCTGTTCTGACGTCATACGAATTCTCTTGACTTGAGTGTGAATCCAGTGTCACACTGAATCTGTATTCCTGAATCACATCTCTTCTCAGGGATATCAAACATGAGCCAATGTAGCCAATTTTTGTAACACTAGCGGGTTATGATCAGTAAATAGCACAACTTTTAATGAAAGGTGTCTAATCCAAGTAATTCAATATATTCAAGCTAAATTTAAAGGTGCTGTCGTCGGGATGACTCTCTCTTTTTTTAACTGTAACATCTTAGTTGGATGTCTCTTAAAAAGTTGAGTATCCAGCATCCATTTAGGTCTTGATGCTCGTATAGATTTAGAAACAGCTGAAGGCAAACGTTTAACGGCAGATGAAGTACTTTTCCCTTCTGCTGTCAAATAAGAGTGTGACTGAAAGCTGATTAAAATGAAGGCTGGCAATCTTTTCCTTTTGCGTCGGTTAGCTTAGCTTATTTTTTTCCCCGTAATTTGATCTCGTAGCTTGGACTTTAAGGTAGCATGGCTCTGTTGCCACCATTTTGTTTTCCATGGACAGCAGTTTACAGCGGATGAATGTTACACATCTTGCTAGACTAGTTAAATCATTGGAAAATTGTTGGTTTAAAAAAAAAAAAAAAAGAAAACGAAAAAAGAAAATGACCTGGAAGGTGTCGAGTGGTTTTGGGAGTGAACTACCGTATCCATTTAAACTTGAATTTTGCGGCAAGTGCTAGGCAATGGCCAAAACGATCATCCCACTAATAAAGCAGCGAAACGTCCTACACTGTAATGTCTGATGTACAGTATACTTGTATCCATATACAAGATATATATGTAAAGTGTATATATCTCTTTGTTAAATTCATCATCGTCATCATCATCGTAGGGAAACTGATGCTAGTTCACACGCTGTTTGTTTCACTGGCTGTGTGTTGTGTAAGAGCTGCAGCAGTAGTAGTTTAGCTGCAGAATGTGTCGCGTAAACCTGACGAGGACGCGTAGCTCAATGGAGACGGTATGGTCAATATGGTGTCATTAGAGGTGGAGGGTTTTATTTTTGCCACGTCCTTTGGGAACTCCGTCTCCCATTTTCTCCTGAGGTTCAGGCCTCGCTGATTGCCTTGCCCATTCCTAACACTTGCCCATTTTTTAATGTTAACGGACTTTTTACCGTGAGAACTGACTGAACGGACTGACGTCTGAAAGCATCTTTCAGGTCTTCTTGTATGGCTTGCTCAAGCCCTGTTGTAAAATAAACTAAAGTGGATGGGGGTCTCTCACATCTCAGATGTGGAAAGTATAATTTTATATTTGTATTTTCAAATAATAATGATAATAATAATAAAAAATGTTTGTGAAAGGTTTCCATCCTCTACTGTGGTCCAGAAATCAATGTGTTTGTCTGGAAAAGATTAAAAAAAAATAAAAAATAAATAAAAGAGTTTTGAACCATTTCACTCATGGTTTTTATTTTCAACTTTTTTCAAGCAATCGATTTGTGATTTGAAAGGAAATGAATATACCCTGCAAAAGATTGTATGCCAGAACATGCACAACGATTAAAATGCACAAAGTTCTTGTGTAAGTTTGTTTTTATTCTCACATTTGTTTATATCTTTCAATTGGATTATGACCTGTTATAGCTCACGAGTGTATATATATACATCAAGTATATTATATACAGTAAAAAGCGTCTTGATTTAAAACAAAAAGGTAAAAAGCACATAACTTATTAAGTCTATTTACTTAGTTTTAAGGCAATGTGTTTCAAGTTAAGTCAACTAATCACTTTTTACAGTGTGTGTTATGTATATATATATTAGATAATTGTAGAACTGCTTAATTAGAGCAACAAAAAAATTCACTGGGGAGCCTGCAAATCTGTATCAAAAGGGATACAAACAAAAACAATGCAAATAATACAATTATTGTGCATATAGAATAGCAACATAAGTAGGTCTTTTGTCGTTGATTTCAAAGTCTGTGCCCATTCATACTATTGTGTTTTTGGCACAAACTCATCTTTTACTTGGTTGAAGCCGTTAGATTGACAGATGCGACACAGACGGGGTGCTTGACATGCCCTCATTCTTGATAATCAACGTTATCAACCCAAACGTTAAATACACACTTGCCAAGAGGATAAACAACACATTGTGTGGTGTGCTTTGAATTAATAACTGAAGAGCATGAAACCAAACCCGGTTGACATTTAGATCACATTTCTGCTGTTGTTTATGAATATCCAAAATTGGCGAGTTTGAAATTATGCCCTTTTTTATGTTAGTCGGGTTGCATATTGTTGGGCCTGTGCACTGTAATACATGTCTTTACATTAAAGACAATTTAAAAACTCTGGTACCACATTGGCTCACTTGTTGTCCAATGTAAAATCTGCTGTATAACCAATGAGGGTAAAATATAAAGATTTTGTAATTAAATTAATTGATTGTCGTAGTGATATTTATAAGATGAAACGAATGAGTCGTAAATGTATTTAAGTAACGCCATAGGCCAAACAAAGGACAACATTGTGGTATAATTAGTTTAAATAAAGCTCAAGAGGTCACATTTAAGTCTTAGAAAGCTTTGCCACTGAAATTATAGTGCTAAATGTTTTGGTTGTCAAGTTGGTTTCGAATAGCTACATCTCGATTTGGACTGTTATTGTCTTTGCATTCCTAATTAGAAATGTTTTAGAGAGGAAACAAATATATGAATGTTAGGGAAGGAAGGATGGGGGGGACATGATTCCAGAAACAAAACCCTTTCAAATATCTTCCCCAAGACACAATGTACACAGAATCCAATCAGACAGTCCTATTGTTGTGTGGAACGTTTGTGTCTTCCCAGAGCCTAATCAAGAGGTGTTTCAACCGGGATGAAAAATGCAATGTGTGCAGGCTGGCAGAAATTAATGTCATTTTTAATTTGAGTCGCTGTCCCATTCTCAAATGTGAAATTGCCTTGCTGAATGTAAGGTGTGACAGCTATTATAAATGTGTGGAAATCCATCTTCCACCCTGCCTCCTCTCCTCTCTCTCTCGTCCTGGATGAGCAAGCTCTCTTCATACAGTCACTATCACTGTAGCTGTCCACCCACATACTTCACTGGAGCCCTTGGATAGTGTCATGACTCATTGTGTTCACTGTTTGCCAGGAGAGAAATACTGAGAGAAATCTCAGCTTCCCTCTTATCAGGAGACCACTTAGACAGGAGAGCTGCAGCCCTGCATCCTAACCTGTTCAAACGCAGAAAAATAACGCAATTCTGTCAAACAGGCCCTCTGAAAGTGTGTGTGTGTGTGTGTGTATCTCATAGTAAGGAAGGGGGAATCTCTTTGTGTCGTATATGTACTTGCGAGCAGGTGTTTACTACTTGTGGTAGTACGGAATAGAAGCAAAGTGCAAGTGATGGCGTTCGTGAATTAATATTACACCCGCCTGATATACGTATACACAAGTAGGTTCATTCCGAAAACACTGTGTACATTGCGATGCCACAATGGAGTTAATTGTACCTGGAGACCTTTGTGTCATGATGCCTAGCAACAAAGCACTGCCGCAGGTATCAGCTGACTTAAGTACACCAATTAAATCGTTTGAAAAATGACTGTATGTGTCGGGAGCGATCTCCAGAGAACTCATTTGGAGAGTTCTGGGTTCTCTGGTGTATATTTAAGACAGAGCTGCCCTACCTTTAAGGTCTGCCGGTGTGTTTGTACGGGCTGAAAAATCACAGGCTCCCCTTTGCTCACTCCCAAAGTCTCCCAGAGAAGTGTTTTAGTAACTTGCTTTGCTTTACCCTTTTGCTTTAAGGCTTTTATTTCTACACAAGAAAGAACTATTGTTTTTTTTTGAGACTCCAACTTGTAAAAAGCGTTTTTTAGAACTCTTAGTTTACAACTTGCGAACTGGGAATTTTATGAGAGCTCCGACCTGTACCATGGTCATCTGGGATTTTGCCAAGTAAGACATCCTGGAACAATATTCCTGCCCAAAAAAAATAACAAAATAATTCCTAATAATTCCCCGTCTTCCATTGCGATTTCCCATATATCTAAATATGTTTAGTGAAAACTTCCGAAATCTCCGTGTAAACAATGCGTGACCACTTCTGACGTAACGTTGGAAACGGTTCAGTTCGGTTCAGTTGGACATCTGATTCAGATCAGTCCGACATAGCTGTTAACAAGGGGTAAAAACGATATAAATACTGTTCGTTTTCTTACACAAACCGCTCGTTTCGTGTCTTAGGCCATCAATGTGTACTTACATTTACGAGTCATTAAATCATGTTTAATTTGGACTTCTCTGTGCACAACCTAAACCTGCATTATATGATTGACAGACAACGCCGGTTTGACCGAAAAATGTCAAAATTGAAAATACTGTGGAAACAAAGACACCTACATCTTGGATGTCCTTGAGGTAAGCTAAAACATATCAAAAATTAATTTCAAAGTGAACTACCCTTTTTAAGTTTAAAGGCAGAACACTTACAGTCATTTTAGTGTGCCTGTGTGGTAATCGCAGCTGTTAAATGCAAATGAGCTGCTGCAGAGGGCGGGTTTTTTAAAAGCTTGTGTGTGTTAAAGGCCAGGCACAAAACGGTGTGTTTTTGCAAACCCTCAAAAAGTGACAATTTTTACATCCTATATAAAAATATCTGGGGGGTATTTTGTGCTAAAACTTCACACACACACACACACACACACACACACACTCTGGGGAACATTCGAAATTTATTTTACATCTTGTGAAAATGGCATTTTACCACCCCTTTATTAAACAGTTTGACCACACTGTTTGACTAGCATACTTCGTTGAAGTGTCTGAGCCCCGCCAAATTACTACCCCCTAGTATTGGTAGGTTTACGATTAGGCAGTCAGCTACAGTCACCTGTTGTCTGGGTAGGCACTAGGCAATGAACTGTTTTGTGAAGCGAAAGAACAAACTTTTGAATGTGTAGCAGAATAGCAGGCAAGCTTTTCTAACACTCAGAAATAGGCCATTTAGGACGGATAGTATGCAAACTGGGATGCCGCAGTTGTCCATGAGTGGATCAATAAGTCATTACTCAACTGATTCATGATTCATTCTGGAACGGAACATTGTTTGGGAGGTTAAAAAACGGTGTCAATTTTCGGACCCAATATTGTTGCTGAAATGTAAGGTACTGGCTATTAAATTATGGTTTATTGAACTATAAAAATGATATATATCCTTAACAATATATGGGGCAAACAATGCTTTATAGTGTTTCGGTAATATAATTAAAATGAAATGTTATAATTTCCTACATGGCTCTTTTCGATTCTCAAATGGAGTTATTTCAACTCAATCACTTAATATTTAATTTCCATGTATTTATGTTGCATCAGCTTAATAAGGACAATAAGTAAGTTGTCAGCTGATCATTATTCTTTCAGGGAGATACAAGGCCAGGGTTTATTTTGTGATAATGACCAGCATTATATACTGTTTGTGCTCCATTATTTAGACCTCACCTGATTGAATTTCAATGCATGATCAAACTGTAATTAACAGCAGGGCCTCTAATTGCTGACAGGTGGGCAGTGCTTGATAAATGATCTTATTGCAGTGTCACTGGAAATGTGCAGGCCAAAGTTGACAAAATCATATCGTTTTCACTAGAGTTTGTCCACCCACTATGCCTCTTCATATCCACACGGGAAATTTTTGGCAGATGACACTTTTATGAGAGGGTTGTTGATGAAAAACATAATAGCAGCCTCATCATTCGCTGCTCTCGGCTAAGCGATCGATGACCGAAAGAGTCCTGCGGCTTTCACAGAATAGATATCCGCAATCGTTTAAGGTGTCAGGAGCGCCGTGAGGGTTCGGATGTGATCAAGCATTAACATCAAGTGCGATCAGGGAGATGGGGACCGTCCCTTTCTGAATGAGCCCTGACAGTTTTTCGGGATTAGAAACCTGTTCAGCCCCTTGTCTTTGCTGATGAGGATTTGACTTCTAACTGCTAGACATCCCAATCATCTCCACTCCCCCAATACTCCAATCAGGGCCTCATTAGCATCTGACACTACCTATCATTAACAAAACTCTCTAATTAGGAGCCAATCAGCCCTCTCAGGAGCTCTCTTCTGAATGTGTGTTTAAAGCAGGAGCACGCGATGAGCTCAGATTGCAGGTGAGGTGTGACGTTGGAGGGGAGAACAGTGTGCTTACACACACCTAGTGTACTAGCACTCAGACAGATGGAGGGAAATCAAATCGCTCCTGACACTTTTATAGTCGTACAGTCATCCGCCTCTTCAACGCCAAAGAGAGAGGACTGGCATTATGTATGTCACCGAACCATATGTCAGCATTTCTAAAATGTTGAGTGAGCAAGACATATGGACAGAAAGCGATTTGATTTGTTCAAAGGCAAAACACAACTTGTTACTGTGCTTTTGTTAGTAGTTCACTTTTAAAAAAAGGAGTAGTTCACTTTTAAAAAAAATTGCTGATAATTTACTCACCCCCATGTCATCCAAGATGTCCATGTCTTTCTTCAGTCGAAAACAAATTAAGGTTTTTGATGAAAACATTCCGGGATTTTTCTCCATGTAATGCACTTTACTGGTAACCAAACGGTTCAAGGTCCAAAAGACAGTTTCAGTGCAAACAGTTCAAAGGGCTTTAAACGATTTCAGACGATGTGTATGGGTCTTATCAAGCAAAACGATCGCTCATTTAAAAAAAAAAAAAAAAAAAAAAAAACGTTTTAGAAACGGTCGCCTTTTATCATTCTGTCAAAGTAGCATTCTGTCAAATGGTCGCCTTGCTCTGTTCTGTGATGCACGTTCTTCTGTTCAAACTCGTTTATCAAAATGAACAAATCTTGTTTCGTGTCATTTGGTTCATTCAACGAACGAAATGAACGAGTTGACTCGGGGGAAAAATTCGTTCATTTTGATAATCGAGTTCGAATAGGAGAGTCACGAACGCGCATCACAGAACACAGCAAGGCGACCATTTGAGTTTATAAAACTTCATTTTTTTTTTTTAAATGAGTGATCATTTCGCTTGATACTGAACTACACTGAACCTGTCTTTTGGACCTTGAACTGTTTGGTTACCAGTAAAGTGCATTATATGGAGAAAAATCCTGGAATGTTTTCATCAAAAACCTTAATTTTCTTTGGACTGAAGAAAAAATGACATGGATATCTTGAATGACATGGGGGTGAGTAAATTATCAGCAAAAGTTTTTTTTTTTTTTTTTTTTTTTTTTTAAGTGAACTACTCCTTTCACATCTAGGCTGTTTGCATTCTTCAAGACCCAGGAAGGGTTTCATGTACTCTTGTGGAAAAATGTCCAGCTCTCCTGGGTTTTATTTGTCCAACAACATGTGTACATGCTGCAGAATTAAAGCCTGATTGGAAATGACGCACAATAAAAACACTGATATTTAAAGTGATATTGACCTTGATGTGTCTGCCTCAAGCTCTTCACTGACATGAATGTTCACTAACTTGATTAGTGGCAAAATTGTTCCTGTGGTGGAAATAATTACTAGAAAAATGTATAGTATTGTGTATAATCAGTTTTAGAATATCTGGGTCTGAAAAAATTAAAATCTACACATAAAAAATCATTGAAGTAAATGTATCATCTCTCCAAACCTCTAATAAACCCTCTCAGCTGGCCATATTCGAATCATTCGGTTCTGCTTAAATGAGAAACGAATGAACGTGAAGGTAAAGTAATTCTTAGTCGGACTAATTCTGCAGCTACTTCGACACACTGGAAATTGTAGGGTTTCCGGTAAGATGGGGAGGAGGGATGGGTTTGCGCAAAGGTAATTTCTTAATTTGTGTGGATTCATTATGCTTAAAAAAAGCAATCTCTCTCCTGTGACTGTGTCAAATTGACTCTGTACGGCAAAATGCACTCATCTGCATAGCTGTCACAACGGCTCATAAGATCTGGCACCCAATAACTTCACAATGTGCAGAATTACCTGTGTCACTTTTAATGTGACATAGCAATTTACATCACACACCGTAGGGACACGTGCACATTTCAAGCGGTTTGCATGGTTAATGGCTGGAACGTTATTTGCATTATAATTTGGTGAGTGTGAAGTGTAATCAAGCTACATTGACTCTTGGGGACTGCAGTGGCGCGGTGGGCAACGTCACGGCAACCCGAGAGCGGCGCTGCTCGAGCCTCGCATGCAAATTTGCTGTGCGTGGCCAATCTGATGCGCTCCTGACTCTGGGTTAGTTTGCATATTCCACAGTTGGCATGTTAGACCCCACAAAGCCCCTCTTCAGCTCTCATTAGCGCCTGTGAAATAGTATGCTGATGCGCTGGCAAACTTCATTTGTAAGTTAAAACACATTTAGATCTGCTTGATACAGAAGAGAGTTATTTTTGGAGCTTTCTAGACATAGAATGTGTGATGCTGAGAAAAAAAATCGCTGACTGAAGAGTTGTCCATTTACATATGCATTTAGTTCTCACGTCAGTCAATGGTGTGTCCATGACACTTAATATTAACTCAGCATGTTTCTAAAGGACGTTCAGAATTACACAGCATCTCTTGAATAAAATAACTGTAATCTTTTGTAGATGAGCAATTATTAGATCAGTGGTAAGCACAATCTGTTCAATAGCAGTTGCTCAAAGGACTTGATTTGTAATCTGATGCCTTTGCACTGTTTTAGAGCCAATAATTGTCATTTTCAAATTACATGTTGCTGGCAAAAATGGTATTTCATCATAGTAGGGCTACTTTTGAATGGATACAAATGTGTTTTTTTCAACACATTCTCATCCCAAGACGTCATGTAACTGACGCTTTAGACCATACGTCAACATCCGACGCTTTAGGGCACCCTTTAACGTCAGTTAGATGACGCTATCCTAGGACGTTAAAGGTTGCCCTAAAGCGTCGGATGTTGACGTATGGTCAAAAGTAACACAGTCTCATCCCAAGACATCATATAACTGACGTCTTGGGACGTCTTTTGACCATACGTCAACATCCGCCGTTTTAGGGTACCCTTAAACGTCGGTTACATGACGATCCCAGGCCGTCATACAACTGACGCTTTACCTTTAACGTCGGTTAGGTGATGCAGGTAGGTTTAGGTCTGGGTTAGGATTAGATAGCGTCATCTAACTGACGTTAAAGGTTGCCCTAAAGCGTCGGATGTTGACGTATGGTCAAAAGTAACACAGTCTCATCCCAAGACGTCATATAACTGACGTCTTGGGACGTCTTTTGACCATACGTCAACATCCGCCGTTTTAGGGTACCCTTAAACGTCGGTTACATGACGATCCCAGGCCGTCATACAACTGACGCTTTACCTTTAACGTCGGTTAGGTGACAGGGTAGGTTTAGGTCTGAGGGTTAGGATCCGATAACGTCATCTAACCGACGCTAAGGGTACCCTAAAACGGCGGATGTTGACGCATGGTCAAAAGACGTCCCAAGATGTCATTTATATGACATCTTGGGATGAGACTGCGCTGTCAAAAGGGTCAGTTAGATGATGTCTTGGGATGGGAACAGGCTGGTTTTTTTTTTTTTTTTTTTTTTTTTTTTGCAGCCAGACGTAGTTAGGGCATGTACAGTACCAGCAGGGGCGAACTAGCCAAACCTCGAGTCCTTTGCAATCATCTGAATGTAATTTCCTGACAAGAGAGAAATAAATCCTTCCCCTTGCGGGAAGAAAGATGATGTTTCATACACAATTATTCATCCTCGTGGGTTATCACATCTAAACAGCAACCAAAAAAGCTACCCAATTGAAATAATTGTGTAATCAAGGCAATTTCCAATTAATTGGCAGATGTTAATTTTGGGAACACACGGGTTGTGTTCAGGTTAGTAGTGCCAGGAATCAATGTACCACATCATTACTGTCAAATTCTGTGTCATTATGTGATTATATAAAAAAACATTCAATCAATATTGATGTTGTGTAGCCTATTTTAGCATGAGAGATCATCCAGTAAGGTATGCCATGTAAATGAATGAATGATAGCATTGTTTATATGCATTATTTGTTTCAGTGTGCGATTCGCTAAAGGAATCATGCAAATCATCAGGTAACAACATAAACACGCCCACAAAATCTGTGCTGAATGCAATTTGGGAGGAACAACTCCACTTCTTGCTGGCATTATATGCCGTACTTTATTGTGACGGGATATACTTGGAGACATCTGGATACAAAACGTGTGCTCATCTGTACTGGGCGTTGATATATGATCATTTAAACAATTAGAGATTTCCAAAAAAAAAATGTACATAAACATCTTTTAGAAACCAAATTCAGTTTACTACCTGCTTTGCGCTGGAAGTGTAAGATTAAGTTGAGATTGTAAATGAAGCGCTACCTATAATGTGTGTAATTTGCATATAAAGTGTTGGCATGTGTGTGCTGAAAAGATGACGACTTTAATTTTATACTATTTAGCACCTGATTAAACTGGATTGCAGATGATTAGTGAATGGGACGCAGGTTTTTGAACTAAGATGATGTACATTATTACGTTATTAACCTACAAAATTGAGCAGAAACAGAGCAAAAAGTCTAAAGAAATACGTGGGTGTCAGTTAGCGCTAAGCAATCAACGCAATTCGAGGAAAACAAGTTAAAGAAAATCAATTTACACAATCTGCAAAAACAGAACAGCCATTGCCTAGCCTTTATAGGAGAGCTAAAAATGTATCCGGAGTAAATAATTCAGAAGCCATTAGTGATGCTTTGTAGTTGCATTTATAATAGGAAAGAGAATGCTTGCATGAGAAAGACTCTGTGGAGGATAGGATCCATGATTGGACACGTTTTTGGCACAGTCAACAGCCGTTGTCAATGTGCACACCATGTGTTTATTTCTATAATGAGATCAGAGAGTTAAATATTTGGTATTCCGCTCGTATGGAACAGGTTGCAGAGTGTCACTGTTAATTAAAGGCAGTTTCTACTAATCCAGCAACGCTTCCTGAATAGATTCCAGTTGTCCCTCAAGTAAATTATCTTGAGCACTGATAGTCCCTCCCCGCTCTCGTTCTGTTTCTCCTCTCTGTCTACCCACCTTTCCTTCTACCACTCAGGGTATTAATCATGTTTGGCATTTGATTGCAAGACTTCAGGAATTGCTGACACAAAGCCAGATCCTTTGTCATGATGCGGTTTCTCTGTAGAGATTTGCCACATTATAAACTGGTCTCAGAAGAACACATAACAGCTATATGACACGCCGTGTATCTATCTCTGTGTAAGATCATCATTATGATAAAGAATCATTCTTCCTCAAAAGTTTTGGGGAATGCAATGCATTTTGTACCAGAGATTTAGCTTTGTACGTCGAAAGACTAAATAACTCTTGCGAGAGTCAAAATGTAGTCAATCAATATTTCACAAGAGTTGGCAATTATAGACTGAATGTTTGGGTAAATACTGTATGTGTGTGTGTGTTTGCATTGCTGGGTCTGAACAAGGAAGGTGCGTTACAGGCTTGACACAGACAAGTTAATTGAGTTTGGAGAAGAGACCATAGGCCGTATGTTTACAAACGGACTCTTAAGATGAACTGTTATAGGAAAGGAAACATGAACGCCAGGGATCAGACATTTGGATAGACATAAACAGTTTATTTAGAAAGCTTCCACTCGGGCCAAAGTGCTTTATATTGACAGCTGTTATAGTCTGAAATTGAATGCAATCTGGCGTCGTTGACGCATAATGTGTCTGTGGAGTTTTTTAAATCAACATCAAGATTTTTTTTTGTTAACATTTATATGAATCTACAAGGGAATGTGTGTATTTATTCTGAATACTGAATCACCGTTTTGCTGAAACCAGTTCATTTTAAATGGTCCTTCATCGTGACAAATGATTTTTTTTAAACTACAAATTGGTTTTGTATATTTATTTGAAATTTATTTACAATATAACATGTAATCTTCCCATAAATACATGGCCATATAAATATTTTTAGACATACAGGGTCAACAAAGGGACATTATATGCATAGCATGTAAAACAACTACTGTATGAACTTAAATGAGTAGTTCACTTTAAAAAAAAAAAACTTTTGCTGATAATTTACTCACCCCCATGTCGTCATCCAAGATGTCTACGTCTTTCTTTCTTCAGTCGAAAAGAAATTAAGGTTTTTGATGAAAACATTCCAGGATTTCTCCATATAATGGACTTCATTGGGAACCAAACGGTTCAAGGTCCAAATAACCTTTCCTTGCAGCTTCAAAGAGCTTTAAACAACACCAGACGATGAATAAGGGTCTTATCTAGGACCCTTTGAGTCATGACTCGAAAAAAGATTTGTTCATTTTGATGAACACGTTTGAACAGGAGAGTCACGAACGCTCATCACAGAACAGAGCAAGACGAGCATTTGAGCTTATTAAACTTAAACTTTTTTATTTAAACTTTTTTGATTTTTTATTTTGAAATGACTGATCATTTCGCTTGATAAGACCCCTTTTCATCGTCTGGTGTCGTTTAAAGCCCCTTGAAGCTGCACTGAAACTCTCATTTGGACCTTGAACCATTTGGTTCCTAACGAAGTCCATTATAAGGAGAAAATCCTGGAATGTTTTCATCAAAAACCTTAATTTCTTTTCGACTGAAGAAAGAAAGACATGGACATCTTGGATGATATGGGGGCGAGTAAATTATCAGCAAAAGTTTTTTTTAAAGTGAACTACTTCTTTAATGCAGCAGTTAACACAATTGTATAGATGTCTGATAATGTCAAATGTTGCCTATATACTATAAATGCTGTTCTTTTGAAATTTCCATTATTATTATTATTAAATCAATTCATATGAATATAACATTATCAGACATTTATCCAATATAATAATGGATAAATTAAGCTCAAATTGAATAGTTGTCATTTTCTGATCTAGTCCAGATGCTGATCTGCCACACCATTGCCATTAAGCTCACCCGCTAGTCCCCCGTCCCTTTAACCGCGACACAGATGTCACTCCGCGATGAGATGGGCCCCAAAGATTTTGCCGGCGGCATCAAAACAAATTAACCTTCAGATATTTCTTCGATCCAGGATACACCGCCGAGCCTTCACCCCTTAAGGTCTTCCACCCTCCTTCATGTGACCAAATGTAATCTTTCGCATTTCATTTGCACGCACATTATTATTTATATCAGGCAGATTTACTGTGGGCGATGGCACAGATTGGATTCTGGTCAAGGGCTCGGGCAGGTTGTGGTGGGGGGTGTTGGGAAGAGGCTCAGGTAATTATAATGGAAATGAATGTGGGTCTGGGATGAGGCAGAGGCCCGGCTGCTGGGAGGGCTTTATTAAATATGGAACCGCTGTGATCTGATCAGGGCCCCGAGGATATTGACCGCCTCAGGAGGAGATAACGGTAAAGAGGGCAGGGGAAACGACAAGCTGATGGATGTATTATTTGTGTAAAGGTCTGATCGACGAGGCGGGTGATTCGTTTACGGAGGAGGCATCAGCACGTTCAAATTTGATCTCCCCCCCACCCCCTACCTTCCCGTGGCACCCCCCTCCGTACCCCCGCCTTTGCCTCGCTGCTCTGTACGGAAGGCCACAGGTGATCATCAAGAGCCAGGCGGCCTGCATTACCTTTATGAATAGAATATGAATGTGAAGCTCTGGCTTTGCAAAACTGACATCTCCGCTTCTTCCAGGGGTGACGCTGTGCGACGAGGGTCAGGGGACTTATCATAACAGGTCGTACCCAGATCTGATTTAATTTTTTATGGATTTTGGCTTGATACAAGGTTATTCTGCATTACAATGTATTGGTAACACACTACAATATGGTTTCATTTGTTAAGTTAAAGGTTAACGTGAACGCATTCTAATCCTAGGGCGTCATATAGGTGACGAAATTGAGATTTTGAAATTGCGTCTAAATCCGACGCACATGGCACCCTTTTGCTTCAATATAACACGCTTCGGTTATTCGATTTAGGTTTGGGGTAGTGTTAGGGTTAGACCACTAGGAGGCGCCTTCTGCCCCATATATATCAGACGTTAAAAGGGTGTCATGTGCGTCCTATGTAGGCACAATTTCAAAAACGTCACCTACAGTATATGACGCCTTGGGATGAGACCGGGCTGGAGCAATATATTTTTACATCATCTCTTAACCTTAATGTTACTAAAACAATTGTTCATTGTTTGTTCATGTTATTTCAAAGTGCATAACCTAATGTTAACAGATGCAACTTTTGATTTTAATAATGTATTAGAATGTAAAAATTACCTAAGACTAGTTTAAATAATGCTGTGTAAGTATTGTTGATTGTTAGATCATGTTAAATACTATATATTAAACGACACCAGACAATGAATAAGCGTCTTATCTAGCAAAACGATCAGTCATTTAAAAAATAAATTAAGAAGTTTAACTTTTATAATCACAAATGCTCACCTTGCTCTGTTCTGTGATGAGCGTTCGTGACTCTCCTGTTCAAAATCGTTCATCAAAATGAACAAATCTTTTTTCGAAGGGTCTCGAAGGGTCCTGGATAAGACCCTCGTTCATCGTCCGGTGTCATTTAAAGCCCTTTGAAGCTGCACTGAAACTCTCATTTGGACCTGAAACCGTTTGGTTCCCAATGAAGTCCATTATATGGAAAAAATCCCTTTTCGACTGAAGAAAGAAAGACATGGACATCTTGGATGACATGGGGGTGAGTAAATTATCAACAAAAGTTTTTTTTTTTAAAGTGAACTACTCCTTTAACTACTGAAACCTTATTGTAAAGTGTTGCCATTTTATTTTTTTTTTATCATTTTCAAGTTTGTATTTTCCATACTTGTTGTGTCTGAAAAAAATATCTCTAACCCACTCGACCCATTTATAACTTGTATTACGCTAAGCCCTGCGTTCAATTTGATATTAAAATATACACTCTAAAATGCTGGGTTGTTTTGACCCAAATTTGTGTCAAATATGGACAAACCCAACCGTTAAAAATGTCCATATTTGACCCAAATTTGGGTTGAAACACTCCAACAGCATTTTTTAGAGTGTACAGTTTATATCCTGTGTAATAACCAGATATTTTAGTTATCTTGTAGCTTGCATAAAAAGAGTGCTGCGGGACACAAAATGATTAAGGTTCAAGCTGCAGACGCTTTTAGGACTCCATTACGGTCAGGCTCATTATGGTTATGAAAATGTCACAGGTACAGAAATTATCATTAAGATTCAGTGAAGTCAAACATGTTCTTCTTTTTGAACAAATACTCCTGCTGTTGCTCCCTGGAATTCAAGCAAGAGCCAGACTTAAAAAGGAAAAATGTATTCCCAGCTCAGCATAGTGTGTCGGGCAGACACAGGTCAAGCACTCATATTAATAAAACCCAAAGGGCTCTTGGCACCTCTCCTCTCCTACTCCACCCCAAGGCCAGAGCAGCAATGTTCGTGCAAGAGGGAGAGCAGAATATCTTTGCTAAATCTGATCTTGTTAAAGGCCACATTAAATATTGATCAACCCTGAAGATACTCAAGGAGTCTAGTTCTGCAGTCTGCCGGCGCGCTCGTGCCAGAGCCGGCGTAAGTAATGATCGGATGTGATGGGCCAGTTTCGGATCCTGCGTGGAAGTCTGAGGAGAGGAATTGCAATGAAGATAACAGTCAAATCACAACAATGCATGCTGAAAACTGGATACCAAGCCTTTCTGGGCCAGTTCATGAGGAACAAAGAACAGCTTAGTAGTCTTTATTTCAATGTAATGGTTAAGCTTAGTTTTTAATTAATTTCTATATTAAGAATATCTATAAAAGGAATATTCCAGGTTCAGTTAAGATCAATCAATGTCATTTGCCGCATAATTAACTGCATAATTACCACAAAAAGACATTTTGGACTTTTCCTTTGTCACTAAAAAAAGGGAAAATTGAGGTTACGGTGTGTCATTTAGTGTGTTCACACTTGTAGTTTGGTTCAGACCAAGAAAGAAAATTCTACATTTAGTCCTGGTTCGCTTAGCACTCACACTGTCATTTTTAACACCGAATCTAAAGATACAAAAAAATATGTATATTTAATATCCGAATATCCTGTGTGCTGGGCTAAATGTGAGTACATGTGATGGAAATGAGAACTCGTGAAGAGCTTCTAAAATGTGTAAAGGAGTTAAAACAGCGGCAGGAATCCCTCCGAAGATCTTCTGCGAGGAGACACAGTTTTGATGCCTGTATCGAACCGGGATGGGAAACATCACGACTGTGACAAGAATGAATAGGTATGTGTGAGCATTCTGACCTTTTTAGGGTGACATCTTGTGACATCATGTCCTGTTTTTTGTTCTTCTACATGTCTTTGGTCTGTGTTGCAGTTATATTTCATTCGAACCGCACAAGAGTTAGTTTGGAAGCAGATGGAGACCGATGGATGGAGCAGAAGTGTGAACCCAACCGGTAACACTTTAGAATAGGGTTCCTTCGTTAATGAATAAGTACACAAGAACTAATGAGTAACACAATATTAACAATCTAGTAACTGTTATTAACTAACAAGAAACTCTGATTAACGAACTAGTAAGTAATAGCGCACAGACGAAAGTGGTAGTTCACTATTAAGTAATCAATAACTACTATTTTTTAATACTTCCCAGAGAACTACTGAAAAAATGTATTAACAATCTAGTAACTACTATCAACTAAAAGAAATTCTTATTAACGAATTAGTAGTAATAGCTCACAGATGAAAGTGTTAGATACTTCTCTGGGAATTACTAATTATTTGGATTCGTTTTATAAAGTGAAGATCATTGGAACTAACTAGTAATGACTCAAGTGTTACTAAAGACATTTTCTAAAAGTATACTAAAGTTCACCAAAAATATCAAACGGTTGCACAAATCATGACTAGATCATGTAGTAACACTTGAGTCATACTAGTTAGTTCCAATGATCTTCACTTTATAATACAGATCCAAATAATTAGTAATTCCCACAGAAGTATCTAATAACACTTTCATCTGTGAGCTATTACTTACTAATTATTTGGATCCGTATTATAAAGTGAAGATCATTGAAACTAACTAGTAATGACTCAAGTCATGATCTAGTAATGATTTGTGCAACCGTTTGAGATTTTTGGTGAACTTTAGTATACTTTTAGAAAATGTCTTTAGTAACACTTAAGTAATTACTAGTTAGTTCCAATGATCTTCACTTTATAATACGAATCCAAATAATTAGTAATTCCCACAGAAGTATCTAGTAACACTTTCGTCAGTGTGCTATTACTTACTAGTTCGTTAATCAGAGTTTCTTGTTAGTTAATAATAGTTACTAGATTGTTAATATTGTGTTACTCATTTGTTCTTGTGTAGTTATTCATTAACGAAGGATTCTAAAGTGTTACCACACAACCTTACTGTTCAATGTAAGTCACTGGGGTTAATATTTGGAGGATTTACACGCATACATTTGAAGCTTTTAATGTTATTAATGCATTTACATTAATTGTTCTGTTAAAACGTGTATTTTATTTGAGCTGATTTTTTCTAATTTTGATGGGTTTTGAGGTCATGGCAACAAGGTTTTAAAATTGGATGCAACTTTGCACAGATAACACAGATAAGTATGTGACAGCAATAAAACAGTGAGTATTGTAACGTTTACGAATTGACCCCCTTTACTTCCATTAGAAGTGCCTCACTGTAACCCAGATTTTTGCTCTTTGTTTTAAGAAGAGGAGAGGCGATTTTTGTGATAATCAATATTATATAACACAAGTGCTGTCAATTGAGCTCTATTTGTATTGAATCCAGAAAATTCCTTCAAGCGATTATGGTTTTGTAAGCTTGAAAGAAAACTTCTGAGCTTTAAATCAATCCTCCCACTCATAAAAAACTTCTTAAAACATGTTTTGTTCAAAGATAAGAAAGAACAAGTTCAAGCTCAGAACTCATTTCCTCTTATAACAGTACAACACACTGATTTTCTTGCTTGTAATATACCACTGAAGCCCAATATATGAATCCAGCCACCCACATATGTATGTAATTTGCCCCATATAGCTGGGCTAGCAGAGTAAGCTCCTCATCAGGCTAATGGGAGTCTGGGCCCCTCAAGCACCTCCAAAGAGCAATCAGAGGGAGATGAACACCACACTTTAGCTTCCCTAATGAAGGAAACAATTCTCTCAAGTGAGCCCAAAATTAGTTTATGTTCAGTGTGCGAAAGAGAGAGCTTTTTTTCCCAGGTAGCCACTGTCACCAAACCTGCTTCCACACCTGGTGATAAACACTCGAGACGCTGAGAGAAGTATGAGGAGAGAGAGTGGAGAAAAGCTCTCTAAAAATACCTGAAAAGTCCTCCTCAAGTTGCAGCTGTGAGTGAGTTGGTCGTGAAGCTGCACATTTTTCCAGACTCATTTATCACAGTCAGCGCTGAGAAGTCGACCGGAGGCCATGTTGTGTCTGTTGCATTAGCAAACGCACCCTTGTGTCACACCTTCCCCCGATCGCTTTGTCCTTGTTCTTTCTAAATGAGAAAAAAAATATGTTAAAAGACAGAGATCTGGCGCTGTATTCTGATATAATAATATTTTTTTTTTGCGTCAGACAGTAATGTTAAGTCATACAGTGTTATGCAATGTTTGGCAAGTACTAAAAAATATGAAAATTAATCTTTTTTTTTTTTAAGAAATTAACATGAATTCCCTGAGAGTCAAACCCATGACCTTTGTGTTCACAGCTTCTTCTTTTTTTATCTTAAATGGATTAAAACTACAATGACTATTTGTACTTTTGAAAATAACATCTTAAAATGAGACACTCTTAAAAGTAGAATTTTCATTAGTGTGAAAAACATTTTAATAACCTAAAGAACATTTTTTTCCCCCCGTAATGAACCTTTCGTGCAATTGAAATGTTAGGTTCTTAATGGGACCATAGATTCCAATAAAAGTACCTTTATTGTTAAGAGTA
The DNA here is from genome assembly GCF_988280905.1 of Pimephales promelas. Classification (NCBI taxonomy): domain Eukaryota; kingdom Metazoa; phylum Chordata; class Actinopteri; order Cypriniformes; family Leuciscidae; genus Pimephales; species Pimephales promelas. The sequence goes on from NC_142784.1 coordinate 18,686,573, forward strand.
AGAGGAAAAAAAAGGTAATTATTTTTTTTTAATTGTTATACATCTTAAAATGCATACATTTATATTAATAATGAATAATTTTGCTAAACAACCATTTTTAGAACCATATTAAGGTCAAATACTAAAACTTTTGAACTGGCCACACTTGGTATTTGTGTGTGTGGAGGGTTTGAAAACTGCGACCAAAGCTGTTCATCTTCTCTCACACACAAACGTTTCTATTCATCACTCTACTTTGCCTGTCCTATCAGGTGGGACATATGTCATTCATCATTTCCATGGCAACTGTCTCTTCGCTGGACAGCTTTGCAATCAGCAACCCATCAGACCTTCAACGTGCCTCGGCCTCTTTTGTCCCCGTCTGCTAGCCATCATAGCGCGATAAGATTATCACAGACAACCTCAACTCTGCACCAGTGCTGAGAAGAGAAAGGAGGAGGCGGTTACTCTTTTATTCATTTCGCTTTCATACTTTATCCGTTCTGCCCACGACAAGCCTTATCCTGTCTTCTTTTGCCCTCTCTGCACTGAAGGCAGAGCGGCTGAACGTGTGATATGTCAAGACAGGGCCGGCTCTTTGACTGCAGACACTGACAGCCAAATACAAAGGCCTTCCTGCATTATCTGACAATAAATCTGGGAGATTTAAGGCTTGACATCAACAGCACTTAAAGGAGAATTATAACAAAGCAAGGACATAGACATGAAAAATGGAAAAACACGCCGAGCCAATCTGTACAGAGATTGTGGAATCGCAAAAGTGTTTAAAGGGAAATCTTGTAGATATTCACATTGATTTAAGCCTGTTCAATACTTTGCTAGAAAATGTTTATTGATTATTACCACCATAATTCTTAACATTAACCTTTAAATCTGTTTTCTTTGTTGGAAAGGGACATATTTAAGTACTCTTTTTTTTTCAATAGTCAAAAGATTTAAGCTAACATAACATTTTATTGGCCCAAAATTTGAACGTACGCCCTTGAACGTAACACGAGTCATCTATGTTTCTGTCCGCAGTTGATGTCAACTTTTAAAAGTACATTAGTATACAGATGAACTCAAAACCTAGACATATGGGATGTTGGATTTACTTTATTTTATTGTCAGGTGGTACTTTATAAATTGAGTTGCATTGACTAAATGAATTTAAGTAAACGCAAACTGTTAGGATTTTGTTATTGTAATGTGTTGTATGCAAGTTCCTTTTTTTAATTTGACGTTATAATGATACTAACAACAATTCATTATATATCCACAGGTTGAACAGTTCAACTTTTTTACAGTATAATCTTATCATCACCACTGTGTACAGGGCATTATTCCACACAGTAACAGGATGAGCACCCCCTGCTGGCCGCACTAGCTCACCATGATCAACCCTGCTTAGCTTCAGTGTGTGTGCAGGAGAAAGCTCATAGAATGTAAGCTCTCCGTGGGTTGCTCCGTGAGTATACACCCTATGCCCATCTACATAAAAAACATTACATCAAATCAATATAAATTGTGATGAAAGCAACACATTCAATGCACTACTGCCAACAGTATTAGTGGGGGTTTTTTTTGTCACATGTATTGTTCAACTTCAGGGACAATCTAGCCCCCATCCCCACTCCCACATATTTATCATGAGATTTCATGTATTGTTCGAAAGTAGAAATTATCATACAGTTTATCCACAAATTTTAGCCCTTGAAGGGAAATAGTGATGGAAAAAAACATGGGAGGAAAAATATATTGCAATGTTTTGGTAAAACTTCTGCATTTCCCCAAGAAACTTTGCGTTTGCTTGCAAAGAACTCAAAAATTTTCCAAACGGATGCAAAGTTTCTTGGGGAACACAAAACATTATGAGATAATGCAAAAGCATTGACATAATTTTTTTGTTCAATCACTCCATGATTTTTTTTTTTGTCCTTTGTGTTCCAAGCATGCACTAAGGGGATGAATAATGCAAGCCGGTGTTTTATTTTTTATAGTTTTTTTTCTTTTTTTTCTGCACTGTAGCTTTTGTTAAAGGTAATTCTATTTTTTCCTATTTTTAATCCAGCTGAAATCACTGGAAATTTTCTTTCAGTCCAATTGTTGTTGTTTTTTTTTCAGCACTGTTTCTGATGCTGAGCTAAAAATGTAGAAGATCTCCCTCGCAACTTAGTTTTTTCTTTGAGAAATTGGTGCATTTTCAGATCAATTCTGTGGTAATGCCAGGAACAATAGGAGAAAAAGCACTTCCACTGAAATTCCCAAGCCTCCGGAAGAAAGTGTGTCTCGGCCATCATCCAATCTCCCACTGTCCTTGAAGGATTGATCCGAAGTGCTGAACTGTGGATGAGAGCGTGATGAAGAGGCCGGATGAACGAGCGGAAGAGAATAGATCCAGATGAGGATGCATTATTTATTTAAAGCCATAATTAATACGAGGGGCTTTATCACCGTCCTCCGCTTCGGACGGTTTCCATTTTTAATGTTATTCATGGGGGATGAGAGAGAAAATTTCAAATCTCCTTGCCTTATTACTGCAGCAAGAAAGTGTCACATTACTTAGGGGGGGTGATTACACAGCTGCCCGAGCCCAACTGTACGTGAATACTGTATTTGCAAACACTCCAGTTTTGAGAGCCGAGGCCGTAATCGCCTCTTCTGTCGGAGACAAGTGACGGAGTCAAATTACTCCTCAAGGTTATTTCCCTCTTCCTCTTTAGCGATGCAAACTTTTCACATGAGCACTCAGGTCTCACGGATGGAGAAAATGGAGAGGAGAGAGAGAGGGAGAGAAACCGAGAGATGCCACAGGCCCATCAGAAAATAAATAGTATTTTAGGGCATTCGCTAGTTTAGCCCCAAACAATCTCATCTGCAGCGGAGGGAGACAGGGAGACGATATTAAAGATTCTCATTATGCAGCTCTCCGAGTGTCTTCAGTCAATCCTCCACCCCAGACAGCACGAGAATCACTCCTGACAAACATTAATATAGAATGAACATTGAAGGATGCATTCCCGGAAAAAGCCTGCAGAGCCGGGCGGGCCCGAAGATTGGGCGATTGGAGCCTGTTATTGACATCTTGCAGGGGCAAAATGTTGCAGAGATTCCAGGGTGGGGGTTGTCATATCGCTTCGACCGCTTACGTTTTGGCAGGCGGCCGTCAGAGGAAACGATGCCCAGAAAAATAGCATTCGCCGCATATGTCGGGCTCTTTCAACCGTCCCCCTGGGCGAAGATGGGGCCATGGAAAGATGTCCTCTACATTCATACTTGAGTAGGCTAAGACACTGAACACAAATCATTGTTAAGGATAAGTAGAACTTTTCAGGGACGATCGCTGTCGTTCTCCTTGGTAGGTGTAGTAATTGGCGGCGCTCCAATTGGACTAGCCTCAGGTGTTAGTCTATTTTTACTGTACGTTTTCTCATGGAAAAGTAGGTTTCATTGATATTCAATAAGTCACACTGAAAATTACGAGAGAAGACCTGGCTCGTTCTCCTCTACCGCGGTCAAGATATGCCGGATGAGTTACACGTCCACAGGGAAATGTTTTATGTAGTAAATAAGAAGTAATTCAATCAGATTTGGATGCTCTCTAAAGGAACTTTTTACTAAATGCAATGCAAAAAAGAACTTAGTTCAAGCATGAAGTTTAGAATATTGTATATATGTTTATCATAATAAATAGGACTTCGCTGTAAAAAAAACATTTGCAATATTTGTTATCACAACATTTTTTCTTTTGTCAAATCAAAATAAATAATTTATTTAGTTCAGATAACTTATTATTTTAAGTTTCTGATGATTAAATCAATCTCCTTCATTGTATTAACTCACCTTTTCCAGTTCAATCAACTTAAAATTTTAAGGCAACCAGGTAATATACCTTCTTCATACACTTTTGGTGAGCATGCATTTAGGGTTGTTTGAAATTGAAAATATATCGGCACTTATAAATGTTATTCAGTTGACTGTTATTAGATTATTTGTGCCACAGCAAAAGATTTGCAAATATTTACTCCCTCACTTTATTTCATGTTATGTTACAAAGATTAGATTTTACTTTTTTGATTTATACCATTGAAATTTACCACAAAGTTTAAATTTTAAGTAAAACATACATTTTTTATATAGCTCACCCAAAGACAAAATGCATACTGAGAATAAACAACTCACTCTTTCCTCAAATATAGTGGGAGAAGAAGATCTTAAAAGGATGGTACAGTACGTTGAAGAACACGAGGTTAGATTTCACCTGGTTTATTTTTAGTAAACGACTGGCTTATGGCAGCAGGTGCTCTCTTACTTCTGCTTATGGCATCAATATAAATGAGGGATAATTACTTTTGTTACAATTAAATTAGACTCAGCAAAACAACATAATGGCGATTTGTTATGCTCTGGTGAGCAATAACAAACCAATCATAATTAACGGCTCTGGTTGCACGAGCGACTCTCTTTGTGCAACAAACACAATCGGATTCCCTAAACTAAATGTACCAGCCAAAATTTTAAAGTGAAAGTCTGAAAATCATATCAAAGGAATCAGGCGGAATGATAGTGATTATTCACGCACATCCAAATGTGTGTTGAAGGGTTAGAAAGGTGTCTGTCGTGTCAATAACATAAGTTGTCCTCTCAGAGCTGAGAGTGACAGGCAAAAATCCACAAAAGCTTCTTTCAAAAGTCTGAAGCGGAGATGTTCATTTTTTTTTTTTTGCATTAAAATGTGTAGATGTCACATGCTTTGGTCTCCCATTAGAGCTCTTCCTGTCCTTGAAGGATTAAAAAAAAAGAAGATGACAAGGGAGGGAAAAATGCCTTGAACAGCTCCTGTCAGGGAGAAAAAAGCCTTTGTGGCATCAGCCGATGACACCACGCTTGGCGGCAGCCTGTTGAATTCAGTTTCCATTTATCCCTTTACACCTCTTGCCCCTCCAAAGCTCGGCTCAGACTCCATAGCCTGAGGACATGGAATCATGTAAGAGGGCTCGCCCGTGGCTGCGTCTCTGATCTCAGATCAGTCTGGGCTCACCTGCACCTTTGGGGTTAGGGTATGGCAGAACTCACAGACCCTGTAGGGGCTCAAAAACAGGAGGCCTCGACCACACCAATCGCTGACTCCTGTCACTGTGTGGTCCGTTTACGCTGAACAAGTGTAGTATTTACTTTATAAACAATTTCACTTGGGAACTGCTATTAAATTTCACAAATAATGACTATACAGCAAGTAACACATTGAATGAAGTGTGAGATTTTGAAGTAGAAAGACTTGAAAAAATCTGAACTGTACAACATGAGGATCTAAACGGAAAGGATGAGGATTGTTATGACATGAACGCACCACATGGGTGCAATTGCTCTTTGGGCTCCCTTTTATCCCTCAGGTTTTTAATTGTGAGCTTTCGGCTTTGATTTTGTTTTTTAAAAAGCAGAGCTTAGGTCAAACACTTTTATATGCAATTTAGGCTTGTTAGAAAACCATTTCACAAGAATTAATTATCAAAAATGATTTAGAATTGTATCATGTGAAAGGTTAGCTCTAGGTGACAGAAGAGAGGAAACAGACCTGAGGCAATGCAGGCGAGCAGCGCGTGTGGCCGTGCATTTCAATGCCATGTGAAAATGAACTCGCCCGCAGAGCAAATTGCATTGACCTGGATCGCACGTGTTGACGGGGAAGAGGCAGAACTCCGCGGGAGAGTCTTAACCCTTTGCCTGGTCAACTGAGATGCCTGACAGATTAAACTGAGGCTTTTAGGTGAACTAAACTGGCCTAAATACTGTATTTTTCATGTCTTTCTTATGACTTTAGACAGGCTATTGTATATACCGACAGCACAACTGTGATACAAACAGCAGCATGTGAAAGGCAGCACTGGAGTTCTTTTGTGTTTCAGTTGGTTAACAGGTTCATTCTTTCATTTCGAAATGTTTTTTTCCTTTTTATTTAAAAAGCTCGAAATTTAGATACATTTCTCTATTATTGCAAGCAATGTGAGACTGTAAATAAATTGGTAAATGGTTCAGAATTTAGTGTTTTTGAGATGAATACATGCGCTTGTTTGGTTCTTGAGCTCTCTAAAGTGTCAATTGATGATCTTTTGTAAAAGGTTTATATTATGTGTACCGCATATATATGGCTATACCTGTAAATATGTAAAAAAAAAAAAAAAAATTATAATATAATGCATTAAAGCATGTGGACAGCATGTCTTTCAGGGTTGTAGAGATATATTCAAGCTATTTTAATGCATGAAGAATTTTCAAAAAAGGAAAAAAAAAAATTTAATATGTAATTTTGGTGATCAAATTTTAGTTTTAAGGAATACAATTATTGACTATATGGGGCCTTTAAGAAAAGAAAAAAATGCAGTGTATAATGTACATTCTGAATAATTATATCAAGGTTTTTACAACTTTTATCAACCCTGGTTTTATAGTGTCAGGGTTTAAAGGGGTGGTTGATTATGATTTCACTTTTCTAACTTTAGTTAGTGTGAAATGTTACAACACTCAGTGTTCAAAGGAAAGGAAGATACCGATATTTGCTTTTAAAGAAATCTTTTTTAATTCTTTTTAGGACTAGCCTACAACAAACGGCTGGTAGGGACTACAGGACATTCCTCCCGGGTTATTGACATCACAAACCCTAAAATTTACATAAACCTGTCCCTGGGAACACACAGTCCATGTTGAGAAGAAGAATAGTTGTTGATTTGTGAGTATGCTCAAGCTGACGCATCCATCTTTTCACACGCAATACAGTACGTAACTCAACGGCAATAGCATGTCACTCTTTATGCATCTTACAACAGTTCCTACACAGCGATTTTATATATTATCATGACAGAATATGCCAATCAAAGACTTAACTCCACATTAGCTAACATAAATTCATCAACCATTCAGTGATCCTTTTGCATTCTACATGTTGTCACTTCTTATGTCCTACTACAATTTTAACATGCAGTAAAAAAAATAATCTGTGAGGTATTTTGAGCTAAAACCTCTGGGGACATCAGAGACTTTACATCTTGTGAAAAGGGGCATTATACCAACCCTTTAAAAAATACCAAATCCCATGTTTTTGATTGTGAACTTTGTTAGTAGACAGAATAGGGGAAATGTTTGGCCCTTTTGGAGAGCATCATATTTTAGGTTAAACATTGTGAGCTGCCTGTATTTGTGCAGACCTCAGCAGAGAGAGTAAGACCAACTATGGTAATTCAGGTTTCTCAAGTAATATACCAGACTAATTTAAACCATCAGGCATCTTTATGCAATTAATCAGTACAGCAGGCCTGCACTGAAAAGCAGATTGAAGTTTTTGTAGGCCAGGGATGAGCCTAAAGCCACAAAAATGCCCTTGACATATGCAGAGTTGAGAATCCCAGAGTTCCAGTGCTGAATAAACAAATAAATAAATAAATAAAACAACAAACAAACAGGTCCCAATCGATACCTTGACCAGGGCAACTGGATGGCAGCCTTTCTTCTGAGCTCCGTGGCCGTGGAGAAGTAAAACAAACAGCGTTTGTGTAAAGGTCTTCAAACCCCAGCCGGCTCAACCTGCCATTGATTATGGTGATGGAGCACTCAAAGGGTTGCTTGGCCACCAGGCAGAAGCAGTAGTGCACATCTAGTGTGTACAGATCATGTCTCATTATCGGGACATAACAAAGGAAAAGACATAACCAGGGACACTTCAAATAAACCGGTTGTAATCCAATTTTTTTTTAATCATTAAAATTTAAAAACGTATGTGTAAATGAACCAGATCTATTCTGAAGTGAGGACCTTAAAGGGCAACGCATTCTCACCCCAAGGCGTCACCTTTGACCATGCTTCAATATTTGACGTTTTAGGCGCCCTTTAGCGTCACTTACATGACGCGATCCTACGGCGTCATCTAACTGACGCTAAAGGAAAGCGTCAGTTAGAGGACGCGGTTAGGTTTAGGTGTGGGGTGGGGGTAGGGTACACGCGATCCTAGGGCGTCATCTAACTGACGCTAAAGGGCGCCTAAAGCGTCAGATATTGAAGCATGTCCAAATGCTTCCCAAGGCGTCAGTAACTGACTGAACTGAACTTAACTGACGCCTTGGGGTTGAGAATGGGCTGTAAAGGGATACTCCACCGTTTTTTTTTTTCATATTAAACTATGTTATTCCCTTAACTAAGACGAGTTGATACATACCTCTCTAATCTCTGAGTGAGTGCGTGTGCTCAATCGCTCTGGCGCGAGACACTTTGATTGCACTTAACAAGCCCAGTTCATTCAATATGCAACATGACATCATGACTTTTGCGTAAATATATACGCCACGTTCAAGTCAGCTGGCGTGTCATCTCTACGCATTTTGAGCTATCCGCGTGTATCCGCGTGTATGCGTATATGTCTACGCCATTAACGTCCGCGTCATTCCGCGTGTCTGTACGCGCAGTCAAATCTCCAGTCATAAATGCCATTAACCACAGTGACGGTTAAGTTTAGGGATGGGGTTGAGGTAAGTCATATCTTTTTTTTACCTAGGATGGTAAGGGAACCGTCATAAATGCCATTAACCCCAGTGACGGTTAGGTTTAGGGACGGGGTTGAGGTAAGTCATATATTTATACAACGTTAAGTCAACGGCGTTCATAAACACGCTGAAAGGCGATTATGCGTCTTGATAGCACGCCAAAAATGGAAATACGAATTGGCGTGTCATACACACGCTACTTCATGAGATCAGTCTGGAATATGGGCCAAGCAGAGAAGCGACCAAACACCTACACTTTTTCCCTATTTAAATAAAGTTATACGAGTAGTGTAACTCGACCTAGGACGGTGACACTAAATAAAATGTTGCGCTTTTCTAAGCGTGTAAAATGGATAAATATATTGTATGGCGGAAAACCACATCAAGTGCTTGGGAAAACTTCGACTCGGCACATATTTATCTATGGACTAGACGCAGTAATATCATCACTCCAGAGAGTAAGAGGGGGGAGAGGACCTTTCACGAGTGACGATATTACTGCGCCGAGTCGAAGTGCTCAGTTCAACTGCACCTCAATGTGCAGTTAAGTGATTTCAGCTGTAGTATAGGTTTTGTGTTTACTTCTTTAGTTCACTTCTTGATAATAGGCATACGTATTTTATAAATGTTTATATTCAAACAAATTAATAATACCACAACTAGAACTATAAAAACAACCAGTGATAGCCATGGTATCCTTTAACTTGGCTGAGACAGTAATTCTTACTATTAGCCAAGAAATAAATTATTATTTACTGTGTTTTTTGTTGTTGTTTTTTTTTAAACAATAACTATGGTATTTAGGGAGGAACTATGGTTAGTTACCATGGTAATTGTTGAACGGTTGTTGTGGTGAGGAGCAGTCGTCACCCTCCAAGCATCCGTCACGCGCCTCTGCCTTTACTACTTTCACGCCTTTCCTTCACTAATTTCAGTTGCATCTGGGTGCCTCACAACACACACGACGCACAGACATGAAAACACACATATAAAAAACATTAATTCCTCAGACCTGAATTATGTTTCAAGTTTCTGAAAAATATAACAGTACATTTTCCCAGCTCATGAGGTTTCTATTAATGAAAATAAATGAAAAAAAAAATATAGAGACATAGACATATAATTATACAGACAAGGCATACTGAAGTGCTGTTGAGACAGAACGTAAATACGCATGTGCAGTTAGCTTTGCTGATGAAATACATTAGAATATGATTTTAACATCGTTGCATGATGCTGCTATATTTTCATTTATTTCACAAGTTTGGAATTATTATTGAGAGCAAGTAAACCCAGTGTTCAACAAATCCCTGCGTCATAACTAAATTCAAAATGACTGGCAAAATATTTGAAAGTTAATTTTATTTTCTGTTCAAAGTTCGCATATTTATCGTTTTCTTAATATAACTTGAACCTAAATCTGAATGAGAAATGTATCACTGTAAATTGTCAATATGATAGCAATATCATTGTAGGTCACATTAATGTTCTAAACTGCTGTTTTACCTGTGGTGTAACGTTACCTGACTATTCACATGCATTTAAAAATGTGCAGCTTTTAAGCTTCATTTATAGAGACCATACAGGTTATCAGAAGTCTTGTAAAGGTGCTAGATTTGACCAGACACAACACTGATTTGCAAGATTGGATATTGTCATTTCACATGCATATACAACTCTGAATTACTTAATTAGGCATTTTAAAATGCCATATTGATGAGGACTGGGAAATCTGTCTGTATTGCATTTACTGCATATACTGCACTTAATTACATTACATTTGTTTTGCTTTTATTTATTTTTTTATTGTAGATGTCAGAGCAACAGCAGCTGAAGTGGAAAAAACGTCTACACTTCCAGACTCTCTGAGACTGTCTTAGGTAATGTACGTTCCAGAATCTTTAAATTACTTAATACATTTTGCCTGTTGTATTTTAGCATACATTTTATTTTTTCTCTTCATTTGTTTTATTTTTAGGTGAAATTCTCACTGCAACCCAGTGGATGCTGAGTATTGAGGGTCAAGTGGTTATGAATCAACACCCCAATTTCATGGCTGAATTTGCTGCTTTGTTTGCAACTTACTACAACTTTAATCTGGTGTACCAGCACGAGGCATCCTGCACACTTGAATTTGTTCAAAGGTAACAGATTACTGAAATATAAATTTGTTAAAGGATTAGTTCACCTAAAAATTAATGTTAGTTCACCTGTCATTAATTAACTACTGGCCTACGTTCATTTTTGGAACACAAATTAAGATATTTTTGATGAAATCTTACAGGGTTTCTGAACCACACATAGGCCACAAAATCATTGCAACTTCCAAGGTCCAGAAAATCAGTTAAGACAATGTTAAAATATACCATGTGACTACACTGGATCAACATTAATGTTACGAAGCCACAAAATCTCTTCTCTTCTGAGTCAATCTCTGACACTGTAGTAAACAGTGCATCGCTTCCAGGTTCTACGTTAGAACAAAAAGTATTCTCATCACTTCATAACATTGAGGTTGATCCACTCGAGTTACATGGACTACTTTAATGAGGTTTTCACTACCTCTCTGGGCCCTGGACGTTGTAATGACGTTTTGGTCTATGTGTGGTTCAGATACCTCTCTGATTTCATCAAACACATCTTAATGTGTGTTCCTGAAAATGAATGAAAGTCAGTAGTGACAGATTAACAAGTAATTAATTACAGAAATGTCATTTTGTGGTGAACAAATCCTTTTTAGTAGTGCAAATAATGCTTATTGTAAAGTGGTATATTTTCATAAGTCTGCACATGATCCTAAAGCTTCTGCTTGTATTTTTCTCACTGATTTTTGAGCAGATGTTTTGTTTGATTCAACCCATCCACTGGTACCAAGACCATCAATGAAAGTGGAAAGACCTCAGAGAAGAGGAACAACACAGTCAATCCTCATGTGTCTACTCTTCTCATTGGCTACCCTGTGGACCTTGAGTGGTTAAGCATGTGAGTTGTCAAATATATATATAAAACAAAAAACTGAGATGTCTATAATTACACAAAATGTAAAAAAGTACTTTGAAACAAAAATAATAATAATAATAATAATAGAAAAGCAGAAACTTGAGTTTTAACAAGAGCTGTGAGTTAACAATAATGCCATTCTGTTGTTTGAGCTTGAAGGGATAGTTCACTTTGAAATTAATTTTTGATATGTTTTAGCTTACCTCAAGGGCATCCAAGATGTAGGTGTCTTTGTTTCCACAGTATTTTCAATTTTGACATTTTTCAGTCAAACCGTTGTTGTCTATCAGTCTTACACTGGAGGCAAAGGGGGTCCACCAAAAAGCATGCACAGAGAAGTCAAAATTAAACATGATTTAATGACTCGTAAGTGTAAGTAAACATTGATGGCCTAAGACACGAAACGAGCGGTTTGTGTGAGAAAACCAACAGTATTTATATCGTTTTTACCTCGTGTAATCCAAATGATCTGAATCAGTTGTTCAATGTCCAACAGAACCGAACTGAATCAGTTCAATGTTACACCGGAAGTGATCGCTTGCGTGTGACGTCACTCAATATTTACACGGAGATTTCTGAAGTTTTACCTTTTACTAAACATATTTAGATATACCGAAATCGTCTTCCATTGCGGTTTCCCGTATATCTAAATATGTTTAGTGAGAGGTAAAACTTTTGAAATCTCTGTATAAACAAAGAGTGACGTAGGCGCGCAAGCGATCACTGCCAGCGCGTGCGCAGACCGAAGCGCCCGATCATTTTGTCATGGCTATGATTACAAGAGGTAAAAACGATATAAATACTGTTCTTTTCGTGTCTTAGGCCATCAATGTGTACTTACATTTACGAGTCATTAAATCATGTTTAATTTGGACTTCTCTGTGCATGCTCTTTGAGGTGAACCGATTGAGGACCCTCTTCACCTCCAGTGTATCTGACAACGCATTCTCACCCCAAGGCGTCACCTTTGACCATGCTTCAATATTTGACGTTTTAGGCACCCTTTAGCGTCACTTACATGACGCGATCCTACGGCGTCATCTAACTGACGCTAAAGGAAAGCGTCAGTTAGAGGACGCGGTTAGGTTTAGGTGTGGGGTGGGGGTAGGGTACACGCGATCCTAGGGCGTCATCTAACTGACGCTAAAGGGCGCCTAAAGCGTCAGATATTGAAGCATGTCCAAATGCTTCCCAAGGCGTCAGTTAAGTGACGCCTTGGGGGTGAGAATGGGCTGTGTATGACTGACAGACAACAACGGTTTGACCAAAAAATTTAAAAATTGAAAATGCTGTGGAAACAAAGACACCTACATCTTGGATGCTCTTGAGGTAAGCTAAAACATATCAAAAATTATAATTTTTTTTTTTTAATTTTTAAATTAATTTCAAAGTGAACTATCCCTTTAAAGGGATAGTTCACCCAAAAATGGAAAATCTCCTCATCCCCATGTTGTTCCAAACCTGTATGAGTTTCTTTCTTCTGCTGAACTTAGAAGATATTTTGAATAATGTTGGTAATCAAACAGTTGGTGGTAGCCATTTACCAGTTACCAAAATTCTTTAAAATATCATCTTTTGTGTTCAACAAAGAAAGAAACTCATACAGATTTGGAACAACTTGAGGGTGAGTAAATGATGACAGAATTTTCATTTTTGGATGAATTAACTTTTATTGAACCCAGTATCTTGGTGTTAAGCCTTATTTGTAGTTATTTTGTGACTGATTTTGAAAAGATTTTCTGTACTTGAAAAAGTAAAATTGTTGTTATCAGTCTTGTAGTAATTTGCTGATTATTTTAATGAATATTTTTCTACAACAGCTTTGACTTTGTGTTTGTTTTTTTAAATGTTTATTTTAATGCATCTACATCAATATAATGGTAAATAATAGAGTTACTGTTAAATGATTATTTTCAGCTTTTTAAATGTTAAACTATTACAGCATCTACTTGAATTTTGGGGGTATTTACAGGATTTTATTGGCAACTTTATTGCCAGGTAAATACTGAACTTTAGTGAAATTACAAAATATTGCTGTAAAATAAAATACAGGTTTAATTCAATGTTACTGTAAAAAACCTTATAAATTACTGTATTTCATATACAACAATTAACTGTAAATTGCTTTACAGTGTTACACTGTAATCAATTTTACAGCAATTTCCAACATTTTTACAGGGGAAGGGGTAAGACAGAGAATTGGGATTCAGCCTAAGTCTCATGGTCCTCTATCAGAATCCAGAGTTTTGAGAAGATTGGAGAAACTTACTTTTTCACACCGAAAAAAAAAAAAAAAAAACGACTAAGCCTGTCGTTTTTTTTTTTGGGGGGGGGGGTCGAAATTTTGAGTGTGGCACAAATGCTATTTGGGATCTCAATATCTCAGCTCTGGAAGGGTCTAGAGACTCAATTTTTGCACTCAGATCTAAGTCTCATGGCCCTCTATCAGAATCCAGAGTTTTGAGAGGATTGGAGAAACTTATTTCCCTTTCGTAATCACTTCGAGTTACGTCAGAAGTGACGGAGATTGGGGGTTTCGCATAGAAAGCCAATCCTCTTCGAGTATTTAAACACGAGCCAATGGCATGCAATGCCTTGGGGCTGCGGAAATTTGCATAGCGTACTCCGCCCTACTCCGTGAGTATAAAAGGAGGAAGTGAACGCAACCGCAGTATGTTTTCGCTTCGGAGCCAAGAGAACCTCTTCACTCCTGAAAGCCATTCTCACTGTTCAAGACTCTTCGAGACGAGCGTCCTCTTCAGTGGTGTGACGGCGGTACCCAGCGAGATTCTGCATCGCCTGCGATCTGAGCAGTGGTCTGCCAGACTTTGCGCTTCTCCCTGGTCGCTTCAGCGCTGAAAGAGTGAATTTCCTCCTCTCATTGAAAGAGCTGCACGCGCACGTCTTTTTAAAGATGGTTCGCCCGTGTTCTTCTGGGTGTGGTTGATTTCTGTCGTCATCTGATGGTCACGATCGCTGCTTTGTATGCCTGGGCATTTCAGCATGCAGCAGCAGCGTTCGTGGATGACTCATGTTCCTTCTGGGAACATGAACATCTCTACACTGAGGTCGAGACTCAATGATCTCACTTGAGTGAGAGTCCCGGTCCCCCCCGCTCGATCGGTTTCCTCCATAGGGGGCCCGTCGACCCGGGGACCTGGTGATTTTACGGTGATGGTGTGGGACAAAGCCCCGACGATTCCTCGGGCCACACCTCCCGCCTCAGTGCGAGAGCCAGCGAGCGTTAGTTCGATTCAGTCGGTTGCTTCTTCGGTGGCACCGGCTGCTTCGGGCAGCGCTCCAGATGATGATGCGATGTCGATCACAGCATCACTAGGCGGGATTGACTACTCGGGAAGTGAGGATGCGGCCGCGTTGCCTCCCTCGGGAGCGTCAGCGCCGCCGTGTCTGATCCCGCGATGATGGCCGTGCTATCTCGGGCGTCCGTGAGCATCGGGTGGGGGTGGAACTCCGCCCCATCCCGATCTCTCGCGGCTGAATAATTGGTTTTTGGGTAACGCTGCCGCCTTACGGCCACGGCCAACCCCAATTTCCTTTTTTCCCCGAGTTGCATGCGGAACTGACACGCACTAAAAAAATAAATAAATAAATAATTTAAAAAAAAAAAAAAAAGGCGTGCTTTAGTTCCCCGCCCTTCCTCCCCTCGGCGATGCGGCTGTCTGTGGGTACGCTGGTTGCTCTCAGATGCCCCTCCAAAGCCTATGGGTTCTCGTCGTCTATGGCGGCGCGATTCTGTAGAGCGGCGGGACAGGCAGCCTCCGCCCTGCATATGATGAGCACCTACAAAGCTAGCTGCTCAGGAATGTGCACGAGGAGGTGACGGACCAAGCGAGCTGCGAGCCTGCCGCCTACCTTGTCCTTAAACGGGTCACGGAGGCGGTCGCTCGCTCCCTTGGTCAGGTGATGCCCACCGCTGTGGTCCAGGAGCATCATAATGTTCGGCGGTGCGGTCCAGGACTTTGCCCAGCACTTCTCGACCGCCTAGGAGCAGACGAAGGCGGTTTCTCTGCCCCGACGGCCAGCTGCTGCCTCCAACCAGCCGTCGGCTCGGACGCCTCCGCCAGCTCGCCGCCGAGGACGCCCCCCTGCGGCCCCCTTCCCTCCCACGCGGCCCCAGCAGCAGCCTTCAGCCGGTTCGCGTCGCGGAGGAGGCCACAGGTAAGCGCACCCCCCCCCCCTCAGGCCGTGTGCCCCGCTAAACGCCAGGCGAAGCGATGTTCCTGAGGCGGGCCGCTCAGTGATAGTGTCATGGTTTTTCTCAGGAGGCGGTGGCAGGGCCCCTCCTTCCCCGGTGGAGGGCCGGTGGAGAATCTTTTGTTCTAGCTAGCTCCCTGAGCTGGTTGAGGAAAAGCTGACACTGTCATTGAACACACAGACTGGAATGAGCGCGCACGACGTCCAGTGCGTCGCCCCGTTCATTCCTCTCTGTCTCGGAGGGTGCGGAAGGGTGCGTGTGTCGTCCCCGGGCTACGCCAATCCCTTCCCCCTCTGTCGCCAGACCCCCGGCAGAACAGACCCCCGTGGAACGCTCTGCCTTCCCTGGTCTCTTCTGTCGGGGAGCGGGTTTCGACGGTGCATCCGGACGGGGTAACTCCTGCACGCATGCCGGTCGACCCGCCTCGCTGCCCCTCCGTGGGGACGTCTGTGGTTCGCATGACCCCGTTGGCTCACTTCCTGGAAGCCTGGCTAGCGCTTCCCGGGTATCCCACTGGGTCATCAGAACGATCAGATTCGGCTACGCGATTCAGTTCGCACGGTCTCTTCCCCGCTTCAGGGGAGTTCGCTCCACGATGGTTGGTGGCAATGCCCCAGTCTTGAGAGCGGAGATTGCGACCCTGCTGGCGAAGGGTGCAATCGAGACGGTCCCTCCAGCCGAGGTGAGGTCCGGGCTTACAGCCCCCACTTCATTGTCCCCAAAAAAGACCGGTGGGTTACGACCGATCCTGGACCTGCGCATTTTGAACCGTTCTCTCCATCGACTACCGTTCAAAATGCTCACGGCCAAACGCATTTTCGAATGTGTTCGGTATCAGGATTGGTTTGCAGCGATCGACCTGAAGGACGCGTACTTCCATGTCTCCATTCTCCCTCGACACAGACCGTTTCTTCGGTTTGCCTTCGAGGGCCAGGCATACCAGTACGCCGTTCTCCCATTCGGGTTAGCTCTGTCCCCTCGCGTCTTCACGAAGATCGTCGAGGCAGCCCTTGTTCCCCTTCGCGAACACGGGGTTCGCATCCTGAACTATCTCGACGACTGGCTGATACTAGCACACTCTCGAGCTCAGGTTTGCGAACACAGAGACCTGGTGCTAGGGCACCTAGCCCGTCTGGGCCTTCGGGTCAACCGGGAAAAGAGCAAACTTTGCCCCGTGCAGAGGATCTCTTTTCTCGGCATGGAGATAGACTCGGTCGCCATGTCCGCGCAGCTCACGAACGAGCGCGCGCACTCACTGCTGGCTTGTCTTCGACAGTTCGAGGGCAAGAGTGCGGTTCCACTGAAACTATTTCAGAGGCTCCTGGGGCATATGGCATCCGCGGTACGCCGCTCGGTTTGCTTCATATGAGACCGCTTCAGCTGTGGCTTCGCGATCAAATCCCGAGGTGGGCATGGCATCGCGGCTCGCTCCGAGTTCCAGTGACTCCGACGTGCCGCCGAACCTTCTTTCCGTGGTCGAACCTCAGCTTTTTACGGACAGGGGTCCCTATTCAGCGAGTTTCCAGGCATCTCGTTGTCTCCACGGATGCGTCTACCACGGGTTGGGGTGCCATGTGCAATGGGCATGCAGCCGCCGGTTCCTGGACAGGAGCCCAGCGCCTCATGCACATCAATTGCTTCGAGCTGTTGGCAGTACGGCTCGCCCGGCACCGCTTCCGAGCGTGCTCAAGGGCCAGCATGTGCTTGTCCGCTCAGACAACACTACGGCAGTAGCGTACATCAACCACCAGGGGGGGTCTACGCTCGCGCCGGTTGTCGCAGCTCGCCAGCCACCTCTTGATATGGAGTCAGAAGCACCTGAGGTCCCTTCGTGCAGTTACATTCCTGGAGACCGGAACCGGGCAGCCGACGAGCTGTCCCGGGCCCGTCCCATCTCCGGCGAATGGCGACTCCATCCCCAGTCGGTCCAGCTGATTTGGGACCAGTTCGGGGAGGCACAGATGGACCTGTTCGCCTCTCGGGACTCGTCCCACTGCGCCCAGTTTATTCTCTGACCCGCGGCACTCTCGGCTCGGATGCGCTGGCGCAGAGCTGGCCACGGGGCCCACGCAAGTGTGCGTTCCCCCAGTGAGCCTCCTTGCACGGGTGTTGTGCAAGATCAAGGAGGACGAGGAGCAGGTCTTGCTGGTAGTCCCCTACTGGCCCACCAAGACGTGGTTCTCTGAACTCATGCTCCTCGCGACAGCACCTCCTTGGCCTATTCCTCTGAGACCGGACCTACTCTCTCAGAGACGGGGCACTCTGTGGCACCCTCGTCCCGATCCAGGACGGGACGAGGCAGGTTTGAGTTCGCTGCCACCTGCGGTGGCGGCAACCATCACTTCCGCAAGAGCGTTGTCCACGAGACACCTTTATGCGTTGAAGTGGAACCTCTTCGTCAATTGGTGTTCTTCTCGCTGAGAAGACCCCCGGAGATGTTCGATCGGAGTCGTGCTTCCTTCCTGCAAGAGGGGTTGGAGCGTAGGCTGTCGCCCTCCACCCTTTGGATTTATGTCGCGGCCATTGCCGCGTCTCATGATGCAGTGAAAGGTAAGTCTATGGGAAGCATGACCTGGTCATCAGGTTCCTGAGGGGAGCGAGGGGGCTAAATCCGCCTCCCTCCCCTCCTGCCCTCTGGGGACCTCTCAGTAGACCTGGGTGCTCTGCAGAGGCCTCCCCTGGAGCCTTTGCAGTCGGTAGAGTTTTTGCCCTGTCCTATGTGACAGCACTCCTGATTGCATTGGTCTCCATCAGGAGAGTAAGGGACCTGCACGCACTCTCTGTTGACGAAGTGTGCCTGGAGTTCGGGCCGGCTTACTCTCACGTATTCCTGAGACCCCGGCCTGGATATATGCCCAAGGTTCCTACCACTCCCCTCCGGGACCTGGTGGTGAACCTGCAAGCGCTGCCCCTGGAGGAGGCAGACCCAGCCTTGGCACTGCTCTGTCCGGTACGTGCTCTCCGCACCTATGTCGACAGAACGCAGTGTTTCAGGACCTCAGACCAGCTCTTTGTCTGTCATGGGGGGAGCCAGAAGGGAAGGGCTCTCTCAAAGCAACGGCTGTCCCACTGGATAGTGGATGCCATTGCTTTGTCTTACCAGCAGCAAGGCCTTCCGTGCCCCCTTGGTGTGACGGCCCATTCCACTCGGAGTGTAGCCTCCTCTTGGGCTTTAGCGCACGGCGCCTCGCTAACAGACATCTGCAGAGCTGCAGGCTGGGCGACACCCAACACCTTCGCCAGATTCTATAATCTGCGAATTGAGCCGGTATCCTCTCACGTACTCGTTTCGGCCAGTTCTGGATCCGCTCAGGTGTCTTCGCTTGCTCGCCACTCCACTCCCCGGACTGGATAAGTGCGATATTTCCTCAGTTCTTCCATTGAAGTCTTGAGTCCTCCAGCACCGACGATGCGGGCACCACTGCTGTTGCTCTGGATGCTGGCTAGGTGCCTCCATGCGCACGGTTCCCCATGGTAACCGTCTCATGTGTATTATCCACTGTAAGCCTCTCTGAGCATGTGTCTTCCCTTGGCAAGCCATCTGCCACCCCTGGAGTTGAAATTAGTAGCCACCTGCGGTTGGTACTCCAGTGTTCCATATGTGTTCCTATGTGGCCATATGTGTATTTGTAAGTCCTCCCTTCGGTAGGCAGCTGGTAGCATGTCCCTTCCGGGATATGTTTCCCAGTGTACCTTGGTAATCCTGTGTCAAAGTCGGATCCCCCAAAAAAAAAAAAAAAGAGGTAAGGCTCGGGGGTCCAGACTTTCGCAGGGCACTGGAAGACAGCTTGAAGATGGCGTGATGGCACAGACCCCCAATCTCCGTCACTTCTGACGTAACTCGAAGTGACTACGAAAGGGAACGTCTCGGTTACGTATGTAACCCTCGTTCCCTGAGTAGGGAACGGAGACGTTACGTCTCCCTGCCACTTGAGTAGGGAACGGAGACGTTACGTCTCCCTGCCACTTCTGCTGTATCGCTGGGTAGACGCCGAGTTCAGTCTTGGCTCCTCAGCGAAGACATACTGCGGTTGCGTTCACTTCCTCCTTTTATACTCACGGAGTAGGGCGGAGTACGCTATACAAATTTCCGCAGCCCCAAGGCATTGCATGCCATTGGCTCGTGTTTAAATACTCGAAGAGGATTGGCTTTCTATGCGAAACCCCCAATCTCCGTCACTTCTGACATAACGTCTCCGTTCCCTATTCAGGGAACGAGGGTTACATACGTAACCGAGACGTTTTTTGCACAGAAAAAAAAACTAGGTTTTTAAAAAAAACAAACAAAAAAAACAACTAGGTTTTTTTTGGGGTCGAAATTTTGAGTGTGGCATAAATGCTATGTGGGATCTCAAATCTGGAAGGGTCTAGAGACTCCATTTTTGCACTCAGGTCTAAGTCTCATTTTCAGGTCTAAGTCTCATCTAAGTCTCAGGTCTAAAACTCATAAGTCGAAATTTTGAGTTTCTCTGATCTTCTTGAAACTCTGGATTCTGCTAGAGGGCCATGAGACTTAGACCTGAGTGCAAAAATGGAGGCTCTAGACCCTACAGAGCTGAAATATTGAGATATTTATAATGGCATAAATGCTGTGTGGGATCCCAATATCTCAGCTCTGGAAGGGTCTACTCATTTTTGCACTCAGGTCGTAAGCTGCGTCCGAAACCACATACTCAATGAGTAGGTACTAAATTTCAATAAGTACTTACTCAACGAGCGTTAAAAGAGTAGGTACTTTATAGCCAAATCTCGTTGAGTATGAATGAGAACCGGACATCTGCCATGTTGACGTTATCATGTGACCTACTACAATGCGTTATCATCATATCACAAGCGCAACAACTTAAAAGAAATGAACAACGACACGTTTAATTCCTCTATTTATAAATATCTTGACATTGATGAAACTTTCACATTTTGTTGTGGTATTATTGAAGAAACAGCTGGCTTTAAGGCTGATTTAAGTTGTTACATTTTAAACCCTACTAATGTGACCCACAGTGTTATTCTTATAATGATATTTATTTTATTAAGAAACCCCCAAATCGTCACCTCTTGAATATATGTTGTTAATTTCTTTATTTTATACCCAAAAAGTTTAAGTTTTCCTTTAAGTTTTCCTCCTTTTCTTGATGAATTTACCTCATTTCATCCCTCAGACTTATAACAACAACAACATTTTTTATGTATTATGAAGAACTATTTAAAGATATTTAGCCTTTTGTTGTTCCTTTTTCCTGTGTATAAATATTATATTATGATGTCATATTATGATGTACACAAACCAATGATCTTTATGTTTTCTGTTTTGTCATCATGACTGTTATGGTATCTTTCCATGATTTTTTATGTAATAAGTTTATAAGTTTAAATTATATGAGCAACAGGTAACACTTCATAACATCAGTGACTCGACAGAATAACCTAGAACAGTTTTCCTATGCGTTTGTAATGTCTGCACAAAAAAGACGGGCAGCTGCTCGAAGATCTCTTTTGGATAAAACTGTTGATTTTTTTGCTTGAAAAATGTAAGTATCACTCCTTAAAAATTAATATTACCTCAGAATGAATTGCATTGTTAGCCCACCCCAAAACTTAAACAAAATAATAATATTAAATGCTGACCAATACTTAATTATATAACTTTTTTATATACTAAAAATATAATTTAATATAACAAGCAAAATGTAATTTGTTTTGTCATATGACAGTTATGCATGAATACATTTATATTGATAAATGCAGTGAAACATCTCAATTGTCAGTCAATTGATGAATTAATGGATACATTAATTAAATAATTATATTTTATATATTGACAACAATAAGAAACATGAATGAGTAAAAGAACAAATAAAAGGAACCATCACAATAAACAAATGGATATACAAGTCAACAACACATGAAACAAAGCTTTATTCAAACTACAAGCATGTATTTACAGCCGCTGAACACCACACCCTACTGCCGACTCAACACAGCGGTTCCCATTCTGCAGCTTTATTCTGATAAATTCACCAGAGGGGACTGTGCCTTCGTGCCGGAGCTTGTTGCTGTGCTGTGCTTCACAATCTGAGGCAATAAGGGCAGGTGGAGAGATAGAGGGACTCATAAGGGCAGGTGGAGAGATGGAGGGAAAGAAATTTTGAGTTTCTCTGATCTTCTTGAAACTCTGGATTCTGATAGAGGGCAATAAGACTTAAACCTGAGTGCAAAAATGGAGGCTGTAGACCCTTCCAGAGCTGAGATATCGAAACTCAATATTTCCACCCCCCCTCCAAAAAAAACGACAGTGGTACCCCTTACGTTTTTTTTTTTCGGGCGAAAAATGAAGTTTCTCCAATCTTCTCAAAACTCTGGATTCTGATAGAGGGCCATGAGACTTAGACCTGAGTGCAAAAATGGAGGCTCTAGCCCCTTCCAGAGCTGAGATATCGAAACTCAAAAATTCGGCCCGAAAAAAAACCGACAGTGGTACCCCTTACGGTTTTTTTTTTTTGGGGCGAAAAATTAAGTTTCTCCAATCTTCCCAAAACTCTGGATTCTGATAGAGGGCCATGAGACTTGGACCTGAGTGCAAAAATGGAGGCTCTAGCCCCTTCCAGAGCTGAGATATCGAAACTCAAAAATTCGGCCCGAAAAAAAACCGACAGTGGTACCCCTTACGTTTTTTTTTTTGGGCGAAAAATTAAGTTTCTCCAATCTTCCCAAAACTCTGGATTCTGATAGAGGGACATGAGACTTGGACCTGAGTGCAAAAATGGAGGCTCTAGCCCTTTCCAGAGCTGAGATATGGAAACTCAAAAATTCGGCCCGAAAAAAAAACGACAGTGGTACCCCTTACGTTTTTTTTTTTGGGCGAAAAATTAAGTTTCTCCAATCTTCCCAAAACTCTGGATTCTAATAGAGGGCCATGAGACTTGGACCTGAGTGCAAAAATGGAGGCTCTAGCCCCTTCCAGAGCTGAGATATGGAAACTCAAAAATTCGGCCCGAAAAAAAACGACAGTGGTACCCCTTACGTTTTTTTTGGGGGGCGAAAAATTAAGTTTCTGAAATCTTCCCAAAACTCTGAATTCTGATAGAGGGCCATGAGACTTAGACCTGAGTGCAAAAATGGAGGCTCTAGCCCCTTCCAGAGCTGAGATATGGAAACTCAAAAATTCGGCCCGAAAAAAAAAACGACAGTGGTACCCCTTACGTTTTTTTTTTTGGGCGAAAAATTAAGTTTCTCTAATCTTCCCAAAACTCTGGATTGTGATAGAGGGCCATGAGACTTAGACCTGAGTGCAAAAATGGAGGCTCTAGCCCCTTCCAGAGCTGAGATATGGAAACTCAAAAATTCGGCCCGAAAAAAAAACGACAGTGGTACCCCTTAAGTTTTTTTTTTTGGGCGAAAAATTAAGTTTCTCCAATCTTCCCAAAACTCTGGATTATAATAGAGGGCCATGAGACTTAGACCTGAGTGCAAAAATGGAGGCTCTAGCCCCTTCCAGAGCTGAGATGTCGAAACTCAAAAATTCGGCCCGAAAAAAAAAACGACAGTGGTACCCCTTACGTTTTTTTTTTTTGGGCGAAAAATTAAGTTTCTCCAATCTTCCCAAAACTCTGGATTCTGATAGAGGGCCATGAGACTTAGACCTGAGTGCAAAAATGGAGGCTCTAGCCCCTTCCAGAGCTGAGATATCGAAACTCAAAAATTCGGGCCGAAAAAAAAACGACAGTGGTACCCCTTACGTTTTTTCTTTTTGGGCGAAAAATTAAGTTTCTCCAATCTTCCCAAAACTCTGGATTCTGATAGAGGGCCATGAGACTTGGACCTGAGTGCAAAAATGGAGGCTCTAGCCCCTTCCAGAGCTGAGATATGGAAACTCAAAAATTCGGCCCGAAAAAAAAACGACAGTGGTACCCCTTACGTTTTTTTTTTTTGGGCGAAAAATTAAGTTTCTCCAATCTTCCCAAAACTCTGGATTCTAATAGAGGGCCATGAGACTTGGACCTGAGTGCAAAAATGGAGGCTCTAGCCCCTTCCAGAGCTGAGATATGGAAACTCAAAAATTCGGCCCGAAAAAAAAAACGACAGTGGTACCCCTTACGTTTTTCTTTTTTGGGCGAAAAATTAAGTTTCTCCAATTTTCCCAAAACTCTGGATTCTAATAGAGGGCCATGAGACTTGGACCTGAGTGCAAAAATGGAGGCTCTAGCCCCTTCCAGAGCTGTGATATGGAAACTCAAAAATTCGGCCCGAAAAAAAAAAACGACAGTGGTACCCCTTACGTTTTTTTTTGGGGGCAAAAAATTAAGTTTCTGAAATCTTCCCAAAACTCTGAATTCTGATAGAGGGCCATGAGACTTAGACCTGAGTGCAAAAATGGAGGCTCTAGCCCCTTCCAGAGCTGAGATATGGAAACTCAAAAATTCGGCCCGAAAAAAAACCGACAGTGGTACCCCTTACGTTTTTTTTTTTGGGCGAAAAATTAAGTTTCTCCAATCTTCCCAAAACTCTGGATTCTGATAGAGGGCCACGAGACTTAGACCTGAGTGCAAAAATGGAGGCTCTAGCCCCTTCCAGAGCTGAGATATCGAAACTCAAAAATTCGGCCCGAAAAAAAAAACGACAGTGGTACCCCTTACGTTTTTTTTTTTTGGGCGAAAAATTAAGTTTCTCCAATCTTCCCAAAACTCTGGATTCTGATAGAGGGCCATGAGACTTGGACCTGAGTGCAAAAATGGAGGCTCTAGCCCCTTCCAGAGCTGAGATATCGAAACTCAAAAATTCGGCCCGAAAAAAAAACGACAGTGGTACCCCTTACGTTTTTTTTTTTTGGGCGAAAAATTAAGTTTCTCCAATCTTCCCAAAACTCTGGATTCTGATAGAGGGCTATGAGACTTGGACCTGAGTGCAAAAATGGAGGCTCTAGCCCCTTCCATAGCTGAGATATGGAAACTCAAAAATTCGGCCCGAAAAAAAAAACGACAGTGGTACCCCTTACGTTTTTTTTTTTTTTGGGCGAAAAATTAAGTTTCTCCAATCTTCCCAAAACTCTGGATTCTGATAGAGGGCCATGAGACTTAGACCTGAGTGCAAAAATGGAGGCTCTAGCCCCTTCCAGAGCTGAGATATCGAAACTCAAAAATTCGGCCCGAAAAAAAAAACGACAGTGGTACCCCTTACGTTTTTTTTTTTGGGCGAAAAATTACGTTTCTCCAATCTTCCCAAAACTCTGGATTCTGATAGAGGGCCATGAGACTTAGACCTGAGTGCAAAAATGGAGGCTCTAGCCCCTTCCAGAGCTGAGATATCGAAACTCAAAAATTCGGCCCGAAAAAAAAACGACAGTGGTACCCCTTACGTTTTTTTTTTTTGGGCGAAAAATTAAGTTTCTCCAATCTTCCCAAAACTCTGGATTCTGATAGAGGGCTATGAGACTTGGACCTGAGTGCAAAAATGGAGGCTCTAGCCCCTTCCATAGCTGAGATATGGAAACTCAAAAATTCGGCCCGAAAAAAAAAACGACAGTGGTACCCCTTACGTTTTTTTTTTTTTGGGCGAAAAATTAAGTTTCTCCAATCTTCCCAAAACTCTGGATTCTGATAGAGGGCTATGAGACTTGGACCTGAGTGCAAAAATGGAGGCTCTAGCCCCTTCCATAGCTGAGATATGGAAACTCAAAAATTCGGCCCGAAAAAAAAAACGACAGTGGTACCCCTTACGTTTTTTTTTTTTGGGCGAAAAATTAAGTTTCTCCAATCTTCCCAAAACTCTGGATTCTGATAGAGGGCCATGAGACTTAGACCTGAGTGCAAAAATGGAGGCTCTAGCCCCTTCCAGAGCTGAGATATCGAAACTCAAAAATTCGGCCCGAAAAAAAAACGACAGTGGTACCCCTTACGTTTTTTTTTTTGGGCGAAAAATTAAGTTTCTCCAATCTTCCCAAAACTCTGGATTCTGATAGAGGGCCATGAGACTTAGACCTGAGTGCAAAAATGGAGGCTCTAGCCCCTTCCAGAGCTGAGATATCGAAACTCAAAAATTCGGCCCGAAAAAAAAACGACAGTGGTACCCCTTACGTTTTTTTTTTTGGGCGAAAAATTAAGTTTCTCCAATCTTCCCAAAACTCTGGATTCTGATAGAGGGCCATGAGACTTAGACCTGAGTGCAAAAATGGAGGCTCTAGCCCCTTCCAGAGCTGAGATATCGAAACTCAAAAATTCGGCCCGAAAAAAAAAAACGACAGTGGTACCCCTTACGTTTTTTTTTTTTGGGCGAAAAATTAACTTTCTCCAATCTTCCCAAAACTCTGGATTCTGATAGAGGGCCATGAGACTTGGACCTGAGTGCAAAAATGGAGGCTCTAGCCCCTTCCAGAGCTGAGATATCGAAACTCAAAAATTCGGCCTGAAAAAAAACGACAGTGGTACCCCTTACGTTTTTTTTTTGGGCGAAAAATTAAGTTTCTCCAATCTTCCCAAAACTCTGGATTCTGATAGAGGGCCATGAGACTTAGACCTGAGTGCAAAAATGGAGGCTCTAGCCCCTTCCAGAGCTGAGATATCGAAACTCAAAAATTCGGCCCGAAAAAAAAACGACAGTGGTACCCCTTACGTTTTTTTTTTTGGGCGAAAAATTAAGTTTCTCCAATCTTCCCAAAACTCTGGATTCTGATAGAGGGCCATGAGACTTAGACCTGAGTGCAAAAATGGAGGCTCTAGCCCCTTCCAGAGCTGAGATATCGAAACTCAAAAATTCGGCCCGAAAAAAAAAAACGACAGTGGTACCCCTTACGTTTTTTTTTTTTTGGGCGAAAAATTAACTTTCTCCAATCTTCCCAAAACTCTGGATTCTGATAGAGGGCCATGAGACTTGGACCTGAGTGCAAAAATGGAGGCTCTAGCCCCTTCCAGAGCTGAGATATCGAAACTCAAAAATTCGGCCCGAAAAAAAACGACAGTGGTACCCCTTACGTTTTTTTTTTGGGCGAAAAATTAAGTTTCTCCAATCTTCCCAAAACTCTGGATTCTGATAGAGGGACATGAGACTTGGACCTGAGTGCAAAAATGGAGGCTCTAGCCCCTTCCAGAGCTGAGATATGGAAACTCAAAAATTCGGCCCGAAAAAAAAACGACAGTGGTACCCCTTACGTTTTTTTTTTTTGGGCGAAAAATTAAGTTTCTCCAATCTTCCCAAAACTCTGGATTCTAATAGAGGGCCATGAGACTTGGACCTGAGTGCAAAAATGGAGGCTCTAGCCCCTTCCAGAGCTGAGATATGGAAACTCAAAAATTCGGCCCGAAAAAAATAACGACAGTGGTACCCCTTACGTTTTTTTTTGGGGGGCGAAAAATTAAGTTTCTGAAATCTTCCCAAAACTCTGAATTCTGATAGAGGGCCATGAGACTTAGACCTGAGTGCAAAAATGGAGGCTCTAGCCCCTTCCAGAGCTGAGATATGGAAACTCAAAAATTCGGCCCGAAAAAAAAAAACGACAGTGGTACCCCTTACGTTTTTTTTTTTGGGCGAAAAATTAAGTTTCTCCAATCTTCCCAAAACTCTGGATTCTGATAGAGGGCCATGAGACTTAGACCTGAGTGCAAAAATGGAGGCTCTAGCCCCTTCCAGAGCTGAGATATGGAAACTCAAAAATTCGGCCCGAAAAAAAAAACGACAGTGGTACCCCTTACGTTTTTTTTTTTTGGGCGAAAAATTAAGTTTCTCCAATCTTCCCAAAACTCTGGATTCTGATAGAGGGACATGAGACTTGGACCTGAGTGCAAAAATGGAGGCTCTAGCCCCTTCCAGAGCTGAGATATGGAAACTCAAAAATTCGGCCCGAAAAAAAAACGACAGTGGTACCCCTTACGTTTTTTTTTTTTGGGCGAAAAATTAAGTTTCTCCAATCTTCCCAAAACTCTGGATTCTAATAGAGGGCCATGAGACTTGGACCTGAGTGCAAAAATGGAGGCTCTAGCCCCTTCCAGAGCTGAGATATGGAAACTCAAAAATTCGGCCCGAAAAAAATAACGACAGTGGTACCCCTTACGTTTTTTTTTGGGGGGCGAAAAATTAAGTTTCTGAAATCTTCCCAAAACTCTGAATTCTGATAGAGGGCCATGAGACTTAGACCTGAGTGCAAAAATGGAGGCTCTAGCCCCTTCCAGAGCTGAGATATGGAAACTCAAAAATTCGGCCCGAAAAAAAAAACGACAGTGGTACCCCTTACGTTTTTTTTTTTTTTTGGGCGAAAAATTAAGTTTCTCCAATCTTCCCAAAACTCTGGATTCTGATAGAGGGCCATGAGACTTAGACCTGAGTGCAAAAATGGAGGCTCTAGCCCCTTCCAGAGCTGAGATATGGAAACTCAAAAATTCGGCCCGAAAAAAAAACGACAGTGGTACCCCTTACGTTTTTTTTTTTTTGGGCGAAAAATTAAGTTTCTCCAATCTTCCCAAAACTCTGGATTCTGATAGAGGGCCATGAGACTTGGACCTGAGTGCAAAAATGGAGGCTCTAGCCCCTTCCAGAGCTGAGATATCGAAACTCAAAAATTCGGCCCGAAAAAAAAACGACAGTGGTACCCCTTACGTTTTTTTTTTTTGGGCGAAAAATTAAGTTTCTCCAATCTTCCCAAAACTCTGGATTCTAAAAGAGGGCCATGAGACTTAGACCTGAGTGCAAAAATGGAGGCTCTAGCCCCTTCCAGAGCTGAGATATCGAAACTCAAAAATTCGGCCCGAAAAAAAAACGACAGTGGTACCCCTTACGTTTTTTTTTTTTTTTGGGCGAAAAAGGGCGAAAAATTACGTTTCTCCAATCTTCCCAAAACTCTGGATTCTAAAAGAGGGCCATGAGACTTAGACCTGAGTGCAAAAATGGAGGCTCTAGCCCCTTCCAGAGCTGAGATATCGAAACTCAAAAATTCGGCCCGAAAAAAAAACGACAGTGGTACCCCTTACGGTTTTTTTTTTTGGGCGAAAAATTAAGTTTCTCCAATCTTCCCAAAACTCTGGATTCTGATAGAGGGCCATGAGACTTAGACCTGAGTGCAAAAATGGAGGCTCTAGCCCCTTCCAGAGCTGAGATATGGAAACTCAAAAATTCGGCCCGAAAAAAAAACGACAGTGGTACCCCTTACGTTTTTTTTTTTTTGGGCGAAAAATTAAGTTTCTCCAATCTTCCCAAAACTCCGGATTCTGATAGAGGGCCATGAGACTTAGACCTGAGTGCAAAAATGGAGGCTCTAGCCCCTTCCAGAGCTGAGATATCGAAACTCAAAAATTCGGCCCGAAAAAAAAACGACAGTGGTACCCCTTACGTTTTTTTTTTTTTGGGCGAAAAATTAAGTTTCTCTAATCTTCCCAAAACTCTGGATTCTGATAGAGGGCCATGAGACTTAGACCTGAGTGCAAAAATGGAGGCTCTAGCCCCTTCCAGAGCTGAGATATCGAAACTCAAAAATTCGGCCCGAAAAAAAAAAACGACAGTGGTACCCCTTACGTTTTTTTTTTTTTGGGCGAAAAATTAAGTTTCTCCAATCTTCCCAAAACTCTGGATTCTGATAGAGGGCCATGAGACTTGGACCTGAGTGCAAAAATGGAGGCTCTAGCCCAGTGTTTCTCAAACTTTTTCAGCCCAAGGACCACTTTATCTTCCATTTTTTTCCCGAGGACCACCTAACAAAATCCCACTCTAACACGCCCCCCCCCCCCCCCCACACACACACACACACACACACACAAAAAAAAAAAAAAGTTGTAAGGATAAGCTAAATTTAAGTTTAAATTTAACTCCTAACTGAGCTTTGACTGATATAGGCTTTTCATTTTTCTGTCAGTGAAGAAAGTAAACATAGGGTCAACTGATATAGGTTGATTTTGCCTATGAATAATTGTTTTATTTACTGAAAGCTAAAGCTTGGTAATTAAGTTTAAATATTCTAACTGACCCCCCAGCGTGAGTTTTTCAAGGCGACCGTTATTTAGAACTTGCCACTTTAATGTTTCCATGGTGACGCGTCTTTGCTTGTCACGTGACACAGCACAACCAAAACACGGCGCTGAATGAAGGATGATAGTGTCATTTTTCCTTTTTTGTTAAAAATATTCATAAATGTATTAGCTATAACATGAAACACTGATATTCCGATTGTCAAATATGTGCAAGTGGATGGGTTTGACATGGTTTAAACATCTTTATAACGCTCGCGTTAGTTGAGCTTTTAGATCTTTTTCAGTTCAGAGAATCAGATCTGTTGGATTTTCAACGTCAATTCCTCCACTTCTCACGAAATACATGATAGTAAGTGGCTGGTGAACTGGGAGAAGAATAGGGTCAAATGTAAAGCTACTTACACAATGTGTATCTGATATGAATAAAACGTGTTGTTGTCTTATTATAACTGAAAGGATTATTGCGGCTTCCATAGACATCAGTGTGTATTTTACAAACTCAAAATCATTGTTTTGCTAGTACTTATGTGTATTTAAATGTCTGAAACCTAAAATAAACATTGAAAGCACTCAATAGTTGTGTTATATGACAGCTCTGAGTGCGTCCGTCTCTGGCTTAGCGCCAGCCAGCGCGCGAGAGCAAGTTTGAATTTAGCAGTTGCTGACGTGAAGCACTGAACATTCTAATCACACCGGTGTGATCGTATGCTCCAGGGATCAGCCAAGAAGACTGATCACACTGGTACGTGCGAAAACGTGACGATTTTGTAAACACTTGCCTAGTTTAGGTCATCTTTTCGCGGACCACTAGGGGGCGATGGCGGACCACTAGTGGTCCGCGGACCACACTTTGAGAATTACTGCTCTAGCCCCTTCCATAGCTGAGATATGGAAACTCAAAAATTCGGCCCGAAAAAAAAACGACAGTGGTACCCCTTACGTTTTTTTTTTTTGGGCGAAAAATTAAGTTTCTCCAATCTTCCCAAAACTCTGGATTCTGATAGAGGGCCATGAGACTTAGACCTGAGTGCAAAAATGGAGGCTCTAGTCCCTTCCAGAGCTGAGATATGGAAACTCAAAAATTCGGCCCAAAAAAAAAACGACAGTGGTACCCCTTACGTTTTTTTTTTTGGGGCGAAAAATTAAGTTTCTCCAATCTTCCCAAAACTCTGGATTCTGATAGAGGGCCATGAGACTTGGACCTGAGTGCAAAAATGGAGGCTCTAGCCCCTTCCAGAGCTGAGATATCGAAACTCAAAAATTCGGCCCGAAAAAAAACGACAGTGGTACCCCTTACGTTTTTTTTTTTTGGGCGAAAAATTAAGTTTCTCCAATCTTTCCAAAACTCTGGATTCTGATAGAGGGCCATGGGACTTAGACCTGAGTGCAAAAATGGAGGCTCTAGCCCCTTCCAGAGCTGAGATATGGAAACTCAAAAATTCGGCCCGAAAAAAAAACGACAGTGGTACCCCTTACGTTTTTTTTTTTTGGGCGAAAAATTAAGTTTCTCCAATCTTCCCAAAACTCTGGATTCTGATAGAGGGCCATGAGACTTGGACCTGAGTGCAAAAATGGAGGCTCTAGCCCCTTCCAGAGCTGAGATATCGAAACTCAAAAATTCGGCCCGAAAAAAAAACGACAGTGGTACCCCTTACGTTTTTTTTTTTTGGGCGAAAAATTAAGTTTCTCCAATCTTCCCAAAACTCAGGATTCTGATAGAGGGCCATGAGACTTAGACCTGAGTGCAAAAATGGAGGCTCTAGCCCCTTCCAGAGCTGAGATATCGAAACTCAAAAATTCGGCCCGAAAAAAAAAACGACAGTGGTACCCCTTACGATTTTTTTTTTGGGCGAAAAATTAAGTTTCTCCAATCTTCCCAAAACTCTGGATTCTGATAGAGGGCCATGAGACTTAGACCTGAGT
The DNA here is from genome assembly GCF_988280905.1 of Pimephales promelas. NCBI lineage: Eukaryota > Metazoa > Chordata > Actinopteri > Cypriniformes > Leuciscidae > Pimephales > Pimephales promelas. Next base: position 18,718,168 of record NC_142784.1, read on the forward strand.
GCAAAAATGGAGGCTCTAGCCCCTTCCAGAGCTAAGATATCGAAACTCAAAAATTCGGCCCGAAAAAAAAAACGACAGTGGTACCCCTTACGTTTTTTTTTTGGGCGAAAAATTACGTTTCTCTAATCTTCCCAAAACTCTGGATTCTGATAGAGGGCCATGAGACTTAGACCTGAGTGCAAAAATGGAGGCTCTAGCCCCTTCCAGAACTGAGATATGGAAACTCAAAAATTCGGCCCGAAAAAAAAACGACAGTGGTACCCCTTACGTTTTTTTTTTTTTGGGCGAAAAATTAAGTTTCTCCAATCTTCCCAAAACTCTGGATTCTGATAGAGGGCCATGAGACTTAGACCTGAGTGCAAAAATGGAGGCTCTAGCCCCTTCCAGAGCTGAGATATGGAAACTCAAAAATTCGGCCCGAAAAAAAAAAACGACAGTGGTACCCCTTACGTTTTTTTTTTTTTTTTGGGCGAAAAATTAAGTTTCTCCAATCTTCCCAAAACTCTGGATTCTGATAGAGGGCCATGAGACTTAGACCTGAGTGCAAAAATGGAGGCTCTAGCCCCTTCCAGAGCTGAGATATCGAAACTCAAAAATTCGGCCCGAAAAAAAAACGACAGTGGTACCCCTTACGTTTTTTTTTTGGGGCGAAAAATTAAGTTTCTCCAATCTTCCCAAAACTCTGGATTCTGATAGAGGGCCATGAGACTTAGACCTGAGTGCAAAAATGGAGGCTCTAGCCCCTTCCAGAGCTGAGATATCGAAACTCAAAAATTCGGCCCGAAAAAAAAAAACGACAGTGGTACCCCTTACGTTTTTTTTTTTGGGCGAAAAATTAAGTTTCTCCAATCTTCCCAAAACTCTGGATTCTGATAGAGGGCCATGAGACTTGGACCTGAGTGCAAAAATGGAGGCTCTAGCCCCTTCCAGAGCTGAGATATCGAAACTCAAAAATTCGGCCCGAAAAAAAAACGACAGTGGTACCCCTTACGTTTTTTTTTTTTGGGCGAAAAATTAAGTTTCTCCAATCTTCCCAAAACTCAGGATTCTGATAGAGGGCCATGAGACTTAGACCTGAGTGCAAAAATGGAGGCTCTAGCCCCTTCCAGAGCTGAGATATCGAAACTCAAAAATTCGGCCCGAAAAAAAAAACGACAGTGGTACCCCTTACGATTTTTTTTTTGGGCGAAAAATTAAGTTTCTCCAATCTTCCCAAAACTCTGGATTCTGATAGAGGGCCATGAGACTTAGACCTGAGTGCAAAAATGGAGGCTCTAGCCCCTTCCAGAGCTAAGATATCGAAACTCAAAAATTCGGCCCGAGAAAAAAAACGACAGTGGTACCCCTTACGTTTTTTTTTTGGGCGAAAAATTACGTTTCTCTAATCTTCCCAAAACTCTGGATTCTGATAGAGGGCCATGAGACTTAGACCTGAGTGCAAAAATGGAGGCTCTAGCCCCTTCCAGAACTGAGATATGGAAACTCAAAAATTCGGCCCGAAAAAAAAACGACAGTGGTACCCCTTACGTTTTTTTTTTTTGGGCGAAAAATTAAGTTTCTCCAATCTTCCCAAAACTCTGGATTCTGATAGAGGGCCATGAGACTTAGACCTGAGTGCAAAAATGGAGGCTCTAGCCCCTTCCAGAGCTGAGATATGGAAACTCAAAAATTCGGCCCGAAAAAAAAAAACGACAGTGGTACCCCTTACGTTTTTTTTTTTTTTTTGGGCGAAAAATTAAGTTTCTCCAATCTTCCCAAAACTCTGGATTCTGATAGAGGGCCATGAGACTTAGACCTGAGTGCAAAAATGGAGGCTCTAGCCCCTTCCAGAGCTGAGATATCGAAACTCAAAAATTCGGCCCGAAAAAAAAACGACAGTGGTACCCCTTACGTTTTTTTTTTGGGGCGAAAAATTAAGTTTCTCCAATCTTCCCAAAACTCTGGATTCTGATAGAGGGCCATGAGACTTAGACCTGAGTGCAAAAATGGAGGCTCTAGCCCCTTCCAGAGCTGAGATATCGAAACTCAAAAATTCGGCCCGAAAAAAAAAAAACGACAGTGGTACCCCTTACGTTTTTTTTTTTGGGCGAAAAATTAAGTTTCTCCAATCTTCCCAAAACTCTGGATTCTGATAGAGGGCCATGAGACTTGGACCTGAGTGCAAAAATGGAGGCTCTAGCCCCTTCCAGAGCTGGGATATCGAAACTCAAAAATTCGGCCCGAAAAAAAAACGACAGTGGTACCCCTTACGTTTTTTTTTTTTGGGCGAAAAATTAAGTTTCTCCAATCTTCCCAAAACTCTGGATTCTGATAGAGGGCCATGAGACTTAGACCTGAGTGCAAAAATTGAGGCTCTAGCCCCTTCCAGAGCTGAGATATCGAAACTCAAAAATTCGGCCCGAAAAAAAAAACGACAGTGGTACCCCTTACGTTTTTTTTTTTTTGGGCGAAAAATTAAGTTTCTCTTATCTTCCCAAAACTCTGGATTGTGATAGAGGGCCATGAGACTTAGACCTGAGTGCAAAAATGGAGGCTCTAGCCCCTTCCAGAGCTGAGATATGGAAACTCAAAAATTCGGCCCGAAAAAAAAAACGACAGTGGTACCCCTTACATTTTTTTTTTTGGGCGAAAAATTAAGTTTCTCCAATCTTCCCAAAACTCTGGATTCTGATAGAGGGCCATGAGACTTAGACCTGAGTGCAAAAATGGAGGGTCTAGCCCCTTCCAGAGCTGGGATATCGAAACTCAAAAATTCGGCCCGAAAAAAAAACGACAGTGGTACCCCTTACGTTTTTTTTTTTTTGGGCGAAAAATTAAGTTTCTCTTATCTTCCCAAAACTCTGGATTCTGATAGAGGGCCATGAGACTTAGACCTGAGTGCAAAAATGGAGGCTCTAGCCCCTTCCAGAGCTGAGATATGGAAACTCAAAAATTCGGCCCGAAAAAAAAAACGACAGTGGTACCCCTTACATTTTTTTTTTTTGGGCGAAAAATTAAGTTTCTCCAATCTTCCCAAAACTCTGGATTCTGATAGAGGGCCATGAGACTTAGACCTGAGTGCAAAAATGGAGGCTCTAGCCCCTTCCAGAGCTGAGATATCGAAACTCAAAAATTCGGCCCGAAAAAAAAAACGACAGTGGTACCCCTTACGTTTTTTTTTTTTGGGCGAAAAATTACGTTTCTCCAATCTTCCCAAAACTCTGGATTCTGATAGAGGGCCATGAGACTTGGACCTGAGTGCAAAAATGGAGGCTCTAGCCCCTTCCAGAGCTGAGATATGGAAACTCAAAAATTCGGCCCGAAAAAAAAACGACAGTGGTACCCCTTACGTTTTTTTTTTTTGGGCGAAAAATTAAGTTTCTCCAATCTTCCCAAAACTCTGGATTCTGATAGAGGGCCACGAGACTTAGACCTGAGTGCAAAAATGGAGGCTCTAGCCCCTTCCAGAGCTGAGATATGGAAACTCAAAAATTCGGCCCGAAAAAAAACGACAGTGGTACCCCTTACGGTTTTTTTTTTTGGGCGAAAAATTAAGTTTCTCCAATCTTCCCAAAACTCTGGATTCTGATAGAGGGCCATGAGACTTAGACCTGAGTGCAAAAATGGAGGCTCTAGCCCCTTCCAGAGCTGAGATATCGAAACTCAAAAATTCGGCCCGAAAAAAAAAACGACAGTGGTACCCCTTACGTTTTTTTTTTTGGGCGAAAAATTAAGTTTCTCCAATCTTCCCAAAACTCTGGATTCTGATAGAGGGCCATGAGACTTGGACCTGAGTGCAAAAATGGAGGCTCTAGCCCCTTCCAGAGCTGAGATATGGAAACTCAAAAATTCGGCCCGAAAAAAAAACGACAGTGGTACCCCTTACGTTTTTTTTTTTGGGCGAAAAATTAAGTTTCTCCAATCTTCCCAAAACTCTGGATTCTGATAGAGGGCCATGAGACTTAGACCTGAGTGCAAAAATGGAGGCTCTAGCCCCTTCCATAGCTGAGATATGGAAACTCAAAAATTCGGCCCGAAAAAAAAACGACAGTGGTACCCCTTACGTTTTTTTTTTGGGCGAAAAATTAAGTTTCTCCAATCTTCCCAAAACTCTGGATTCTGATAGAGGGCCATGAGACTTAGACCTGAGTGCAAAAATGGAGGCTCTAGCCCCTTCCAGAGCTGAGATATGGAAACTCAAAAATTCGGCCCGAAAAAAAAAACGACAGTGGTACCCCTTACGTTTTTTTTTTTTGGGCGAAAAATTAAGTTTCTCCAATCTTCCCAAAACTCTGGATTCTGATAGAGGGCCATGAGACTTAGACCTGAGTGCAAAAATGGAGGCTCTAGCCCCTTCCAGAGCTGAGATATCGAAACTCAAAAATTCGGCCCGAAAAAAAAAACGACAGTGGTACCCCTTACGTTTTTTTTTTTGGGCGAAAAATTAAGTTTCTCCAATCTTCCCAAAACTCTGGATTCTGATAGAGGGCCATGAGACTTGGACCTGAGTGCAAAAATGGAGGCTCTAGCCCCTTCCAGAGCTGAGATATGGAAACTCAAAAATTCGGCCCGAAAAAAAAACGACAGTGGTACCCCTTACGTTTTTTTTTTTTTGGGCGAAAAATTAAGTTTCTCCAATCTTCCCAAAACTCTGGATTCTGATAGAGGGCCACGAGACTTAGACCTGAGTGCAAAAATGGAGGCTCTAGCCCCTTCCAGAGCTGAGATATGGAAACTCAAAAATTCGGCCCGAAAAAAAACCACAGTGGTACCCCTTACGGTTTTTTTTTTTTGGGCGAAAAATTAAGTTTCTCCAATCTTCCCAAAACTCTGGATTCTGATAGAGGGCCATGAGACTTAGACCTGAGTGCAAAAATGGAGGCTCTAGCCCCTTCCAGAGCTGAGATATCGAAACTCAAAAATTCGGCCCGAAAAAAAAAACGACAGTGGTACCCCTTACGTTTTTTTTTTGGGCGAAAAATTAAGTTTCTCCAATCTTCCCAAAACTCTGGATTCTGATAGAGGGCCATGAGACTTAGACCTGAGTGCAAAAATGGAGGCTCTAGCCCCTTCCAGAGCTGAGATATCGAAACTCAAAAATTCGGCCAGAAAAAAAAACAACAGTGGTACCCCTTACGTTTTTTTTTTTGGGCGAAAAATTAAGTTTCTCCAATCTTCCCAAAACTCTGGATTCTGATAGAGGGCCATGAGACTTAGACCTGAGTGCAAAAATGGAGGCTCTAGCCCCTTCCAGAGCTGAGATATCGAAACTCAAAAATTCGGCCCGAAAAAAAAAAACGACAGTGGTACCCCATACGTTTTTTTTTTTTGGGCGAAAAATTAAGTTTCTCCAATCTTCCCAAAACTCTGGATTCTGATAGAGGGCCATGAGACTTAGACCTGAGTGCAAAAATGGAGGCTCTAGCCCCTTCCAGAGCTGAGATATCGAAACTCAAAAATTCGGCCCGAAAAAAAAACGACAGTGGTACCCCTTACGTTTTTTTTTTTGGGCGAAAAATTAAGTTTCTCCAATCTTCCCAAAACTCTGGATTCTGATAGAGGGCCATGAGACTTGGACCTGAGTGCAAAAATGGAGGCTCTAGCCCCTTCCAGAGCTGAGATATGGAAACTCAAAAATTCGGCCCGAAAAAAAAAACGACAGTGGTACCCCTTACGTTTTTTTTTGGGGGCGAAAAATTAAGTTTCTCCAATCTTCCCAAAACTCTGGATTCTGATAGAGGGCCATGAGACTTAGACCTGAGTGCAAAAATGGAGGCTCTAGCCCCTTCCAGAGCTGAGATATCGAAACTCAAAAATTCAGCCCGAAAAAAAAAACGACAGTGGTACCCCTTACGTTTTTTTTTTTTGGGCGAAAAATTAAGTTTCTCTAATCTTCCCAAAACTCTGGATTCTGATAGAGGGCCATGAGACTTAGACCTGAGTGCAAAAATGGAGGCTCTAGCCCCTTCCAGAGCTGAGATATGGAAACTCAAAAATTCGGCCCGAAAAAAAAAACGACAGTGGTACCCCTTACGTTTTTTTTTTTTGGGCGAAAAATTAAGTTTCTCCAATCTTCCCAAAACTCTGGATTCTGATAGAGGGCCATGAGACTTGGACCTGAGTGCAAAAATGGAGGCTCTAGCCCCTTCCAGAGCTGAGATATGGAAACTCAAAAATTCGGCCCGAAAAAAAAACGACAGTGGTACCCCTTACGTTTTTTTTTTTTGGGCGAAAAATTACGTTTCTCCAATCTTCCCAAAACTCTGGATTCTGATAGAGGGCCATGAGACTTAGACCTGAGTGCAAAAATGGAGGCTCTAGCCCCTTCCAGAGCTGAGATATCGAAACTCAAAAATTCGGCCCGAAAAAAAAACGACAGTGGTACCCCTTACGTTTTTTTTTTTTTGGGCGAAAAATTAAGTTTCTCCAATCTTCCCAAAACTCTGGATTCTGATAGAGGGCCATGAGACTTAGACCTGAGTGCAAAAATGGAGGCTCTAGCCCCTTCCAGAGCTGAGATATCGAAACTCAAAAATTCGGCCCGAAAAAAAAACGACAGTGGTACCCCTTACGTTTTTTTTTTTGGGCGAAAAATTAAGTTTCTCCAATCTTCCCAAAACTCTGGATTCTGATAGAGGGCCATGAGACTTAGACCTGAGTGCAAAAATGGAGGGTCTAGCCCCTTCCAGAGCTGGGATATCGAAACTCAAAAATTCGGCCCGAAAAAAAAACGACAGTGGTACCCCTTACTTTTTTTTTTTTGGGCGAAAAATTAAGTTTCTCCAATCTTCCCAAAACTCTGGATTCTGATAGAGGGCCATGAGACTTAGACCTGAGTGCAAAAATGGAGGCTCTAGCCCCTTCCAGAGCTGAGATATCGAAACTCAAAAATTCAGCCCGAAAAAAAAAACGACAGTGGTACCCCTTACGTTTTTTTTTTTTTGGGCGAAAAATTAAGTTTCTCCAATCTTCCCAAAACTCTGGATTCTGATAGAGGGCCATGAGACTTGGACCTGAGTGCAAAAATGGAGGCTCTAGCCCCTTCCAGAGCTGAGATATGGAAACTCAAAAATTCGGCCCGAAAAAAAAACGACAGTGGTACCCCTTACGTTTTTTTTTTTGGGCGAAAAATTAAGTTTCTCCAATCTTCCCAAAACTCTGGATTCTGATAGAGGGCCATGAGACTTAGACCTGAGTGCAAAAATGGAGGCTCTAGCCCCTTCCAGAGCTGAGATATCGAAACTCAAAAATTCGGCCCGAAAAAAAAACGACAGTGGTACCCCTTACGTTTTTTTTTTTTGGGCGAAAAATTAAGTTTCTCCAATCTTCCCAAAACTCTGGATTCTGATAGAGGGCCATGAGACTTAGACCTGAGTGCAAAAATGGAGGCTCTAGCCCCTTCCAGAGCTGAGATATCGAAACTCAAAAATTCGGCCCGAAAAAAAAACGACAGTGGTACCCCTTACGTTTTTTTTTTTTTGGGCGAAAAATTAAGTTTCTCCAATCTTCCCAAAACTCTGGAGTCTGATAGAGGGCCATGAGACTTAGACCTGAGTGCAAAAATGGAGGCTCTAGCCCCTTCCAGAGCTGAGATATCGAAACTCAAAAATTCGGCCCGAAAAAAAAACGACAGTGGTACCCCTTACGTTTTTTTTTTGGGCGAAAAATTAAGTTTCTCCAATCTTCCCAAAACTCTGGATTCTGATAGAGGGCCATGAGACTTAGACCTGAGTGCAAAAATGGAGGCTCTAGCCCCTTCCAGAGCTGAGATATGGAAACTCAAAAATTCGGCCCGAAAAAAAAAACGACAGTGGTACCCCTTACGTTTTTTTTTTGGGGCGAAAAATTAAGTTTCTCCAATCTTCCCAAAACTCTGGATTCTGATAGAGGGCCATGAGACTTAGACCTGAGTGCAAAAATGGAGGCTCTAGCCCCTTCCAGAGCTGAGATATCGAAACTCAAAAATTCGGCCCGAAAAAAAAAACGACAGTGGTACCCCTTACGTTTTTTTTTTTTGGGCGAAAAATTAAGTTTCTCCAATCTTCCCAAAACTCTGGATTCTGATAGAGGGCCATGAGACTTGGACCTGAGTGCAAAAATGGAGGCTCTAGCCCCTTCCAGAGCTGAGATATGGAAACTCAAAAATTCGGCCCGAAAAAAAAACGACAGTGGTACCCCTTACGTTTTTTTTTTTGGGCGAAAAATTAAGTTTCTCCAATCTTCCCAAAACTCTGGATTCTGATAGAGGGCCATGAGACTTAGACCTGAGTGCAAAAATGGAGGCTCTAGCCCCTTCCAGAGCTGAGATATCGAAACTCAAAAATTCGGCCCGAAAAAAAAAACGACAGTGGTACCCCTTACGTTTTTTTTTTTTTTGGGCGAAAAATTAAGTTTCTCCAATCTTCCCAAAACTCTGGATTCTGATAGAGGGCCATGAGACTTAGACCTGAGTGCAAAAATGGAGGCTCTAGCCCCTTCCAGAGCTGAGATATCGAATCTCAAAAATTCGGCCCGAAAAAAAAACGACAGTGGTACCCCTTACGTTTTTTTTTTTTGGGCGAAAAATTAAGTTTCTCCAATCTTCCCAAAACTCTGGATTCTGATAGAGGGCCATGAGACTTGGACCTGAGTGCAAAAATGGAGGCTCTAGCCCCTTCCAGAGCTGAGATATGGAAACTCAAAAATTCGGCCCGAAAAAAAAACGACAGTGGTACCCCTTACGTTTTTTTTTTTTGGGCGAAAAATTAAGTTTCTCCAATCTTCCCAAAACTCTGGATTCTGATAGAGGGCCATGAGACTTAGACCTGAGTGCAAAAATGGAGGCTCTAGCCCCTTCCAGAGCTGAGATATCGAAACTCAAAAATTCGGCCCGAAAAAAAAACGACAGTGGTACCCCTTACGTTTTTTTTTTTGGGCGAAAAATTAAGTTTCTCTAATCTTCCCAAAACTCTGGATTCTGATAGAGGGCCATGAGACTTAGACCTGAGTGCAAAAATGGAGGCTCTAGCCCCTTCCAGAGCTGAGATATCGAAACTCAAAAATTCGGCCCGAAAAAAAAACGACAGTGGTACCCCTTACGTTTTTTTTTTTGGGCGAAAAATTAAGTTTCTCCAATCTTCCCAAAACTCTGGATTCTGATAGAGGGCCATGAGACTTGGACCTGAGTGCAAAAATGGAGGCTCTAGCCCCTTCCAGAGCTGAGATATGGAAACTCAAAAATTCGGCCCGAAAAAAAAAACGACAGTGGTACCCCTTACGTTTTTTTTTTTGGGCGAAAAATTAAGTTTCTCTAATCTTCCCAAAACTCTGGATTCTGATAGAGGGCCATGAGACTTAGACCTGAGTGCAAAAATGGAGGCTCTAGCCCCTTCCAGAGCTGAGATATGGAAACTCAAAAATTCGGCCCGAAAAAAAAACGACAGTGGTACCCCTTACGTTTTTTTTTTGGGGCGAAAAATTAAGTTTCTCCAATCTTCCCAAAACTCTGGATTCTGATAGAGGGCCATGAGACTTAGACCTGAGTGCAAAAATGGAGGCTCTAGCCCCTTCCAGAGCTGAGATATCGAAACTCAAAAATTCGGCCCGAAAAAAAAAACGACAGTGGTACCCCTTACGTTTTTTTTTTTGGGCGAAAAATTAAGTTTCTCCAATCTTCCCAAAACTCTGGATTCTGATAGAGGGCCATGAGACTTGGACCTGAGTGCAAAAAATGGAGGCTCTAGCCCCTTCCAGAGCTGAGATATGGAAACTCAAAAATTCAGCCCGAAAAAAAAACGACAGTGGTACCCCTTACGTTTTTTTTTTTTGGGCGAAAAATTAAGTTTCTCCAATCTTCCCAAAACTCTGGATTCTGATAGAGGGCCATGAGACTTAGACCTGAGTGCAAAAATGGAGGCTCTAGCCCCTTCCAGAGCTGAGATATGGAAACTCAAAAATTCGGCCCGAAAAAAAACGACAGTGGTACCCCTTACATTTTTTTTTTTTGGGCGAAAAATTAAGTTTCTCCAATCTTCCCAAAACTCTGGATTCTGATAGAGGGCCATGAGACTTAGACCTGAGTGCAAAAATGGAGGCTCTAGCCCCTTCCAGAGCTGAGATATCGAAACTCAAAAATTCGGCCCGAAAAAAAAAACGACAGTGGTACCCCTTACATTTTTTTTTTTTGGGCGAAAAATTAAGTTTCTCCAATCTTCCCAAAACTCTGGATTCTGATAGAGGGCCATGAGACTTAGACCTGAGTGCAAAAATGGAGGCTCTAGCCCCTTCCAGAGCTGAGATATGGAAACTCAAAAATTCGGCCCGAAAAAAAAACGACAGTGGTACCCCTTACATTTTTTTTTTTTTGGGCGAAAAATTAAGTTTCTCCAATCTTCCCAAAACTCTGGATTCTGATAGAGGGCCATGAGACTTAGACCTGAGTGCAAAAATGGAGGCTCTAGCCCCTTCCAGAGCTGAGATATCGAAACTCAAAAATTCGGCCCGAAAAAAAAAACGACAGTGGTACCCCTTACGTTTTTTTTTTTTGGGCGAAAAATTAAGTTTCTCCAATCTTCCCAAAACTCTGGATTCTGATAGAGGGCCATGAGACTTGGACCTGAGTGCAAAAATGGAGGCTCTAGCCCCTTCCAGAGCTGAGATATGGAAACTCAAAAATTCGGCCCGAAAAAAAAACGACAGTGGTACCCCTTACGTTTTGTTTTTTTTGGGCGAAAAATTAAGTTTCTCCAATCTTCCCAAAACTCTGGATTCTGATAGAGGGCCATGAGACTTGGACCTGAGTGCAAAAATGGAGGCTCTAGCCCCTTCCAGAGCTGAGATATGGAAACTCAAAAATTCGGCCCGAAAAAAAAACGACAGTGGTACCCCTTTACGTTTTTTTTTTTGGGCGAAAAATTAAGTTTCTCCAATCTTCCCAAAACTCTGGATTCTGATAGAGGGCCATGAGACTTAGACCTGAGTGCAAAAATGGAGGCTCTAGCCCCTTCCAGAGCTGAGATATCGAAACTCAAAAATTCGGCCCGAAAAAAAAACGACAGTGGTACCCCTTACGTTTTTTTTTTTTGGGCGAAAAATTAAGTTTCTCCAATCTTCCCAAAACTCTGGATTCTGATAGAGGGCCATGAGACTTAGACCTGAGTGCAAAAATGGAGGCTCTAGCCCCTTCCAGAGCTGAGATATCGAAACTCAAAAATTCGGCCCGAAAAAAAAAAACGACAGTGGTACCCCTTACGTTTTTTTTTTTGGGCGAAAAATTAAGTTTCTCCAATCTTCCCAAAACTCTGGATTCTGATAGAGGGTCATGAGACTTGGACCTGAGTGCAAAAATGGAGGCTCTAGCCCCTTCCAGAGCTGAGATATGGAAACTCAAAAATTCGGCCCGAAAAAAAAACGACAGTGGTACCCCTTACGTTTTTTTTTTTTGGGCGAAAAATTACGTTTCTCCAATCTTCCCAAAACTCTGGATTCTGATAGAGGGCCATGAGACTTAGACCTGAGTGCAAAAATGGAGGCTCTAGCCCCTTCCAGAGCTGAGATATCGAAACTCAAAAATTCGGCCCGAAAAAAAAACGACAGTGGTACCCCTTACGTTTTTTTTTTGGGCGAAAAATTAAGTTTCTCTCATCTTCCCAAAACTCTGGATTCTGATAGAGGGCCATGAGACTTAGACCTGAGTGCAAAAATGGAGGCTCTAGCCCCTTCCAGAGCTGAGATATGGAAACTCAAAAATTCGGCCCGAAAAAAAAACGACAGTGGTACCCCTTACGTTTTTTTTTTTGGGCGAAAAATTAAGTTTCTCCAATCTTCCCAAAACTCTGGATTCTGATAGAGGGCCATGAGACTTGGACCTGAGTGCAAAAATGGAGGCTCTAGCCCCTTCCAGAGCTGAGATATGGAAACTCAAAAATTCGGCCCGAAAAAAAAACGACAGTGGTACCCCTTTACGTTTTTTTTTTTTGGGCGAAAAATTAAGTTTCTCCAATCTTCCCAAAACTCTGGATTCTGATAGAGGGCCATGAGACTTAGACCTGAGTGCAAAAATGGAGGCTCTAGCCCCTTCCAGAGCTGAGATATCGAAACTCAAAAATTCGGCCCGAAAAAAAAACGACAGTGGTACCCCTTACGTTTTTTTTTTTTGGGCGAAAAATTAAGTTTCTCCAATCTTCCCAAAACTCTGGATTCTGATAGAGGGCCATGAGACTTAGACCTGAGTGCAAAAATGGAGGCTCTAGCCCCTTCCAGAGCTGAGATATCGAAACTCAAAAATTCGGCCCGAAAAAAAAAAACGACAGTGGTACCCCTTACGTTTTTTTTTTTGGGCGAAAAATTAAGTTTCTCCAATCTTCCCAAAACTCTGGATTCTGATAGAGGGCCATGAGACTTGGACCTGAGTGCAAGAATGGAGGCTCTAGCCCCTTCCAGAGCTGAGATATGGAAACTCAAAAATTCGGCCCGAAAAAAAAAACGACAGTGGTACCCCTTACGTTTTTTTTTTTTGGGCGAAAAATTAAGTTTCTCTAATCTTCCCAAAACTCTGGATTCTGATAGAGGGCCATGAGACTTAGACCTGAGTGCAAAAATGGAGGCTCTAGCCCCTTCCAGAGCTGAGATATCGAAACTCAAAAATTCGGCCCGAAAAAAAAACGACAGTGGTACCCCTTACGTTTTTTTTTTGGGGCGAAAAATTAAGTTTCTCCAATCTTCCCAAAACTCTGGATTCTGATAGAGGGCCATGAGACTTAGACCTGAGTGCAAAAATGGAGGCTCTAGCCCCTTCCAGAGCTGAGATATCGAAACTCAAAAATTCGGCCCGAAAAAAAAACGACAGTGGTACCCCTTACGTTTTTTTTTTTGGGGCGAAAAATTAAGTTTCTCTAATCTTCCCAAAACTCTGGATTCTGATAGAGGGCCATGAGACTTAGACCTGAGTGCAAAAATGGAGGCTCTAGCCCCTTCCAGAGCTGAGATATGGAAACTCAAAAATTCGGCCCGAAAAAAAAACGACAGTGGTACCCCTTACGTTTTTTTTTTTGGGGCGAAAAATTAAGTTTCTCCAATCTTCCCAAAACTCTGGATTCTGATAGAGGGCCATGAGACTTAGACCTGAGTGCAAAAATGGAGGCTCTAGCCCCTTCCAGAGCTGAGATATCGAAACTCAAAAATTCGGCCCGAAAAAAAAACGACAGTGGTACCCCTTACGTTTTTTTTTTTGGGCGAAAAATTAAGTTTCTCCAATCTTCCCAAAACTCTGGATTCTGATAGAGGGCCATGAGACTTGGACCTGAGTGCAAAAATGGAGGCTCTAGCCCCTTCCAGAGCTGAGATATGGAAACTCAAAAATTCGGCCCGAAAAAAAAAACGACAGTGGTACCCCTTACGTTTTTTTTTTTTGGGCGAAAAAATTAAGTTTCTCTAATCTTCCCAAAACTCTGGATTCTGATAGAGGGCCATGAGACTTAGACCTGAGTGCAAAAATGGAGGCTCTAGCCCCTTCCAGAGCTGAGATATGGAAACTCAAAAATTCGGCCCGAAAAAAAAAACGACAGTGGTACCCCTTACGTTTTTTTTTTTGGGCGAAAAATTAAGTTTCTCCAATCTTCCCAAAACTCTGGATTCTGATAGAGGGCCATGAGACTTAGACCTGAGTGCAAAAATGGAGGCTCTAGCCCCTTCCAGAGCTGAGATATCGAAACTCAAAAATTCGGCCCGAAAAAAAAACGACAGTGGTACCCCTTACGTTTTTTTTTTTGGGCGAAAAATTAAGTTTCTCCAATCTTCCCAAAACTCTGGATTCTGATAGAGGGCCATGAGACTTGGACCTGAGTGCAAAAAATGGAGGCTCTAGCCCCTTCCAGAGCTGAGATATGGAAACTCAAAAATTCAGCCCGAAAAAAAAACGACAGTGGTACCCCTTACGTTTTTTTTTTTTGGGCGAAAAATTAAGTTTCTCCAATCTTCCCAAAACTCTGGATTCTGATAGAGGGCCATGAGACTTAGACCTGAGTGCAAAAATGGAGGCTCTAGCCCCTTCCAGAGCTGAGATATCGAAACTCAAAAATTCGGCCCGAAAAAAAAACGACAGTGGTACCCCTTACGTTTTTTTTTTGGGCGAAAAATTAAGTTTCTCCAATCTTCCCAAAACTCTGTATTCTGATAGAGGGCCATGAGCAGGGGCGGAGCTACATGGTGGCCAGGGGGGGCCACGGCCACCATTGGTCAAGGCTCGGCCCCCCTGCCGGCCCCCCCTCCCAACCTCACGGGAAAATAAATTTAATAATAATAAAAAAATAAAATAAAAAATTTCAGTAACGGTCTAAAAAGGAAGCTGAAATGTATGCATTTTTTAATCAAGTCATTGATTTGTCACTTGTTGGGTCTCGCCCCCATCAACAGTGCGAGACATAACGTGCCTGCATTCTGACAGCGCTTGGGCTGTTTACACCTGGGCCTGGCCACTTCGCGTTTTCTCAGATCGGATAGCTATCTGATTTATCAAAACGATTCCACCTGGTCACATAAATGTGTTTTTGCAAAATGGATATAAATCCGATCTTCAATTCCCGCGTTATATACAGATTTAATGAAGTGCACGTCACCGAAAGCAACAGATGAGTTGGATTTTATTGATCATCGGCTAATTTCAAAATCAGCAAAGACGGTGATAAGAGAGAGCGGCAACAGAACTGGTAAGATCATTTCGTTTCTTTACTTTTAATGAAGATGGTAGTGTTAATCGTCTGCGACTTACTTTCACTTTGATTTGCGATAGATTGCGGCGCGTTGGCTTGCGTTCAGCCGCTCATCTGATCTGAGGTGATGATGCGCGTCGCAGTAGCCGTCATATCTGACTAAAATAGCATGACATGTAGCCTGTAACACGCTCTCACGCGTTTCTTTTTTTTTTTTTTTTTTTTTAGCATTTTTGGGAGTATTAACATTTACATATGTGGTTTCAAGAACAAGATCATGCATTTACACTTGTCCAGTTTCGTCTGGAATGCGGCCCAGACCACCTCCTGAAGTGGTTTGAGTGATCGGATTCAAATCCGTCTCGAATGCGTTTTGGGGGGCATTTACACCAGGTCTTTTCACGATCTGATAGCTATCCGATCACAGAAAACGCATGAAGTGGCCAGGTGTAAACGGCCCATAGGGTTCTTTAATCAACTCTGAAGAACATTTTATGCTAAAAAAGGTTCAAAACTGACAAGAAAGAACCCTTTTGGCTCAAATGTTTTTTAAAGGCTATTATTCATATATTACATTATTCTGCAACATTTGTAGTTGTTATTAAATTATTTTTTATTAAACTGTTGTAGTAACTTAATATCACATTTTAATCATGCAGATTTTTAGAGGATAAAAAGTGAAATGGCACTCTTCGTCTGATATTGATTAATTACATTTTTTAACCACCATATATTGAATTTTGTGATCATTCACATGCATTGCATTTTAAGGGTTCCAAATACATAACGCTTTAGAACCTTTTAAGGTTCTATATTGAACCTTTTCTTCTAAGAGTGTAATTGTTACAGCAGACACAAAGCGAACAGAACCTTTCAGGGTAACACTTTAGAATACGGTTCCTTCGTTAATGAATAACTACACAAGAACTAATGAGTAACACAATATTAACGATCTTGTAACTATTATTAACTAACAAGAAACTCTGATTAACAAACTAGTAAGTAATAGCGCACAGATGAAAGTGGTAGTTCACTATTAACTAATCAATAACTTCTATTTTTTTAATACTTCCCAGAGAACTACTGAAAAAGTTTATTAACAATCTAGTAACTATTAACTAAAATAAACTCTTATTAACGAATTAGTAAGTAATAGCTCACAGATGAAAGTGTTACTAGATAGTTCTGTGGGAATTACTAATTATTTGGATTCGTATTATAAAGTGAAGATCATTGGAACTAACTAGTAATGACTCAAGTGTTACTAAAGACATTTTCTAAAAGTATACTAAAGTTCACCAAAAATCTCAAACGGTTGCACAAATCATGACTAGATCATGTAGTAACACTTGAGTCATTACTAGTTAGTTCCAATGATCTTCACTTTATAATACAGATCCAAATAATTAGTAAGTAATAGCTCACAGATGAAAGTGTTACTAGATACTTCTGTGGGAATTACTAATTATTTGGATCCGTATTATAAAGTGAAGATCATTGGAACTAACTAATGACTCAAGTGTTATTACATGATCTAGTCATGATTTGTGCAACCATTGTAACTTGTTGTATTATCACAAATAAATTGGATGTTGCACTTAAAATGCAATGGTTTACCTAAATAAATTATCGCCTAATATGACAATTCATATTGTGTCTTTTTGTCATTTGCACTAAAAACATCCCTGTCTCATGTTAAGGTCCCTAACCCCTCACATAATGATGACACATTGCACTCGCACATTTATTAATTAGACATTATTAGTGTCATAAGGGAGTTCAATCCATTGTTTATGGCCTGACGAGCCGCGTGTGAGTTTTAGTAGTAGTTTTTGACAATCAAGTGCCACCCCAAATAAAAGACTGGCACAAGCTGGCCCCCCCAGAAATAATGTCCTGGCTACGCCCCTGGCCATGAGACTTGGACCTGAGTGCAAAAATGGAGGCTCTAGCCCCTTCCAGAGCTGAGATATCGAAACTCAAAAATTCGGCCCGAAAAAAAAACGACAGTGGTACCCCTTACGTTTTTTTTTTTGGGCGAAAAATTAAGTTTCTCCAATCTTCCCAAAACTCTGGATTCTGATAGAGGGCCATGAGACTTAGACCTGAGTGCAAAAATGGAGGCTCTAGCCCCTTCCAGAGCTGAGATATGGAAACTCAAAAATTCGGCCCGAAAAAAAAACGACAGTGGTACCCCTTACGTTTTTTTTTTTGGGCGAAAAATTAAGTTTCTCCAATCTTCCCAAAACTCTGGATTCTGATAGAGGGCCATGGGACTTAGACCTGAGTGCAAAAATGGAGGCTCTAGCCCCTTCCAGAGCTGAGATATTGAAACTCAAAAATTCGGCCCGAAAAAAAAACGACAGTGGTACCCCTTACGTTTTTTTTTTTGGGCGAAAAATTAAGTTTCTCCAATCTTCCCAAAACTCTGGATTCTGATAGAGGGCCATGAGACTTGGACCTGAGTGCAAAAATGGAGGCTCTAGCCCCTTCCAGAGCTGAGATATCGAAACTCAAAAATTCGGCCCGAAAAAAAAACGACAGTGGTACCCCTTACGTTTTTTTTTTTGGGCGAAAAATTAAGTTTCTCCAATCTTCCCAAAACTCTGGATTCTGATAGAGGGCCATGAGACTTGGACCTGAGTGCAAAAATGGAGGCTCTAGCCCCTTCCAGAGCTGAGATATGGAAACTCAAAAATTCGGCCCGAAAAAAAAACGACAGTGGTACCCCTTACGTTTTTTTTTTTTGGGCGAAAAATTAAGTTTCTCCAATCTTCCCAAAACTCTGGATTCTGATAGAGGGCCATGAGACTTAGACCTGAGTGCAAAAATGGAGGCTCTAGCCCCTTCCAGAGCTGAGATATCGAAACTCAAAAATTCGGCCCGAAAAAAAAACGACAGTGGTACCCCTTACGTTTTTTTTTTTTGGGCGAAAAATTAAGTTTCTCTAATCTTCCCAAAACTCTGGATTCTGATAGAGGGCCATGAGACTTAGACCTGAGTGCAAAAATGGAGGCTCTAGCCCCTTCCAGAGCTGAGATATGGAAACTCAAAAATTCGGCCCGAAAAAAAAACGACAGTGGTACCCCTTACGTTTTTTTTTTTTGGGCGAAAAATTAAGTTTCTCCAATCTTCCCAAAACTCTGGATTCTGATAGAGGGCCATGAGACTTAGACCTGAGTGCAAAAATGGAGGCTCTAGCCCCTTCCAGAGCTGAGATATGGAAACTCAAAAATTCGGCCCGAAAAAAAAAACGACAGTGGTACCCCTTACGTTTTTTTTTTTGGGCGAAAAATTAAGTTTCTCTAATCTTCCCAAAACTCTGGATTCTGATAGAGGGCCATGAGACTTAGACCTGAGTGCAAAAATGGAGGCTCTAGCCCCTTCCAGAGCTGAGATATGGAAACTCAAAAATTCGGCCCGAAAAAAGAACGACAGTGGTACCCCTTACGTTTTTTTTTTTGGGCGAAAAATTAAGTTTCTCCAATCTTCCCAAAACTCTGGATTCTGATAGAGGGCCATGAGACTTAGACCTGAGTGCAAAAATGGAGGCTCTAGCCCCTTCCAGAGCTGAGATATCGAAACTCAAAAATTCGGCCCGAAAAAAAAACGACAGTGGTACCCCTTACGTTTTTTTTTTTGGGCGAAAAATTAAGTTTCTCCAATCTTCCCAAAACTCTGGATTCTGATAGAGGGCCATGAGACTTAGACCTGAGTGCAAAAATGGAGGCTCTAGCCCCTTCCAGAGCTGAGATATCGAAACTCAAAAATTCGGCCCGAAAAAAAAAACGACAGTGGTACCCCTTACGTTTTTTTTTTTTTGGGCGAAAAATTAAGTTTCTCCAATCTTCCCAAAACTCTGGATTCTGATAGAGGGCCATGAGACTTAGACCTGAGTGCAAAAATGGAGGCTCTAGCCCCTTCCAGAGCTGAGATATGGAAACTCAAAAATTCGGCCCGAAAAAAAAAACGACAGTGGTACCCCTTACGTTTTTTTTTTTGGGCGAAAAATTAAGTTTCTCCAATCTTCCCAAAACTCTGGATTCTGATAGAGGGCCATGAGACTTAGACCTGAGTGCAAAAATGGAGGCTCTAGCCCCTTCCAGAGCTGAGATATCAAAACTCAAAAATTCGGCCCGAAAAAAAAACGACAGTGGTACCCCTTACGTTTTTTTTTTTTGGGCGAAAAATTAAGTTTCTCCAATCTTCCCAAAACTCTGGATTCTGATAGAGGGCCATGAGACTTAGACCTGAGTGCAAAAATGGAGGCTCTAGCCCCTTCCAGAGCTGAGATATCGAAACTCAAAAATTCGGCCCGAAAAAAAAACGACAGTGGTACCCCTTACGTTTTTTTTTTGGGCGAAAAATTAAGTTTCTCTAATCTTCCCAAAACTCTGGATTCTGATAGAGGGCCATGAGACTTAGACCTGAGTGCAAAAATGGAGGCTCTAGCCCCTTCCAGAGCTGAGATATGGAAACTCAAAAATTCGGCCCGAAAAAAAAACGACAGTGGTACCCCTTACGTTTTTTTTTTTTGGGCGAAAAATTAAGTTTCTCCAATCTTCCCAAAACTCTGGATTCTGATAGAGGGCCATGAGACTTAGACCTGAGTGCAAAAATGGAGGCTCTAGCCCCTTCCAGAGCTGAGATATCGAAACTCAAAAATTCGGCCCGAAAAAAAAACGACAGTGGTACCCCTTACGTTTTTTTTTTGGGCGAAAAATTAAGTTTCTCCAATCTTCCCAAAACTCTGGATTCTGATAGAGGGCCACGAGACTTGGACCTGAGTGCAAAAATGGAGGCTCTAGCCCCTTCCAGAGCTGAGATATGGAAACTCAAAAATTCGGCCCGAAAAAAAAAACGACAGTGGTACCCCTTACGTTTTTTTTTTTTGGGCGAAAAATTAAGTTTCTCTAATCTTCCCAAAACTCTGGATTCTGATAGAGGGCCACGAGACTTAGACCTGAGTGCAAAAATGGAGGCTCTAGCCCCTTCCAGAGCTGAGATATGGAAACTCAAAAATTCGGCCCGAAAAAAAAACGACAGTGGTACCCCTTACGTTTTTTTTTTTTGGGCGAAAAATTAAGTTTCTCCAATCTTCCCAAAACTCTGGATTCTGATAGAGGGCCATGAGACTTAGACCTGAGTGCAAAAATGGAGGCTCTAGCCCCTTCCAGAGCTGAGATATCGAAACTCAAAAATTCGGCCCGAAAAAAAAACGACAGTGGTACCCCTTACGTTTTTTTTTTGGGCGAAAAATTAAGTTTCTCCAATCTTCCCAAAACTCTGGATTCTGATAGAGGGCCATGAGACTTGGACCTGAGTGCAAAAAATGGAGGCTCTAGCCCCTTCCAGAGCTGAGATATGGAAACTCAAAAATTCAGCCCGAAAAAAAAAACGACAGTGGTACCCCTTACGTTTTTTTTTTTTTGGGCGAAAAATTAAGTTTCTCCAATCTTCCCAAAACTCTGGATTCTGATAGAGGGCCATGAGACTTAGACCTGAGTGCAAAAATGGAGGCTCTAGCCCCTTCCAGAGCTGAGATATCGAAACTCAAATATTCGGCCCGAAAAAAAAAACGACAGTGGTACCCCTTACGTTTTTTTTTTTGGGCGAAAAATTAAGTTTCTCCAATCTTCCCAAAACTCTGTATTCTGATAGAGGGCCATGAGACTTGGACCTGAGTGCAAAAATGGAGGCTCTAGCCCCTTCCAGAGCTGAGATATGGAAACTCAAAAATTCGGCCCGAAAAAAAAAACGACAGTGGTACCCCTTACATTTTTTTTTGGGGCGAAAAATTAAGTTTCTCCAATCTTCCCAAAACTCTGGATTCTGATAGAGGGCCATGAGACTTAGACCTGAGTGCAAAAATGGAGGCTCTAGCCCCTTCCAGAGCTGAGATATCAAAACTCAAAAATTCGGCCCGAAAAAAAAACGACAGTGGTACCCCTTACGTTTTTTTTTTTTGGGCGAAAAATTAAGTTTCTCCAATCTTCCCAAAACTCTGGATTCTGATAGAGGGCCATGAGACTTAGACCTGAGTGCAAAAATGGAGGCTCTAGCCCCTTCCAGAGCTGAGATATCGAAACTCAAAAATTCGGCCCGAAAAAAAAACGACAGTGGTACCCCTTACGTTTTTTTTTTTGGGCGAAAAATTAAGTTTCTCTAATCTTCCCAAAACTCTGGATTCTGATAGAGGGCCATGAGACTTAGACCTGAGTGCAAAAATGGAGGCTCTAGCCCCTTCCAGAGCTGAGATATGGAAACTCAAAAATTCGGCCCGAAAAAAAAACGACAGTGGTACCCCTTACGTTTTTTTTTTTTGGGCGAAAAATTAAGTTTCTCCAATCTTCCCAAAACTCTGGATTCTGATAGAGGGCCATGAGACTTAGACCTGAGTGCAAAAATGGAGGCTCTAGCCCCTTCCAGAGCTGAGATATCGAAACTCAAAAATTCGGCCCGAAAAAAAAACGACAGTGGTACCCCTTACGTTTTTTTTTTGGGCGAAAAATTAAGTTTCTCCAATCTTCCCAAAACTCTGGATTCTGATAGAGGGCCACGAGACTTGGACCTGAGTGCAAAAATGGAGGCTCTAGCCCCTTCCAGAGCTGAGATATGGAAACTCAAAAATTCGGCCCGAAAAAAAAAAACGACAGTGGTACCCCTTACGTTTTTTTTTTTTGGGCGAAAAATTAAGTTTCTCTAATCTTCCCAAAACTCTGGATTCTGATAGAGGGCCACGAGACTTAGACCTGAGTGCAAAAATGGAGGCTCTAGCCCCTTCCAGAGCTGAGATATGGAAACTCAAAAATTCGGCCCGAAAAAAAAACGACAGTGGTACCCCTTACGTTTTTTTTTTTTGGGCGAAAAATTAAGTTTCTCCAATCTTCCCAAAACTCTGGATTCTGATAGAGGGCCATGAGACTTAGACCTGAGTGCAAAAATGGAGGCTCTAGCCCCTTCCAGAGCTGAGATATCGAAACTCAAAAATTCGGCCCGAAAAAAAAACGACAGTGGTACCCCTTACGTTTTTTTTTTGGGCGAAAAATTAAGTTTCTCCAATCTTCCCAAAACTCTGGATTCTGATAGAGGGCCATGAGACTTGGACCTGAGTGCAAAAAATGGAGGCTCTAGCCCCTTCCAGAGCTGAGATATGGAAACTCAAAAATTCAGCCCGAAAAAAAAAACGACAGTGGTACCCCTTACGTTTTTTTTTTTTTGGGCGAAAAATTAAGTTTCTCCAATCTTCCCAAAACTCTGGATTCTGATAGAGGGCCATGAGACTTAGACCTGAGTGAAAAAATGGAGGCTCTAGCCCCTTCCAGAGCTGAGATATCGAAACTCAAATATTCGGCCCGAAAAAAAAAACGACAGTGGTACCCCTTACGTTTTTTTTTTTGGGCGAAAAATTAAGTTTCTCCAATCTTCCCAAAACTCTGTATTCTGATAGAGGGCCATGAGACTTGGACCTGAGTGCAAAAATGGAGGCTCTAGCCCCTTCCAGAGCTGAGATATGGAAACTCAAAAATTCGGCCCGAAAAAAAAAACGACAGTGGTACCCCTTACATTTTTTTTTGGGGCGAAAAATTAAGTTTCTCCAATCTTCCCAAAACTCTGGATTCTGATAGAGGGCCATGAGACTTAGACCTGAGTGCAAAAATGGAGGCTCTAGCCCCTTCCAGAGCTGAGATATGGAAACTCAAAAATTCGGCCCGAAAAAAAAACGACAGTGGTACCCCTTACGTTTTTTTTTTTGGGCGAAAAATTAAGTTTCTCCAATCTTCCCAAAACTCTGGATTCTGATAGAGGGCCATGGGACTTAGACCTGAGTGCAAAAATGGAGGCTCTAGCCCCTTCCAGAGCTGAGATATTGAAACTCAAAAATTCGGCCCGAAAAAAAAAACGACAGTGGTACCCCTTACGTTTTTTTTTTTGGGCGAAAAATTAAGTTTCTCCAATCTTCCCAAAACTCTGGATTCTGATAGAGGGCCATGAGACTTGGACCTGAGTGCAAAAATGGAGGCTCTAGCCCCTTCCAGAGCTGAGATATGGAAACTCAAAAATTCGGCCCGAAAAAAAACGACAGTGGTACCCCTTACGTTTTTTTTTTTTGGGCGAAAAATTAAGTTTCTCCAATCTTCCCAAAACTCTGGATTCTGATAGAGGGCCATGAGACTTGGACCTGAGTTTAAAAAATGGAGGCTCTAGCCCCTTCCAGAGCTGAGATATGGAAACTCAAAAATTCGGCCCGAAAAAAAACGACAGTGGTACCCCTTACGTTTTTTTTTTTTGGGCGAAAAATTAAGTTTCTCCAATCTTCCCAAAACTCTGGATTCTGATAGAGGGCCATGAGACTTAGACCTGAGTGCAAAAAATGGAGGCTCTAGCCCCTTCCAGAGCTGAGATATGGAAACTCAAAAATTCAGCCCGAAAAAAAAACGACAGTGGTACCCCTTACGTTTTTTTTTTTTGGGCGAAAAATTAAGTTTCTCCAATCTTCCCAAAACTCTGGATTCTGATAGAGGGCCATGAGACTTAGACCTGAGTGCAAAAATGGAGGCTCTAGCCCCTTCCAGAGCTGAGATATCGAAACTCAAAAATTCGGCCCGAAAAAAAAAACGACAGTGGTACCCCTTACGGTTTTTTTTTTTGGGCGAAAAATTAAGTTTCTCCAATCTTCCCAAAACTCTGGATTCTGATAGAGAGCCATGAGACTTGGACCTGAGTGCAAAAATGGAGGCTCTAGCCCCTTCCAGAGCTGAGATATGGAAACTCAAAAATTCGGCCCGAAAAAAAAAAACGACAGTGGTACCCCTTACGTTTTTTTTTTTTTGGGCGAAAAATTAAGTTTCTCCAATCTTCCCAAAACTCTGGATTCTGATAGAGGGCCATGAGACTTAGACCTGAGTGCAAAAATGGAGGCTCTAGCCCCTTCCAGAGCTGAGATATCGAAACTCAAAAATTCGGCCCGAAAAAAAAACGACAGTGGTACCCCTTACGTTTTTTTTTTTTGGGCGAAAAATTAAGTTTCTCCAATCTTCCCAAAACTCTGGATTCTGATAGAGGGCCATGGGACTTAGACCTGAGTGCAAAAATGGAGGCTCTAGCCCCTTCCAGAGCTGAGATATCGAAACTCAAAAATTCGGCCCGAAAAAAAAACGACAGTGGTACCCCTTACGTTTTTTTTTTTGGGCGAAAAATTAAGTTTCTCCAATCTTCCCAAAACTCTGGATTCTGATAGAGGGCCATGAGACTTGGACCTGAGTGCAAAAATGGAGGCTCTAGCCCCTTCCAGAGCTGAGATATGGAAACTCAAAAATTCGGCCCGAAAAAAAAAACGACAGTGGTACCCCTTACGTTTTTTTTTTTTTTTGGGCGAAAAATTAAGTTTCTCTAATCTTCCCAAAACTCTGGATTCTGATAGAGGGCCATGAGACTTGGACCTGAGTGCAAAAAATGGAGGCTCTAGCCCCTTCCAGAGCTGAGATATGGAAACTAAAAAATTCAGCCCGAAAAAAAAAAACGACAGTGGTACCCCTTACGTTTTTTTTTTTTTGGGGCGAAAAATTAAGTTTCTCCAATCTTCCCAAAACTCTGGATTCTGATAGAGGGCCATGAGACTTAGACCTGAGTGCAAAAATGGAGGCTCTAGCCCCTTCCAGAGCTGAGATATCGAAACTCAAAAATTCGGCCCGAAAAAAAAAACGACAGTGGTACGTACCCCTTACGTTTTTTTTTTTGGGCGAAAAATTAAGTTTCTCCAATCTTCCCAAAACTCTGGATTCTGATAGAGGGCCATGAGACTTGGACCTGAGTGCAAAAATGGAGGCTCTAGCCCCTTCCAGAGCTGAGATATGGAAACTCAAAAATTCGGCCCGAAAAAAAAACGACAGTGGTACCCCTTACGTTTTTTTTTTTGGGCGAAAAATTAAGTTTCTCCAATCTTCCCAAAACTCTGGATTCTGATAGAGGGCCATAAGACTTAGACCTGAGTGCAAAAATGGAGGCTCTAGCCCCTTCCAGAGCTGAGATATCGAAACTCAAAAATTCGGCCCGAAAAAAAAACGACAGTGGTACCCCTTACGTTTTTTTTTTTTGGGCGAAAAATTAAGTTTCTCCAATCTTCCCAAAACTCTGGATTATGATAGATGGCCATGAGACTTGGACCTGAGTGCAAAAATGGAGGCTCTAGCCCCTTCCAGAGCTGAGATATGGAAACTCAAAAATTCGGCCCGAAAAAAAAACGACAGTGGTACCCCTTACGTTTTTTTTTTTTGGGCGAAAAATTAAGTTTCTCCAATCTTCCCAAAACTCTGGATTCTGATAGAGGGCCATAAGACTTAGACCTGAGTGCAAAAATGGAGGCTCTAGCCCCTTCCAGAGCTGAGATATGGAAACTCAAAAATTCGGCCCGAAAAAAAAACGACAGTGGTACCCCTTACGTTTTTTTTTTTTGGGCGAAAAATTAAGTTTCTCCAATCTTCCCAAAACTCTGGATTCTGATAGAGGGCCATGAGACTTAGACCTGAGTGCAAAAATGGAGGCTCTAGCCCCTTCCAGAGCTGAGATATCGAAACTCAAAAATTCGGCCCGAAAAAAAAAACGACAGTGGTACCCCTTACGTTTTTTTTTTTGGGCGAAAAATTAAGTTTCTCCAATCTTCCCAAAACTCTGGATTCTGATAGAGGGCCATGAGACTTGGACCTGAGTGCAAAAAATGGAGGCTCTAGCCCCTTCCAGAGCTGAGATATGGAAACTAAAAAATTCAGCCCGAAAAAAAAAAACGACAGTGGTACCCCTTACGTTTTTTTTTTTGGGGCGAAAAATTAAGTTTCTCCAATCTTCCCAAAACTCTGGATTCTGATAGAGGGCCATGAGACTTAGACCTGAGTGCAAAAATGGAGGCTCTAGCCCCTTCCAGAGCTGAGATATCGAAACTCAAAAATTCGGCCCGAAAAAAAAAACGACAGTGGTACGTACCCCTTACGTTTTTTTTTTTGGGCGAAAAATTAAGTTTCTCCAATCTTCCCAAAACTCTGGATTCTGATAGAGGGCCATGAGACTTGGACCTGAGTGCAAAAATGGAGGCTCTAGCCCCTTCCAGAGCTGAGATATGGAAACTCAAAAATTCGGCCCGAAAAAAAAACGACAGTGGTACCCCTTACGTTTTTTTTTTTGGGCGAAAAATTAAGTTTCTCCAATCTTCCCAAAACTCTGGATTCTGATAGAGGGCCATAAGACTTAGACCTGAGTGCAAAAATGGAGGCTCTAGCCCCTTCCAGAGCTGAGATATCGAAACTCAAAAATTCGGCCCGAAAAAAAAAACGACAGTGGTACCCCTTACGTTTTTTTTTTTTGGGCGAAAAATTAAGTTTCTCCAATCTTCCCAAAACTCTGGATTATGATAGATGGCCATGAGACTTGGACCTGAGTGCAAAAATGGAGGCTCTAGCCCCTTCCAGAGCTGAGATATGGAAACTCAAAAATTCGGCCCGAAAAAAAAACGACAGTGGTACCCCTTACGTTTTTTTTTTTTGGGCGAAAAATTAAGTTTCTCCAATCTTCCCAAAACTCTGGATTCTGATAGAGGGCCATGAGACTTAGACCTGAGTGCAAAAATGGAGGCTCTAGCCCCTTCCAGAGCTGAGATATCGAAACTCAAAAATTCGGCCCGAAAAAAAAAACGACAGTGGTACCCCTTACGTTTTTTTTTTTGGGCGAAAAATGAAGTTTCTCTAATCTTCCCAAAACTCTGGATTCTGATAGAGGGCCATGAGACTTAGACCTGAGTGCAAAAATGGAGGCTCTAGCCCCTTCCAGAGCTGAGATATGGAAACTCAAAAATTCGGCCCGAAAAAAAACGACAGTGGTACCCCTTACGTTTTTTTTTTTTGGGCGAAAAAATTAAGTTTCTCTAATCTTCCCAAAACTCTGGATTCTGATAGAGGGCCATGAGACTTAGACCTGAGTGCAAAAATGGAGGCTCTAGCCCCTTCCAGAGCTGAGATATGGAAACTCAAAAATTCGGCCCGAAAAAAAAAACGACAGTGGTACCCCTTACGTTTTTTTTTTTGGGCGAAAAATTAAGTTTCTCCAATCTTCCCAAAACTCTGGATTCTGATAGAGGGCCATGAGACTTAGACCTGAGTGCAAAAATGGAGGCTCTAGCCCCTTCCAGAGCTGAGATATCGAAACTCAAAAATTCGGCCCGAAAAAAAAACGACAGTGGTACCCCTTACGTTTTTTTTTTTGGGCGAAAAATTAAGTTTCTCCAATCTTCCCAAAACTCTGGATTCTGATAGAGGGCCATGAGACTTGGACCTGAGTGCAAAAAATGGAGGCTCTAGCCCCTTCCAGAGCTGAGATATGGAAACTCAAAAATTCAGCCCGAAAAAAAAACGACAGTGGTACCCCTTACGTTTTTTTTTTTTGGGCGAAAAATTAAGTTTCTCCAATCTTCCCAAAACTCTGGATTCTGATAGAGGGCCATGAGACTTAGACCTGAGTGCAAAAATGGAGGCTCTAGCCCCTTCCAGAGCTGAGATATCGAAACTCAAAAAATCGGCCCGAAAAAAAAACGACAGTGGTACCCCTTACGTTTTTTTTTTTGGGCGAAAAATTAAGTTTCTCCAATCTTCCCAAAACTCTGTATTCTGATAGAGGGCCATGAGACTTGGACCTGAGTGCAAAAATGGAGGCTCTAGCCCCTTCCAGAGCTGAGATATGGAAACTCAAAAATTCGGCCCGAAAAAAAAAACGACAGTGGTACCCCTTACGTTTTTTTTTTTTGGGCGAAAAATTAAGTTTCTCCAATCTTCCCAAAACTCTGGATTCTGATAGAGGGCCATGAGACTTAGACCTGAGTGCAAAAATGGAGGCTCTAGCCCCTTCCAGAGCTGAGATATGGAAACTCAAAAATTCGGCCCGAAAAAAAAACGACAGTGGTACCCCTTACGTTTTTTTTTTTGGGCGAAAAATTAAGTTTCTCCAATCTTCCCAAAACTCTGGATTCTGATAGAGGGCCATGAGACTTAGACCTGAGTGCAAAAATGGAGGCTCTAGCCCCTTCCAGAGCTGAGATATGGAAACTAAAAAATTCAGCCCGAAAAAAAAACGACAGTGGTACCCCTTACGTTTTTTTTTTTTGGGCGAAAAATTAAGTTTCTCCAATCTTCCCAAAACTCTGGATTCTGATAGAGGGCCATGAGACTTAGACCTGAGTGCAAAAATGGAGGCTCTAGCCCCTTCCTGAGCTGAGATATCGAAACTCAAAAATTCGGCCCGAAAAAAAAACGACAGTGGTACCCCTTACGTTTTTTTTTTTTGGGCGAAAAATTAAGTTTCTCCAATCTTCCCAAAACTCTGGATTCTGATAGAGGGCCATGAGACTTGGACCTGAGTGCAAAAAATGGAGGCTCTAGCCCCTTCCAGAGCTGAGATATGGAAACTCAAAAATTCAGCCCGAAAAAAAAACGACAGTGGTACCCCTTACGTTTTTTTTTTTTGGGCGAAAAATTAAGTTTCTCCAATCTTCCCAAAACTCTGGATTCTGATAGAGGGCCATGAGACTTAGACCTGAGTGCAAAAATGGAGGCTCTAGCCCCTTCCTGAGCTGAGATATCGAAACTCAAAAATTCGGCCCGAAAAAAAAACGACAGTGGTACCCCTTACGTTTTTTTTTTTGGGCGAAAAATTAAGTTTCTCCAATCTTCCCAAAACTCTGGATTCTGATAGAGGGCCATGGGACTTAGACCTGAGTGCAAAAATGGAGGCTCTAGCCCCTTCCAGAGCTGAGATATTGAAACTCAAAAATTCGGCCCGAAAAAAAAACGACAGTGGTACCCCTTACGTTTTTTTTTTTGGGCGAAAAATTAAGTTTCTCCAATCTTCCCAAAACTCTGGATTCTGATAGAGGGCCATGAGACTTGGACCTGAGTGCAAAAATGGAGGCTCTA
The DNA here is from genome assembly GCF_988280905.1 of Pimephales promelas. Lineage (NCBI taxonomy): Eukaryota > Metazoa > Chordata > Actinopteri > Cypriniformes > Leuciscidae > Pimephales > Pimephales promelas. Next base: position 18,746,789 of record NC_142784.1, read on the forward strand.
GCCCCTTCCAGAGCTGAGATATCGAAACTCAAAAATTCGGCCCGAAAAAAAAACGACAGTGGTACCCCTTACGTTTTTTTTTTTGGGCGAAAAATTAAGTTTCTCCAATCTTCCCAAAACTCTGGATTCTGATAGAGGGCCATGAGACTTGGACCTGAGTGCAAAAATGGAGGCTCTAGCCCCTTCCAGAGCTGAGATATGGAAACTCAAAAATTCGGCCCGAAAAAAAAACGACAGTGGTACCCCTTACGTTTTTTTTTTTTGGGCGAAAAATTAAGTTTCTCCAATCTTCCCAAAACTCTGGATTCTGATAGAGGGCCATGAGACTTAGACCTGAGTGCAAAAATGGAGGCTCTAGCCCCTTCCAGAGCTGAGATATCGAAACTCAAAAATTCGGCCCGAAAAAAAAACGACAGTGGTACCCCTTACGTTTTTTTTTTTTGGGCGAAAAATTAAGTTTCTCTAATCTTCCCAAAACTCTGGATTCTGATAGAGGGCCATGAGACTTAGACCTGAGTGCAAAAATGGAGGCTCTAGCCCCTTCCAGAGCTGAGATATGGAAACTCAAAAATTCGGCCCGAAAAAAAAACGACAGTGGTACCCCTTACGTTTTTTTTTTTTGGGCGAAAAATTAAGTTTCTCCAATCTTCCCAAAACTCTGGATTCTGATAGAGGGCCATGAGACTTAGACCTGAGTGCAAAAATGGAGGCTCTAGCCCCTTCCAGAGCTGAGATATCGAAACTCAAAAATTCGGCCCGAAAAAAAAACGACAGTGGTACCCCTTACGTTTTTTTTTTTTGGGCGAAAAATTAAGTTTCTCCAATCTTCCCAAAACTCTGGATTCTGATAGAGGGCCATGAGACTTGGACCTGAGTGCAAAAATGGAGGCTCTAGCCCCTTCCAGAGCTGAGATATGGAAACTCAAAAATTCGGCCCGAAAAAAAAAACGACAGTGGTACCCCTTACGTTTTTTTTTTTGGGCGAAAAATTAAGTTTCTCCAATCTTCCCAAAACTCTGGATTCTGATAGAGGGCCATGGGACTTAGACCTGAGTGCAAAAATGGAGGCTCTAGCCCCTTCCAGAGCTGAGATATTGAAACTCAAAAATTCGGCCCGAAAAAAAAACGACAGTGGTACCCCTTACGTTTTTTTTTTTGGGCGAAAAATTAAGTTTCTCCAATCTTCCCAAAACTCTGGATTCTGATAGAGGGCCATGAGACTTGGACCTGAGTGCAAAAATGGAGGCTCTAGCCCCTTCCAGAGCTGAGATATCGAAACTCAAAAATTCGGCCCGAAAAAAAAACGACAGTGGTACCCCTTACGTTTTTTTTTTTTGGGCGAAAAATTAAGTTTCTCCAATCTTCCCAAAACTCTGGATTCTGATAGAGGGCCATGAGACTTAGACCTGAGTGCAAAAATGGAGGCTCTAGCCCCTTCCAGAGCTGAGATATCGAAACTCAAAAATTCGGCCCGAAAAAAAAACGACAGTGGTACCCCTTACGTTTTTTTTTTTTGGGCGAAAAATTAAGTTTCTCCAATCTTCCCAAAACTCTGGATTCTGATAGAGGGCCATGAGACTTGGACCTGAGTGCAAAAATGGAGGCTCTAGCCCCTTCCAGAGCTGAGATATGGAAACTCAAAAATTCGGCCCGAAAAAAAAAACGACAGTGGTACCCCTTACGTTTTTTTTTTTTGGGCGAAAAATTAAGTTTCTCCAATCTTCCCAAAACTCTGGATTCTGATAGAGGGCCATGGGACTTAGACCTGAGTGCAAAAATGGAGGCTCTAGCCCCTTCCAGAGCTGAGATATTGAAACTCAAAAATTCGGCCCGAAAAAAAAACGACAGTGGTACCCCTTACGTTTTTTTTTTTGGGCGAAAAATTAAGTTTCTCCAATCTTCCCAAAACTCTGGATTCTGATAGAGGGCCATGAGACTTGGACCTGAGTGCAAAAATGGAGGCTCTAGCCCCTTCCAGAGCTGAGATATCGAAACTCAAAAATTCGGCCCGAAAAAAAAACGACAGTGGTACCCCTTACGTTTTTTTTTTTGGGCGAAAAATTAAGTTTCTCCAATCTTCCCAAAACTCTGGATTCTGATAGAGGGCCATGAGACTTGGACCTGAGTGCAAAAATGGAGGCTCTAGCCCCTTCCAGAGCTGAGATATGGAAACTCAAAAATTCGGCCCGAAAAAAAAACGACAGTGGTACCCCTTACGTTTTTTTTTTTTGGGCGAAAAATTAAGTTTCTCCAATCTTCCCAAAACTCTGGATTCTGATAGAGGGCCATGAGACTTAGACCTGAGTGCAAAAATGGAGGCTCTAGCCCCTTCCAGAGCTGAGATATCGAAACTCAAAAATTCGGCCCGAAAAAAAAACGACAGTGGTACCCCTTACGTTTTTTTTTTTTGGGCGAAAAATTAAGTTTCTCTAATCTTCCCAAAACTCTGGATTCTGATAGAGGGCCATGAGACTTAGACCTGAGTGCAAAAATGGAGGCTCTAGCCCCTTCCAGAGCTGAGATATGGAAACTCAAAAATTCGGCCCGAAAAAAAAACGACAGTGGTACCCCTTACGTTTTTTTTTTTTGGGCGAAAAATTAAGTTTCTCCAATCTTCCCAAAACTCTGGATTCTGATAGAGGGCCATGAGACTTAGACCTGAGTGCAAAAATGGAGGCTCTAGCCCCTTCCAGAGCTGAGATATGGAAACTCAAAAATTCGGCCCGAAAAAAAAACGACAGTGGTACCCCTTACGTTTTTTTTTTTTGGGCGAAAAATTAAGTTTCTCCAATCTTCCCAAAACTCTGGATTCTGATAGAGGGCCATGAGACTTGGACCTGAGTGCAAAAATGGAGGCTCTAGCCCCTTCCAGAGCTGAGATATCGAAACTCAAAAATTCGGCCCGAAAAAAAAAACGACAGTGGTACCCCTTACGTTTTTTTTTTTGGGCGAAAAATTAAGTTTCTCCAATCTTCCCAAAACTCTGGATTCTGATAGAGGGCCATGAGACTTGGACCTGAGTGCAAAAATGGAGGCTCTAGCCCCTTCCAGAGCTGAGATATCGAAACTCAAAAATTCGGCCCGAAAAAAAAAACGACAGTGGTACCCCTTACGTTTTTTTTTTTGGGCGAAAAATTAAGTTTCTCCAATCTTCCCAAAACTCTGGATTCTGATAGAGGGCCATGAGACTTGGACCTGAGTGCAAAAATGGAGGCTCTAGCCCCTTCCAGAGCTGAGATATGGAAACTCAAAAATTCGGCCCGAAAAAAAAACGACAGTGGTACCCCTTACGTTTTTTTTTTTGGGCGAAAAATTAAGTTTCTCCAATCTTCCCAAAACTCTGGATTCTGATAGAGGGCCATGAGACTTAGACCTGAGTGCAAAAATGGAGGCTCTAGCCCCTTCCAGAGCTGAGATATCGAAACTCAAAAATTCGGCCCGAAAAAAAAACGACAGTGGTACCCCTTACGTTTTTTTTTTTGGGCGAAAAATTAAGTTTCTCCAATCTTCCCAAAACTCTGGATTCTGATAGAGGGCCATGAGACTTGGACCTGAGTGCAAAAAATGGAGGCTCTAGCCCCTTCCAGAGCTGAGATATGGAAACTCAAAAATTCAGCCCGAAAAAAAAACGACAGTGGTACCCCTTACGTTTTTTTTTTTTGGGCGAAAAATTAAGTTTCTCCAATCTTCCCAAAACTCTGGATTCTGATAGAGGGCCATGAGACTTAGACCTGAGTGCAAAAATGGAGGCTCTAGCCCCTTCCAGAGCTGAGATATCGAAACTCAAAAATTCGGCCCGAAAAAAAAACGACAGTGGTACCCCTTACGTTTTTTTTTTTGGGCGAAAAATTAAGTTTCTCCAATCTTCCCAAAACTCTGTATTCTGATAGAGGGCCATGAGACTTGGACCTGAGTGCAAAAATGGAGGCTCTAGCCCCTTCCAGAGCTGAGATATGGAAACTCAAAAATTCGGCCCGAAAAAAAAAACGACAGTGGTACCCCTTACGTTTTTTTTTTTGGGCGAAAAATTAAGTTTCTCCAATCTTCCCAAAACTCTGGATTCTGATAGAGGGCCATGAGACTTAGACCTGAGTGCAAAAATGGAGGCTCTAGCCCCTTCCAGAGCTGAGATATGGAAACTAAAAAATTCAGCCCGAAAAAAAAACGACAGTGGTACCCCTTACGTTTTTTTTTTTTGGGCGAAAAATTAAGTTTCTCCAATCTTCCCAAAACTCTGGATTCTGATAGAGGGCCATGAGACTTAGACCTGAGTGCAAAAATGGAGGCTCTAGCCCCTTCCTGAGCTGAGATATCGAAACTCAAAAATTCGGCCCGAAAAAAAAAACGACAGTGGTACCCCTTACGTTTTTTTTTTTGGGCGAAAAATTAAGTTTCTCCAATCTTCCCAAAACTCTGGATTCTGATAGAGGGCCATGAGACTTGGACCTGAGTGCAAAAAATGGAGGCTCTAGCCCCTTCCAGAGCTGAGATATGGAAACTCAAAAATTCAGCCCGAAAAAAAAACGACAGTGGTACCCCTTACGTTTTTTTTTTTTGGGCGAAAAATTAAGTTTCTCCAATCTTCCCAAAACTCTGGATTCTGATAGAGGGCCATGAGACTTAGACCTGAGTGCAAAAATGGAGGCTCTAGCCCCTTCCTGAGCTGAGATATCGAAACTCAAAAATTCGGCCCGAAAAAAAAACGACAGTGGTACCCCTTACGTTTTTTTTTTTGGGCGAAAAATTAAGTTTCTCCAATCTTCCCAAAACTCTGGATTCTGATAGAGGGCCATGAGACTTGGACCTGAGTGCAAAAAATGGAGGCTCTAGCCCCTTCCAGAGCTGAGATATGGAAACTCAAAAATTCAGCCCGAAAAAAAAACGACAGTGGTACCCCTTACGTTTTTTTTTTTTGGGCGAAAAATTAAGTTTCTCCAATCTTCCCAAAACTCTGGATTCTGATAGAGGGCCATGAGACTTAGACCTGAGTGCAAAAATGGAGGCTCTAGCCCCTTCCAGAGCTGAGATATCGAAACTCAAAAATTCGGCCCGAAAAAAAAACGACAGTGGTACCCCTTACGTTTTTTTTTTTGGGCGAAAAATTAAGTTTCTCCAATCTTCCCAAAACTCTGTATTCTGATAGAGGGCCATGAGACTTGGACCTGAGTGCAAAAATGGAGGCTCTAGCCCCTTCCAGAGCTGAGATATGGAAACTCAAAAATTCGGCCCGAAAAAAAAAACGACAGTGGTACCCCTTACGTTTTTTTTTTTGGGCGAAAAATTAAGTTTCTCCAATCTTCCCAAAACTCTGGATTCTGATAGAGGGCCATGAGACTTAGACCTGAGTGCAAAAATGGAGGCTCTAGCCCCTTCCAGAGCTGAGATATGGAAACTAAAAAATTCAGCCCGAAAAAAAAACGACAGTGGTACCCCTTACGTTTTTTTTTTTTGGGCGAAAAATTAAGTTTCTCCAATCTTCCCAAAACTCTGGATTCTGATAGAGGGCCATGAGACTTAGACCTGAGTGCAAAAATGGAGGCTCTAGCCCCTTCCTGAGCTGAGATATCGAAACTCAAAAATTCGGCCCGAAAAAAAAACGACAGTGGTACCCCTTACGTTTTTTTTTTTGGGCGAAAAATTAAGTTTCTCCAATCTTCCCAAAACTCTGGATTCTGATAGAGGGCCATGAGACTTGGACCTGAGTGCAAAAAATGGAGGCTCTAGCCCCTTCCAGAGCTGAGATATGGAAACTCAAAAATTCAGCCCGAAAAAAAAACGACAGTGGTACCCCTTACGTTTTTTTTTTTTGGGCGAAAAATTAAGTTTCTCCAATCTTCCCAAAACTCTGGATTCTGATAGAGGGCCATGAGACTTAGACCTGAGTGCAAAAATGGAGGCTCTAGCCCCTTCCTGAGCTGAGATATCGAAACTCAAAAATTCGGCCCGAAAAAAAAACGACAGTGGTACCCCTTACGTTTTTTTTTTTGGGCGAAAAATTAAGTTTCTCCAATCTTCCCAAAACTCTGGATTCTGATAGAGGGCCATGGGACTTAGACCTGAGTGCAAAAATGGAGGCTCTAGCCCCTTCCAGAGCTGAGATATTGAAACTCAAAAATTCGGCCCGAAAAAAAAACGACAGTGGTACCCCTTACGTTTTTTTTTTTGGGCGAAAAATTAAGTTTCTCCAATCTTCCCAAAACTCTGGATTCTGATAGAGGGCCATGAGACTTGGACCTGAGTGCAAAAATGGAGGCTCTAGCCCCTTCCAGAGCTGAGATATCGAAACTCAAAAATTCGGCCCGAAAAAAAAACGACAGTGGTACCCCTTACGTTTTTTTTTTGGGCGAAAAATTAAGTTTCTCCAATCTTCCCAAAACTCTGGATTCTGATAGAGGGCCATGAGACTTGGACCTGAGTGCAAAAATGGAGGCTCTAGCCCCTTCCAGAGCTGAGATATGGAAACTCAAAAATTCGGCCCGAAAAAAAAACGACAGTGGTACCCCTTACGTTTTTTTTTTTTTGGGCGAAAAATTAAGTTTCTCCAATCTTCCCAAAACTCTGGATTCTGATAGAGGGCCATGAGACTTAGACCTGAGTGCAAAAATGGAGGCTCTAGCCCCTTCCAGAGCTGAGATATCGAAACTCAAAAATTCGGCCCGAAAAAAAAACGACAGTGGTACCCCTTACGTTTTTTTTTTTTGGGCGAAAAATTAAGTTTCTCTAATCTTCCCAAAACTCTGGATTCTGATAGAGGGCCATGAGACTTAGACCTGAGTGCAAAAATGGAGGCTCTAGCCCCTTCCAGAGCTGAGATATGGAAACTCAAAAATTCGGCCCGAAAAAAAAACGACAGTGGTACCCCTTACGTTTTTTTTTTTTGGGCGAAAAATTAAGTTTCTCCAATCTTCCCAAAACTCTGGATTCTGATAGAGGGCCATGAGACTTAGACCTGAGTGCAAAAATGGAGGCTCTAGCCCCTTCCAGAGCTGAGATATCGAAACTCAAAAATTCGGCCCGAAAAAAAAACGACAGTGGTACCCCTTACGTTTTTTTTTTTTGGGCGAAAAATTAAGTTTCTCCAATCTTCCCAAAACTCTGGATTCTGATAGAGGGCCATGAGACTTGGACCTGAGTGCAAAAATGGAGGCTCTAGCCCCTTCCAGAGCTGAGATATGGAAACTCAAAAATTCGGCCCGAAAAAAAAACGACAGTGGTACCCCTTACGTTTTTTTTTTTGGGCGAAAAATTAAGTTTCTCCAATCTTCCCAAAACTCTGGATTCTGATAGAGGGCCATGGGACTTAGACCTGAGTGCAAAAATGGAGGCTCTAGCCCCTTCCAGAGCTGAGATATTGAAACTCAAAAATTCGGCCCGAAAAAAAAACGACAGTGGTACCCCTTACGTTTTTTTTTTTGGGCGAAAAATTAAGTTTCTCCAATCTTCCCAAAACTCTGGATTCTGATAGAGGGCCATGAGACTTGGACCTGAGTGCAAAAATGGAGGCTCTAGCCCCTTCCAGAGCTGAGATATCGAAACTCAAAAATTCGGCCCGAAAAAAAAACGACAGTGGTACCCCTTACGTTTTTTTTTTTGGGCGAAAAATTAAGTTTCTCCAATCTTCCCAAAACTCTGGATTCTGATAGAGGGCCATGAGACTTGGACCTGAGTGCAAAAATGGAGGCTCTAGCCCCTTCCAGAGCTGAGATATGGAAACTCAAAAATTCGGCCCGAAAAAAAAACGACAGTGGTACCCCTTACGTTTTTTTTTTTTGGGCGAAAAATTAAGTTTCTCCAATCTTCCCAAAACTCTGGATTCTGATAGAGGGCCATGAGACTTAGACCTGAGTGCAAAAATGGAGGCTCTAGCCCCTTCCAGAGCTGAGATATCGAAACTCAAAAATTCGGCCCGAAAAAAAAACGACAGTGGTACCCCTTACGTTTTTTTTTTTTGGGCGAAAAATTAAGTTTCTCTAATCTTCCCAAAACTCTGGATTCTGATAGAGGGCCATGAGACTTAGACCTGAGTGCAAAAATGGAGGCTCTAGCCCCTTCCAGAGCTGAGATATGGAAACTCAAAAATTCGGCCCGAAAAAAAAACGACAGTGGTACCCCTTACGTTTTTATTTTTTGGGCGAAAAATTAAGTTTCTCCAATCTTCCCAAAACTCTGGATTCTGATAGAGGGCCATGAGACTTAGACCTGAGTGCAAAAATGGAGGCTCTAGCCCCTTCCAGAGCTGAGATATGGAAACTCAAAAATTCGGCCCGAAAAAAAAACGACAGTGGTACCCCTTACGTTTTTTTTTTTTTGGGCGAAAAATTAAGTTTCTCCAATCTTCCCAAAACTCTGGATTCTGATAGAGGGCCATGAGACTTGGACCTGAGTGCAAAAATGGAGGCTCTAGCCCCTTCCAGAGCTGAGATATCGAAACTCAAAAATTCGGCCCGAAAAAAAAACGACAGTGGTACCCCTTACGTTTTTTTTTTTGGGCGAAAAATTAAGTTTCTCCAATCTTCCCAAAACTCTGGATTCTGATAGAGGGCCATGAGACTTGGACCTGAGTGCAAAAATGGAGGCTCTAGCCCCTTCCAGAGCTGAGATATGGAAACTCAAAAATTCGGCCCGAAAAAAAAAACGACAGTGGTACCCCTTACGTTTTTTTTTTTTGGGCGAAAAAATTAAGTTTCTCTAATCTTCCCAAAACTCTGGATTCTGATAGAGGGCCATGAGACTTAGACCTGAGTGCAAAAATGGAGGCTCTAGCCCCTTCCAGAGCTGAGATATCGAAACTCAAAAATTCGGCCCGAAAAAAAAACGACAGTGGTACCCCTTACGTTTTTTTTTTTGGGCGAAAAATTAAGTTTCTCCAATCTTCCCAAAACTCTGGATTCTGATAGAGGGCCATGAGACAGTGGTACCCCTTACGTTTTTTTTTTTGGGCGAAAAATTAAGTTTCTCCAATCTTCCCAAAACTCTGGATTCTGATAGAGGGCCATGAGACTTAGACCTGAGTGCAAAAATGGAGGCTCTAGCCCCTTCCAGAGCTGAGATATCGAAACTCAAAAATTCGGCCCGAAAAAAAAACGACAGTGGTACCCCTTACGTTTTTTTTTTTGGGCGAAAAATTAAGTTTCTCCAATCTTCCCAAAACTCTGGATTCTGATAGAGGGCCATGAGACTTGGACCTGAGTGCAAAAAATGGAGGCTCTAGCCCCTTCCAGAGCTGAGATATGGAAACTCAAAAATTCGGCCCGAAAAAAAAACGACAGTGGTACCCCTTACGTTTTTTTTTTTGGGCGAAAAATTAAGTTTCTCCAATCTTCCCAAAACTCTGTATTCTGGTAGAGGGCCATGAGACTTGGACCTGAGTGCAAAAATGGAGGCTCTAGCCCCTTCCAGAGCTGAGATATGGAAACTCAAAAATTCGGCCCGAAAAAAAAAACGACAGTGGTACCCCTTACGTTTTTTTTTTTTGGGCGAAAAATTAAGTTTCTCCAATCTTCCCAAAACTCTGGATTCTGATAGAGGGCCATGAGACTTAGACCTGAGTGCAAAAATGGAGGCTCTAGCCCCTTCCAGAGCTGAGATATGGAAACTCAAAAATTCGGCCCGAAAAAAAAAACGACAGTGGTACCCCTTACGTTTTTTTTTTTTGGGCGAAAAATTAAGTTTCTCCAATCTTCCCAAAACTCTGGATTCTGATAGAGGGCCATGGGACTTAGACCTGAGTGCAAAAATGGAGGCTCTAGCCCCTTCCAGAGCTGAGATATTGAAACTCAAAAATTCGGCCCGAAAAAAAAACGACAGTGGTACCCCTTACGTTTTTTTTTTTGGGCGAAAAATTAAGTTTCTCCAATCTTCCCAAAACTCTGGATTCTGATAGAGGGCCATGAGACTTGGACCTGAGTGCAAAAATGGAGGCTCTAGCCCCTTCCAGAGCTGAGATATCGAAACTCAAAAATTCGGCCCGAAAAAAAAACGACAGTGGTACCCCTTACGTTTTTTTTTTTGGGCGAAAAATTAAGTTTCTCCAATCTTCCCAAAACTCTGGATTCTGATAGAGGGCCATGAGACTTGGACCTGAGTGCAAAAATGGAGGCTCTAGCCCCTTCCAGAGCTGAGATATGGAAACTCAAAAATTCGGCCCGAAAAAAAAACGACAGTGGTACCCCTTACGTTTTTTTTTTTTGGGCGAAAAATTAAGTTTCTCCAATCTTCCCAAAACTCTGTATTCTGATAGAGGGCCATGAGACTTGGACCTGAGTGCAAAAATGGAGGCTCTAGCCCCTTCCAGAGCTGAGATATGGAAACTCAAAAATTCGGCCCGAAAAAAAAAACGACAGTGGTACCCCTTACGTTTTTTTTTTTTGGGCGAAAAATTAAGTTTCTCCAATCTTCCCAAAACTCTGGATTCTGATAGAGGGCCATGAGACTTGGACCTGAGTGCAAAAATGGAGGCTCTAGCCCCTTCCAGAGCTGAGATATGGAAACTCAAAAATTCGGCCCGAAAAAAAAACGACAGTGGTACCCCTTACGTTTTTTTTTTTTGGGCGAAAAATTAAGTTTCTCCAATCTTCCCAAAACTCTGGATTCTGATAGAGGGCCATGAGACTTAGACCTGAGTGCAAAAATGGAGGCTCTAGCCCCTTCCAGAGCTGAGATATCGAAACTCAAATATTCGACCCGAAAAAAAAACGACAGTGGTACCCCTTACGTTTTTTTTTTTGGGCGAAAAATTAAGTTTCTCCAATCTTCCCAAAACTCTGGATTCTGATAGAGGGCCATGAGACTTGGACCTGAGTGCAAAAATGGAGGCTCTAGCCCCTTCCAGAGCTGAGATATGGAAACTCAAAAATTCGGCCCGAAAAAAAAAACGACAGTGGTACCCCTTACGTTTTTTTTTTTTGGGCGAAAAAATTAAGTTTCTCTAATCTTCCCAAAACTCTGGATTCTGATAGAGGGCCATGAGACTTAGACCTGAGTGCAAAAATGGAGGCTCTAGCCCCTTCCAGAGCTGAGATATGGAAACTCAAAAATTCGGCCCGAAAAAAAAACGACAGTGGTACCCCTTACGTTTTTTTTTTTGGGCGAAAAATTAAGTTTCTCCAATCTTCCCAAAACTCTGGATTCTGATAGAGGGCCATGAGACTTAGACCTGAGTGCAAAAATGGAGGCTCTAGCCCCTTCCAGAGCTGAGATATCGAAACTCAAAAATTCGGCCCGAAAAAAAAACGACAGTGGTACCCCTTACGTTTTTTTTTTTGGGCGAAAAATTAAGTTTCTCCAATCTTCCCAAAACTCTGGATTCTGATAGAGGGCCATGATACTTGGACCTGAGTGCAAAAAATGGAGGCTCTAGCCCCTTCCAGAGCTGAGATATGGAAACTCAAAAATTCAGCCCGAAAAAAAAACGACAGTGGTACCCCTTACGTTTTTTTTTTTTGGGCGAAAAATTAAGTTTCTCCAATCTTCCCAAAACTCTGGATTCTGATAGAGGGCCATGAGACTTAGACCTGAGTGCAAAAATGGAGGCTCTAGCCCCTTCCAGAGCTGAGATATCGAAACTCAAAAATTCGGCCCGAAAAAAAAACGACAGTGGTACCCCTTACGTTTTTTTTTTTGGGCGAAAAATTAAGTTTCTCCAATCTTCCCAAAACTCTGTATTCTGATAGAGGGCCATGAGACTTGGACCTGAGTGCAAAAATGGAGGCTCTAGCCCCTTCCAGAGCTGAGATATGGAAACTCAAAAATTCGGCCCGAAAAAAAAACGACAGTGGTACCCCTTACGTTTTTTTTTTTGGGCGAAAAATTAAGTTTCTCCAATCTTCCCAAAACTCTGGATTCTGATAGAGGGCCATGGGACTTAGACCTGAGTGCAAAAATGGAGGCTCTAGCCCCTTCCAGAGCTGAGATATTGAAACTCAAAAATTCGGCCCGAAAAAAAAACGACAGTGGTACCCCTTACGTTTTTTTTTTTGGGCGAAAAATTAAGTTTCTCCAATCTTCCCAAAACTCTGGATTCTGATAGAGGGCCATGAGACTTGGACCTGAGTGCAAAAATGGAGGCTCTAGCCCCTTCCAGAGCTGAGATATCGAAACTCAAAAATTCGGCCCGAAAAAAAAACGACAGTGGTACCCCTTACGTTTTTTTTTTTTGGGCGAAAAATTAAGTTTCTCCAATCTTCCCAAAACTCTGGATTCTGATAGAGGGCCATGAGACTTGGACCTGAGTGCAAAAATGGAGGCTCTAGCCCCTTCCAGAGCTGAGATATGGAAACTCAAAAATTCGGCCCGAAAAAAAAAACGACAGTGGTACCCCTTACGTTTTTTTTTTTTGGGCGAAAAATTAAGTTTCTCCAATCTTCCCAAAACTCTGGATTCTGATAGAGGGCCATGAGACTTAGACCTGAGTGCAAAAATGGAGGCTCTAGCCCCTTCCAGAGCTGAGATATCGAAACTCAAAAATTCGGCCCGAAAAAAAAACGACAGTGGTACCCCTTACGTTTTTTTTTTTTGGGCGAAAAATTAAGTTTCTCTAATCTTCCCAAAACTCTGGATTCTGATAGAGGGCCATGAGACTTAGACCTGAGTGCAAAAATGGAGGCTCTAGCCCCTTCCAGAGCTGAGATATGGAAACTCAAAAATTCGGCCCGAAAAAAAAACGACAGTGGTACCCCTTACGTTTTTTTTTTTGGGCGAAAAATTAAGTTTCTCCAATCTTCCCAAAACTCTGGATTCTGATAGAGGGCCATGAGACTTGGACCTGAGTGCAAAAATGGAGGCTCTAGCCCCTTCCAGAGTTGAGATATCGAAACTCAAAAATTCGGCCCGAAAAAAAAACGACAGTGGTACCCCTTACGTTTTTTTTTTTTGGGCGAAAAATTAAGTTTCTCCAATCTTCCCAAAACTCTGGATTCTGATAGAGGGCCATGAGACTTAGACCTGAGTGCAAAAATGGAGGCTCTAGCCCCTTCCAGAGCTGAGATATGGAAACTCAAAAATTCGGCCCGAAAAAAAAACGACAGTGGTACCCCTTACGTTTTTTTTTTTGGGCGAAAAATTAAGTTTCTCCAATCTTCCCAAAACTCTGGATTCTGATAGAGGGCCATGGGACTTAGACCTGAGTGCAAAAATGGAGGCTCTAGCCCCTTCCAGAGCTGAGATATTGAAACTCAAAAATTCGGCCCGAAAAAAAAACGACAGTGGTACCCCTTACGTTTTTTTTTTTGGGCGAAAAATTAAGTTTCTCCAATCTTCCCAAAACTCTGGATTCTGATAGAGGGCCATGAGACTTGGACCTGAGTGCAAAAATGGAGGCTCTAGCCCCTTCCAGAGCTGAGATATGGAAACTCAAAAATTCGGCCCGAAAAAAAAACGACAGTGGTACCCCTTACGTTTTTTTTTTTTGGGCGAAAAATTAAGTTTCTCCAATCTTCCCAAAACTCTGGATTCTGATAGAGGGCCATGAGACTTAGACCTGAGTGCAAAAATGGAGGCTCTAGCCCCTTCCAGAGCTGAGATATGGAAACTCAAAAATTCGGCCCGAAAAAAAAACGACAGTGGTACCCCTTACGTTTTTTTTTTTGGGCGAAAAATTAAGTTTCTCCAATCTTCCCAAAACTCTGGATTCTGATAGAGGGCCATGGGACTTAGACCTGAGTGCAAAAATGGAGGCTCTAGCCCCTTCCAGAGCTGAGATATTGAAACTCAAAAATTCGGCCCGAAAAAAAAAACGACAGTGGTACCCCTTACGTTTTTTTTTTTTGGGCGAAAAATTAAGTTTCTCCAATCTTCCCAAAACTCTGGATTCTGATAGAGGGCCATGAGACTTGGACCTGAGTGCAAAAATGGAGGCTCTAGCCCCTTCCAGAGCTGAGATATCGAAACTCAAAAATTCGGCCCGAAAAAAAAACGACAGTGGTACCCCTTACGTTTTTTTTTTTGGGCGAAAAATTAAGTTTCTCCAATCTTCCCAAAACTCTGGATTCTGATAGAGGGCCATGAGACTTGGACCTGAGTGCAAAAATGGAGGCTCTAGCCCCTTCCAGAGCTGAGATATGGAAACTCAAAAATTCGGCCCGAAAAAAAAACGACAGTGGTACCCCTTACGTTTTTTTTTTTTGGGCGAAAAATTAAGTTTCTCCAATCTTCCCAAAACTCTGTATTCTGATAGAGGGCCATGAGACTTGGACCTGAGTGCAAAAATGGAGGCTCTAGCCCCTTCCAGAGCTGAGATATGGAAACTCAAAAATTCGGCCCGAAAAAAAAAACGACAGTGGTACCCCTTACGTTTTTTTTTTTTGGGCGAAAAATTAAGTTTCTCCAATCTTCCCAAAACTCTGGATTCTGATAGAGGGCCATGAGACTTGGACCTGAGTGCAAAAATGGAGGCTCTAGCCCCTTCCAGAGCTGAGATATGGAAACTCAAAAATTCGGCCCGAAAAAAAAACGACAGTGGTACCCCTTACGGTTTTTTTTTTTGGGCGAAAAATTAAGTTTCTCCAATCTTCCCAAAACTCTGGATTCTGATAGAGGGCCATGAGACTTAGACCTGAGTGCAAAAATGGAGGCTCTAGCCCCTTCCAGAGCTGAGATATCGAAACTCAAAAATTCGGCCCGAAAAAAAAACGACAGTGGTACCCCTTACGTTTTTTTTTTTGGGCGAAAAATTAAGTTTCTCCAATCTTCCCAAAACTCTGGATTCTGATAGAGGGCCATGAGACTTAGACCTGAGTGCAAAAATGGAGGCTCTAGCCCCTTCCAGAGCTGAGATATGGAAACTCAAAAATTCGGCCCGAAAAAAAAACGACAGTGGTACCCCTTACGTTTTTTTTTTTGGGCGAAAAATTAAGTTTCTCCAATCTTCCCAAAACTCTGGATTCTGATAGAGGGCCATGAGACTTAGACCTGAGTGCAAAAATGGAGGCTCTAGCCCCTTCCAGAGCTGAGATATCGAAACTCAAAAATTCGGCCCGAAAAAAAAACGACAGTGGTACCCCTTACGTTTTTTTTTTTGGGCGAAAAATTAAGTTTCTCCAATCTTCCCAAAACTCTGGATTCTGATAGAGGGCCATGAGACTTAGACCTGAGTGCAAAAATGGAGGCTCTAGCCCCTTCCAGAGCTGAGATATCGAAACTCAAAAATTCGGCCCGAAAAAAAAACGACAGTGGTACCCCTTACGTTTTTTTTTTTGGGCGAAAAATTAAGTTTCTCCAATCTTCCCAAAACTCTGGATTCTGATAGAGGGCCATGAGACTTGGACCTGAGTGCAAAAAATGGAGGCTCTAGCCCCTTCCAGAGCTGAGATATGGAAACTCAAAAATTCAGCCCGAAAAAAAAACGACAGTGGTACCCCTTACGTTTTTTTTTTTTGGGCGAAAAATTAAGTTTCTCCAATCTTCCCAAAACTCTGGATTCTGATAGAGGGCCATGAGACTTAGACCTGAGTGCAAAAATGGAGGCTCTAGCCCCTTCCAGAGCTGAGATATCGAAACTCAAAAATTCGGCCCGAAAAAAAAACGACAGTGGTACCCCTTACGTTTTTTTTTTTGGGCGAAAAATTAAGTTTCTCCAATCTTCCCAAAACTCTGGATTCTGATAGAGGGCCATGGGACTTAGACCTGAGTGCAAAAATGGAGGCTCTAGCCCCTTCCAGAGCTGAGATATTGAAACTCAAAAATTCGGCCCGAAAAAAAAACGACAGTGGTACCCCTTACGTTTTTTTTTTTGGGCGAAAAATTAAGTTTCTCCAATCTTCCCAAAACTCTGGATTCTGATAGAGGGCCATGAGACTTGGACCTGAGTGCAAAAATGGAGGCTCTAGCCCCTTCCAGAGCTGAGATATGGAAACTCAAAAATTCGGCCCGAAAAAAAAAACGACAGTGGTACCCCTTACGTTTTTTTTTTTTGGGCGAAAAAATTAAGTTTCTCTAATCTTCCCAAAACTCTGGATTCTGATAGAGGGCCATGAGACTTAGACCTGAGTGCAAAAATGGAGGCTCTAGCCCCTTCCAGAGCTGAGATATGGAAACTCAAAAATTCGGCCCGAAAAAAAAACGACAGTGGTACCCCTTACGTTTTTTTTTTTGGGCGAAAAATTAAGTTTCTCCAATCTTCCCAAAACTCTGGATTCTGATAGAGGGCCATGAGACTTAGACCTGAGTGCAAAAATGGAGGCTCTAGCCCCTTCCAGAGCTGAGATATCGAAACTCAAAAATTCGGCCCGAAAAAAAAACGACAGTGGTACCCCTTACGTTTTTTTTTTTGGGCGAAAAATTAAGTTTCTCCAATCTTCCCAAAACTCTGGATTCTGATAGAGGGCCATGAGACTTGGACCTGAGTGCAAAAAATGGAGGCTCTAGCCCCTTCCAGAGCTGAGATATGGAAACTCAAAAATTCAGCCCGAAAAAAAAACGACAGTGGTACCCCTTACGTTTTTTTTTTTTTGGGCGAAAAATTAAGTTTCTCCAATCTTCCCAAAACTCTGGATTCTGATAGAGGGCCATGAGACTTAGACCTGAGTGCAAAAATGGAGGCTCTAGCCCCTTCCAGAGCTGAGATATCGAAACTCAAAAATTCGGCCCGAAAAAAAAACGACAGTGGTACCCCTTACGTGTTTTTTTTTGGGCGAAAAATTAAGTTTCTCCAATCTTCCCAAAACTCTGTATTCTGATAGAGGGCCATGAGACTTGGACCTGAGTGCAAAAATGGAGGCTCTAGCCCCTTCCAGAGCTGAGATATGGAAACTCAAAAATTCGGCCCGAAAAAAAAAACGACAGTGGTACCCCTTACGTTTTTTTTTTTTGGGCGAAAAATTAAGTTTCTCCAATCTTCCCAAAACTCTGGATTCTGATAGAGGGCCATGAGACTTAGACCTGAGTGCAAAAATGGAGGCTCTAGCCCCTTCCAGAGCTGAGATATGGAAACTCAAAAATTCGGCCCGAAAAAAAAACGACAGTGGTACCCCTTACGTTTTTTTTTTTGGGCGAAAAATTAAGTTTCTCCAATCTTCCCAAAACTCTGGATTCTGATAGAGGGCCATGGGACTTAGACCTGAGTGCAAAAATGGAGGCTCTAGCCCCTTCCAGAGCTGAGATATTGAAACTCAAAAATTCGGCCCGAAAAAAAAACGACAGTGGTACCCCTTACGTTTTTTTTTTTGGGCGAAAAATTAAGTTTCTCCAATCTTCCCAAAACTCTGGATTCTGATAGAGGGCCATGAGACTTGGACCTGAGTGCAAAAATGGAGGCTCTAGCCCCTTCCAGAGCTGAGATATCGAAACTCAAAAATTCGGCCCGAAAAAAAAACGACAGTGGTACCCCTTACGTTTTTTTTTTTGGGCGAAAAATTAAGTTTCTCCAATCTTCCCAAAACTCTGGATTCTGATAGAGGGCCATGAGACTTGGACCTGAGTGCAAAAATGGAGGCTCTAGCCCCTTCCAGAGCTGAGATATGGAAACTCAAAAATTCGGCCCGAAAAAAAAAACGACAGTGGTACCCCTTACGTTTTTTTTTTTTGGGCGAAAAATTAAGTTTCTCCAATCTTCCCAAAACTCTGGATTCTGATAGAGGGCCATGAGACTTAGACCTGAGTGCAAAAATGGAGGCTCTAGCCCCTTCCAGAGCTGAGATATCGAAACTCAAAAATTCGGCCCGAAAAAAAAAAACGACAGTGGTACCCCTTACGTTTTTTTTTTTTGGGCGAAAAATTAAGTTTCTCTAATCTTCCCAAAACTCTGGATTCTGATAGAGGGCCATGAGACTTAGACCTGAGTGCAAAAATGGAGGCTCTAGCCCCTTCCAGAGCTGAGATATGGAAACTCAAAAATTCGGCCCGAAAAAAAAACGACAGTGGTACCCCTTACGTTTTTTTTTTTTGGGCGAAAAATTAAGTTTCTCCAATCTTCCCAAAACTCTGGATTCTGATAGAGGGCCATGAGACTTGGACCTGAGTGCAAAAATGGAGGCTCTAGCCCCTTCCAGAGCTGAGATATGGAAACTCAAAAATTCGGCCCGAAAAAAAAACGACAGTGGTACCCCTTACGTTTTTTTTTTTGGGGCGAAAAATTAAGTTTCTCCAATCTTCCCAAAACTCTGGATTCTGATAGAGGGCCATGAGACTTAGACCTGAGTGCAAAAATGGAGGCTCTAGCCCCTTCCAGAGCTGAGATATCGAAACTCAAAAATTCGGCCCGAAAAAAAAACGACAGTGGTACCCCTTACGTTTTTTTTTTTGGGCGAAAAATTAAGTTTCTCCAATCTTCCCAAAACTCTGGATTCTGATAGAGGGCCATGAGACTTGGACCTGAGTGCAAAAAATGGAGGCTCTAGCCCCTTCCAGAGCTGAGATATGGAAACTCAAAAATTCAGCCCGAAAAAAAAACGACAGTGGTACCCCTTACGTTTTTTTTTTTTGGGCGAAAAATTAAGTTTCTCCAATCTTCCCAAAACTCTGGATTCTGATAGAGGGCCATGAGACTTAGACCTGAGTGCAAAAATGGAGGCTCTAGCCCCTTCCAGAGCTGAGATATCGAAACTCAAAAATTCGGCCCGAAAAAAAAACGACAGTGGTACCCCTTACGTTTTTTTTTTTGGGCGAAAAATTAAGTTTCTCCAATCTTCCCAAAACTCTGTATTCTGATAGAGGGCCATGAGACTTGGACCTGAGTGCAAAAATGGAGGCTCTAGCCCCTTCCAGAGCTGAGATATGGAAACTCAAAAATTCGGCCCGAAAAAAAAAACGACAGTGGTACCCCTTACGTTTTTTTTTTTGGGCGAAAAATTAAGTTTCTCCAATCTTCCCAAAACTCTGGATTCTGATAGAGGGCCATGAGACTTAGACCTGAGTGCAAAAATGGAGGCTCTAGCCCCTTCCAGAGCTGAGATATGGAAACTCAAAAATTCGGCCCGAAAAAAAAACGACAGTGGTACCCCTTACGTTTTTTTTTTTGGGCGAAAAATTAAGTTTCTCCAATCTTCCCAAAACTCTGGATTCTGATAGAGGGCCATGGGACTTAGACCTGAGTGCAAAATGGAGGCTCTAGCCCCTTCCAGAGCTGAGATATTGAAACTCAAAAATTCGGCCCGAAAAAAAAACGACAGTGGTACCCCTTACGTTTTTTTTTTTTGGGCGAAAAATTAAGTTTCTCCAATCTTCCCAAAACTCTGGATTCTGATAGAGGGCCATGAGACTTGGACCTGAGTGCAAAAATGGAGGCTCTAGCCCCTTCCAGAGCTGAGATATCGAAACTCAAAAATTCGGCCCGAAAAAAAAACGACAGTGGTACCCCTTACGTTTTTTTTTTTTGGGCGAAAAATTAAGTTTCTCCAATCTTCCCAAAACTCTGTATTCTGATAGAGGGCCATGAGACTTGGACCTGAGTGCAAAAATGGAGGCTCTAGCCCCTTCCAGAGCTGAGATATGGAAACTCAAAAATTCGGCCCGAAAAAAAAAACGACAGTGGTACCCCTTACGGTTTTTTTTTTTGGGCGAAAAATTAAGTTTCTCCAATCTTCCCAAAACTCTGGATTCTGATAGAGGGCCATGAGACTTGGACCTGAGTGCAAAAATGGAGGCTCTAGCCCCTTCCAGAGCTGAGATATGGAAACTCAAAAATTCGGCCCGAAAAAAAAACGACAGTGGTACCCCTTACGTTTTTTTTTTTTGGGCGAAAAATTAAGTTTCTCCAATCTTCCCAAAACTCTGGATTCTGATAGAGGGCCATGAGACTTAGACCTGAGTGCAAAAATGGAGGCTCTAGCCCCTTCCAGAGCTGAGATATCGAAACTCAAAAATTCGGCCCGAAAAAAAAAACGACAGTGGTACCCCTTACGTTTTTTTTTTTGGGCGAAAAATTAAGTTTCTCCAATCTTCCCAAAACTCTGGATTCTGATAGAGGGCCATGAGACTTGGACCTGAGTGCAAAAATGGAGGCTCTAGCCCCTTCCAGAGCTGAGATATCGAAACTCAAAAATTCGGCCCGAAAAAAAAACGACAGTGGTACCCCTTACGTTTTTTTTTTTTGGGCGAAAAATTAAGTTTCTCTAATCTTCCCAAAACTCTGGATTCTGATAGAGGGCCATGAGACTTAGACCTGAGTGCAAAAATGGAGGCTCTAGCCCCTTCCAGAGCTGAGATATGGAAACTCAAAAATTCGGCCCGAAAAAAAAACGACAGTGGTACCCCTTACGTTTTTTTTTTTTGGGCGAAAAATTAAGTTTCTCCAATCTTCCCAAAACTCTGGATTCTGATAGAGGGCCATGAGACTTGGACCTGAGTGCAAAAATGGAGGCTCTAGCCCCTTCCAGAGCTGAGATATGGAAACTCAAAAATTCGGCCCGAAAAAAAAACGACAGTGGTACCCCTTACGTTTTTTTTTTGGGGCGAAAAATTAAGTTTCTCCAATCTTCCCAAAACTCTGGATTCTGATAGAGGGCCATGAGACTTAGACCTGAGTGCAAAAATGGAGGCTCTAGCCCCTTCCAGAGCTGAGATATCGAAACTCAAAAATTCGGCCCGAAAAAAAAAACGACAGTGGT
Source organism: Pimephales promelas (assembly GCF_988280905.1). Lineage (NCBI taxonomy): Eukaryota > Metazoa > Chordata > Actinopteri > Cypriniformes > Leuciscidae > Pimephales > Pimephales promelas. The sequence continues at coordinate 18,767,329 of NC_142784.1, forward strand.
ACCCCTTACGTTTTTTTTTTTGGGCGAAAAATTAAGTTTCTCCAATCTTCCCAAAACTCTGGATTCTGATAGAGGGCCATGAGACTTGGACCTGAGTGCAAAAAATGGAGGCTCTAGCCCCTTCCAGAGCTGAGATATGGAAACTCAAAAATTCAGCCCGAAAAAAAAACGACAGTGGTACCCCTTACGTTTTTTTTTTTTGGGCGAAAAATTAAGTTTCTCCAATCTTCCCAAAACTCTGGATTCTGATAGAGGGCCATGAGACTTAGACCTGAGTGCAAAAATGGAGGCTCTAGCCCCTTCCAGAGCTGAGATATCGAAACTCAAAAATTCGGCCCGAAAAAAAAACGACAGTGGTACCCCTTACGTTTTTTTTTTTGGGCGAAAAATTAAGTTTCTCCAATCTTCCCAAAACTCTGTATTCTGATAGAGGGCCATGAGACTTGGACCTGAGTGCAAAAATGGAGGCTCTAGCCCCTTCCAGAGCTGAGATATGGAAACTCAAAAATTCGGCCCGAAAAAAAAAACGACAGTGGTACCCCTTACGTTTTTTTTTTTTGGGCGAAAAATTAAGTTTCTCCAATCTTCCCAAAACTCTGGATTCTGATAGAGGGCCATGAGACTTAGACCTGAGTGCAAAAATGGAGGCTCTAGCCCCTTCCAGAGCTGAGATATGGAAACTCAAAAATTCGGCCCGAAAAAAAAACGACAGTGGTACCCCTTACGTTTTTTTTTTTGGGCGAAAAATTAAGTTTCTCCAATCTTCCCAAAACTCTGGATTCTGATAGAGGGCCATGGGACTTAGACCTGAGTGCAAAATGGAGGCTCTAGCCCCTTCCAGAGCTGAGATATTGAAACTCAAAAATTCGGCCCGAAAAAAAAACGACAGTGGTACCCCTTACGGTTTTTTTTTTGGGCGAAAAATTAAGTTTCTCCAATCTTCCCAAAACTCTGGATTCTGATAGAGGGCCATGAGACTTGGACCTGAGTGCAAAAATGGAGGCTCTAGCCCCTTCCAGAGCTGAGATATCGAAACTCAAAAATTCGGCCCGAAAAAAAAACGACAGTGGTACCCCTTACGTTTTTTTTTTTGGGCGAAAAATTAAGTTTCTCCAATCTTCCCAAAACTCTGGATTCTGATAGAGGGCCATGAGACTTGGACCTGAGTGCAAAAATGGAGGCTCTAGCCCCTTCCAGAGCTGAGATATGGAAACTCAAAAATTCGGCCCGAAAAAAAAACGACAGTGGTACCCCTTACGTTTTTTTTTTTTGGGCGAAAAATTAAGTTTCTCCAATCTTCCCAAAACTCTGTATTCTGATAGAGGGCCATGAGACTTGGACCTGAGTGCAAAAATGGAGGCTCTAGCCCCTTCCAGAGCTGAGATATGGAAACTCAAAAATTCGGCCCGAAAAAAAAAACGACAGTGGTACCCCTTACGGTTTTTTTTTTTGGGCGAAAAATTAAGTTTCTCCAATCTTCCCAAAACTCTGGATTCTGATAGAGGGCCATGAGACTTGGACCTGAGTGCAAAAATGGAGGCTCTAGCCCCTTCCAGAGCTGAGATATGGAAACTCAAAAATTCGGCCCGAAAAAAAAACGACAGTGGTACCCCTTACGTTTTTTTTTTTTGGGCGAAAAATTAAGTTTCTCCAATCTTCCCAAAACTCTGGATTCTGATAGAGGGCCATGAGACTTAGACCTGAGTGCAAAAATGGAGGCTCTAGCCCCTTCCAGAGCTGAGATATCGAAACTCAAAAATTCGGCCCGAAAAAAAAACGACAGTGGTACCCCTTACGTTTTTTTTTTTGGGCGAAAAATTAAGTTTCTCCAATCTTCCCAAAACTCTGGATTCTGATAGAGGGCCATGAGACTTGGACCTGAGTGCAAAAATGGAGGCTCTAGCCCCTTCCAGAGCTGAGATATCGAAACTCAAAAATTCGGCCCGAAAAAAAAACGACAGTGGTACCCCTTACGTTTTTTTTTTTGGGCGAAAAATTAAGTTTCTCCAATCTTCCCAAAACTCTGGATTCTGATAGAGGGCCATGAGACTTGGACCTGAGTGCAAAAATGGAGGCTCTAGCCCCTTCCAGAGCTGAGATATGGAAACTCAAAAATTCGGCCCGAAAAAAAAACGACAGTGGTACCCCTTACGTTTTTTTTTTTGGGCGAAAAATTAAGTTTCTCCAATCTTCCCAAAACTCTGGATTCTGATAGAGGGCCATGAGACTTAGACCTGAGTGCAAAAATGGAGGCTCTAGCCCCTTCCAGAGCTGAGATATGGAAACTCAAAAATTCGGCCCGAAAAAAAAACGACAGTGGTACCCCTTACGTTTTTTTTTTTTGGGCGAAAAATTAAGTTTCTCCAATCTTCCCAAAACTCTGTATTCTGATAGAGGGCCATGAGACTTGGACCTGAGTGCAAAAATGGAGGCTCTAGCCCCTTCCAGAGCTGAGATATGGAAACTCAAAAATTCGGCCCGAAAAAAAAAACGACAGTGGTACCCCTTACGTTTTTTTTTTTTGGGCGAAAAATTAAGTTTCTCCAATCTTCCCAAAACTCTGGATTCTGATAGAGGGCCATGAGACTTGGACCTGAGTGCAAAAATGGAGGCTCTAGCCCCTTCCAGAGCTGAGATATGGAAACTCAAAAATTCGGCCCGAAAAAAAAACGACAGTGGTACCCCTTACGTTTTTTTTTTTTTGGGCGAAAAATTAAGTTTCTCCAATCTTCCCAAAACTCTGGATTCTGATAGAGGGCCATGAGACTTAGACCTGAGTGCAAAAATGGAGGCTCTAGCCCCTTCCAGAGCTGAGATATCGAAACTCAAAAATTCGGCCCGAAAAAAAAACGACAGTGGTACCCCTTACGTTTTTTTTTTTGGGCGAAAAATTAAGTTTCTCCAATCTTCCCAAAACTCTGTATTCTGATAGAGGGCCATGAGACTTGGACCTGAGTGCAAAAATGGAGGCTCTAGCCCCTTCCAGAGCTGAGATATGGAAACTCAAAAATTCGGCCCGAAAAAAAAAACGACAGTGGTACCCCTTACGTTTTTTTTTTTGGGCGAAAAATTAAGTTTCTCCAATCTTCCCAAAACTCTGGATTCTGATAGAGGGCCATGAGACTTAGACCTGAGTGCAAAAATGGAGGCTCTAGCCCCTTCCAGAGCTGAGATATGGAAACTCAAAAATTCGGCCCGAAAAAAAAACGACAGTGGTACCCCTTACGTTTTTTTTTTTGGGCGAAAAATTAAGTTTCTCCAATCTTCCCAAAACTCTGGATTCTGATAGAGGGCCATGGGACTTAGACCTGAGTGCAAAATGGAGGCTCTAGCCCCTTCCAGAGCTGAGATATTGAAACTCAAAAATTCGGCCCGAAAAAAAAACGACAGTGGTACCCCTTACGTTTTTTTTTTTGGGCGAAAAATTAAGTTTCTCCAATCTTCCCAAAACTCTGGATTCTGATAGAGGGCCATGAGACTTGGACCTGAGTGCAAAAATGGAGGCTCTAGCCCCTTCCAGAGCTGAGATATCGAAACTCAAAAATTCGGCCCGAAAAAAAAACGACAGTGGTACCCCTTACGTTTTTTTTTTTTGGGCGAAAAATTAAGTTTCTCCAATCTTCCCAAAACTCTGTATTCTGATAGAGGGCCATGAGACTTGGACCTGAGTGCAAAAATGGAGGCTCTAGCCCCTTCCAGAGCTGAGATATGGAAACTCAAAAATTCGGCCCGAAAAAAAAAACGACAGTGGTACCCCTTACGGTTTTTTTTTTTTTGGGCGAAAAATTAAGTTTCTCCAATCTTCCCAAAACTCTGGATTCTGATAGAGGGCCATGAGACTTGGACCTGAGTGCAAAAATGGAGGCTCTAGCCCCTTCCAGAGCTGAGATATGGAAACTCAAAAATTCGGCCCGAAAAAAAAACGACAGTGGTACCCCTTACGTTTTTTTTTTTTGGGCGAAAAATTAAGTTTCTCCAATCTTCCCAAAACTCTGGATTCTGATAGAGGGCCATGAGACTTAGACCTGAGTGCAAAAATGGAGGCTCTAGCCCCTTCCAGAGCTGAGATATCGAAACTCAAAAATTCGGCCCGAAAAAAAAAACGACAGTGGTACCCCTTACGTTTTTTTTTTTGGGCGAAAAATTAAGTTTCTCCAATCTTCCCAAAACTCTGGATTCTGATAGAGGGCCATGAGACTTGGACCTGAGTGCAAAAATGGAGGCTCTAGCCCCTTCCAGAGCTGAGATATCGAAACTCAAAAATTCGGCCCGAAAAAAAAACGACAGTGGTACCCCTTACGTTTTTTTTTTTTGGGCGAAAAATTAAGTTTCTCTAATCTTCCCAAAACTCTGGATTCTGATAGAGGGCCATGAGACTTAGACCTGAGTGCAAAAATGGAGGCTCTAGCCCCTTCCAGAGCTGAGATATGGAAACTCAAAAATTCGGCCCGAAAAAAAAACGACAGTGGTACCCCTTACGTTTTTTTTTTTTGGGCGAAAAATTAAGTTTCTCCAATCTTCCCAAAACTCTGGATTCTGATAGAGGGCCATGAGACTTGGACCTGAGTGCAAAAATGGAGGCTCTAGCCCCTTCCAGAGCTGAGATATGGAAACTCAAAAATTCGGCCCGAAAAAAAAACGACAGTGGTACCCCTTACGTTTTTTTTTTGGGGCGAAAAATTAAGTTTCTCCAATCTTCCCAAAACTCTGGATTCTGATAGAGGGCCATGAGACTTAGACCTGAGTGCAAAAATGGAGGCTCTAGCCCCTTCCAGAGCTGAGATATCGAAACTCAAAAATTCGGCCCGAAAAAAAAACGACAGTGGTACCCCTTACGTTTTTTTTTTTGGGCGAAAAATTAAGTTTCTCCAATCTTCCCAAAACTCTGGATTCTGATAGAGGGCCATGAGACTTGGACCTGAGTGCAAAAAATGGAGGCTCTAGCCCCTTCCAGAGCTGAGATATGGAAACTCAAAAATTCAGCCCGAAAAAAAAACGACAGTGGTACCCCTTACGTTTTTTTTTTTTGGGCGAAAAATTAAGTTTCTCCAATCTTCCCAAAACTCTGGATTCTGATAGAGGGCCATGAGACTTAGACCTGAGTGCAAAAATGGAGGCTCTAGCCCCTTCCAGAGCTGAGATATCGAAACTCAAAAATTCGGCCCGAAAAAAAAACGACAGTGGTACCCCTTACGTTTTTTTTTTTGGGCGAAAAATTAAGTTTCTCCAATCTTCCCAAAACTCTGTATTCTGATAGAGGGCCATGAGACTTGGACCTGAGTGCAAAAATGGAGGCTCTAGCCCCTTCCAGAGCTGAGATATGGAAACTCAAAAATTCGGCCCGAAAAAAAAAACGACAGTGGTACCCCTTACGTTTTTTTTTTTTGGGCGAAAAATTAAGTTTCTCCAATCTTCCCAAAACTCTGGATTCTGATAGAGGGCCATGAGACTTAGACCTGAGTGCAAAAATGGAGGCTCTAGCCCCTTCCAGAGCTGAGATATGGAAACTCAAAAATTCGGCCCGAAAAAAAAACGACAGTGGTACCCCTTACGTTTTTTTTTTTGGGCGAAAAATTAAGTTTCTCCAATCTTCCCAAAACTCTGGATTCTGATAGAGGGCCATGGGACTTAGACCTGAGTGCAAAATGGAGGCTCTAGCCCCTTCCAGAGCTGAGATATTGAAACTCAAAAATTCGGCCCGAAAAAAAAACGACAGTGGTACCCCTTACGTTTTTTTTTTTGGGCGAAAAATTAAGTTTCTCCAATCTTCCCAAAACTCTGGATTCTGATAGAGGGCCATGAGACTTGGACCTGAGTGCAAAAATGGAGGCTCTAGCCCCTTCCAGAGCTGAGATATCGAAACTCAAAAATTCGGCCCGAAAAAAAAACGACAGTGGTACCCCTTACGTTTTTTTTTTTGGGCGAAAAATTAAGTTTCTCCAATCTTCCCAAAACTCTGGAATCTGATAGAGGGCCATGAGACTTGGACCTGAGTGCAAAAATGGAGGCTCTAGCCCCTTCCAGAGCTGAGATATGGAAACTCAAAAATTCGGCCCGAAAAAAAAACGACAGTGGTACCCCTTACGTTTTTTTTTTTTGGGCGAAAAATTAAGTTTCTCCAATCTTCCCAAAACTCTGTATTCTGATAGAGGGCCATGAGACTTGGACCTGAGTGCAAAAATGGAGGCTCTAGCCCCTTCCAGAGCTGAGATATGGAAACTCAAAAATTCGGCCCGAAAAAAAAAACGACAGTGGTACCCCTTACGGTTTTTTTTTTTTGGGCGAAAAATTAAGTTTCTCCAATCTTCCCAAAACTCTGGATTCTGATAGAGGGCCATGAGACTTGGACCTGAGTGCAAAAATGGAGGCTCTAGCCCCTTCCAGAGCTGAGATATGGAAACTCAAAAATTCGGCCCGAAAAAAAAACGACAGTGGTACCCCTTACGTTTTTTTTTTTTTGGGCGAAAAATTAAGTTTCTCCAATCTTCCCAAAACTCTGGATTCTGATAGAGGGCCATGAGACTTAGACCTGAGTGCAAAAATGGAGGCTCTAGCCCCTTCCAGAGCTGAGATATCGAAACTCAAAAATTCGGCCCGAAAAAAAAACGACAGTGGTACCCCTTACGTTTTTTTTTTTGGGCGAAAAATTAAGTTTCTCCAATCTTCCCAAAACTCTGGATTCTGATAGAGGGCCATGAGACTTGGACCTGAGTGCAAAAATGGAGGCTCTAGCCCCTTCCAGAGCTGAGATATCGAAACTCAAAAATTCGGCCCGAAAAAAAAACGACAGTGGTACCCCTTACGTTTTTTTTTTTGGGCGAAAAATTAAGTTTCTCCAATCTTCCCAAAACTCTGGATTCTGATAGAGGGCCATGAGACTTGGACCTGAGTGCAAAAATGGAGGCTCTAGCCCCTTCCAGAGCTGAGATATGGAAACTCAAAAATTCGGCCCGAAAAAAAAACGACAGTGGTACCCCTTACGTTTTTTTTTTTGGGCGAAAAATTAAGTTTCTCCAATCTTCCCAAAACTCTGGATTCTGATAGAGGGCCATGAGACTTAGACCTGAGTGCAAAAATGGAGGCTCTAGCCCCTTCCAGAGCTGAGATATGGAAACTCAAAAATTCGGCCCGAAAAAAAAACGACAGTGGTACCCCTTACGTTTTTTTTTTTTGGGCGAAAAATTAAGTTTCTCCAATCTTCCCAAAACTCTGTATTCTGATAGAGGGCCATGAGACTTGGACCTGAGTGCAAAAATGGAGGCTCTAGCCCCTTCCAGAGCTGAGATATGGAAACTCAAAAATTCGGCCCGAAAAAAAAACGACAGTGGTACCCCTTACGTTTTTTTTTTTGGGCGAAAAATTAAGTTTCTCCAATCTTCCCAAAACTCTGGATTCTGATAGAGGGCCATGAGACTTAGACCTGAGTGCAAAAATGGAGGCTCTAGCCCCTTCCAGAGCTGAGATATGGAAACTCAAAAATTCGGCCCGAAAAAAAAACGACAGTGGTACCCCTTACGTTTTTTTTTTTTGGGCGAAAAATTAAGTTTCTCCAATCTTCCCAAAACTCTGTATTCTGATAGAGGGCCATGAGACTTGGACCTGAGTGCAAAAATGGAGGCTCTAGCCCCTTCCAGAGCTGAGATATGGAAACTCAAAAATTCGGCCCGAAAAAAAAAACGACAGTGGTACCCCTTACGTTTTTTTTTTTTGGGCGAAAAATTAAGTTTCTCCAATCTTCCCAAAACTCTGGATTCTGATAGAGGGCCATGAGACTTGGACCTGAGTGCAAAAATGGAGGCTCTAGCCCCTTCCAGAGCTGAGATATGGAAACTCAAAAATTCGGCCCGAAAAAAAAACGACAGTGGTACCCCTTACGTTTTTTTTTTTTGGGCGAAAAATTAAGTTTCTCCAATCTTCCCAAAACTCTGGATTCTGATAGAGGGCCATGAGACTTAGACCTGAGTGCAAAAATGGAGGCTCTAGCCCCTTCCAGAGCTGAGATATTGAAACTCAAAAATTCGGCCCGAAAAAAAAAACGACAGTGGTACCCCTTACGTTTTTTTTTTTTGGGCGAAAAATTAAGTTTCTCCAATCTTCCCAAAACTCTGGATTCTGATAGAGGGCCATGAGACTTGGACCTGAGTGCAAAAATGGAGGCTCTAGCCCCTTCCAGAGCTGAGATATGGAAACTCAAAAATTCGGCCCGAAAAAAAAAACGACAGTGGTACCCCTTACGTTTTTTTTTTTTGGGCGAAAAAATTAAGTTTCTCTAATCTTCCCAAAACTCTGGATTCTGATAGAGGGCCATGAGACTTAGACCTGAGTGCAAAAATGGAGGCTCTAGCCCCTTCCAGAGCTGAGATATGGAAACTCAAAAATTCGGCCCGAAAAAAAAACGACAGTGGTACCCCTTACGTTTTTTTTTTTGGGCGAAAAATTAAGTTTCTCCAATCTTCCCAAAACTCTGGATTCTGATAGAGGGCCATGAGACTTAGACCTGAGTGCAAAAATGGAGGCTCTAGCCCCTTCCAGAGCTGAGATATCGAAACTCAAAAATTCGGCCCGAAAAAAAAACGACAGTGGTACCCCTTACGTTTTTTTTTTTGGGCGAAAAATTAAGTTTCTCCAATCTTCCAAAAACTCTGGATTCTGATAGAGGGCCATGAGACTTAGACCTGAGTGCAAAATGGAGGCTCTAGCCCCTTCCAGAGCTGAGATATTGAAACTCAAAAATTCGGCCCGAAAAAAAAACGACAGTGGTACCCCTTACGTTTTTTTTTTTGGGCGAAAAATTAAGTTTCTCCAATCTTCCCAAAACTCTGGATTCTGATAGAGGGCCATGAGACTTGGACCTGAGTGCAAAAATGGAGGCTCTAGCCCCTTCCAGAGCTGAGATATCGAAACTCAAAAATTCGGCCCGAAAAAAAAACGACAGTGGTACCCCTTACGTTTTTTTTTTTGGGCGAAAAATTAAGTTTCTCCAATCTTCCCAAAACTCTGGATTCTGATAGAGGGCCATGAGACTTGGACCTGAGTGCAAAAATGGAGGCTCTAGCCCCTTCCAGAGCTGAGATATGGAAACTCAAAAATTCGGCCCGAAAAAAAAACGACAGTGGTACCCCTTACGTTTTTTTTTTTTGGGCGAAAAATTAAGTTTCTCCAATCTTCCCAAAACTCTGTATTCTGATAGAGGGCCATGAGACTTGGACCTGAGTGCAAAAATGGAGGCTCTAGCCCCTTCCAGAGCTGAGATATGGAAACTCAAAAATTCGGCCCGAAAAAAAAAACGACAGTGGTACCCCTTACGGTTTTTTTTTTTGGGCGAAAAATTAAGTTTCTCCAATCTTCCCAAAACTCTGGATTCTGATAGAGGGCCATGAGACTTGGACCTGAGTGCAAAAATGGAGGCTCTAGCCCCTTCCAGAGCTGAGATATGGAAACTCAAAAATTCGGCCCGAAAAAAAAAAGACAGTGGTACCCCTTACGTTTTTTTTTTTTTGGGCGAAAAATTAAGTTTCTCCAATCTTCCCAAAACTCTGGATTCTGATAGAGGGCCATGAGACTTAGACCTGAGTGCAAAAATGGAGGCTCTAGCCCCTTCCAGAGCTGAGATATCGAAACTCAAAAATTCGGCCCGAAAAAAAAACGACAGTGGTACCCCTTACGTTTTTTTTTTTGGGCGAAAAATTAAGTTTCTCCAATCTTCCCAAAACTCTGGATTCTGATAGAGGGCCATGAGACTTGGACCTGAGTGCAAAAATGGAGGCTCTAGCCCCTTCCAGAGCTGAGATATCGAAACTCAAAAATTCGGCCCGAAAAAAAAACGACAGTGGTACCCCTTACGTTTTTTTTTTTGGGCGAAAAATTAAGTTTCTCCAATCTTCCCAAAACTCTGGATTCTGATAGAGGGCCATGAGACTTGGACCTGAGTGCAAAAATGGAGGCTCTAGCCCCTTCCAGAGCTGAGATATGGAAACTCAAAAATTCGGCCCGAAAAAAAAACGACAGTGGTACCCCTTACGTTTTTTTTTTTGGGCGAAAAATTAAGTTTCTCCAATCTTCCCAAAACTCTGGATTCTGATAGAGGGCCATGAGACTTAGACCTGAGTGCAAAAATGGAGGCTCTAGCCCCTTCCAGAGCTGAGATATGGAAACTCAAAAATTCGGCCCGAAAAAAAAACGACAGTGGTACCCCTTACGTTTTTTTTTTTGGGCGAAAAATTAAGTTTCTCCAATCTTCCCAAAACTCTGTATTCTGATAGAGGGCCATGAGACTTGGACCTGAGTGCAAAAATGGAGGCTCTAGCCCCTTCCAGAGCTGAGATATGGAAACTCAAAAATTCGGCCCGAAAAAAAAAACGACAGTGGTACCCCTTACGTTTTTTTTTTTTGGGCGAAAAATTAAGTTTCTCCAATCTTCCCAAAACTCTGGATTCTGATAGAGGGCCATGAGACTTGGACCTGAGTGCAAAAATGGAGGCTCTAGCCCCTTCCAGAGCTGAGATATGGAAACTCAAAAATTCGGCCCGAAAAAAAAACGACAGTGGTACCCCTTACGTTTTTTTTTTTTGGGCGAAAAATTAAGTTTCTCCAATCTTCCCAAAACTCTGGATTCTGATAGAGGGCCATGAGACTTAGACCTGAGTGCAAAATGGAGGCTCTAGCCCCTTCCAGAGCTGAGATATTGAAACTCAAAAATTCGGCCCGAAAAAAAAACGACAGTGGTACCCCTTACGTTTTTTTTTTTGGGCGAAAAATTAAGTTTCTCCAATCTTCCCAAAACTCTGGATTCTGATAGAGGGCCATGAGACTTGGACCTGAGTGCAAAAATGGAGGCTCTAGCCCCTTCCAGAGCTGAGATATCGAAACTCAAAAATTCGGCCCGAAAAAAAAACGACAGTGGTACCCCTTACGTTTTTTTTTTTGGGCGAAAAATTAAGTTTCTCCAATCTTCCCAAAACTCTGGATTCTGATAGAGGGCCATGAGACTTGGACCTGAGTGCAAAAATGGAGGCTCTAGCCCCTTCCAGAGCTGAGATATGGAAACTCAAAAATTCGGCCCGAAAAAAAAAACGACAGTGGTACCCCTTACGGTTTTTTTTTTTGGGCGAAAAATTAAGTTTCTCCAATCTTCCCAAAACTCTGGATTCTGATAGAGGGCCATGAGACTTGGACCTGAGTGCAAAAATGGAGGCTCTAGCCCCTTCCAGAGCTGAGATATGGAAACTCAAAAATTCGGCCCGAAAAAAAAAAGACAGTGGTACCCCTTACGTTTTTTTTTTTTGGGCGAAAAATTAAGTTTCTCCAATCTTCCCAAAACTCTGGATTCTGATAGAGGGCCATGAGACTTAGACCTGAGTGCAAAAATGGAGGCTCTAGCCCCTTCCAGAGCTGAGATATCGAAACTCAAAAATTCGGCCCGAAAAAAAAACGACAGTGGTACCCCTTACGTTTTTTTTTTTGGGCGAAAAATTAAGTTTCTCCAATCTTCCCAAAACTCTGGATTCTGATAGAGGGCCATGAGACTTGGACCTGAGTGCAAAAATGGAGGCTCTAGCCCCTTCCAGAGCTGAGATATCGAAACTCAAAAATTCGGCCCGAAAAAAAAACGACAGTGGTACCCCTTACGTTTTTTTTTTTGGGCGAAAAATTAAGTTTCTCCAATCTTCCCAAAACTCTGGATTCTGATAGAGGGCCATGAGACTTGGACCTGAGTGCAAAAATGGAGGCTCTAGCCCCTTCCAGAGCTGAGATATGGAAACTCAAAAATTCGGCCCGAAAAAAAAACGACAGTGGTACCCCTTACGTTTTTTTTTTTGGGCGAAAAATTAAGTTTCTCCAATCTTCCCAAAACTCTGGATTCTGATAGAGGGCCATGAGACTTAGACCTGAGTGCAAAAATGGAGGCTCTAGCCCCTTCCAGAGCTGAGATATGGAAACTCAAAAATTCGGCCCGAAAAAAAAACGACAGTGGTACCCCTTACGTTTTTTTTTTTTGGGCGAAAAATTAAGTTTCTCCAATCTTCCCAAAACTCTGTATTCTGATAGAGGGCCATGAGACTTGGACCTGAGTGCAAAAATGGAGGCTCTAGCCCCTTCCAGAGCTGAGATATGGAAACTCAAAAATTCGGCCCGAAAAAAAAAACGACAGTGGTACCCCTTACGTTTTTTTTTTTTGGGCGAAAAATTAAGTTTCTCCAATCTTCCCAAAACTCTGGATTCTGATAGAGGGCCATGAGACTTGGACCTGAGTGCAAAAATGGAGGCTCTAGCCCCTTCCAGAGCTGAGATATGGAAACTCAAAAATTCGGCCCGAAAAAAAAACGACAGTGGTACCCCTTACGTTTTTTTTTTTTGGGCGAAAAATTAAGTTTCTCCAATCTTCCCAAAACTCTGGATTCTGATAGAGGGCCATGAGACTTAGACCTGAGTGCAAAAATGGAGGCTCTAGCCCCTTCCAGAGCTGAGATATCGAAACTCAAAAATTCGGCCCGAAAAAAAAACGACAGTGGTACCCCTTACGTTTTTTTTTTTGGGCGAAAAATTAAGTTTCTCCAATCTTCCCAAAACTCTGGATTCTGATAGAGGGCCATGAGACTTGGACCTGAGTGCAAAAATGGAGGCTTCTAGCCCCTTCCAGAGCTGAGATATGGAAACTCAAAAATTCTGCCCGAAAAAAAAAACGACAGTGGTACCCCTTACGTTTTTTTTTTTTTGGGCGAAAAAATTAAGTTTCTCCAATCTTCCCAAAACTCTGGATTCTGATAGAGGGCCATGAGACTTAGACCTGAGTGCAAAAATGGAGGCTCTAGCCCCTTCCAGAGCTGAGATATCGAAACTCAAAAATTCGGCCCGAAAAAAAAACGACAGTGGTACCCCTTACGTTTTTTTTTTGGGCGAAAAATTAAGTTTCTCCAATCTTCCCAAAACTCTGTATTCTGATAGAGGGCCATGAGACTTGGACCTGAGTGCAAAAATGGAGGCTCTAGCCCCTTCCAGAGCTGAGATATGGAAACTCAAAAATTCGGCCCGAAAAAAAAAACGACAGTGGTACCCCTTACGTTTTTTTTTTTGGGCGAAAAATTAAGTTTCTCCAATCTTCCCAAAACTCTGGATTCTGATAGAGGGCCATGAGACTTAGACCTGAGTGCAAAAATGGAGGCTCTAGCCCCTTCCAGAGCTGAGATATGGAAACTCAAAAATTCGGCCCGAAAAAAAAACGACAGTGGTACCCCTTACGTTTTTTTTTTTTGGGCGAAAAATTAAGTTTCTCCAATCTTCCCAAAACTCTGGATTCTGATAGAGGGCCATGGGACTTAGACCTGAGTGCAAAAATGGAGGCTCTAGCCCCTTCCAGAGCTGAGATATTGAAACTCAAAAATTCGGCCCGAAAAAAAAACAACAGTGGTACCCCTTACGTTTTTTTTTTTGGGCGAAAAATTAAGTTTCTCCAATCTTCCCAAAACTCTGGATTCTGATAGAGGGCCATGAGACTTGGACCTGAGTGCAAAAATGGAGGCTCTAGCCCCTTCCAGAGCTGAGATATCGAAACTCAAAAATTCGGCCCGAAAAAAAAACGACAGTGGTACCCCTTACGTTTTTTTTTTGGGCGAAAAATTAAGTTTCTCCAATCTTCCCAAAACTCTGGATTCTGATAGAGGGCCATGAGACTTGGACCTGAGTGCAAAAATGGAGGCTCTAGCCCCTTCCAGAGCTGAGATATGGAAACTCAAAAATTCGGCCCGAAAAAAAAAACGACAGTGGTACCCCTTACGTTTTTTTTTTTTTTGGGCGAAAAATTAAGTTTCTCCAATCTTCCCAAAACTCTGGATTCTGATAGAGGGCCATGAGACTTAGAACTGAGTGCAAAAATGGAGGCTCTAGCCCCTTCCAGAGCTGAGATATCGAAACTCAAAAATTCGGCCCGAAAAAAAAAACGACAGTGGTACCCCTTACGTTTTTTTTTTTGGGCGAAAAATTAAGTTTCTCCAATCTTCCCAAAACTCTGGATTCTGATAGAGGGCCATGAGACTTGGACCTGAGTGCAAAAATGGAGGCTCTAGCCCCTTCCAGAGCTGAGATATGGAAACTCAAAAATTCGGCCCGAAAAAAAAAACGACAGTGGTACCCCTTACGTTTTTTTTTTTTGGGCGAAAAATTAAGTTTCTCTAATCTTCCCAAAACTCTGGATTCTGATAGAGGGCCATGAGACTTAGACCTGAGTGCAAAAATGGAGGCTCTAGCCCCTTCCAGAGCTGAGATATGGAAACTCAAAAATTCGGCCCGAAAAAAAAACGACAGTGGTACCCCTTACGTTTTTTTTTTTTTTGGGCGAAAAATTAAGTTTCTCCAATCTTCCCAAAACTCTGGATTCTGATAGAGGGCCATGAGACTTAGACCTGAGTGCAAAAATGGAGGCTCTAGCCCCTTCCAGAGCTGAGATATCGAAACTCAAAAATTCGGCCCGAAAAAAAAAACGACAGTGGTACCCCTTACGTTTTTTTTTTGGGCGAAAAATTAAGTTTCTCCAATCTTCCCAAAACTCTGGATTCTGATAGAGGGCCATGAGACTTAGACCTGAGTGCAAAAATGGAGGCTCTAAACCCTTCCAGAGCTGAGATATCGAAACTCAAAAATTCGGCCCGAAAAAAAAACGACAGTGGTACCCCTTACGTTTTTTTTTTTGGGCGAAAAATTAAGTTTCTCCAATCTTCCCAAAACTCTGGATTCTGATAGAGGGCCATGAGACTTGGACCTGAGTGCAAAAATGGAGGCTCTAGCCCCTTCCAGAGCTGAGATATGGAAACTCAAAAATTCGGCCCGAAAAAAAAAACGACAGTGGTACCCCTTACGTTTTTTTTTTTTGGGCGAAAAATTAAGTTTCTCCAATCTTCCCAAAACTCTGGATTCTGATAGAGGGCCATGAGACTTAGACCTGAGTGCAAAAATGGAGGCTCTAGCCCCTTCCAGAGCTGAGATATCGAAACTCAAAAATTCGGCCCGAAAAAAAAACGACAGTGGTACCCCTTACGTTTTTTTTTTTTTTTGGGCGAAAAATTAAGTTTCTCCAATCTTCCCAAAACTCTGGATTCTGATAGAGGGCCATGAGACTTGGACCTGAGTGCAAAAATGGAGGCTCTAGCCCCTTCCAGAGCTGAGATATGGAAACTCAAAAATTCGGCCTGAAAAAAAAACGACAGTGGTACCCCTTACGTTTTTTTTTTTTTGGGCGAAAAATTAAGTTTCTCCAATCTTCCCAAAACTCTGGATTCTGATAGAGGGCCATGAGACTTAGACCTGAGTGCAAAAATGGAGGCTCTAGCCCCTTCCAGAGCTGAGATATCGAAACTCAAAAATTCGGCCCGAAAAAAAAACGACAGTGGTACCCCTTACGTTTTTTTTTTTGGGCGAAAAATTAAGTTTCTCCAATCTTCCCAAAACTCTGGATTCTGATAGAGGGCCATGAGACTTAGACCTGAGTGCAAAAATGGAGGCTCTAGCCCCTTCCAGAGCTGAGATATGGAAACTCAAAAATTCGGCCCGAAAAAAAAAAACGACAGTGGTACCCCTTACGTTTTTTTTTTTTTTGGGCGAAAAATTAAGTTTCTCCAATCTTCCCAAAACTCTGGATTCTGATAGAGGGCCATGAGACTTAGACCTGAGTGCAAAAATGGAGGCTCTAGCCCCTTCCAGAGCTGAGATATCGAAACTCAAAAATTCGGCCCGAAAAAAAACCGACAGTGGTACCCCTTACGTTTTTTTTTTTTTTGGGCGAAAAATTAAGTTTCTCTAATCTTCCCAAAACTCTGGATTCTGATAGAGGGCCATGAGACTTAGACCTGAGTGCAAAAATGGAGGCTCTAGCCCCTTCCAGAGCTGAGATATGGAAACTCAAAAATTCGGCCCGAAAAAAAAAAAACGACAGTGGTACCCCTTACGTTTTTTTTTTTGGGCGAAAAATTAAGTTTCTCCAATCTTCCCAAAACTCTGGATTCTGATAGAGGGCCATGAGACTTAGACCTGAGTGCAAAAATGGAGGCTCTAGCCCCTTCCAGAGCTGAGATATCGAAACTCAAAAATTCGGCCCGAAAAAAAAACGACAGTGGTACCCCTTACGTTTTTTTTTTTGGGCGAAAAATTAAGTTTCTCCAATCTTCCCAAAACTCTGGATTCTGATAGAGGGCCATGAGACTTGGACCTGAGTGCAAAAATGGAGGCTCTAGCCCCTTCCAGAGCTGAGATATGGAAACTCAAAAATTCGGCCCGAAAAAAAAAACGACAGTGGTACCCCTTACGTTTTTTTTTTTTTTGGGCGAAAAATTAAGTTTCTCCAATCTTCCCAAAACTCTGGATTCTGATAGAGGGCCATGAGACTTAGACCTGAGTGCAAAAATGGAGGCTCTAGCCCCTTCCAGAGCTGAGATATGGAAACTCAAAAATTCGGCCCGAAAAAAAAACGACAGTGGTACCCCTTACGTTTTTTTTTTTTTTGGGCGAAAAATTAAGTTTCTCCAATCTTCCCAAAACTCTGGATTCTGATAGAGGGCCATGAGACTTAGACCTGAGTGCAAAAATGGAGGCTCTAGCCCCTTCCAGAGCTGAGATATCGAAACTCAAAAATTCGGCCCGAAAAAAAAACGACAGTGGTACCCCTTACGTTTTTTTTTTTTGGGCGAAAAATTAAGTTTCTCCAATCTTCCCAAAACTCTGGATTCTGATAGAGGGCCATGAGACTTAGACCTGAGTGCAAAAATGGAGGCTCTAGCCCCTTCCAGAGCTGAGATATGGAAACTCAAAAATTCGGCCCGAAAAAAAAACGACAGTGGTACCCCTTACGTTTTTTTTTTTTTTTGGGCGAAAAATTAAGTTTCTCCAATCTTCCCAAAACTCTGGATTCTGATAGAGGGCCATGAGACTTAGACCTGAGTGCAAAAATGGAGGCTCTAGCCCCTTCCAGAGCTGAGATATCGAAACTCAAAAATTCGGCCCGAAAAAAAAAACGACAGTGGTACCCCTTACGTTTTTTTTTTGGGGCGAAAAATTAAGTTTCTCCAATCTTCCCAAAACTCTGGATTCTGATAGAGGGCCATGAGACTTGGACCTGAGTGCAAAAATGGAGGCTCTAGCCCCTTCCAGAGCTGAGATATGGAAACTCAAAAATTCGGCCCGAAAAAAAAAACGACAGTGGTACCCCTTACGTTTTTTTTTTTTGGGCGAAAAATTAAGTTTCTCCAATCTTCCCAAAACTCTGGATTCTGATAGAGGGCCATGAGACTTAGACCTGAGTGCAAAAATGGAGGCTCTAGCCCCTTCCAGAGCTGAGATATCGAAACTCAAAAATTCGGCCCGAAAAAAAACCGACAGTGGTACCCCTTACGTTTTTTTTTTTTTGGGCGAAAAATTAAGTTTCTCTAATCTTCCCAAAACTCTGGATTCTGATAGAGGGCCATGAGACTTAGACCTGAGTGCAAAAATGGAGGCTCTAGCCCCTTCCAGAGCTGAGATATGGAAACTCAAAAATTCGGCCCGAAAAAAAAAAACGACAGTGGTACCCCTTACGTTTTTTTTTTTTGGGCGAAAAATTAAGTTTCTCCAATCTTCCCAAAACTCTGGATTCTGATAGAGGGCCATGAGACTTAGACCTGAGTGCAAAAATGGAGGCTCTAGCCCCTTCCAGAGCTGAGATATCGAAACTCAAAAATTCGGCCCGAAAAAAAAACGACAGTGGTACCCCTTACGGTTTTTTTTTTGGGCGAAAAATTAAGTTTCTCCAATCTTCCCAAAACTCTGGATTCTGATAGAGGGCCATGAGACTTGGACCTGAGTGCATAAATGGAGGCTCTAGCCCCTTCCAGAACTGAGATATGGAAACTCAAAAATTCGGCCCGAAAAAAAAAACGACAGTGGTACCCCTTACGTTTTTTTTTTTTTTTTGGGCGAAAAATTAAGTTTCTCCAATCTTCCCAAAACTCTGGATTCTGATAGAGGGCCATGAGACTTAGACCTGAGTGCAAAAATGGAGGCTCTAGCCCCTTCCAGAGCTGAGATATGGAAACTCAAAAATTCGGCCCGAAAAAAAAACGACAGTGGTACCCCTTACGTTTTTTTTTTTTTGGGCGAAAAATTAAGTTTCTCCAATCTTCCCAAAACTCTGGATTCTGATAGAGGGCCATGAGACTTAGACCTGAGTGCAAAAATGGAGGCTCTAGCCCCTTCCAGAGCTGAGATATCGAAACTCAAATATTCGACCCGAAAAAAAAACGACAGTGGTACCCCTTACGTTTTTTTTTTTGGGCGAAAAATTAAGTTTCTCCAATCTTCCCAAAACTCTGGATTCTGATAGAGGGCCACGAGACTTAGACCTGAGTGCAAAAATGGAGGCTCTAGCCCCTTCCAGAGCTGAGATATCGAAACTCAAATATTCGACCCGAAAAAAAAACGACAGTGGTACCCCTTACGTTTTTTTTTTTGGGCGAAAAATTAAGTTTCTCCAATCTTCCCAAAACTCTGGATTCTGATAGAGGGCCACGAGACTTAGACCTGAGTGCAAAAATGGAGGCTCTAGCCCCTTCCAGAGCTGAGATATCGAAACTCAAAAATTCGGCCCGAAAAAAAAACGACAGTGGTACCCCTTAGGTTTTTTTTTTGGGCGAAAAATTAAGTTTATCCAATCTTCCCAAAACTCTGGATTCTGATAGAGGGCCATGAGAGTTAGATCTGAGTGCAAAAATGGAGGCTCTAGCCCCTTCCAGAGCTGAGATATCGAAACTCAAAAATTCGGCCCGAAAAAAAAACGACAGTGGTACCCCTTAGGTTTTTTTTTTGGGCGAAAAATTAAGTTTCTCCAATCTTCCCAAAACTCTGGATTCTGATAGAGGGCCATGAGAGTTAGATCTGAGTGCAAAAATGGAGGCTCTAGCCCCTTCCAGAGCTGAGATATCGAAACTCAAAAATTCGGCCCGAAAAAAAAAACGACAGTGGTACCCCTTAGGTTTTTTTTTTGGGCGAAAAATTAAGTTTCCCCAATCTTCCCAAAACTCTGGATTCTGATAGAGGGCCATGAGAGTTAGATCTGAGTGCAAAAATGGAGGCTCTAGCCCCTTCCAGAGCTGAGATATCGAAACTCAAAAATTCGGCCCGAAAAAAAAACGACAGTGGTACCCCTTACGTTTTTTTTTTTGGGCGAAAAATTAAGTTTTTCCAATCTTCCCAAAACTCTGGATTCTGATAGAGGGCCACGAGACTTAGACCTGAGTGCAAAAATGGAGGCTCTAGCCCCTTCCAGAGCTGAGATATCGAAACTCAAAAATTCGGCCCGAAAAAAAAACGACAGTGGTACCCCTTAGGTTTTTTTTTTGGGCGAAAAATTAAGTTTATCCAATCTTCCCAAAACTCTGGATTCTGATAGAGGGCCATGAGAGTTAGATCTGAGTGCAAAAATGGAGGCTCTAGCCCCTTCCAGAGCTGAGATATCGAAACTCAAAAATTCGGCCCGAAAAAAAAACGACAGTGGTACCCCTTAGGTTTTTTTTTTGGGCGAAAAATTAAGTTTCTCCAATCTTCCCAAAACTCTGGATTCTGATAGAGGGCCATGAGAGTTAGATCTGAGTGCAAAAATGGAGGCTCTAGCCCCTTCCAGAGCTGAGATATCGAAACTCAAAAATTCGGCCCGAAAAAAAAAACGACAGTGGTACCCCTTAGGTTTTTTTTTTGGGCGAAAAATTAAGTTTCCCCAATCTTCCCAAAACTCTGGATTCTGATAGAGGGCCATGAGAGTTAGATCTGAGTGCAAAAATGGAGGCTCTAGCCCCTTCCAGAGCTGAGATATCGAAACTCAAAAATTCGGCCCGAAAAAAAAACGACAGTGGTACCCCTTACGTTTTTTTTTTTTGGGCGAAAAATTAAGTTTCTCCAATCTTCCCAAAACTCTGGATTCTGATAGAGGGCCATGAGACTTAGACCTGAGTGCAAAAATGGAGGCTCTAGCCCCTTCCAGAGCTGAGATATGGAAACTCAAAAATTCAGCCCGAAAAAAAAAACGACAGTGGTACCCCTTATGTTTTTTTTTTTGGGCGAAAAATTAAGTTTCTCTAATCTTCCCAAAACTCTGGATTCTGATAGAGGGCCATGAGACTTAGACCTGAGTGCAAAAATGGAGGCTCTAGCCCCTTCCAGAGCTGAGATATGGAAACTCAAAAATTCGGCCCGAAAAAAAAACGACAGTGGTACCCCTTACGTTTTTTTTTTTTTGGGCGAAAAATTAAGTTTCTCCAATCTTCCCAAAACTCTGGATTCTGATAGAGGGCCATGAGACTTAGACCTGAGTGCAAAAATGGAGGCTCTAGCCCCTTCCAGAGCTGAGATATCGAAACTCAAAAATTCGGCCCGAAAAAAAACCGACAGTGGTACCCCTTACGTTTTTTTTTTTTTTGGGCGAAAAATTAAGTTTCTCTAATCTTCCCAAAACTCTGGATTCTGATAGAGGGCCATGAGACTTAGACCTGAGTGCAAAAATGGAGGCTCTAGCCCCTTCCAGAGCTGAGATATGGAAACTCAAAAATTCGGCCCGAAAAAAAAAACGACAGTGGTACCCCTTACGTTTTTTTTTTTTTTTGGGCGAAAAATTAAGTTTCTCCAATCTTCCCAAAACTCTGGATTCTGATAGAGGGCCATGAGACTTAGACCTGAGTGCAAAAATGGAGGCTCTAGCCCCTTCCAGAGCTGAGATATCGAAACTCAAAAATTCGGCCCGAAAAAAAAACGACAGTGGTACCCCTTACGTTTTTTTTTTTGGGCGAAAAATTAAGTTTCTCCAATCTTCCCAAAACTCTGGATTCTGATAGAGGGCCATGAGACTTGGACCTGAGTGCAAAAATGGAGGCTCTAGCCCCTTCCAGAGCTGAGATATGGAAACTCAAAAATTCGGCCCGAAAAAAAAAACGACAGTGGTACCCCTTACGTTTTTTTTTTTTTGGGCGAAAAATTAAGTTTCTCCAATCTTCCCAAAACTCTGGATTCTGATAGAGGGCCATGAGACTTAGACCTGAGTGCAAAAATGGAGGCTCTAGCCCCTTCCAGAGCTGAGATATCGAAACTCAAAAATTCGGCCCGAAAAAAAAACGACAGTGGTACCCCTTACGTTTTTTTTTTTTGGGCGAAAAATTAAGTTTCTCCAATCTTCCCAAAACTCTGGATTCTGATAGAGGGCCATGAGACTTGGACCTGAGTGCAAAAATGGAGGCTCTAGCCCCTTCCAGAGCTGAGATATGGGAACTCAAAAATTCGGCCCGAAAAAAAAACGACAGTGGTACCCCTTACGTTTTTTTTTTTTTTTTTGGGCGAAAAATTAAGTTTCTCCAATCTTCCCAAAACTCTGGATTCTGATAGAGGGCCATGAGACTTAGACCTGAGTGCAAAAATGGAGGCTCTAGCCCCTTCCAGAGCTGAGATATGGAAACTCAAAAATTCGGCCCGAAAAAAAAACGACAGTGGTACCCCTTACGTTTTTTTTTTTTTGGGCGAAAAATTAAGTTTCTCCAATCTTCCCAAAACTCTGGATTCTGATAGAGGGCCATGAGACTTAGACCTGAGTGCAAAAATGGAGGCTCTAGCCCCTTCCAGAGCTGAGATATCGAAACTCAAAAATTCGACCCGAAAAAAAAACGACAGTGGTACCCCTTACGTTTTTTTTTTGGGCGAAAAATTAAGTTTCTCCAATCTTCCCAAAACTCTGGATTCTGATAGAGGGCCACGAGACTTAGACCTGAGTGCAAAAATGGAGGCTCTAGCCCCTTCCAGAGCTGAGATATCGAAACTCAAAAATTCGGCCCGAAAAGAAAACGACAGTGGTACCCCTTAGGTTGTTTTTTTGGGCGAAAAATTAAGTTTCTCCAATCTTCCCAAAACTCTGGATTCTGATAGAGGGCCATGAGAGTTAGATCTGAGTGCAAAAATGGAGGCTCTAGCCCCTTCCAGAGCTGAGATATCGAAACTCAAAAATTCGGCCCGAAAAAAAAACGACAGTGGTACCCCTTACGTTTTTTTTTTTGGGCGAAAAATTAAGTTTCTCCAATCTTCCCAAAACTCTGGATTCTGATAGAGGGCCATGAGACTTAGACCTGAGTGCAAAAATGGAGGCTCTAGCCCCTTCCAGAGCTGAGATATGGAAACTCAAAAATTCAGCCCGAAAAAAAAAACGACAGTGGTACCCCTTACGTTTTTTTTTTTGGGCGAAAAATTAAGTTTCTCTAATCTTCCCAAAACTCTGGATTCTGATAGAGGGCCATGAGACTTAGACCTGAGTGCAAAAATGGAGGCTCTAGCCCCTTCCAGAGCTGAGATATGGAAACTCAAAAATTCGGCCCGAAAAAAAAACGACAGTGGTACCCCTTACGTTTTTTTTTTTTTTGGGCGAAAAATTAAGTTTCTCCAATCTTCCCAAAACTCTGGATTCTGATAGAGGGCCATGAGACTTAGACCTGAGTGCAAAAATGGAGGCTCTAGCCCCTTCCAGAGCTGAGATATCGAAACTCAAAAATTCGACCCGAAAAAAAAACGACAGTGGTACCCCTTACGTTTTTTTTTTGGGCGAAAAATTAAGTTTCTCCAATCTTCCCAAAACTCTGGATTCTGATAGAGGGCCACGAGACTTAGACCTGAGTGCAAAAATGGAGGCTCTAGCCCCTTCCAGAGCTGAGATATCGAAACTCAAAAATTCGGCCCGAAAAGAAAACGACAGTGGTACCCCTTAGGTTGTTTTTTTGGGCGAAAAATTAAGTTTCTCCAATCTTCCCAAAACTCTGGATTCTGATAGAGGGCCATGAGAGTTAGATCTGAGTGCAAAAATGGAGGCTCTAGCCCCTTCCAGAGCTGAGATATCGAAACTCAAAAATTCGGCCCGAAAAAAAAACGACAGTGGTACCCCTTACGTTTTTTTTTTTGGGCGAAAAATTAAGTTTCTCCAATCTTCCCAAAACTCTGGATTCTGATAGAGGGCCATGAGACTTAGACCTGAGTGCAAAAATGGAGGCTCTAGCCCCTTCCAGAGCTGAGATATGGAAACTCAAAAATTCAGCCCGAAAAAAAAAACGACAGTGGTACCCCTTACGTTTTTTTTTTTGGGCGAAAAATTAAGTTTCTCTAATCTTCCCAAAACTCTGGATTCTGATAGAGGGCCATGAGACTTAGACCTGAGTGCAAAAATGGAGGCTCTAGCCCCTTCCAGAGCTGAGATATCGAAACTCAAAAATTCGGCCCGAAAAAAAAAACGACAGTGGTACCCCTTACGTTTTTTTTTTTTGGGCGAAAAATTAAGTTTCTCCAATCTTCCCAAAACTCTGGATTCTGATAGAGGGCCATGAGACTTGGACCTGAGTGCAAAAATGGAGGCTCTAGCCCCTTCCAGAGCTGAGATATGGAAACTCAAAAATTCGGCCCGAAAAAAAAAACGACAGTGGTACCCCTTACGTTTTTTTTTTTTTGGGCGAAAAATTAAGTTTCTCCAATCTTCCCAAAACTCTGGATTCTGATAGAGGGCCATGAGACTTAGACCTGAGTGCAAAAATGGAGGCTCTAGCCCCTTCCAGAGCTGAGATATCGAAACTCAAAAATTCGGCCCGAAAAAAAACCCACAGTGGTACCCCTTACGTTTTTTTTTTGGGCGAAAAATTAAGTTTCTCCAATCTTCCCAAAACTCTGGATTCTGATAGAGGGCCATGAGACTTAGACTTGAGTGCAAAAATGGAGGCTCTAGCCCCTTCCAGAGCTGAGATATCGAAACTCAAAATTTCGACCCCCCAAAAAAACGACAGTGGTACCCCTTTCGTTTTGTTTTTTTTTTCGGCCGAAAAATGAAGTTTCTCCAATCTTCTCAAAACTCTGGATTCTGATAGAGGGCCATGAGACATAAACATGAGTGCAAAAATGGAGTCTCTAGACCCTTCCAGAGCTGAGATATCGAAACTCAAAATTTTGACCCCCAAAAAAAACGACAGTGGTACCCCTTTCATTTTTTTTTTGGGCGAAAAATGAAGTTTCTCCAATCTTCTCAAAACTCTGGATTCTGATAGAGGGCCATGAGACATAAAGCTGAGTGCAAAAATGGAGGCTCTAGACCCTTCCAGAGCTGAGATATCGAAACTCAAAATTTCGACCCCCCCCAAAAAATTGACAGTGGTACCAATTTCGTTTTGTTTTTTTTTTCGGGCGAAAAATTAAGTTTCTCTAATGTTCTCAAAACTCTGTATTCTGATAGAGGGCCATGAGACTTAAACCTGAGTGCAAAAATGGAGGCTCTAGACCCTTCCAGAGCTGAGATATCGAAACTCAAAATTTCGACCCCCCTCAAAAAAAACGACAGTGGTACCCCTTACGTTTTTTTTTTTGGGCGAAAAATGAAGTTTCTCCAATCTTCTCAAAACTCTGGATTCTGATAGAGGGCCATGAGACTTAGACCTGAGTGCAAAAATGGAGTCTCTAGACCCTTCCAGAGCTGAGATATTGAGATCCCACGTAGCATTTATGCCATTATAAATATCTCAATATCTCAGCTCTGGAAGGGTCTAGAGCCTCCATTTTTGCACTCAGGTCTAAGTCTCATGGCCCTCTATCAGAATCCAGAGATTGAAGAAGATCAGAGAAACTCAAAATTTTAACCCCCCCCCCCCCCCCCCCAAAAAAAAGTTTCTCCAATCTTCTCAAAACTCTGGATTCTGATAGAGGGCCATGAGACTTAGACTGCAAAAATGTAGTCTCTAGACCCTTCCGTGGGGCGGCAGTGGCTCAGTGGTTCATGTGGGTTGTTCTATGAACCGAAAGGTTGGTGGTTCAATCCTCGGTTCCACCTGACCAAGTGTCGAGGTGTCCATGAGCAAGACACCTAACCCCTAACCTAGCTGCTCCCGACGAGCTGGCTGGCGCCTTGCATGGCTGACACCGCCGTCGGTGTATGAATGAGTGTGTGAATGGGTGAATGTGAGGCAAATGTGAAGCGCTTTGGTGGCCATTAGGTCTATGAAGGCGCTATATAAATGCAGTCCATTTACCATTTACCATTCTTCCAGAGCTGAGATATTGAGATCCATCTGAGATATTTTCATTAGCTATATGTTCAAGCACTTCAGAAATCTATATTCTGCACATGAAAAAGTTTCAAAAATGTATCGGTACTGTGATATATATATATATATATATATATTTTTTTTTTTTTATAAAAGAAATTTCAATCAGCATCACTGAAAATGTGACTTCAGTAATAGGCTTTCAAACCTACTGTCCATTCTCTTTTTTTAAAAAAAAAATCCTGATTTAAAACATGCAATTCTATGGTCGATTTTTAACTTTAATTAATAAGTCCAATCTTTCTATTTTACATAAAAAAATATGAAATACTGGCAAAAATATATACAAAATGTAAATACACCTTAGTATATATATATATATATATATACAGTATATATATATATATATATATATATATATATATATATAATTACTACATGCAGAGCTTTACTGGCATTTGATTGGATGACAAACCTCCAATCTCATGGACTGCAGGCTTTAAACTAGGTGAAATGCTCCAGAAGTTAAAAGAGGGGGGCTGACATGTGATGTCCATTGTAATGGACACAGGGTCTGAATGGGTTAATGGTGTCAAAATTACAAAAATTAAACTGTCACATAGAGAAGAAAAAATACTTCTGGGTAAAATGTTATCCAAGATGCGTTTTGAACAGCCGACATCTTGAGTCAATAGACATCACATTACTGCCATCTAGCGATCAACGGTAAATGTCTTCTTTTGGGAAGAAGCTAGTGTCACAAAGAAAAACATACGAAATGTTAATGACATAATTATGGTATGAAGCCATTTACAGCAATGAAGGGCCTGAACCTGGAGATTACATGTCTAGATACTGGATTAAGTATAATTATTGAGAGACAATAATATTATAAGAGTAATATAATATTATTATCTCTCAGAATTTGAAATTAGAGAATTTCTATGTAAACTTGAAAACCTTTAGAATGTTACAAAGGTATAATCAAAATAAGGAAATAGAAAAAGAAAACATTTTGCTTGTTCGTCATTGAGCACAAAATCTGAAATGTGTTTGCGTTCGATACACAGTAGCAAACCAAACGTTTACCCACTAATGGGATTTCTGTTCTCTAAGTGGTGCTTTTATGAAGTCTACAGTTTGAGGTGTCTTTAGAGACATAAACAAACACTAACAATCAAGTGCATGCTCATTTGATGAGTCATGTCTTTGTTTTCTTTAAATTACTGCTGCAAAAATGAGTCACATCCTTGAATTATCACATTTTTCCTGGTATCGTGTGTTAGCAAATTCCAAATTGATTAACCAATAGCTAAGGACATTCAAGGCCATTTGTGGGATATTGAAAGTAAATGGTATTGAATAGTTACAATTTACACACACACAAAAAGAAGAAAACTGTTCTCCAGCAGCGAATAAAGCCTTCCGTCATCTTGGAAAAGAGGTCTGCTTGAAACATCCATTTCTGCAATTAATCAATTAGATAGTATATTCAGTTCATACCACAGTTTTTTTTTTTTTAATTCATGTCTAGATAATTAAATAAACAAAATAATTTTAAATAATTAATAATATAAATAATACAATATAATATTTATTATTAACAATAATTATTATTATTATTAATAATTAATTAATAATAATAATACATTAAATAATTTCTATTTTTTTGTGTTTCTAATTATTATTATATTGTGCAACAATGCTACAAACACAATTGAGCAATTATCAGTAATTCTTTACATCAAAATTTTTCATTTTAAATACTTGGAGTTTAAGACAATGGCATTTGTGAAGTAATTTGAAATTTGATGTCTGTGCAGATCAGCTCTCCATCAATAGAATATAACTGAAACATCGTAAAAAAAAACTTTCTTATTATAAATTTCTTTACAATTGTGCTGAGGGTGTATTTAAATGCAAGAGTTGATCGGTAACAAGGACGTAGTAAAAAAAAAAGGCGGGGGGGGGGGTGGGGTGGGGGTAATATCAATAAGAATCATAAGTTTATAGAGTGACTCTGAAAACTGGAAATGAAACACTAATTTACAGCACAGATACTTTTCCACTTACGTCTTTAATGGACTTGAAAGTACTTTCATTAAACACTCCACATATTTTATTACACAGACATTAAACACTTTCACAGAAACGAAACACTTACTAGACCTGTATTATAAAGTCTCTGCATGTCTATAAAGACCTCAAGCCAAAACCATTTTGACTGTGCAAACGTGTCTTCAATATCACTCATTTGATACCAAGAGGGGAAAAGACACATATGTTTTTCTTCAGGCTTTGCATAGTGTCCACAAAACAAACAATATCTGTGTCCCAGTATTTGACGCATCAAAAACGCATGATTGAGCAGCATGTTGGTGTGCTGGAGGCAGGAGCAGTTTGTGTTGTCTTAAGGAGAAGTGGTATATTTACGATGACGTCTGGCCGTCAGGGTTCACTGTCTCTGCCTGTGGCTGTTTCTCTGGAACAATCGTCTCAGTGTCTCTTTGCTGCTCTGCCAACATGTCATTCAACTTCATGTTCAGCAAAGGGTTGTGAAACTCTGGTGCCGCCTGCTGGTTATAAAGAAACATGATGGACAATGAAGAGACAAGTAGGCTAAAGAACAATTCAGCTCTCAGACTCACCCCAGGTCCTCCTCTCTTTCTTAAATAAACTCCCTCTGCAAGCAGTGCTTTTGCTGTCTCTTCAAACAGAAGCTCAGGTTTGACATCCCCTCTGCTTTCTAATTCACTGTACTTCATCACAAACCTGAATGATGAAGTGCACAACAACTAAATTAAATGGCATTGCTCGGTGTACAATAAAAATAGGTTTAATTTCCCCATTATAAAACTTACCTCTGACATGAAGAAACAAAGTTGGGCTTGAGGAGCTCAAAAGCTCTGGGTCCATTACCATAAACCTCAAAGAACTTCCTACAATCACATAAAAAAAGGCATGAAGATTTACTGTACAGGTTCCGGCAAGCACGCAAGTTATCATCATCTAATGGGACGTGATTCGAAAATGGGCTTTTTTTCCGAAAAGGGTCTGACAGCAGTAAAATATGGGACCTTGTTAATATAATTTTAAGTTATATGTAGACTACCGTTCAAGGGTTTGGTAAGATTGTTTGGGTTTATGAAAGTCTTTTAGGCTACATTTATTTGATAAGAAATACAGCAATATTGTGGAATATTATTATACTTATACTATAATATCATTGAAGGTGAACCCATCTCCATCACTGGTCAATTCAAACTTCTTGGAATACACATTGGCAATAACCTTAAACGGAAAATCAACACAGATCATATCTACAATAAAGCCCAGCAAAGACTTTTTCATCTCCGACAGCTCAAGAAGTTCAGAGTAAGGTCTCATCTTCTGCTTCGCTTCTACATGGCCATCTTCGAAAGCATCCTCACCACATCCCTCACAGTCTGGTTTGGCAGTCTTGACTCACTTTCCCGGAAGAAACTACAGCGTATCAACAACAGAGCATCTAAAGTCATCGGTTCACCACTACAATCCATCGAATCACTCTACCACAAACGGACACTACGTAGAGCTCACAAGATAATTGCTGATACCTCTCACCCTGCACACAATGCCTTCCAGTAACTGCCCTCTGGGAGGCGTTACAGGACTATCACCGCTAGGACAACTTGTTTTAAAAACAGCTTCTTTCCGAAAGCAATCCACATTTTGAACTCTGAACGCTGAGGACTGGATTAAGCATGACCCCTTACGCCTATGTATGTTTTGTGTTTTGTCCGTATGTGTATATGTATGGTATTGTATTACATATGTTTAATGTTCAATGTTAATGTATTTTCTGGAACCTGCACCAAAGAAATGAGCTGTACTGAAAACAAATTCCACCGGCCTGGCTGTGTGGTCATTCAATTAAACCAATCAATCAATCAATCAATACTTTAAAGCGACAATTCTATTTTAATATGTTTTTTAAATTTAATTTATTCCTGTGATGGCAAAGCTGAATTTTCAGCTTCATTACTCTAGTCTTCAGTGTCATATGATCCTTCAGAAATCATTTTAATATATTATCATGTACTTGGTGCTATTTTGTATTATCATCATAAATCAATATTGAAAACAGTTGTGCTGCTTGATATTTTTTCAGGATTCTTTGATGAACAGAAAGTTAAAAAAACAGCATTTAATATAAATCTTTTGACATAAGACATTAAATATATGTCTTTTTGTGAGAAAATATAATAAATTCATCAACAGAGACGGCACAAACATTAATAGCTGGGGGGGGGGGGATATAAAGTACAAATGAAGGGCACAAAGTGACCATAACTGTATGTTCACACCGCCGCCGACTTGAATGTCAAAGAAGCTCTGGCTGCCCTGTCAAGGACGCTTGTCAAAAAGTACGGGGAAGATTGTTGACGCCATGACGTTGCAGGGAGAATAGAAGTGTCACAACATGAAATGTAATTTTTCAAATTGAATGATTTCAAATGAAAAAAAAAAAAAAAAAAAAAAAAAAAAACCCAAGCAATACGTTGAAGAAACCTTTTATGACAGCATTTTTATAACTATTAATTATTTGGTCACATGTGGTCGGAAAAAAAAAAATTAGTTAGCTATTATTTGCATTAGGTTACATTAGGCTATAAATGTAATTGGTCAAATTGGTGTCACTCTGAGCAAATGAATTGCATTCCCACTTTAAAACGAGTGTTAGCAAAAGACGTCAAGTCATAAATCATAGGAAACCTGTAGGCAACCCAGCAAAGCGATGATTAACTACTGTCTATGTTAACTTCTCTTACAATTTTTTTCTCGGAACTATTGTTTTGGTAGGAACGAAAGTTTACATCGTATGTTTCTCCGGAATCAGCCTGCGCGAAGGACGTCTATAATCTGATTGGTTGCTGGAGTTTTGCAGCCGAACTGCGTCATAGCAGAGAATGTCTATTTGAAGAGAATTGGCACTGGCTGGTTACTTTCGGGTTCTGGACTGGCTGCAGCCATGCGGGGGCGCTCGCGGTCGAGTGCAGAATGAATGGGTGTCAATGGGGTTTCATCCCCAGAAATCCACTTTTCTCAGGATGTAATTTTTTGTCAAGTAATTTGAAAGTTGCATTCAAAAGGGAGGGCTAAGATAATACACTCAGCTAAAAAATTGCATTTTTAAGTTCACTTATCTGTTCTAAAAATCCATTCAAAAATGTGATGACGTCACACAATAGCAGAATGCTAGCGTGTTCCGGCCAACAACGGCCTAACCTGTAAGAAATCAAAAGGACATAAGTACTCGTTCATTCGACTTTTGGCCTATAATCTATATTGAACTTGCGTAATCAACAATAAAATATATGTTAATTTAACGACAAGCAGGTGAAAGAGACACTTTTAGCAGTTTAGCCCCATAGACTCCCATTCATTCTGCTCTCGCCCGCGATCACCTCTAGTGGAATTCTAATGGAACTGCAACCAGGATGATGCACAATGGGGCTAATAGGCAGTGCCAAGGCTCTCCGTTAGACGTGCTCTGGTCATAGCTCATTACCATAAAATTGAGCTTCCCTCAACTTTCTGATTGACGCTCAAAACGCGACGCCGAATGGATTTGACGCTCCTTGAAGCAGCAAAAAAGCTAGCTTCCTTTGAAAATGAATGACTTCCAGCCAATTTGGAAGCTCAAAACGGCGGCTGTGTAAACGTACAGTTAGATATTGTATATGACCATGTGGAGAGCAATACTGCTGAAAGCAAATATTTTTAATTAAGTTACTAAGATAGACGTTTTGGACGGATTTGTTTGGACTTACGCTCGTATTTCATCCTCCTTGTATAAGATTTCAGGAACAGTGTCTTCAGCATGTTTTTTCAGTGGTCTCACAGGTTTCTCGTAGAGTGGCTCTCTCTTAGGAGGAAAAGCAGCATACACATCAAACCAGATGGGCTTTTCCTCCTGCTTGATGACTCCAGCTCGCATTAAATCACGAACCCTTTTCAAACAGAACCACAATGAGAACTCGAACAAACGTTACACACATAGTTAGGAATGACGTGCAACACATGCAAAATACATAACACTGCTCTGCTCAAGGTGTCAAAGTTTTTACTGCCAAAAGCAACCACTAACGTTACACCACACAAGATGTCTTAGTTTCATAATTTCTTGTAATTATAAAATGATTTTACTTAGTGCACTTTCATATTACATTATACATTTGAAAGTAAACCGATCTCCTATGTTTAAACACATTTGTTTTCATTAACGTTAACCTTGAAATGATCTCAAAAAGCATGCTGTCACTAATGCTTACCGGGTAAATACAGTCCCGAATTTCTCAAGTCGACTTCCAGCCATAATGTCTATATGATAATAGAAATTTAATTATATCAATCTATAAAACAGAAACGAGATGAAAAAGACGGTTAAAAAATACCAGAAATACTCTCTGCTGCAGCATGGATACACTACTTCCGGTGTTATTACGGATACCCATCATAGACAAACTACAAGGAGGCGAATAAAAAAAGAAAACTACCGTCTTAGTAGTACAAACTTGACTTTATTATAAGATGCAATATTTACCATAAACATCCATTTACAACTTTATACAACACTTAACACTGTAAGAGGTGATTATAAGAAAGCATGAGCCAAAGGTTTGACAATAAACACAGTGAATACAGGTAGCCTCATGGTTTAAACTAATTATTATTATTATTTTAATAATACAGAGAATTCAAGTCTACAAACAATTGAGACATTAAGACATGGTTTAAACTGAAAATGTGAAGCTAAGAATAGACAAACAAAGTGAAACCCAAGGGGGGAAAATAGTACATTTTTAAATCACTGATTATATAAGCATTTGTACATGCAAATTTTGATTGACCAACATTTTGGTTCAAACTAAGGGTCAGATGTTCTTGTGATTTTTGAAGCCCACAACAGAGGAGATACCTATTGTTTTATTGAGCATGGCAAATGTAGAATCTAAAAGATTTGTTAATGTAATTAGTATAGCCATAAAAGCACTACTCAATGACTATTGACTATATATGACTATAATAACAAAGTGCAGGTCAGTCTTCCCAAAAACAGGTAAAAAATACATTAAAAAATAGTTTATTTACAAGTAGGAAATAAAATGCTTTCTATAATTAGAACTGTACATTCCACAATTAACACATTTCTTCTAATTTTTGTGTGTTTCCAGTGTATATTGGTGATTTTTATTTGACTCCTTCCTCTTAGTTAAGAGAGATTTTGGAAGCTGTTTGAAAATAAAGAGATTAAAATAACCCCCTTTTTGGTGTGTTTGGATATTGAAAAGATCAAGATGGTATAATCTTGTATAATTTTTTCTATTTGAAAGACTGAAGTGATAGTGTTTTGGCCCTCCTTTTTGATGCCGAGTTAAAGTTTGATAAGGATATAAATTCAGTGGTTATAGATGTGGCTTCTTCCAATTAAGGAATATAGAGAAATTTAACCCCTTTTGTCTTAATGATTTGGGAGAACTAGCATTCCTTCATTGGCTTCCATTCAAATTTAGGATAAAGTATAAGATGTTATTATTTGTTTTTAAGGGCTTAAATGGGATGGTACCAACGTGTTGTTTTTAAATGTGCTATATTAATAAATATGATTGATTGATTGATTGATTGATGAGTGATCTCCACCACTACGATCCAAAGATGTCCTCATGGTAACGCTTTTCATTCTGTGAACAAAAAGCATAACCATCTAAAATTATTGACCATATATCATTACAGACTGTAAGTCTAAAATACTGTAAGACATTATTATCTGAAGCAGCTATAAAATGTGTCAACATGCTGAAGGTTCACCTTGAGCCTTGACAGATATTCCTCAGCCTGAGTAAGAGTGATACCCAGCCGGCGGACTAAGATTTCCTGGATAGTGGCGGCCACATCGTGAGCCATGTTTATGCCTCCACAGATGTATAGATGTCCTGGATTATGGTGCAGAACCTCAAAGACCTTGTCATTTAATTGCTCTCGCAAGATATCTTGGACATAAACCTGGACCAAAAACAAATACAGAATGTCTATAAGCAAAGACCAGAGAATGTTAACAGCCATTTAGAATCATTTTTTAGATCTGAGATTCTGAGTAAAAGTAATTATTCATATTTTGCGTCATCAACATCAGCAAAAAGACCAGAGGTGTAAAGTCCAGGGGTCAGAAAGTAAAAGTCCTGCCGTATGTTTATTCCACCCATGAACTCAGTCAGCTGATTTCAATGATTTTACTGATCTCCTGGCTGAAAAACTGTAATAATTAGCAAATCCAGGTGATTGGAACAACCTGGGTTGCATTTCCCAAAAGCATTGTAAGTTGATCGTAGAGACCACTGGTGGCAACTTAAGCTTACGATGCTTTTGGGAAACCCAGCCCTGGACTGAACCTGGACTTTACACCTCTGAAAAAGACATACTATATGGCATCCATTTCAAAAGCAAAATTTTAGACTGACAAATTATAACAATAAATAATAAAAATAAAATCAATATTATTATTATAGATTATAATTGGAATACTTAATAGAAATCACTCTACCTTGGGTTTTCCAGTCTGCCTAGAATAAGCTGTTGTGATATTGCTTAGAATGCCATTATCTCTCATGTCCAGAGTCTCCTCTTTGTAAAGATGATCAGTATCTGAATCCCGACAACCGAACACAAGTGTCATCGGACTCCCTTTCAGACCTTGGAGAAATAACAACTTGAGGGTCAAGTTCAACAACTTGAGGTAAGCCCATTTCAGTGGATTTTTTTAAACGACTTGAATGTAAAATTCAATACCTGTTTTTTTCATGTCATAGAATCGCTGTTGCCAAAAGCCACGGAAGGGAGCAATACCGCTCCCAGCTCCAACAAGTATGCAGGGCGCACTAGGGTCGGAGGGAAGGTGGAACCCGTCAGAGCTGTAATTGTTGGAAAAGTTAGTTAATTATGATCAGGGATGACATTGGGCTGCATTTCTCTCTCAGGAACATCTTGAGAATGTAAAAAAAGGAAAGGTACCTATGGACACAACATGGCACCATGTGTCCTTCTTCGATGGTATTGAGCCAGGCACTGCAGAGACCAAAATGCTGCGGACCTTTTCCTTCTAAACAGGGCAGGTCATATGACAACATCAAATACATTTACTCAATGATTCTAGAAGTTATACGTCTAGGAAGTTCCACTGTTCAGGTATCAACTAATAAATGTTCAGAGAATCATTGGGAATATGTTTTACTCTACCCTGTGTGTGATAGCTGACCACTGCCACAGTGAGATGGAGCTCCTGAGGGTGGAGGTCTGGGGAGGAGCTGATTGAGTAAAGGCGTGGCTTCAGTAGAGGCAGCTGGCTGAGGAGAAATTCAGCAGAAAGCTCCACAGAGGAAAACTCCTCTAGCACCTCAAGGAATGTAGGTTTGTGGAACTCCTTCCATATTGTGTAAACCTTGAGGTCCTGTAGAAGAGAAATGTCTTGGTATATATTTAGCTAATAAACTCCATTGAAAACAATTCATGATAATTGCACACAATAGAAATTTTTCATGAATGATGAGCATTAGTGTTCATGAGCCCATTCTTTTGTAAATCGTCGCATTCAATAGGCTATAATGAGACAGTTATGAAAGAATTTGTGTTTCATTAAGCAGGTTCACGAAGACACTTTTAGCATTCTACTTTGGATTTTTCAGCATGAATAATTAATTTACACAAGACATTATATATTACTGTATATTGCCTTTAAAATGCAATATTAAACTGGTTCCAAATCTTTTGAACTTAATTTGAACTGAATGACATTCAGTGACTGTTAACAGTTCTCCCACGTGCATTCGGGATGGCGTTCTAACGATTGACGAGTAGGCTTTTTTTTAGCAAATCAAAAACACACAACAAAACCAGTGTGGTTCAATTCCCATGTTAATGGTTAAAATGAGTCTAAAATCATTTTTTATTGAATCAACCAAAGTGTGACCAGTATAGTCTGATACTGATATAACGAATGAGTCAAATGAATTTGTTCTTTTTTTAGTGAATCAAAAACACAGAACCAGTATAGTCCAGTTCCAGAAAAAAACACTCCTACTGGGGTCCGTGTATTTTTTCATTCATTCATTATTCTATTTCGGAATGAAAGATGAAATTTAAAAAAGGGTGCATCTTGTTTTTTGCAGAAATGGCTGTATTTTGTTTTCTTAATGTATTGTTGTCATCAAATAATAGTATTAGAAAATTGGACGACACTATCGTTTTTTAATTTTTAACATTTATATGTATGTTTTATTGTATTTCATTTGATTCAGAGCCGGCAACACTTTTTTTTGCCATGTTCAATATTCTCCCCACCACTTTTTAAAACACCTTCGTGGTGTGGTTTTAAAATTCTAAACATTAATTATTGAGTTGGGTCAACTTAATTTTGGAAAATTTTATACTAAATATGAATTATTGAGTTTGGCCAACTCAATTTTGAACAATTTAAATTGGGCCAACTCAATTCTGGAATATTTTAATTCTAAATATTAATTATTGAGTTAGGCCAAATTACTTGAGCTGAGGCAACTTAATTTTGGAAAATTTAATTATAAATTTTTGAGTTGGGCCAACTTAATTTTATTGAGTTGGGGCAACTTAAAGCAGTAGTTCACTTTTAAAAAAAAAACTTTTGCTGATAATTTACTCACCCCCATGTCATCCAAGATATCCATGTCATTCTTTCTTCAGTCGAAAATACTTTCAAGCCGAAATCGTGTTTTTTCGTTTTTAAAAATAAAAGTGCCATTTTCTCGTTTCTGCTTATTTCATTTCAAATTGAAAATCAAATGATCTGATGATACACAGACCTGTAAATGTGCCTTTCATAAGGATTTATGTATTATGAAAATAATATATTTCTTTCCTCTATATTTATCTCCTAAAGTTACTAAAATACCCTCAAAGTTACCAAGTTGTTCAATTCTGTGCAATTCTCATCTTTAGTTCTGAAACAAAAAATGACTTACTGTTGCTAGTGCTAAGAGGCGCTGCCTGTGATCTTCCTGCGTTGCCATCTTTGAGAGTTTGCGGAGGAAGCTTTGTGAGGGTGGGCTGGTGACATCAAGATAGTAGGTAAGAGATTGAACAAGGGGGCATGGTGGTATTCGTTCATCTCTCTGCCACCTTTCACCATCTGCAAGACAACATTATTAGGTATCATCATGTTATTATATGTAAGACTTCTATGTAATTAGGTTATATGGTTCAGTACCAGGGTAGGAATCATTGAGGAATTCCAAGCGAAGGCTCTGGTTGATAGGAGGGTCACTGGGCAGATGCTTTAGGATGCCAGCTACTAATTCAGGTGAGTTCCCAGGGAAAATCCTCACATGGTCTCCAGGGGCAAAGTTTAAGGGCTCAGTGTTCCCATCCATCTCCAGCACCACCAATATTGTAGACTGACTGAGATCACGTAAAAATAAATACTGTTAAATATTGTGTGAGAAAACAAGGCACACAACATAAGGCACCCGTTTCAGAAAAAAATACAAGCTTATAATAATAATAAAAATTAATAAAACTATTATAATAATAAAACACAGATACACAAATATAAGTTGGTTTAAGAGCAAACCTTGACTCCGGGCTCTGTAGATTCTGCCTTCTCTTCAGCTTCATGGGAACCACAGCTTTAGAATGGAGAGCTGATAGAGCTGTAAAACCAACCCAAATAATAATCAATCACTGCAGAAATTTTGCAAATCTGTTAATAACATGATTGCTAAATGGCATATTTAAAGGAGTAGTTCACTTTAAAAAAAACAAAAAACTTTTGCAGATAATTTACTCACCCCCATGTCATCCAAGCTGCCCATGTCTTTCTTTCTTCAGTCGAAAAGAAATTAAGGATTTTGATGAAAACATTCCAGGATTTTCTCCATATAATGGACTTCACTCTTCTGTTCAGACTCGTTCATCAAAACGAACATTTGGTTTTTTTTAGAGTTTTTTTCAAGTCATTTGGTTCATTCAACGAAAGAAAAGACTCGAAAAAAAGATTTGTTCATTTTGATGAACAAGTTCGAACAGGAGAGTCACGAACACACATCACAGAACAGAGCAAGGCGAGCATTTGTGCTTATAAAACTTTTTTATTTATTTTTTAAATGACCGATCGTTTTGCTTGATAAGACCCTTATTCATCGTCTAGTGACGTTTAAAGCCATTTGAAGCTGCACTGAAACTCTCATTTGGACCCAATGAAGTCCATCATATGGAGAAAATCCTGGAATGTTTTCATCAAAAATCATAATTTATTTTCGACTGAAGAAAGAAATACATGGACATCTTGGATGACATGGGAGTGAGTAAATTATCAGCAAAAGGTTTTTTTTTTTTAAAGTGAACTGCTCCTTAAAATCCAAAATGTCACTAAGCATTTCCATATTCTTACATAATATTGCACTGTAAATAATTCTGTTATGCAACATTTAAAAAAAAAAAGAAAAATGGCAAGAATATTCTCAATATAGCATTTTGGTTTAGTTTTTTAATCACTTACACAGGTTTCGTCAAGCTTTGCCCATAATTTTCCCTTGATTTTTCTTTCAAATAAATAAAATTGTATATTAAATGCACCTGCGATTTGGTCAAGTGTACAGCTGTCATTCTGAACTCTGTGCCTCTGCGGATCCCAGGAATCTGCCAGACCATCGCTGCCTGGAAGCTGCCCTTGAATGTTAAACGCCTTGCATGCATCCTTTACATACAGAAAACAAACATCTCATGATTCATTTTACCGTTCACCAAAGTACAGAAAACAAAGGATGCTCAATGGTTATTTTATTATTTATATTTCTTCTTATATTCTTTTATTTAGACCTTAAAGGCTGTGCAAGCCCAGGCTGAGAAAGCTTCCTCCTGTCCATTCAACTCATCTCCCTCTCCTGTGGGGGACACGCGGATGGCTCCCAGTGCCGCAAGCTTATCATCCACTGCATGGGCAAACCCACAGAAGTGGGAGTACGAACGAGAGCCGAGACCAAACACACAGAACCTGTGTGAGGGAAAGAAACAATTTAAACAATATATTCTACACAGGAGTGGAGAGAAAATACATTTAGAGGATTTTAAATACTGACCTGACTTTGTTTCTGAGGCTTTTCAGAGTAAAAAGCTGCTTCTTGAAACTCTGAGAAGAAAGAAAGAATCACATTCTAGTTATCAAACATCTTTTGTGGTTATTGTACAACGAATCATTCCAAAAGCAAATGCCTTTGTGAAGACCTTTTCATTTGGATTCTGCATTATTTTTTTGTGATAATGTTTTTTATTATTATTATTAAAATACAACAGGTCACGGTGCATAAATATATCCACACCTCTCCATTTCCTGGACAGTCTCCATTGCCGAAGGTGCTGGTGACAACAATTAACAGACTTTCCTTATCAAGGTCACTGAAGTTGTAGTCCTCCATGCAAACAACCTGTATAAATAACACGTTTCACATATGTATGTTTTAACTAAAAAGTCAATGTCAAATCTTAGTGTTTAATCGAACAGTATTCATTTTTTACATATAGCATCTTAAAAAAAATCAAAGCTTTTAATGTTTATATGTCTATGTGATTTTAATATGCTTTAAGACAAACCATGTGCAAATGCATAAGTCAACACCATTGCTGAGTATTTTCTCTTTAAAACTGCAGTGAACCAAAGACAGTCTCAAAAACATGGTGTTTCTGACATCACAAACTACCTAGTAACCAATCACGCCAATATGTGATCATCAACAAGTGGATCTCTGAGCTGGTGTGAGTGGATTATTTGCATATTCATAGAACCGTGTGAAGTAAATGTTACATTCAAGCTATTTTAAATATGTCATTTTGGTGATCAAAGATGAGTTAAGGGATACAATTATTGACTACAGGGGGACTTTTTATTAAAAAAAAAGTAAAATGGGGTAATTTCCACCTTAGAGTGGGATATTGTTATGAATGTGCCACATATGCCGCAAGTGTTGGTAATGGTACTCAATTTGAGTAGCAGAACAATAAGTTAAAAATGAATCGGGGGTTATGGTCCTCTTACCATGGAGCTGAAGGCACAGTTCATCATGGCATTTAGTTTCTTGGCAAAAGTCTGTGATTTCCCTGTTTCTGTGGCGTAGAGAATGGTGCAACGCACCCTCTTGGCCAGAACTGATTTAATGAGTGTCTGAGAGAAGAGCACTACTCTAAAAGAAAGGAAAGAAAACAAGAATTTTAGCTCTACTGGCTGCTCACCAAATGTTCACAGCTAACCTTTCAAATATTCATTACATTGTTGCAGACAGATTTTTGTTGAGAGAACAAAACTGGGTTGTTCAGGTTGAGGAAGTGTGAATATGATATTGTGGTACCTGATCAATCCTTTGAAGCTGATTGTACACCTCCTCCATCTCCTCTTATCCTTCCACTTGTATGTCAACCACGGATCAGGCTTTAAGGCAAGAACATCCCAAAATTTAGATTTTCCCAAAACATCAATTTCCCAAAACATCATACTTCAGCTCGAGAATATTCCAGCAATGCAGCTTTATGATGAATGCACAATAGATGCAGGATGATACCTGATAGTAGAAAAAGGGTGACAGGATGTAGTTCAGCATTTCCTGGTGATACACAGGAGTTAAGGATCCAGACATTGGCGGCACCAGCCAGACCCAATCGGCTGGACAGCCTCCACGCAGACGCACTTCCATTTCCATGTGCTGCATGAAGGATTCTGATGCAGAATGGTGGTCAGTTATGGTGACCTTATTTTTCTGTAAGTCGGGACAAAAAGGTCAAAAAACTGTGGATAAACATTTAACAAGAGGTCAAATTACATCTTAACCCATATATTGACTTTCCAGTGGGATGTGCATAAACTTTGATGTGCATAAATGTGAATAATTTCCCATACAATTTCCCAATTATTTTTTTTAAATATTTATTTAATACTAATGTAACACATTAGAATGTTATCCACCTCTATATAGGTCTTCTATTAATTTAATTTGACTAAAATATTTTACATTAAGATTTAGATCCTCACACATATGTCCTAAAGAACATAAATATTAGTATTATTTATTTTTTAATAAATAATAAATAATAATTATAATTTAAAAAAAATCTTTTGTAACTATTTCATGTTTTGACAAATTGGCAGTGCTGGATTTATTCCTTACAAATTGTTGTTGGTTAATGACTCCAAATTACATGACAAAAATTGTAGGTAGTTACGTAATCCATATAACCTGACTACTTTGTGATTACTTTTGACCTAACTTGTTCATCACATTAATTTGATAATCCTAATTTATTATCTTAAAATCGTAGGTGGTACTTCAGGTATTTAGGTCAAAGAGGTTCAGCTGACAAATAGGTTGGGGAATCCATGGACTGCATGTAAATATGAAATTACATGATTTGTGCATTTCCATGGCCCTCATTTATCAAAAGTGCGTACACCAAATTTCCAGCGTACACCCAAAACCACGGTGACTTTGAGATTTATCAATATGGACGTTGGCGTACGGCGCGCTCAAATCCTACACCAGCTCAGGAGGTGGTGTACGCAATTATTAATGTGAATGAATGGTACTGTACTCCACATCACATCACATCACATCATCATCATCACTATTGTACACTCCAATAAATGTTACATGTGAATCTTGAATGCTAATTCAAAAGACCTGTTGTAAAATAATGCATTGTGATAGGTAATTTCGGCATCACGTCAGAGAAGTTTCTCTTCTTTGCCGTCTTCCGTAAAATGAGGGCATGGGGGGAGCGGAGACTTGAATATTTAGGGGCGTGTTATTCTAATGACGATCGTTTTCAGCCGCGGGATTTATCAAGGGCAGACATTGCGTACACCTGGATTTCAAAGGTACGCACAGCTTCATAAATCAAGCCTTTCAAAGACAGTAAACATGGTAAATGACTCACTGAGTGATAATTCAAATAATAATTAATGTGTCCGTTTAGCTGATTAGATTAGAGAATAATTCTTAAAGAAATAAATGATTTCTGTAAATCCAGAGATCAAATGCTGTGTGGGTCTCGGTTTTCAGTTATATTGTCACATGAGTCACAAACCAGTCAGGTTTAGGGGCCATTTATACAATATAATATTCAACTTGGTCTTTCATTTACATTCATAAATTGATGTTTTGTGGGCCTGAAAACGTAACATTTGAATTCAAAGTGCAAGTTTTTGAAACCGTTGTTGTCTCTCGAATTTGTAAAAAAAGTGAGGTCATGTCCATGCATATTACATGTTCAGTCTATAGTGTTTCTTTAAGTGACATCACCAACTACTGCACTGGGATGAATATAGGGTTTTAGTCGTTTTTGCAGAAAGTGAAAAACAATGAAAAACGTGAAAAACAAAGGAAAATCTTTTCCCATTTTTAATACATCATTGTCATGTAAGTTTCCATACAATTTCATATGAAATAGCCACCATTTAAAATACAGTAGTCAACATTTGAAGTGGATCAAAAAAGTTCTAAGACAAGAACGGGTATTGTTCAAAATTCATGTATAACTTTGATGAAAGGTTTTGATCCACTTCAAATGTTGACTACTGTAGTTAGGTTTCCTCATGAAATCGTGAAAATCCTCTTGTCTCTCACCAATGTTTTAGACTTATTTGCTTTATTTACCTGAAAACTATGCATCACTGCGACATTGATGGCCACCAAGGCCTGGTCCTTCCATAGCGAGGACAGTTTTTGCGTCTCCAAGCCCATTCGGCGGCCAACCCGCTGTAGGACATAATAAAGTGATAGAAAATCAGTATCAAAGATCCTCTAGGTCTAAACTTTCTCTTCTTGACTGTAAATATTTTAAGCAGTAAGAAATGTAGTAGCACCTCAAGAACATTGTAGCGTTGGGAATCACAGAAGTCCCTCACTCCAATCTCAGTGCCCATGTACCAACCGTTAAAAGGACATGCTGGGAATTCAAGACCACCAATCTCCAGTAACATGTTGGACACTGCAGGCAACGTATACCATCGGAGGTTCAAATCCTTAAACCACTCGTATCTGAAGAAGTGAATTAAACCATCCAATTTTAATGGCATGCGCATATATTTTAGCTACCAGTTCAAACAAACCCTTGACCATGTTACTAAATGCAATATTTCAGTTTTTATCCATTTTGCTGACACAAATCCATAACACTTCTAGGTCTGCATGATTGCACCATTATTGGAGCTCTACAAACAGCACTTCAGTCAAATTCACAAGGTAAACTAATTAGGTAGCTCTCTAATGTGAAGTGTTGGAGTGAGTCTGGATTGACTTTAAGCCTCACTGGTTAAACTCATTTGTTAGGTCTGGATGAAAGAATGTGGCATAGAGACAGGCTGTTTTAGGATTGAATGGCTTTGCCACTCTAGTCTGATCTTTAAGTGCCTAGGAGCATTTGTTTTTTTAAAGGTCCACTACGAGCTCTTAAAAGGAAAAGCCTTGCATAATTTTCTGTTCAAG
This sequence comes from Pimephales promelas, assembly GCF_988280905.1. Classification (NCBI taxonomy): domain Eukaryota; kingdom Metazoa; phylum Chordata; class Actinopteri; order Cypriniformes; family Leuciscidae; genus Pimephales; species Pimephales promelas. The sequence goes on from NC_142784.1 coordinate 18,809,927, forward strand.
AAGCAAACAGATTTGTTGCAGAATCAAGTGGAATGCAAGTCATCTCAGTAAAGAGCTCTGGTGGTCTGTGTAAACTACATCGCCCTCAAATTTAGACAAGCTACAAGACCGAAAGTCTGACTTTGAGTCTTTGTACTAGAACCCTTGAACCCATGTTTTCACTTACTGTGGGTGCTCCATGGGAACTTCCAAAATTAAATGCTGGGGAATTTCAAATAACTGAGGGTCCTCTCCATTAGCTTGCAGCACCAGTGGAAGCACATCAAACAGACCGTACTTTGGTGTCCACCCAAGCTGGATGCACATCTGTTAAATATGGGTATTGACAAGACATCAATGTGGTCTATATTACAAATAGATCTTTTATAACTGTAACAACGTTTTTATGGCCTCATATTAAATGAAAGACTAAAACGAATATTTGTATTTGGTAGTATTCAGACAGACAGATACTGCAGAAAGATATTCTAAAAAAGGTATTGCAAAGAGAGAAAATATCTATTATAAAAGAAAATAGACTGGTATCTACCTCTGTGAAGTCAACACTGGCGGGATCTCCTATTATTGTACCATCTGTAATCTTATAGCCAGCGTATCGTATGAGCTGACTATTCCACACGCGGAAATCATGTTGACCATCAGTTCTTTGAGGAAACACAGTGATGACAGACCTGTGAAAAGAAATCTCTTTATTGTGACGGCATCGCATCAAGTTTACAAAGACAATGAAGATGGAAGATGGGCTCAAGTAACACATTCTTGGGTTTACCTCAGGTTGCCTCCATTGGTAGCAAACTGAATATGATCGCACAACATCTGAAACATGTCTTCAGTAGTTCTGCATTCGCGTGCATCAAACAGCTGGACAGAAAAACATACGATCATGTAAATAGAACTCCAGTATACCATAACACATATGATACATGTTTTAGTCCAAACTAGAGAAACTACCTGCAAATTAGCCCACTGAATTCTGCCAATGCATCTCGGTGCATTTCTCCATGCTTGCTTAGCCCCGAATTCCAGTTCTTTTGTGGTGAGTTGATATGACCCAGTAGCATCTATTTCCCTCGCGACTTCCTCCACACGAGACAGGTGCTCCTCAATTTTTGAGCTGAATAACAGATGTAATTCAGTCATATAGCCTACCCAGTTCACTCTTCCGAATTAAGCAAGTTCATGGTCTGCTTTATTATGGCATTAAATGAAATGGGGGGAAAAAACCAAGAACGTAACCACTTATTCAGTATTAGAGTGGACTAACGGTCAAATATTAACCCACTGTGACCTTATAGGTTCTTACTTTTTAATTGACTTGTAGTACTGATTGATGAAGTCAATAGCTTGCATGAGGATGTCATCAGAGTCTGGCAGGGTGGAGGAAGGACAGCGCATCAGAGCCTTTGGAGTCATGATAGAGCCTTCACAGACATTGGACATGCAAACCTGGCTCTAAAGATAAGGAGGAGGAAGTTCAAATTTATCCTGTAGCCATTAGCAAAATAACTTTAAAATGAGACTCTATAAAAGCAGGCAATGAGAAACTTTACACACATGCAGTAAAAATAGAACTAAACTATTTCAGTGGGACGGGCTCATAAATGTGTTCACCTTAACTGCTCTGTGATGTAACGTATCCCGATGGCTCAAACCATCCTGGTAGTTCTTCACTTGCTTGGAAAATGGGCATCGATTTACTTTGTTCTCCCATTGCTAGACAAACCAACAGAACTTTAGGATATTGCATTTCATTTGTGACATGCATTTTATGTCAGCTGAAGTTTTGCTCACCATGTTTGGCTTAATCTGGTGGAGTATAACATCCTTCTTGTCTTTAGAGGCTTTAGTGGCATGGTTCCCCATTTCTCCTTGAAATAGTGAACTGAAAATCAGTTAAATCAGTAAATGTTGAAGTACAGTTTTTGATAATTAATGCATTCTATTTTGATGTGAAATGTTGCATTTTTTGAAATATTTTTTTTTATAATCATAAAAAATATATTAATTTTAATGTAAAAAAAAATAGAATAGCTCATAAATCTCATAGCATCAAAATTATAATGCAAAGTACCATTAACATCTTTAGAAATTCTAAATACTAATAAAAAAATATGGTGGCTAAGCATATTTCATACTGAATTCATATTCACTTATCACCTGCTCCTCCTGGTCTTTTTTTATATTTTGCCAAGGTATATTGTCTATACCCAAAAATATTTCAGCTCCTTCCAAACTTATTTTAATTTTCTCTGTTTGAGTTGGTCTGTACATTTAATTACAAAAGCAATCAACAAACCCCATTCATTGTTTTTTTTTTGTTGTTGTTTTTTTTGCATCCCCTCCAGAAAAACTTTGTGAGTTTTTCTAGATCGTTTCTTGATCAGAACGCCTGGTATCACTCCGTTTCCTTTTTCTCTCACCCAAAATCTTTCTTCATTCACTATTTTCTTGCACACATTGTCAATTTAAAATGCTTTTTTTTTGTTTTGTTATTCTGTTTTATATATTATTAGCAGGCTTCCGTCTCTCAAAATCTTAGCCATATCTATTTCTAACTTTTTCTTCTTTCTTTTTTAGATAACAGTATTGGACTAAGTTTAACATGCTCATCATCTTCTTTAAATCTTTTTGCGGACAACCAATCTTCATCCGAGCCGTTTCCTTCTAATCCCCGTTTACTGGATTGGCTTGCTACCAGGTTCCCTTCATTTCATCCATTTTCTCTTTTTTCTTGTTTTTTCTTTCCCACTACCTACAATACTAAATTCCAATCATTAAACTCCATTTCATCTTCATTAACTACATCAGAAGTTATCTCAATCCAGTCACCGTTAAGACGATAAGATAGTAGTTGCTTTTACTGTTTCAGTTATCAAAAAGGAAAAGGATCAGTGAAGAGTTGATATTGTTCATTTCCTTCAGTGATTCTACTTGTTCACATTATCATCAATTATGGTCAATCACTTAATTATTAACTTCAACACAGCTTCAGTGTTACTTTTTAACACTGTATAGTGGACCCAGCAGTGTCAATTTAACACCACAGATGTTGCTGTGATGCACATAACAACACATTATAAAACATACATGAGAATAGAAAAAAAATAATAATTTTATAAATTAAAGATAGGCTATATGCATAATATCTGTCATTATATGTTATGCAATTATGAATTTCATTAACAACATGAGTTTCTTACCTTTGTGTGTTAGGCAGTCCTTTCTCAGTGTGCAATTGTGAATCTCCCACTTTTACATGCTTATATACTGAACCTAGAGAGCCTGTTGGTTAGGGCAGGTCAAGAATTGTGCTGGTCGTGGCATTGTGCCATAAGGAGGGTTGGACGGTTACAGCCTGACCACAGTTTCCAATGTCATAATCTTACACCCATACTGGAATCTTTGAACACCAGCATCTGTAAAACACTTACAGTTTGATGAATCAAAAGGAAAACCATAACTACACCACACCTCACCTAAAAGGTTATATGATCTACACTGTAAAAAACAATCTGTTCAATTTATGAAAAAAAAAAAAAAAATGTGGTTAAAAATGTTCCTGTTAAAAATACGGTAGCAACATTTTCACAGACTTTTAACCGTATATAATTCAACCGTATTTCATTATCTGATATAATGTTAATGTAATGACCTTTTCAAGAATTAATTTTTTTTCCATTGTAATACACTGACAAACAACAATCACAGCAGTGTAGAGTCAACTGATCAATCAAAGCTGTTCACAAGCAGATCTTCCACAAGAAAGTTAATACTAATATATAGAAGCTGCGCAGTGTCATGCACACAAACATTAAACACAGTCATGGAAACATGTTGAAATAAACAAAATGCAATAAATATTAATTTAACAACATTAAATATAACTTAAAACCTTAATGTACATTACTGATACGAAAAAAAATGAAGAAAATTATGAAGAAACTTAAATGTGAAGTGTCACACAGGGAATTGTGGGAATGTCAATTTACATTCTTTTTCACTTATAAAAATGCATTAAACTTATAAAAAAAATGTAACGGTATTTTACAGTAAAATTACATAAAATGTACTATTATATATATCAGTTATTTAGCGTATATAGTAAGAAAACTTTTTTAACCAATTAACAAGTCTTTCACCATTTTTTTCACCATTTTTTTTAAAGTGTAGATCTGTATTTATTATTACTCTGGCAAAATAATCAATGAATGTATTAGATTAGATTAGAATAGAACACTTTATCAATCCCCATAAGGGGAAACTCATTTGCTATCATTGCACATTACAAACAACACAAATAGACAATTGAACATTAAAAACAACAACAGTCAATACATGCAAAGAATTAAACAACTTAAAAAAACTTGAGGCATTGAGACATTACTGAGACATACTAATCTTAACATTACTCATACACTAGACATTACTAATCTTCGACTAAATTAACTTTTAAGTTCAATAAATATACAGTGTAGTGGGAGGACCTTTGGATGGATTAATGAACAAAATAGAAATAATATATTTGTATATTACAGATTTTATTCCAATGAATTCATAATATGATAATAGCACTTGTGGGAAATGTGTTATTGTTTCCAGTAAATGTGTTTTAGCAATTGGGGGAAACAGTACACTCTTCTATTACCACACCCCTCACAAGATTTACATAAGTTACACATTCACATGAGTAATACAAAATCTCCCTTCTTCTTTCTTTTTAAAAGCTCTTCAATGTAATTGAGACATCAAACTTTCTCACAGAAATTGCATGTACGTCATAATCGATTAAGTCTGCAATATTTAGCTTTGTTTTGAGATTGATGGTGATCTACAAAGAAAAATTAATATCACATTTCTGTACATTATTTACATATTTAGTTTCCAAATAATAAAGCTGCCAGTTTGCAGGTTAACTGCAAAAATATTATAATCATAAAGCAATCAGTGGGTTCCCATTATTTGTCCTCATCCTATTATCACTTTCATTATGCATAGCTTGGCTACAAGGAACAATGGAACATATTGCAGCAAATGGACTGTACATGTGTCTGATTCACGCACATTGATGTCATTGCTATTAAAACTTCAAATGATCTAACTACTTCCGTTTTCATCCATTTGTTTGGCAACTAATGAATGTCACGCACAACAACCATAAAAGGATTTGACAAGCAAGAGTGCAATGCAGGTCATCTGATTCATAATCAACTCCTGAATTTACATTTAAACACACAAATTAAACACAGTAACATACTGATGAATAGTTTTGTTTTGATAATGCTTTCACATTTTTGTTGCATTTACTACTTCACTGTGTCTTTTATTTAGAATAACTTACTATTATAACAAAATAATTATCCGGAACATTCTACCCGTCTGTCATAAACACACATTTTTACAGCCTAGCTTCCAGTAACTAGCAATACATTTTCAGTTCAATGATTGATTATTTGTCTGGGAAGGAGAACGATAAAATGTATTCCTGGACGATGATTCCCATTACATAATCTATCGTTCATTTGATGTGCTAAATTAGTTACTCCAATTCTTCCTCATTACCCACAATATAAGAAAAGTTTACATATACAGGGGTTGTAAAACAGATGATCATGTTCATAAACACCCTACCTGCTTTGTTCGCCTTGCTTTTGGCTTGCTTTGAGCTTGCTCAGTTGGGATTATTTAGTGTTTAGCAATGTTGTTGATCTGTGTTGTGCTACTTTCATGTTATCAGTGTGAAGCTGCTTTGATACAATCTGTATTGTGAAAAGCGCTATATAAATAAATGTGACTTGACTTGACTTTGTAACGAGAACAAAATGATTTTTTAAAAAGATCAAATTGATCCCACTGCACTGACTATATACTTTTTCACATTAATAAATTGATCAGTTAGTATACTCTTAAATTGTTTTAAAGGGGATTACCAAATAAAACTAATTTTTTGGTGGGGGAAAAAAAATCTAAGTAGACAAATGTATCATTAAATAATACATTTATTAACACAAAAAAAAACAATATTAAGTTAACTTGAAAGCATATGACTTATAAGCATCAATCATTTTAATGGCTTTACAAAGGTAGCAGAACCCAATTAAAGGCCCAGAATCTACCTAAATTTACGGTCTGGAGCCGCTTCTGATCCAAAGTGAATAAAAGGCAATCTTGTTTTATTGTCTTTATAATATAATCACATGTTCAGAACAAAACAAGATGCTTTTTCAAGACTCCTATAAAAATGTAAGTAAAACCTAGCCAAATGTTATACTTGTAAAAGGTGGGCTATTTGGTGATAACAATCTGTGGGTATGATTTCAGTTTCATTTTTTAGCAGTAATATAGTCTGACTGTAGGCTAGATATGACCTTTTTCAGCTCCATGCTGTACCCTCTCCATGTTGATCACATCTTTTTAGTGTACTAGGAAAGAAGATAAAAACATTATGATCAATTGTAAATCAAATAATGAGGTTTCGTATTTTCTCTGGTGCCAAAAAAAACGTGTACTTTAGTTAATATCCAGTCAGCGTCAGATATAGCTCTTTGAATGATCATCTGAATCCTTTCTGGATCATCCTCATCCGCATGACTGTTGTAACTCTGAAATAAAAGAAAGTCACGTTGAAACCTGACAGCAGAAAAGGTGAATCTCCTGCACATATTTGGGTGTATTTCTAGGGTTATATTCTAATTGCAGTCTGATAAGTAGCTCGGTTTGAAGTTTATAAAAGTACCTGTCTGATGGCGTGTTGGTAGTGTTTTTGCATGGCTGCTGAGGGCAAGAGTTTGCAGCAGCGCAGCAGATAGCGGTAAAGCTGCACCGGCGTGCGGATCAGATCAGGCATGTGGACTGTGGAGGGTCTGTGTTCTGCTAGCACTTTCACTTTTTTAAAAGTCTGATTGCGAAGTCTTGCGCTACAATTACATTGAGTATATCTGGCCTATTTCGAGCTGTAATTGTATAATAAGACGTATAACACTCGTCACATGCTCATAAGTTGAAATGTAAAGGTGAAGGATACACATAACAGTGGAACCACTTCCTCATTGACTTCTTCTAACCTGAAGTTGTTTCATAATAAAAGTCATCGCTCTTCTGTAAAATAATGCTGATTATTTTTCAAACCTTTCTGGCTGGAATACATAATCACACTCCAAAAATAAGTACAACCTAACTACAGTTGTTTTTTTTATTGATTACATGATTACAAATTATTACCAGAATATAATTCATAATTTTGATGGATCTGAAAAGGGTGAATTTGCTTTCATAACAATTTGAAACATGTTTTCATATTTTAAATTTTCATTTTTTTAAAAGTATATCTCTTATATATGTGCATTCAGAAAGTCTTCTAGTTTTGTGAAATTGTGTTTTGAACACATGTTTCTTATTTTAATTTAAAATTGTGATTTATTTAATTAGCCTACGAAAAAAAAACTAAATTAAACTAACAAACCCCCGCAACCTCTTCACGCACAGTAGTTTGGGAAACCCTGATGTAATGTACTGTTTAATGCACTTCATGTTGTTTTATAAATATATGAAGAGTTCAGATGCAAAAGCCTCTAAATGCCATTTGAAATTTTCTTCTTTAATGATGATTTTTATCAAACTTGTATATTTAAGTTCAGTAATTTCACTTAAATAACAATTAATAGGTAATTATCATTGCCATTTAAGTGAAATCACTGAACTTAAATATACAAGCTTGATAAAAATCATCATTAAAGAAGAAAATTTCAAATGGCATTTAGAGGCCTTTGCATCTGAACTCTTCATATCCAGAATGGATTATATATTTTCTTTCTCTTTGTATTTTTATACCAATATGGCTACAATATGGTATCCTATTTATTTCAATGTGATAAATGAGTTAGGTTAAAGTAATCTTATAACTAATCTTATTACAAAAATATGTAAATAAATTAGGGCCGCGATTAATCACATTCAAAATACAAGTTTGTGTTTACATAATATATGTGTGTGTATATAATTATTTTGTATATATAAATAAACACACATGCATGCAGATATTAAAGAAACATTTGCATGCATATACTGTAAATAGCCTATATTTATACATCATTGATATTAAATATTAACAATAATATTTTTTATATTGATAACACATTTTTCTTAAATATATATATGCATGTGTATGAATCTGTATATACAAAATAATTATACACAGTACACATACATAGCCTATAATATGTAAACAAAAACTAGTATTTAGAATGCGATTAATCATTGCCCAGCCCTAAAATAAATTAAAACATTTTGTTTGAAGGACAAAGTTGTATGATTTTCTTTTAAAGTTAAGTGCATAACCTGGAAATTTGTGCGCGAACATAAGACTGTTCAAAATTATGTAATTCATGACCAATGTAATTAGTCATTATTGTAATTAGTCACTTAATGTAATTCATGACCAAAGACCAACAACCATACTACGTAGCATTCAAAATAATTTGTACACTGCACCTCCTTATTATTTAATAATAAAAAAAAATCTTGTAAGATCAATGTAGTTATGATTTTTTTATATTTATAAAACCTAGTGTATTCATCCTTTGTCTGTCTTGATTTGAACTTTGAATGAAATGAAAGGTGCTGAGAACCTGTTGTCTTGTTGTCTGCACGTCCAGTCAATACAGCGTCCAGATGGCGGCCCACAATCCCCTTATTTCACCTGGAGACGCCAGTGAAAGCGCTTATTGTTTAAAAAAGAAAAGCCCCAGCAGCATCAAAGTCATTCTTATAGTGTGTGTTTGTGTGTGTGTGTGTGTGTGTGTGTGTGGGTGTGTGTACTTGCTCATATGAAGAATTCCCCATGCATCAGCGATAACATTTCGTGAGGTTTCAAGATATTAAACCAAAAAGTCAAACACATCTCTAATAAGACATTAGACTCTGACCTTATAACAAAAGACAGTCTGTTAAGACTGCTTTTGATGCTTTTTATAGATAAATGACCCAACAAACTTTCCCAAAAAATGTCATAAACAACAAGTGATTAATATTAGTCATGGTTTATGAATCCACACATCTATACACTGTGCCTTTATACGGTCTAACTTTATCTTCTCATTTCTTAACTTGTAAAGTGGTCCACTTTGGAAAACGTGTAGATGTCACGGTTTAACCCCCTCAAACGTGAAACTTACACTTAAACTGAAACTTAAACTTACCATAACAACCTATTGGTTTTCATTAAACCGAGAATTTAACCGAGGGATTTAGTTTTATTGACGATCACTGAGAAATGGTCTATTATTTAAAATGCAAAAAAAAAACATTTATTATTTTCAAGGTGAAAAGGATTCATTTGCCTCGATCCACGCCGAAAAAAAAAAAACTTCTAAAAGTGACGTTTTTAATATATCAGCCTAAATGGTCCACTTTGAAAAACTTTTTTTTTACGTTAAATTATTGTGATTATATCAAACAAAGTGGCCAAAACAACATTTCTCGGTTGAAAACAGAATGTGTTCAAAGGAAATCTTTGATAAGAAGTTACAAGGAGGGTGGTCTTAACGCTTTAGATTTTCAAACTATTAACCAGACATTCAAAATTAACTGGATTAATTGTACTTCTAACAATGGTTTACCCTGGTTTTGGATCCCTAATTTAATCTTTAAAAATGTGGTGGCCTTAAATTCTTATTATCTTGCAATTTTAAGTGCAGCAAATTACCTATTAAACTCTCAATTTTTCATAAACAAGCTCTCTATTTTAACAAATTGTAAGATTGTGTTGTTTTGTATAACTTTATGCAATCTATTTTGATGTCTGTAACCCCACTCTTATTGTTATTGTATTTATTTATTTTATTTTTTTCTCTTCTGTTCTCTGTTATTGTATGTTTCTTTAATTTGTAATAAATAAAAAAAAATAAAATAAAAAAAATAAAAAAAATAAAAACATTTCTCGGTTGCAACCACCCGGTATCACGACAAGACGTGAAATGATCATGTTGGTCCACTTTGGTTCGATCACGATCACTGAGAAATGTTTTATTATTTAAAATGCAAAAAACACTTATTATTTTCAAGGTGAAAAGGATTTATTTGCCTTGATCCACGCCGAAGAAAACGTCTAAATGTTACGTTTTTAATAAAGCAGCCGGAGTAAAATGTCTATTTTCAACGCATTCTCACCCCAAGGCGTCACCTTTGACCATGCTTCAATATTTGACGTTTTAGGCGCCCTTTAGCGTCACTTACATGACGCGATCCTACGGCGTCATCTAACTGACGCTAAAGGAAAGCGTCAGTTAGAGGACGCGGTTAGGTTTAGGTGTGGGGTGGGGGTAGGGTACACGCGATCCTAGGGCGTCATCTAACTGACGCTAAAGGGCGCCTAAAGGCCAATTTATACTTCTGCGTCGAGGGTACGCCGTAGTGTACGGCGTTGGCTACGCACGTAGGCGACGCCGTTGTGAGCATTTATACTTCTGCGCTCAGGTATTGGTTGCTCTGCAGTACTGCTCCGAAACGCTAGGAGGCGGCGGAGGGTTTTAATGTTCCACTGTGTTTAGATTCCTCGCGGCTAGGTTACTACAAGCAATAGCGACTGAAAGAGAGTGGATCATGTTGGAGTTGGAGCTTATTGGGGTGGAAAAACAGTTCATTTTAGTGAAATTACTAAAACTGAAAGGCAGAAATGAGAGAAGACGTCGGAGGAGATGGTACGTGTGGAAATGCGTGAGAAGGTACGTGCGGAAATGCGTATGAGGAAATACGATGCTACCAAGCCGACCAATCACCGATCTTGCGGTCCGCGTCGTCGCGACGTGTAGTTACATTTTTGAAGAGGTGCGCGTCAGGCAACGCGGAAGGGTACGCGGTATGGGACGCGTCTGTGCGTATGCTACGCCGTACCTACTGCGCGCACCCTACGCAGAAGTATAAATTGGCCTTAAAGCGTCAGATATTGAAGCATGTCCAAATGGTTCCCAAGGCATCAGTTAAGTGACGCCTTGGGGGTGAGAATGGGCTGCTATTTTTCCAGCGTCCCCCAGCTCCTCGTTTAAGCAAAAGGTACGCTAAAACAGCATATTACATCGACGTTAAACCACGTTAACCGTGGTAACCATAGATTTTAAATACTCGACCTAGAAACTCCTGTAACTTCAGTGCCCAACCCAGTATCAAGACGTGAAATAATCATGTTGGTCCACTTTGGAAAACGTGTAGATGTCACGGTTTAACTCAAAACCATAAATAGTGCTATACTGCCCTCTTGTGTCAAATTATATTTCTATATTTATTTTTCCAACAAATAAAACCAAACCGGCAATAAAAACCCATCCAATGCATCAGTGAACTCAACAGACTCAGTGGCTCAGTTGATACAGCGTTGGTCGTCAATGGAAGAGACCCGAGTTCAAATCCCATTCTTGCTTACGTAAAATTGTTGTGATTATATCAAACAAAGTGGTTCACTTTGGAAAACGTGTAGATGTCATGGTTTAACTCCCTCAAACGCTAAACTTAAACTGAAACTTACCATAACAACCTATTGGTTTTCTTTAAACCGAGAAAAATGGGATTTTGTTTTATTGACGATCACTGAGAAATGGTCTATTATTTAAAATGCAAAAAACATTTATTATTTTCAAGGTGAAAAGGATTAAAAAAACCTTCTAAATGTGACGTTTTTAATGAAGCAGCCTAAATGGTCCACTTTGAAAAACTTTTTTTTTACGTTAAATTGTTGTCATTATATGAAACAAAGTGGCCAAAACAACATTTCTCGGTTGAAAACAGAATGGGTTCAAAGGAAATCTTTGATAAGAAGTTACAAGGAGGGTGGTCTTAACGCTTTAGATTTTCAAACTATTAACCACATTCAAACTTAACTGGATTAAGTATTGTATTTCTAACAATGGTTTACCCTGGTTTTGGATCCCTAATTTAATCTTTAAAAAATGTGGTGACCTTAAATTCTTATTATCTTGCAATTTTAAGTGCAGCAAATTACCTATTAAACTCTCAATGTTTTATAAACAAGCTCTTGAATCCTGAAAGATTGCTTTCAAACATAATTTCTCCCCACACACATGTATTATTTGGAATAATGAAAATGTACTGTGTGGTAACAAATCTCTTTTTTTCAAAGAAAGGGTGGATCAAAATATTCCTTTTGTTTATTTGTTTAGTGCTCAAGGAGACCTTCTTTCCTTTTATGATTTTATGTCTCTAAAAAGTGTTACTATTTCTGTAAGAGATTTTAATAAGGTGACTAAAAGCTTGTAAGTGTAAGATACTGTTATATTTGCCAATACACCTCTTGCATTGAGGCCTGGTTTCACAGGCAGGGCTTAGATTAAGCCAGGATTAGGCTTTAGATGCAATTATAGCTTTTCAAAAAGTGCCCTAATAAAAAAAAAAAAAACATTTCTGATGTTCATCTTGAGTTAAAACAATGACACCGACTGATCTATTTTAAGATATAAAAAATGCTGGGTTGTTTTAACCCAATATTGGGTAAAATATGGACAAACCCAGCCATTGGGTTAAAAATGTAATTTAAAAATATAACCCAATGGTTGGGTTTGTCCATATTTTACCCAAAATTGGGTTAAAACAACCCAGCATTTTTTAGAGTGAAATTGCTTTCAGCTCAAACATGCATTTTAGTCTGGGACTATTTTTAAGATTCGTCTGTGAAACCAGGAGTTCATCTTCGCTGAGAAATGTAGATTCAAAATAAGATTCATAAAACATAGTTGTGAATGAAAGATTATTTCTTACTAAATTACACTTGAAAGAGGTGTAAACCACTTTAATGAGCTGAACTTTCTGGAACATTCCCCCAGTTTTGCCATATTTCATGAAGTTTGTACTTTTTCATTGGTCACATTTAGACCTCAGCCCAACATGTTTATTGCATTAACACCTCAACAAAACCTAGCTGATACAAGAATGTTGCATGAACTTACAAACATTCATAGTTGATGAAGGTTTGTTTTACTCCAAAACACCCCATTCTCTTTGGTATGATATTCTCAAAATTGAAAACGATGGTTAATATCATAATTAACTTTAAGTACCCTCATCTAAGCTTACACCCAATCCCTTTTTATTTCCATCCTATTGGAACATCCTCTATAATTGCCATTCTGTACACTCTAAAAAAAAAGGCTGGGTTGTTTTTTAACCCAATTTTGGGTCAAATATGGACAAACCCAGCCATTGGGTTATTTTTTTTAATGACATTTTAAGCCAACGTTTGGGTTTGTTCATATTTGACCCAAAATTGGGTTAAAACAACACAACATTTTTTTTTAGAGTGTACATAAGCATATAATCATAATTTATAAAAGTTAAAAACAATAATGTGCCTGAGTGTGAGTCTGTAGCACCTTTCAGAAATAAAAACCAACATCAGCAAATTCATTTTTTAAACAGATTTCCAAATACGGGCATTTAAAGTTAACAATTCGGTGCTCAATTTAACTTGGTCATTATTTTTTGACGATGAAACATGCAGTAAAGAACATTTAAAGAAAATCTATTGCTAACTCCACGTATTTGTAAGTAAAAAAAAAAGGACAGAAACAGCTTGCTTTTTTAAATGTCAACATTTAATGAGCTTCACCACTGTACTTCAAATCTACACTCTGAAAAGAGACCGGTGATTTTTCAAAACACAGAACACATCCACAGAGTCCTTCCGGTCCCTAAGAATCATCTCCTCGGCTTTCAGGGCATAGAATTTTATGTTATGGTCACATGTGTCGTAAAATGTATTCAAATACCATTAACTCTGAGTATAAACTTCAAACCTCCTTATAAAACTCGACAGCAAGTGCAGTACTACCTTCCCCTTTTGGCCCGTTCGAACAGGCTCAGTTTGAATCCGCACGTTATCTCAGACACGCCTGCTTCTTGTACGTTCTAAAACTGCCACATATTTTGTACGTTCATCTCATCCGATGTCTCTCGGTGAAGGATGCCATGTCAATTATCTTAGGTTGTCTCGCAGGACAGGTATGCTGTGTGATCTAACAGTCAGAGAACACTGGGGTGAGAATATGGTACTTTGTACAAGGATATGATGATGGGAACCAACTCCAACCAATCGCAATTGTAATGACTTTGATTTCTTTATACAGGGTTTGATAGGAATATAAAAGTCGGAAGGGACATTCAAGTTTTAAATCTCCACATAAAAATAAAAGCGTGGAGGTAAACAACCAAGTCATTGAGAGCTCGAGAGGTAGAGACCAACAATGTGAATCCATTATATACATATACACAAACAGTTCAGTGTTTCTTTAAAGGAAATTAATAATAACAATAATTAAAAAAGGGCTCTACTTCAATACTCATATCCACAGCTCTGCAGCACACAAGACACAATTAACATAATTGGTTATGTGTTTTTGTTTGTTTTTGTACTTATACTGTTTTGGATTATTTCTTTGTCTACACTTTCTAGTGCAGGGGGAAAATAAAAAGGAGAAAAGAGAGAGAGAGATAGAGAGAGAGAGAGAGAGAAAAATATGTACAATTATATGCAAGTCTCAAAAATAAAATAAAATTTCACAGCCCCAAAAAATGTGTAGGCTAACTGAACTTCTATACAGCAGTATTACATAGTTGTTGTTTTTGTTTTTTTTTGTTTGGCGATTTTTTTTGAATGTCGTTTGTTTAAGTTTTTTGTAGATTTTGTGTTTCTATTGAAATCTACCTGCTACTCGCTTATTTACATACCATACTCAGTGGATCATGGGAAAGCATGCCATAGCACATTGAGGAAGAAATAAAAATAATTATCTAAAAATATATTAAATATTTTCCATTTGTTTACTTTTAGTAAGAGATTGCAGAAAGCATTATGGGGAACTTAAGCATGGTACAGTGAGTGAAAACGACTTCCAATTGCTTTCCAGACACACAACCTATGCCCTTCCCAGGCACCCTTTTCAGATCCATCCTCTCCACAAGTCTTTCAACAGAAAAATAGCTTTTGAAGGGGGGGTCAAAGAAGACGACACTGAACTGACATACACAGCGTGATGCCACAGTCAGTTATAAACATGCACGGGTCCACACATGCACTCACAATGGCGTTCATCACTTGTCTTCAAGGACAAGGTTTGGTAATATACCATTGCAATTAAGGAATGATTTGGTTGACCAACACTTCAACCAATTATTTATCTAATTTCTTAGATTTTTTTTAGTTTTTAGGCTTTTAATTTGGTTTGCATGCTATTCTAGGTACTCCATCAGGGAGAGCAGGGTTCGAAGGTCATCTGAGAACAACCACCCTATTATGTCGCTACATGCTAGTTGGGTTTTCAGTCTTGGTAGGAGACGAGCACTTGCAAGATTTCTGGACACACACACACACACACCAAGTCTCCTTTGCTTCAAATAAACCCTTTATGCACGAGCATTTCGTTTTCGAGCCAACGTCGCATGCTTTGGATCCTCAACCGCTGTGCCGTTCAGTAACTCACCCACCCGAAGTACTAAATACTGACATCACATCCACATCACCTATGAAACAGTATCTATGAATCAGTATCTCTGCCAAGTGCTGCGCTAAAGAATACTGATTTGCTTTTACTGACGAAAGTTGAATATGAGAAGGAAAGCGAGATGCGAACAAAGATAGATCGATAGAGAAAGAAAGGATAGAGAAAGAGCGCAGATGACAGCACAGATGGAAGAAAGTCATAAAAATCACACCGCCGTTGCAGGAAATAAACGCAATGAGCAGCTCACTCGAGCCGAACGAGTGGTCACAGTTCTTACGAGGGCCGTCGCTAAAATTGACATGGCCCGGGACAAATTTATGTGGGTTGGCCTAATGAATATGCTATTACCGAAGACCTTTAGGGCTGGCCCTGGTTTTCAGTAAGGTTCTAGCATGAGCAAAACAAAAAAACAAAAAAAAAACACCAACGAAATCTTTCCATACTACATGAAGCACTGCACTTTCTGTTTCCATGAATAAATAAAGCATGATTTACTCGCACACATAGTCGTGAAGAGTTTTCCTTCAGGGATACGGCGCAGATTCTGCTGCCCTGCTGTTTAAAATACATTCAAGTCCACAGGGGTCGACTTCGTCTGCCGAAAGTATGGGTTCACGAGCGCGAACCTTCAGTATACTACTACAGAGCAGTGGGTATGTACGAACGGACCCCCCGTGACCAGGCCCACCCTTCCCGTGTCCCGCTTGAACTCATCAGCAGTGGTTGCTTCTATGAACTCCCATTTAGTAAGTATTACAGTACACACACACACATCAGCGACATGGCTAGTCCTAGACTCCAGTGCAATGCTACGCAGGTTTGGGGAAGCCTGGGGATCAGTAGTCCGTGGGGGACGAGGGTGGACGCGGGAGGGACGTCCTCCGCCGCTGTTATCAACGCCGTCTTCTCCGCCGTCCTCAGCTACTCCCAAACTAGAGGAGATGGAGGCATTTCAGAGGGCTGAGCTACTGTCGAGCTGTGGACAGAAAGAAAGAAAGAAAGAAAGAAAGAAAGAAAGAAAGAAAGAAAGAAAGAAAGAAAGAAAGAAAGAAAGAAAGAAAGAAAGAAAGAAAGAGAAAGAAAGAAAGAAAGAAAGAAAGAAAGAAAGAAAGAAAGAAAGAAAGAAAGAGAAAGAAAGAAAGAAAGAAAGAAAGAAAGAAAGAAAGAAAGAAAGAAAGAAAGAAAGAAAGAAAGAAAGAAAGAAAGAGAAAGAAAGAAAGAAAGAAAGAAAGAAAGAAAGAAAGAAAGAAAGAAAGAAAGAAAGAAAGAAAGAAAGAAAGGGGTTTGTTATGTTTTGTTTTAAGATAAGGTGATGTCTCCATCTAGTGTTGAGACACTGGAAAATAAGATAATAAATAAAATAATATACTTGAAAAGCACTAGATTCATCAGGATATCTAAAGTAATAGTTGGAAAATACATTAAACACTCTTTTATGTCAAAAGTTTGCCTAAATATGAAATAATTGCTTGTTGGCAATGGCAACTTCAAGTCTGTTAAGACTAAGGTTAGGAACATTGAAATGAAGGTGAATCTCACAAAATTTAAATAAAAAGTATATTTGAAGAGTTCAGATGCAAAAGCCTCTAAGTGCCATTTGAAATTTTCTTCTAGAATGATCATTTTTTATCAAGCTTGTATATTTAAGTTCAGTGATTTCACTTAAATGGCAATGATAATTACCTATTAATTGTTATTTAAGTGAAATTACTGAACTTAAATATACAAGTTTGATAAAAATCATCATTAAAGAAGAAAATTTCAAAAGGCATTTAGAGGCTTTTGCATCTGAACTCTTCATTTATAATAAAATAAATTCTTTGCACTGTTATATTATTTTCATAAAACTGATCACGCTCACAATTATCAGCGGCTCTTGTAATGTGAAAAATAATAATATTTATTATTATCTAAAAAAAAAAATATATATATATATATATATATATATATATTAAATACAAATGAATTATATATTATTTAAATCAGTATATCTAAAATCTTTATGAACCGACACTTTTTGGAAAAGCTTTTTTTTTTTTTTTTTTTGTAAATATGACCTGAACATTTGATCTTGAGATTCACCCATAAAATGAAAGAGTATGAACAAAAAAAGGGAGGACTCACCTGATAAAGCTTTTGAAGGCAGCGGATTGGGGGTTGATACACAGTGGTACCCGATTCCCCTTCTGCTGTTCCAGGATGAACTGATGAATGATCTCTATAGTGAGGGAAAAAGAGGAAGGATGATGAGAAATAAGCAATAATAACAGGTTGCAGTTGTAAATAATAACAGTTTAAAAGTTACATGCAACCATGGTTCAAAATTTCTTCCTGTGCTCATGTCGAAGAAAATATGGGTTTGGAATAACATGAGTGTGAGTAAAATGATGACAGATTTTTTTGACGGAGGAGAACACAGTTGAGCAAACTCGTTATTTTTGGGTGTTTTTTTGCACACAAAAGATATTCTTGTCACTTCATTAAAATTAAGGTTGAACCACTGTAGTCACATGGACTATTTTAACCACATCTTTACTACCTTTCTGGGCCTTGAAAGTGGTAATAACGTTGCAGTCTATGGGGGGGTCAGAAAGCTCTTGGATTTGATCAAAATATCTTCATTTGTGGTCTGAAGATGAAAGGTCTTTGGAACGTCATGAGGGTGAGTAATTAATGACTGGAACTTAATTTTTGGCTGAACCAACAAGTATACAGCAAGCTAAACCTGTTTACCTGTTAAAGGCATAGTTTAAACAAAAATGACAAGTTTGTCATTCCCTGTAACAAAGAAGGTGGAGCGATGTAACTGGCTTGGATGACACTCTTTACAGAGTAGGACTCCAAATCTAAACTATGAACGAAGTGAAGATCTATTTTAGCAGTAAAATTTCAGGTCAAAGAGTTGATTTTGAAGGAATATGCCACAGGCAGACTAATATCTGTAATATCTTCTAAAACGCTGCACTCTTTAATTTAGTAGACGAGCTGTTAAGCTTAAACCAGCTCTGGCAACGTGGAAACTCGTGTGCCGATCCAAAAGGGGTTCCCCTCGCTTTCCAAACACGGCTGCCTACCCTAAAGCTCTTTTTAGGTCTCTAGGCGGTCGGCTCCATCCGCACCGATTAATCCTCCAGTGGAAACACGTTGCACACAGGATGGAGGATGAGGAGGGAGGGTGAAGGGCAGAGTTATTTTGAGCCGACAGCACAGTAAGCCTGCTTTTAGCGACAGACTCTCACTAATACCCACTGACAGTGGAAGGCAAGCACAGATCCAGGGGCCCCGAATGAAGGGTGAAAACAAGGCAGAAAAACAACAGGAGCAGCAGGGGATCTGGAGCAGGAGACGCCCAGCAAGACTTTTGATTAACATGCAGTGACATGATGGGCCTATTCTCTCAAATAGGTCCAATTAAGACCTTTAGTTCTTACATTGGTCGTTTTTACAAACCGAAGGTGGATCAGGATAAAAGTGTAGATTAATAGAGGAACAATTGGCTCACGTGTAGTGTAAAATGCACTGTGATCAGCACAATGCGTAATAGAGCTGAATGAATCACCATCAACAGGGGAGAGGGTCGCGCTAACCTTTGACCTGCCGAACTGACGTCAGGTTCTTTTCAAAGCCGTCGTCAAACTTGGGGTTGGTGACAGGCTCAAAGTCACTGGTGTAGACGCGGCCAGAGGATGTGGTGTAGCAGCATTTGCACATGCAGGTGTGGTAGCGCAGACGCCCCTCGTCCAGATACGGGTGCGCCAGGGCGTCCTTCGCAGAGATCCGCTTCGACTGGATTGGGGAACAGAATTGCTCTGATTTGCAAATTTCCTTTTCAAAATCTATTTTACTGATATTTTTTAAATTGAAAATAAAATGTTTATATTACAAATTAATATAAATTATATAAAATATTTTGAATTATTAATAACAGAAAAAAAGTTTCATTTTAATAATCTATAAAAAATCATATTATTTTATTTAATATTTTGTATATCAAAAAATATATACTCTACATAATAAAATTTCATTTTAATAATATAGAAATACATGTATTAATTTACTTATATTTTAAAATGAAATGACATATTATATATACACTGTATATATTAACTTAAATAATAAATGTAGCCATTTTAATATAATTTTAAACAAAATAGCTCTCTAGATAAAAAAAAATTATATATATATGGTCTTGTAATCTTAAGTTTAAGAGAATAGAGTATCAAGAACACTTACTGGGTCAAAGACCAACATCCTGCAGAGGAGGTGAACGGCCTCATGGGTTGCTTGACTGGATAGAGTATACAGGACAGGAAGTGAAGGCTGCAGAAACAGGAAATTGTATAAATATTTGTTATTTTACCAACCTTGTACATATTCAGATATAGGCAGAAACAAACAACTGCAGTATGTATCAATGATTCAATATTTGGAGGGACTACAAGTACATTTTTTTGGGGGGGAAAGCATTTAAACCATGAAAATACATTAATTTGATCAAACAAATGTGAAAATGCATGTGTAAAGTGTGAGAATGAACATGATTTAGAAACGTGGCTAGCTATTAGCATCTTCATCTTGTCCTGAGAAGTCAAAACATACAAACAGCTTCTACTAAGCATGTCGACCCCGGTCATGTGAGTCTCAGCAGCCGTTCAGCTGCACGCAACAATCTCAAGCATTCAAAACATTCCTCCCAGTAGCACATGATTCTTGCGCCAGTAGCCACATACTTATCTGAGGATGTGGGACAGCGGAGACAATGAGCTGGGATATTTTTAACCACGTCTAATTATCTCCTCCGCCCACCTTCCCTCCATCCCAAGCCCCCCCCAGCTGACTCGCCAAAGAGTTGATTGAAAAAGCCCACCGGTAATTGCTTGTTTTCCCTGGTTAGGTTCTTTGAGCTGAGAACAGATGTGAACTATGGCTGGTGATTCACCCTTTAAAAAGGGATGACGTGTCGTCAGGGCTGACTGTATTGCTGATGGAGGTGAAGGTGTCGGACGAGAGATGGAGGAAGAGGATGCAAAAGGAATGAATTCTTTCAGCCATAACTACAGCCAAGCGGAAACGAGGTGCGCTATTACTTTAAGTGATCAGACCTTCATTGAAGGAATCTGAGTCATATCTAGGGACTAGAATACCAGGAAGACTTAAAGGTTGGCAACATCTCAGAACATCACAAAAACGGCATAGCAACAAGCAGCCTTAGCAACTGAATGCAAAACTTACAGAAACTGCCCAAAACACACTAAAGTGACATATATAGACCATTTCACAAGATGCGAACAACACTGGTACAGAAGCACTTCCTGTTTCAGTTTGTAACTGTTTTCTTTATTTCACATGTAAAGAAAACATCTTAAAGATGTTTGTTTAACTTTTTGATTCAGTTTTAAATGTTCTGTTGGTTGTATTTTATCCCAGCTTTTATGTAGTGTTAAAAAACTGAAACAGGAAGTGCTTCTGGACCAGTGTTGTTTACATTTTGTGAAATGGTCTATATATATATATATATATATATATATATTAAAAAAAATCCCCCCATTCTATTACCTAATTATGATGTCAATAAATACTACTAATAATAATGTGACCCTGGACCACAAAACAAGTCACATGGTTATATTTTTGGAATTGAGATTTATACATCACTTGAAAGCTGAATAAATAAGATTTCCATTGATGTATGGTTTGTTAGGAGAGGACAATATTTAGAATAAAATAAATATTTAATGAATCTGAGTGTGCAAAACAAATCTAAACATTGAGAAAAATCACCTTTAAAGTTGTTCATTTATGTTTGTGATTGTGCTGCATTCACTTTACAAAAATAAATGTTTTAAATATTTAGGGTATAGGAAATTTACAAAATATCTTCATGGAACATGATCTTTACTTAATATCCTCATGATTTTTGGCATAAAAGTAAAATCGATAATTTTGAGCCATTTAATGTATTGTTGGCTATTGCTGCAAATTTACCCGTGCTACTTGTGGCTGGTTTTGTGTTCCAGGGTCACATAATACATTTAATAAAATGCCAATAATACTGAAATCTTTTAAAAAATAAAGAAAAATATACTAAATAAAATAATAAATGTTTACAAAATACAAAGAATCACATTAACTTCAGTTTCATAGTTTGTGATCAGAAGTCTTTGACTAAGTTTGACAAAAAAATAAAGTACAAACTGGAACATTGTGAAATATTACAATTTAAAATAACTATTTTCTATTTGAACATATTTTAAAATGTAATTTATTCTTGTGATGGCAACACTGAATTTTCAGAATCATTACTCCAGTCTTTCAGTGTCTCATTATTATCAATGTTAAAAACAGTTGTGCTGCTTAAATATATATATATATATATATATATATATATATATATATATATATATATATATATATATATATATATATACAGTATATATAAATATTAAATATATAAATATAAAGTTGCCTACTGATCCTAAACTTCAGAATGGTAGTGTTTGTTCTACTCACTTAAAAGAACCAACACATAAGAGTCATTTATATTGGGAATCAGTCCACATTTGCAGAGCAGTGCAGATTTGATTCAATAAAAAAGAAATTCATTCGGGAATGCCATATGTTTCTGAAACACTAAAAGAATCTGCTCCCTATTTATGTCGGAGCACGTGTGCCAACCTCTGACAAATCTGAAAGATTATCAAATGATGGGCGTTTGAACCCAGTGGGTCAGCGTCTGTGTGGGCCGAGCCGAAACTATGCCTGTGCGATTATGAGTCAAGTAGCATGCAGGGTGCAGTGATGTACCAACGTGGAGGGGTTGCGTGAGCGTACGTGAGTAAGGAACCACAGTGGACAAGTTTTTGGTGAGTAGTTGGCTGTAGCGTGTGTGTACAATCATGGCCTCTGGGGTGGTGTGATCGTGTGCTGGAGAATTAGGCAGTATTAGCTCAGGATTAAAGTGGAATGTGGAGTCAGGCAGTTAAGGGAGGGAAAGGGCCTCTCCCTATCCCATGATTCAATGCTCAATTAGACAAAATGATGAGTCAGGAAGATTGATACATGACATCATCAGCCTAGGCTTTCAGTCATCCCAAGCATGCAGGCAGCACATGTTCCCGCCCTCACATTTCTGACAGTGGGAGCTATGGACTGAGCGAATTTGCTACCTTAAATCCTTGACAAGCTTGTGGAGTTAGACAGGTCACACTTTTAGACCTTACACATAGAACCTGACTGAATCTTGAGCCAGTATCAGTGGTTTGAGCATCAGTGTGTAAGTGACAGGTGAGTTAGTTTTATTTGTGTAGTGTTTTTACTCAAATGATAACAAATTGTATATACACACAAAGCTGCTGTAATGAAATAAACCTTGATATTACACAATATTTACTGAGCTCCAGAAATGTGTATATTAAACGAAAACAGAATTATTTTACAGAATATTTAATAAAAATTCACAAAAAAAAGTTTTAAAAATGTGTTGTTTATTAAAAGAAGATGAATGAAAATTCATAAAATTCAAAGAAAATGTAGTTAATTTGTAAATAATGTAAAAATATCTTTGCATAACCATTCAAAACTTTGGGGCCGGTAAGATTTTTTAAATGTTTTTGAAAGATCTCATGTCAAAAATAAAGTTCAAATACAGTACAAATATTATTATGATTTAAATCAACTGTTTTCCATTTTTAAATCTAATTTATTCATGTGATGGCAAAGTTGAATTTTAATTCTAATTTGCTGATTTACTGCTCAAGAAAAAACACATCTCATTATTATCAATGTGAAAGACTGTTGTGCTGCTTAATCTTGTTTTCTAAAACAAAAAAGGATACTTATACACATTTTCAAGATATTTTGATGAATAGAATGAATTGTATTATTATAAATCATTATAACGTCGCTTTTGATCAATTTAACATTCTTGCTGAATAAAAGTGGTAAAGTCATTTTAAAAAATCTAAATGATTGTCACAAAAACAGCCAAGTTTATCCTCTTCCTGGCTGGTGACACAAGCCCAGGCCGCGACTATGGGTAGAAGGAGGAGGAGGTGCGTGTCATGAGAAGGTTGAGAAACAAGCCTCGGCTTCCTGTGAAGCGGTGCCCGGCTCTCTGGCCCAGCTAAACCCCCAGCAACACTCAGCGACAGGTGCAGGCTGCAGCGTTCCCCAACCGGCCCAACGTTCCTCCATAATCTCCCCCCACTCGCTGCGGCTGTGTGGTCAGGGCCATCTCTCCCCAGTCTCACAAACAAGCCATTGATCATCCTGGCAGCAAAACAACACAAAGCCCTTCAGGCCCACAAGTGCAGAGAGAGCAGACCAAGCGAGGACCGAGAGGTGTCTGTTTGTTTATTTTTTGTAGTTAACATACTAAAAAAAAAGCAGGGCACATTTCCTATAGGCACAAGAGGGGGAGCTGATATAGAAGCAGGCCATTAAAGAGCGAACGCTGACAGAGAAAACAGTGATTGCAGAGAACGCTGAGCAGCAGAGCAGTTAACAGACTGCCTTCTGTATACTTCGACAGGCAGAATCTGAACAGTGTGTGTGTGTGTAATAGATATTGGGTCTCATTCACTAATGCCAAGCGCTCACCACAAGACTGAAGCTTGTCGCCCTGCACACATTTAACCCTTAAATACGAGTCTTTCTTACACATATTCTCAAAAGTATCACTCTCAATCTTCAAAATCAATATTTGGCTTGTTCACCAGATCCACCATCAAGTGATAGCAACACTAATATCACGCTCTTATTCATGCAAATGCTTAAATTAAACCATTCAAGTGCAATAAGACACAAAAGAGAATGCAGTACTCCTATCTGTGCGACACGCACATAAACATACAATCGTGCGCACAGAAAGCCGTTTCAGACAGCGTGCTCACCAAAAAGTATGCCAAAAGTATGCCCGTAGAACAATAATTTTTTTGTGCATTTTTGACTGGGCCAATAGAAAAAAAATCTTAACACTGAGCTCTGATATATTAAAGGGATAGTTCACTTTGAAATTAATTTTGATATGTTTTAGCTTCCCTCAAGGGCATCCAAGATGTAGGTGTC
The DNA here is from genome assembly GCF_988280905.1 of Pimephales promelas. Lineage (NCBI taxonomy): Eukaryota > Metazoa > Chordata > Actinopteri > Cypriniformes > Leuciscidae > Pimephales > Pimephales promelas. The sequence goes on from NC_142784.1 coordinate 18,834,493, forward strand.
TTTGTTTCCACAGTATTTTCAATTTTGAAATTTTTAGGTCAAACCGTTCTTGTCTGTCAGTCATATAATGGAGGTTTATGGGGTCCACCTCAAAGAGCATGCACAGAGAAGTCCAAATTAAACATGATTTAATGACTTGTACACATTGATGGCCTAAGACACGAAACGAGCGGTTTGTGTGAGAAAACAAACAGTATTTATATAATTTTTACCTCTTGTAACCACAGCCACGTACAAATGATGTGAAGGCACGGGCGCTTCGGTCTGCGCAAGCGGGAAGTATCGGAAGTGATCTCTTGCGCGGTTGTGAAAGAAAAAAAATCAACGTTGTCTGTTGATATATCGAAATCATCTTCCATTGCAATTTCCTGTATATCTAAATATGTTTATATCTTCACAGTGAAGGGTAACACTTCTGAAATCTCTGTGTAAACAATGAGTGACGTACACGCGCGAGAAATCACTTCCGGGGCTTTCCGGCGCTTGGCTGTGATTACAAGAGGTAAAAACGATATAAATACTGTTAGTTTTCTCTCACAAACCGCTCGTTTCGTGTCTTAGGCCATCAATGTGTACTTACATTTACGAGTCATTAAATCATGTTTAATTTGGACTTCTCTGTGCATGCTCTTTGACGTGGACCCCATATACCTCCATTATATGACTGACAGACAAGAATGGTTTGACCTAAAAATATCAAAATTGAAAATACTGTGGAAACAAAGACACCTACATCTTGGATGCACTTGAGGTAAGCTAAAACATATCAAAGATTAATTTCAAAGTGAACTATCCCTTTAAAGGGCACAGGTAAATGTGACATTTATTATAATGGGTTTATGTGACGATTGTTTTAAGTTCACATAAATTAAAAGTTGTTACAAATATTTTAAATAAAATTGAATGTAAAATGACTACAATAATAATGTTAGGTGTTATTAATTGTGATAAACTATAGAAAAATGTGTGATTAATTTGTTATTTTTAAATTGATAGACAGCACTATGCAATTTTGTGTGAAAACCTTTTCTGTGCACATAAGTAAAAACACATGTAGATGTTAGATGTTATTCAATGAGAGCCATTTTGAGAAAAATAAGGAAAGGGTAAGAGAAAAAAGAGAGAGAGAAAGAAAACAAGGCAGAGAAGTGGTGCTTTTTAAAGCAGAGTGGCACTCTGGGATAGAATAACATTCACGCAGGGCAGAGGTGTAACTCTTCCACCTCTTAAAAACTCACAGTCAGGCTGTGAGAAAGCATATTTGTTTCCGGTTTCAGCTTGAATGGTAGCACTTAGCGCTGGTTTGCGAGCGGAAGTGGAGACATTGTTGAAGACCGTATCTCTCAGATGCACTCAGAAATTAATCTGGCTAAGTGTTAGGGCCGATACGGTGAGGATGAAGATCCCTAAAGCCCCTGAAGGATCTCCTTTCAAAACAGCCTAAATCAGATCCTCTCTATTTATAGCACAGGAATGGGACACATGTCTGAGGCCTCCCACATTGATGCAAACATCAAGATGTACACACTAATGACTGGTCTTTAAAATTAAAATTGGGGAGCTGTGAAAGTGTCACCACGTCAAAACAATGTCTGTATCTTTGGCAAGAGAGCAGAACTTCATTTTTATTCGATAAGAGGAACATTACAGCCATAGCCTCTCTAATGAGGTCAAGGACACCTTTAATTTATGAGTGCAACATTAAATGAACATTTTTATAATATGAATATTAATGTTAGTAAGAATATTATTATATTACAAACTAGAATATTAATATGATATAATACTAATACTATTTTTTGACATTTTACTTGAAAACAAGACACTGAAAAGTTGCATCCACTACATTTAAAATAATTAAATAAATACTTTAATTTAAACGAATAAATATAAATATATAAAATGTTAGTACAAATATTAATAATCTTTAAACATTTTAAATAAATATTTATTTTTCTCATAGGGAAAATTAAATAAAAGTGCGTTATTATACATATGCCTCCTATATTCTATAACTAATTTTTACTGAAAAAAAGACAATTTCAACTAATACGCAAACCTTTATACAATATTATATATTAAATAAATGTATTATATTATTTTGTGACATTGTTTTCCAAATATGTATATGTATAGTTAAATAAGTTATATATACACATATATATACACACACACACATATATATATCCTTAGCATACTTTCCATCCCTCTTGTATTTATGTATTGGACAGGAAATAGCCAATGATTCATCAGTTGAGTAGCATGAATTTGCTAAACCCCAGTGCCTGCCTCAATAACCGAACACGGGTTATTACGTGGTGCTGTCGCACAGAGAGGGTAAAATAAAACGAACGCCATCTGTTAGCAGGTGCCACGGAGTTCAGTTTGGGGCAGACATCAGGCTACACGGCCCCTGGTGACCGACGTGGTAGGGGCCACATCTGCTCCGGCTCTGCACACGGTCAGCATGCAAGACCCCCTAAAGCCATTAAACAATACCCCTTTTGCTCATTCTCCCGGCTTTTTAAAAGCCTTTACTGTAAGCCCACCCAGCACTGGGGTCATCACTTTCTGACCCGAGTGTGTGTGCGTGTCCTGTGAGAGCGAGCGTGTAGCCGGAAATCTGATCTGATCATGTTGCTTCTCTGCTAAGGCAGAAAAATCAGCATGGACCCGACACAGCACTCAGGTGGTGACTTACTACAAAGCAGAGGAAAGTTTTATTGAGCAGAGGTGGCACTTGCATAATCAACTGCAAGTATCAATATTGCCAAAGATGTTTCTTCTACCTAGGTTTGCGATCTGAACAGGTCTTCACTCGAATGCAAACAAAACAAACATACATTCAATTCACAGCACAACCAAATGACTCTTGAATAGTTTCTTTAAATGAATCAGTCAAAAAGATTCATCAGAAGTCATCAATTTTAATCAATCTAACATATAAATCTATCCAGGCATTTACCAAATCAACATCGGACACACTTACTGACAGGGTGTTTATATGAAAAATAGTTTAAGGCATTCACAAAAGGGTTTTTGATGTAAAAAAGAAAAAAAAATGATGTAAAAAAGAGTTATGTAGCACAGGCTTTTTATATATGATAAAAAGCAAAAATAAATATGATATAAAATAGAAATATTATTATATTATTGCAGCAACCACATTCAGGCGAGTTACAACTACAAAACATTTGAATGGGCAGAGGTTGCACTCAATTGCAAGTATCAATTCTGTCCAATATGATTAATAATACGATTAGTATTATTATATTTTTGATACACTATAATAATAATACTTTAGATTATTCAATATATTATCATATTATTCAATAATAGTATGTTTTTTTTATTTGATCTTATTCTTATGAAGCGCTTTGAGATGCTACTTTTAAAGGCACTATAGAAAATAACATTTATTATTATAGTAATTTTCTTTTTTGGGTGAGCTAAACAGGTCAACTGTAATTTCACGTCGACTTAATACAAAAGTCTGCATGTAATCTCAAAATCGAATTTATTGTTGCTAAGGAAGAAAAAACACATATTAAAGAGATCTTCTAGGAAAACTCCTTAGCAAGAGTTCATTTGTCAACCAATTTGGCCTTTCCTTTAAAATTGGTTGACCAAGCACTCTTGCTGATTAAGCTTTAAAAAGCTTGGTAAGGACATAGAGACACTAGCATCCAAAACACAACATACACCGATCTTTTAATAGGGCAAAACCTCTCACTTCCTTTCCACTCTGTCTTTAAGTGATGGCTAAGGTATAGGGTCTCTTTATATCCTCCCACTCCAGCGGAGGCTAAAAGCTTCCTCTCTTTCTAGTAATGGTAAGAGCCTTGCAAAATTAATAGAAGTAATGAGGTCCCCTGTGGAGGCAGCCAAGTTGATCTTGAGAGTCAGACCTCTTTTTAGATCTCTCAAGTCCTGCTTTCTCTTGGACAGATCTCGACTCGTTCTTCCTCCACCTATCCACTCAGCCAAATCCTGAGCGACTGTCTCTATCTCGAGCCAGGGCATGAAAGCATACCGCATCTCACAACACAAGTGTGTTCAACACAGAAATGCCTCTGCAAGACTCTCTGGAGATCAGCTCCTCTTGCTGCCATTTTTTTTTAACTCAAAAGCCATCTTGATAAGCTATTCACCTTCACAAAAAGTGGAGGAGGAGGTCTGGTGTGCCATGTTAACCAGTCATTAAGACTCAAACACTGACTCGGATCGTAAAGCCAGCGCACTCATCTAAACGTACTTCATTGCCTTGACTTCTCCAACCTTCACCCATTAAATGTGGACTAAAAGCAGTTATCTATAGAGAACAAAACGTATATATATGCGGGTCTCATGTACTGTTATCTGAGAGCACAGCCGAATACACTCAAAGATCACATGCAGAGAGAGAGAGAGAGAGAGAGAGGGAGAGAGAGACGCATTTCAGACAGAGCTCAAACACAAAATTGATTCCTCTTTCAAGCTTTTTTACTAAAGCTTGAACACACACATACAGAGAACATGTCAAAATACTCGTCCCGGAATGTCCTCTCTTGGTTATGTCATAAGTGAACAGTTGAGAAAGAAACCGGATGTGTGTCAGTAGTATTTTTGGTCCGTGCATTCGGTCTTAAAGTGACGGCAACCTAATATTCCAGACTGATCTCATGAAATGGCGTATGACACGCCAATTCGTATTTCCATTTTTGGTGTGCTATCAACACGCATAATCGCTTTTCAGCGTGTTTATCAACGCTGTTGACTTAACGTTACATTACTGTATATATAAATATATGACCTACCCGTCACTGGGGTTAATACCATTTATGAATCTTCCCCTACCATCCTAGGAAAAAAAAATTCGCTCCCCAGATGTAGATCTACATTTTGCTTTGTTTCGCTCTGACATTTAACGGCGTGTACATACACGCGGAATCACTCGGACATTAATGGCGTAGACATACACGCATACACACGGATAGCTCAAAATGCGTGTAGATAACACGCCACTTGACTTGAAAGTGCCGTGTATGTTTACGCAAAAGTCATGATGAATGTTAATAAAATAAAAACCATGTGCTAGAGAAAAGAAGATAGTGAGGAGAGCAGTCAGGAGGAAAGTGATTATATCAGCTTGTAGGATAAGGGTCTGTTCACATATCGCGTCTTTTTTGCGCAAGAGTTCGTTATTTCAAATGTAGGCGCGCTGTATGCACGGTCATAATGGAAGCGACGCGTCCGCGCCCCATCGAGATAAAAACATCTCAACTTTTCAGAATGCCGCAAACGCACCATAAGCGCACAGTAGGTCACGTGACAAGAACCAACCGGAGCGCAACCGCCCTAGCGCTTTGGAAAAAGGAGGATGCGGCTCGCCCAGCGTTTTCTACGCGTTTTTAGGCGCTATATGTGAATCCGGCATACTACGAACAAATATGTAGTATGATCAGAGTCCAGTTCACAAACAAATGACTCCTACAAACGGTTTCTTTGAATTAGCAAAAAAGATTCACACGTCACCAGTTTCAATCAGTCTAACAATTAGTCACTGAAACGGTCATAGCAGTTAACATACGGACAGGTTTACTTGACAATGAGTTGTTTAAGATAGATCTTCAAATAAAAATTAGTAATATAATAAAAAAGCAATATAATAAAAAGGTATGTTACATAGCATGACATATTTGTAAATAAAATATTTATATAAAAACTGAACTTTTGGAAAAAACTGACTCAGAGACTGAGACACATGATCAGACACGTAGAGGAGTTTCATCACAATACCCCGCAGACCCATCAGAGACCCCTGTTCTTTCAGTCTCCAAAGCCTGTTACATATAACAGGAAGCTCAGCTGATTAACATGATTAAAACATCCTGTTCTAGGGCCCGTCGACCACACACAGGAGGCAGCGTCGAGTGACAAGGTCAGCCAAATGTCAGTATGAGTGTGTGTGAGTAACTGGCAGGGATTATACTGGTGAATGTTGACCAGAGAAACAAGTGCCTCTTTACATAGAGAGCTAAATGGTAAAGACTTTCTCTAGTCTAGCAGGTGCGAGTCTGTATGTGTGTGTGCAAAGAAGGCAGGCTTCTTGGTGAGCAGCCAGGCATCAGGTCGATGCAAAGCAGGAAGCAGAGGTCCACAGCCCTTGCGCTGCAGTTCCTGTTCTCTGCAGGGTATCGCCTTCTCAGCGTAGCTGTCTAGAGCCACAGAGCCAACACCCAGCGCCAAATCACTCATACCCCCACACAAACACACACATATTCACACTCAAAATGTACTCAAAACCATCAGCCTTTCAGCTTTTTTAAATTACCAAAAGGCACCATTTCTAACCTTTCATTAATTCATAAAGACGTACTGAATGGGAATACAGCAGACGATACAATCTGAAGAGCCACAATTGCACAAATATTGACTTTTGTTTAAACAGGTTTCCAGGACACGGCCCTTATCCGTCATTGGTTGGACAAACAGATAGTCCCGCCCTAGTGTCTCTGGGATAGGAGAAAGTGTTTTAAAACTTAAAAAGCCGCAGACTTCAAAATAATTATGTTATGGCCCATTAAAATGATATACCATTTAAAAATATTTAGAAATTAATTAACACGAAAATGAATTGTTGTAAGTGCTACATGCGAATTTACATTATATTATAAATCACATTATAATGTATGCTCATTTTAAAGTTTGCTAAAAATTACATTTAACAGTGTTACATTATTTGTGTTTTTACAGAATAAGTAGTGGTAATGCTGTCAGCTGATAACCAATATGGAATTGATATCATTCATCAGTATTTCTGTTTTAATATTTAGTCTAACCACTAAATTGCTGTGCACAAATATATCAATGATAGCTGTCATGGCTCTCTCTCCCTCCCTCCCTTACTCTCTCTCCTCAAATGATCAATCAGTTTGTCAGTGGATATGATGCATGGCAGGAAATGGAGAGACTGCGGGAGGGAGCCGGAGCGAGCGGAGTGCCGGGAATCCTGGAGCAAAGGCTGACGGGAAAATTCTGCGCTCCGGGGGGCAGCAAGAGCGACTCGCTTCCATAAACAAGGTGCAGGATCGGTCAATAGGTTCCGTCACTCAGCGGGAACAGCGAGTCACCATGGCAGCGCCACAGGGCCTGTTTATAATCAGGCTTCCTGGGACCGAAAATATCAGTGCAAGGGAGCATTGCACAGCATATAATCCACTAACGAGTCATAGTCCTTCATGATGCTGCTTCGAACACCTGTGCCTGCTTTTTGGAACATTGGTCGATGTCAAACTCACCTGTTTATGTGGTCCTCTCAGGATGTGAGCTCTGGCCCCCTCACACGCCGTCCTCATGGCCTCCAGAGACGGAGTCCCCAGCAGATCTGTGATCAAGTCCAGCTAGAATATAGCAAGAAAAAGAAGAGTAGATAAGTGTTGCACATTTATTATGTCTCAGAAAAAATAAAGAATATACATAATGTAAATAAATGAAAAAATAAAATAAAGTAAATAAATAAAAAATAGAAAGTCCTGATTTAAAAAAGAAATAAGTGAATTTAATAAAAGAGGAGGAGAAGGACAAAGGGACAAATGTGAGACTAGATCCATGTTCAAGATCTGTACACAAACCAGCTAGAGCAAAACCATGTTCAAGTAAATCAAATTCTTTACTGGAGAGAATTTAATGAGCCTTAAAGGGAATGTCGATGTGCTGTCGGTGCACATTCAGGGCTGAGGGGACGGGAGTTGCGCACACACACACACACAGCCAGTCCCAGAGCCTCTGACACTGCAGGGCCAGTATTATTAGAACGCATGGCTTATAATTTTCTGTGTGAAATTTTGTAAACTAAAAAGTGCATCTATAGTCATACTTCTCAAGACATTGTTTCATGTTACTCCATCATATGAGATTCTACACAAAATAGAGTCCTCCGTGTACATGCTAGAGACATGCTGTCTAAGCTGTGATGGTGCTGCACACAGCCTTCAAGGACAGAGGGCTTCTGGGTCGTGGCCACACTGGGGCTTCAGCACAACAGAGCCTTGAGCTGCCTCCACTCTCTCATTAGCATGGCTGTACTACATTTGCCAACAACAAAAAAAAAAAAACTGTCACACGCTTAACATCAGTGTGCAGGACTTTTAGTTTTCACTAATAATGTCACTAAGCTGGGAATATATTTTCCATTCAAAAACAGTAGATGATATAGCAATGGTTAATGGAAAAACGAATGGTAAGTGAAATGAGAATTAAACATAATACCATACAGATTTATTACCATAACACAATAACATCATCTCTGATAACAAATTACTTTACTTTTAAAAATTGTAATGTAGACACATGCATTTTCTGAAAAGCTGCTTTAAAAAGATATATTTGTGAAAAGCGCTATAAAAATTAAAGTGAATTGAACTGAATTGGATTGAATAAATGTATAGGTGAAAATCTTAATTAAAAGGAGTAGTTCACTTAAAAAAAAAAAAAAAAAAAAAAAAAACTTTTGCTGATAATTTACTCACCCCCATGTCATCCAAGATGTCCATTCCTTTCTTTCTTCAGTCGAAAAGAAATTAAGGTTTTTGATGAAAACATTTCAGGATTTTTCTCCATATAATTCACTTCACTGGGCACCAAACGGTTCAAGGGCCAAAAGACAGTCTCAGTGCAAACTGTTCAAAGGGCTTTAAACGATTCCAGAGGATGAATAAGGGTCTTATTCATATTCTTATTCAAGTGAAACGATCGCTCATTTAAAAAAACAAATCTTTTTTCCTGAGTCAATTAGTTAATTTGTTTGTTGAATGAACCAAATGACTCGTTCATTTTGATGAACGAGTTCGAACAGGAGAGTCAACAGGAGTTTCAACTTTATTTATTTTTTAAATTACTGATCATATCACTTGATAAGACCCTTATTCATCATCTGGAATTGTTTAAAGCCCTTTAAACAGTTTGCAGTTTGCACTGAAACTGTCTTTTGGACCAGTAAATGCATTATATGGAGAAAAATCCTGGAATGTTTTCATCAAAAAGCTTAATTTCTTTTCGACTGAAGAAAGAATGACATGGACATCTTGGATGACATGGGGGTGAGTAAATTATCAGCAACAGTTTTTTGAACTACTCCATTAAAGGTCATTAAAACTGTATTCTGCAGTTTATCTAACATATATTTTCAATAGTCACTTTTCCATTGAGGTAAAAGCCGTCAGAAGTTAAAAAAATAAATAAAAATAAAATCACAGATTCCTTAAGCATTTGTTTTGAAGGTTCTTGCTATTTAATCCATAAAATACATTGCGGTTTCTAGCCAAACCTGTTGCCCAATGTTTTGTTTACTCGCCATACTCAATTTTTGCAAGTACAGCTGAACTCGAAAATTATCCACAATCATACTGCAATGAGAGCAATTAGAAGTTTCCTTTTACAACATGTAATCCTGCATACTGTAAGTTGAGGAAAAAGTCAAAAGACACAATGTGTGTAGCATATGTTCCAAGATTAACGTGCTTAGCTGTTCTGAAATCAGAGGGCTCTATTTGGCTGATAAGAATGTTGTTCCAAGAAGAACAATAAATAATGTTGACGGGAACATGTTCTACTTGTATAAATCACATCGAGCTGTGTGAAAGGGCCAGTTCTTGCCCACAGATCGTGTGCTGAGCGTGAGCGTAGGTGAATACCTGTTGGATGGGACTCTGGGCCTGGAAGAGGATGCGTCGGCCAAGCAGCTCGGCAAAGATGCAGCCCACAGACCAGATGTCGATGGCGTTGGAATAGTGCCTGCTCCCCATCAGGATCTCTGGCGCTCTGTAGTACTGCGTCACCACCTCCTGGGTCATGTGACGCGACTCGTCCAGCTCCTCCACTCTCGCCAGGCCAAAGTCACAAATCTGTGAGCATATTACCATGATAATAAATCAAGCAATCAAAACAAAACCTCTTACTCTAGTATCTCTTCAAGCTAGCCTATAACACAATGTCCTTTGTTGCCTGTTGTCGTTTTGTTTTTATTCATTGGTTTAGGCTCAATTTTTGATTGAGCTGTATAAATAAATTGAGATTGAGAAAATTCGGTGGAGAGGCTCATTCACGTTTTAACCAAAAAGATAAACACTAAAAGCACTATAAACACAAGACCCAATTTTCCATCTTGAGCTGCTTGAGTGCTCATGGGGAATAAATAAATGAGAAAAATATCTCTGCCTTGTCTCTCCACCCTCTCTCAGAAATAAGGCACATAAGAGCCTAACACACATTACTAACAATTTACCCAAGCAGCTCCACCCAGTATATCCCAGCGGCCTAATTTCAGGCCTTCCCATAAGACAAATTTAAATGCGGCAAGTAACACTAAAACATGCACTTTATTGAAATGATTTCTTGTTTTTTTTTTTGTTTTGTTTTTTTGTTTTTTTCATCCACAGAATGAGTGACAACCTGCCATGGCGGTGCTATGTGGTTGGGTCAAAAGAGCCTGCGTTTTCCATTTTTACATCCACATATTTTGAGAGAAATCGCATAAAGAATGTTAGATGGAAATGTCAAAAGACATAAATTATGATGGAAATATATTTATAAAATAAATTCTTGGGCACTCAAAAGTTTTTTTGAATTTTGAATTACATTTTCAGTTTTCATTTTACCTTTGTTAAGTAATTTTAGTAAATTTGTATGTATTTTTTTGTGATTTTTAAAATATCCATTTAGCTTTAATTTAGATTTATATCGGTTTTAGCTTTAGTAATTTTGGTACCAAAATTGGTTTTTCATCCAATATTGATACTGTATGTATTATTTTCAGCTTTGATTATCCAAAAGAAAAGGCTTGGCATATCAGAGCTAAATAAGAGAAACATTATTTCTTTTCGGAAATGGGGATTAAGGACTAAATGAAGCAGCGCATGCTAAATGATTCCCTTTCTGTGGTCCAATAGCATAATCTATTCCCGCTCTCCCCTCAAGCGCACTTCTTATGCTGTTGGCTGAAGTCAACACGCACATACATCGAGAATTTATCTCTTTCTTTATCTCTCTCTCTCTTCCTATATCTCCCACATCACCCTTGCTTTCTCTTTTGCAGCTGAGCTTTTGCTATGGGATCCAAAATGAAGATTTATGTCAGGAACTGAGCAGATGAATCAATCCCAAGGGGACCCTGACCCCCTGGAGCCAGTGATAGTGCGCTAGTGTGTGTGTATGCTGTAGACCTGGCCTGGCCTGGATAGATATGAAGCGTCCTCGGAAGAAAGGAATTATAAAGACAGAATTCAAGGCCCATAGGCTAGAGTGTATAAAGCTAAAATAGCAGAAGAGCACAGAGACAAAAGAAGCCAGTGCAATTGAGCCTAAACAGTCAAAATCTCATATTTTTCCAACAAAAAGTATATTAAAAGCACAACTAAATGTAATGTTTATTATAGCGCTTTATGTAAAGATTGTTTATGATGTTGAAAGGCTGTTTACTCATTTCATCCTCAGAAATTGAGAAAATAATCCATTTAATAGAGACAATAGCTGCAAAAATATCTTTTTGTTGTTTCTAAATTAATTTGGAGATTCAGTGTGAAAATAATTAAATGTGATTAATTACAGAACAATTTTAATCAAATTACATCACTAATATAAACACTTATCTTAAGAGTCAGACTACTTTTCAGGGTCAATGTGCGTAAAATGTCAAAAATAATAAATTAATTTGAACAACCAAGCTGAACTGTCCGAAAAGACAACATTTACATTTTGACTAGTATTTCACTAACCTTAAGCACACAATTGCTGTTGACCAGTAGGTTACCAGGTTTAATGTCTCTATGCAAAATGCCAGCTGAGTGTAGATACTTCAATCCTGTGGACACAACATATACATCAGTCATCAAAGACATTTTGTGGACACAAACTGTATTGATATGAAGCATTTGCTGTGCAGGTTTCTTGTTTGGTTTGAAATCTAATCTAGTTTACATATAAACGGACTTGTGCCCTATGGTGGTATCATCACTCTAGGATTCAATAGAGCTTTGTGTCACTTCAAAACACTGTTATGCGTGTTTCATGTGATTCATTAGGAATAAGGTGAACTGGTCCCTTTAAAACCTGTCAGTTGTCCAACAGTAATCAAAATATGGGAAAGGAGATTGATTCTGTTTCTCCAATTACAATTCTTACACTCTTTATCTGCACTGGTTAGAATAATAGTAAGGAACATATGTGTGTAATTGTCTGCATGTTTCTCTACCCATGAGATCTTTGGTGAAAAAAGACTTGAGTGGAGAATGTGCGTGTCTGACATCTGAAGGTGAAGTTTGAAGATTTGAAATAAAGGGTATAGTGTGTGTGTGTGTGTGCGTGTATCTCACCTCTGAGGATCTGATAGAGAAAGACTTTGACGTGGTCAGAGCTCAGGGGCTGTGGAGACACGATGATCTTATGGAGGTCACTCTGCATCAATTCCGTCACCACATAACTGTGGTTATGTCAAGGAAACAACCATGCCAAAAATAACAGCAGGAAGTTCACACATACAGTACAGCAGCGCTTCGAATGATAGGCAGTTTTAGCACTCATCTAAAAACAGAGCCAATGGATAGGGAGTTCATGGGGAAGTGGAGAGGGTGAATGTGAAGAGGACTACCATTTGTCTAAAGCGCCTCTCCTAAACTAGAGCAGAAAGTCAAGAGTATTAGTCACACATTGTTACTTTTTTTTAATCTCAGATTTTACACATGCAAAATATGATGATGAGGCATCCATTATATTCCAATACCATTTGTTTAGAGCTGTTTAGTAGACTTTAGTTACAGCTTTGTGGAGTAACCAGTAACAAAAAAAAGCTGTTTTCAAAACAGTAACAAGCTACTGTATGGCAAAATGCCAGACCCTTGATCTCTAGAAAGATCTTTTCTGTCATTCATTTCATTGTCTTCATTTTAGTGCATATTTTTTTTGGATGGTTTGTGAGCCATCTACGGATGCCCTGAACCGGAAAAAAAAAAAAAAAAATCTAGCATTTCGAGATTAAATTGTGAGACAATGGCAAGCACACACACACAGCTTCTACGGAAGACTGTATTCTCATACTTTCGCCTCTCGAAATATGTTGACTTTAATCTCAAAATGTTCCGACTTTAATCTCAAAATGTTTCGACTTTAATCTCGATTTTTTTTTTTACTTTAATCTCGAAATATATTTCGACTTTAATCTCGACATTTTTCGACTTTATTCTCGAAAAGCTCGATTTTTTATTTATTTATTTTTTTTACAGATTTTTTTTTTTAAGGTTGCGGTTCAGGGCTTCCGTAGCTATCAATCAATTTTATGCAAAGTAATCATTACATAACACTACAATATATATGAGTCTATATATGAAAATTACTTTGAATATTAAGAAAACAGCAAAGTGTTTAATATATACACAGAGACAAAGGGTGTAACGCTACATATATTCTTTCCGAACGGTCATGGTACGGACGTTACGGTTCGGCGCATACGGTCAGAAGACAAATACAGTCACAGGCGATTCACACTCCAATTCAGAAGGGGACATGCATGATGATGCAAAGTTCTTTGCTAACCACCGCAACAGGGAAAAAAAAGCAGAAGAAGAGACAATCTACTGTATACACCAACCCAAAACAAGAGATCAGATGCTAGAGCGTGCTAGTAGCCTATACGCCCTCCAAAACTTCACGGAAAGGAAACTGGGACGGCAGAAAACTGCATCCTGTTTGTTTGTTTTTTTTCTTTAATCAAAGCACAATGTTTTGTTTTTAATTTGTAACTCAAATTAAAACAGACCCTTTACAGTTTCTAATTACGTCTTATCTGTATGACTATAAATTGTGGAGAATTTTGAACCGTTTCCGCAGTTATAATCAGACAAAATCACTTGGCATTGTGCCGATTTGTGTTGTGGAAAGGTGAAGTAGGCTCAGATGGCACTTTCTCTAGCTCATCTTTCTGTAATTTCTTGAAAATAAGCGTAATATTGAACTTTGTGCATTCACCATTGCCACCACGTTACTAATCTAGTAAAAATATGTTTTATTTTTCATTATTTTATTTATTTTGTACTTATAACACATGGGATGCTTTTCAGTTTTGGAGCTGATTGTGACTGGCTATTTAAATCTAGCGGGTTTGGTTTCTCTTGTCGATGTCTATTGGTCGCAAATACAATGACGCTTGTAGTGACGATTCTGTCTGACCAATCAGTGATCTGCAGTGTTTCACGTCACATTTTAGTACCGGTACGATATGCTTGGAACCTCAACAGACCAGGTACCATTTAAAGCGAGCCGAAGCGAGCCGTCCCGTACCGTACTATGCAGTGGAAAAGCGCCACAAGTGAGCCGTACTGAGCCGCGCCATACCGTACCACGCAGTACAAATTGTTCAAAATGTATAAACTGTCAAAATAAATGAAAAGAAGCCTAGGATTGGGATTTTATTGCTTTTTCCTGTCGTACCAAACTTCTATCAAACCGTGACCCCAAAACATATATTTAAATATAATTATTTAAATATAAATAATTATATTTTAAGTATTTTTTCTTTTATTTAATTTACATTTTTGAATTATTTTTAGAATCATCTTATCATAATAGAAGTGAAAATGAAATAAAGCTATTCTTGAGAACAAAATCTCCAACACTGTTTAGTTACTTTGAATTTACAACAAGCAATGCAAGTGCCATTATTGCTATTGTACACCTGCAGAAAAAAAAGAAAGTGGCATTACATTCGTCTTAAGTCGGACAGCAGGTCCTAACACCTGTTCTGCCAAACACATGGCACGGGGAGATTTCGCAGAAACATCAGGGTGTGATGATGTGGCAATTGCACAGCGATGAATGTAGATGTTGAAAACACACATGGAAAGTGTTACAACAGTCTTATGAGTGAGCTGAATCCAAGGCAACGTAATCCAATGAACACAACTACTATTTACTATAATTCAAAAGCTAAAAAAGCTAAAAAAAAAACTAAAAAAAAACGTGTCATTCCCAAGTCTGAGGGCAAAAGAACACATTAGGCCTCTATTACAATTCCCAGAATATAAAGCACACAAAGATGAGCTGCTCTTTGACACATGGTCCAGCTGGAGACAAACACAAACTGGAGACTTGACACTTGCGAGTATCTAGGTCTAACCTTTAAATGGAGAAGAATATTATGTTGAATAATCTTCACCTGGAGACACATTATGACTCATTCATGTGCTAAAGAAAGAACAAGGTGCAATGATTTGCTTCCGCACTACAAGTCTCTCAAAACAAACACCAACTTCAGCAATCAACACATATTAGCGCAGACTCGACACGTTTGCTGTCAGTAAATACGAGTGATGGAGAAAGCGTAGGAGGACTTCCAGCAAAGACAAACCGCCTGTGATCTTCCTTTTATAAACACATAAAGATGAGCCGCTCTCTGCTACTAGGTCCAGTCGAGCGGGAAGTCATGCACACGAAAGTACACAAGGTTTGACAGATGCAGATCTGTGGTTCAAAAAAAGCCCATCCAGTCATCTACACTGTGGCCAAGTCAGCAGAGGCAACCCTCCTGTGTGTGTGTGTGTGTGTGTGTGTGTGATAACTACAGCTGAGCATGCAGGACTGCTTGATTGACTGTCTGCTGGGACAAGCTCATCTTCAACCCACCCCTCGGTTTTCCCTTAAGTTTCTCAGCTACAAGAGTGTCACAAGTATTTTCATGCTATCTTTCACAGTGTCACTGCAAATTGACACGGCTTCTTTTCTCAGCTTTGGATGCATCTCTCTTCCTCTTTTTGTGTCTATTATGCAGTTTTTTTAAGTGCTCTCTATATATTTATGCCCGATTTCACAGACAAGGCTTTACAGTCCCAAATTAAAATGCATATTTGAGCTTTACTGAACTGAGAGCAATTTGCACTAATATTCCTTAAAATACTTCAGTGTCATTGATGTGTCTCAAGATGCACACCTGTTTTTTTGTTTGTTTGTTTAAAAAACAATGATTTTAACTAAAGCCAAGGCCCTGTCTGTGAAACCAGGCCTTAGTGTTTTAAAATAATAAACTTTGAAGTAACTAATCTTGCAATTATTCTTTTTTTTTTTAAACAAAACTACTAAAAAAAAAAAAAAAAAAAAAAAAAAAAACGGAACTAAACAAAAAAACATTTTCATAACTCCAAAATTAACAAAAATAAATTGAAAATGGCCACAATTTTGAAAATTTAACAATATGAAACTTTTTTTTAACACTAGATAGCACATAACTAATCCAAACTAACAATTTAATAGTTAAAACTAACAAACTCTAAAATAAATTGAAAAGATTAAATAAACTATAATAAAGTTGTGGTCACACTGCAGCCGAAATCTAGTCATTTCAAAAGGAACCCACGCAATCAGGAATTCAGCTTGAGGGCGAAATTTTGCACACAGGTTCAAGTTGGTCACACAAATTTGGTCACATTGACCAACAGGAAGTTGCTTGATTTGAAAGAGAATTCTCTACAAGCTGTGCCTCATACATCACAACACATTAAACATTAGACAATCACTTTTTTGCTCTTAGCAAATTTTGCCAACATTTCACTAATGTGATCATCACACTGAACAATTTAGACTCCACATAACACACAGCAGCTTATGGACTATAAACAGCCAATTCTCTCCCCTTTTCCTGTCTGAGATTTTCACATCCACTATGAAACAAAAGCAGTATTTGTTTCGCAGCTCTTTGTGTGGAAATAAAACATTACTACACTGCAAAAGGGCAATAGAGCTTTGCTGTCAGTGCTAGACAAAATGAATTTCTGAAGTATTTAGTAAATTATTTTCATTTCATTTTTCATTTATTTTATTTATAAAGCACAATTAAAACAACATAATGTTGACTACAATTACATAAATATAATGCACTTTCAGACAAAACAAGGACTAACCAACATCTGTTAAGAGCCTATTGCCAATTAACCTGCTGAACGGTTTCCGTTTCGCTTTCGTTCAAAATAACCTAAAGACAGAGCCAGTCTAAGATGTAAAGGTAGATTATTCCAGCGCCTTGGAGCTGCTACAGAAAAGAACGTCTAGGCTCATCTCATTTACTGATCTGAGAGACCTAGAAGGTTTATGTATATGAAGGAGATGCACTAAGTATGGTGGGGCCAATTTTTTGCAATGCTTTATATAAAAATCAATAATTTAAAATCAATTCTGAACTGCACAGGCAACCAATGAAATGAGGCTAAAATACATGCTGCTAAGCTTTTTACGAGTCCCTGTTAAAAGTCTAGCAGATGCATTTAGAACCAATTGAAGACGATTTAACCCTCTGGGGTCTAAGGTGTTTTTGGGGTCCTTGAGATGTTATGACATGCCCTGACATTTGTTATTTTTCATTGGATAAGCTTATTTGATGTCTATTTTATAGTAAAAACTTTATTATCTATTTTGTCTGTAACAAAAAGTGTTTTTCACAATATAACCCAATTTACAGTTTTATGTGCACGATTAGGAGGATGATTTTCAGATCATTGTGAAGAAAAAACTCTAGGCCACATCATTCATTAGTCAAAAGTCTTGTGGATGCATATTTCATATGTGTTTTGTGGCCTTTCGGAAATTTTCAGAACCTTTCAGTTTTTGTTTTTTTCAATAACCACGCATAAGCAATATTCTCTCAAAAAAACAAACATGTACATACATGTTGTTCACATATTATGGTTGCCCTGTTTGTGCTAAATATAGTGTAATTTCACCTATGCCATTAATATGTTTATAAGCAACTTAAACAACCCCAAATGTCAGGGCATGTCAGAACATTTCAAGGACCCCAAATACACCTTGGTTCCCAGGGGGTTAAGGATTAATTATTTTGATATAGCCTAGCTTGCAATGGAACAAACACTATAACAGTTAATTAGTTTATTTTTGACAAAACACACTACATTTTACATATGAGCAGAAACTGTCTAACAAAAGCTTTTTTGATGTCTATTTTATAGTAAAAACTTATCCACTCTATCCAAAACTAGTCAATGAAATGTTTTCATTACAGACACTATTCTATATTGTAATTAGAGCAAATCTCATAGGCTATAGCAATATAGCTTGGATGTGTTCATGTAAAAATAACATTTACTAATGTAGGAGCAGGAGTGAATGAACAAACAGATGTGATGCACTTCTTTAGTAAACAACATCGCGCACGAGTCTGTGCCATTCATTCACACACAGACACACAATTCATATTTAAACAGTGTTTATGCAGTTTACATACACTATTCAAAAACGTGGTTTGAACAAAGCACTTAAGAATAAACTTACTTCATCAGCTGAATCAGCTCCTCGAAATGAAACTACCAGCACTTCTGAGGTAATTTTTTTCTAGGATTATTACGATAGTATTATTCCTCACAGCGCAGCAAGACAAAATAAAGTACAAAATTCATATTAAACTGGATGTTTTATCCAGCTGATGTGGGCGTTGGCATGGCTTGCCTCAACATTTGCGTTTGAATAGGGTGCGCTCTCTGTGGGCGTGGTCAGATTAACACGTAATAAACTATAATGAGCTGAAAGGAAAAAGAATCGAAAAATAAACAATCGTTTGTGTCTGTGTGACAAGTATTTACTTAGTTACAGTTCATTTTTCGGATGCGTTTCAGAATGAACTTCACTGACAGAGAGAAGGCAAAATTTGCATCATGCTTATTTTTATTTATTTGACAAAAAGCAGAACACTTTATTTTTATTGTGAGAATCCACAAAAAAGACACTTAACAGATATACTGATGCACAACACATATGCAATATCGAAATCAACGGAGTAATTTGAGTCTCTTTTGCACTGATAAGGAAAAAAGTGAGCTCATCACGCCGACGTGATAGCCAACCCCAGAGGGTTAACCGTACTTAGCTTACACCCACATACAGTGAGTTACAATAATCTAGTCATACAGAAATAAAAGCCTGACAAGAACGGTTTAACCTTTGCTATTGATCTTAAATGGAAGAAACAATATTTTACCACTGAATTGATCTGATTTGTCAAATTTCAAAGAACTATCAATTTGGACACCAAGGTTCCTCACTACAGATTTACAGAAAGGGGCTAACTCACACTCAAGTCAAAAGAGTAGATTATTAGGTAACTTATTTAGTAATTTGCTAGCCCTAGTGTAACTTATCAACCACACCATTTACAAATTAACAAGTAAGTAATAGCATGCTAAAAATAAGTTACTTTTTTACTGCAGGACGGCAGGGTAAAATAATATTCAATGTTGAAGGGACAATTCACCTGAAAATGAAATCTCTGACATTTACTCAACCCTAATGTTGTTTCAAAGCTATATTACTGACTTTCGTTTGTAGTGGTTTCACAAAAGGTGTTTTTTAAAAAGAATATCCTTGCAGCTCTTATCAATACTATGACAATAGTGAATGAGAACTAGGGCTTTTTAAGCTTAAAAGGGACAAAAATGCCATAAAAGTATTCAAAAGTGGTTAATACAAAGCCAAAGTTTTACATGAGGAACACAGAAAACTGTTCAAAGTAGTCACTGTTACAATTGTCAGATTATGCAATTTTGACTCCTAAATTATTGTCATGGACATGAAACACGTCTTATATAGCTCAATACAACAAATGTTTCAAGTGGTTTTGCCAAATTCAACTTTTTTTTTTACATATTTGAGTTATTTCTGCAGTCTCAAAATTATTCAACCCCCTGAATAGAATCCCTCACAACAGCTCAAATCTGTAAAATAGGTTACAAAGACAATACAAGAATAGACAACACTATCAAAACAACACAACCCACTAAAACTAAATAAAAAATCCATTACTTCATCTTCTTACTATTCAAATAACTAATCACAACTCATATTCATATATTCAAGCACGCCAAATGCAACTAATCAAGGGCTTCATTAGTTGGACCAGGTTTGCTTGAGCTAGAACACATGAAATAACTAAATTGGTTAGGTTTGTTGAGCGTCACGTTTGACTGTATGTTAGAAATATCGCCAAGAGAATGGTCCAAAAATTTAAGAGAAGATATTATTGTAATAACAGCAAAATGGTGTTCTAGTAAGTACTAAAGATGCTTGCCATGAAGGGTTGAATAATTTTGAGACAACAGAAGTAATTAAACAAACATTGCTTTTTCAGTTCAGTTTGGGGAATCCACTTGAAACAGTTGTTGTGTTGAGCTATTTCAATTACTTTTGTTTAATCTGTTCACTGCAAACAGCTGAAAGTCTGTCAATTTTGTCATTACACTTAATTTGCATTGGGGGTTTAATGATTTAGATTTCAACTGTATGTAGTTGATCTATAACAGGCGATTCAGAAACAATCACCTTGTTGTGGGATTTACAACATGTAGCCAGACGCTTCAAAGTAAGTGGCCGGTGGGGAAAAGAATAGAGTAAAATTTCGAATGACATCAGATATCAATAAAACACATTGTCAAATTGTATTCGAAACTAAAGGATTATTATTGCCGTTTCCATATAGAAGCGGGTCATTTGGATTTTACAAGTAGCCTTGTATTTCTAGTAGCCTACAATGTGTATTTAAATATCAGAAACATAGAATAAACATGATATGGTTGAAAACACTGAAAAGTTGTGATTTGTGGTTGTGATATATGACAACTTCAAATGAGAGCGTCCGTATCTGGCTCAGCGTCAACAAAAGCGTGAACACATTTAAATTTAGCAGTTGATGACGTGATACACTGAACGTTCTAATCACACCTGTCAGGTCGTGCCAAATGTGAAAATACAGATTTTTTGTCATTTGGAACCTGCATTCAAAATCCATCTTGTTCAAAAATGTGAGGGTGCACGTGCCCCCATTGGTTTGAATGGGCCTGTGCTGCCATGTTTCAACTATAAAAGCACACATCATCTGGTTGGTGAATTAGCTATTGCAAGTATCCCATATATTGGGAAGGCACCGACTCGATTGGGTGCAGTAATCGTAATGACACCCCACACATTTGAGGAATTTTTTGGTTCCGACAAGCCTTGAATCAGGCCACATATTCAGGCTCCCCCTCCCCCCGATCGAGCAAAAAAAATCTTCAAGTGTGTGTCGAGATCGTGAACAGAACAGATCGTGCCAAAATCAGGCTTATGTCATGTAGTCTGAATTCATTCAGGTTTAGAATGACATAAGTATGAGTAAATGAATGCTCAAATTTTCAAGCTTGAGTGAACGATTCCTTTAAAAATCACACCCGTGAGACTTTTTAACTGGATAGGGTTTTCCAAAAGCAGATCTGTGGAGAGCTCAAGACACGATATTTCGATAATCGCCTGAGAACAGAGGGCTTTTGTCACGTGCCTAATTAGCCTCATGCAAATGATGGCTATGCTTGATTGCTTCACTGAAATGCAAATTACACATCCTCCGAGCTCGGTTCTCCGCAGATACACACACAAACTGAAGAGCTGAATGGGGACTACAGGAGTGAAGTTTGTGGCACTCAGCCGGTTCTCTGTGGCCCGTGACTTTTTCTTTCTCTCCCGTGACTCTCTGTCTCCCCCCCCCCCACTAAATTACCATTTAACCAGTATTGCCGGATAACTTTGCCAGCTAGCACAGCTTGACTGTGGGTAGAGGTGGAGACTGGCACCTGTGGTCTGGAGCTCCCCTCCAGAATGACTAACTGACAGTTGAGGGTTACAGAAGGAAGTGGTGTGATTCTACTAAGCACAAAACATTTACAGTACACTAAAATGTCTTAAAGGCAAAGTAACACAAACAGCCAGTTCTGCAGATCAGTGAACTTCGAGGAAAAACTAAAAGTGTATGAAATGTCTCTTTAATAAACAATTCATAGCGATTCAAATGTCTCTCTAATTTCACAGTCCACAGAAACAACAATCCTGTCATTATTGGTGCTTTAAGATATGGTATATGACTATTCTCTCTCTGCCACACACACACACAAGCCCACCCACAA
Organism: Pimephales promelas; assembly: GCF_988280905.1. Lineage (NCBI taxonomy): Eukaryota > Metazoa > Chordata > Actinopteri > Cypriniformes > Leuciscidae > Pimephales > Pimephales promelas. The sequence continues at coordinate 18,856,452 of NC_142784.1, forward strand.
ACATGCTGCACATGCACACACACAAATGCAGCTCACACTTAGCTTTGTGAATTCTTATAAACACGCACCAAACACACACAGAAAGGGGGGCTTAGCCATGTGTGAGACTGAACACGGCTTTCACAAAGTACCCTCACATAATAACAAGGTGTAATCGTTGCCAGATGCAGATGGAGGGAGGCGTATTTCACAGCTTTGCTGGGTGTTAATTGACCTGCTCGGAGACCTGGAGGGGGGGGGGGGGGGGGATCTGCTAATTCTGCTGCTACAGTCTTTTCGGTAATTAAACCCAGCGCACCATGCTTCTGTCAGCCGATTGGCCATTGTAGCCTTTTATCTTCCACATCCTGAACTTCCTGCCTCAGCAACAGCCACAGACAAATGGGACTGGTTCTGCAGGTGAAGTCACATTTTAAGCTTCTAAGGAGCCATTGCAGAACAGCATAACAAAACACAGATGACTATAGGGATGTCAAAAGTGATGAGGAATGCCTGAATGGTAGGCAACAAAGCAGACGCATGCAAAATGCACTTTAAAAGGCGTATCACAAGCAGACATGCGAGTTCAGTCACTGGCAATAAAAATAAATCATCAATGTCTTTGTCCTTAAAGCACACATGACTCATTCTGTAATGATGAAAGCAATCTGTATTTTTTGAGACTTCTCACACCTTCCCAGAACACCCGCCGCATGATTCCCAGCCAAAACATTTCAGATCGTACCACACAAATGCTCACTGGCTTATCTTAATATGCTTTCGATGCAAAATAAAATATTTTGGCCGAACATTTTATACTTGAAAGCCGATTACCGATATATTGGCCGATAAATCTAAATTCAAATTTTTATTTCATTTTTGAGAGTCTGATTACAAAAACAAAAGTCTCACCTTTAAAATCCATATCCCAATCACATCATAAAGTTTACATGGACTATAATGACAGACTTGTGCCGCACTAAACTGTATTTTCATTTTTTGTCCAACCATATTTCAAGCAATTCCAAACCATCATGTTGAACAGTGCATCTGAAGCGTCTCAGCTGAAGGAAATAATACATTAATTATCAGCTTTAATATATCGGCCTAATTTTCTTATCAGGCCGATAACGATAACACTAAAATTAAAATATATCGGCTGATACCGATATGGCGGCCGATATATCGTGCATCACTAAATGCAATAATATAAAATACTCCTTTAAAAACATACCTGTCTCGCCTGTACCAAAAACTACCAAACTCAAAATCACCTCATCTAACTGCTGTTACAAAAACAGCCTTGTGTGGCGTTGGCACTGTTTAAAAGCACACTTTTAGACATACCACAGAAAAATCCACATCCTAATGAACTAGCAACCTCGTGACAACTGCATCAAAGTAGTGGAAGATGAAACAAGAAAGTTGCAGATGCATTAAAAACATGCTTGACTTGTGTTCAGCAGACAACTCGAAAGGTTGCTTCTCTTGACATTCGAGTTTATTCAATAATAGATGCATGATAGGGCAGCAAGTAGCTTGGCAGGTACTGACAGAACTGTTCTTGCTATAAATAGCCTGCTAAGACAGCAGTGGGGTCCACTCGCCAGTGTTCACACAAAGATGTGAACACTGCTTGAAGTATGGATATTTTACTGATCATAGCATCAAAACGGATCAAACTACCTGCCCAGCCAACACTACCACTGGCTCCATCACAAAAGTTGACACATTTTATGTTTAGCAACACTTTTTATGTATTTAAATGTTCAGCTTTCTTTCAAAACAATCAATTGAATACAAACAAATTAATCGGTTTTAAAATTCACACCTATTTTATTAATGCAGATGAAAAAGAAAAGAAAAATTGTTGTCATTTTATTCTAAAAGTATTTAAGTCATTATATTTTACGACACATTTTAAAGATATCGGTAACACTTTACTTGAAGGGGTGTGCATAAGACTAACATGACACCTTCATAATCATGACATGACATGTTATGAATTTGAAGGAAGTTTTATGTATGTTTGTGACAACTGTCATTAAGTGTCACTCAGTTATGACATTTGTAATGCAAATATAACATTGTCTTTGTCATGACAACTTGACATTACCAACACAACCTGTCATAAACATGACATAGCAGATTAATTATCAAACTTAAGAAACCACCAGGCTTTATGGGTTAACATTACATTAAACTGTCAAGTAGTTGGTTTTGACGTTGGCTGTCATGAAGCCATTATATCTTTTTGATGACAAATTCAACTAGTACCACTGTAGTTGAGGTCACGAAAAATATTCATGACACACTTATAATGGCCTCATGACTGCCAATGTCAAAGCCAACCACATGACAGTTTAACTTAATTTTACAGTATGTCAAGTTGTCATGACAAAGACACTGACAGGTTATGATGTATTGTCATAACAAAGACATATGCATTCAAAATGTCATTATTGAGTGAAAGACACTATACGTCATGTCATGGTTATGAAGGTGTCACGTGCACACCCCTTCAAGTGTTACCAAAATATCATGTATGCTGCTAAAATCAAAAGCACAATTTTTAAGATGTGGCCAAAGAAAATGTTGGCAGGGAATTTAATGTAAATAAAAATAATACAGTTGAACCCTGGTATTTTAGGAATGTGCAGCTTTAGTGATAATGAAAACACAATAATAGCCTAAATAGCATTTCTCACGGTGCAAGATTCTGGGAAAAAAGTCAAAATTCATCTACAAAAGACGCTTGTCCAACACATGTACAATTAAAAAACATTGACCCCCCCATCCCACCACCTGTCCTTTTGCTGATTTATCGTTTTAGTTTGCGAGTCGACCAAAATGTGCATCCCTGATGCATTTGTGTGTGTTTAACTGTGTCCTGCAGGACCATGTTCTAGAAAAGCGAGCGCAGGCTCCAATGGAGGACAGCCAGCACATCCCATCCCATCCCTGGGGATTCTGTTATGACACAAGAACACAAGAGCACATGTACCCACACATGTACTGTTGCAAAAAAAAAAAAAAAAAAAAAATCTACTTGAGCAGAATACTGTATACAGTATATAGAATAAAGTAAACGGAAGAATGCTCTCATATAATGTACATAGTTGAAGCATATTTATGTGTGAAACCCAGTTCAACCCAGACAATTTCCAGCAAATTTAGATTTGCTCTGAAAGTTAGTCTGGCAAAGAGCTCATTCAAGCCCATTTCCAGTCCACAGAAATCGCGGCACCAATCAGAAACGTTGGGGCGGGCTTTACACGATGACGACAGCGCTGGGATTTTGAAGCAGATTTTATAGCCTACATTACAAAGATGGACGCCGCCGTCCAACATCACTCGTTCGAATCAGCTATCGCGTCTGTTTTAAGCGATTTGAACGTTTCCTTTTTGTTACAAACCGAGCAAAGAACAACACTCGGAGATGTTTCTCCGCTGGCAGCCACTTTGCAAACATCATCTCCTTCATCGCTCTGGGGTGCGTTTCCCGAAAGCATCGTTAGCCAACTATGGTCGCAAGTTTCGTCGTTACCAATAGAGTTCAATGGAAATTGCGACTAACTTGAGACCATAGTTGGCTAACGATGCTTTCGGGAAACGCACCCCTGATTGGTTATAGATCTTCCGACGTCGTCCGTTGGTGACGCCCCTCTGGAAATGATTTGTCTATGATGCTTTGCCAGACCATATCTCAGTTACAATTGAAAATGGTCTGGTTTTAACCAGGCTAAATTCATGTAGCTAAACCACTGACAGAGCTTTGAAGCTAAGCTACGTTTAACAGTAGAAGTAAACACAAATATAACAAAAAACTACCTACTCAGTCGGTTCTGTTGCAAAATCTAGTAAACCACGCATGCAACCGCACAAGTGACCATTTTAGCAATAAAGTTATTTGTTATAGTCATACTGAACATAAAAAATTAAAGCAGAAACATGTGAAAAAAATAGGAGTCTGTCAAATCTGTCAACTTGGACTGTCCACAATCTGCTGAAGACTGTCTCTGACTTTTGGCAAATAGCATTGACTCATCCAGACTGCAAATCATGGCTAAAGTTGTGTAGTGTATACCAGACTTTAAAATGTGTGCAAAATTATGCATCCTAGGCAATATAATTTGCATATAATTGCCTATCTTAGCCTTCACATTGTTATGAGTGCACCTATATGTCTTAAAATGCCCCCTATGCAGGCAGCACACTAGGTTTTGAAAAAGAGCAAAAGACAAAAAAGTGCATTCCTGCAGAGAAAGGGAACGTTTATAACACAAACAGTGACTGATTAACCGATATGCTTTCACCGCAGGCGTCTGGTAAAATGCAGCATATATGGAACTGCAGTCGAGCAGTCAGATGAAGAAATAACAGCCATTATGACAAGGAGCATCGAGCACAATTCACACATCAGTCACTCAGAAAGACACCATTCAGCAAAAGATATAATTAGCCTGGAATACACAGTGGCAGTGTTGTATGAAATAACCTTTCCAAACAGGTTTGCTGAGGGCCAGCGAGAACCCCAGGCTCTGGAACATGTTTTCTTATTAACTTTGTATGTGAATGGTACATGTGCATGTTAATGATCACACCTTTTTGCATGTCTAACCTAGAGGTTTCAGAATATACGACTCTAAAAGACACTATGGAGCCGCAGTGATGTTTTGTTTCTTAATCCATTTAAATGAGCGGACAAAGGTTCTACTGTGCTGTGCTAAAGCAGAAGGATATGAGTCTTTGTTTAATCCGTTGAGTAAATAAATACGTTAAGCAGAACAAAGATAGTGGCACTGAGGGGGAATATTATCACACAGAATATGAATCCTTTGCACCTGTGTGTGTGTGTGTGTTTATAAGTGTTCACAATCTCATATTATGCTGCTTCTGTAGTAGACCATAATGTAAAACATGGAAAACGTAACAGCCTTCCCAACACTGTAAAGGATGAAGATAATTTTACAAACCGAAACATTTTAGAGACGCAGCTTCTCCATTTTTATTGCTTAAAAGGGGACATATTGCACTTTTTTTTAAATCATTTTATATCTTGCACAACTGCCAAATTTTCTGCACTGATTTTGAGGGTCAAATTTATGGAATGTGAATAAAAGCCAAGGAACTTGAAGAGCTGAGTTTACAACAAGAATTCAAAGTTTGTGTGCACAGACTTTTTATTTTATTTTAGTATTATTTATAATGGTATACTACTAAGTCACAAGTACCAAAATGAGTGGCTTATTGCGGTTAAATGGTTAAATACGCACAAAATTATTTCAGAATGCCCATCTTGGTGAGTATTCAGTTAAACAGTCAGTTTTGCAAAGTAAATAGTGGAGAGATAATGCATGTAATGTAACAGTATATTGGATCCTTACATGAGCTCTTAAAGTGACAGCAGCCAAATAAACCTTCTGTTGTCCGTCATTTTAATAAAAGAACAAAAGACAAAGAAAAACACTCTCTGTTTCTGCTCTAGACTGAATAATTTGTGTAACTAATTGTAAGTAATGGTCTGTATTTAATTTTTACAATGTGCTCAGTGTTACTTTACATTTGATTACTTTAATTTCTCTCTTCCGAATATATTGTATACCAACCTGAAAAAGCTGTTTCTATCATTTTTTTTTTATATTTTCATTGTGCTTTTGCCATTTCTAATGTTTTTACTTTATATTGTTTCAGATTTATTTTATTTCAATTATTTATTTTATTTCAATTATTCATTTATTTTCAATTAAAGGTGCATTGCGCAAGTCTCTGAGTTTTTGCTGAACTATGCCCCCTCTGGCGACAAGCGAAACTGCAACCAGAAGTGTGCACGCTCATGCACACTCGCACAAGCTGTTCATAACCAAAGGAGCATCAGCCACACAAATCTTTTGTTACAGTCATAATGTCTTCAGAGGTAATAAAGTTATAAATATGCAAGTAATTTTAAATAAATGAAAGGAAAGGCATTTGAGTAAATTACACAGAGGGGAAAACAGGGGTAGTAGAAAACTTCATTTTTGTTTCCATCTCTCTCCATGTTGAACTGTTTTATATGCTTACTGTATCCACTTATGATTGTATTATTATGGAAACTCGTTTATGAACAATATACAGTAAGTTATTACTTTGTATAGGATCCCGTTTGAGCCCTAGAGCAGACCGGAGATCTCTCCATTTGTTGAAAGCCTTCCCGATGTTGTCTTATTCCGATGCCTGGCACTAGACAAAAGTTTTATTTTCTTTGTCTTACGTGGAGTTTGCGTTGGGGTTTGGAATGAACTACACGCCGGTCTCTTTGTATCCTTCTACTTTTGTCAAAAGTTGACTAAAGTTTTGTTGCTCGAGTTGTCTTTGCTGATACGGAGAGTGGCGGTGAATACACAAACCTGCCAGACATAGCCAACCAAGCGTGAACGCGCATGACATCACCCCCAGTCTCAAGTTCCGGCCCGAATCCCTCTTATTTATTTTACTGTACAGGACTATATAGAGGCAATTGCAGTAATCAGGGAAGGGCTCATTCAGCCCATTAGGCAATTGTTTAAGCATGTATGGGTTAGAAAAACAGGTATTTTTAACATGAAATGTTGCGCAATGTACCTTTAAGTAAAATAACTATAGCCACTGGGTTTAAAATTATATGTGATCTTTTTCCTACTCTACCTTAGCCTTAAAATTAGACACCGTTTGCATTTCAGTATGTTCGCTCACCTAAAGGACTATTAGGAACCCCTGTTCAATTTCTCATTAATGCAATTATCTAACCAATCACATGGGAGTTGCTTCAATGCATTTAGGGGTGTGGTCCTGGTCAAGACAATCTCCTGAACTCCAAACTGAAAGTCAGAATGGGAAAGAAAGGTGATTTAAGCAATTTTGATTTTGATGGTTATTTCACAATCTTCTCAGTTCCTGGGATTTTCACACACAACCATTTATAGGGTTAAAAAAAAAAAAAACATTTCTAGGGTTTTCACACCATTTCTATTCAGCACCTTGTTGAATCAATGCCACGTAGAATTAAGGCAGTTCTGAAGGTGAAAGGAGGTCAAACACAGTATTAGTATGGTGTTCCAAATAATCCTTTAGGTGAGTGTAAATGACCACTTATTATGACTGCCATTTACACTCATTTTGCCAACCATATGTTAATATATTCATTTCATGTTATTTTTGCATAACATTAAACTCTTTTATTTAAGAAAAGCAAGGAAAATCCTGTTTCCCACCATATGTCCCCCTTAATCCTGTAGCCAAAATGGAGAAATGCAAGCATGCAATATGACTGAATGTGCGTTACATCTCAAAGCCAAAAAAATCAATCATTGTAGAGAGCTTAAAATGTTTGTTGCTTGGCATGTTCACCCATTCTTTTGTGGATATACTTACACACAGCATTTATTTACTAATTTTATATGTCTTTTGGATGATTCCAAACACTGTGAAACGAAACCCAATCCAGACCACAGTCAGCGGTCACGCTGCATGAGAAACATCTAAAAATACAAAAGCGCAGGATAAATCTCCAAGCAAATTAACACAAAGCCTTTTTTGTTCCTGATTTTGAAGAGCTAAAATCCAGCTAATTTGAGAGAGAGACTCTCCAGCTCAAATCATAGAAAGCCTCTTGGTATTTGAAAGAAAAAAAAAATACTCTCAGAAAAGTGGCGTACAGAGTGCATATCGGGTGACTGGGCAAGAGCGGTAAATGGGGAAAGCGTGTAATTACACTTATTAAATTATATACCAAATTAAGAAGCTGGGGTTGCCTTTAGCGTCCTGCAGACCACATCTAGGAAATATCAGAGTGCGGGTTGACAAGAAGAAAAAAGGCCTTAAAAAGAACATGTCAGGTTTTTCTGAAATCCATATGAAACTCCATCCATATTCCACTAGAACAAACCCATTAGGCAAAGGAAAGAATGAAGAGAATAATCAGACCTGTTTTGTCTATAATGTAAATGGCACACTAATTCTCATAAGTACACTGGATCTCTTGCCATCAAAAACACTCAAGCACAGCATGAGGCAAGCCATCACCTCTCTAAACACAATGTTCAGCTTGATCCCACTTTAGCAACCACAAAAGGCACAAAAAGCATATGCACGATTTAAGACTTTAAAACAAGAACTCAGATGCCCTTTCCACACCAGAGCTCTGTAAATCTACAGGCTATTGTTTCATTCAGCTACTTACAATTTTAAAATAGTTTTCAAGCTCCAAGCTTTCAATGTCTAAAAACCACAAAGAAAATCTGTGATTTAAAATGCCATTTAAATCTGTAAATAAACAGAAAGCTTGAGGATTCTGGAACAAAAAAGGTAAAACAAAGAAATAAGCCTGCACGATTAATTGAAATAAAACCAAAATTGTGATATGGCTTAGTGTGATTATTAAATCGCAAATGCTGTGATTTAAAAAATAAATTAAAGTAACTTTGTGATTCTGAGTGAACACTGTGCTCTTTTAAACACAAGCAGCTCATGATCCAGTGTTTTTAGAGTCGACGAACGGCTTGGTTCTCAGTAAATGCAGCTCCACATGAACTCATCTCTGCATGAGCAGCGATTATAATACGACTGTTGTCAACAAAAGAGAAGCTTAAAGGGATAGTTCACCCAAAAATTTTAATTCTGTCACCATTTATTCAGCCTCAAGTTCTTCCAAACCTTTCCAAACAGTTGATGGACTCCATTGACTTCCATAATATGAAAGACCAATTCTATGGTTTAAAACTTGAGGGTGAGTAAATGATGGCAACATTTTTATTTTTGGGTGAACTATCCCTTTAAGTCCCTCAAAATAAAAGCTTGATAGCCATAAATATTAGTGTTGGAATTTTCCAGTTGTACTGCAAAAACACCATTATTATTATTATATTATATATGTTTTAATAAATAGAAATAATAAATTTTACAGAGAAATATTACAATAGCGGGAAACTGGATTAGATCCGAACTAATTATTGTATCAGACACACTTTTTACTTTTGATGAATTCTTTGGAATCCAAACTGGTTGGATCATAATCACGTCTTTAGACAGCAGCTGGTAAAGTAGCTTTCTGTTTAGGATACATTTCCTCAAAGTAGTCGATGTGTGGAGGCTGTAGAATGTCCAGAGCTGACAGCACCTGTGGAGAAACAAAGACAGAGCGCGCCAGAGGTCAGCTTTGACGCCAGAGAACGTGGGCACTGACACCAGCCTTCACATGACATTCGTTTCCCAGGCACCAGCAGCCCAGGGACAGCGAGAGCTAGCCAGGCTCCCGCTAATGGCACCATGGGGACGGCACGTAGATAGCGAGAGTTAGGTAACACTAACTGATAAAAAAAAAAAAAAAAAGAAAAACAGAGGATGGTGGGGAGCTTACATTGTCGTGCTTGAAGAAACAAAGCATCTTCAGTTCACGGAAAACCCTCTTGCAGGAGACGAGATTTTGGAAGACATTGGGCATCTTTTTAAGGGCCACACGTTTGCCATCTCTGGGGTCTGTCACCGACCTGAGGAGAAAAGTAAAAGATGAGAAAATAAGTGATTAGGCTGATGGTTATCGCCAAAATATTGGCTTACATACTTTTTTAATAGTGTGTTAATCCATTATGCTCACCAAGGCTGCATTAATTTGATCAAAAATACAGTAAAAACAGTTATATTGTGAAATATTATTACAAATTAAAAGAATGTTTTTTTTTTATTTGAATATTTTTTTTAATGTAATTTATTCCTGTGATGTCAGAGCTCATTACTCCAATCTTCAGTGTCACATGATCCTTCAGAAATCATTTCTTATTATTATCAATGTTGAAAATATTGCTTAATATTTCTGTGCAAACTGCGATTTTTTTTCAGGACTCTTTTATAAATAGAAAGTTCAAAAGAACAACATTTATTTAAACTTTAAAGTGTATTTACAGCCACTTTTGATCAATTGACTGCATTGTTGCAGAATATAGTATTCATTTCTCAAGATATTTCTAACCCTAAACTTTTGAATGGTAGTGTATGTATGTATATAATATATAAAAGGCTGTAACCATCATTCAAAATGTTTAAAAGTAAAATATAGTAAAACACTATTTAAAAAATAATAAAGGCTCGTTTTCTACACTGATTTTTATACTTAAATGATCAAAAGCTAAAAAATGACCAGTTTCACCAATGACACAATACATAAGTAATACAAAACAATTTGTCTACATTTTTTTTATTTTGTTGGTGGGACGAATTAATCATTGAATCAGTTCACTGAAATGGACAGTTTGAACTGATTCATAAAATGAATTGAATCTATGAAATCTAATGCTAATATTTGGAAGTCACGATACAAGGAGGGTGAAACGTGCATTAAAATAATAAATAATAATAAAAATTTAATTTTGACACAAAAAAGACGAGAGCGAGCGAGAGATGATTTGTGAATTAAAAGGCAAGCGCTGAAGGGGCCTCTGTATGGCCTTGAACATCTTTTGTCGTCACTCTGCTATGAGCAGCTTGATGTGAGCTTACTGAGAGATGCCAATTGCTATACGTGCCTCTTCTTCTTCCCTGAACAGTAACACATTTTCCACAGCAATGTTAAACACATTACACAAATGCAACTATCCTTTCCTCGGCATACGGAGTCATTTGCCACTGTGCCAACTATGCCTGTATGCTAGTTTATTTTTATGCATTGACTATATCAATTCAAGAGGGAAATATTATATTAATGATTCTGAAATGCATCTACTGTATATTTATGCAAACTACAAAGTGCACATTAAGTCTCAAACCAATACACTGTCATAAAATGTATGAACAGTATAGGCTTTTCAAAACACAAACTACTTAGGGGCATTTATATTAATAGCTGTTTTTGTCTTATAATAATTGTCTCAAATGTGTCTCATAAACCTCAGAGGTGTGATCACTCCACACAGGTAAGTGTGTCCCTGTACACCTCACCTAAAATAAGAATGGAACAGTCTGAATGAATAACAATTCATGCTCATGGAAACATACCAGTTTCATGTAATCCAGATAATAACAGATTTAAAAGAAGATACTTTTTTCTTTATTTTTTTACATTTTGTCCACAGAAAAACAAAATGTATTATCTTTGATTGTATGGGAAACATTCTTCAAAATATCTTCTTTTGTGTTCCATAAGAGGGGAAGTATTTTGAATCACAATAAAGGTGGAGAAAATGACGGCATGTCCTAAAGGTTTTACAGTGAAAAATATAAATAGTTCAAAAGTTGGATGCTTTTAATGATTTTGTCTCGTGATATTTTGTTTTGTCTCGTATTGCCAAGGCTGTATTTAATCAAAAACACAGTAAAAACAGCAATACTGTGAAATATAGAATTACATTTAAAAATAACTGTTTGTTTTCTATTATAACAAAATTTCAAATGTAATGTATTCCTGTGATATCAAAGCTGTATTTTCAGCATCATTACTCCAGTCTTCAGTGTCACATGATCCTTCAGAAATCATTCTGATATGCTGATTTGTTGCTAAAGAAACATTTCCTTTATTAATATCCACGTTGAAAACAGCATTTATTTGAAATAGAAATGTCTTCAATGTCACTTTTAATCACATTTAATACATCCTTGCAAAATATATTATTATAGCCTAAGCCTATAGTATTTTTTAATGTATATATAATCCAAAAAATGTTCAAACAATAATCACATAATGTGCTTGATACAATTATTGAAACAATGTATGTGGGGGGAAAAGTAAGACAAAGTGGAAGAGATTTATGACAGATATATTAGGGAACAAAAACAAATGAGGTGTTTATTCAGGGTAAGAAGAAACATTAATCGGTAAAATTAATGATTAACAGAGTCTCTTGGGTCGGCACAATGACACGCACAAACACTCTCGCACACACACGTCTGGTCACGGCATGTGATTCACAAGCTGGATTAGACAACAGCACGAGGGAGAGGGGGAGGAGAAAGTCAGTGTGAGAGAGAGAGAGAGAGAGAGAGAGAGAGAGAGAGAGAGAGAGAGAGAGAGAGAGAGAGAGAGAGAGAGAGATGTTTCTTTGATAAAAAGGCAATCGCTGCACTGCCATCTCTCCTCAGTATCAAAACAAACGCTGAAGCTGGAGGCAGGAGATGAAGACAAGTTTCTTGTAAAATAGAGTAATAAAGAAATACAGACTTAGTGTAGATATACACACTGCACTTGTATGTGACTGACAATGTATCAGAATTGCACAGGAAGTTACCAGGGCTAACAAGGATGGAGTTTGTTTGCACATCCTGACCACCCCGTCACAGCAACACTGACTAGACCAATAGAGTGGGTTTCGGGGCAGGACTATCTGTATGTCTGGCTAATGGGGGGCAGGTCGGGAAGTGTTTAAAAACTATTTCAAAACAATAATTTCTCCAATTCAGTTTGGTGATGCTAGTGGAAACACTACAGATGGTGAAAATATGGTGCTAAAAATAAATATGAATTATATTTATGATGTAAATTAGCAGCCTTATTGGGGGGGAAAAAACCCTGTTATTAGTTCTGTTACCTTTTGTGTATCTAGGCTTTATTTCACAGACGTGCATGAGGGGGAGTCGTCTAATTAAACTCTTTAAAGCCGCAAAATCCCTCCCTGTACTGTCTCCAGGTGCCAAAGAAAACGACAACATGAGGCCACGTGAGCGGTGAGCTCGACTGACGCCTGGACTCGAGATCCGGGAACGCTCTTCGGGACTCGCACACAGGGCCTATTTCCTGGAGATAATGGAGCAAAACGTCTAAAATAGAAAGATATGCTGCACTCTTACTCTCTGTCTATCGCTCCATCTCTTTCTCACTCTCTTCCCCCATCCACTTTTAATCAGTGGCTATTCAAAGATGAAAAGCCTTTCTGAAAGGGAAAAATATTATCCATGTACTTCAAACATGGCTTTTCTCTCTCTAAGGGCACATGAACATGTCCTCAGAAACAAAAATGGCTTGTTTGATGTTCTAAAAAATAAGCTAGAGATTGTTCCAAACATGCATTAATTTCTTCCTTCTGCTGAACACAAAAGAAGATATTTTGAAGAATGTTGGTAACCAAACAGTTGATGGACCCCATTGACTTCCATAGTATTTTTTTTCATACCATGGAAGTCAGTGGGGACCAGCAACTAATTGGCTAACCATATTCTTCTAAATATGTTCTGTGGTCAACATAAGGAAGAAAATCATACAGGCTTGGAACAACTTGAGGGTGAGTAAATGACAGAATTTCCATTCTTAGGTGAACTATCCCTTTAAGTTCAAAATAATTCAACGTTTTAATCATCTTTCGGGATTGTTTTGTTCCATTTCATTGCACGCTGTCTATTTTTTTGAATGCAAAAAATTAGACATTTAATTCAAGAAAACATATAAATACATTTAAATGTCATGGTTATGAAAGCAATATACAGTCACCAAAAGGATTATTAGGAATACCTGTTCAATTTCTCATTAATGCAATTATCTAATCAACCAATCACATGGCAGTTGCTTCATGCATTTAGGGGTGTGGTCCTGGTCAAGACAATCTCCTGAACTCCAAACTGAATGTCAGAATGGGAAAGAAAGGTGATTTAAGCAATTTAGAGCGTGGCACGGTTATTGTTGCCAGATGGGCCGGGCTGAAAATTTCAAATCTGCTCAGTTACTGGGATTTTCACACACAATCAATTCTAATGTTTACAAAGAATGGTGTGAAAAGGGAAAAACATCCAGTATGCAGCAGTCCTGAGGGCGAAAATGCCTTGTTGATGCTAGAGGTCAGAGGAGAATGGGCCGACTGATTCAAGCTGATAGAATACCAACTTTGACTGAAATAACCACTCGTTACAACTGAGGTATGCAGCAAAGCATTTGTGAAGCCACAACACGCACAACCTTAAGGCGGATGGGCTACAACAGCAGAAGACCCCACCGGATACCACTCATCTCTACTACAAATAGGAAAAAGAGGCTACAATTTGCAAGAGCTCACCAAAATTGGACAGTTGAAGACTGGACAAATGTTGCCTAGTCTGATGAGTCTCGATTTCTGTTGAGACATTCAGATGGTATCTGGTTCTGACCAGGGGCCATGGCATTAAGGACCCCAAGAGTGTGCCAAGAAAACATCCCCCACACCATTACACCACCACCACCAGCCTGCACAGTGGTAACAAGGCATGATGGATCCATGTTCTCATTCTGTTTACACCAAACTCCATCTGAATCTCTCAACAGAAATCGAGACTCATCAGACCAGGCAACATTTTTCCAGTCTTCAACTGTCCAGTTTTGGTGAGCTCTTACAAATTGTATCCTGACCAAAATATTCCCAAAAATATTGTCAATAAATAAATAAATCAACACCAAACTTTTGAAAGGTATTTCAATATAGTGTACTGTAGACTGTTTAATTTTCAGCTTTTCACCTCAAATACTCTGCCAATGGCTCTCATCAAAATTAAGTAAAGGTCTTACAGCCCTTATCCTAGGACCATTCACTGTACAATGTACTTTTGAACAAATCTGACTGAATATAAACATGTCTACTTAACAGAATACCAGTAGAAGGTATATTTCAACACATTCATTAAAACACATAACAAGCCATCTCACTGTACTGTGTAATTCTACAATTATGTTGTTTACATGGAGATAAGAAAAGCTTGCAAAGCTGGTCTAGAAAATCTAGAAGAACATGTTAGGTGAAAAGCCAAACTCAAGGTGAATTCTGCTTTACCTCAAAGCCAGGGTAAAATCCATGAGACCAAAAAAAAGCAGAACATCTCATGAATACTACAAGAGCCGAATCCACTTTGCGTAGCCGGAGCTGAGTCTCACTCCTTGAAGGTTTGTTCTAGTCTCAAAGGATATTGATTCTACTTGGCTAACACATGCGGATTCGGATCACAGACAGATTGCTGTGTTTTGTATCAATATAATACCAGTTAGTGGATACAACAATGTGCTGATGAAAATCTGCCCCTAACCAGGGGAACGGGAGTCACGTAATAAGTGGGTAATTCCTGATGAAGGATTTCTTTGTGATTAAAAGCCTCTCTCGTGGAGTGTTATTCTTTGGGTTGGGCTTTCCGAACTGTGAGAAACCTATAGCGATCACTCTGTAATCCGAGGCCAGCCATTTTACCTCAGTCGTCAATAATTCAACATCGACCATATTCATATTGGTACTGAGGGACAATGGCATGTTTAAAAAAAAACAACAACTGTATTTTCAGAAACCCAACAAGGTTTCAGGCTGCTGGCGAGAGGATGTATTTTTCCAAAAGGCTTATTT
The DNA here is from genome assembly GCF_988280905.1 of Pimephales promelas. Taxonomy (NCBI): domain Eukaryota; kingdom Metazoa; phylum Chordata; class Actinopteri; order Cypriniformes; family Leuciscidae; genus Pimephales; species Pimephales promelas. Next base: position 18,871,724 of record NC_142784.1, read on the forward strand.
AACAGACAACAAATACAGGAGATAAACTTTGTGTTTGTTTATACTGTCAATAAAAAGAACAAGTGTTTGGTAAATTGCACATTGCTTTGTAAGAATAAAAGCTTAAACTACAAACTGCGAACAGTCCCAGAAATTGCTCACAAAACAGAGCTCTGTGAACAGAAAAATAAAGCTGTATGTTCATTCAAGAAGACTTCCTAATAACATACTTTACAGAAGTTATCTACTGTATCATTTCAAGCCACAAACAATGTGGAACTGAAGTTGTCGTTCTGGCTATGGCAGAAATAGGTTAAAGTCAGCTGTGGATCTTAATCCATCCCTCAGGATTAAGAAGGGATGAATGTAGTGTCTCTAAATTGATTGTCGATAACAACATTCTGGTGTGATACCAGCATCTGGCATTTCGGAATAAAATATATACTTAATCACAACCTTGGGCAACAAGTCTCTGAAATTAGGGATAAATATGGCTGGAAACAAAAAAATTCTAAAAAAAAATTAATCAGCACAACTGATTTCAACATTAATAATATATTAATAAATATTTTTTGAGGAGCAAATCAGCATATCAGAATGATTTCTGAAGGATCATGTGACACCAAAGACTGGACAACATGACATCATGACTTTTGCGTTACATACACGCCATTTTCAAGTCAAGTGGCGTGTTATCTATACGCATTTTGAGATATCGGCGTGTATCCGTGTGTATGCGTGCATGTCTACGCCATTAATGTCCGACTGATTCCGCGTGTATGTTCACGCCGTTAAATGTCCGAGCGAAATGAAGCAAAATGTAGATCTACATCTGCGGAGCGAAGCGATACTTTTTTCTTAGGATGGTAGGGGAACACTCATAATTGGTATTAACCCCAGTGACGGGTAGGTTTAGGGACGGGGTTGAGGTACGTCATATATTTATATATACAGTAATATGACGTTAAGTCAACGGCGTTGATAAACACACTGAAAAGTGATTATGCGTGTTGATAGCATGCCAAAAATTGAAATACGAATTGGCATGTCATACACACGCAATTTCATGAGATCAGTCTGGACTGGAGTAATAATGCTGAAAATAAATAACTTTTTTTTAAAAAAATAAATAAAATTAGAAAGTTTTCAATACTTTTGATCAAATAACTGAAACACTGGTGACCATAAGATACTTTTTCCAAAAACATTTTTTTTTAAATAACCAAAAAAAAAAAAAAACCCAAAACAAATAAAATTTAATACTTGTTGAGCACTAAAATGACAGCATTACAAAAAGATTGAATCGATCACTGCAAAAACTTTCACGTTTTACTGCTCTTACTGTACTGAATTTCAGATATCCAAATGAAAACCAAATGTTTAAGATGAGTTAAGTTAAAACACATGTACATGACCAACGAATCCAAGTCAAGTAGACAGTGTAGCACTGGATGGATAGTGACCGTTCAATCTGCAGGTCTGAAATCCTCTCACTCTGGTTGTAAGGCATAGGACCGTGCCGGTTGAGGTTTAAAAGCAGGCAGGGATAAATTGCATGCAGAGTCACTTGACAATAAACTACTTACTTAACTGCATTAATACTTAATTGCTTTTTACATGTTGAGAGATGACAGGCGCTGTGCACACACTCAGGAAATCACAGACTGAATACTTCATGGGCAACATTTTGATGAGGAACTAGACATTGTTGATTTATGATACATTGCCTTTTTTTGCAGTCACAGAGGAAAAGCACTAAGAGAATCTGGCTTTTCCATTCAGAGCCCGGGAGGATAGAGTGATTGTAGGGGTTTTGGCACTGCCACACAGCTCTCCGTCCCCAGCCACTTTGATTTTCCTAATTAATCTACAGAGCCCGGCCTCTTTTCCAGGCTTCTGCACAGATTCTTCCCCCTCAACCTCAAATAACACAGCGTCTGATCCACTGGTGTACACTTCCTGTCAGAGAGGTTGAGCACGTCAGTCAGGGTTTGCGTCAGAGTCGTTACGCAAGCTGACTGTTTAACACGCCGGTCCCCTGGAGGTGTCGGGGTGGGGGTCTGAACTTTGTGTTTGAATTAGCCTAGCAAGGATGGATTAGCATATGCCTGCATAATGAATCAAAAAGGCAGCACATCATGTCAAATGAACTGAAGTCTCCAGCACTATTCATGTGACACTTCCACCAGTGCTCAGAACAAGGAGACAGTGTGAAACTTCACCTTCCTCACACTGCAAACAAACCAACATTTGTTTTTACCTCTAAATGTGAGTAAATTAAGACCTGTATTGTCAAACTCCCATGGGGAGAATTGCTATCTGTTACAAGATGTTACAGAGCTCAAATTTATATTTGTATATTGAAATAAATACAGAATGCAAACTCCTACTTTCAACTTCAAGACTTTAGAATATGATCTGAATTCGTGCAAAAGTTTGGACACATGTGACTGAATTTAAAGGGTTAGTTCACCCAAAAATTGAAAATTCTGTCAGTATTTACTCACCCTCATGTCGTTCCAACCCCGTAAAACCTTCGTTCACCTTCGGAAAACAGTTTAAGATATTATTGATTAAATCTGAGAGCTGGATACCTCCTGCATACTAGTCCATAGGCTTCTAAGGGACTAAAACTTGCCTGCCCAGAAAAGTTATTAAAGACATCGTTAAAATAGTCCAAGAGACTACAGTGGCTCAATCTTAAGTTTATCAAACGACGAGAACACTTTTTGTGCGCAAAAAAACAACAAAAATAACAACTTTATTTCAACTATTCATTTACTAGTCAGGTTACTAGTTTAATAGCGTAAGCTTCTGTTATTGTACGTCACACGCATCACACACATGACCAGCGTCGGCCAATAGTGAGCCTACGTGTGACGTAGCTCTACGCTATCACACTACGTTAACTGACTAGAGGCCCATAGAGAAGGAAGTGAGAGAAGGAGTTGAAATACAGTCGTTATTTTTGTTTGTTTTTGCACAAAAAAAGTATTCTCGTTGCTTGATAAAGTTAAGATTGAGCCTCTTTTAACGATGTCTTTAATAACTTTTCGAGGCCGGCAAGTTTCAATTCCTCAAGAAGCCTATGGACTAGTATGCAGGAATGATCCAGCTCTCAGATTTCATCAAAAATATCTTAATTCGTGTTCCGAAGATGAACGAAGGTATTACGGGGTTGAAACAACAAACAACATGAGGGTGAGTACTGACAGAATAATAATTTTTGGGTGAACTAACCCTTTAAAAGCCTTTCTAATTCTAATATATATATAAATAAATTGTGTGTACCCAATGACACACAATCTGAAGAACCCAACACCTTTATATAATGCCAGCTTTTCAAATGTCAGTTTGACTCTAAGAGAAACAGATTTGCTGAAAAATTGAATGAGCCGAGGACCCACACAGAGATGTGTGATAACCAAATCGCACACACATCAGTGCATCTGTCCCACAATCCTCGACCTCCGCTATTTAAATAGGGGTTTTAGAATGCAGATAGTGGCTTAGACAAATCGTTCGCTGGCAGTAGATTTAGGACGATGACCCAGTTATTTGGAAATTAAAAGTGTTAGAGACATAACGATGCGATCATGCCCAATAGAACAGAGCAGACTCACTTTTACCAAATCTAATCTGGGCATAAATCAGATTAAAGACGTAATTTAGGTGACAGATAAAGAATATTAAAAAGAAACGAGTGACATCAAAGCAGAAATAAGAAGACGGGATTATTGAAGAGTCACATCATTTATTCTCTCTCACAGGCTTCTCAAACTCAAATCAAATGTTCTAAAAATAAGCATACATTATTTGCAGGTAACAGCTTTCCAATATTACTTCCTAATTCACCTCATTTATGTTCATTTATGTCACTTTACAGCTAAGAAAGAGGAAATGTTGCAGGCTGGACGCAAGCCTGCGTTTCCTACATGAGCAACACTGCTCAACATGCCTGCAGCATGTTAATTATTAACCACCAAGTCCATGACTGACTCGCAACCCACAACAAAAACACACTGACTCACAAGCTACTCTCACTACATTTACCCATTTCAGCCTCAATTTCAGAGAGCGGCAAAATGTCAAGTGGGCTGGATGAAGGATGATGTATTCTGATTAACGCTGCGCTGAACAAAACAATCTGATACTGTCAAATGATCTGTGCATTAAGCCCTGAAGTGAAAATGCTAAATAATAGACCTTTTTTCTATGTAATGTGTAGTGTTACTTTGTAGTTCATTTTATTACTAACTTCTCAAATCAGTCACTCGCTGACTTTTTACATATATATTTATACCTAAAATAGCTCTAAGGACTTTGTTTTATGGTCTGTTCTAAGAGTGATGTTTTTTGATTTTTAAAAATCTAAAAAATATTAACTATATATTATTATGTATACCTATTTATTCATAAATCAGAAGAGAACATTTTTCATTTTGTTAATAACAATAATATAATAATAAAACTGTTTCTTTGCATTTATTTTGGATTTTATTGTCAGTACTGGGCTCGCAGCTCAAATAAGTAGGGTACTTACTGTGTGTGCGCGTGTGTGTGTGAATGGTCGTGTTCATCTGCTACCACAGAAGAACATTTTTGACCCAGGAAAAACCCTGTGAATGTCAGTTTAAGTGAATGTAAACAGATGGGACCAAAAATTGGCGGTAAATGATTGGATCTGTATTCGGTGTAAATGCAACCTAATAAACCTGCCACTATATATTTTGTAGTTATATTTATCAAAAAACAAGAAAACCTCTCACTGCTCTACTGCTGTAGATTTAGGCTTAAAGAAAGAAAAAAAAAACAGGAAACTGGTCATTCTAATTATAGACATGCTTCACAATCACACTGAGCATCAAATCAGCAAAGCATTATGTTAAATAACCATGCAATGGAGACTGTGGCAATTATTTATGTTGTTTTATTGTACATTTGATTAATAGTTTAGTTCATTTTTTCTGAAAGTTTACGATACTGTTGTCAGACAGTCACCTGAAAACCTTCAAGCACTGTTCATTTGATTTGCATCTTTTTTCTTTTCTTTTGTCAGTGTGTAGTGAGCAATCAACTAATTAATCAACTCATTAATCGTTTTTGTTCTCTTCAGTGTGTTTTATATTAATTGGAAATTGCAAGGACAAATGTCTTGACATTTTATAAGGCTTCAACCATGTTGCATGATAAATGACTATTAAGGTTGATCAACATTTTAAGGTTGATCAACTATTTTAACAATCTGAAACGCAAATATCAAACGCGAAATGCAAGTAACTGTGGGCAAACGCAAATCTAAAACGGGTTGATCTGAAGTAGCTACTCATAGGTGTGGTTTGGGCGTAACGTGCAATAAACCAATCATAGCATCATCTCACATTTCCTTTAAAGCATGCGCCCTTAAAATAGCATCTGAATAACGCATTACTGACTTTAGACTAGGTTTTTCCTTGTCTGTGGTGGAATTGTTTTCTAAAACTGCAAAATAGCACCATGGAACGTTTACGCCGGAACTCGCCTCCCGGGAGCGCAAGTTCATTCCCAAATTTACCAACGTACGTCGGTGGAGGGTAAAGTCCGTTGTGTGTCGGGTGCAAAATAGGAATGATACATGTGTCAGTGTACAAAGTCAATTGCGCTGGGTGCAAGATAGGGCCCATAGTGTTTTCAGGTTTGTATTTTTACATAGACATGAGAGCATTTGAGACGGTAGAAGTACAAAACTTGAGGAATAGAATTTCCCTTTCTAAAAAGATGTTAAAATTGCAATTTTACGCACAGGCAGATAAAAATAAATGTTTGCTAATACGCCTCTTAAAACGATTAACAGTCTTTAAAGAATTATGCTGAAAGCATGCATGATGAAACTGGAAGAAACTTTGAGTTGTCAATTTCTTTTGCCTACTGTGACCTTGCAAATGTTAACTAACAAAACAATGGACTTTGGAATATTTATACGTGTAAAACATAATAACATTAAATAAATAATTTAAATAAATAAAAAACGGTTGATTTCAGTTTCTTGAAAGCCTTTTTTCTTTTCTTCAATTGGTTGATGAAACATTTATGGAAATTAAGATACAATTAATAAAAAATGAAAATCACTTTAGAAAACGGTTTTGTGGTTTCTCTTTAATATCTCTGTGAAAGTTTTTTCGCTTTCAGAGCGGTCAAGTCCGTAATGGAGAACTGTCACGTCCAAAACATTGTTTTTATTTTTTTTTTCTCAAAAATGTGAACACGAAAAATAAAATAAAAATAATATTTTATGTTCTGTGGAGGCCGACCCGTCTTCATCCGGTTAGTAGGCTATTACTTTTGTTTTGCGCAGTGCAATTCATAGAATTACTAAAAAATATTTTGCCACCTAAAAGTTAAAGATTTGTTGTGTTATGTGTATTTCGCTCATATTAAAGATAAAACGCATGTGTAGACTGAAATTTTTCTAATGTCTGGACTAGTGCTAGCATTCTATGTAAACAAATACTTCAACCGGAAGTAGAAAACCATTTTAGTCAGTTGAACCTGCTATGAATCATGGGAAATAGAACGGGTGCAGAAAAAGGTGGATTGGAAAAGGTGGTTCAATCAACTTTCAGACTTTTTAAACATATTTCAGTCCGGTTTTAGATCTCAACATAGCGCTGAAACTGCTCTTCTCAAAGTGACAAATTATGTGTTGCTGTCTGTTGGTTTTAGTGCTTCGTGATCTTAGCACAGCTTTTGACACTGTGCTCATGGGGATCTTCTTGACCATTTGAAGGAGTGGGGTGGGATTAGGGGGCTTGCCTTATACTTGTTCTTCTCTTATTTATCTAGTAGACCTTTTGCGGTGGAACTAGGAAGCTCTATATTTCATCTTACCACCCTATTTCCTCAGGGGTTCCTCAAGGTTCATGTCCCTAAACTCCTGGGATTAATCTGTCAAAAATATAATATGGCTTACCATTGTTATGCTGATTATATTCAGCTATATTTGCCCCTGAGATGTAATGACGACTCCAACATCACAACTTTGTTTGAGTGTTTGAATGAAATAAGGCCTGCACGTTTTTTGCACCTCAATGAGTCTGAGCTCAAAGTCTGAGGTGGTCATTTTTGGTCCCCCAAAGTTAGCCAAACAGCTTTCTGTAGCCTACATCTTGGCCACTTAGCCAACGCTCAAGTGAGGAAACGTTGAGTAATTTTTTATTCAGATCTTAAATTTGACAAACAATTCAGTGGTGGAGTCCTTTAAGGATGTGGAAATTGTCATTCATGCTTGATCCAGATTGAATTATTGCAATTCGTTATATTTGGGGCTGTCTAGACACTTGCTCTCAAGTTTGCAGCTGGTGGTGTGTAATAATATATATAAATAAATAACGTAAACTAAAATATCATCCGGTAACAAACATAATACTGATATATCATACATCCATAGTTGGTGTATCACTAATAATTTACGATAAAACTGTAAAATCAGCATTATTTCCTCATTTGGTTATTCAAATTACCCATTTTAAACTCCAAATATGCTGGACAAACAGCAAACTAAAGTATAGTGGCAGAACACACATAACACACCCAGACTGACAAACACACACACACATCCACACGACAGTGGCACTGTCAAAATCGATCAGAGGGAGACGGTGGAGGCCCAAGGGGAAGATGGCAGATAATGGGTTATAGTGCAACTCTTTTGTGTTCCCTCCGGCTTGGCATCTGAAATACACAGCAAGACAATGGGAGGGCTTGCTGCCATTGGAACATTTGGGGGAAGTATTAATTTAAGGGGAGCCATTAACAGTAAGGGAGACATGAAAGTGCTTCTCTAATGCATACTTGTTCTTATTTGTTTTGTTCCTTCCAACCAGAATCAAATATTTTATTTCATCTCTCTTCAAAGCACCCCAGAGGATGAGAAAACAAAGCTCATGTGGAGGGAGGCAGAGTGAGTGAGCATATGCACAGTGGCTCTCTGAAGACGATAAATACAAAGTCTTACATGTGAGGCTCTTTCCCTGCTCCCTGTAGTGTGACTGGTGCCGTTTTACATAGAACGACTTAACCACCTTTCCTTCATCTCTCAAAGCTCTTAATGCGCAACGGCTGAGCTTTTAGCATGTGCTGCACAACAAACTAGCAAAACATGACTAGGAAATGAAATTTTAACCATCATGCAATCTTAGGGGCAGATTTATTAACAGCTTGCTCCAGCATAAACCCTCTTTTAACGTTAAAAAATCTTGACAAAAAATAGCGTTGAAAAGGCTTGGACGAGGTTATTTGCAGCTGACCTTATTGCAATTGCATATGCATTGGAGAAGAGTATTTAAATGAATCATGCAAGGTAATTTACTAAGGTTTGTTCTCGTCAATTTACTGGTATTTGCGCCATTAAAGAATGGCCCCAAAAAGCACGTCTTAAACTAATTTGCGCTGCTCTTGGTAGATTGCGTTGCTCATTTTGGAAATGATTCGGCTGTGTTTTTGTGTTCTTTAATTTGCGTGTCGAGTAGATCACGTGCTAATTTGCCCTGTTTAGTAAATCTGGCCCTTAGTTTGCTCATAAACCATAGTCAGAATCGAGGCTATATGTGAAAAGTACGTCCTGTTTGATATGTTGTACTGTTGTGTACATTGACAAAACATTTCAAATAGGCATACCTCTTTTAATGACACTTTTGCAATACAATGGAAATGAATAGGGATGAATGTTTTCAAGGTCAAGTGACAAAAAGGTACTATAAAAGTACAACTGATCTTCTCTTCCTCACTTAATGCTGACGTATGGCTTTAGAAGGCTTGAAGTAGTCATTTGGACAGCGTTCATCCCCATTCCATTTCAATGAAAGAAAAACAGTAGCATTATGCTTAATATCTCCTTTTGTGTCATACACAATGTGTCCATAAAGTCTGAAGGGTTTGGAACGACAAGTGGGTGAGTAATATATTTTTAGGTGAATTATCACTTTAACTGACTCATTAATGGTTTGCCATAATATAATGGGCTTATTATTCTATTTTTGTCATCAGAACTGTTCTTCAGCAATCTAGACATTTCTTCCAGTCAGCCGGAAGCTTGAAACCGTCATGAGGCCATTAGTGGAACTAGACAGATTCTGAATTACAGGCCCCTCTGGCTATACTACATATACATTGAGTGTTCCTGTGTGTGTGTGTGTGTGTGCACGCATAGAGGATCAGCTGCAGTAACTGCCGGCTCTGCTGTGATGCGTTTGTGCTGCGGGACTCACATGACTGCGATGGGAGGGACACCAGCATGCCAGGCCGAGGGCAAGTCCTGCATGTGCCCCTTCAGCCACTCACATTCCACACCACCCTGCCCCCAACACCACTCAACCCCTCAGGTAAACCCATTCAAATAGGATCAGAAAGACGAACATATGGTAGCCTAACAACAGCAGTAATTTGGAGAGGATTTTCAGGTTGAAAGAAGGTGGTGGGGGGAGGCGAAGCGAGCCACCGACTACAGGGAAAAGTGCATGGTGGAATACGAGAGGCCTGTTTTGTTCAAGTCACTTCCAGTGTTATTTGAATACACACCTTAAACAGATGCCTTTTATTTACGCTGAACTTAAATCAATGGATGTTTACTTTAGGCTTTGTAAACAAATTTATTTTTATTTTTTATATTTAAAATAGGATTTTTTTATAGGATATTTGGAGTCATTTTAATGCTACTACTACACACAACTATTACTACTACTACTAATAACAATAATAATAAATTAATTGTAATATAAATTAAAATAATACAAGTTATTTATTCTTATTATGTAGCAACAACTAATATAACAATACATTATTATTGTCAGCGCTGATAAATAATCATCATTATAAATAATCATTATAAATTAAATATATTATAAATTAAAAATATAAAAAAATATTATCATCATCAACAACACAACAATAATAGTCCTACTGTTACCAAAAATAAATTAAATATACAATTAAATTAAAATAATAAAAGCACATTAAAAGCACAACTAAATACATAACAATAATACATTATTATTGTTATAGTGCCTGTGTTGATTAATAATACTAATAATGTATATAAATAAAGTAAAATAATAAAGTGAATATACTTTTCATGTTTTTAACAACAAAATAATATATCATTAATATTATTGTTATTAATAAATACAAATTTTACAAAACAGTTTATGATTTACATTATGATTAATGAATAATAATAGTCAAAAATAAATCAGTTATTAAAAATAGTGACCGGTCTGGCATGCAACGATCCATTGAAGCAGAAAACATACCATGCTGTCCCAAATTGCCAATAGAGCTTGGGAGAGAAAAGGGAAAGCGTACAGGGACCAGGCACAGTCTGCACTGCTGGAACATTTTAGTGCATCATGGGAAAGCAAAGAGCCTAAAAGATGAGTTATTATCGGAGGCTGATTGTGGCTTGTTTGGCTGTGAAACTGCATGGTTAATTTCCTCACAGAGGCCCTAAGCACTCGTTAGACCGAGTGCCAGCGAAGACTTGGGCTCTGCTTCTAGATCTGTCCACGCTCTGGAGTGGGTGTGTGTTTGCGTGTTCAGCAACTGTGAATGACGAAGAAGGAGAACGTGTTGAACACTGATAACAGTGGCAGTGCAAGCACAGGGTCACGCCCTAAGGTGGAGGGTCCGGACACTTGAGCCTGCTCACACTTTCATGATCACAACATCGAGAAACCCAGATCCTGTGAGCCTTTGCTAACAGGACATAGTACAAGTACAGTCATAAACTCATAAAACAGAATTTAACTGGGTTAGATCAGATCCCAACCTTGAAAGCAGAATAGAAAAAATGATTCACAGCAGGATATAGCTAAAACATAAGCATAATATCTGTACTTATGTCCAAACCATTTAGTTTAAGGCTATTGTTGGAAAGGAAGACCAATAGGAATGGAATTCTGACTACATAGAAAATATGAACACTAATGGCTTGTTTCCACTGAGTGGTACGGTACGGTACAGTTCGGTTCGGTACGCAATTATTTGCGTTTCCACTGTCAAAAGTTGTGAATGGTACCAAAAAGCCTAACCGTACCGTACCACTTTTTGAGTACCCTTCCGTTGGGGTACCTAGCACAGTGAAAGGGTACTAAAAGGTGGAGCTAGACTCACTGCAGAACGCTGATTGGTGGACAGAGTATCTTCACTCGCGCGTGCTACAAGGGCATTAGAAGCATACAGTTGAAATATAATTCTACTGTTATTTTGTCACGAAATGTAGTTGTAAGAATTTTTCAGGCGAGAAAGTAGTTTTTTAAAGCTCAAATCTGTGGTTTATTTATAGATTTATGATCATTTGACTGAGATCCATTCCAAGCAATCACCGGACGCTCGCGCTCGTGTCCCCCGCCTGGAACAGCCTTTCCTCGGCTAGTCGTTCTGATGTTTGCCGCTGATTCGGATGTCTCTGTAGTGGTTAAACATGAGATATAGTTTGTCTTGTATAAACCTAACAGGCGATCTTTGGTCTCGTGAATCTATAATTCGTTCCCTGGCCAATAGTTTTGGCAGAAGGCTACGTGAAGTTTCATTTCTTTCGCCGCTGAAATTGTAGCCTATTTGACTGACTGAATTGTTTCTTTATGTTATTAAAGCTTTACTGTACATCTTTTTGTACCTTTTACTTATACTGTACTTTTATAATGGCTATTATTGATAAAACTGAAATTCAACAAAAAGAGATAGTTTTGTCTTTTTTTTTTTATTACAAGATCATCTGTTTATTGCAACATTTGTACCAATGCGATATGCAATAAATTGCATTACACATTGCCTGGAATATGTTTAATATTTTTAAATTTAAACGAAAAGAGGCCGGGTTGTTTTATATTTAGTTTTGTTATAAATATAACGTTACATACATGCAGTGAATATAATCAATAGGCTATGCGTTGCCTGAACCACATTTATGTGCTTTAGAATGTTTAAAATGTATTGAAATGAAATCGAAAAGAAGCAGAGTGGTGTTTTATAACATATTTCGTTTTATTGTTGCCTAAAATGAACACAGAGATAACCGGAGTTGCAGAGTGAGCTGAGTGCCGCGTTTAAGAACGCGCTGTTCCATTAACAGCATTACTGGACTCGCGTCCTCGGGATCATTCTCCTGAGTCAGACTTTGCGTTGGCTTCTTGGAAACGCCTAATGCCAGCGCTTGTTTCTAGTGACAAACATGCCGAGAAGCAAGAACAAGATCTGCTGTCTGTCATCCATTCTTGTTTACTATGTCACTTTCTTCGCGCGAAAATGACGTCGATCGCTTCTTTCCAGCATACCACGCCTACCAAGTAAGGGTACTGTTGGCGGTGGAAACGCAAGCCTGATCATGGTGTACCCGACCCGACCCGACCCGACCCGACCCGTACCGTACTGTACTGTACCGTACCCCTCAGTGGAAACGAGCCATAACTGTATAGTATTCTTAGCCTGGTAGTACCATACTCTGCTACTTCACTTTGCTTCGTAGACGGAGTCTGGAATGGCATAATAGCAAAGTGTTTTCTCTCTCGCTAGGGGGCGCTTGTCTGAAATTTAAAATCATTGGTTACCCGTAAGCCAATCAGATAAGTTTATTTATGGCGTATGTTAAGCGCCGACACAGCCGCACGTCACATCGAACCACAGACATCATGCATCAAACTCAAATCTATGATCAAACTTCCACTGCAGACCTGATGTAAACACTTGATGATGTGAGCGAAATACTGGAGTGAACATGGCTGCAAACGACTTTTGCAGATTATGCAAAGTTAATACGCATCCATGCTGTTCTGGCTGCGTTTGTGCATGTTTGTGACTCTCCTGTTCGAACTCGTTCATCAAAACGAACAAATCTTTTTCCGAGTCATTTGGTTCATTCAACGAACGAAACGAACAAATTGACTTGGAAAAAGATTTGTTCGTTTTGACAAACAGGAGAGTCACGAACGGTCATCGCAGTACAGAGCAAGGAAAGCATTTGAGCTTATAAAACTTAAACTTTATTTTTATTTTTTTTAAATGAGCGATCGTTTCGGGACCTTGAACTGTTTGGTTCCCACATTATATGGAGAAAAATGCTGGAATGTTTTCATCAAAAACTTTAATTTCTTTTCGAATGAAGAAATGAAGACATGGATGTAGGATGTATGCATCTTGGATGACATGGGGGTGAGTAAATTAGCAGCAAAGGTTTTTTGAAAAGTGAACTACTCATTTAAGCATGAGCAGTGCAGCAAAAATAGACTCGGATCTGGCCCATTTTCTGTTCACCGATGCCGACAGTGATGAATTTCAGCCGACTTTTTATTTCTCATCTCCATAAATATATCTAGTAGTAAAGGTAATCAAGGGCTAGAACCCTTGACTACTATTTCCAAGACAATTAGGAAGAAACAACTAAAAAGCTTTTATGTTAAAAATTAGATTTTATTCCACAACTATGCCTATTTTCTATTATTTAACAATTATTCCATAATTTAATGAGAGCCCAGTTCCAGTGTTATTATTTCTTATTATACCTGATAAACAATAAAAGGCAGACATTAAAATTCAACATTATTTAGTCTAAATAAATTCAAATCACCTGTTTTAAATGCTTTAAATGCTAAGTGAATTTAGGCATTAAAATGGATATTCATTTTGAGTTTTTGATTTTAATAGGCTATTAGTGGTTTTAAAAAATTAACCCTCAACATCCAAAACACAAACAAAGCACTCTAAACAGTAAAAATAACATTTAAAAAACACATACACACACCTTGGCAGCCACTAACAACAGAAACGTTTTTTTTTTCTTATGCATAAATCTCTGTATATAATGTTCCATACCAGTTCTAAATGTAGTCTAAATATTCAGTCATGTGTGGAAATGAGGTTTGTGGTTAACTTAATTTTAGAAAATGAAGAAAAAACAAATCAGTACAGATAACAACAATGCTCTCAATCACCCATTGAAGCCACTCTGAATCACCCTTTGAAGCCAAAACATGCACTAGACAAATGGATGCTATTATCCAGGGAGTTCTCCTATTGAGGATGGTTCCAGTAATGGCAACCGTGGCCACTTTCTCCCGTTTTCCCAAGAACCAATCACGCTCAGACCAGTTAGAAGCAGCTTGAGAAAAGCCCGAGCTCTTAATCAAACTGTATACTGAATGACAGGGCCAAAAACAGGGTGGTGTTTGTTGTGCTGAGGAAATGGCTGAAGAGATAATTACGACAAAAGAGACACTCCCACCCATACATTCCCTGACTTTCTACAGTCCCTCATCACTGCCCATCTGCAATCACACTCCCGGATATTTGTTTGTTTCTCCCCCAGAGCATCTCTGCTATTAGGACCCAAGAACAAGCCTGAGGATCACGAAAAAAACATTGGTGATGCCCTGAGGACAGTCATGCTTGAGCGGCCCACTGCACACGGCGTGGGGGCATCCCTGGCCTCTCGCCACCACACTCTGAAAGAGTGTTAAGGCAAACACTGACTGGCTCAAGCCTGAGTCAAGCAAACGTTTCCCTGCGCTCCGTGTCATCAGAGAAGCTCAGAGTAGAAAGCTAAAGGCTGATTTATACTTCTGCATCGGACCTACGCCGGAGCCTCTAAGACTACGCATTGGTTTTCATTTATCCTTCTGCGTCGTTGTCCGCGCAATTACGCTTGCAGAGGGAGCACGTGAAACCTGGGGAGAGGTCCTTGCAGACCAATCAGAGCGCTTGCGGTACGCGTAGAATTGACGCGTTGTTACATTTTTGGAGCGGTGCACGTCAGGGTACGGCAAAGGGTACGTGCGCTACACACAGCCTACGACGTAGCTACGCCGTGAGTTCGACGCAGAAGTATAAATTGGGCTTAAAGCTAGCTTACAGGTGTTAGCCTGTAACCAAAACTCACTGGGATGACGTTCATGTAAATTAGCCACTGTTGCTTCCAAACTCCCAAGAAGGGCTGCATGAAATATCAAAATAAAAATCAATATCCGTAATGCGATCGCGAAGTCTGCGATTTAAATAAATT
This sequence comes from Pimephales promelas, assembly GCF_988280905.1. Classification (NCBI taxonomy): domain Eukaryota; kingdom Metazoa; phylum Chordata; class Actinopteri; order Cypriniformes; family Leuciscidae; genus Pimephales; species Pimephales promelas. The sequence goes on from NC_142784.1 coordinate 18,886,731, forward strand.
TGTGCTTCTGGTTTCGGGTTCCAGAGTTCAACCCTAAAAGGATGGTTTGCTTAGTCAGTGTCTTTTTATAAAAAAAAAAAATATATTTCTTTTCTATGCAGATGCACTCCCTAACCAATGATTAATTCTTTCCAAATATAGCTCAAAATAATTTGGAGAAAAATCCTGTATTTTTTTTTTTATCACAATATGTTTTGCACAAAAACAAGATAACGTAATGTCAGTGTTTTTCAAACACTACCATTTAAAAAAAAATCCTTTCAACCAAAACAATAAAATAAAAAATAAAAAATCACATTCAAGGCGTTTGTCTGAATTTTGAAGGCTACATAAACAGGGCTGGTTTTGCTTAGGGTGTGTTTCACAAGTCTGTTTTGAATGGATGGCAAACAAACCAGACAGATGGCCAGAGATATATTCAAATTTCTGTTTTAAAGACATCCTGTCGGTGGATATTGTTTCTATATTCAAATCTGACAGAGGGAGATCCAAACCGCATTTATGACACTCGCCCATAGTATGCTTAAGAAGAAATCCAGGTAGCTTTTAGGCAGAATTGAGATCGGGCAGCTAATAGGACAGCTATAAATATAAGCACAGAAAGTGTCAGGGGTGTCAGAGCTCTAAATGGAACGGTTCAGTCTGAGCAGAGGGCTTTTTAATTAACAGTTCTGCTCTCCGAGGAAGAGGTGGTCTTCACAGTATTAAAGCCAAAGCAGTTTGACCTCTGCTACACAGCAGACACAATACACAGCCACATCCTCTCTGAAAGCCTCATGCGTTTTCCCTGTTTTGACTGAGGAACACTGGCGAAATCTCCATCAACACAACACTTACACTTTTAAGTAGAGATGCATGACATATCGGCCACCATATCGGTATCGGCTGATATCGGTTCATATTTAATATTATCGTTAATAAAAATAATAATGTATTATTTCCTTCAGCTGAGACACTTTAGATGTGCACTGTTCAACAAAAAATTATTGAAAATCAGTTAAACAAAGGAAAATATAGTTCAGTGCAACAAGTCATATTGGCTACATTAATCATGAGAATATTATAATTGTGTGCTTGAGACATGGATTTTAAATGGTGAAACTTTTGCTTTTGTAACCAGGCTGTTAAAAATCATATTTAAATTTGGATTTAGATTTATCGGCCGGTATATTGGTTATCGGCTTTCAAATATAAAGAATTATCGGTTATCGGTATCAGCCAAAATCGGTGCATCCCTAACTTTAAGCATTGAGAAATAGAGGTAGGAACCGCAAAAAAAAAACACAAAAAACAAAAAACAAAAGAGGACGAATAGAGGACAAAACGGAAATGGCTGAATCTCACTAAACTATTAAGAAATGTCATATTCACCACAAGATCGAAAGAAATTATATTTGCAATAATGTATGAAGTAAATGAAGCCTATATACCATTAAGTCTTGCACCAAATGTTAACTGTATTATTTATTTACAGCCCATAAAAATGCAAGCCCTGAAAATACAATGCATTAAAGGGGTAATGCATTGCATATTTTTGCAATTCAAGTAGAGCAATTCAACAAGCTTTTCTGTTTCAAAAACATTTGTCATTATTTTAATTATTTTAGCCTATTGTAATGTGAAAAAGAATTGTATTGTAATCGAAAGAATTGAATTGTAATATGGATCATTTGAAAGCTTAAACACTTTAAATTCATCTTGTGTTTTGAAATTTGATACTGTAATACACTGGAAATGATCATTAAAATCCTTTTGATGGGCTCAATGTTTGTGATATCAACTTTAAATTCGGAACACACCATGGCTAGACATTTTCTAGCAGGTTAAACTGGAAAGTACATTTGCATATAATTGCATTTATGCATACATGAATCATGATGACAGAACTTGTTCTGAGAATGAATAAATGAATGAACGAACGAATGAATTAATATGCAATTTCTTACTTTTTCTTTTGATTTCATTTTTGGGAGCAAATGACCCGCACATTCTGTTGTGGCATTCATCCGAACAACAAGGAAAACAAAACAGACTAATTCTCAGCAGTGCAGTCAAGATCAACACGAGTAAAGCCCAGAATAGGCTGACAAAGGCAGGTGAGTGAAGGGTTAACGTACACACTCCTGCACTCTTTCACCCCCAACACTTCAAAGGTAAGCTGTTTCTCTGCTCGGTCTGTGCATCTGCCAAGCCCAGAGCCTCCTAAGAGCTGCTTCTGACTGTTGCGGTTGTAAAAAAAAAAAAAAAACTTGCCCCGTCTGTGAGCCTTTCAAGTTCAGAGTATAAAAGCACCAGGCCGCCTGCCATTATAATTCGCCAAAAAACACACAAACAAAGCTGCAGAAAAACCACGGGTTGAAAAGAGAAAGTTAAAATCTACTCAACAATCATGTAACGACTCTTTCAATTACGGGGGTCATATTGATAAACGATCACTTCAGACTAATTAAGACATTATTAGATTTTAGATAATGGATGACGAGAGGAAAACTCAGAGTTTCAGGTTCAGTCGTGTCGAAAAAAAAACACACCGCATGGCAAATCATATTTAATATTCTAGAATTTCTAATGTTGTTTAAGCATGTTTGATCAGCAGCTAAACAGCTTGGTTCATTTCAGGGAGACATTCGAGGAGGATATCAGGTTTCTCTCCAGAAAACATCAAATTTTAATCATTCACATTTCATTTCAATTTTACATGTACAATAGAGAAGGGAATAAATTAATCATTACATCAATAGCAGCTACAGCTTGCGCTCATTTTCCTGTAGTCTTCATAAACAACTTCATATGTACTTCTTGAAAAGAAAACTCTGTGATCTTCAGAGATTTGGACTCTATGCAATCTTAAAGTAGTTATACATCTTTAAAACTCAAGCCTCAATATTATTAAGCTGTGATCTTTTACTAATAACCCTTATTCCACACAAACTACCATTCAGTTTTGCGTGTGTATACTGTATATATATACATATATACTGTGTGTGTGTGTGTATATTTTTATATATATTTAGCTGTTTAGAGAATTACTGACAAATGTAATCTAATGGTGCTAATTTAAAGCCATTTTAAAGAAAGTAACTTCAGACGGGATCTTAAGAACATCAGACCTAATTCAAGCTGTCCGTGACCATGCTAGAAGATCAAAACGTGAACGCAACAGAGACCGGCTGACACTTTAATGGACAGCGAAGACTCAGATACATTCCTGTGCAGAGCCATGCCTCTTCCCTGAGAGACAGGGGCCTATGGGGGCATAGAGGAGAACCAGTTCAACCGATTTTTCTGAAAATCAACTAAACCCAATGCCAAATAAACAATAGCCTATTATACGGGACCCATTACATGCGAATGCATGCATGTGTCTGGCATTTCTTCTTTATCAGCACTGGCTCTAACAGCTCACGGTTGGAGGCCGCACGTGTAAAAAAAAATAAAATACAAGCAAGTCATGAGGGCTGTGATTAAGATGGAGACGGAGATATAGTTATCTGGTAGGTCTCTGTTTTTGGACCTGGTTTGAGCAGCAGGAGGCCTGTGGGACGCAGGTTGAACAGGCCAAATCTGTTTTTATGATATGTATTGTTTGTGTTAATATAAATACGAGCAAACTGTTGGCAACAGATGGTGTCATTCTGCTCACCTACTAAGTTCTCCTTGTGAATCAGTTTATCTTTTGGGCACTAGCGAGGGCCTTGATTCACAAAACATTTAGACACTGATGATTCAATTACCTGCAACACGACTGCAAGATCATACATTAAATATAACTAATATATCAAAGCCATTGCTGTATAAATGGCAATGATATTCATTGTAGTTTGTTAACAAGTACAGTGTCAATCAGTTCATCAAATGGTGTGCTCAAACTTTTAGCTCAAACAGTAGAGCGTAAAAATGCCATGGTCATGAGTATTATTCCCAGGGAAACTAATAAAACGTTTACCATGAAAGCAATGCAAGTCACTTTGGATACAATTGTCTGCCAAATTCTTTCATGTAAAATGTATGTAAATGTAGAGTAATGCAATGTAAAGTTATAAGAGGCAAGAAATGACCAAAGCTGCATCCTAAACCTGACTAACAAGCCACATTAAAGTACATAAAACATAATACAGGACACACATGGAATTCCCAGAACCCACAAATGAGGCTTCACTGTCAACTGAAGCCTTCTAAAATTACAGCGGTTTAGCATTTAGCGCTCCTGTTTCCCGTAAATTTGTTTACGTACACTATGAGTCAGTCAATCTGCAAAACTACAAGCGTACAGGACATGCAGGCCAAGGGGTTTCAAAATAAACTTTTTGACTGAGCATCAGGCCATCCTTAAAAATATTTTGGTTTGCAGTAACAGCAATTTTTTTTAAAAAAAGGGTCGGTAGGTAGGTCTATATTTTTTTTTTCCAGGATTCAGTGTAAAAAAAAAAGTAAAATTTTGGTCATGGTGATCATGATTTTTTTTTTTTTTTTTGTATTGCATACTGTGACGTCACTGACTGGGTCTTCAAACTGCGCATCCACCAATAGGTGTTATTGCAACCTACAACCGGTTACGTTTTTAGGCCAGTCACAAAATGAATAAATATCTACTGTATTTGTTATGCAGCAGTGTGCAGGCTTTTTTTTCCCCAAATACATGAGATATAAGCAAAAACAAGTACAAACACATGGTGAAACAAAGAATACAATTAAACAAAGATACAAATTAGCCTATATACACAGTGCTTTAATTTCAGAAAGGTCTAAAATTAGCTACTTTTCAGTTAAGTGTGTTGCGCTGTCTGAAAAGAAATTTAATTTAGTAAATCAAATGTAAAATGACACTGCATGGTTTATCATAGTTAGATTAATGCGTATTAAAGTTTAAGTTAATAATTCAAGAGCTGCGAGTGATTTTTCTCTGCCTTTTGTTGTGTTTGATTCCCATTACTGGCTCAATCGTCACATGTTTATTAGACTACTGCCCCTTTAAGACCGCGTGCGGATCTAACAGATGACTGATGCACCACCATATCCTCCCAACTATTCACATCCATTTAAGACATAAACTGTGTTTAAATGAATCTCAGAGCAGGTCATTTTAGATTTTATGTATATTTGATAGTTTAGCTGCGCACATGAAGCCCAAAATGAGGCTATAGCCTACTTTTCTTGTCCCGTTGCAGTGCATTTCGGAGCACGCATCACCTTGTGAACAGCGTCTCTTGCGCAGACTTTTGTGCTTTTAATAGCTCTTTTAATGATTGAACCCGTACGCAGTTTAGCAACAGTACAGACTGCATTTTACAACAATTACCGATCGTGCTGATTCTGACGGTACGTTTGGGTTTTAGGAAGAAATGACAGCGCAACGCTGTGAAGGGAAGGAAGTTGCGCTATTGACAGAATGCGTCTGTAATGGTTTCATCTCAAATATCTTTTTATAATCTTTGAAAGCGGAAATCTAAAATACAATTAGAATAATATCCCAGATCTAAAGTGTAGGTAACCACGTTCTGTCCTCATTGTCACTCATTAAGCAGGGCTGTCATGTGGTTCGCGCTGTGGCTCCGGGTGAGAGATCGCTCTCTCTCTTCTGGACTGGGAATAGCAAAATTGCATCAGACAAATTGTTTAATATTATTATTATAGCCTATATAGAAATGGTTGATATTCAGCCCATTTAATACCGGGTTTACCAAGCAGGAACACTGACTGAAACGAAGTGAACGTATAAGCCTTATAGACAGTGTGACACGGGTAAACCAATCGTGTAAATATAATCAGATGACTATGACGCCACGGGTTTTTATTAAAAAAAAAGAACGTAGCCTACGTTTGTAGACATAAGCAACTTTCACAATACTAACTAAAATATCATTTTATGGAATTTGAATTAGTCGTTTGAAGAGTAAAAAAAAACAAAAAAAAAAAACGGTCGGTCTGAACGCAAGTTACAACCGGCAAGTCGGTCGGACTAAAAGGGAAAAAAAATAAAAAATTGGGTCGGCCCTAAATTGACAGGGTCGGTCGGGTTACGGCAAACAAGAATATTTTTAAGGGTGGCCTCAAGAGATATGCCATTATATCTTCCACATAAGCACTCCACACTATTGAACTCATACTAGAGTGACAATTTTGAGGGTATTATTAACACATATGGGTTTTACCCATAAAGCATCAGACCCAGCAGTTTGCACTTCATTTCCTGCAGACTAGAATATGATCGAGTAACGCTTAGCACAAGCAGGGTCTCTTAAGCATAAACCATCAATTATATTCCATTTCATTTTCATTCTGAAGGGTGTAATATAAACCGGTTTGCAAAATCACTGCACAAAATGCTTACTGTGAAAAAGCATTACTTCCTGCAATTAAGCAGATGCAAAAAGATAATATAGATTACAATATCAGATAATTCAATTCAACTCCATCGGCATCAGAACCAGTTTGTGACATACACTTTGTGGCCAGGCCAAAACCAATTTATCTAAACTTTTGCAGCTGCACGAATGAAAGGGCACTAACTAGAATGTAAAACACCAGCCAAAACAGCCTTCTAGTGTATAGCTAACACAAGGACCAAGCTCACACTTCTCCTTTATCCCAGCACAGGATCTGGGTTCCAATTAACAGGGTCCCTACGAAGTCTTTGGCCCTGTTTACATCTGGTATTAAGATACGTTTTGGCCTATCAGATCACAAGATGAAGGAGCAACATGACATCATGACTTTTGCGTAAACATACACGCCACTTTCGAGTCAGGTGGCGTGTTATCTCTACGCATTTTGAGCTATCCGCGTGTATGCGTGTATGTCTACACCATTAACGTCCGCGTCATTCCGCGTATCTGTAGACGCAGTCAAATCTCCAGTCATAAATGCCATTAACCCCAGTGACAGTTAAGTTTAGGGATGGGGTTGAGGTAAGTCATATCTTTTTTTTACCTAGGATGGTGAGGGAACAGTCATAAATGCCATTAACCCCAGTGACGGTTAGGTTTAGGGACGGGGTTGAGGTAAGTCATATATTTATATAACGTTAAGTCAACGGCGTTCATAAACACGCTGAAAAGCGATTATGCATCTTGATAGCACGCCAAAAATAGAAATACGAATTGGCGTGGCATACACACGCTACTTCATGAGATCAGTCTGGAAGGAGACACATCATAGTTTTAAGAAAACACATGGAGAGCGGCAGCTTTCGATTCTGCGCTGATAGCTTCAAGACCAAGACGAACGATGTGAGTGTGTGTTAAAAAAATCAGGGATGGTGAGAGAGAACATTGTGTTGGTACATCTCCCATTATGTTTATGTTTACGCATTATGAGTTTAATAAGGGTGCAAAAGTACCATAAAGTATCAAAATATATGATCATATGACCTCATCTTATGCCTTGAGAAGCATCAATCAGAAATTGAAGTAATTATGCACTGAAATCCATGCTTTTACATGAAATCAACCATTGGTTGTAATTAAAAGTAAAAGATAGCACGTTTCTATAAAACATCTTGTTCTGTATTCCAAAGAAGAAATACAGGTTTGGAACAACATGAGATGTATTCAATTATGACAGAATTGTCAATTTGTAACTTTTTGCGTAAATTATCCATTTAATTACCCATGGTTCTGCAGAATGTACACCCCCTTTAAGAGGGTGCAAACCCTAAATGATTTTCGTCTATGGTCAAGCCTCTGGAGGACAGCTATAAATATACCAGCAGGCAATGGTGCAGATTAAAAGCAGACAATGAGCAACAGGAAGCGATTTTGAGGAAAGGTCAGGCTAAGATTGCATGGGCGGAGGTAGGCAGGGTGGCTGTTGATGAGAGCTCCCCTAGTTTTGTGGCCCCTCTGCAGGCACCAGTTACAGGTGATTCCTTTGGATAAACACACAGAGAGCCAAGATGTGTGCTAGAAAAAGTCAAAGAATGAAAATGGCCCATTATTTTCATTTTGCCTATTGTGCTGCTTAATATATTGCTTGTCCCAAGAATTAACTCTCAGATTAACCTCTGAACAGAAGTCGTGGCTGAGTCTTCTGCAAGGACAGGACGGTGTGTGCTTAAAAAGGATATTGCGTTTCCTTGCTGTTACAAACTCATTCTGAGAACCAGCACTCTCCTTCCTTAAAGAATTACACATATTACTCAACTTTTCATCTTCGGTCTGTATTGCCCTGTGAACTAGTTTGGTTGTGGTAGGAAGAAATTCATAAGTTATTTTCTAGGCACTTACATAAGGGGGATAGTCCAACAACAACAACAACAACAACAAAAAATCATTTACTCACCATCAAGTTGTTCCAAACTATTTTTTGAAGATATTTTGAAGAATATGGTTAACTGTTGCTGGTCACCATTGACTTTCATTGTATGACAAAAACGGAAGGGACCAGAAACTTTTTGGTTACCAACATTCTTCAAAATGTATTCTTTTGTGTTCAACAAAACAAAGAAACTCATACAGGTTTGGAACAACTTGAGGGTGAGTAAAATATGACAGAATTTCCATCTTTGGGTGAAGGATCCCTTTACTTTACTATTATGTTCAGTGTTTATAGGTTCATGTAGTGAAAAAAACACCTGTGTTGGGAATTTCTCAAGACACTCAAACTGACATGAATTAAATCTTGAGCATTTAAGTGAGCTTATCCCTTAAGTAGAGCGATGTTCCCGTAGTGTACATCTTAAATTCTTTGTCAAAAGCTGTCCCTTATTCTTGCCCTTGTTGAACTGTCACATGGAAATCTAAAAATAAAATCTAAAATATGGCTCCATCCTAACAAGCCTCACAGGTAAAACACTTTAAAGGTACACTCTATAAGTTTTGGTTTAGGTTTAGTCAGTTATTGTTACAATGGGCTAAATGATCATTGTTATGCTATTTGTCCACTCTTTTTGATAAATTGTAAACATAATGATCCATACCATCACTCTTTAGCTGTTATATCATTTTTCGTAAAGCATTTTGTAAAGTAAACCAACACACTCTCGTGGCAATTCATGCTATTCACAGCTTCAACTATTTTACCTAAAATTGGTGAATAATTCATACAATCTCATTTTTTACATTTTCGTTCAATTGGGTTTGCTTTTTGTCTAAAAAATCACCCATTTTCATACAAATTCACACAAAATCGTCATTCAGTAAAATAGTTATGTTTTCTCAGGGGATTAAGTTGACTAAACATTAATATTGTCAATTAGTGGTGTATTACGCAGGATTCACCTGTCAAGTCGAGATTATGAGCTTGTCACATTCAAAATGTGACTTGAGAGAAAGCACTCATGTCCAATTTTTTAACTAGGAAACTAGTAGGCGTATTTTATTATGATGGCAAGTGAAGGCAACATTCCTGGAAGTAAATTGGTCAAATTGGTCTCCACAGCTGGTCATGTGACATCAACATGGCGGCACCCATGAGGGGGGAGACCAGCTCTGTGTGGAATAACAGCTTTTTTTCTATTATTCTGATGTATCTTGAGTCTTCATCTTATGAGAGGGTGAACATAATTTTAATTATACTTCCCAAATATGCATTCTTTATTTGTAACTTTTTTATTTGCACATTAGCCTACTTTTAAAGGGCACTTTCAAAGTCAAAATTAAAGTCGTACACATGCAGCGACAAAAGATCAACTTTCATTTACTACAGAAGTTGGTACAATGTGATTTAATCACTTACCAAACAACACCGAAAGCTCCGTATCCGATCGGTCTGTCCGGCTCTATATCCAGCTGTTGCTGTAAGTGATGCGAGTGGTGGTGGTGGTGATGATGATGCGCCTTCACGGCGGCGGCTTGAACTTGCGCCGGGGCTGTGGCGGCCGCCGGCCCCGGAGCTTGACCAGGAGCGGGCGAGGGGAAGTACGGCTGCTGCTGGCTCGGGTTCAGCATCACCGCCGCCGCGGCAGCAGCAGCAGCAGCTGCGGCCGTGGAAGCGTGCTGCTGTACGGGGTGCACGGCAGCGGCCGAGCCGGGGTGCTGGAGGTGATGCTGGCCCGGGTGGTGATGGTGGTGGAGATGGGCGGGAGGAGGGAGATGGGGCAGCTGGTGGTGATGGTGCGGGTGATGCGCTGCCACTGCCGCGGTTCCGCCGTTGTACGCAGCCATCATTTTCGCGGCATTGGAAGCCGTCGTTCCGCACAGAGCCATTCACTCACTCAACAGCCAGAAAATGAGAGGTGGAAAAACAAAACAAAGAGGCGAACGAGATGGAGAGGGAGGCTGCCAAGATGTCAAACTCTCATTTAGCTGTCATGGAGCCAAACGACGGGTAAAACAAATCAAAGCATAAATGTCCGGCATAGCTTACATCAAGATGAGTGTGAAAAGGTGTCATACTAACAACTCTCCAGCTTTGATCTGACCTACTTCGGAGGATCTTTTGCGTTAGACGTTCCAGACTAGCAAAATGACAATCGCGGACATCCAAGAAAAATCTCGCGAAGGATAAACAAAAGAAAAGTAAAAGAGGAGAGAGGGATCAAATCAAAATAACGCGCTCCCCCCATAATAAATCAATTCCGCACGGCCTTAAATCTCCCTCATGTTGGAGGAATGAGGAGCACCTGGCTTTGCTCTAAACTCGGGCTTGTATGGAAAGGGAAATTAGGCGAATAGAACAAGTTGCGTGGGGAATGCAACATTCATCTTTTAGATTTCCTCATATTTGCCATTTTGGGCTCATCCAGCCCTGTTTCCACCGCCAGGGCTGCATGCAGTTTGCAGAAGTTGCGTGGATCAGGCCAACGTTGCCGACTTGGTACTTGCTCGCCAGCTTACTTGTTTACATTTCCATTAAAACGCACAAATCCCCCGCATGAAAAGGCTGCTGCTACACTGTATCGATCCGGAAAGCTTGTCTTGCAGTATGGCGCTCTGTTGCGCTCGAGCTCTGAGCTGTAGATGGATACCTCCAGATCCTCTCCAAATGTCAAAATCCCCTCGAAACACCCATCACGCTGATCAACGGAGCAATCCGTTTCGCTGGAAACATTCTTCCGAAGCTTTCAACTTATTTTCCCCATCGATAACGATGTGCTCGTTCACCGGCGTGCCGCGCGCTTGCTCCCAGTATCGTGGGCATGTATATCCAGTGAAGAAGAAATCAAAATAAGAACATCCAGTGTTTCTTACAGTCATAAAACAGGCGGCCAGCGTCCTCACCCCCTCGCCGGATGGTGCTGCCAGGACCTGGGAAGGCACACGCGCAACTCTGCCGTCTTGGGTACCCGTCTAGTCCGCGTCCGATGACAGGTCTCTGAACCAATCACGTCGCTCTTCTGAAGTAGCACACCCAATCAGCGGCCGAGAGGAAGAGACGGAGGTAAACAGGCCCTTGTTGCATGTGGAAGCTGGCGCCATTACGGCTACACGATACTGTAAAAGACAGTGACAGTCTACGGAGATCTTGAGCCGGAATGGAGAGAGAGGGGCCCTACTTACCCAGAGCTATTACGCGAACATGCCATCCAATTAGCACCTGCCATTGAACTGAGTCCCTAGCCTGAAAGGAGAGCTATGATTCGCTGTCCAATCGTTTTTCAAATGAAGAAAATGCACAGTAACAAGGACTGTCAAACATTGTACAATGTACAGTATAGTATAGAAATATATAATACTTACAAAGTTTAGTTTGTTGTTACAGTGCGTTGAAATAAGTTATAAAAGATAAAGTGTAAAGTTTATTTTTTTTAATTTTGCAGCTCATAAGCCTATCATGAGAATAGTTAATAATTTAATAATTTTATTCTCCTTTAGTGAACAGATTATTTCGCAGATCTGAAGGTGCCTAAACATCAATTAACATTCTGAGAAATATTCATGGTAAAAAAAAGTGTGACATTTAGCCCCGGCCAGCCTTTATTATTAAAACATTAGGTAACATAATTGAATAAGCTAAATGATTAATGTAAAATGTACATGCATTTTCCTTTCTTTTTTGAGTAGGTTTGTTTGTGTGACTGGAAAACTTAATCAAGTTCACTTTAGAGCAGTTTAGAGTCTACAGCTGTACATTCCCCCCCTTGACCTCAACTCTTATGTGTTTGCATAAGGATAAATGCTTCATCTCAGCTGGATCTGCACACTCACAGCACTGGCAGTGTACTGAAGTATGCAGGTGTTTATTTGTGATGCTCTGTTTAAGCATTAAATCAACCATGGGTCCACTGAAATGCAAACTCTTTGATTCATTCTCAACAATTATAACATGGTGAACCTTATAGACCTTGTTTAATCTGCCTTCTAAGGTCTTTTAAAATGTGTTGGTACATCAGTGTTGCACTATGATGCATAAACAAGTAATTGATGCAATTTCCTGGAATTTAACCAGGACAATAAAGTCTGAAACTAAACCAAATTGATTTGCCGTAGAATCTTGAATGTCCTGAGTGAATGCAGTAGACCTACGTGTCTAATTATCCACTGGAAATATTTTAAACAGAATAATTAATCTCCTGCTCATGTCCAAAATAAACTGGTGTCCTCCTTTAAGTGCAGGCCTAGTTCTTATGGATGAGTGGGACGTGCTCTACATCGAGTCTGCGAGGATACTAACATTCCCAGAACTGAATGCCTCATTGATTTGGACATTTTCCCCTCTGAAAATCAAATATAGCAGCTGCAGTGTCTTAATCAATATGGCAAGGCATCATCCACAATGCCTTACCTCTTTTCATTGAAAATGTCGTGCTGAATTTGCATGTGCACACATGCAATCTACATAAATAAATCACCCAGTTGGTATTGGTCTGTTTAGAATCCTGAAAACGAATCTTTTCAACAACGTAGAGTTGTTCAAATTAAATTGAGCTTTGAATATATGCAAGATTTTAATTAAAATCTATTATGATAATGCCCATATTCTGGATCTTGTCTCAGTCATCTTTCTCAGCTCTTCATCTTTTCATCAGGCGGCGTATTGCACATGAAAACTTCCAAAGATTTGACTCATTCTCAGCAACAATGTGCATGAATTAATTGAATCTCTGTCTGTTCAACATTTCATCCATGACCCTGAAAGCTTCACAGTAATACACTCACCTAAAGGATTATTAGGAACACCGTACTAATACTGTGTTTGACCCCCTTTCGCCTTCAGAACTGCCTTAATTCTACGTGGCATTGATTCAACAAGGTGCTGAAAGCATTCTTTAGAAATGTTGGCCCATATTGATAGGATAGCATCTTGCAGTTGATGGAGATTTGTGGGATGCACATCCAGGGCACGAAGCTCCCATTTCACCACATCCTAAAGATGCTCTATTGGGTTGAGATCTGGTGACTGTGGGGGCCATTTTAGTACAGTGAACTCATTGTCATGTTCAAGAAACCATTTGAAATGATTCCAGCTTTGTGACATGGTGCATTATCCTGCTGGAAGTTTTCCATCAGAGGATGAGGACATGGTGGCCATAAAGGGATGGACATGATCAGAAACAATGCTCAGGTAGGCCATGGCATTTAAACGATGTCCAATTGGCACTAAGGGGCCTAAAGTGTGCCAAGAAAACGTCCCCCACACCATTACACCACCACCACTAGCCTGCACAGTGGTAACAAGGTATGATGGATCCATCCATGTTCTCATTCGCCAAATTCTGACTCTACCATCTGAATTTCTCAACAGAAATCGAGTCTTCAACTGTCCAATTTTTGTGAGCTCTTGCAAATTGTTGCCTCTTTTTCCTATTTTTAGTGGAGATGAGTGGTACCCAGTGGGGTCTTCTGCTGTTGTAGCCCATCCGCCTCAAGGTTGTGCGTGTTGTGGCTTCACAAATGCTTTTGCTGCATTTTTCCCTTTTCACGCCATTCTTTGTAAACCCTAGAAATGGTTGTGCGTGAAAATCCCAGTAACTGAGCAGATTGTGAAATACTCAGACCGGTCCGTCTCCAATAACTATGCCACACTAAAAATTGCTTAAATCACCTTTCTTTCCCATTCTGACATTCAGTTTGGAGTTCAGGAGATTGTCTTGACCAGGACCACACCCCTAAATGCATTGAAGCTACTGCCATGTGATTGGTTTATTAGATAATTGAACAGGTTTTCCTAATAATCGTTTAGGTGAGTGTACTGTATATGTGTGTTAAGATAACACTGTAAGATTTTGAATGAAACAAATTCAGCTAACTTTCATATCATTTTATTTGTAACCTTGTATCTCTTCAAAATCAAACTTTATTGTCAATGCAAACAAATAGAGCTGAACAAGACACTAAAAAACACAAGTTAATTTCATAATATTATATGCTGCTTGAAAGAGTTTGTTCTCAGCTGCATGAAACTATGTGGTTTTCCATAACCATTGGATTGTCATGAATATTTATGGTTGAGAGTGCAGCATATGAGTGCCGATAAACTGATTTAAAGGACATATAGTGGAACCCTGCTTATTATTACAATACAGATAAAGACAAATCAATTTCTTAGGCTGCATGCTGCTATTAACATTGTCAACTCAGTTATCGGCTAGACGCGTCCAGCCTCCCCTTATTAAGCTTTCACAGCAAAAAAAAGCTTTTCCTGATATATTTCTTTTGTAATAAACTTCATGACTATAAACGTAGAGATCAACGAACGCATAGCTGTTCCAACGCATCTCAGCCTGAAATAACTTTTAGGCTGGCAGGTTATTAAGGAAGTAATGAAGGAGGGAGATAAGAAGCGTTTTGTCACACCAGCAGGAGTGATATTACCCAGCATCCATATACCGTAGGATGCTGTATAATTCAAAAGTAGCTTAAATTTGACTCGCTGTTGGGGTCCCAACCAAATATAAATTCCAAATCGCAATATGTGTGATTTTTTCAGGGAGTGGTTTAAAGTGCTTTTATTGTATTGGAATCCAAAATGAAATTGTCCATTCTTTCCAAAAAAAAAAGTATTTTGTAATTATATACTATTAATACAGGAAAATAGTTGAATGCTCATAGTAAGAGTAAGCTTAGTTCAGCTTATGTTTTACTGAGGTCTTAGACAGCACGGATGCAAAGTTGTCCGATGCCATTGTAGAAATACTCTGTTAGTAGGTATATTTTTGGGTGCATCTTTTATTCTGCATAAAACATAATTTAAAAAAATTAGGGCTAAAACTTTTTGTTATTCAGAGCAAGGTTTGACATATTGACTAACATAAGAGTGCAAAACAGTAGCTGAGGATGTCATCAATATGGCCCATAATTTGCTACACCACACATGATCAATAATTCAATAAGATGCATTTTTCATTGTTCATTCAGTTTGATCAGCTACCAGACAGATAACTGATAAAAGAATAAAGGATGCAATAGAAAAACATCATTGCCGTACAAAGCTTGTACCCACATGAATCTAATGTGGACACTGATTCATTCATTTATCCTTATTCTCTTATTTCAAGGATTTAGTAAATGGTTGAGGATAACCCAGACGTGTGGATCTGCACAGAGAATCGGTGTCCTAATTAGGCCCTGGCATTGACAGTGAGCACTGCTTGGGGCACTGCGGAGGGGAAGCTGCAGGAATGTAGTGCTGAACAACTCCAGGCAGAATGTAAGTGGAGCAGAAAACAGATGGTCCTGAGCATGCGAAAGAAAACACAGAGAAGCACAGTAGATATAATCGTCCCAAGAGTTGGTGCATCATGAATAGGGACGGAAATCGCAAATAATATACTGCCTTTGGTTCCGTTTCCTCTTAACAGTTCATTCATTTACGGTTCCACTGATCTTCCTTTTAGTACTTGTAAAGAAAAAAATATTTGAAAAAAAGAAAAGCAATTTCATATTTTCAATAACAAATACAATTAATTCGTAAGCGTTTTATAGTTTAGGCAGTGCTCTGAAAAATGTGTGTTACCTTCTCAGGATGTGCAGTTAAAACTATCACAGTGTGTAAAAACAAAGGCAGCACATCTTGTCAGGGGAATAATAACTAATCAGTCTTTATTAAGCCTCCAACTCTATTCATAACTTTTAAACCTTGTGAATGCAATCCAATTATTGGCATTGCACAACTCAACAAAACAAACATGTACGTAACATACAAAGTATTTCATTAAATGTCAAATCTTATAATGTGCATCTTTAACTACATGTTGTCATAAATAACAATGTCTTGCAGTTAGTTAACTGCTGTGTGTGTGTTTGACTGACTAAAAAGATCCGACTCTTAAGAGTAATGCATTCAAGAATCATACTACACTGGTTGCGTTGTATGTTTTTATTTACTAAAAAGAACTGCCAATTGTTCTGGAGTCGGAATACACTTTGTTTTTTATTCATTAAAAAGAATTGCCTCAAACGAGTAATTCGTTCTGTCATCGAACTGCACTGCTGTAGTTTCAGTAGTACTGCAGCACCAGTATCTCAAGAGAAGCGAACATTGTTTGGTTTGGGTATTGTTTTAAAAATTAAAGCCTGTTTTGAATCTTTTATTGTTCTTATTATAGTTTATTTAGATAGGGACAGATAAAAATAACATAGATACACTTTGACAGTGATCTGATGCATGTATCAATGTTTTTAGCTAAGCTAATTTAACATTAGTCCCTAGAAGGGCTTTTTTAAGTAAAATGCAATACATGCAATACAATACATGAGCAATGCAATAGCCAACAATAAGGGATTTTTGATAAAATGCAATACAAGGATAAAAAATAATGGAATATAATATAAAAGGACAAAAAAAAAATACAAAAAGGGCAGAGTCGACATGGACTAAATATGCGAACAACACTGTTCCTGAATTAACCAATCTGAATAAGAACCAGATCAGCACCACAGTTCAACTGATAAACCTCAGTTATTAAGATTTTAGAAAGAACTGTTAATAAACTGATGACTAGCCAGTGTGTCCATGTATTTGCTAGAATCTGTCCTGACTCCTGAGCTACAAAAAAGTAAGAGGACACCAAAACACAACTCGCAACACAAGCTTGTTGAGCATTTAATTTAAAAGCCAGTGGCGTTAATAAGAAGTTGGTCATCCATTTGCTACTATAACCGCCAACATTCTCATGGGACAGATTTTCACTACGAGTTGGAGCGGCAGCTGGGATTTGATCCTATCCCATTAAGGTCACGCACTGACGTCAGGGACCCAGTTTCTTGTTTTATGGGTTGTACATGTTCTTTTGACCAACTATTGTACACGTAAGCCGTTCAAACATAAAGATTACAAAGCGGAACAAAAGAACATAATTCATTCATGGCTTTAAGAAGTGAAGAAAAAAAGACCACATGAGGAATGTCATGGAAGTATGTAATTGATTTTTTTTTAAATTATATGCATGTAAATTATTCATGATTGGATTTAATGAATCCAATACTCTAGGTACAAGTTTTAATTGCAAAATCAGGTTGTGTAATGAAAAAATGTCACCGTTCATGCAGCTCCAGTCACAGAAGCCTTCAGGCCCTCTTTCAGAGGGAAACGCTGCGTTCTCGCCACGCTGTGTATAGGCTGTGAGTTACACTGGTGAGAGACTGGAGCATTGTTGATCAGCCTGTGTCAGAGAGAAAGAGAGCTTGACTTTAGTCACAGAAGCGTAGAACAGAGCCTAAAGAAATCAGTGACACTGACCTCATACTCAGAGAGTCAGCTCTATTTAAAGCACTAGGAATCTTTCTGCTGTCTATTTTTACTCTCCTGACATGTCTTGGGCATATTTCTGATGGGGGACGGGGGGAGGAGACTGAAATCACTGCATTTTTTGACAATTCTATCACTTTGGAGGAAGCACGCTTTTCTTTTATTAGACGTGTCAATCACGGTCCAAATATGCAGTGCTGTTTTGACGCAAGTAGGCTTGTGTGATGTTTAATGGTATTATTAGAAACTAAGAAAGACTGCAGCGTTATGTTCCACTTTTATCATCTGCAGATCTTCACAGGAGATGCTGGGACACGTCAGACCCCCTGGGGGCTTTGTACCTTCATCATTAATGTATTTCATTGTGGATTTTCCCTATAGGCATTAGAATCAAGATCATACTGGCCTTTTTTCCTACACAGGCATTTTTGTTCTGCATATTTAAGGGGACAATGTGTACTTTATTGATTTTATCATTTAAAACCAATATTTTTACTCATAAATATGTCCTCAATGGTGTAAAAATACCTCTGCTAATTATCTGACTTATCCTCGAAAAATAAGAATTTATTATCTTTATATACATGGGACATGGAGGTCCACTGAGGCTTCCTTGTAGTTCATGAGAGGATGGGTACATGGTGGCCATAAAGCGATGGGCATGGTCAGAAACAATGCTCAGGTAGGATTTTCTTCTGCTGTTGTAGCCCATCTGCCTCAGGTTGTGTGTGTTGTGGCTTCACAAAAAGCAACACAATTCTCTCCAATTCATCCTGTCAGTTTTACACAGATGTTCTTATTATCTTTAGATTTCCAGAATACTTAAATCTGACAGTGGCAATACCATGGAACGAATAATGAATTGAATATAAAGTTAGAATCTTATATAATGTGATGAGATCATGTTTATTAGCTATATTTCTTGTTACCAAAGTTCATCCAAAATTTTCAAAATAGATTGTAGCATGATTGAAAAATAATTATTTCATAGCGGAATGTTCTTGCATATACGCTAAGAGGGATTGCTGAACGTAAGCCTATTTGTCTCCCATTAATTATCTTGTACAGTAGTGCACTTTTCACTCTTGATGGTGGCTAATGTACTTATCTTGAACTTTATGATGGGCAACAGTGACATCTAGTGGTGCACATCGAAATTGCTTTGGAGGTGGAGGATTCCTCATAACAAATCCACACCAAGAACATTGAACTCGAGGCAGTTGCTAAAATTGTATGGTTTCTAAATTTAGAGTTCATCTAACAATAATGTGTAGACAAATAAGAAACAGCCAATTCAAATAACCCCCGAGGTTTTATTTAGTTTTTATCCCGATGCCCAACCTCCTACAGCATTCTCTTCCCTTGACTCACCTTTACACCAGTGCCATTTCAGAGACGCCAGAGGGGTGCGGGGACTTTCCTGGGAAAACACAGATTCCGTCAGTCCTTGTTATAATGCTATAATAACAGTAAGTAAGGGTTATAAAAATGACGACAGAAGTAGAAAGTGGGGTGTGCTGCTGTAAATCCAAGAAGCAGGAATGTTTATGGCTCGAGTATTAAAGGAATATTCCTAGTTCAAGAACATTAGCGGTGGCATAACGATTAGGCCTGTCACAAAAGTAACTTACTTTAGTCCCTTTTCTACGGTTACGTTGATACATTTACAATGCATGTAAACGCAGAAATTGTTAGCAATTTTATCAAAATTAAAATAATTTTTACATAGATTTACATATAGGATAAACATTTACCGATTGGCCCTATTCCCTTCCACTGTAAGTGCTCACTACTCTGTATGTTTTTTTTTTGTTTGTTTGTTTTGTTTTTTTGTTAGTCAACATTATTGTCCCACAGATTCTGTTTGAAGTTTTAGTTCACCCTAAAATGAAAATTATGTTATTAAAACTCACCCTTATGTCGTCGGTCGTCCCAAGCCCACACCGTGTCCTAACTACACGCGACGCGACGCCACGACACGCGATAAAAGGTATCTTTTCCATGTTAATCGGAGTTTTTGTCCTAACCAGACGCGACGGCGACACGCGAAGTTTCTAATTTAGAAACGTTTACTATTTCTGCGACGTCGCGGCCGACAGAATGAAGAAATTACACTGGTTATGAGTATACATTATTTGTTTTTAGTTAAAAATAGGTCACTGTGCCACAAGCGATAAAGGATAATTTACCTCAGATTTTGAAAGCATGTAATATAGCGTTCAAAATGAATTCTATGCAAAAATACAACTGTACTTCATAACAAAATTAGTCAATGAGTATATTTTGTTAATGTTTTGATTTTTATTAATGTTATTTCTTGATTTGATTATGTCCTTACCCATGTCCAATGCGAGTGCGGGCCAACAGTGCGCTTTCACAGAGAGACTCTCACTCACACGCTGTTCTGAATGTGTGGCATCTCACAGTCGCGTCGCGTCTAGTGTGGACAGACACACTTGCTGTCGCTGGAATTTTATCGCGTCGCGTGTAGTTAGGACACGACCTCCGTTCATCTTCAAAACACATTTTTAGTCCGAGAGTTTTCCGTCCCTCCATTGAAAATGTAACACGGTATATGTCCTTGTCCAGAAAGGAAATAAAGACATCATCAAAGTAGTCCATGTGACATCAGTGGGCTAGTTAGAATGTTTTGAAGCATCGAAAATACATTTTGGTCAAAAAATAACAAAAACGACAACTTTTTCAGCATTGTATTCTTTTCCGGTTCTGTTGTCCGCATTCAGTGACGCTGATGACGTAAGACGCTGCAGACGTGTATGGTGTGTCTGTGTACTCGGGTTCAAATAAATATGACTGGACAAAAAAAAAGTTCTCCTCTTTGTCGAAAATTTCTTAGACATGATTGCGAAGATTGATTTTTTACAGCGTGCGACTCCTTCAGACTATAAGCTCGGACGCACCAGATACACGTCTGCAGTGGCTCACGTCATCAGCGTCACCTATACATTCAATGGAGGGACAGAAAACATTCACACTAAATCTAAAATATCTTAAACTATGTTCCGAAGATGAACGGATGTCTTGCAGGCTTGGAACAACACAAGACTGAGTCATTAATGACAATTTTATTTTTTGGGTGAATTAACCTTTAAGCTAAGCTCGGACCAGAATATTCATTTTCTTTTAGCAGAAAAAAACAAACAAACATTTAAATTCAAATTACACTGTAGTGTAGTCTAATTCAAAAGAAGACTAAGAGAACAAGAACTTTTTCAACAAGTTTATTAGCAGTGACAAAGATTCTTGAGACAAAATGTAAACCCCTCTTCATGACCACTAGGAAATTCAGAGAGAGCAACATAAAATGACATATTAATTCAAACTTTTAACAGTCAAAACATGGCACAACTTAAGATTGTTGGGGGAAAAAAAAAGAGAGAGTTTTTCATGTTCTGATGTGATTCCGTTTAATATATCGCTTAACACAGGCACCCTGAACTTGAAAAGTTCGCAATATTAACTTTGCATATAATTGAGCGCATGAATGAAGACAAATACACATGCTTGCACACGAACACACATATGCATCCACACGCATGAGTTGAGTTGTCAGGACAGGACAAGAATCATTCATACATCAAGAAAACACATGAAATTTGAATATGCCAACAATACATTTTCTCGGTACAGATTTCGCAATCAAACACACCATTTATAGATCGCTGTACCTCTCTCCCATCCGTACGTTCTGTCATTGCTTTAAACACCAAGGGGCACCATTTAAGATTTATGTAAATAATTTATATTGCAATTATATCATTTGTGGAGTAGTAAGTGCTTATTTTAAATTGAGGAAATTAAGCTAATGTGCAACCCCCCAAAATATAAACTTCGTTCAGTTTGCATTCTGTGCATAGAACCTCTATATGTGCATTTGACCCCTAAAGTTGAGTTCTGAAAACAAAGACCAGGTTACGTTCATTCTGCTGAGAGCATTTACAAAGATGTAACTGAGTTAAGGGAACAGTTCACCCACAAATGAGAACCATGCCATTATTTACTCACCCTCAGGGTGTTCCAAACTTATTTAAACTGGTTTTGTCTATATAATGAAAGTCAGTGGGGTCCAAAACAGCACTTTCACTCAATGAGACCTTAGTCTTGCAGGTTTGGAACAACATAAGGTTGAGCAAATGACGACAGAATCTTCATTTATATGTGAACAATCCCTTTTTAATGGGAAAACAGGGATATTGGGACAATGTGTTCACAGAGGTATTTCATAATTAACTTAATCTAATAACAGATGGTTATAAATTATGCTTACATCAGTAACTCCTTAAGCAAATCCCTTAGATACAAAAAAAAAAGAAAGAAAAAGAAAAGTGCTCTACATGAGCCGTTCAAAGACAAAATTTAGCTAACTACAATAAAACTCAAGTGAATCAATGAAGAGATGTGCATCTAAAAAGCTAATTATCAATCGCATGATTTCTCTACATTGCACAAAGCTTTTAAGTGGAATCCAAAAAGAATTAGAGAAGATGAAGCAGAATTTAATAACCTTACATCTGTTTCGAGTTCTTTCTCCCAATATCTTTTAAGCTAAGACACTGAACAGGCTTTCAGACACCTCAAGAACAGAAACAGATTAAGAACTATTGCAAAACATCCCACGTTTCGTGAAGACGGACCACATTGGAAACCCTTACATGCTGCATTTAAAACCTGAAAACTCTTGCAAAGGAAAGTCATACAGATATGTAGTGTGGTTGACGTCTTCCATGTGTACTTAAATCTTTTCACCTGGCAGTGTTTCATGGTCATGTACAGAAAACATGGATGCCAAATGATACCTGTAAATATGCAAACATTGGCTTTCAGTCAAAAATTAAACCCCTAAAAGTTACACTTTAAAAAAACAGCTGGTACAAACATGGGACGTTCTTTTCGTTTTTGGCAATAACACTGTTGGTGTGTTGTTTTTTTTTTTTTTTTTTTTTTTTTTGTTAGATAGAAGAACACTGCCCTAATTCTACCTGAGTGTCTTTTTTATTTTCTTTACTTTTTCACTTTTTTTATTCATTTAATTTTTTTATTTTATTTTGTTTCATATACATTTCTTTTGAGATTGTGGACCGACAGTCCTTAGGTAGAGGTTAAAGTTAGTAGCCTATGATTAATAACTAGAATTTTCAAATATGTACTGATATGTCAATGTTTAAGGAAATACAATTCAAGAACATAATACATAAAGTGCTACTGATTCTTACGTATAAATCAATTAATCATGAAATGATAAAGCAGAGGATAGACTCTTTAACTTTAGAATGCATTTTCTGACATTAGAAACATTTACACAACAGCAGAATTCCTGTCAACAACGGTTCTATTGATGAGGCTCATATGGACTGTGGCAAACTTAACCAATAATTAAAACAACAAAAATTAAAAGCATAAAAGTGTGATTGAGGTGCTCGATAAAAAAAAAAAAAGCTAGGGGCTTCTAGTCTCTCAAGCAAACATACAAAGTCCAGATCGTTTGCTCTCCATTTCAAAGAGCAGCTCTACAGAACTAAACCAAAACGAAAATATCCATAATGTACCTTATTAGCGTTAAAGTTAAAGCAACTGTGTGGTGTGGCACATCTTATCGATTAGTTGTGGGTTCTAACTGCTACTTAAAAAAATAAAAACATAAAACACTCGAGAGAAAAGAGTATAGCACGATCTCTGCCCTCCGTTTACACACTCTCACACAACGAGCAAGAGACTCGAACGGCTGTCAGGTGACAGAAGCGTGAAGAGACGACAATAAGACTATTAAACGATAGCACTTTGAACTCTTCCAAAAGAGGACACACAGAGCAGCATACTGCACATGCACACTACAGGGCGTACGGTTTCCCAATCCGAGTGTACCTCACAACCTGCCCTTGGAGTTTTTAAGTATTTCAATGAAAAGTAGAATAAGGAAGGAAAAAAACAAACAAAATAAATGGAGATGCGTCACGAACAGGACTGACCCAATCTTGTCCAGCAATTAAATTAAGACAATTAATTAATCCCAAAGGCTTGAACTAACTTCCCCCCGCCCACACATTAACATATGGAGCTTGATTCCCCTGAATCTAAAAAACAAACAAACAAACAAACAAAAACAAAGTAGTTCCTCTGGCTACAGTATGTTAATTCACTGGAGAGCGACACTCTTCGGTTTTGTGCCCAAATGAATTCGATGTGACCACTTTGAGCCTACATGATTATTTGAATTCAAGAGGGGACACATGGTGACATGCTTTTCTCCAGGACGCTCTCTTTAGGTCCGTGAGTACTCAAATGAGAAGCTTCAGCCCAACCAAAGTGTTTGACGTGTGAGTTGTATGTCCCCAAAGTCATTTAAATTGTCTTCAGCAACATATCCGCTAGACCGCAATAGAGTTTAGTTCCACAGCTCCCGTTCTAATATTCTAAAACCAGCTAACTGCGAGAACCCATCGAACTGGGTTCCTCTGTGCTCAGCCTTGACTGTTAACGGGGTAACAAGGTCCTTTCTAAACCATCTTGAGATTGGATTAGTTCTGATTCAGGATGTTCAGAGGCAGCAACCATGGTTCCTCAAGCACATCTTTTTGCAGCAGTGTTTATCTGAGATATAGTGTCCAGACACAGCTTCACTGAGCAGGTCCGTCCCATGACTCACTGTAGAGGACTACTCGATTTGGATCTACGGAAAAGTGAGAGTTTGGAACTTTAAAAACCACAAACGAAATGATATGGAGAGATTTAAGGGATGTGAACAGAATGGGTTGCAAGATCTAAATGCTGAATCATTTAAGGGTTTACATGCTGATGAAAGAGTTGTCTATAACCACGTCAACAAACAATAGGTGAATGGAAGCTTACCTTGTTTTTGCAAATTCAAAATATATTCCATTTCTGCAAAGAAGAGAAAGATGAAAGTTCAGTGTAAAAATAGATCTATCGTTTCTATTTGACTTGAAAGAACTAAATAACTGAGCTGTGTCAACTCACACTAACAGGAAAGCTTAAAAATACTGCTATTTTGTTGCTTTATATAAACAGACAGAAATCATCATTTTTGTATAATTAGTCCCACGGTATCATTTTGTGTGCATGAGTAACTAACAAGTAAGATTCTAATTTGAGAAGGCTAAGTAACATACTTTTAAAGGGACAATGTGTACTTTTTATGCATTTTATTATTTAAAATCAATATTCTTGTTCATAAATATGTCCTCAGTGGTGTACAAATACCTCTGCCAATTATCTGACTTATCCTGGTAAACGAAGAATTTATTATCTTTATATACATGGGACGGGTAGGTCCACGGAAGCTTCCATGTAGTTCCGCCATCTTGAAAAACTATAATAGCAGAGAGGGACAAAAAGTACTACGGCAATGCGTTTTCGTTCAGAGCCAGCGTCACTGAAAGCAGCAGAAACGGAGAAGCAAAGCAGTGAGAGGCGCTTGTCACTGCCCCGGCATGTTTAAAAAACTGCATTGCAAATCCTTGTCACCAAAAAATAGATTGTAAAAGGAAACCAAGTCATGGAAACCATGACCCGAGATTACAAAAAAAATAGTTAATGTCGGGATAGCTTTTTCCAGGTGGATAGAGCTAATGCAGGGGAAAGAGTTCAAAAGAGACGCTGAAGTCCTGCTTTCTTCTCGACAGGTAAGTCAATGTTACAGTCTTTTAAAATTAAAGTTACAGGCTTTTGAAATTACGCGTTTTTTTCAGTTCCATCGGGCAGCGACGATATATAGTTAAAAAGTTGATGATGATTATATCTAGCAATGCAAGTAAAATATAACGAATAAAGAAGGCTTAACTACTTATCTCAATAGTTGTGTTTTTCAGTCAGTAATTCATACTGTAACATTCGTTTGATCGTTGTGTCAAGTTGCTGTCTGTTTGAAATAACAAACCTGTTCACCCAAAGGAACTCGACGAAGTGCTACTAGAAGACATCCTTTCATAGCTTTTTGGTACATAATGGCTACCGTAGATGCAATGCGCATTTGAAAAAGCGAGGCGCTGGAGAGCACGATTCGCATGATTAGATGTTCATCACTAGATGGGGGAAATTCCTACACATTGTCCCTTTAAAATCTAGTCTAAACCAATTTATCAGCACTCAGCAGCACACTAACTGATAACACACTTTTTTCCCAATTTAAAGGCACAGTAACAAAGAACTACGACATGCATTTACATAATAGATAGGATTCATTTTTATTTTATGTTGACTTTAACAATCAGACAAACAAAAACAGAAGAAAATAAATTTGTGATAAACAACTTTGCAATATTATAATGACAAACAATTATCAGTACTAGTGAAATATAATAAATTATTTTTTGTCATTGTAGTCTAATGATCAGAAATAAAACAATTAAAAATCGTTTCTGCATATTGGTTATCAGACATCCATATCCAGTACACATTTACTCTAAAAAAAACATTAATCTTCAAAAAAAGTATTACACTACTTTCTAAATCCTATATTAACCTTGTCCAATTGACCAATACATGTATAGACATGAAACTACTCTTAATTATCTCAAATAAATGTAAAATTGAATAAATTATTCTTGAACTGAGCAAAGCATTTAAAGGTAGAAAGTTGCATTAAAGACATACATTTTATCTTTAAATGTTCAATTTTGTTGTTAAATCCACTATTGTTTATAGAATTGTTCTAGATACAGTTTAATGCAGTTATATCAGAAGAAACTGTAATTGAAGGGTTCACCCTTTAAGTTAACCCTTAAAAAAAATATTTCGTGATTTACTCACCCTCAAGCCACATCTATATGTGTATATTACTTTTTTCTTTAAGCCATATATTAAAAGATGGCTATAATGGAAGTGAATAGTAACAGAGATTTGGGAGTCCACAAAAGCAAACTTATCCATCATAAAAGTCATTTATACGGCTTCCGGGGGTTAATATAGTCCTTTTGAAGAACAATATCCATATTTAAAAACTAAAATCACTGGCTTCCATAAGCAAGTCGAGTTTCAGCCGAAGAGTGAACTCTGATCGATGTATAACGTATTGATGAGCGTGGAAGCGCAGAGGACATAGGAAAACACCGGTCAAAAACAAGAATTTTTAAACAGAAATGTCAGAGAAGCTTGAGTTTGTTGCCCAGCCCTATTTGTTTGAACCACGACAGGCGTCTACCCTCACACTACTCCTACATCATACGCCCGAACTTTACTCTCTTGTGAATGTGTGGACAGACGTTACCAGAAGCTAATTACATTTTATAAAATAAAAAATACGGATATTTTTCTTACAAAAACACTTCAATTCAGAAGGCCCTTATTAACCACCTGGAGCACTGTGAAATACTTTTATAATGGATGGATGCGGCTTTGATTTCAGTTACTATTAACTGGCATTATAAAGCTTGGAAAAGCCAGGATATTTTTGGCCAGGACTCCAATTGTGTTTGGCTAAAAGAAGAAAGTCATACACCTATGATGGCTTGAGAGCGAGTAAATTATTGGATGATAGTAATCTCTTAATTTATGGGAAAAGCAATTAAATTACATTATTTACTTAGTAATGCATTACAAACAACACTGTTCATTATAAAGAATATACTTGTAATACAAGTGGAAGTACTCAGCAAGAGGATATAGTGACTTACCTTTAGTGTGATAATTTACAGCAGCTTTTAGATCAAATGATCCCCAACTAGACCTCCTGTCAAAGCCCTTAGTATGGCCCTGCTCCTTGGCCAAAGCCACCTTGGGTGTAGCCGTGGAGGTGGGAGGCAGCTCAGCACAAATGTCCTTAGAGGAAGAACAAAACACTATTGCACCATGAACCCCAGTCTCTTCTCTCTGAGCATCCAAGCTAAAGACAGGCATCTCAGATACGGCCCTGCTTGCTGCCGTAGATCCGCCGCTCACACCTCGACTAAGATTTTGAGCGTTAGTCCGTTTATCTGGCTCGTGAGCCTTGGGGAAGGGTGGTTGATCCGGTCTCTGAGAGGTACTGGTGGTCTGAGTGGCCACTGTAGCAGGACAGCCTCCCTGAAAGCTCACCTCTACTGGCACGTCCTTTCCGTTCGAGCAGCACGCCACGCCCTCTGGTCCAGCGCTAGGCTCGTTGATAAAGGACAAGCCCCACTGATTCTGAAAAATGTCCCCCAGAGACTTCTGATTTGTCACAGCAGCAGGGGGATCAGCTTGGCGGCCACTAGGGAGTGAGAGTTGCATATTGGAGGGGGTGACGGGGTAAACAAACAGGCTGGGCTTCCTGGGCTCAGCCACAGAGGCGATGGAACTTCCGATGACCGTAGTGCCGCTACCAGGGGGAGATGCTACATTCTCAGCGGCAACAGCTGGGGTCGCTAGCAGAGGACCAGAGCTGAAATGGGGGCCAGGCAGGGGACAGCCATTCCCTTCCCCCGGCAGAGGACCGTTGGTAAAGCTAGCAGAGGTGATGGTTTTCACCGCAGACATAGGGACCTGTGGTGGTCTCCCAGGCACCTGGGGAGCAGGAGTAAGAGCCTCCCCGCCAGCTTGGGCAGTCTTATTGAGGTTCTCCTTCACTTTGCTTGCATAACTGATCTTAGGCACTATCTTAGCGCTACTATTGTCCACAGGAAAGACAGGCGGAGGCTTGAACAAGGTCCATGAGTCCTCTTTGGTGGAGGTAGTCACCTTAACCTTGCTGGAGCGATCCTCAAACCGCTTTCCAGCCGCTTTGCTGTCCAAGTTCTTGCGCTGAAGTTCAGCGGCAGCCACCGGAGGAGGTGGGGTGGCGGAGGAGGCAGGTGGATCCTTGGCTTTTGGGTGCGGTACGGCTTTTGAGCCGACTCTGCCACTCTCCACCTGAGAGCCAGAGGCAGACTCCGGTGCCACATCTACGTGGTCTTGTTTGCCGCCCTGCTGCATGGCTTTTCCCTGGGCAGGAGCAGTCACATTGTCCACGGATTTGCCATTCCTCTGGGCCCGGCGCTTCTTGGGAGTAGTGTATCCGCTCTCGGAGCCACTGCCGTCATTGTCAGCACCGGGTTTGCAAGGGTAACCGTTGGTAAGTGATACAGAGTTGAGCGACACCACACCGTTCAGAGAAGCCAAAGCCTCTTTTTTGCCCTCAAGTGTGTTCAACTCAGAGGACTTGTCATTTTTGAAGTCCATTCTGTTTCTGCTAGTGTTTCTACTTTTTCTGTCCCCAGTAGAGTCAGTGGTGAAGGTCCGTCGAGTGGGCTTCTGTTTCAAGTTGATGTCTAGCAGGAGTCTGTCGCCATTACCGTTTGCAGGGTGCAGGGAGCTGTCAGGGTTAAAGGAAATGGGAGTCACCTCTCCCTCCTTCAGAGTCCCATTTATTTTGCCATTTTCTGCACAGAGAAGAGAAAAAAAACAATAAACAAGTGGAATGAAAATGGCACATTTGCATCAACATTTTTGGCAAATATCCAGATTAGATCTAGGTCAAGTCTAGTCAATGTTTGCATAAGACCAAGGAATATTTAGACTAGGTATGTTCAGTTGAACCAAGCCAGGGTCAGGCAGACGACAAGCTCACTCCTGGAACGTACACTGGACTGGACAACCTTGCAGGGTATTCAGTGTACTTCCAATTAAAGCCAGTTTGAAATGACTCAACTGCTGGAATATCTGTGATTTGATAGCCATAAATCTCACATCTTCTGAACAGAGCTAGTTTACAAAATTAAACTGCTGCCAATGAACTGAAAACAGAGATCAGTGGGTTTTAATCTGGGTCGGCATCATTTTTTTTTCTCCCCAAAATGTACACACACACACACAAATATGTGGTTAATAGCAACTCTCCATAGGCATAATTATTTGTATACTGTACAAACTGTATTCTATCCCCATACACTAAACCTACCCATCACAGAAAACTTTTGCTATTTTTTTAATGACGAAAAACACAATTTATTGTTTTTGTAAAACTTGGTTTATGAAGACACAGTAAGTATCTTCATAAACCATGTTTAAATTTTACATGTCATTATACAAATGTTTGTCCTCAAACCATTTATACAATCAAGTGCGCTCACACATACACAAGGAGTTGATATGTATCATACTTTCTCCAAGGCTGCATTTCTCAGATCAAATATACAGCAAAAACAGTAATATTTGATACATTATTATAATTTAATATAATGGTTTTATAAGCTGTAATTTATTCCTGTGATGGCAAAGCTGAATTTTCAGCATCTTTACTCCAGACTTCAGTCACACGATCCTTCAGAAATCATTCTCATATGCTGATTTGTGGCTCAAGAAACATTTTTAATAATCATCAATGTTGAAAACATTAAAGTTCCAAAGAACAATATTCATTAAACCTATTTTTGAAATAGAATCTTTTGTCCAAGCGCTATAAAAACATTTGGATTGAAACCTAAATGAATGTTCTGTAGAAAACAATACACACAACATGACAATGAATGTACTACAATATAAGGGTTCACTCGCTTACTATTTTCAAACAAAATAAAAAGGTATTCATGGGGGGTCCTTAGCAACAGGATCATCATATTGGAGGTCCTTGGAATAAATAAAAAAAAAAACATTTGATGTTCTTTCTTTGCCAGGCAAGTATATAGCAAGGTCTGCTTGAGTTCATGATTTTTATGGAAACTATTTATGGCAGCCCTCAGAGGAACTTAAGACAGTAACAATACCATTCTGGGCTGGCAACCTGGTATACAGATTTAAATGTATTCAAACAGAAGAAAAGATGTCTTCGTACAGTTTATGTAAACAAGTTGGACCAACGACCAAGAAGTTAGCAGGGCATTGCAACATCCAAATGTTGAAATACATTAATGCGGTAAAAAGAGCTCTAAGAGATCTAAAACGGGTCTGCATGACATTTGTCCTTTTTGATGCGGAAAATATGATGCGTGAAGAGAGTAGTCCATGCAAGTGTGCTTTCATCGGCCGGCTCAAATCTGACATCGCCCTATTTTTAACCGGAGGTATGACGTGTCAAAATGGAGTACTCAGTCATTTGGGTAGTTCCCCAGCATTGGTGTACATGTCTTAAAATGCCGAAATTAATTAAAAAAAACTGAGATGAATACACCTTAAATCCCTTTAACACAGTTCATGCCTGACGTGAGCTCTCATTTGTATGTTAAAGTCACAGTAATGGAGGTGGGTTGTTTAATCCCAACATACCATTCAGCAACGTTTATACTCCATGGAATAATTTATAAAATTGTTCAGCTATGTTAATAGTTTGATTCAAGGACCAATTTTACAATGTTAATATTGAACGACTTGACAAACTGTGCGTATTCGGTCAACAAACCGGCCAAGTCATCAGCTAGCTTAGCATGCTAGGTGGGGAGCTTGAGTGATTAGCCGCAGGTAGCTGTGATTGAAATAACGTTATTTATAACGATTTTGTGAAGTGACAGCTGCAACGACATATTTCAAGAGGGGCTATACAACACACAGGGCGTTTTTATCCATCATAAATAAACAGTTCTGACGATGTGTAGTGGTGTGCACTCCTGTGAGACCTTTTACATGTCACGATAGCCAGCAGAACCTACCAAAAAGTTAACCCAGCTAACGTTACGCTTGCGGTGCGTTTGAACACATAATATGCTCACAGTTACAGGCCAACTAAGGACACACACAATACAGCTGTTTGTCACTTCGTATGAAATCTAAAATATAAGGGTTCTAGAGTTGGCAGGGTTCGTCGCAAGGCGCCATGAGCTTTTCGAGACGTTGCATGCAGTCATACACAGGACAGGTTAAACAGGGTCAGAGAATGCACTTTAATATACAAACTACACAAATGCAACTATTTTATAAATATATGCTGTAAATATACATGTCTATGCGTTTAATGTATATGATTTCCCGGTTGCATCTGTTTACACGTTTAGAACGTCTGTATCTGGACAGTTATAGAATGTTCTGACGCGTTCTATTCAGGCCACTCGGTGTCGAGTTCGAATCGGCGGTGAGCGCGAGCCCAGGCAGTCACTGCCAGGCCCACTCACATGACTGTCAAAGAGCAATAGGCCGCGTTTCGAGCTAAGCTGGCCGAACCTACACCAATAATACTCCCTCGGACTACAAAAGCTAACAGAGCTAATTACGTTTCCCCATTTGTATCACTGAAATATTCGGTTTTGTACGATAAACGGGCAGCGGCGAAGTTTGTGAGATTTGGCCGTCCATCATGGCGGACAGGAAATAACAGAGCAAGCTTAAGCTACGAGCAGGAACATTCCACAGGAGCCGGTTCATGTTGCTGTGGCAGCACCAGGATAGAGCTAACAGGCTATTCTGGGTCTCTGATGGACACAATCCCCGTAAAACGGACCAAACTGAGAGATGTGTTTGCGAATGAATCAGAAGTCAGGGAAATGTGTAATGCGTGCTGAAAGACCGGTGCACAAGGTCAATGTCCCTTCACGCTAGTTAGCTTTACGGCTAGCACCCTGGATGTAACTATTTAAAACTGTTCCATCAGCAAACCATGCTCCGCGTTTGACTTCACTCAAGCTGTATTACTGTAAACAAACATACCACGACATGTACTTGAAGCTTGTCAGAGGAAAAAACAATGAGAGTTGCTGGTCACCAACCTGTTTTCTTCGTCTGCGTTTTCTCGTTCTGGAACTGACTGTGGTTCTGATCATTGTTTACCGATATGTTCGATCGATCAGTGTCGTTCTCTGCTCCATGACTGATATATACTCCGATTGCCCCGTCGCAGGGACGTTCCTCCATTTAACGCTAGCGCAAGTGACAGAATGTGCTCAACCGGTGCTCGGTGGACGAGGGGAGTTGAGACATTTGCACTGCCCAATCACAGCCTGCGTTTGGGGGTGCCAGTGAGAGGCGGGCGGTGTTTTGTGCGTCGCGATACAAGGCGTGGATGCTTCCCAGTCAAGGCCACAGGAAGCTGTCACGCAAACTCGTGCAATCACACCAGAGACCCATAGAGATATCTATAGGTTCTGAATCAGTCAGTGCTGTGTCAGTTAGTCCTGTAGTCCTGTTGTACACTGTAGGGTAATTTGATAATGTCTCGGAGTCAAATCTATTTGTTTAGTGCCCCTTTCTGCCAGTGGGTGGCTACTAAATTAGCGAGTCGTTTAATTATTCATTGCGTCAGGGGTATTAATAATTATAGTTTTTAACATTAGTAATTCTTCTGCCATCTTTCTCTCTTAGTTCTGAACTAGACCAACTCATGAAATGAATTGAA
Source organism: Pimephales promelas (assembly GCF_988280905.1). Taxonomy (NCBI): domain Eukaryota; kingdom Metazoa; phylum Chordata; class Actinopteri; order Cypriniformes; family Leuciscidae; genus Pimephales; species Pimephales promelas. Next base: position 18,919,528 of record NC_142784.1, read on the forward strand.
CAGTTCATGTAAGATGTGTTCATTCAGTTAGTGCATGGGCGATATGTCCCATTCAATATAGATTGTTTACTTTTCTTTACTTTTTCTATTGTAAAACAACAAACCACAAACGGAAGTCATTTATTGGCAATGAAGAGTACTATGGAAGCTGTGTGGCATATGCTGAATTTAAGCAAAATTTAAGCTTTGAATGCTTTGAAATCTTTTGCGACTAAACTGAACGAAGCAGTCCAACTAATCGAAGGTATCTGACTCAGTTTGGAAGTTCCAAGCAAATGTCACTAGGGGGCGAAACGCTGCATGCGAGAGTGAATGGACAGTTCGACAAAAAACGAAAATTCTGTCCGTAATTATTGACCCTCGTGTCTTTCCAAACCCGAACGACTTTTTCGTTCATCTTCAGAACACAAATGATTATCTTTTTAATGAAATCGGACAGCTTTCTGTATGTCTTAGGCTACCACTTTGACACTTCAAAAAGTTCAAAAGAGAGATATTAAATCTAATCCATATGAATTGAGCAGATTAGTCCACATTTTCTGAAGTGACTGAATCACTTTATAGGCCTAATGATGAACTGAACAGATTATCCTAATTCAGGCTTATATGTTTTATTTTACTTTTTGAAATCTAAGTGGTAGGCTAGTTGCATAGCTGTGAATGGAGGGACAGAAATTGCTCAGATGTAATTTAAAATATCTTTATTTGTGTTCCAGAGATGAATGAAATTCTAACGGGTTTTGAACGACGTGGGTAATTTAATGACATAAATGTCATTTTTGGGTTATCCTATAGTGCCGCCAAACACTACATGACTTTCCAAATTGTCGGATCGCTGATCTTTTCACACTGTCTTTTGTTGATCATCACCTGTGTGAGCGAGCACTGGTTTACACCCAATTTCGGGCTTTTGTCTGCAGTCTCCAGTTAGCCTACTGCGGTGACTGTAAAATCATGACTTAAAGGTGCTCTAAGCGATGTCACACGTTTTTTTAGGCTAAAACATTTTTTGTCACATACAGCAAACATGTCCTCGCTATCTGCTAGCTGCCTGTCCCCAAATGCGCAGACAACCCAGGCTCCACAAATGGCAACAAAAACAAACTGCGGCAACCCGCTCCATGAAACATAACAAAATGTTCCAGCCAATAACTGACAAGAAGGCCCTATGGGTGGGTCTATCTAGCCTCCGTTTTGTTTGAAAATACTTTAACGTCAACAAGAAGTCACGTTACGCGACAACGCTTAGAGTACCTTTAAATAATGTAGTGTGTGGGCAACATAGGCTAAGGCAATGACTCTTTCAGTGAAGTTAATAAATGCGTGGAACTTAAAATATTAAACTTAAAATATTAATTTTAAGCACAAATTTGTTCACAAATGTAACACCAACACTGTTGTAAGGTGTATAGGCCTACAATTTTGGGACATTTGGTAGTTTGGTCAACACCTCAGATTCAGATTCAGTGTTTATCAAAAGCAATTGCATGTCTATTTAAACTTGGAGAGGTCAAGGGGATAGAATAAACCACAGATAGCCATGGATATCCTAGAATGTTGCACTTTGGACTAGCTCTCATTTAGCAAAGTGGGGGTAGATTGCAGATCTGATGTTCTTTTAAACTTATTAAACTATTCAAAGAATTATGTACTAACTAATCATTAGAAATGTTAGAATAGCCTATATAAAAATATACATTTAAAATTGAAATAATATTTCACAATATTAATGTTTTTAGTGTATTTTTGAACAAATGCAGGTGCAGAATAAGAGATTTTCTTTTTAAAAAAATCTTACTGACCCCAAACTTTTGAACTGTAGTGCACCATTAAAGTAACCTTGAATTCAGGTCTCACAATTTACTTTATAATAAATTGTAGTGTATATGTTTTTCCATCATACAAGCCTGCCATGCATTCTCTGAAATTAACAAATTAACCAGAGGGGGGCAGACAAACACTGTTAAGACAATCTGTATCTTTAGTGTAGTCATATACATTTTAAGAACATGGAATCATAAAACAACATTGTTTTCAAAATGTTTAACCTGTTATCATTCATTATAATAAAGTAATAATAATAATACACATAAAATTCCTTAACTATGTTTAGAATGTACAAATCCTTTGATGGTCAGATTTATCAGGATTGACATGGACAACAGCCTCTGTGAACTCACCTGGGAACGTTTGAACTCCGGCACTGTGTTAGTACTTGTCGAAAGCACTAAAAATGTTACATTGTGAGTTCCTCTCTAAGGTGAAACCAAAATAAACCATTCCTTTGGTAATCTCTGTAAACTGTATTTTCACTTCTTTTACATGTTTAGGTTAAACATTCTCACTTGCCCTGCTGTACTGTTTGTGTAATCAGCATTGCTGGACCTTTAAACAAAATACTCCATGTTTGTCAGACACTGATGTGATTTTAAAAGCAGTTTTAATAGTCCATTCAAAAAACTATTTTATGGCTGAGCTTGTCGGAATGTCTCTTGGACTATCCCAGCTGAAAATAATAGGTTGTGTGTTTTATAAGTTTCAAAGAAAACATAATGCACAACTTTTCATAGATGTGCGGTACATCATTAAAATGATAATTGAATGGGAAAGATTAAAAAAAATGCTTAAAGATGAAATGTTTTAGGTACAATTGTTTTCAACTTAACTAAAATATATCTTCAGGGCAGTATGGACCATGAGAAAAAGGTTACGGTTTACATTCCTAGACCATAACAAGTATTACCTACAGGCAATGTCATCGCATTTTAGGTTCTGTCAAAACAGACTCCAGCCAGGGCATAAATCACATACCTCGGCTCTATTAATCTAGCATCTAGCAAACCTTGAGTGAAAGCCTGGCTTTTTTAATTGCAGAGAGCTGGCTCAAATAATGCTAGTCCTCTGTCTCTGTAATGCTGTTATACAGGTATCAGGGTGACTAGCCTTGAGCATAGCATAACCCTGAAAGGCCACAAGTGATTTCATATTCCCTGTGTCTTGTCAACACGCTTTCATCTAAATTCTGGTACCTTCTCAAAAACAAATGTGAATATTAAGCATTTGCTACACTATGAACCCATGCAAACATGATTATATAATTCTAATGTCTGTGGCATGTTGTGAAGACTTTTGTAGTCTGACATTAAGATGCGCTCGCTTTGGTAAACCTGAAAGGGAAATCATTAGGGTTGTTTACTTGATGTTAAATGTGGAAAAAATGAGGTGCAGGCTGTAAAAAGTCAGTTTGACTCTTGCACCCGCTGACTGTCACCATGGAGACAAGCCCATCACAAATATAGCAGTACTGACTGAATCTCAATCCTGGTATTGTCTTCAAGCACATTTATTTTGATGAGCAAGATTTCGTTTTAGAGCAGAACGTTAAAAAACTAAGGCTTGTTAGAAAGCGATAGGGAGTAACACACGCACAACACTTTTGTTTCTTCTCTGCATTTCTCTTCTTCTCTAGCTTGCTTCATAGTTGGCTAATAAACCTGGCATTATATTGTTGGGTCTTTGACGAATTGTGTTTAAGTCAATTTGGATAAGTATTCTCTATAAGAGTATAAATGTAAATATTGTGCTTGTGCATAATGCCTTTAAAAAAATCAGAAGCTCTGTCTTGGTAGAAGACTGAATGAAAGCTTGTTTATTTAGTTCGGATTGGTTCCTTTTTCTAACTCCGTCTGGAAGTGATTCATTTTTTTGGGCCGCCTCTTACTTTTACATCTGTAGATGGAGCACAAGCAGCCAGTGCTGTGGATGGTGAGTCAGGGAACGAAAAAAGATCAGCCCATCCTCCCCTGACAAGACAACACCCATCTTAACACAACCTCATCAAACCTAACCATGCCAACTTACAAGGGCGAGTGCAGATCAAGAGGCATGTGTCAACAATGTACTGTTGTACTTTTTTACAAGGGCTTCAATGAAGGGCCAAGGAGGTCTCAGACATTTCCATTACACTGTTACGCGCCTGCAGCAATAGTAGCATATAGTTTGGGAACCCCCCGAATAAAAAAGCCTATCAAAACAAACTAAGAAAGGTTGGAAGCCTTGCTAAGGCTTTTGTTGTGTTGAAATCAATGTAATGTAATGTAAAGGAATGATTATGATGTTTCTTGAAGCTTCAGGAATAGGCCTATTTCACAAAAATGGCCGCCAAGAGCGGAAGTAAGGTAAACTCTTTTTCGGTGAAAGCACCGAAAGCGATAAGAGTTCGCAGGACAAAATAATGCAGAGACTATTGCGCACCTTTTCAACCCCAAGAAGACACAACCCTATTTATCACTTCATTGGGTTTCATGGAACAACTGGGGAGAAGTTAAATCACGCCAGACACAGATGGAAAAAAGACGGAGGAAGCAGATTGTTGCAGAGTGATGCCCTGACACAAAACAAAACATGTTCATATTGCACTTGATTCTTATCCGATTTGCACGTCATTCACTTTTAGTCATTTATTATTATGAATTGTTGGCAAATTAAAATTGTTTGTAGAAGTTGTTTTCTGTCACTTTCTTTACTTTTTTTTTTTCTTTTTACCTGGGTGCGCTTTGCCATACTGTTAACAAAATGTTTTCATGTTGTTTTCTTTAACATTGTACGTTATCAACACTGGTTGTGAAAGGAGTGAATAAAAAAACTAGAATAGCACAAATATTAGCACTTTCATTAAAGCATTAGTGGCCAGTAGCCTATACAGTGACATGCAGCTAAACATTTTTTTTCCCCAAGAATGTCGTAACAAATTCATGTTTTCCGCGTGGACCTCTAATTTCCCTGCATATTTCTCAAGCCTCACCACCCCTTTAAAACCATGTATCCAAATAATTGTGCCACTGTCTTCTAATAACTAGCAGAAAGCAGCTTCTCATTATCTATCTTCAGACTTAAGATTTACAAATCTTTAGACAATTCACAGTTATGGCCGAGCTGTCTCTAGTTCTCACAGCATGTGCACGGCTATCTAAAAGGACCTTGATTTATACATGTCGACTGATAATTACTAGTGTCGAACCATTCGTAAAAAAAAAAAAAAAAAAAAAAAAATATGAGGATGGGTTTTAAGAGCATGCTTGAAGTTCTCAGTACTCTCAATTCTTGTAAATCACTGGTGTTTAAGTGTTGGACTACATCAGGGGCAGTATGTGATTTAAGTGCACAAATGTTTCCATTACAAATGAATCACACAGTGTTGATTGTGTGGAACAAACTGACTAAATTTAAATTCAAAGTCGTAGAGAAAATGAAACGCACATTTATTTTGTGAACTGGTGAAAATACTGCTTCACTACACGGTTGTGAAAAATTCAAACTGAAATATGGTCTCCTTTTTTAATTTGAGTTTTTTGTTGTTGTTGTTGTTGCTTGAGTTGAATTGAACACCCGTATTTTGAATGTCACATTGCATTGTGTTTGTGTCCTGTTTTAGGATTAAAGGAAATTCTGTAAACTTAAAGGTATAGTTCACTTTGAAATTAATTTTTGATATGTTTTAGCTTACCTCAAGGGCATCCAAGATGTGCGTGTCTTTGTTTCCACAGTATTTTCAATTTTGATAATGGAGGTTTATGGGGTCCACCTCAAAGAGCATGTATATAAGTTCAAATTAAACATGATTTAATGACTCGTAAATATAAGTACACATTGATGGCCTAAGACATGAAACGAGCGGTTAGTGTGAGAAAACGAACAGTATTTATATCGTTTTTACCTCTTGTAACCTCTTGTGCATGTTCTTTGAGGTGAACCAAGGGTGGGCCCCATAAACCTCCATTATATGACTGACAGACAAGAACGGTTTGACCTGAAAATATCAAAATTGAAAATACGGTGGAAACAAAGACACATACATCTTGGATCCCCTTGACATAAGCTAAAACATCTCAAAAATTAATTTCAAAGTGAACTATCCCTTTAACGGATGATGGGTAAAAAGTATTGATCTATCTCTTTATAAAGTCTTTAAAACTTTAAATTTGGGGGATTTTTTCATTCCAGCATTCAGACAGTTAATACAGGTAATATATTGTATGTTTAAATTATATTCTGTATCCTTTTTGCTAACTTAATTCAATTTAAAAGACATTCTCAATTCAGTTCTGAATATACCCCAACCTGGGAATCCATTCTTATTGTTTTAAGGGGCAGTTCAGGTTAAATGTCCAGCTCAAGGGTGCTCTTTAACCTTTGACTCGACCATCAACAGTTCAAAGCAGTTTCCATTTATAAATGACTTTCTGGCTGACAGTTTAGATATCAGCAGAAAAAGTGGTCATTGTTGAAAAATTTAACTTTTTAAATTCAATAAGCATTTTAGAGGTCAATAATTGTTATTTCATGTATTACCTCCAAAAGAAAGAAATCCGGTTATTTTCAGTGTTTTAGTTTCCAAACCTTGCAAACAAACCCCTTAATTACGAAGTACTTCGGTCTCTCCTTTCTGTGTTCATGACCCCTAATTTTTTTTTCACATAACCATTGAGAAAAAGCGCCAAAAACAATTACACGGACATTCCCACGCTCCCTCTGTCTGGCTTGGTTTTTTTTTTTTTTTACCCAAAAGTGTTTTTATGTCAACCAGGTCAACAGAGCTGTCCAACACCCAAATTGTCATTGATTTTATTCCTGTTCGAATGTAAAATCCCAAAGCAGCCTATAATTAAAATGAAAAGGTTGAGGGATTTTACAACTAATTTCAAATTATAGAGCAAACGCAGTATGACACAATACAGAGCCCTGTGTTTAAACAAACCTGCTTTTTGGATTATAATTGCACAACAAGAAAAGGAAGAGGATGTTGTAATTCCTACTTAACCAACAATATTTTCCACTAACAAAAACCAATTTGCCTTTCACTGCATATCTGGAAAACACCCCACGCCCATAAGGGGCATCAAGTCAACACATCTATTGGCCAAAACCAGTTTTACGACTAACCCCTCTCAGCAACTAAGGGTTTGTATAATATTTTTTACAATTTAACAATGCAGATTAAGGTGCAATAAGATTGGTCTTGATGAATGTTTGAATTGGTACAGGTAATTGTTCTGCTAATATTGTGCTATAAACAAATATTGTGTGTTTGTTAAATGACTGTCAACCCCTAAACCTAGATGGCTGAAGTCATAATAGGCAGTAAAAGCTGGACAGGAAGGAAGCAATGTCCGAAATGGTGCCTTGTTTCTTGTTTAAAGGTTATTGCACCACCACCCACTGCTGATATGATCTGAGCTGAGATGGCATTCTTGAGCCATTGGTTTGACTGGAGGCTTGTTATCTGTAAAATCAGCCCGTTCTCATCCTTTAACGCCATATTGAACGCTATATGCAAAAACAGCGCTATACTACGCACATTGCACCCTTTATCGTTAATATAACACGCGAACCCAAGACGTCATAAATCCTTTAGCGTGAAAATGACACGCAGACCCTACCCCACACCTAAACTTAGCCCTCACAGCGCGTGTTATATAACGATAACGGGTGCCATGTGCGTAGTATAGCGCCGTTTTTTGCATATAGCGTTTTATATGATGTTAAAGGATGAGAATGCGTTGGTAAAATAGGCACAGCCCAAGAGAAGATGGGGCGTTTTGCCATTATGACCAGCCTGTCAAGTGGCTTCCTCGGTTCATTGTGATTTTGTAATAGTTAATTATCAGCAAACCTGTATTGATTTGTGCAATCGTGGGACTGTAAAGTAAAATGTCAATACCACTAAAAAGAAGGTAGGGATCAAAAAGTTGGATGGTTTTAAAATGGGTCAATTATACTGAATGATAGTTAGTTAAAATTTCACTATATTTTCCACTTTCAGTACAAACAGAACAAACCTGAGAGTTCAAGTAGGGGATACACAAGCCGTTTGTGAGTGAGAATAAAAAGGCAACGGCACCAAAGCCCTTAACTCACAGTCATCACAGGTAATAATTGTAAAATATCTGTGTTCCTTTTCCCCAGCTTTGAAGTAAGGTGGCTACTGTCTGTTCTTGCCCGTAGGAAGCGCACATCAGATTTATGGCTCTGCAGACAACCAAATTACACTGTCCCTCGTTGCAGCCCAGGAAGGCCAGTAATCGCTTAATACACAACAGCTAATTGTGACCATACAGAGATACAGAGTTTATGTGACACATGATAAGTGTTTTTCCATCCCTCTGGCAGAAAAGAGGTGTAAAGGCAAATTGGTAAAAGAGGCTTATCTGATAAAGCTGTAATTTGTCATAAATGTTCCCATTTTTCTCTCAACACCCAGGACACGGCTTTGACAATTTATCTGGATAAAGGCGAAGGAAAACTAGCAATGAAATTCTTTTACTCTGGTGTCATTTATGGATTATGAATGATCACTGTTTGAATGGTTCAGAATTGGGAATTCTACAGGCTTCTCAGCACATTCGCATTGTCTTCTGTAGAGGTTTTTTACTTGCAATTGTAGTTCTATTTAGAACCATTTTCTGTTGAAGAACTCTTTTATCCTGAAATGGTTCTTTGTGTTGGGTATTAGGGTCCTTTTGTTTTTAATATCTGTAAAACTGTCAACAAATTATTTGACAGGTTTTCTCAAGCTCATCCACACAACTACACAAAACTGTCAACACTCTCTCTAGATTTGAACTTTTAAAATGGTAACTGGTTGCAAACTGAAAAACTATCATCTTGTTCTTTTTAGAAACCTTTTTCCTAAAGATGTAGTTCTCCCAAATATGTTGTCTTAATTTGCACACCCCACTGTCATACATGAATTTTTATTAACGGATAATAACAATTAAAGGAGTAGTTCACTTTTTAAAAAAACTTTTGCTGATAATTTTCTCACCCCCATGTCATCCAAGATGTCCATGTCATTCTTTCTTCAGTTGAAAACAAGGTTAAGGTTTTTGATGAAAACATTCCAGGATTTTTCTTCATATAATGCACTTCAATGGGAACCAAGCAGTTCAAGGTCCAAAACACAGTTTCAGTGCAAAGGGCTTTAAACAATTCCAGGCGACGAATAAGGGTCTTACCAAGCGAAACGATCGCTCATTTAAATTTGTTTTTACCAAGTTTAAGTTTTACAATCAAATGGTCGCCTTGCTCTGTTCTGTGATGCGCATTCATGACTCTCCTGTTCGAACTTGTTTATCTTTTCCCAAGTCAATTTGTTCATTTTGAATGAACCAAATGACACGAAAAAAAGATTTGTTCATTTTGATAAACGAGTTCGAACATCAGAGTCACGAACATAGCAAGGCGACCATTTGAGCTTATAAAACTTAAACTTTGTTATTTTTGTTTTTAAATGAGCGATCGTTTCGCTTGATAAGACCCTAATTCATCTTCTGGAATCGTTTAAAGCCCCTTGAACAGTCTTTTGGACCTTGAACCGTTTGGTTCCCAGTAAAGTGCATTATATGGAGAAAATCCTGGAATGTTTTCGTCAAAAACCTTAATTTCTTTTTGACAGAAGAAAGAAAGACATGGACGGATGACATGGGGGTGAGTAAATTATAAGTAAAAGGTTTTTTTTAAAGTGAACTACTCCTTTAAGGTTACAAAATAACCTTTTGAAAAGAACCATATTTTATCTGTGAAGTGTGAATAACATTTTAATAATCCAAATGTCTTTTTATTTTTATTTTTTATATAAAAAGAACCTTTTGTGCAATGAAAAGCAAATCAGTATGTTAAAGTTTCTTCAGGGATATGCAAATAAAGAAGCTTTATTTTTAAGAGTGTATCCCTCTGAGAGTTGTTTTTCCATAATAGTTCCATAATATTTCCAAGCAAGAATCATCATGCAATGCAATATCAATACTTAACTGTCCAAGCGTCAAAACCAAACATAAAACGGCTCATTTTTACACACCGCATAGTTATCCGCATCTGTCAACTCTGCAATTGTCATTCCTCGTTTTCGGCATGGTACAGTTGGAAAGATCAGATCCTGTGTGTTGAGGAGGTGTGTCAAAGCCTGTTGACTGATGTCTACGCTTGCCTGGAGGGCACTTGTAAACACAGAATACACCTTTGCTTACGTGACACATCTACAGATTGCGTTTAAAAACCCCTCTCACCCTCTCTGAGACTGACAGATCTGAACTGGTAGGTGAGGAGAAGATTTCAACATGTGGATGTTTTGCAAAAATAGCAGTTTGTAGTTCACACGGACCGTAAGACTTCTCATCTCTCATACCAAAGCCAAGATCTGTGTTTTGAAGTAGACAAAAGTCAACAACAATGAGTTTGGGCAGCACCAGTACAGAATCTGAAGTTTCAGAGGATGAGATGGAAGATTGTCCTTTGGGTCAGGATGACGACCGTGACCACGGAAGCCCAGGAAAGCTTCGTTCAGAGCGCTCAATGTCATCTGGCCCAAGTGACACGGAGGACGTCAAAGCAGTTAAGAGCCGTACTCGGCCAAAGAGGTCCAAAGCCCGAAGAGTCGCTGCCAACGTCCGAGAACGGAAGCGCATCCTGGACTACAACCAGGCCTTCAATGCATTGCGCACTGTCCTCAAACATGATCTTAGCGGAAAGCGCCTGTCCAAGATCTCCACGCTCCGCCGTGCCATCCACCATATTTCAACTTTGTCTTTGTATCTGAGGACACATTCAACCACAGAACCACGCGCACCTCCGTGTACCCATATGGAGTGCTACCAGCAGCCGGAAGAGCACAGTTCCCTGTCTGGGAAGACAGGAGCTTTCCAGGAACCGATGGATAACTACATTCCTCATCAGCCTGAGCTCACAGTCTCTACACAGATGTATCAGGACTCATCAAACTCGACACCATCTCAAAACTACAACCACTGTGCAACCAACAGTCAGGGACACTGGGAGGACCAAAGCAGTGATTGCTATGGTGGAGGACCTGGATATCAACATGGTACGAGGGTCACCTGTCATCAGAACCACATGGAAACTTATGCAGATTCTGCTAACCCTTCTCTGGCTCTGCAGCTGAGTTACCTTCAATGTCATGGATACCAGCAGTTTCTGAGTATGCACTGACTTTTGTTATGCTAGTTTTGATGAAAAGCATTAGCATTTTTGTTTAATATAATAGTGTACATTAAGAGTATTTTTGGATACATTTCTCAGGATAGAAAATATACTGTATATTACAGCAAAAATCCTCATTTTGAATTCCATTGTAAATAATATTAAAAGAAATATGTCACAAAAAGAAATTGAATGATTTTATTGTTACTTAAAGGCTGGTTTCAAGATTTTGTTACCACCTTCCACCATCAAACCCTCAAATAAAGCAGCGTATTATACTTTTTAAACCACTGTCCTTAAAGGTCACTGTAAAAAAAAAATATTTTCATGATTTGTAATCACAACATTTCTTTTGTCAAATCAACTTAGATAATTTATGTAGTTCAGATAACATGATATTTTGAGTTGCTGGTGATTAAATTCATCTCCATTGTATTAACTCTTTTTTTCTATTTCAATGAACTTAAAATTTGAAGGCAACCTGGTTACTTATTTTTTTTAAGTTAAACCAACAATATATTTTTTTTTACAAATGTAAATGTAATGCAATTCACGTACTACCAATAAGAAATAAAAAAATAAAGTGGAATCCAATTCATTTTGATTGAGAACATTCAATAAGATTCACATTATTTCTATACACTGAAATCATGATCTGAGAGTAATTGTATTTTACATGTCACAATTGAACTTTACTTATCTTCGTTGTGATTTCATTTCTTACAATATATCTTTAAACATCTTAATGTGACTATTTTGTTATATGACTGATTTTATTTTATTTTTTATTCATTTAGTACTTTGAGGTAATAGTGGATTCCATATGTCTTGCAATTGCTACAGTATGTAGAAAAGTTAAAAGTGGTGTTAAGGCAGTTTGAAATTATTGTGGGTGGTATATAGAGAAAAACTGGTTAATCTGCAAAATTCCTTGTGAAGTGTGTTAAAAACACCTGACACATGCATATGTTGTCAACGTTAATTATGGCTTAAGTCAAGCAGAATTTCTGCTAGTGAATTAGTTGGAATTATTGCAAAACTTTTCAAATTTACTGTTGAACAAAGTGGCTGCAGTCTATCAATTAAAAATACAGATACAAAATGGTATAATTGTGTAGCCTAAAATAATTGAGTAAAGCTTTATTACTGATGACTGAATGACTACATGGTGTCACAATAAGATTTCTATTGTAAAATGTTCTGTAATTATTCTAATAGGATTTGTTGTGCGTCTTTGCAAAGAAGTCTTATTATAAGCAAATGAAAATTTGACTTTAAAGACCCTTTATTCAGTTCAACAGCATAACAGATCTACTCATTCTTTTTATTCCTGATACGACCTTAGGGTCATAGGGGTGGAGCCCAGTTTCCTTAGGCCATGGCAGGGCAATTAAATGTTCTTTTTTAACCATTTGAGATTTGCAAATTAGAAATAGTGTCTTAAAAATAGCAATGTATTTAATAGAGAACATATTCTAGCAGAAAAGGGGAAGTGATAGTCTGTCTCAGGAGGCTCTCCCCCCTTAGGACTGATAGAGGGAGTTGATTCCAGTAAGATGGGGGAACAAGGAACAGGAAGGAGCTCAGCGCTCCCTCGAGGCAGACATGACTCAGTTGTGTCTCTTGATCTCATCCAGTCGGGGGAACTTTGTCAGATTCTGTTCCTCTCCGCCCCATCATTCACATGATGTGAGACATGTCTCTCGTTATTGACAGAACTAGCAGCCAAACTAACAAACTTCTTATTTTGTAGACTTATTTCAAAAGCCTTGCCATTTGAGTCAGAAGAGCTGAAGTTCAATCAGATTGAACTAATAACATGTTCAAATTTTTTGACTGGCAAGCTAAAGGTTACTGTTTTTTAAGTCATTACACAAAAGGGCCACTTGAGGGCAGCAATTACATACATACAAGACCAGTTGCAATGTCAAAACTGCATTTATCAGATGATTTCTTATCTAAAAAGAAATAGATTATTTTTGGCAGAATACAAACCCAGTTAACTTGTAGATTTTGGGTTAGTCTTGCTGAACTCTCAACCTATTGATGGAGCAAAAAACGTTTGAATTAACTCAGACTTTTTTTTTCTGATCTAGAACAAAAAATAAGTTATTTGTGTTAAAAGGCTGTTATTTGCTGTAATGAATACAAAACCTGTTGTGAAAGCATGTCTTGTTGCATCTTATTTGAATGAACACAAACAGCAATGAGATTTGAGTGCTGCCTAGGTGAGCACAAACTATTCCCTTGACCCAAAAATCCATTACCATTGCTTCACCCACATGGAAAGAAACTATATGAGGATATATGCACATATATGAAACCTATGTGCAGTTTATATGTACATATATGCTGCATATATACAGCATATATGCACATATATGATAATATATATGCTGCATATGTGTGTATATATGACACATATAGGCATTTTTAGGTGCATATATGCACATATATGATAAGATATATGCTGCATATGTGTGTATATATGGCACATATAGGCAATTTTAGGTGCATATATGTGCATATACAGGCCATAGGTCTCCTGCATTGCTTCTTTATATCCACATATAAGTGCTATATACAAGAGTATCCTATACTGTAACTCATGGCAGGATCTGGTCATTTGTAGCTCATCCACTCTAAACAATGCTGGGTTGTTTGAACCCAAATTTGGGCGAAATATGGACGAACCCAAATGTTTGGTTAAAAATGTAATTTGAAATTTTCAAAAATGTAACTACACGTCGCGATGACGCGGACCACAAGATCGGTGATTGGTCGGCTTGGTAGCATTGCATTTCCTCCTACGCATTTCCACCACTGTCTATGATTTCCACACGTTTTTCCAACTGTTTTTCCACCTCAATAAGCTCCAACTCCAACATGATCAGCTCTCTTTCAGTCGCTATTGCTTGTAGTAACCTAGCCGCGAGGAATCTAAACACAGTGGAACATTAAAACCCTCCGTCGCCAACTAGCGTTTCGGAGCAGTACTGCAGAGCAACCAATACCTGAACGCAGAAGTATAAATGCTCACAAGGGCATCGCCTACGTGCGTAGCCAACGCCGTACACTACGGCGTACCCTCGACGCAGAAGTATAAATTGGCCTTTACTGGACTCGCGTCTTCGGGATCATTCTCCTGAGTTGGACTTTGTGTTGGCTTCTTGGAAACGCCTAATGCCAGCGCTTGTTTCTAGTGACAAACATGCCGAGAAGCAAGAACAAGATCTGCTGTCTGTCATCCATTATTGTTTACAATGTCGCTTTCTTCGCGCGAAAATGACGTCGATTGCTTCTTTCCAGCACACCACGCCTATCAAGTAAGGGTACTGTTGGTGGTGGAAACGCAAGCCTGATCACGGTGTACCCGACCCGACCCGTACTGTACTGTACCGTACCGTACCGTACCGTACCACACCCCTCAGTGGAAACGAGCCATAAGGGGTGAATGGGAGTAGCCTTGTTTATACTCGACGCGTCCGCAAGAGCGCGAAGGGCGCGCGCCAAAAATGACGTCATTGCGGTGTGGGCGGTCGTGCCTGTGGGGTCCACAAGACCCCATTGCGCCTGGCGGTGTGCACGGCACTTTTTGTAACTTTGCGCGCGGCGCCTCATCCAAAGATGGACGACTACGAGCCGAATCTGGCCGAACTGGTATTATCTGTACCAGCATGTTTATGATCCTTCTATACACAGAGACATTTGCATTGATGGGCGACCATACCATCTCATTTTGTGAACAGGAACACATTTGCATTAAGCACCTAGTTTGCACTTCTCTAAAGTAATTGGTTACATCTACAAAATAAGCCTACAATAGCAGAATTAAGTCCTGCTGGTAAATTAAGGTTTAAACACTCTCCAATAAGGCTTCAGTTGTTTAATTAGTTTACATGCAGTGAAAGTAGGCTACAATAAACCTACTGCATTTACTCTTTTATGAATTAGCAATTGGCTTTATGTCCAGCTGCACTACTTCCTGAACTTCAGCCAGCTCCTTGTTTCCTGTCTGCCATAATTGGCCAAAATTGATTAATTCAGGTGTGTCTGATTATTGTTGCCATGACTACTGAGGTCAAGCACACCTGAATTAATCAATTTGACCAATAATGGCAAACAGGAAACAAGGAGCTGGCTGAAGTTCAGGAAGTAGTGCAGCTGGGCATAAAGCCCATTAATACTACTAATAAACAGCAAACTACTTCTTCACTGCTGATTCCTGGTGGTATAGAGGAGAATTACTCCGAGTTCGCCCCCTGTCGATTCACAGAATAGCACAACGGCGAGCGCCTCAAGTATAAATGGCTCGTCCGTTTGGAGAGGTGCGCGCGCAGGCAGCGGAGACTCGCGCTCTTGCGGACGCGTCGAGTATAAACAAGGCTTAAAAATCAGTAGGGTTCAATCTTCAACTGGCTGGCAGGAGCCGCCACTGGCAGGTCATGTGACCTGTCAGTGGCTGCCAGTGGCTAGCTGGCATCCCAGATAGCAGACTGACATTGAATCAACGTGGAAATATGACATCGAAACAACGTTGATCTGACATTGTTTTGCTCATCGAATTAACGTTGAACCAACGTCAGACGCGTCATTCTTTTAAAACTAATGGAAAATCAACTTGAAATCAACGCGCTGTTTCAACGTTATGAAAGCAAACCAATTTTCGATTTCATTTAGCTTTGAAGAATGCCGCGTCTGACGTTGGTTCAACGTTAATTCGATGAGCAAATCAACGTTGTTTCAATGTCATGAGAGACGTCGTTTCCACGTTGATTCAATGTCAGTTTGCTATCTGGGATGTTACGTGACCTGTCTGTGTCTGCTAGTTGTCTGTCAGTCTGCCTTTGGCAAGTTTCAGAAACCATTGATTTTTGACAGTTTTTTGTGTTCCTCCCTTTAGCTCATTTATTATGAATCTGTTGATATGAATAATGTTCTTTATTTATGATTGCTATTTTGTGGACTGTTATTCCAATTTAACCAGTCAATTGGCCATGATCAGACTGGCAGCTTACAGACGCTGATATTCGCTGATCAGCGCGGCTGACTGGATGAGCGTCTGTAAGCTGCCAGTCAGATCACGGCCATTTGACTGGTTTAATCGGGACAACAGTACCCAAAACACCAATCATACACAAGAATAAAGGCATGACATTATATTCATAATAAGAAAACAATTTATTTCCTTTTAGCGAGAGTGTCAGGCAACGTGTTATATTCGCTGATCACCCGCGGCTGACTGGATGAGCGTCCAGTAAGCGTCTGTAAGCTGCCAGTCGGATCACGGCCATTTGACTGGTTTAATCGGTACACCAAAACACCAATCATACACAAGAATAAATGCATGACATTATATTCATAATAAGAACACAATTTATTTCCTTGTAGCGAGAGTGTCAGGCAACGCGTTAGACTCGCAGTCTCAGCCATGGCTGACTGGATGAGCGTCTGTAAGCTGCCAGTCGGATCACGGCCATTTGACTGGTTTAATCGGGACAACAGTACCCAAAACACCAATCATACACAAGAATAAAGGCATGTACAGTTAGGACAGGAATCTCACATGAAACCCCTGTGAACACACACACAGGTATCTGATGCAGATGTACAGTTAGGACAGGTATCTCATGAAATGAAGTTTTATTAACTAAGTTCGGGAGGAGCACGTTCAGATAATTGACACGAGTGGACAGCAATCAGCTATCAATGATAAGAGGGTACAAATACACTCAGCAGTCTTACCTCGATCCATTGACAGTTTCCAGCATCCCTCCTCCACCCCTTCTCCACACTCCTAGTTCTCCACACTCCTCTTTCTAAAAATCACTTACATTCGGGGGGAGTACTCTGGGTTCGGGCAGAATTCCGAGCTCGGAGCCCTCCTTCCGGACAGCACGCCAAATATGCAATGAATCTTACTCACTCAAAATTATATGTAAGTGTGAACTCGTGAAACCCCTGTAAACACACACGCAGGTATCTGATGCACATGTACAGTTAGGACAGGTATCTCATGAAACCCCTGTAAACACACACACAGGTATCTGATGCAGATTTCAGTTAGGACAGGTATCTCATGAAACCCCTGTAAACACACACACAGGTATCTGATGCACATGTACAGTTAGGACAGGTATCTCATGAAACCCCTGTAAACACACACACAGGTATCTGATGCAGATTACAGTTAGAACAGGAATCTCATGAAACCCCTGTAAACACACACACAGGTATCTGATGCAGATGTAAAGTTAGGACGGGTATCGCATGAAACCCCTGTAAACACACACACAGGTATCTGATTCACATGTACAGTTAGGACGGGAATCTCATGAAACCCCTGTAAACACACACACAGGTATCTGATTCACATGTACAGTTAGGACGGGAATCTCATGAAACCCCTGTAAACACACACACAGGTATCTGATGCACATGTACAGTTAGGAAAGGTATCTCATGAAAACCCTGTAAACACACACACAGGTATCTGATGCAGATGTAAAGTTAGGACGGGTATCGCATGAAACCCCTGTAAACACACACACAGGTATCTGATGCACATGTACAGTTAGGAAAGGTATCTCATGAAAACCCTGTAAACACACACACAGGTATCTGATGCAGATGTAAAGTTAGGACGGGTATCGCATGAAACCCCTGTAAACACACACACAGGTATCTGATTCACATGTACAGTTAGGACGGGAATCTCATGAAATCCCTGTAAACACACACACAGGTATCTGATGCACATGTACAGTTAGGACGGGAATCTCATGAAATCCCTGAAAACACACACACAGGTATCTGATTCACATGTACAGTTAGGACGGGTATCGCATGAAACCCCTGTAAACACACACACAGGTCTCTGATGCAGATGTAAAGTTAGGACGGGTATCGCATGAAACCCCTGTAAACACACACACAGGTATCTGATTCACATGTACAGTTAGGACGGGAATCGCATGAAACCCCTGTAAACACACACACAGGTATCTGATGCACATGTACAGTTAGGACGGGAATCTCATGAAATCCCTGTAAACACACACACAGGTATCTGATGCACATGTACAGTTAGGACGGGAATCGCATGAAACCCCTGTAAACACACACACAGGTATCTGATGCACATGTACAGTTAGGACGGGAATCTCATGAAATCCCTGTAAACACACACACAGGTATCTGATTCACATGTACAGTTAGGACGGGTATCGCATGAAACCCCTGTAAACACACACACAGGTCTCTGATGCAGATGTAAAGTTAGGACGGGAATCGCATGAAACCCCTGTAAACACACACACAGGTATCTGATGCACATGTACAGTTAGGACGGGAATCTCATGAAACCCCTGTAAACACACACACAGGTATCTGATGCACATGTACAGTTAGGACAGGTATCGCATGAAACCCCTGTAAACACACACACAGGTATCTGATGCACATGTACAGTTAGGACGGGTATCGCATGAAACCCCTGTAAACACACACACAGGTATCTGATTCACATGTACAGTTAGGACAGGTATCGCATGAAACCCCTGTAAACACACACACAGGTATCTGATGCAGATGTACAGTTAGGACGGGTATCTCAAGAAACCCCTGTAAACACACACACAGGTATCTGATTCACATGTACAGTTAGGACAGGTATCGCATGAAACCCCTGTAAACACACACACAGGTATCTGATGCAGATGTACAGTTAGGACGGGTATCTCAAGAAACCCCTGTAAACACACACACAGGTATCTGATTCACATGTACAGTTAGGACGAGTATCTCAAGAAACCCCTGTAAACACACACACAGGTATCTGATTCACATGTACAGTTAGGACGGGTATCTCATGAAATCCCTGTAAACACACACACAGGTATCTGATGCACATGTACAGTTAGGACGGGTATCTCAAGAAACCCCTGTAAACACACACATAGGTATCTGATGCAGATGTACAGTTAGGACGGGTATTTCATGAAACCCCTGTAAACACACACACAGGTATCTGATGCAGATGTACAGTTAGGACAGGTATCGCATGAAACCCCTGTAAACACACACACAGGTATCTGATGCAGATGTAAAGTTAGGACAGGTATCGCATGAAACCCCTGTAAACACACACACAGGTATCTGATGCAGATGTACAGTTAGGACAGGTATCGCATGAAACCCCTGTAAACACACACACAGGTATCTGATGCAGATGTAAAGTTAGGACAGGTATCGCATGAAACCCCTGTAAACACACACACTGGTATCTGATGCAGATGTAAAGTTAGGACAGGTATCGCATGAAACCCCTGTAAACACACACACAGGTATCTGATGCAGATGTAAAGTTAGGACGGGTATCGCATGAAACCCCTGTAAACACACACACAGGTATCTGATGCAGATGTAAAGTTAGGACGGGTATCGCATGAAACCCCTGTAAACACACACACAGGTATCTGATGCAGATGTACAGTTAGGACAGGTATCGCATGAAACCCCTGTAAACACACACACAGGTATCTGATGCAGATGTAAAGTTAGGACGGGTATCGCATGAAACCCCTGTAAACACACACACAGGTATCTGATGCAGATGTACAGTTAGGACAGGTATCGCATGAAACCCCTGTAAACACACACACAGGTATCTGATGCAGATGTAAAGTTAGGACAGGTATCGCATGAAACTCCTGTAAACACACACACAGGTATCTGATGCAGATGTAAAGTTAGGACGGGTATCGCATGAAACCCCTGTAAACACACACACAGGTATCTGATGCAGATGTAAAGTTAGGACGGGTATCGCATGAAACCCCTGTAAACACACACACAGGTATCTGATGCAGATGTAAAGTTAGGACAGGTATCGCATGAAACCCCTGTAAACACACACACAGGTATCTGATGCAGATGTAAAGTTAGGACGGGTATCGCATGAAACCCCTGTAAACACACACACAGGTATCTGATGCAGATGTACAGTTAGGACAGGTATCGCATGAAACCCCTGTAAACACACACACAGGTATCTGATGCAGATGTAAAGTTAGGACAGGTATCGCATGAAACTCCTGTAAACACACACACAGGTATCTGATGCAGATGTAAAGTTAGGACGGGTATCGCATGAAACCCCTGAAAACACACACACAGGTATCTGATGCAGATGTACAGTTAGGACAGGTATCGCATGAAACCCCTGTAAACACACACAGGTATCTGATGCACATGTACAGTTAGGACGGGAATCTCATGAAACCCCTGTAAACACACACACAAGTATCTGATGCAGATGTAAAGTTAGGACAGGTATCGCATGAAACCCCTGTAAACACACACACAGGTATCTGATGCAGATGTAAAGTTAGGACAGGTATCGCATGAAACCCCTGTAAACACACACACAGGTATCTGATGCACATGTACAGTTAGGACAGGTATCACATGAAACCCCTGTAAACACACACACAGGTATCTGATGCAGATGTAAAGTTAGGACGGGAATCTCATGAAATCCCTGTAAACACACACACAGGTATCTGATGCAGATGTAAAGTTAGGACGGGTATCGCATGAAATCCCTGTAAACACACACACAGGTATCTGATGCACATGTACAGTTAGGACGGGAATCTCATGAAATCCCTGTAAACACACACACAGGTATCTGATGCAGATGTAAAGTTAGGACGGGTATCGCATGAAATCCCTGTAAACACACACACAGGTATCTGATGCACATGTACAGTTAGGACGGGAATCTCATGAAACCCCTGTAAACACACACACAGGTATCTGATGCAGATGTAAAGTTAGGCCGGGTATCGCATGAAACCCCTGTAAACACACACACAGGTATCTGATGCAGATGTACAGTTAGGACAGGTATCTCATGAAATGAAGTTTTATTAACTAAGTTCGGGAGGAGCACGTTCAGATAATTGACACGAGTGGACAGCAATCAGCAATCAATGATAAGAGGGTACAAATAGACTCAGCAGTCTTACCTCGATCCATTGACAGTTTGCAGCATCCCTCCTCCACCCCTTCTCCACACTCCTAGTTCTCCACACTCCTCTTTCTAAAAATCACTTACATTCGGGGGGAGTACTCTGGGTTCGGGCAGAATTCCGAGCTCGGAGCCCTCCTTCCAGACAGCACGCCAAATATGCAATGAATCTTACTCACTCAAAATTATATGTAGTGTGAACTCGTGAAACCCCTGTAAACACACACACAGGTATCTGATGCACATGTACAGTTAGGACAGGTATCTCATGAAACCCCTGTAAACACACACACACGGGTATCTGATGCAGATTTCAGTTAGGACAGGTATCACATGAAACCCCTGTAAACACAAACACAGGTATCTGATGCACATGTACAGTTAGGACGGGTATCGCATAAAACCCCTGTAAACACACACACAGGTATCTGATGCACATGTACAGTTAGGACGGGTATCTCATGAAACCCCTGTAAACACACACACGGGTATCTGATGCAGATTTCAGTTAGGACAGGTATCACATGAAACCCTGTAAACACACACACAGGTATCTGATGCACATGTACAGTTAGGATAGGTATCACATGAAACCCCTGTAAACACACACACGGGTATCTGATGCAGATTTCAGTTAGGACAGGTATCACATGAAACCCCTGTAAACACAAACACAGGTATCTGATGCACATGTACAGTTAGGACAGGTATCTCATGAAACCCCTGTAAACACACACACACACGGGTATCTGATGCAGATTTCAGTTAGGACAGGTATCACATGAAACCCCTGTACACAAACACAGGTATCTGATGCACATGTACAGTTAGGACGGGTATCGCATAAAACCCCTGTAAACACACACACAGGTATCTGATGCAGATTTCAGTTTGGACAGGAATCACATGAAACCCCTGTAAACACACACACAGGTATCTGATGCACATGTACAGTTAGGATAGGTATCACATGAAACCCCTGTAAACACACACACAGGTATCTGATGCACATGTACAGTTAGGACGGGTATCGCATAAAACCCCTGTAAACACACACACAGGTATCTGATGCAGATTTCAGTTTGGACAGGAATCACATGAAACCCCTGTAAACACACACACAGGTATCTGATGCACATGTACAGTTAGGATAGGTATCACATGAAACCCCTGTAAACACACACACAGGTATCTGATGCACATGTACAGTTAGGACAGGTATCGCATGAAACCCCTGTAAACACACACACAGGTATCTGATGCACATGTACAGTTAGGACGGGAATCTCATGAAATCCCTGTAAACACACACACAGGTATCTGATGCACATGTACAGTTAGGATAGGTATCACATGAAACCCCTGTAAACACACACACAGGTATCTGATGCAGATGTACAGTTAGGACGGGAATCTCATGAAACCCCTGTAAACACACACACAGGTATCTGATGCACATGTACAGTTAGGATAGGTATCACATGAAACCCCTGTAAACACACACACAGGTATCTGATGCACATGTACAGTTAGGATAGGTATCACATGAAACCCCTGTAAACACACACACAGGTATCTGATGCACATGTACAGTTAGGACGGGAATCTCATGAAACCCCTGTAAACACACACACAGGTATCTGATGCACATGTACAGTTAGGACGGGAATCTCATGAAACCCCTGTAAACACACACACAGGTATCTGATGCACATGTACAGTTAGGACAGGTATCGCATGAAACCCCTGTAAACACACACACAGGTATCTGATGCAGATGTAAACTTAGGACGGGTATCGCATGAAACCCCTGTAAACACACACACAGGTATCTGATGCAGATGTAAAGTTAGGACGGGTATCGCATGAAACCCCTGTAAACACACACACAGGTATCTGATGCACATGTACAGTTAGGACGGGAATCTCATGAAATCCCTGTAAACACACACACAGGTATCTGATGCAGATGTAAAGTTAGGACGGGTATCGCATGAAACCCCTGTAAACACACACACAGGTATCTGATGCAGATGTAAAGTTAGGACGGGTATCGCATGAAACCCCTGTAAACACACACACAGGTATCTGATGCACATGTACAGTTAGGACGGGAATCTCATGAAACCCCTGTAAACACACACACAGGTATCTGATTCACATGTACAGTTAGGACAGGTATCTCATGAAACCCCTGTAAACACACACACAGGTATCTGATGCAGATGTAAAGTTAGGACGGGTATCGCATGAAACCCCTGTAAACACACACACAGGTATCTGATGCACATGTACAGTTAGGACGGGAATCTCATGAAACCCCTGTAAACACACACACAGGTATCTGATTCACATGTACAGTTAGGACAGGTATCTCATGAAACCCCTGTAAACACACACACAAGTATCTGATGCAGATGTAAAGTTAGGACAGGTATCTCATGAAACCCCTGTAAACACACACACAGGTATCTGATGCAGATGTAAAGTTAGGACGGGTATCGCATGAAACCCCTGTAAACACACACACAGGTATCTGATGCACATGTACAGTTAGGACGGGAATCTCATGAAACCCCTGTAAACACACACACAGGTATCTGATGCACATGTACAGTTAGGACAGGTATCGCATGAAACCCCTGTAAACACACACACAGGTATCTGATGCACATGTACAGTTAGGACGGGAATCTCATGAAACCCCTGTAAACACACACACAGGTATCTGATGCAGATGTACAGTTAGGACAGGTATCGCATGAAACCCCTGTAAACACACACACAGGTATCTGATGCAGATGTAAAGTTAGGACGGGTATCTCATGAAACCCCTGTAAACACACACACAGGTATCTGATGCACATGTACAGTTAGGACAGGTATCGCATGAAACCCCTGTAAACACACACACAGGTATCTGATGCAGATGTAAAGTTAGGACGGGTATCGCATGAAACCCCTGTAAACACACACACAGGTATCTGATGCAGATGTAAAGTTAGGACGGGTATCGCATGAAACCCCTGTAAACACACACACAGGTATCTGATGCACATGTACAGTTAGGACGGGTATCGCATGAAACCCCTGTAAACACACACACAGCTATCTGATGCACATGTACAGTTAGGACGGGAATCTCATGAAACCCCTGTAAACACACACACAGCTATCTGATGCACATGTACAGTTAGGACAGGTATCTGATGAAACCCCTGTAAACACACACACAGGTATCTGATGCAGATGTAAAGTTAGGACGGGTATCGCATGAAACCCCTGTAAACACACACACAGGTATCTGATGCACATGTACAGTTAGGACAGGTATCGCATGAAACCCCTGTAAACACACACACAGGTATCTGATGCAGATGTACAGTTAGGACAGGTATCGCATGAAACCCCTGTAAACACACACACAGGTATCTGATGCAGATGTACAGTTAGGACAGGTATCTCATGAAATGAAGTTTTATTAACTAAGTTCGGGAGGAGCACGTTCAGATAATTGACACGAGTGGACAGCAATCAGCAATCAATGATAAGAGGGTACAAATAGACTCAGCAGTCTTACCTCGATCCATTGACAGTTTGCAGCATCCCTCCTCCACCCCTTCTCCACACTCCTAGTTCTCCACACTCCTCTTTCTAAAAATCACTTACATTCGGGGGGAGTACTCTGGGTTCGGGCAGAATTCCGAGCTCGGAGCCCTCCTTCCGGACAGCACGCCAAATATGCAATGAATCTTACTCACTCAAAATTATATGTAGTGTGAACTCGTGAAACCCCTGTAAACACACACACAGGTATCTGATGCACATGTACAGTTAGGACAGGTATCTCATGAAACCCCTGTAAACACACACACACGGGTATCTGATGCAGATTTCAGTTAGGACAGGTATCACATGAAACCCCTGTAAACACAAACACAGGTATCTGATGCACATGTACAGTTAGGACGGGTATCGCATAAAACCCCTGTAAACACACACACAGGTATCTGATGCACATGTACAGTTAGGACGGGTATCTCATGAAACCCCTGTAAACACACACACGGGTATCTGATGCAGATTTCAGTTAGGACAGGTATCACATGAAACCCCTGTAAACACACACACAGGTATCTGATGCACATGTACAGTTAGGACGGGTATCACATGAAACCCTGTAAACACACACACAGGTATCTGATGCACATGTACAGTTAGGATAGGTATCACATGAAACCCCTGTAAACACACACACTGGTATCTGATGCAGATTTCAGTTAGGACAGGTATCACATGAAACCCCTGTAAACACAAACACAGGTATCTGATGCACATGTACAGTTAGGACAGGTATCTCATGAAACCCCTGTAAACACACACACACACGGGTATCTGATGCAGATTTCAGTTAGGACAGGTATCACATGAAACCCCTGTAAACACAAACACAGGTATCTGATGCACATGTACAGTTAGGACGGGTATCGCATAAAACCCCTGTAAACACACACACAGGTATCTGATGCACATGTACAGTTAGGACGGGTATCTCATGAAACTCCTGTAAACACACACACGGGTATCTGATGCAGATTTCAGTTAGGACAGGTATCACATGAAACCCCTGTAAACACACACACAGGTATCTGATGCAGATTTCAGTTAGGACGGGAATCTCATGAAACCCCTGTAAACACACACACAGGTATCTGATGCACATGTACAGTTAGGACAGGAATCACATGAAACCCCTGTAAACACACACACAGGTATCTGATGCACATGTACAGTTAGGACGGGAATCTCATGAAACCCCTGTAAACACACACACAGGTATCTGATGCACATGTACAGTTAGGACAGGAATCACATGAAACCCCTGTAAACACACACACGGGTATCTGATGCACATGTACAGTTAGGACGGGTATCGCATGAAACCCCTGTAAACACACACACAGGTATCTGATGCAGATGTAAAGTTAGGACGGGAATCTCATGAAATCCCTGTAAACACACACACAGGTATCTGATTCACATGTACAGTTAGGAAAGGTATCTCATGAAACCCCTGTAAACACACACACAGGTATCTGATGCACATGTACAGTTAGGACGGGAATCTCATGAAATCCCTGTAAACACACACACAGGTATCTGATTCACATGTACAGTTAGGAAAGGTATCTCATGAAACCCCTGTAAACACACACACAGGTATCTGATGCAGATGTAAAGTTAGGACGGGTATCGCATGAAACCCCTGTAAACACACACACAGGTATCTGATGCACATGTACAGTTAGGACAGGTATCGCATGAAACCCCTGTAAACACACACACAGGTATCTGATGCAGATGTAAAGTTAGGACAGGTATCGCATGAAACCCCTGTAAACACACACACAGGTATCTGATGCAGATGTACAGTTAGGACAGGTATCTCATGAAATGAAGTTTTATTAACTAAGTTCGGGAGGAGCACGTTCAGATAATTGACACGAGTGGACAGCAATCAGCAATCAATGATAAGAGGGTACAAATAGACTCAGCAGTCTTACCTCGATCCATTGACAGTTTGCAGCATCCCTCCTCCACCCCTTCTCCACACTCCTAGTTCTCCACACTCCTCTTTCTAAAAATCACTTACATTCGGGGGGAGTACTCTGGGTTCGGGCAGAATTCCGAGCTCGGAGCCCTCCTTCCGGACAGCACGCCAAATATGCAATGAATCTTACTCACTCAAAATTATATGTAGTGTGAACTCGTGAAACCCCTGTAAACACACACACAGGTATCTGATGCACATGTACAGTTAGGACAGGTATCTCATGAAACCCCTGTAAACACACACACACGGGTATCTGATGCAGATTTCAGTTAGGACAGGTATCACATGAAACCCCTGTAAACACAAACACATGTATCTGATGCACATGTACAGTTAGGACGGGTATCGCATAAAACCCCTGTAAACACACACACAGGTATCTGATGCACATGTACAGTTAGGACGGGTATCTCATGAAACCCCTGTAAACACACACACGGGTATCTGATGCAGATTTCAGTTAGGACAGGTATCACATGAAACCCTGTAAACACACACACAGGTATCTGATGCAGATTTCAGTTAGGACAGGAATCACATGAAACCCCTGTAAACACACACACAGGTATCTGATGCACATGTACAGTTAGGACGGGTATCTCATGAAACCCCTGTAAACACACACACGGGTATCTGATGCAGATTTCAGTTAGGACAGGTATCACATGAAACCCTGTAAACACACACACAGGTATCTGATGCAGATTTCAGTTAGGACAGGAATCACATGAAACCCCTGTAAACACACACACAGGTATCTGATGCACATGTACAGTTAGGACAGGTATCACATGAAACCCTGTAAACACACACACACAGGTATCTGATGCAGATTTCAGTTAGGACAGGAATCACATGAAACCCCTGTAAACACACACACAGGTATCTGATGCACATGTACAGTTAGGACGGGTATCGCATGAAACCCCTGTAAACACACACACAGGTATCTGATGCACATGTACAGTTAGGACGGGTATCGCATGAAACCCCTGTAAACACACACACAGGTATCTGATGCACATGTACAGTTAGGACGGGTATCGCATGAAACCCCTGTAAACACACACACAGGTATCTGATGCAGATGTACAGTTAGGACTGGTATCGCATGAAACCCCTGTAAACACACACACAGGTATCTGATGCAGATGTACAGTTAGGACTGGTATCGCATGAAACCCCTGTAAACACACACACAGGTATCTGATGCAGATGTAAAGTTAGGACAGGTATCGCATGAAACCCCTGTAAACACACACACAGGTATCTGATGCAGATGTACAGTTAGGACAGGTATCGCATGAAACCCCTGTAAACACACACACAGGTATCTGATGCACATGTACAGTTAGGACAGGTATCGCATGAAACCCCTGTAAACACACACACAGGTATCTGATGCACATGTACAGTTAGGACGGGTATCGCATGAAACCCCTGTAAACACACACACAGGTATCTGATGCACATGTACAGTTAGGACAGGTATCGCATGAAACCCCTGTAAACACACACACAGGTATCTGATGCACATGTACAGTTAGGACGGGTATCGCATGAAACCCCTGTAAACACACACACAGGTATCTGATGCACATGTACAGTTAGGACGGGTATCGCATGAAACCCCTGTAAACACACACACAGGTATCTGATGCAGATGTACAGTTAGGACTGGTATCGCATGAAACCCCTGTAAACACACACACAGGTATCTGATGCAGATGTACAGTTAGGACTGGTATCGCATGAAACCCCTGTAAACACACACACAGGTATCTGATGCAGATGTAAAGTTAGGACAGGTATCGCATGAAACCCCTGTAAACACACACACAGGTATCTGATGCAGATGTAAAGTTAGGACGGGTATCGCATGAAACCCCTGTAAACACACACACAGGTATCTGATGCACATGTACAGTTAGGACAGGTATCGCATGAAACCCCTGTAAACACACACACAGGTATCTGATGCACATGTACAGTTAGGACGGGAATCTCATGAAACCCCTGTGAACACACACACAGGTATCTGATGCAGTTGTAAAGTTAGGACAGGTATCTCATGAAATGAAGTTTTATTAACTAAGTTCGGGAGGAGCACGTTCAGATAATTGACACGAGTGGACAGCAATCAGCAATCAATGATAAGAGGGTACAAATAGACTCATTAGTCTTACCTCGATCCATTGACAGTTTGCAGCATCCCTCCTCCACCCCTTCTCCACACTCCTAGTTCTCCACACTCCTCTTTCTAAAAATCACTTACATTCGGGGGGAGTACTCTGGGTTCGGGCAGAATTCCGAGCTCGGAGCCCTCCTTCCGGACAGCACGCCAAATATGCAATGAATCTTACTCACTCAAAATTATATGTAGTGTGAACTCGTGAAACCCCTGTAAACACACACACAGGTATCTGATGCACATGTACAGTTAGGACAGGTATCTCATGAAACCCCTGTAAACACACACACACGGGTATCTGATGCAGATTTCAGTTAGGACAGGTATCACATGAAACCCCTGTAAACACAAACACAGGTATCTGATGCACATGTACAGTTAGGACGGGTATCTCATGAAACCCCTGTAAACACACACACGGGTATCTGATGCAGATTTCAGTTAGGACAGGTATCACATGAAACCCCTGTAAACACACACACAGGTATCTGATGCACATGTACAGTTAGGACAGGTATCACATGAAACCCTGTAAACACACACACAGGTATCTGATGCAGATTTCAGTTTGGACAGGAATCACATGAAACCCCTGTAAACACACACACAGGTATCTGATGCAGATTTCAGTTAGGACAGGTATCACATGAAACCCCTGTAAACACAAACACAGGTATCTGATGCACATGTACAGTTAGGACAGGTATCACATGAAACCCCTGTAAACACAAACACAGGTATCTGATGCACATGTACAGTTAGGACAGGTATCGCATAAAACCCCTGTAAACACACACACAGGTATCTGATGCACATGTACAGTTAGGATAGGTATCACATGAAACCCCTGTAAACACACACACAGGTATCTGATGCACATGTACAGTTAGGACGGGAATCTCATGAAACCCCTGTAAACACACACACAGGTATCTGATGCACATGTACAGTTAGGACGGGAATCTCATGAAACCCCTGTAAACACACACACAGGTATCTGATGCACATGTACAGTTAGGACAGGTATCGCATGAAACCCCTGTAAACACACACACAGGTATCTGATGCACATGTACAGTTAGGACGGGAATCTCATGAAACCCCTGTAAACACACACACAGGTATCTGATGCGGATGTACAGTTAGGACAGGTATCGCATGAAACCCCTGTAAACACACACACAGGTATCTGATGCAGATGTAAACTTAGGACGGGTATCGCATGAAACCCCTGTAAACACACACACAGGTATCTGATGCAGATGTAAAGTTAGGACGGGTATCGCATGAAACCCCTGTAAACACACACACAGGTATCTGATGCACATGTACAGTTAGGACGGGAATCTCATGAAATCCCTGTAAACACACACACAGGTATCTGATGCACATGTACAGTTAGGAAAGGTATCTCATGAAACCCCTGTAAACACACACACAGGTATCTGATGCAGATGTAAAGTTAGGACGGGTATCGCATGAAACCCCTGTAAACACACACACAGGTATCTGATGCAGATGTAAAGTTAGGACGGGTATCGCATGAAACCCCTGTAAACACACACACAGGTATCTGATGCACATGTACAGTTAGGACGGGAATCTCATGAAACCCCTGTAAACACACACACAGGTATCTGATTCACATGTACAGTTAGGACAGGTATCTCATGAAACCCCTGTAAACACACACACAGGTATCTGATGCAGATGTAAAGTTAGGACAGGTATTGCATGAAACCCCTGTAAACACACACACAGGTATCTGATGCAGATGTAAAGTTAGGACGGGTATCGCATGAAACCCCTGTAAACACACACACAAGTATCTGATGCAGATGTAAAGTTAGGACAGGTATCGCATGAAACCCCTGTAAACACACACACAGGTATCTGATGCACATGTACAGTTAGGACAGGTATCGCATGAAACCCCTGTAAACACACACACAGGTATCTGATGCACATGTACAGTTAGGACGGGAATCTCATAAAAAACCCTGTAAACACACACACAGGTATCTGATGCAGATGTAAAGTTAGGACGGGTATCGCATGAAACCCCTGTAAACACACACACAGGTATCTGATGCAGATGTAAAGTTAGGACAGGTATCGCATGAAACCCCTGTAAACACACACACAGGTATCTGATGCAGATGTAAAGTTAGGATGGGTATCGCATGAAACCCCTGTAAACACACACACAGGTATCTGATGCAGATGTAAAGTTAGGACAGGTATCGCATGAAACCCCTGTAAACACACACACAGGTATCTGATGCAGATGTAAAGTTAGGACGGGTATCTCATGAAACCCCTGTAAACACACACACAGGTATCTGATGCACATGTACAGTTAGGACAGGTATCGCATGAAACCCCTGTAAACACACACACAGGTATCTGATGCAGATGTAAAGTTAGGACGGGTATCGCATGAAACCCCTGTAAACACACACACAGGTATCTGATGCAGATGTAAAGTTAGGACGGGTATCGCATGAAACCCCTGTAAACACACACACAGGTATCTGATGCAGATGTAAAGTTAGGACGGGTATCGCATGAAACCCCTGTAAACACACACACAGGTATCTGATGCACATGTACAGTTAGGACGGGTATCGCATGAAACCCCTGTAAACACACACACAGGTATCTGATGCACATGTACAGTTAGGACGGGTATCTCATGAAACCCCTGTAAACACACACACAGGTATCTGATGCACATGTACAGTTAGGACGGGAATCTCATGAAACCCCTGTAAACACACACACAGGTATCTGATGCAGATGTAAAGTTAGGACGGGTATCGCATGAAACCCCTGTAAACACACACACAGGTATCTGATGCAGATGTAAAGTTAGGACGGGTATCGCATGAAACCCCTGTAAACACACACACAGGTATCTGATGCAGATGTAAAGTTAGGACGGGTATCGCATGAAACCCCTGTAAACACACACACAGGTATCTGATGCACATGTACAGTTAGGACAGGTATCGCATGAAACCCCTGTAAACACACACACAGGTATCTGATGCAGATGTAAAGTTAGGACGGGAATCTCATGAAACCCCTGTAAACACACACACAGGTATCTGATGCAGATGTACAGTTAGGACAGGTATCGCATGAAACCCCTGTAAACACACACACAGGTATCTGATGCAGATGTACAGTTAGGACAGGTATCTCATGAAATGAAGTTTTATTAACTAAGTTCGGGAGGAGCACGTTCAGATAATTGACACGAGTGGACAGCAATCAGCAATCAATGATAAGAGGGTACAAATAGACTCAGCAGTCTTACCTCGATCCATTGACAGTTTGCAGCATCCCTCCTCCACCCCTTCTCCACACTCCTAGTTCTCCACACTCCTCTTTCTAAAAATCACTTACATTCGGGGGGAGCACTCTGGGTTCGGGCAGAATTCCGAGCTCGGAGCCCTCCTTCCGGACAGCACGCCAAATATGCAATGAATCTTACTCACTCAAAATTATATGTAGTGTGAACTCGTGAAACCCCTGTAAACACACACACAGGTATCTGATGCACATGTACAGTTAGGACAGGTATCTCATGAAACCCCTGTAAACACACACACACACGGGTATCTGATGCAGATTTCAGTTAGGACAGGTATCACATGAAACCCCTGTAAACACAAACACAGGTATCTGATGCACATGTACAGTTAGGACGGGTATCGCATAAAACCCCTGTAAACACACACACAGGTATCTGATGCACATGTACAGTTAGTACGGGTATCTCATGAAACCCCTGTAAACACACACACAAGTATCTGATGCAGATTTCAGTTAGGACAGGTATCACATGAAACCCCTGTAAACACACACACAGGTATCTGATGCACATGTACAGTTAGGACAGGTATCACATGAAACCCTGTAAACACACACACAGGTATCTGATGCAGATTTCAGTTTGGACAGGAATCACATGAAACCCCTGTAAACACACACACAGGTATCTGATGCACATGTACAGTTAGGATAGGTATCACATGAAACCCCTGTAAACACACACACGGGTATCTGATGCAGATTTCAGTTAGGACAGGTATCACATGAAACCCCTGTAAACACAAACACAGGTATCTGATGCACATGTACAGTTAGGACAGGTATCTCATGAAACCCCTGTAAACACACACACACACGGGTATCTGATGCAGATTTCAGTTAGGACAGGTATCACATGAAACCCCTGTAAACACAAACACAGGTATCTGATGCACATGTACAGTTAGGACAGGTATCACATGAAACCCCTGTAAACACAAACACAGGTATCTGATGCACATGTACAGTTAGGACGGGTATCGCATAAAACCCCTGTAAACACACACACAGGTATCTGATGCACATGTACAGTTAGGACGGGTATCTCATGAAACCCCTGTAAACACACACACGGGTATCTGATGCAGATTTCAGTTAGGACAGGTATCACATGAAACCCTGTAAACACACACACAGGTATCTGATGCACATGTACAGTTAGGACGGGTATCGCATAAAACCCCTGTAAACACACACACAGGTATCTGATGCACATGTACAGTTAGGACGGGTATCTCATGAAACTCCTGTAAACACACACACAGGTATCTGATGCAGATTTCAGTTAGGACGGGAATCTCATGAAACCCCTGTAAACACACACACAGGTATCTGATGCACATGTACAGTTAGGACAGGTATCACATGAAACCCTGTAAACACACACACAGGTATCTGATGCAGATTTCAGTTAGGACGGGAATCTCATGAAACCCCTGTAAACACACACACAGGTATCTGATGCACATGTACAGTTAGGACAGGAATCACATGAAACCCCTGTAAACACACACACAGGTATCTGATGCACATGTACAGTTAGGACGGGAATCTCATGAAACCCCTGTAAACACACACACAGGTATCTGATGCACATGTACAGTTAGGACAGGAATCACATGAAACCCCTGTAAACACACACACAGGTATCTGATGCACATGTACAGTTAGGACGGGTATCGCATGAAACCCCTGTAAACACACACACAGGTATCTGATGCAGATGTAAAGTTAGGACGGGAATCTCATGAAATCCCTGTAAACACACACACAGGTATCTGATTCACATGTACAGTTAGGAAATGTATCTCATGAAACCCCTGTAAACACACACACAGGTATCTGATGCACATGTACAGTTAGGACGGGAATCTCATGAAATCCCTGTAAACACACACACAGGTATCTGATTCACATGTACAGTTAGGAAATGTATCTCATGAAACCCCTGTAAACACACACACAGGTATCTGATGCACATGTACAGTTAGGACGGGAATCTCATGAAATCCCTGTAAACACACACACAGGTATCTGATTCACATGTACAGTTAGGAAAGGTATCTCATGAAACCCCTGTAAACACACACACAGGTATCTGATGCAGATGTAAAGTTAGGACGGGTATCGCATGAAACCCCTGTAAACACACACACAGGTATCTGATGCACATGTACAGTTAGGACAGGTATCGCATGAAACCCCTGTAAACACACACACAGGTATCTGATGCAGATGTAAAGTTAGGACGGGAATCTCATGAAACCCCTGTAAACACACACACAGGTATCTGATGCAGATGTACAGTTAGGACAGGTATCGCATGAAACCCCTGTAAACACACACACAGGTATCTGATGCAGATGTACAGTTAGGACAGGTATCTCATGAAATGAAGTTTTATTAACTAAGTTCGGGAGGAGCACGTTCAGATAATTGACACGAGTGGACAGCAATCAGCAATCAATGATAAGAGGGTACAAATAGACTCAGCAGTCTTACCTCGATCCATTGACAGTTTGCAGCATCCCTCCTCCACCCCTTCTCCACACTCCTAGTTCTCCACACTCCTCTTTCTAAAAATCACTTACATTCGGGGGGAGTACTCTGGGTTCGGGCAGAATTCCGAGCTCGGAGCCCTCCTTCCGGACAGCACGCCAAATATGCAATGAATCTTACTCACTCAAAATTATATGTAGTGTGAACTCGTGAAACCCCTGTAAACACACACACAGGTATCTGATGCACATGTACAGTTAGGACAGGTATCTCATGAAACCCCTGTAAACACACACACACACGGGTATCTGATGCAGATTTCAGTTAGGACAGGTATCACATGAAACCCCTGTAAACACAAACACAGGTATCTGATGCACATGTACAGTTAGGACGGGTATCACATGAAACCCCTGTAAACACACACACAGGTATCTGATGCACATGTACAGTTAGTACGGGTATCTCATGAAACCCCTGTAAACACACACACGAGTATCTGATGCAGATTTCAGTTAGGACAGGTATCACATGAAACCCTGTAAACACACACACAGGTATCTGATGCAGATTTCAGTTTGGACAGGAATCACATGAAACCCCTGTAAACACACACACAGGTATCTGATGCACATGTACAGTTAGGATAGGTATCACATGAAACCCCTGTAAACACACACACGGGTATCTGATGCAGATTTCAGTTAGGACAGGTATCACATGAAACCCCTGTAAACACAAACACAGGTATCTGATGCACATGTACAGTTAGGACAGGTATCTCATGAAACCCCTGTAAACACACACACACACGGGTATCTGATGCAGATTTCAGTTAGGACAGGTATCACATGAAACCCCTGTAAACACAAACACAGGTATCTGATGCACATGTACAGTTAGGACAGGTATCACATGAAACCCCTGTAAACACAAACACAGGTATCTGATGCACATGTACAGTTAGGACGGGTATCGCATAAAACCCCTGTAAACACACACACAGGTATCTGATGCACATGTACAGTTAGGACGGGTATCTCATGAAACCCCTGTAAACACACACACGGGTATCTGATGCAGATTTCAGTTAGGACAGGTATCACATGAAACCCTGTAAACACACACACAGGTATCTGATGCACATGTACAGTTAGGACGGGTATCGCATAAAACCCCTGTAAACACACACACAGGTATCTGATGCACATGTACAGTTAGGACGGGTATCTCATGAAACTCCTGTAAACACACACACGGGTATCTGATGCAGATTTCAGTTAGGACGGGAATCTCATGAAACCCCTGTAAACACACACACAGGTATCTGATGCACATGTACAGTTAGGACAGGTATCACATGAAACCCTGTAAACACACACACAGGTATCTGATGCAGATTTCAGTTAGGACGGGAATCTCATGAAACCCCTGTAAACACACACACAGGTATCTGATGCACATGTACAGTTAGGACAGGAATCACATGAAACCCCTGTAAACACACACACAGGTATCTGATGCACATGTACAGTTAGGACGGGAATCTCATGAAACCCCTGTAAACACACACACAGGTATCTGATGCACATGTACAGTTAGGACAGGAATCACATGAAACCCCTGTAAACACACACACAGGTATCTGATGCACATGTACAGTTAGGACGGGTATCGCATGAAACCCCTGTAAACACACACACAGGTATCTGATGCAGATGTAAAGTTAGGACGGGAATCTCATGAAATCCCTGTAAACACACACACAGGTATCTGATTCACATGTACAGTTAGGAAATGTATCTCATGAAACCCCTGTAAACACACACACAGGTATCTGATGCACATGTACAGTTAGGACGGGAATCTCATGAAATCCCTGTAAACACACACACAGGTATCTGATTCACATGTACAGTTAGGAAAGGTATCTCATGAAACCCCTGTAAACACACACACAGGTATCTGATGCAGATGTAAAGTTAGGACGGGTATCGCATGAAACCCCTGTAAACACACACACAGGTATCTGATGCACATGTACAGTTAGGACGGGAATCTCATGAAACCCCTGTGAACACACACACAGGTATCTGATGCAGATGTACAGTTAGGACAGGTATCTCATGAAATGAAGTTTTATTAACTAAGTTCGGGAGGAGCACGTTCAGATAATTGACACGAGTGGACAGCAATCAGCAATCAATGATAAGAGGGTACAAATAGACTCAGCAGTCTTACCTCGATCCATTGACAGTTTGCAGCATCCCTCCTCCACCCCTTCTCCACACTCCTAGTTCTCCACACTCCTCTTTCTAAAAATCACTTACATTCGGGGGGAGTACTCTGGGTTCGGGCAGAATTCCGAGCTCGGAGCCCTCCTTCCGGACAGCACGCCAAATATGCAATGAATCTTACTCACTCAAAATTATATGTAGTGTGAACTCGTGAAACCCCTGTAAACACACACACAGGTATCTGATGCACATGTACAGTTAGGACAGGTATCTCATGAAACCCCTGTAAACACACACACACGGGTATCTGATGCAGATTTCAGTTAGGACAGGTATCACATGAAACCCCTGTAAACACAAACACAGGTATCTGATGCACATGTACAGTTAGGACGGGTATCGCATAAAACCCCTGTAAACACACACACAGGTATCTGATGCACATGTACAGTTAGGACGGGTATCTCATTAAACCCCTGTAAACACACACACGGGTATCTGATGCAGATTTCAGTTAGGACAGGTATCACATGAAACCCTGTAAACACACACACAGGTATCTGATGCAGATTTCAGTTAGGACAGGAATCACATGAAACCCCTGTAAACACACACACAGGTATCTGATGCACATGTACAGTTAGGATAGGTATCACATGAAACCCCTGTAAACACACACACAGGTATCTGATGCACATGTACAGTTAGGACGGGTATCTCATGAAACCCCTGTAAACACACACACGGGTATCTGATGCAGATTTCAGTTAGGACAGGTATCACATGAAACCCTGTAAACACACACACAGGTATCTGATGCTCATGTACAGTTAGGACAGGTATCACATGAAACCCTGTAAACACACACACACAGGTATCTGATGCAGATTTCAGTTAGGACAGGAATCACATGAAACCCCTGTAAACACACACACAGGTATCTGATGCACATGTACAGTTAGGACGGGTATCGCATGAAACCCCTGTAAACACACACACAGGTATCTGATGCACATGTACAGTTAGGACGGGTATCGCATGAAACCCCTGTAAACACACACACAGGTATCTGATGCACATGTACAGTTAGGACGGGTATCGCATGAAACCCCTGTAAACACACACACAGGTATCTGATGCAGATGTACAGTTAGGACTGGTATCGCATGAAACCCCTGTAAACACACACACAGGTATCTGATGCAGATGTAAAGTTAGGACGGGTATCGCATGAAACCCCTGTAAACACACACACAGGTATCTGATGCACATGTACAGTTAGGACGGGAATCTCATGAAACCCCTGTGAACACACACACAGGTATCTGATGCACATGTACAGTTAGGACAGGTATCGCATGAAACCCCTGTAAACACACACACAGGTATCTGATGCACATGTACAGTTAGGACGGGAATCTCATGAAACCCCTGTGAACACACACACAGGTATCTGATGCAGATGTAAAGTTAGGACAGGTATCTC
Source organism: Pimephales promelas (assembly GCF_988280905.1). Lineage (NCBI taxonomy): Eukaryota > Metazoa > Chordata > Actinopteri > Cypriniformes > Leuciscidae > Pimephales > Pimephales promelas. Next base: position 18,957,961 of record NC_142784.1, read on the forward strand.
ATGAAATGAAGTTTTATTAACTAAGTTCGGGAGGAGCACGTTCAGATAATTGACACGAGTGGACAGCAATCAGCAATCAATGATAAGAGGGTACAAATAGACTCAGCAGTCTTACCTCGATCCATTGACAGTTTGCAGCATCCCTCCTCCACCCCTTCTCCACACTCCTAGTTCTCCACACTCCTCTTTCTAAAAATCACTTACATTTGGGGGGAGTACTCTGGGTTCGGGCAGAATTCCAAGCTCGGAGCCCTCCTTCCGGACAGCACGCCAAATATGCAATGAATCTTACTCACTCAAAATTATATGTAGTGTGAACTCGTGAAACCCCTGTAAACACACACACAGGTATCTGATGCACATGTACAGTTAGGACAGGTATCTCATGAAACCCCTGTAAACACACACACACGGGTATCTGATGCAGATTTCAGTTAGGACAGGTATCACATGAAACCCCTGTAAACACAAACACACAGGTATCTGATGCAGATTTCAGTTAGGACAGGTATCACATGAAACCCTGTAAACACACACACAGGTATCTGATGCAGATTTCAGTTTGGACAGGAATCACATGAAACCCCTGTAAACACACACACAGGTATCTGATGCACATGTACAGTTAGGATAGGTATCTCATGAAACCCCTGTAAACACACACACACAGGTATCTGATGCAGATTTCAGTTTGGACAGGTATCACATGAAACCCTGTAAACACACACACAGGTATCTGATGCACATGTACAGTTAGGATAGGTATCACATGAAACCCCTGTAAACACACACACAAGTATCTGATGCACATGTACAGTTAGGACGGGTATCGCATGAAAACCCTGTAAACACACACACAGGTATCTGATGCACATGTACAGTTAGGACAGGTATCGCATGAAACCCCTGTAAACACACACACAGGTATCTGATGCAGATGTACAGTTAGGACAGGTATCGCATGAAACCCCTGTAAACACACACACAGGTATCTGATGCACATGTACAGTTAGGACGGGAATCTCATGAAACCCCTGTAAACACACACACAGGTATCTGATGCACATGTACAGTTAGGACGGGAATCTCATGAAACCCCTGTAAACACACACACAGGTATCTGATGCAGATGTACAGTTAGGACAGGTATCTCATGAAACCCCTGTAAACACACACACAGGTATCTGATGCAGATGTAAAGTTAGGACGGGTATCGCATGAAACCCCTGTAAACACACACACAGGTATCTGATGCAGATGTAAAGTTAGGACGGGTATCTCATGAAATCCCTGTAAACACACACACAGGTATCTGATGCACATGTACAGTTAGGATAGGTATCTCATGAAACCCCTGTAAACACACACACAGGTATCTGATGCAGATGTAAAGTTAGGACAGGTATCTCATGAAATGAAGTTTTATTAACTAAGTTCGGGAGGAGCATGTTCAGATAATTGACACGAGTGGACAGCAATCAGCAATCAATGATAAGAGGGTACAAATAGACTCAGCAGTCTTACCTCGATCCATTGACAGTTTGCAGCATCCCTCCTCCACCCCTTCTCCACACTCCTAGTTCTCCACACTCCTCTTTCTAAAAATCACTTACATACGGGGGGAGTACTCTGGGTTCGGGCAGAATTCCGAGCTCGGAGCCCTCCTTCCGGACAGCACGCCAAATATGCAATGAATCTTACTCACTCAAAATTATATGTAGTGTGAACTCGTGAAACCCCTGTAAACACACACACAGGTATCTGATGCACATGTACAGTTAGGACAGGTATCTCATGAAACCCCTGTAAACACACACACACACACGGGTATCTGATGCAGATTTCAGTTAGGACAGGTATCACATGAAACCCCTGTAAACACACACACAGGTATCTGATGCACATGTACAGTTAGGATAGGTATCACACGAAACCCCTGTAAACACACACACAGGTATCTGATGCAGATTTCAGTTAGGACAGGAATCACATGAAACCCCTGTAAACACACACACAGGTATCTGATGCGCATGTACAGTTAGGATAGGTATCACATGAAACCCCTGTAAACACACACACAGGTATCTGATGCAGATTTCAGTTAGGACAGGTATCACATGAAACCCCTGTAAACACACACACAGGTATCTGATGCACATGTACAGTTAGGATAGGTATCACATGAAACCCCTGTAAACACACACACAGGTATCTGATGCACATGTACAGTTAGGATAGGTATCACACGAAACCCCTGTAAACACACACACAGGTATCTGATGCAGATTTCAGTTAGGACAGGAATCACATGAAACCCCTGTAAACACACACACAGGTATCTGATTCACATGTACAGTTAGGATAGGTATCACATGAAACCCTGTAAACACACACACGGGTATCTGATGCAGATTTCAGTTTGGACAGGAATCACATGAAACCCCTGTAAACACATACACAGGTATCTGATTCACATGTACAGTTAGGATAGGTATCACATGAAACCCCTGTAAACACACACACGGGTATCTGATGCAGATTTCAGTTAGGACAGGTATCACATGAAACCCTGTAAACACACACACAGGTATCTGATGCAGATTTCAGTTAGGACAGGAATCTCGTGAAACCCCTGTAAACACAAACACAGGTATCTGATGCAGATTACAGTTAGGACAGGTCTCGCATGAAACCCCTGTAAACACACACAGGTATCTGATGCAGATTTCAGTTTGGACAGGAATCACATGAAACCCCTGTAAACACACACACGGGTATCTGATGCAGATTTCAGTTAGGACCGGTATCACATGAAACCCCTGTAAACACACACACAGGTATCTGATGCACATGTACAGTTAGGATAGGTATCACATGAAACCCCTGTAAACACACACACGGGTATCTGATGCAGATTTCAGTTAGGATAGGTATCACATGAAGCCCCTGTAAACACACACACAGGTATCTGATGCAGATTTCAGTTAGGACAGGAATCTCGTGAAACCCCTGTAAACACAAACACAGGTATCTGATGCAGATTACAGTTAGGACAGGTATCACATGCACATATGCCATTTTTATAACTGACAGTACATTTCACCAATTACCTGTCTTTGAATCATGGAATTAGTGAAAACAAGTGCAGGACTTTTATTTATATTGTATTACATTCTGGGTTGACAAATAATTCTGGTCAATAGAGAAAGGTTAATGTCATCCACTTTTAACTTCAATATAGCTACAACACAGTTTATTTTATTCGTTTCTTTTTATAATTTTGTTAAATGTGTGCCAGGGATCATGGCGTATTCCAATATTTCTGGTTGTTTAATAGCGAGATTGTGTAATATTAGCGTGTGACTTTGAAATAATTAACTTTGACATGACATAAAAAATAAATTTTAACCGGATTGTTTCTTAGCGACAAAAACGAAAACCGTTGGTGTAATATTATCCTCAATACACTTAGCGCGGGGAAAAAAACGAGAAAAAAAACACTTAGCGTGCATGTCCGGTGACCTATGGAAATTTGTATTTAGGAGAACGCCTACTCTACAACGTCACGCTTTTTACGCTGTACTGAAACCCCTGGAAATAAGTGACTTCCCGTCGGCATGAGCAAAAGCAGCAGCATGAGTGTGAGTATGAGCAGTGTGAGCATGAGCAGTGTGAGCATGAGCATGAGCAGTGTGAGTATGAGCAGTGTGAGTATGAGCAGTGTGAGCATGAGCAGTGCGAGCATGAGCAGTGTGAGTATGAGCAGTGTGAGCATGAGCAGTGTGAGCATGAGCAGTGTGAGTATGAGCAGTGTGAGTATGAGCAGTGTGAGTATGAGCATGAGCAGTGTGAGTATGAGCATGAGCAGTGTGAGCATGAGCAGTGTGAGTATGAGCAGTATGAGCATGAGCAGTGTGAGTATGAGCATGAGCAGTGTGAGTATGAGCAGTGTGAGTATGAGCAGTGTGAGTGTGAGCAGTGTGAGCATGAGCAGTGTGAGTGTGAGCAGTGTGCGTCAGCCGTAGCATGAGTGCAGTGCGAGGCATGAGTGCAGTGCGAGGCATGAACTTCGTCATGAGCGTCAGCGTTAGCATCAGCTTGGCTGCATGAGCAAATGAGCATGAGCAGCATGTGCAGCATAAGCATGAGCAGCATGAGCAGCATAAGCAAGTGCAACATGAGCGGTATGAGCAAGAGGAGCAGCATCAGCGTCAGCGTCACGATCAGCAGGAGCGTCAGCATGTGCGCCTGCGTCAGCTGTAGAATAAGCGTCAGCATGAGCAGCATGAGCCGATGAGCATGAGCAGCATGTGCACCATAAGCATTCAGCAGCATGTGCATGAGCGTCAGCTTGTCATGTGAGCGTCAGCAACATCGTCAGCAACATCGTCAGCGTCATCGTCAGCATCATCGTCAGCGTCATCGTCAGCGTCATCGTCAGCGTCATCGTCAGCGTCATCGTCAGCGTCATCGTCAGCATCATCGTCGGCATCAGCGTCCGCGTGAGCGTCCGCTTCGGCGTGAGCTTCGGAATGACCTTCGGCATGACCTTCGGAATGACCTTCGGAATGAGCTTCGGAATGACCCTCGGAATGACCTTCGGAATGACCTTCGGAATGACCTTCGGAATGAGCTTCAGAATGAGCTTCAGAATGAGCTTCAGAATGAGCTTCAGAATTAGCTTCGGCATGAGCTTCAGCATCACATCACTAGAGTTCCGTATCTAGGTGATCCCGCGCCAGAACTAACCCAGCCACAGACATTGAAGCTCTTTTAACTACCCGGACCAAACCATTTTGATAATTACAGGGGTAATCACAAGACTTCTCATTCTATTACAGCAAACATAAAAGGGGAAAATATATACAGCAATACACGGACACGAAAGAACATAAGAATAACATTTATTCATAAAGCAACAAAGAAAATACACTTAGACATTCATAAATAAAACACCTTCTTTAAACACATGTGAATTAACACACAACCTCAACTTATATTGTCCTGAAAACTACATTTCCCATAGTTCTCCACGAGATATAAAGGACACCAGGAAAAGGCCGCACCCTTTTTTATTCCAGACTGTTCCTTGCTGCAGTCATGCATCCCAGCTAAACCAAAGGTAAGATATATATAACAAAACTCCTGCCGATCGACTGTCCTGCACGGTTCATCTCCAACCCAAATCAAACACAGCTGCCTTTAATTTTCAAGTGATCCTGAAGACCTTAAATGGTTTCTTTAGGTGTGTTTGATTAGGTTTGAGATAAACTGCAGGACAGTAGATCGGCAGGAGCAGACACGCTTGGACTACGTTTACACGGAAACGATACTGAAGAGAAAACGCAAAAGTGGCGTTGTGTCATCACTTTTTATTCTGCGTTAAGACGAGCGTTTTGTGTAGGAAATCCGCGTGCAAACGGTGACGCAAAGTGTGTGAAATTCAATGTAGTATGCACTTCAGGCGGCTAGGAGTGCATAGGCTACTACAACAACACCAAGTCCACGCGCCTGCGTACAAACTTCACAGTCAAGCAGACTTTTGCGTTTTTACCGTTTACTCGGGAACGCGGTGGTGGAGAGTTTTTGAGGCCATGTTTACACGGAAACGATTCTGAAGATAAAACGCAAAAGTGGCGTTGCGTCATCACTTTTTATTCTGCGTTTAGACGAGCGTTTTGTGTGTGAAATCCACGTGCAAATGGTGACGCAAAACTGTGTGAAATTCAATGTGGTATGCATTTCAGGCGGCTAGCAAGACCACGCGCCGGCGTACAACTTTCACTGTCAAGCAGACTTTTGCGTTTTTACCGTTTACACGGTAAAATTGTCAATTTCATTTCGAGACGGCTGCCGAGTGAGCGATGCTGCGAGATCTCTGCTGGCTCAATCCTTTTGCCTACTAAGCGTATTAAGATTTCCACTTATCTTTCCAAGTATTTGGTGCCATTTGTCATTGTTATATACGTGGTGAATCAAGAAAGAGATACTAAAGCGGCCTGTAGCTTCAAATCTACGAACTCTGCGTTCTCACTCTTCGTTTTGTGCGAGTGGAAAAGCTTCCTTCACAATGGGTGAACCAACGGGTGAGCTACTCTTCAAATTAACAATTCAACATGATGCAGCAAATGAAGCACGACATAATCTCGCACATTGACTCCAAAATAGACCAAGTGGTCCTCGATGCAGAGCCAAATGGGAGGAGCTGGAGCTCTAGCTCCTCCCCTCGCTGGAGCTCCAGTTCCTCCCCTCGCTGGAGCTCCAGCTTCACCGCGCACGCGCAGGTTAACTTCCGAGCACTCGGCATGATTTCAAAAGCAACATATTTCAGCGCCAGCTTGATTTTTATTGAACACAAATAAAAAAAAAATACTCTGTTAGTTAGCAAGAGTTGGCTCTGCATCGAGCACCATCTCATTTTATGTGGCGTGAGAGTCACACACCACCCGAAATCCGATCGTTCAGACTGAGACATATGTCCCGGTAGGCTATTTGAATAGGATTTTAAACCACATATGGATGTAGCTTGCCTTGAAACGGATTTCATGTGCTTTTCTGGGCTGACAATCTGAACGTATGTCGGGATAAGAAATAGAAGGAAGAATTGCAGTATGGGCTAGCTCTCTTAATTTTTTTTATTTTTGTAGTTCTTTAAAGCACGTAGTCAGTGGCAGTTATAAAATGTGCTGTATAAATAAAATCAACTTGAACTTGAATCTTATCTACCAGTGGGAGTACTATGTAAAAAAAAAAATTGGTTGAGTTCTGTGAAGAGAAATGTTATGTGTTATATGAAGTGTGTACTTCAATGTAGGTTCTTATTATAGGCTACCATTAAAATGTGAAGCGGATGCATAATCTCAGCACATTTGTTATCTTGTTTTTCCTCTAGACTAGTGTGGGAAGTCACACAGCTGGTGTTAGAGTACTGGACTGCTTTTTTCCATTTCATTAAAATAGCTTAACCCGTTTAATCCCACCGGTCACAATTGTGACCGCAGCTTTTTTCTTATTTCTGGAAGCTCTAAAAATGTTGTTATTGACTTTGGGCAAGAAATTCAACTTTTAAATGACAAAATAGACTGTCTTGATTAAAATCAATTAATGTCATGTGACTAGTGTGAAAGGTCACATGACCAGATCAGGTCACTTCCTGCTTGCACATCTAGAAGAAGATTTCTTCCTCAGACTACTAAAATAAGTAGTATATAAAAAATCTTAATTTACAGATAGAACTATCAAATTTTGTACATATGTTCTTTAAAGGGTCTACTACTGATATATTTTGAGAATTATACTCCTGCATTTATATTTTGCTCGTAAGACTTGTAAATTTGTTTACGGTCACAATTGTGACCGGTAGTATAACAGTATAGCAGTGCTTCAATTGAAAACACAGGTACAGTATAGGCAGATATTGGCGGGTATTGGCAATCCTACACTGAATATGCCACATCTGTGATGAGGATGGATGATCACGGCGAAGGAGAAGTGCTCACTAACACAGATTTAGACAGCTTTGTGAACAATATTTGATAGAAATAGGCCTTTTGTGTACATAGAAATGGTCTAGATCTTTGAGTTCAGCTCATGAAAAATGGGGGCAAAAACAAAAGTGTTGCATTTATAATTTTGTTTAGTGCAGTTATCAGTATCCCAGAAACGTTCAATGTGTTGGACCTTCTGGACGTGCATGACCCCCTTCCCCCCACCCCAAATTGAAAGTGACTGTAATAGTGATGGCTCAGATAGGGAGTCCCAGGGTGGAACGGCCCATTTGCCAGGTAGACTATTGAATGGCGATGCAGATGTGATCTGGAGGATTGTGCAGATGTTCATGAGAACCAAATGGTGTGCCTCACACATGACCACAAACAACCCTTTCTACAACATTCGGCCCATCTTCAGTGCACTGAAAGAGTGCACACATCTACCTGAAACTGGCCTAGGACAGGGCCCAAGTGTAGACATGGTCTAGCCCATAGGGGTCTAGCCGAACAAGCAGAAGTTCCTCCAGGGTGTAACTTTGTTCATGACAACCTTTTCACCTCACTAAGCCTTCTTCACGAAATGACAAAACGAGATATTGGATGTCTTGTAATGAATTGTGTCAATAGGTCAAATTGAAGAATTTGAATGAATTCTGACTATGTAGTTTCCCACCGGTCACTATTGTGACCGAGTATAAAACCTAATATTTCACTAACTTAACCAACATAAAATCAAAAAAGGCATATTGTTTGAGTGTTAGGGAGGTCTAAGGAGTAAAATGCATGTACTCAAGTTGCAAGAAAAAAATTGGGATTAAACGGGTTAATGCATAGCCTATAACATGAAGGTTGAGTCTATCCAATACAGTCAATTGTACACTTTAATTTACAATATATATATAAAAAATACAACTGGCCTATTGGAGTAGCTTATGCTTTTACATTAACGTACAAAAAGGGCAGATTAGGTAACCTGGTCTTATTTTTTATTTAATGAATTAATCAGATGATTTATTTACACAATCTTTTTTTAGATTAATTTACAACAAATAACTCGCGTTACTGCGGTGGACAAAATAAACGTGCACACATTGCCTTTGTCTAGTAATTTACATAATCTAGCAGACGCTTTTGTCCAAAGCGGCTTTAAAAGTGAGGAAAACAACGAAACTGTTCATCGTAATTAAGAGAAAAGAATACATAGATACTAAGTTTTCAACAGTTTTTAGAAACACGCACAGATAGTGTGAGCAATGTTCTAAGTGTTTAAATGCGTTTGTCACAGAAACGATAAATCATTGTATAATTTATCATAATCATGACAAATCTTAGAGTAAAATATAATATTATGTTTGCCAGCACCTTGCGCATCAAAACAAACTTGTCCTTTCATCACGGGTGAAACTCGCACTAACATTAACAGGCTTGATAGCGCGTTATGTTCTGTCCACTAGTTCCAGCGAGGGTGAGCTAGAGCTCTAGCTCTTCCCATTGGAAGCTGCAGCGAAGCCCCGCCCACTAAATTTAGCGAGGTGGAGCTGGAGCTCCAGAAAAGGGGGAGCTTGAGCTCTAGCTCCTCCCATTTGGCTCTGCATCGAGCACCATCTCAAATAGACTCACTTAAGAAAATATACCCCCAAACCGTGAGTTTTTTCCTTTAAATTGCGCATGCGGAGGCCCGCGGTTTCTTATTGAGTGAGTGTGGGCGACGCTGGATCCTCTCTCTGGCTGCCATCGAACAGCAGAAGTGAAGGTAAGCTATTTACATAGGAGTGCATATATATTTTTTTAATTATGAGACATTACACTTCGCTTTAATTGGGCTTTCGTTTGTTTAACATGTCATTATTACTTGAAATTAAAGTTTGAATCTGTCGATGGCGTCACCATGGCGGAACACATCAAGCCGACGGTAGGCCGTTGGGCACATATTTCAAAGTTACTATCAGATTTAATGTAATTACCTTGACAAATTATACATTATTAAACATATATAAGACTCAGGTTTCAGTATTTGACCACTGTTTCTGAGAAACTTATAGTGACGGTTATGTATTAATTAAAGGAGTTATGCAATAAAAAACATTCGATGGCGCTTTTAATATGAATTATGTGCGTCATTCATCCGCTCCCATTCATAAATACCTCTGTCGTCGTCATGACAGAGCTCGACCAAACAAGTGCTTTAGCTCAAAAATATGCAGATTCTGAGAAATATTTATTGATTATAGGTTTCTGTCAGATTTCTGTATAACGTTAGAGGAATTATATTTATTGAATACACCCAAAATGGGCCAATGTAATCATAGCGCTGGATACTCCTCGGATGTAGTATGTTTTCAATACACACTGGCAGCCGGCGGGCGTCGTGTGCACATAATTTATAACGTTACTACATAATATATCACGAAGAAGAGCCACATGACCTGTGACACCTGAAACCACAACAAAGTTTCCAAAGATCGCAGAATACTTGCAGATAACATGATTGCAACGATATATGACGCATTATTTGTGTTCTTCAAGCCATGCAGATAACTTCATAATATATTACATTTATAATGTAAGTTAATGTTAATCGATATAATCTAGTCCAGAATACTATAAAATACAATATTTCATGTCCGTTTTTTTATCCGAAGCTAAATCAGATCACAGAAGGTTATTTAAAGCATTCGACATGCATTATAAAGTAATTTTGGAGCAAAAACATGGTTTTATAATCTCATAAATTGTAGTGTACTATAGTGTACTGAATTTCTTGTAATTTTTACTTGCCACTAGTATACATTCATGTGAATACTATGAGAGCTGGTCTTTAATTTAAAATGTAAATTTTTGGTCATTTAACTTCCTAGATCAAGGAGGAGTTTAGACGCATCACAACATATTCCTTAGAGGAGACATTCACACGGAAGCTTGATGAGTACTCACGAGGTCTTTTGCGGCTAATGCGTGCCAAAGGAGAAAAACACTTTAAATGACGTATGTGATTTTATTTTTTCACAAAAATGTGATTATTGATATGAGTGAATTAAAACTAAATTAATTTGTAAACAATTGATTTGTTGTGCGCAAAGTTGAGCTCCTTACCAACTTAAACCTTTTAACATCAATGTGTGAATTCGGTCTTATCTATCTATTTTCTTTAGTGCTTTGTCCGTTCGGGTCACAAGATTTTTGAGCCGACCCAGCATTTATCAGGTGAAGGGGCAGTGTTCATTCTGGACCGGTCGCCAGTCTGTTCCAGGGCCGTAATTCGGTCTTAGTATATGTAAATCACTCCCCACTTCGCTAACATTCTAACATCACTAAATTGTATCTCCCTACAGACACAGAACATTGAGAAAAAAAAGAGATGCTGCCATTACTACCAGGTATGTATGTCATACCAGGTATGTCAGATTTTTGATTAACTCAAAGGATCCTCCTCTCTTCTTGTATCCACCTTCTCCTTTTGCCTTCCACTCCCCCTCTGCTTTCCTTTTAGATAAACTGAAATATATTGAAACAGCATCTTACATAAAATAAAAATGTGCATGCTTTTTGTTTGTTTTTTACATGCAGGAATGTGAGGACTACACAGACAAAAATATGAAGGTGATTGTGAAGCACAATGTCATGGCTGAGGAGGATCCATCAGATTTGTCTATTGTGATCGAGGGAAACCAAGTAATGGAATCAAAAAGTTTAGATACAACAAAATCTTAATGTGATTGCCTTGGACATACTGCTCTCATCTCCTCGCTTAGTTTCATTTTCTACTCTCTCCTCCTCTTTTTCCGCTCTGACCTGGATGTCCTAAAACAGCGATGTTTTATTATCCAACATTATTAAAACAACATTTGATAGACCAGTGAGTTAACATGTTCATTACTTGAAATGTTGTGTAAAGTTGTTGTGCTGCACTGTATTTTGAGTGTTTCATATGAATTTTTGGATTAAAAACATTGATCTGATGAACCATGGAAATTGCGGTGGCAGAGAAGTAACAACTTAGCATTTATTTTTTGCCAAACACACCTGTTTCAGCCCATACACTTACAATGTTGTTAGCTGGTGAGGTAACGTAAGGTTACTGTGGGTGCTAATATAACTTAGCCGTTGATAAGATTCAATTTAGAATTAACGTGTATTTATTTGTTTCTTTCTGGAGGAATTCGTAGAGGGTTAACAAAAGTCATGGCCTAGAGAACATAACGTCATGAGAATAAATGATACTTCTCTGCCAACGGCTCAAGAGGGCAATCGGCTCCAGAAAAAAAAAATACCTGTGGAGTTTGATTTTGGTCGAAATTGGTGAAAGAAAATTGCATTCACAACCAGGTTTCCTCTCCAGAGCCGTATCAATGGGCTTGCCTTCACAGTTGCAGGAAATGTCTTTCAAATAGTAAACATTAACGTTGGGGCATTACTATTTTGATTAAGTGATTGTAATTGTTTTTTTTTTTCTCTTTTTCTTTCTTTCTAGAATTACCTCAAATGAAAAGTTACCTCGCCATTATTGCTCAAAAGTTAAGTTCCTCTGATTTTGCTTTTTAAAATTGTTTCTCTAGCAGAGCTGTAGAGACTTGTGATGTTGGGCTGATTGATAGTGTTAATTATTTGATTTAAGTTATTTGCACTTTAATTTATTGAAGAGAATAACTTTTTTTTTCTTCTATGAACAAGACTGGAAGGAGTCCTGTTGAGGATTTAGATTGCTCCTCTTTTGAGACGTGCAACTGGTGAGTAACCCCCTTGAATTTTTATTTATTTATTAATAAATACCCCCCCCCCCACCCCCACCCTGTCCTCCTCCTCTCCTTTAAGAACATTTAGGGCAATTATTAATTTGTTTCATATCTTTATCATTAATCTGCATTTTATACATAAAAACATATAAACTGTTGTTACATGTATCCATTTATATTGATATTTTAAACTATCCTGATATGTAAATGTGACCTGTCTTATCTAGAGTAAGTTGTTCCTGTTGCTCTTGGTCAGGTGATATGTGCAGATGAGCACCTGTGACTTTAGGTCATGTGACTACATGTAGATATATAGCTTGCAGTCTACTGACTGCCATTTTGAATTTGCCCTGAAGAAGGCCAATGAGGCCGAAACATGTTGGCATATGTTTTTAATGGATAGCCAAGTTTAAATAAAGGCTTTTTATATTTATTTTCCTTTTGAGTGCCTCAGAATTACTGTTTATCTGGGAACAACTTTGGATCTCCAAACTGAAGAGCACCAAAGGAACACACCTCATAGCACCCAAGTAGCACTCCTAGTAATTCATTTGTAAACGTATAAATTATTGGGAAGCTAAGCATAAGAATCAATATGAAACAATGCCAATAAATGAATAAATTATTTTTCAGATTGAAGTTATAAAAGGCTCTGGGGTGTGGAAAGCAGCCCTCCTTGCCACCTCTGCTACTGCCATGGTGTGGAATCTGCTGCTGGGCACATTTGACCTGGAGACTTTGCTGAAAACAACCTGAATGGTACAAAACATGCTCCTAATCTCTTAAAAAACAATTAATATTCTGTGGAATAAATTATGTTTGTGTGCGGGCATACCATCGCTTTTTTACTTGCCATTTTTGTATTTCCTTGCACCTCAAGAAAATGTGATGTGTATATAAAAAAAGTATTGCTTTCACAAGCTTCGTTTTAACCCCCTTTTATAATAATTTTGAAATTTTACTTTAAGGTGGGAAGCCAACCAGAGGGGATGGGGAGCAGCTGGTCGCCCTTGACCAAATTAAAAAGGCATCATTATTGGTGAGTAAATGTATAAAAGTTTTGTTTTCCCTTCTCAACGCATTAGGATTTTATAAGTTCACCACTTTAACCATAGCCTACTTGTATGTTTATTAGGCATCAATGGAGACTGTATAAGGGATTATTGTTACTATATCTGCTTGGAACCTATAATACTAATTCATCGCTTGCTCAGTTCTTGATCCTAACTTTCCTTTTCTTAAGCCACGTTTCTGATTTTTCAGAATCTTCCAATTGACATGTTTACATGACGCATTTTTTAAAATGATCAGCCTTTTATCAAAAAATATGTGTCCGATCACATCTGTACTGTAAGCACTTTGGGTTCCTGATGAAGTACTATATTCTTCTTCTTCTTCTTAGTATTATTATTATAGTGTCTTATTATTTTTGTCTTCTCTAGATGCTACATTGAAGAAGTGGCCGTCAGCCAGCCGAGGGGAGATGGGCACGTCTATCAATTTAAAGCTCATGGAGCTGAGAAGATCAAAGTTTTTTTTTTCTATCCAGTTTTTTTGTCTTATTTTTGTTTTTGTACTATTTGATCTTAAGTAAATAAATAATCTAAATGCGTACATTTTGGACTATTATTTATGTTGCCTAGTAGCTATGGATTTTAATAATTATTCTAATATAGGTAAACATGTTGGTGCATGTATAGGTGAACATATATGTTCATATATACATGCATACATGTACTTGTATAGGTACATATATGCATGTATATATGCACCTATATGTGTGCATACATGTACCTATATAGGTGCGTATATATGTGTACATATATGCACGTATATATGTACATATATGTGCATATAATATAGGAAAACGGCCAATTTTATATATATATCACATATATTAAAAACATATATCAAAACCTATATTAAAACATATGTTTATATAGGTTTTTTCCATGTGGGCAGTTATACCATTGACTTGTATTAAAGGGATAGTTGACCCCAAAATGAAAATTCTGTCAGTATTTACTCACCCTCATGTTGTTCCAACCCCGTAAGACTTTCGTTCATCTTCGGAACACAAATTAAGATATTTTTGATTAAATCTGAGAGGTAGTTTCACTACGTGAAATCTCATGGCCCACAGAGACAGAAATTAATAATTGAATAATCTTGTTGCTTCATAAACTTACAGGACAAGTTCAGTATTTTACAATTTAAGCCCTGTTTTAAGATTGTTTCTGATGAAATAGAATGGTTAAGATTGTTTTTTAGACAGATGCTGCTGTCCCGAGAACACAATGGTAGCATAGGTGCACAGGAACAATCCTTCATAAAACGCATAAAACTTTAGTTTGCAAAGATGTGAAACTCACCGAGTGGTCTGGGGTGTTGATATGCTCACACAAAAATCACTGCAAAGATGTTTCCAACAGGTTTTATCGTAGTTTTTGTACAACTCCATTGACTTGTATTGTATGTTCTGTGTTGTACGGTATTACTTCACCGCCGGAAACGGAAATGGGGTTGTTTGTATTCTTTCTGTAGTCGCATGCAGTCACGGTATCGTAGGCTACACTATACAAGTGGTTTGCTTGAAATTGGCGAAGGTGCATTATCGCCACCAACTGGGCTGGAGTGTGTATTATTCAAGCTCTCAACAGAAGAATGTACGGTTGTGAGGCGTTCGGAAAAATAGGTCAACAGTTTTGCAACGAATGGTAAAACACCTGTTGGAAAGCATCTTTTGCAACAATTTTTGTGTGAGCATATCAGTGAACACCCCAGACCACTCGATGAGTTTCACGTCTTTGTATTATGTGTTTTATGAAGGATTGTTCCTGTGCACCTATGCCACCATTGTGAAGATGTGGGGGTGCTACCACAGAATCCAAAAATTCTTGTGACTGCAGCATTTGTCTAAAAGACAATCTTAGCCATTCAATTTCATCAAAAACGATCTTAAAACAGGGCTTTATTTGTAAAATACCAAACTTGTCCTTTAAGATTGAGCCACTTTAGTCACTTGGACTATTTTAACAAATGACTATCATTACTTCTGGGCCGGCCAGTTTCGAACCCTTAAGAAGTCTATGGAGGAGTGAGACCGCTCTCAGATTTAATAAAAAATATCTTAATTTGTGAACGAAAGTCTTATAGAACAACATGAGGGTGAGTAATAACTGACAGAATTTTAATTTTGGGGTGAACTAACCACACTTGAATCCCATAAAATCCATCAGCACAAAGTTCACATTTATTTTTTGCCTGCACGTCTAAGGCTTATTATCAGTCCATCAAATGCGAGTGTTGAATATGGTCATGTCTCTTCCATGAATTAATTCTTTTTAGTTCTCTGTTCTCTCAGCACCTTCTTTCATACATTTCAAATGACTAATACAGCATGTCAATGCGAGCATAAACAGTTTAAGGCTAACAAAAGCCAGCTACGGCACACAAGACCG
The DNA here is from genome assembly GCF_988280905.1 of Pimephales promelas. Taxonomy (NCBI): domain Eukaryota; kingdom Metazoa; phylum Chordata; class Actinopteri; order Cypriniformes; family Leuciscidae; genus Pimephales; species Pimephales promelas. Next base: position 18,973,645 of record NC_142784.1, read on the forward strand.
ATGATTCCAGCAGCGCCGCATAAACAACCCTGTGAGCAGCGAGTCTCGTTTTTCAGAGTCCAGCTGACATTGGAGTGCACACATTGCCTGATGGATTGGGCAAAGACTAACCGCTAGCCAGCTAAATGACAGATTGCACAGTGACAGTGGAGATGATCATTGTCTTGTACAGAGGAGGCTGTTTCGTCTAATGAGCCCAAGAGTAGGAAAATGACCCATGTGACACTGCTAAGAAATGACTTGAATGGAAATATAGGGGAAAATGCAGCTGTTTGTTTTGAAGTTCTTTTTTTTGTAACGAGAGTTTATTTCTAAGGACATGAGCGACAGCGCCTGTGATCATGTTCAACGACACAACAAAGTTCAGAAAAATGTAACTTTATGCAAATGAGCAAGTCAGTGGAGCTCATGGGATCCATGGTGAGATATAAGTTGAGTGTGTAAGCAAAAAGATGGTTACTGTGAGCAATTTCACTACTCTATAAGATTCACCTCTTCCAACACACATTACCGATCAAAAGTTTGGGGTCAGTAAGATTTTAATACTTTTGCAAGAATTCATTAACCCCTTGAGCTCAAAGTGTACCATCCCCCGCGAAAATATTCATAATCAAATTACCGAGCAACCACTGAATTGAATAACAAAGAATGTAGTTTCTAAGTTATTTATAGTTCGTAGAATGCCTAAAGTGATCCATCAAAATAAAATGTAACCATGGGGACCTTTTTCTAAAGCTAACAATACAATAAAATCAATTGGGAGATGAGGTCACCTACAAATCAAAAGGTATTTTCAATGCTGTTGACTGCAGTTCTGGCACAAGGTCTAACTTAATTTGCAATTTTCTCCAAAAATAATGCACGGATGAATAGAGAGATAACCGAACAAGGCTGTGGCGTGTCCATGGAGAGATATTAGGTATTCTCAGTTGTTGTTTTTTTCTTTCACAACCCCCCTCCAGCTCCCCTTCTTCGTATTTGTGGAGGCCATTCAGGAGATTTGTGTGAGAGCCTGACACAAAATCCCAGACTGTTCTGCTGCAATATTTTGAATGTGTCCTTCCTTTACCTCCCACAAAGTCATTCTTGTCATTGAGCTCCTGTGACAGATCAGCAGTTATTCCCACACCGCACATAGTTATACGTGCACAAAGTTAATTCTTTGATTTATTGCCTTGAGTTTAAGACAAAAAAAAAAAAAATATGCAGGGAGAACTTTTCAGTGCTTGATGGATGACAGAAGGAGAAGGAGGTGACATGTCCATCAACCTGTTCTGCCTATCCAGATCTTACCCTTTGCTGACCACACTAACCGTCATCATTTCCAGGTGATAGCTTTGAAAATGATTTGCAATGCTTGCTACCATCTAAATTATTACATTAGATTATATAATATGTTATTAGTATATATCACTCACTTTTGTCATTTCAAAACAGTATGTTTGAGAAATGTGTGTTTTTGTGCATGTGTGTGGCTGAGCTTGAGCATTTAAAGCGGAATTTGACAAAACTGCTGTGCGCTTATAATAAACAATGTTGTTATCCATTGGTGTGGAGTCTAATATATGTATCATTCTTGGTGTGACGGGTCTTAATGGAGGGGTAATTAAATGTTGCTTTCGGATGCGTTCTGCAACATGCCTTAGTCCAACATAAAGAGCGGATTGTATTGATAGTCGCAAACTCCAGATTGAAACTCAACATCCGTTACACTTGCCTCTGATCACTCACTGAGAGATAAGTGAGCCTGTCAGCACAACAAAAGCCCAGTTTGTGGCCTATCACAATAAAGACAGGGTCTGTTAATCATTAAATAGCAGTGGCATAAACACAAGGCCAATCCACAGAGACGTGTCAGATTCGGACTGACAGACAGGATGAATTAGTAATGCTCTGTACTGGGAAACGGACAGCATGTTATTTCAACATGACATCTTTCTCTAAAAAATCGACTGGGTTTGTGATTCCAATGCTAGTGTCATGTGACAGTATAGGTAGTGGAAATGTATTTAAGCATCAATGGAATCATATTGTCATTACAACAATTGACATTTTGTCCATCAGGAATTGTTTGGATTGTTGTCTATTGCTGTGATGTCATGTGAGTGACAGGTTGTCCCGCCCTCGCGCCAGTAAACACATCCATCAGAGAAGAGATGAGAGCTGGATCTGACATTGCATATACTTTACTACTACAGTACATAGGCAAAAACAGTATGTGACAAAAGAAGTGTGTCCGAATTCACAGTACTTATTAAAGAGTAAGTTCCTGGATGACCTTATACTACTGGGTAGATTCATATGATGGACACTTTATTATCCCATGAGGCCACGGGAGAGGATTTGTGAATGGCAGTGAGGCGTCGTAACTGACACTGATAGTTCACATGATAATGGCAATGGATCTAGTACGCCTTGGTTTACTTGCACGCATTAATACTATTTATATATACACACAACATAATTTTTTAGTGGTCGTGAAGTAATTACTTAATTTAAATAAGTAGCCTACCTACTTAAGTGAGTATGTGATTTCGGACACAGCCGAGATGGTGTTGCAAGAGGGAGGGGAAGTTATTTTGCTAGTCATTTTATGGGATCTTGCGTTGTTCTCCAGGTAGCGTCAGTCGATTCAATCACAGAGACAGCCGGAGTCATCTGTCCCTCAGTCACGGTCTGTTCAGAGCAGCGCGGCAGGGGCAAGATATGTTCCTCTGATGCTGCCGTGGCTCCAAAGAAAGCAGACACCTGATTTTATATCAACCTGCCAGAGCTCCTGACTGATACCATTACGCTCTTTTTCTCCATTACCTTTTATCTTTCAGGGGCATTTAAGAGGTTTTGCCATCCGTCCAAACTATAAATGCACCGTCCTTGAATCTAATGTTTCCTTTCTCTCGCTTCCTTTTTCTCATGTCTCAAAATTGATTTGTTTGGTTCTGTGTCTTGCAGCTACTCAGATATAGCATGAGAATTCAGTGGCATCAAAATATTTGGATGTATATATATATATATGTAGGCCTATATATATATATATATATTGTATACATGTATCTTATTTGTTACATTTAAATTGTATCATATACTAAGTTTTTCAAGTTCCAGGTTTAGAGCCAGTAAGATTTTTGATCTGATGCTCACCAGGGCTTCCTTTATTTAATCAAAAATACTCTAAAAATGTTGAATATTATTACAATTTAAATGTAATAAAATGTAATTGATTCCTGTGATGGCAAATATGAATTTTCAGCATCATTACTCCAGTCTTTAGTGTCACATGATCCTTCAGAAATCATTGTAATTGGAGCTCAAGCAAACATTTCTTATCATTATTAAAGGGGTGATGAACTGAGAAATCAAATTTTCCTTGAGCTTTTGATATCTAAGAGGTTATCATATTATAAGAATATCCTTTAAGTTTCAGAACTAAAAACGTCCTTGTTAGTCCAATAAAAACTTTTATTTACACCAGCCTCTGAAAACGTCTCGTTTTGAAAAGTGGGAATCTATGACGTCGAAGGGGTTAAAACACCACCCCGCAGAAGAAGATCAACACCTACTTCAACACGGCCGGTTTAGCCCCGCCCACCGATTCGCGCATTATACGCATAGCTAAGTAGCCTGTTCACACCGCCAGCGATTTTGTCGCTGTGTGTCGCTAGGCTCTGTACTGTGATGTCGCTTGTGGGCGTTCGTAGTGCTGTCGCTCTTGTGTTATTGGTAGACTGCACGTCTGGCCATATCTATACAAAAGACCATCACAAGTGATATATAATTTTAATTTGACTGGGAATAAATGACTTTTAAGGCTAAAAAGAAACCATATGCTGTTGGGAGAGTGTTTTTATATCTCCACAGCTGTGTTCAGTGGATTAAATCATTTACTAGATCAACGATCGATCAATGAACAAATTAAACTCACTCATACTGTCACAAATTATAAAAACGTCATTCGAATTTGACAAATAATCAATTTTCTTGTCCCTAATAGTCAATGCAATGCAGGGGAAATTGTAAAATTAACTGCAGCAGTGCTAACGTGCATTATATAATTACAACACTCGAACTATAACGTTAAATGTATGAATTAAACTCACTGTCGACAGTTTCTTTTATTATCCATGTATGTGGTTACAGTCAAATCATATAAAACAGTGAAATCGTCCTCAAACTCTTTCTTTCTGTCTTGCCTGCACTGCACTCGAGACGGCGACGTGAGCTGAACTCCACTGAAAGTCTTCTTTCCTATTGGTTGTCGCTCGCGAAAATCGCTTCTCATTTGCATAAAGTTGAAAATTCTCAACTTTTGTCGCTTGTCTCTTGTCGCTTGACACGCCCACATTCTGTCGCCAACGGTCACTGTCGCTCGTGTCGCCGGATGTCGCCAGCCCAGCGCTCCATTGAAATGAATGGGATCTTGTCGCTTTGTCGCTGCGTGTCGCTGGCGGTGTGAACGGGGCTTTATGCCTACCTCGTGATGACAAACCGGATCGTTCTACCGAGCAATACAGAATATAGTGCAGTGCCTGGTTGTGGACGAAGACAGTCGCTGCATAAGCTTCCTCTGGATTCCAATAGGACTTCATGGATAAACTTTATTTTTAATGACGTTCCAGCTGATGAGGGTAACACATCGTCGTCTGTTCGCTTCATTTCACTGAGGATTGTTTTATCAACAAGACTGGCTTTGCAGACCGATTAAGAGTAAAGAACGGTGCTGTGCCGTCTATATTGGATCTGACAGGAATTGTGCAACACACGGACTCTGGGTCGAACATGTATGGGCGAATCCGGTTGCCATTTGACAACATTGGACGTTTCCCCCCACATACACCGACGGGTGAGTGAAACTCATTATAATATGCAAAACTGTTATCCACTCACAGCAGTGAGCGTTTATTTCCAAGTCTTCAGTGCGACACGCCCATAAAAACCGACCGATTTTCAGGAAGGTTCACAACTTGGGTACAAAATATTACTTATTCATTTTGATGTTTTTGAATGCAAAAACCAAGCGAACGTCTTAAGTTTACCTCAGACAACAATATAATAACATTTTAAAAGCCAGTTCATGACCCCTTTAATGTAGAAAACAGTGGTGCAGTTTAATATTTTTGTGGAAAGCTGATACATGTTTTTTCATGTTTTTTATTTTATGCACAGAAAGTTCAAAAGAACAGAATTTATTTGTAATAGAAATGTAATAGACAACAATGGTTTAATTGCAACAATGGTTCAGGAAAGTCAAGGCAATTCTGAGCCATAGTGTCATATGACATTCAGACGTTTTTATTAGTTACTAGTTTTTTGGGTCACTGTATCAGCTGCCACTCAGGCTGCTTGGTGACATGAGCTGCACAGAAGAAGCAGGTATGAAGCTTTCGAGCCCAGTGCTCCCGGGCGCTGTGTGCTGCCTTCTGCTGCCTCCCTTCAAGCAGAGATTCTTATCTCTTTTTCCACCCTGGGGACATCAAGCTTTGCCTATCTGCCTGGCAGGCAACACCAGGGGATGAACTCAGCTGCTTGGTGTTATTTGTAACTGTGATATGCCAACTGGGGTAGCACTTATTAACAGCCTGCAAAAACAAAATAATATCACAGAACTTTCAATGTCATTGCTTATTTAACGTCCAACGCATGATGTGTGTGCGTTTACATATTTAACTACGAGTTGATGTCATTATGTAGTTACATATTTGAAAGAATTTGAGCTGAAAATTGAGACATGAAAGAAATCAGCTGTGGATTTAAGAATATGCAATTTGTTAATCAAAAATGTATTAAAAATAGAAAATTAACAGATTGAAAAACAACGTACAATGTCTACGTTTTAATTAAATGTATCATTCTTTCATCTATTGATCCATGTGTTGCTTACTTAATTGATTTTTCAGTGGATGTAGTGTTGGTTTTCTCACTTGATTTCTTGATGGATCTATCTACAGTATTTGTTGTGTCTCAGTTCCTTGTGCCGCACCGTGCTTGTTTACTTTGTAAATTTTGTTGTGTTATGCAGTATTAGGGCTATTAATAGTTTCTCAATTGAAAAATGGGTGTTACATTTAGGCCCTTACTCTTCATACTCTATACTAAATGGATAAAAGGATCAAAAGCCAAAAGAAACAAAAGAAATAAAAATCTTGTCCATAGATTTCCCCCCTCAAGATATCTAAGAAATAAATCCCTAAACAAGTCCAGCTGCCGCAGATGATGCAATGCGTTTCAAGAAAAGAGATTTTTTGACAGTATCTCTTCATTAGATTCAAGTGACTCACCTTCCTGCTTGCTAAGATAGACTCTCAGTCTTTTCTCAATGCTTATTTACAGAGCTGCCAGTGGCCAGACATGCAGTGATAACCTTCAAAGCTCTGCAATCCAATTTTCCTGCAGTCTCTCATTTGCATGTGCTGTGCCCGTTCTGATATGTTAGAGCATTTGCTACATATATCCACTTGACTTTTACTGCATCCTTATAGAGTATAAAGCACACACAGCGCTCAGGGAAAAGTAGTCTTGTGTCTCATCATGAAATGCTGCTGTTCCCCAGAGTTACTGTCTACAGCATGGTATGTCTTTGTTAATTAAAACCAGAGAGTAAAATCAGCTTGTTAATACCCACAGGGCAAGTGGAAGGGTTGTGGTCATCTGCTTGACATAATCTGTAATCGTAAGCAAGGTTGAACTGTGAGATGCAGTCATGTAGAATCGTCTAATTGACAATAACCAGTGCGGACATGGTGTGGTTATTTTTGTGTTCTCAGGTCAATTAATGCACTTCGTATTCATGAGACTCCAGCTTGGTAAATTGTTCTGCTAGAACAAACAACTGACTCTCCAGAGATCCTAATATTACCTTCACTTTCAAGACAATACGATCTGTGTTATATTATTTGGGCTCAATTTCCATTGGGTCCCCATTTGTCAACCATTAACAGTATTGATTGCGTGTAGGGATGCACTGAAATTACAGTTCTGGTCCATACAGATGTGGTGACTTTAAAATTATATTCAGTAGCTTTAAATTCTAATGTGAATAGGCAAAACATTATAATGCACAGGATACAAAATAGTTTTATTTTGAGATTTGGATATTGAGATATTGAGATTTCACTAGATTTTTCAGCAGCCATTACTCAGTCTTCAGTGTCATATGATCCTTCAAAAATCATTATCATAATACGGTGATATTCATGCCCAATAAAATATGCAATATAAGCCGATATGTTAATTTAGGATAAATCAGTACCAGTACAGATATATGGTGCATGCCTGGCTTTTCTATTAGCCTGTAAAATCCCAAGCAGGGAGACTAGGAAGTAATGCAATTTTGTATCAATGACAAATTAATTTTTCTTTTCTTAATTCTTGACCCACTGTTCCATTCTGATGCAGGAACCTATTTCCCAGAGTGTGCTTCTCATTAGGGAAAGCAATCAGGCCGTTCATTAGCCCATGGCCAAGATGGAGGGCTTCAATCTACAGGGGGAAACAGCAGCTGAACTGCGTTCTTGCGAAGTCTGTGACCCGTGCGGTTTGCTCAATCTGCTGTGCTCCGTTTATAATTAATTGCGTGAACATTTCCTTTCCCGTTTGCCCCATTCCACCTCCCTATTCTCCAGCAACTGTGAAATCAGCCTGAAGCAAAACTATCGATTAGAAAGCAGAACTCGTGGAGAGCGCTGCATGTTTCAATTAAACACTCATAATATATCTGCGAGTGAAAAGCTTCCCATGCATTGAAATAATTTCCAGCTATCTTCATCATTACATCTCCCATTCACGTTTGATGGAATAACCTTGTTTCGCTGCACCCATTCTTTCATAGATTGTATTCTCAGCTGCCTCCTCCTGTGCTACATGTTAGGATAGATTAACGTTTGAAAGGAAAACAGGGTTTTGTTGGTACTTTGTCAGCTCTGGCTGCCGTTAGGATGGAGTTTCTCTCAGCTATTGATTTGTTATTAAAACATAGTGCCCTCAGGCCTGTCAGATAGCGAGGGTGTGAAAATGAAAGCCGTCATCGCCTGCTGATTTCTCCACTGGTGCGATGGCAGGGGGTGTGGAGGAGAGCGAGTATAACCCTCTCAAGCTTTAGTCTCTGTGGCAATAGACTCGGCTTGGTAACTGGAAACAAAACCCAAGCGAAACTCCACTAGTCATCTTAATTCTGATGTATTAAGAGATCGGAATCCACGGTAAAAACTATAGACATTGGTCATAAGATAATAAGCCCAAAAATGCACTAGGCCTTGTTATTGACGATTTTAAAGATGCACTCTTTTCAGCTCACATACTTTCTACCTGACATTGCAGCGTCCCTAATTGGTCTCCAGTAGGGCCCTTTGTGGCTGTTTGGACCACTGTCTTTTCTCTGGGGATCTCATTGTGAATAGGCTGCCTTCCAGCCTGCATGCAGTCCAGGTTCTTCTCCCCACAGGGAGGAATGTGTCTTCTCATTACTAAAGAAGACGGTATTCCTGATCGATTTGGCTCATTTGCTCCCCGAGCTTAAAAACCTCAAGAGTCAAACTCAGTGTAAATTGGCCCTTAGTGCAGCTCTGAGTTGTATTTCTTTACTGTTGCACTGTGGATTAAAGGCGAGGTTAGGAGTATTGCATGTCATCCCAGAAGACCTGGTGACAAAATAGAAGCAGTCAAGAAAGGAGTTTTGCGGGTGGAAACAAAAGCAGTTGAACAGAGTGGAAAGCTTGGAGTTCAGGTTTCAGCACCACGGACAGCTCCGAACAGACTCATACAGAGTGAAATGGAGGAAGAGGCAACTTTGCAGGAAATTGCAAAGACTGCACAAAACCCAATAAGGTGTGAACTGAAGCATTCAATCAGAGATTGTCAATCAGAACAATAGGCTGTGAGCTTGAAAAAAGATGACTGGGGCATTTGTCTTCCTTCTTGTTTGTGTCTTCCTTCTTAGGGTTGCACAAAATTCAGAATAAAATAATTCACGTACTTTCAATCCATCCATCCATGCGTCCATCCATCCATCTGTCCATCCGGGCATCTGTCCATCCATCCATTCATCCATCGATCCATCCATCCATCCATCCATCCGTCCATTCGTTCATCCATCCATCCACCCATCTGTCCATCTGCCCATCCATCCATCCATTCGTCCATCCATCTGTCCACCCGTTCGTCCATCCGTCCGTCCATCCATCCATCCACCCATCCATCCATCTGTCTCTCCGCCCGTCCATCCGTCCGCCCATCCATCCATCCGTCCATTCCTCCATCCATACATCCATTTGTAATCAGGCTGATAAGCCTTCAATGGTTTAAAATTAAAGATTAGAGTTATTTGATTTTCTTTGACATCATTTTATTTCTACTTCCTTACATTTTAATTCCAATTATGTGTCCTGTTTGCTGCCTCAATTCAAATTCAATTCAAAATGTATTTCAAAAATTAGTCCACCACCCTGGCATGAGCAAGTACCCTCTTTTTTTTCTTTCTGTGAGGCATTGAAGCCTGACCTCTCTCTGATCACACACATTCAGATTATAGAGGTCCTGGATAGGTCACTCCGCTGAGGCCTGACTGCTTGCAGAGAGTGTGTTGATCGGGTTGGCCAAGAAATGTTATCACTGGGGCATGGCTACTGTCTTTGTCCTTGACAACCTTCTGGAGGAACCCCTCTGACAGAGGATGGGTAGAGGACCGAATCTGGCAGTAAAGAGTAAGAAAGGCACAAGAACCAACGTGCCATTCCTGCTCGCTTGGCTCCCTGGCTTGAGTGATGAAGTGGGCGATTGTTCCTGACAAAGACGGATGGCGAACTTAAGGCAAGTTTTCTTGGAGCAAATTGATGACTTGTGTACCAATCCATTTAAGAAAAGGTTAATAAGGCTGGTACTCAAGAGCGATTATAGTTTATGGCCTCTGTCAAAACAGAACAGCACCAGTACAATAACATCCATCCCATAATGTTGCTATTACGTACTGTACATCAAGAAACAAAATATTGAAATACTTGCATTAGTTAATTATGTGGTTAGGATCTAGAAGAACATGTTTAATGTTTAAGCTTGGAGCTATTTGAAAGTCTCCTTGCCTTGCTCTTTTCTAGCTCCAGCTCAGTTCAACCGATCAGTGTAGCACTTGAAGCTAATCACATTGCTAATGAATTATGCACTGAGCTCAAGGCTTTTACATCGAGTTAGAGAGGGCAGGCTGGCAGAGAGGCAATTCATCTGGCATGAATCAACAGACAAGCAGCAGGAAAAGAAGAGGCGAAGAGCACTGAGTTTAACAGGGGGCCCTCAACTTCTTTCATTACATTAATGTCTTTTGCGACATGCACCGCACACATTCTTGCCTTTCCATCTACTTATCCATCAGGACCAAGATAGAGGAATATTTCAGCTCTCAGATGGCACCCGCCACCATCATGCCCTGCGTGACATTTTTCCGCTAACAGCTGCAATGAAATGTGCGCCGCAGCTGCTTTCTTAGCATTGCTCGTTGATGCAGGCTCTGAAATTTGGCATTGGAAAAATAGAAAAATAGTCAGGCTTATAAAGGTTGATGACGTCTTATGCTGAAAAAAAAGAAAAAAAAAAGTAATTTTAAAGTGACAGCCATGAAATTTCAGCTCAAATAGCAGAGGCAGCTTATAAAATGCCTGGATGGACGTAATCAGATGGAGGTCATGGTGTTCTTCCTTTTTATAGATCTATACAGTATATGTGGTGCAGAAGCTGTGTAGCTCTTATACACAAAACAACCTAGTAAGCTTTGAAAAACTAAACTATATGGGTCATTCTACAAAGCAACTTATTTGCCATAAATACATGTATACAAATGACTTTACAGTATGTTAGACATTTTCCAAATGCAGCTACAATTGTTTTATTTTAATATTTTATAGAAGCAACTTTTAGTTCCACAAACATCACAAATGTGTGCAATTTATACTTATTTATTAAATGTATTTTTGGAAAATTGTCAACCATAATTATGTGCCAGCAGACATTATTTATAGACATTATTTATAATGAATACATTTAGCTTGAATTGCCAATTTAATAACACTAAAACACTTTCTTTTTTATATCTTATCGATTTTTCTTAAATCTTACAAACTTTTACTTTAAAAATCACCTCATCAAATGAGAAAGGGACTGTTTCATAGAATGACCCAAAAGCTCCTTTGACTAAACAGGCTTTCCCATCCAGATGCAATACTTGTGATAAAACACAGCGGCCGACAGAGAAGATAAACAGCGGAACATATTCATCAACCCTTCCTTCTGCGTCCGTGACCTAACTTTCAAAAATTTCCCTAGTGTTAAAAATAGACATGACATACAAGCAGTCCGTATATCAACATCAGTGAAATGACAACGAAGACCTCTACTCGCAGACCACCACTGCAGGGATTTGAAAGTGCATCTTTATCACTGTCTCAGCTTGTTGTGCCTGGCGGCTGCGAGCAGGTTAGTTGTCACCCTGATGAGCTTTCTGAGTAATGTGCTGATCGAAAGAAATGGGACCGCACTGTCAGCCACTGCATCCAGTATCCCGCATCCAATGGCTTTTCCAATGTAACAGATGGGGGACTGGGAAATGTGACTGTTCTTTGGATGGAAGTGAGGAGATATTGCCCACACAGGCTGAGCCAGTGTTATTTTCCTGCTGGCCTTCTCCGCTGATATGAGACCTTGCTTCTACCTAGACCCCTTGCATTATGAGATATGAATTTTTAATTAATTTTAGACCCATTTTGAACTCAGAAATAGAGTTCAATATTTCAAAAGTTTCAAAACCTTCCTTTTTTGTATTTTGTTTTATTTTTATGATATATTTTAGATTCAGTTTATTCTTTCATCATGAAGGGTGCTAAAAGAGGGTGCTGTCCCATATCATATTATTCTTTTTATTTTAGTGTAGAATGTCTGTTCACGTTAAAGTAGTTATATTTTGAATCCCAGATTTTCATTGGACTCATATTGAAACCCACTGGTTATGTGGACAACATAGAAGTTAAAGGCGCACTATGCAAGATTTGTACCTAATATGCTTCAAAGGGGTATCAGGTTGTGAGTGCAGAGACGCTCTGGTATGAGCGTGAATGGTATTTACACAGTGAGGTTAACCCTCTGAGGACCAAGGTGTTTTTGGGGTCCTTGAGATGTTCTGACATGTCCTGAGTCCTGACATTTGTACTTTTTTTCAATTGCTTATAAACATATTAATGGCACAGGTAAAATTACACTATATTTAGCAGAAACAGGGCTACCATAATATATGGGCAACATGTATGTACATGTGTACAGAGAATATTGTTTATGCGTGGATATATGTATATATATATATATATATATAGTATATAAGAAGTTCAGATGCAAAAGCCTCTAAGTCCCATTTGAAATTTTCTTCTAGAATGATTTAGAATTTTTTTCTAGAATTTTTTATCAAGTACTCCACACCAACTCTAGGGGTCTCTGTTTGACAAAAACGGAATTCCTGCATAGTGCGCCTTTAAATGGATAGTTCACAAATCCCCCCATGTTTTTTTAACCCATAAATGTATGAATGTTTTGCCAATCATTGTTGAATCTTTGGGTCTTTAGCAACCCGGATCTATGCTTAACACAAATGGATCACAAACTTTGCAATAATATTAAACTCTCCTGATATTACAGTAACAATTATAGAGAATAAAATAAAGCATGGTTCAGTTTAAGCAGTTGTTTTATACCATCATCACTGTCTGGCACAGTGATGGTGTCATTATAATACTATATTTCTTTGCCATAATCCATTTTTTGGACAGGAACAGATGTTGAAATGGCGCAGAATCAATGCTTTCTCCCATCCTCAGAAGATACTGCAATGCAGGGACAATCTCTGCCCCCCCTGCTAAATAATGTGAAAACTTTCCCAACTCTTAAATTTGTTGTTCTGCTGATCGAGTCAAGCCCAGAGATCAATGCAGATTTAAAATACTGTATTTAAAAGCATTATTGGGCTCCTATAATACCGTTGCTGTGGCTGACAGAAAATCCATGCATTAATTAATATCTGAGGCGCATAGGTTTCTGCATGCGGCTCCAGGCTCCAGCAACCCCCCTCAGGACCATCCCTATCAAACACACAATCACAGCCATCGATCAGGCAGTTAAATTGTAATTATTCTGTAAACAGGCTCCTTCATTTTGGGAGTATGCTGCTCTTGTGTGGTTGCAGGTGCTTCTGGCCTGTTTACTGCAATAAACAACAGCTAAATGGGATGGTTTTGATATATTAAAATTTCATGTTCAATAGCTGTATCTTGCAGGAGAGTGGTTTTAGATGGATATATCCTTTCTTGTGTTTTATTTATCCCAAGGGCCCTTAAACGATCAAACTGCTTTTCATTTGTGCAGTTCTCAAAAGTTTGCAGGGTTTATGATGTGCAAGTGATGATAGAAAAACAAACATAGATGCATATCAAAGTCAAATGTTTTTATGCTCCCAGAAATATCAGTCTTGGAATAAGAGTACAAGATTTTAGTTTGAAGCACAAGAGCAAATACTGATTCTAAATAGCAGCTAACATGAAACATGGACTGGGAACATGACTTGGGAACTGGCAAAAGATGTTATTTAATATGATGGCCTTGTTCATTTGTTTGTCGATTAGAATGTGTCAGGAACAGGGCCGTTTTATCAAGAAGACATCTGTGTTGTAGTATTAGTAGTCTTGTGCCATTCTCACCACAATCCAGCTCAGAAGATTCATATGCGCAGTGTGGCTTAAACTGCAATCTGTTTTATTACGTTATAATTACATGCTGAGTCACAGCACTCGGAGATGAAATATTTAGTGGCATTCCCTGACAATTTGTTATTTTAATGTTACTTGTATCACACCGTGGACTCACTCTCTCTTGTTTCATTCAAATGCATCAGCTTGATTGTCATATAAATGACCACAGAAGCATTATTGTAGTCTTCATTTGTTTGTTAATTTCAATTCAAACAATATTTGTTTTTGTTTAATTTGTGATTTTTTTACTAAACATTTAGTAGTAGCTATTGTATTTATACTTTTATTTAGATGGCTTTCAGCTTCAAACTTGTCGTGTCACTGTCGGCCACAGGGTATGCATTTTTATTACATTTTGACTGGTATTGTGTTTAATGGATAAATGACAATGGATATAAAAATGGACAAATAACAGTCTTTCCAAACAAGATGTAAATTGCCCCTGTCAGAAAAAAAGGAATATAATACCTCGCACAATTTTTGAAAAGACCACCATACCTCTTCACAGACGAATTATCTAAATGTCTCTGTGTGTTTCACCAGATGAATTTAAAATAGGCAGCTCACAGGCAAAATTATAGCAACATGTGGATATGTGAACTGTGAATAACCTAAAAAGGTGTCATTTAATATCCATAACCATGGTGCTTGCTGCAATCAGAGTAAGTTATGAGGAAATCTTTAAAACAAACCGGAGGCTATAGCTGCTGATGAAATATCTGCAAAATCAAGAAACTAAGAGGGAGAGGGAGAGGGAGAGCAATGCTTTCATTTAGACTGATTCGAGGTGGGTGTGTATGTTCATCGAATACATCAAGCAGCACAGATGGATTGGCTGAGACTTGATTACACCCATTTACTTTCCAACAACCTAACACTTCCTTTTTAAGAAGGAACATTTACATCAATCAGAGGGAGTGTCTTTGTAAACTCTTACGAAATCTAAAGCTATTGTGCAAGGGGTCATCAAGATCTCGTCAGCCACAATTCAACTATACGTTTGTTGCTTTTTTTATCGTCTCTGTCTGTCCTTGTCATTTCCTGAATGCATCTTCAGAGATTTACGGTAATCCCGAGGATAAGCGTATAGAAATAATGTCTTTGGTCATAACCAGGGCCAGTTCAGTCCACATAATGATTTGACTTTTTTTTTTTTTTTTTGGAATGTGACACTTCACTCATTTAGTGATAAACAAAGTGGTTTCAATGTAATCGAGAGGTAAAATCACACACACTTTTGATTTCAATTCATAAGCAGCAATAACAGGAACTTTTGTTTAAAACTGAATGAGTCAGCGTGCACAAAAGGCACACATGATTGTTATTTCATGTAGAACCTGTGCCAGCATTTTGTCTTTTCAAAGGATTTTGTTGTTAATTAGGCCGCATTTCCATCAAATCCAGGGCTTTAAACTGCGCCTGTCAATGATTGGATGACATCATTGGCTAGCTGCTAACAGCTCAATGGACCTAGTGACAGACATTGGCTGAGGAAAATCATCATCAATCATTTCTCTACACTCTAAAAAATGTTGGGTATTTTCAACCCAAATTTGGGTCAAATATAGACAAACCCAAATGTTGGGTTAAAAATGTCATTAAAAAAAATAAATAAATCCAACGCATTCTCATCCTATATAGGGTGTCATCTAACTGACACTTTTGACCATGCGTCTAAATCCAACGCACATGGTAACCTTTAGGGTCAGTTAGATGACGCGGGTAGGTTTAGGTCTGGGGTAGGGTTAGGGTTAGACCACTAGGAGGCGCGTCTCATATTGACGCTAAAGGGTGCCATGTGCGTCGGATGTTGACGCATGGTCAAAAGTTAGATGACGTCTTGGGATGAGAACTGGCTGAAAAATCACAGTTGAAAGTGAAAGTTGAAGTTGGGTTAAAATTTTAAATTATGTTTTTTAACCCAACATTTGGGTTCATCCATATTTGACCCAAATTTGGGTTAAAACAACCCAGCATTAGAGTGTATGCACACTAGCCGCCATTGGTCTTTTTTTTTTCCTTCATCAAAATCTTTATATTCAACCTCTTTTCCACATCAACAGCCAGACATGGGATAAAATAAAAAGTGAATCATTTAGAGCGAGGGAGAGAGAAAATTGTCCAAAAGCATTTCAGTAATATCCCATTAAACTCAATCACACCTTTCTGGGTGAAATAGCTCACTTTTGACAAATAATGGTGGAACAAGATATTCTTTTTTTCAGGTTTATCCAGGCTTTCTATCACAAAATCAAATGTATTTGGACTCTAAATTGAGCAATTCAATCCATATTCTATCGCTGTTCAAAAAGAATTAACATTATCCTCACATGGGCTGGAATTAAGTGTGACATTACAATGTGCTTAAAATTCAAATCGAGGTAAACGCTTCCTTCCAACATCAGCTGAAAAAAGAAAACCCTCTCAAACCTAAAAGTGATTACAAGTGATGAGGTATAAGTGAATAAATTGATCCTAATGTTTCTACAACCAATTTACTGTGAGTTCTGTTGTTACTGCCATCTCTTCTATGACCTGAATCAATAAAGTCGCTTTGACCCAGACACAAGTTTTGTGTTTTATGCACTAAAGTAAAAAGAAACATTGTAGCTAATTATTGTTTCTCAGCAACTGGTTGGAAATATTAGACTCTCCTTTTGTGCATAAGTCTCAAAAAGTGTTTCTGGGTTAAACTGATACAAAAGGATATAGCAGACACACACACATAAAATTAGTTTATTTTACTTTTAGAACATTTTTAAAACAATAATTTCAATATAACGCTATTGTCCTTGGTGTGAATGCTGGGTTCAATTGTAGTTTTTTCCTTCCAGACTCAAACAGCTGATCGGACATGTCATTTAGTTAAAAGAGGACGTTTACAAGAGGAAGAGTGTAATGTTTCAATGAACCAATTGCTAGCATCAGGCTGTTATTTGTTGAGGCAGTGATATATTTGTCATGCACAGAATCTGGCAGATAGGAAAGTGCTATCTGACACCACAAGCATTTTTATCTACTTTGAGACATGGTTTATTCTGCAAAGGCTATTAGTTCAGTTGGAGTTTGTGGGGTTAGTGTTGTCGCCGATAAATCATTTCGGTGGAGGCGATGGAGAATGGCTGCACTTTAATCTGGCACTCCCCTGAGTTTTCATTAATGCCCTCCCCAGAGGTCCAAGGGACAACATGACCCGATTGTCCGAGACAGTGTGGAACTGGCAAATTGGCTGATATTTTGCCAAAAAAGGTGATGACAAACAGCCTGGCCCCTCTCCTGATAGCCAGCAGAGAGCTTTAACTCACAATGACAAGTGGACAAACAAAGTGGAATGGCTGACACCCAAATCTTTTAGCTTGCACTTTCATTCAGACCATCACTGCGTTTTCCACGGCGTGACAAATAATGAGCATAGAGAAGAATAAAGTTGACATGTTTTTTTTGGATCTGTCATATAGTTGGCTATACATAATGGAATGTATCCACTGCTTGCAAACAATTTGACCCTGTTTACAGCTTAAATTAGGATCCATCTTTCTTTTTGTGGTGACAAAAATAAAAAGAAAGAAAATTGCCACTCCCTTTCTCCTCAATTGCAATACTTTTAATAATATTCTTTGATGAATACATTTAACCTCAAATTATCAAGAAGAATTCTCAGTTATTTCATCCCATATGGAAAATAATTAAAACTTTATTAACATACACTCTTAGGAAAAAGGGTTCATTGGGGTTCATACACTCTTAGGAAAAGGGTTCATTCTATATGAAGCATATTCTTTACTCAAAGAACCTTTTATGCTAAAAAAGGTTCTATAATGACAAGAAAGAACCCTTTTGGCACAAATGTTCTTTATTGGCTATTATTCATTCATATATTACATTATTCTGTAACATTTTGTAGTTGTAATTAAATTATTGTTTATTAAACTGGTGTAGTAACTTAATATCACATTTTAATCATGCTGATTTTTGGAGGAGAAAAACTGAAATGGCACTCTTCGTGTGATATTACCTACATAAAATTATATAAACAAACATATATACGTTTTCTAACCGCCATAATCTTGAATTTTGTGATCATTCACATGCATTCATAAATATATTTCAGGGTCTTGATGTTTGTCAATAGGACAAAACAAATGATAATAATGAACCCAAAAGGTTCCATATAGAACCTTTTTCCTGGTTACAAAGAACCCTAAAGGGTTCTTATTATTGAACCCTTAAAAAGGACTCTGTAAAGAACCTTTTAGGGGTTCCAAATACATAGCGCTGATAGAACCTTTTAAGGTTCTATATGTAGCAAATGCAACATATAATAATATACATAAAATGTATTAAGGGGGCCGAAGGCCAATTTAGCTCAAAGGGAAATGATTCATTGATTTGCAATGAATCTATGGAACCGAATCACTGAACCGAGCAAATGACTCGCTTAGAATTCATTTGAACGGGCCGTAATTATAACCAAATCTATAGTGAAACACTATGTCTTCTTAGCAAGGTAACTTTAAATCGAACAGTACAAGACATTAAATGTGCAAACACGACACAAGAAGATTTATCTTTTCAAATATATGGACAAGACTTTATTAGCTATTCTAAGCACAAACTAAGGTCTAAACATAATCACGCACACGCACACACACATTCATACAGTCGCGAAAGGGAAAGAGTGAGTTGGAAAGAGTGAGAGAAAGTTTCAACTTTCTATATGCACGTAAGACATAACCTGAAAGGACCACCAAGCATTAATTTGAACCTTCGTTTCTTAGAGAGGTTATTCAATTAACATTAAAGCACCAGTTCAGTTAGAGCCTGGAGTACTTGCGCTTGTAGTGGCTGAGGGAATTCCCTTTGTCTGCGTCGCGTCGAAGGGGGGGTTTCCCGGCCGGGTCCGTTGCGTGGTTTGTTGTCTTTGAAGTGCAGGGATGGAAGTTTCGCCGCTGGTCACGTGTGATTAGCAAGCGAATGAGAGTCTTTTCCAGTTCGAAGCGCGTTGCAAAGTTAACTTTGAAACGAAACTTTTACGAAAAAGGAAATAAAGGAAAGAAATGAAAGTAAGACGAGTCGGATGGCTTGACTGAGCTGAATTGTAACCCTGATCTTGATGGGTTATTCGTCTGCTGGTCGAATTTGGTCTAGTCGATGTAGAAGCATGTGGACATGTTCTTTGTTTCAGAGATAAGCACGAACAGAACACTCTCTTGCTGGTTTTAGAGAGAGGCACGGACTTAACAGTTACAAAACAGAACAAAAATCATCTAGCAAAATCTATACATCACAAAAATCTTCTCCTTCTTCTGCAATCTGGACATGAGGTCCTTTGTTCGGATCTTTAACTTAAACTCTAGTCCAACCTCCAAGAAACTTTAGGCCAATGGGTAATGGCATGATCTCAGGAGGTGGACTTACTTCTTTACTTATCATAATTTATGCATGGTCTGTGAGCTGGTCTCCAGCACTTAGCAGAGACAAAAGACCATCGTTTTAACCTTATGATAATTATAATCATAAAACAAAACCTTTTACGCAGATTTCAATCAAGCCATCTTTTGAATCACGAGAATACGGTTCGTTTAAGAGCAAACGAGGCATTCACACTTCTAATGGTTGTATAACAATTACAAGAGTTAATAGTTAACAACAATTACATGGTTATTATGTGATCTAAGCATAATAACACATGAAGTGTAGGAACAACAACAATTATGATTGGTTATAGGTCCAAGAATTGTTCTGTGGTGAGTTTATATGATTTTATGTGTGAGATCTCCGATCTCAACAGTGAGGTTACTGAGAGTTCAACTCGTAAGGGGGACGAGGAGATGTGTTCTGTGGAACATCTCTGTCAGGAGATCAAAGGGGCTTGGTTGTGATGCCTCTCGTTCCACCATTTTGGAGCTGACCTGTCTCAGTAAAAACATTAACAGATTGACACGTTTCTTCCTGTGGCATTCTGTTGCTATCTGCAGGACCATAAAAGTCTTCGGAGGGGGGTTTATTGTCCCCCAAAACAAACTCTTGGCGCCGTTCTGTGACTCTGGAATGTGGGCTCCAGAACTTGGAGTGTTGAAGCCATGTGAATTAATCCCATGAGAGATTAGTTTGATTAAGTTGTGTTTGATTCGCCTTGATTCTCTACATATATACACTCTCAGAAAAAAAAGGTACTAAAGCTGTCCCTGGGACTGTGCCTTTTCAAAAGGTAAACTTTTGTCCATTTTAGGTACTAAAATGTACATTTTAGGTGCTAATACATTTAAGTTCTAATATGTACTTTTAGGTTCTAATATGTACATTTTAGGTTCTAATATGGACATTTAGGTGCTAATATGGATATTTAGGTGCTAATATGGACATTTATTTGCTAATATGTACATTTTAGGTGCTAATATGGACATTTAGGTGCTAATATGTATATTTAAGTTCCAATATGTACATTTAGGTTCTAATATGTACATTTTAGGTGCTAATATGGACATTTAGGTGCTAATATGGACATTTATTTGCTAATATGTACATTTTAGGTGCTAATATGGACATTTAGGTGCTAATATGGATATTTAGGTGCTAATGTGTACATTTTAGGTGCTAATATGTACCATTAAGGTACTAATATGCACCCTTTAGGTAAAAAAGTGTACCTTTTGAAAAGGTACAGCCCCAGTGACATCTTTTGGACCTTTTTTTCTGAGAGTCTTCTAAGAGTAGAAAATGGGCAAAATATATAAGAAAATGTAAGTAATTAAAAATGTATGTTTTCAATAGAAATATATTTTCATGGTCCAAAACAAATATTTTTTTTTCATTTTTCCAATATCCAGATATATATATTGTATCTATAGGGTTGTGTGTGTGTGTGTGTGTGTGTGTGTGGATGTGGATGAAACTTTTGACAGGTGGTATCAAGCAGAACGGCAGATGTAAACGTGGACTCTTGACTTTTAAAAGTTGAACAGCATGCTTTGAAACCGTAGTTATAATATTACTCTACAGTTTGAGTATTTGCCAACATGTCTGTCAATGCTAATTTATGATGATACCACTGAAAGAAAAACATCTAGGAAGCATTTAATTTTTTATGAGGCAGGGAACGTCCTGGCAGATGTTCTTCTTGCACCACAGAGAGGGCAGAGCCGTTTCAAGCTTTCTTGTTCGGAAACAAAAGGACATCTGGGGGGAAATAACATTAGTGGTATAAGCCATCATTGAGAAAACATCACATCAGCTCTTCTCAGATGATATAAATCAGCAAAACGTCTTCTCACTCGCATCATTACAACGAAGCAAATTCACAGCATGGGCCGTGTTGTTGTTGTAAAACGCCTAATAATCAGATCAGTGTGGGCATATAACACTTACTTTATCACACCATTACAGATACAGCAGGATGTCAAGATGATCAGGGACAACAGCATCTTGTCCTCAGGCTTGCATTTTCTTGCTTCTCATTTTTGCATGCAAACAAGGATGGCACCAGCGAGACATGGCAACGCATGAATACGTTCACACGTGCAGAAGTCCACTCATTTCCACAAAGACATCACTATTCCTGAGAGAGCTTCAGTCAGACTCATAAATCTAAATGTCTTGTATTCGTCAGTGATGAGGGTAGTTATTCTTGCTCCTCCAGAGATGATGGCAGACGCGGTGTCCTCGCTCTCCAGACATTTATGACGATATGTATGCACATGCCGCTTCCAGTTAAGAGCACATTACGTGAGTAATAGTTTGATAAATTGCTCTTGTCATGTCACGCTTGCGCTGCACCATGAGCCACTGGCACACTCTGTGGTAGTTTCTGGAGCCACATCAAGCTCCTACTGTTCTTGGACACCTGGGGATTATGGGAAATGAACTGATTCATAATGTGTGCACTGCTTGAGATAAATTCCTGCTACAAAAGAAGCTAATGCGATTAAATTTTGCATGTTACATAACTATGTTTACAAATTAATATCCAATTAATCATTTGAATTTATGCAAAAGAAAGATTTATGTGGAACTGTTTTATGAAATGCATTGCACTTTCTAGATATTCTTTAAACACTACTAAAAATAAAGGATCTTTAATTGGCATTGATGATTCCATGAAAAACCTTTATTATCTATGGAACATTTCCATTGCATAAAAGGTTCAGACTACAGGCAAATCAGATTTTTTTCAGGAAGACTGTCTGCCCTATTAATTGCAAATGAGCAAATAAGATGTGTGTCCAGACATAACTAACAAATCTGCATGGGTTGTATTGGGAACGACACAGACGTACCATATATGTGACGAGGCTTTCAAAACAGATGCAGGAAAAATGGAGGTGCATGATCTCGCTCTCCAAATATGTGCCTCGTCGAGTCCTGGTGCAGAACTCCTCTGTCGCACACTTGTTATGAATACTTTCCACATTTCCATCACCGGTTTTGACATTATTGTTGTGTGTTACCTCAAAGGGGTTCAGCCAGAGCGTCCAGACTGACACACATCTGATTGGAATCGCAATTCAAACCACTTAAAAAAAATAAAATAAAAATAAAATACAGATTTCATGGTTTTTTTTTTTTGCTGCCTAGATTTTCAAAAACCCATCTGTGTTAAATCTGGAATATGCAAAAAAAAAAAAAAAAAAAATGGATATTTGCTTGCAGTCTGAAAATAGCCTTAAAGATAAACATACTTTTGTGCATTTATAGTTCCACGAAGAACCCTTTTATTGCACAAAAGTTTGCTCTCTGTTCAACTGAAAGGTTTTTGAGGAACCAAAAATGCTTTTTAGAACATTAAATTATTTTTAAAAGTAGTCAAAAAACCTTCTTTAGATTAAAATGGTTTTCAAACGAAGACAAAAATGGTTCTTTTAAAGGTATCTTTAGGTAACCGAGCCCTCACTGCTGACAGGTGAATATGTGAAAGGCTGAAAAAACTGGTCGAAGAGAAAATATCTGACAAAGGATCTTGTTGGAAATTAACATTTGACTCCCTCCCCCTCTTCCTTTGGCACCTTATCTACATTCTCTCTCTTTCTGTTTCTCTCTCTCTCTCTGGAAACCCATCTTTACATTTGAAATGAGGCCTCTCAATGTAAGGAAAACGCAGTGAGAGCTCAAGGCCTTTTCTGTATCTCAGATGAGCCCTTGAATGCTGAATGATGTATTTCATGTCGGGTAAAGCATTTTCCTCTTTGTTCTAGAACATTTGATGGTTTGCATTGATTATCTTTCAATTGATAACAAAATTGTAATAATACATTTACCTGACATAATACATTGTTATATTTGATTATTCTAACAGACTTTGATTTTATTTTCATTCAAATAAAGGGAATAGTTAAACATTCACGTAGATTTATTGATGCACAGATATCATTGAAAAACCTTTTCATTTATGGAGTCAGCGACCTTCACCATGCTTTCATGCTTTCTGCTGGTGCTAACATCAAGGCAAATAGTGCTTGTGAATAGCAAGCTAGCCTATTTTACATGTGAGTGTGTTGCACTGGAGTTATAGACCACATAGCACATGGTTGTACGGTATTGCATGTGGCTATTCAATAAAAAACAAATGTTTACGTCAAAATATATACATGCAAAAGAGTTTAGCTTTTATTCTTTTCAATTTTTTTTTTCCAAATTCACCCCCAGTGTTTTCAAACATTTGCTTTGACCGTTTCTTGCGGCAGTGCTATGTTAGTGTGTTAGATAGCTTCTCTATACCTTTCACCATAATCTTGTGTTGAAACATCCGTTCATTTTATAGGGAAAATGATCAAAGGAAGGCAGGAAATAACAGAAGGCAGGAGATTTGTTTGATGATTACATCTGCGCTGCCTTCCTGTACTGCACAGCATCTCTCATGGCACATCTCCACTCACAGCAAATAACTAAAGCTGGCGAGGAAACACAACAGAATGCTTTTGCTGTGAACGTGCACTTATGGATGGCAATGGCATATTCAACTATTACAGTAGCCTTTCTCACAGAAATTATCACAATTTCCATCATTTGGATTAGACAAGAAAAACCCCCGAATCAAATTAGTCAGTCATACAAAAAATGAAACAGCTAAGATTTCTGCATTAAAAAAAATATATTTTATTTTATTTACTGTAAATAATAGCTTATAATCAGCTAAATCTTTTCATTGTGAACATTTTAATGAACAAGCAATTTTCAATTAGTTAAAAATAATGAATGAGATTGAAAGAAATTGGATATATTGATGATAAATATTCTCGCTATTGTGTATTTAAAACACATTTATTGGTACTATGCAGAAATTTTGTTGCTTTGTTGCTTGTTTCATTAATGACAAATCACTGTAAGTTTATTAATTTATGTTAAAATGTGTAATCCTATTATAATTTAAATGTGATTCAAATACATCAATTTTAAATGCAGGCCTTCTAATCATGAATAATACAATTGCTCATTTAAAAAAGAGCTTAAGCAATGGTATCAATATATAATCATTATAATTAATGAAGCCTCTTGTTACTTGTTGTATAATCAGCTGTAATAAATTACTGGTTCATCTTCCATTCCAGATTATGAAAACATTGTTTTGTGCATTAGGTGCATTTTCATTTTGTATTTCTACCCACATGCAGCAAGTCTGAATGGAAATTTGAGGATATACTGTAAATCAGATTTTATTTATTTTTGGGGCTCAGTGGTTCATGTAGGTTGTCTACAAACCGAAAGGTTGGTGGTTCAATCCCCGGTTCCACCTGACCAAGTGTCGAGGTGTCCATGAGCAAGACACTCAACCCCAGCTGCTCCCGACGAGCTGGATGGCGCCTTGTATGGCTGACACCGCCATCGGTGTGAATGGGTGAATGTGAGGCAATATGTAAAGCGCTTTGGTGGCCATTAGGGCCATTACCATTTTTAATATTTGTAACAGGCTTGAGTCCAGCTTGAGTTTACTGATCACTGTTTAGATGGAGCTATATGTGCAAACATGAAAGGGTTAATTATAACAGCAGGCCACACTCGCTCGTTCTAAAAACAGCAGCAAAGATCAGTGTAATGCAACGCATTCTCACCCCAAGGCGTCACCTTTGACCATGCTTCAATATTTGACGTTTTAGGCGCCCTTTAGGCGATCCTACGGCATCATCTAACTGACGCTAAAGGAAAGCGTCAGTTAGAGGACGCGGTTAGGTTTAGGTGTGGGGTGGGGGTAGGGTACACGCGATCCTAGGGCGTCATCTAACTGACGCTAAAGGGCGCCTAAAGCGTCAGATATTGAAGCATGTCCAAATGCTTCCCAAGGCGTCAGTTAAGTGACGCCTTGGGGGTGAGAATGGGCTGTGTAATAACTCTTAGATCTCTGCACTGTATTTTCAGGAACGTGGCAAGATGTGAAGCGATTTTAGAGATGTTCACAGGAATACAGAAGCACTAGAAGACTAGAAATGCACATTCTTCAGTACAAATGAGCCGCTGTTGTTGTATAGTTGATACATACTTTATTCTAATGTTTTTTGATGATATTCTTTACAATATTGTCAGTTGTCACACAGTAACTGGACTCAATGCGATCAGAGCAACACTTAGACACCTCTCACACTATTGTAGTGTGCACGAGTGTGAGTTTTGCCTACTCAGACATCAAGGGACTTTCTCTCCCGGCTGCTCAAGGACACAGAAAAGTGCTTTTTTTCCAGACGTGCTGTCACTTCAGTCAGGCTTCAGCTCTCATCTTTCCGGTTAAAAGCAGCTGTTGGTAAAGATGTGAGGGGTCTGGGGACTGCTCCTCTGTCGCCATATCCACCACGATCCTCCCACAATCACAGCGTTATCTTTACTGTCACAATCTTCCTGTGCAGATCCATCTGGGGAATTTAAATATTTTTTGAAAGATGTGAAAATCCACTAGGAAAAAAAGAAAAAAAAATATTTTATTTACATCTATATGATTTATATTGACGACTGTTCAAAAGTTTTCGAAATAAGTTTTCACCAAGGCTACATTTATTTGATCAAGAAAAACGGTAATACAAACTGTTAAAATATTGTTGTAATTTAGGAATAAACATTTTAGTTCATTTTAACATGTAATAAATTCCTGTGATGACTTGAGCTTCCAAAGTTACCGGACGTCATTCATTTTTAATGGAAGCTGGCTTCTCTCAGCTGCAGCAGTAGCAGCAAAGTGCAAGCAACCAATCGGAATATTGACTGAATATTTGAAGTCAAGTTGGCGACGGTGTGCAAGTACCAGCCTGGGGTGCGTTTCATCGTTAGCCATCTATGGTCGCAAGTTCCGTCGTTATCAGCATAGTTCAACGAGTCGGTGTTTCCCGAAACCATCGTTCCAACGAACATTCGCAAACAGCATCGCAAAATTGTGTGGTTTGAACGACAGCTCTCGACCTATGGTTAGAGGCATCGTTTCTATATTGCAACACATTTGGAGGTAATAAATCCTTATCTTGAGCATAATGAGCAAGCTGACATTCAGTACAACTGGTGTCTTTTATTTAGAATACTTACAAATGGAATTTACGTTGTTTAGTTTGTCAAAAGATTTGAAGTAACGTGTTTGAAAAGTGCGCATGTGCGAACGCGCTCCACTATGTAAGAACGAGCCAAATATTGAGTCTGGTAATAAAGCAAAACAACTGAGAACAATTAGAAATAGTCCTCAGATGACATGTCTGTAATTTATATAAAACAAATCTAGCGTTAATTGGATCTCAAACAGTTTCATTAAAGGTAGTTATTACTCCACCACGTGCGAAACCAACATGGTTGAACGATACTTTGCGACAGTGGGTTTCGGGAAACAGCCGTGACTAGCTAGTTGATTTTTCCAACGATGCATCGTACTATGGTAGTGAATCAGCGAACTACGTCGTTGTACGGGAAACGCACCCCAGGGGCCTCATTTATAAACGTTGAGTACGCACAAAAGAAGGCGTACGCCGCTCTCTACGCAATAGTTGGTATTTATAAAAAGCAAACTTGACGCTAAAACGTGCGGTCCTTCATGCAAGCTCTGACCCAGGCGTACGCACAAAAACGGGTGAAATGAGAAATGGCGACAATGTAGATATGGCGACAATGTATCAGATAGATAAATAATTAGGTAGATATATAGATAGATCGATAAATAGATAGATGTATTATTTGTCCACTGGGGAAAGTTGTTTTCATCGTAAAAATATCTTCATCAGCTACAGAATCATGGTATTCATGCATATGCCTTTAGTTTGTTTTATTTTCGATAAAATAATGTATAATATGTCTCAACCATTCAGAAAGCTGCAAGAAATTACATTTGCGCTGAACTATTTCCCATTTAGATTTTAACTGACATCCGTAGCTTGTCAGATGCAGAATTAAATGGATGTAAATAAAATGCCCCATCACAATGCGTATATTGACGCACAATGGCTGATCTTGCGCTCTTAGAAGATGTGGCGATTAAATGGAAGGATTCGGAGCATCATCTTCACAACAAAAGGTGTGGAAAAAATATATTATTTATTCAAGAGTTCCCTCATTGTGCAGTTTATTTCAGTTAGGACAGTCTTGATTTCGCCCAATTCCTTGGCCACCTCTCTAATTGAATTAATGACTAGACGCTTTTTTGCCTCGACTTTGATATCCGACCATTTCTTTTTTATTTCGGCCACAGTCCGAGGTTGTGAGGCTACAGCATTTACGGCGTCTGCAACCTTTTGCCACTCAAGTGCCGATTTCGCAATTGATGAATGTTAACTTGTGGGCGTTTCACTGACTATTTATGGGCAACTATGGGCGTGACATGAAGCCGCAAAAGCTGCGCTACATTTAGAATTGATTGTGATTTATTAAGGGGAAAATGCGTAGGATGTGCGTGCGCACGGTTTTATAAATCCGAACATTTCTGTGCGTACACACGTCCTATGTTTCATCCGTAAGCCACTTCTGACGCAAATCCTACGCAAAGTTTTATAAATGAGGCCCCTGGTCTCATTGTTAATACGTTGGTATTTTACGTTTTTGCAAAGAAACGTTCTAAAACGTACGTTTTAGAAAACTTACTTTTTAGTACGTTTGGATAGATGCTGAAACGTATAATATAGACGTATCTGCAACATTTAAACGTTTTTACAGCTACAAAACGTTAACTAATTACGTATATTCTATATCATAAAGATAGCTGTATAATTTCCCTTTTTACCATTTTATAGATAAATGTAAGATCCCGTAACCCTAATCCCAAACCTAAACATACCGATTTTATACATAATATAAAAAAGGATAAAATGTAATTGACAGATGTGTTGGGAAATGGAAGTTTTATTAACAATATAGCATTAAAATATATTTTGAACCACCAATCCTACTCCTACCCCCAAACCTACCCATAACAATTCAACGTAACAAACTACAATTATGAAGAAAAACATAACTAACAGACAAGTATAATCACAATAATTTATTTATTGCGAAAATGTCAAAACCGATACCAAAAGCCGTTCACATGAAGATGCGTTGCAGTCGCAGTCCTTTCTGGCAGTATTGTAATAGTTTTGTATGAAGTAAAGAGCAGAAATTAAATTACTAATCACTGAAAATGATAATCCGGCTTTGGTTCGCGCTTCTCCATTTCAAATGAACAAAACCACCAACCGTCACCGAGTCCTTCATGTCGCAATCTGTGACGAAGCAGGGAAGAGCCAATGAACGTTTGATATCACTGCCGTAAAATACGACGTAACGCTTCTCAAGGGCGCAATTTTTGAATTTGAATTCATCACCAGCGCGGGATTTGACATGTACGGTCGCTGCTGAGAATGGAGAAGAAGATCACGACTGCATAAAAGGTTGAATTAGGAGTTGTTTCTTGCAAACAACTATGGATTCTAAAGATTTCATCAAACTAATAAAATTGATGTCTTTTGTGAATTTTTGTTGTGATTTATAGGAGAAAACACTTTATGTGACTCAAGTTAAATAAACTATATTACAAAATGGTTAAACGAGTAACGTTAAAGAATGTATTTTTAAGGTTGTATAGTGTATTGTTTAACACCATGCAGGCGAAACGAGCAAAATGTTAATATTTATGAGTATTATATCAATAAATGCGACTGAAAACTTAATTAATAAGACAGTGAAATGCAATAGAGTCAAAACATAATGCTACAATATTCATATGAATAAATTGTGATACGTACAAATGTGTACATCGGTGGATTTGTTCACACGTAAATAATTTACGTTTTTGTGCTGTCAATACGTAAATATTTTATGTTTTAGTACTGTAAATACGTCAGTATTATACGTTTCTCAGCATATTAAACGTAATTATACGTATGATAGAACGACACTTTACATACAAATACCAACCCGGTCTCATCCCAAGACGTCATATAACTGACGTTTTGGGACGTCTTTTGACCATACGTCAATATTCGCCTTTTTAGGGCCCCCTTAAACGTCGGTAGATGAGGTTATGGGATCCTAACTCTACCCCATACCTAAACCTAATCCTAAACCTAACCCGTCACCTAACTGACGGTAAAGGTAAAGCGTCAGTTGTATGACGGCCCGGGATCGCCATCTACCGACGTTTAAGGGGGCCCTAAAAAGGCGGATATTGACGTATGGTCAAAATACGTCCCAAAACGTCAGTTATATGACTTTTTGGGATGAGACTGTGTTACAGTGTTACAAATACATACATATTCTCATGAGATCACGTTGCAAGTACAGTAAGAGCATAAAGCGCACGACGCAAGTGCACTGAGGGCGTGTCCGAATCCACCTTTTTGCTACTTTTGAACACACCTCGTTTTCAGACCAGCACGTTCATGGGCGTACAACTGGGTGCAAATGCATTTGCTATTTAAATTACGAGGCGCCAGTATTATGTGCATGGCGCCAATTACCCATATTGCGCCAGGTGTTTGATAGGGCCCTCAGTGTAACATGATCTTTTATGATAATATGATAATTTGATGCTCAAAAAAACATCTATTTTTATTATCTGTACCTTGAGGCGGATGGGCTACAACAGCAGAAGACCCCACTGGGTACCACTCATCGGCACTAAAAATAGGAAAAAGAGGCTACAATTTGCAAGAGCTCACCAAAATTGGACAGTTGAAGACTGGAAAAATGTTGCCTAGTCTGATGAGTCTCGATTTCTGTTGAGACATTCAGATGGTGGTAGAGTCAGAATTTGTGGATATGGCACCATGTCACAAAGCTTGAATCATTTCAAATTGGTTTCTTGAACATGGCAATGAGTTCACTGCACTAAAATGGCCACCACAGTTACCAGATCTCAACCCAATAGAGCATCTTTGGGATGTGGTGGAATGGAAGCTTCGTGTCCATCAACTGCAAGATGCTATCCTATCAATATGGGCCAACATTTCTAAAGAATGCTTTCAGCACCTTAAATCAATGTCACGTAGAATTAAGGCAGTTCTGAAGGCGAAAGAGGGTCAAACACAGTATCAATATGGTGTTCCTAATAATCCTTTAAGTGACTGTATGTATGTATGTATGTATGTATACAGTATATTTATTAAATATATTTTATAATTTCCAGCACTACAAACAGGTTTGCCCCAATGTTTTGTTTTTTTTCGTTTTTTCATATTGGTGACAAGAATGACAAGACATCAGTGTCAGTGAAGAGGGAAATTTAGCTCTAGCAATACAAAGTTGTTTTGTTCCAAAGATGTTTAAAACGTAATATCCATCACTGCCATCTCCACCTCAGAAAGCTATTAAACACAATACATAATTTGAGATGTAATGGAAATTACATTTTGTAAATATTGGAGGTTTATTACAAAAATGACAGAATTCATTAATGTTCATTCTTGCTGACATTGCTGCAAGAGAGTTTAATATACCACATAATTTTCCCATGTGTCAGGCAATTTTTTGTTTTCCTGAATAATGGGAAAACAAAAGGCACACTTTGTGTGCCTTCGATTTTGTTCCCAACATCATAAGTTCAGTGTGAAATATTTCTTACAGCATGAGAAAACCTCGCTGTTTTCAACGCCTGAAATCCACGAGATTCTCACACTAAATTAATTTGCTGTCACTAAATTGTCATAATCAATTGACATTTGTTATAGTCCATTAGTTTTATACCCACCTGAATGTGGAGATAAACCTCTTCTGTCCTAGTCCTTCACTTATAATTGGAGTCTGCCTCTGTCTGCAAGCGTTCCTTTCTCTTGCCTCATAAAACTGAGAATGGTGATCCTTAAAATCCCCAAATTACTAAGAAATGCTTAGTAATTCTGATTATTTTCACAGTAATGTTTGTCTGGCAGTTAACAAAAATACAGAGTCAGATTCTTAAAAATGATGTCAATCTTTTGTGACAAAAATGAGAAACATGAAAACAGCAGCAAATGATTTCTTTAAAACCAAAGCTACTCGGGAACTGTGAAAGATTACATTCCTTGATCCAATTTACAGTCTGAGGAATGTTTTCTAGGGTGTTAAGCCCAGAGAAGCAGTTATTACTTTCTGTAATGTAGTCTACAATATCACCATTGAATTTTCTCTTTTCTTTCTTCTGTCTGCTGTGTTATCATCTTCAATATTGTATTGCTAGACACATCACATCCTAGAGCTATGGAGGCATGGAGCTTATACCACAAAATTACTTCATAATGAGTGTCATGCAGAGCCATAGCGCAACCAAAACAATGTTCTTCTCATGAATGCATGCAGTTTTGTTTTTTAACCTGTAGAGCGCCACAGGTTACATAGTGTACATTTAAAGGTGCATTATGCAACATTTTGTTTTTTTTAACCCATACATGCTTAAACAATTGCCTGATAGGCTGAATGAGCCCTTCTCTGATTACTGCGATCGCCTCTATAATCCTGTACAGTAAAATAAATGAGAGGGATTCGGGCTCGAATTTGAGACTGGGTGTGACGTCATGCGCGTTCACACTCACCTGGCTATGTCTGGCGGGTTTGTATATTCACCGCCATTCTCCGTATCAGCAAAGACAATTCGAGCAACAAAACTTTAGTCAACTTTCGACAAAAGTAGAAGGATACAAAGAGACCGGCGTGTAGTTCATTCCAAACCCCAACGCAAACTATAAAAATAAAACTTTTGTCTAGTGCCAGAACTCAGAATAAGATGAGAGTCAACATCGGGAAGGCTTTCAACAAATGGAGAGGTCTCCGTTTTGCTCTAGGGCTCAAATGGGATCCTATACAAAGTATTAACTTACTGTATATTGTTCATGAACATGTTTCCATAATAATAATATCATAAGTGGATACAGTAACACATAAAACAGTTCAACATTGAGATAGATGGAAACAAAAACCGAAGTTTTCTACTACCCCCGTTTTCCCCTCACAAAATTGAATGCATTCATAAACACAATCTAACAAGGATCTCTTCCTGTCACGATGACATAAAACTATCCTGATATTAGAGTAACAATTACAGAAGAATAACATAAAGCATGTTTTGTTACCTTTTAGAGGTTCAGTTTGAGCAGATGTTTTATACCATCATCGCTGTCCTCATCAGAGCTTATTTCCCAGTGCATTCAGCATCTGGCTCAGATTTACGATCTCAAATATATTCGCTGACAGCTTCTTTCCTAGATCCACCATCAAGTGACAGTGACACTTATTTGAATGTGTTCAGTTATTGCTCTGCTGTAAATCACTCAGCCATTTCAAGTTTTGCTGATGATACTTCCTATTCTTTTGTTTTCTGCCTGCTGTAACTATGAGTGAAACATCACTTCATCATTGTGTATCAGATATCACCACTTTGTGGAATAAAGTCATCAAAAATTAAATTATTGTTGCGCAGAGAAAATATATGTACACTGTTACGCATCTTGGGTCGTTAGTAACCTTATACCATTTTTACAAAAAAAATTAATGGGAAAACAGGCATTCTTGTATAAATTAATATTTTTTTTCTTGTTGTTTTGTTTATAATGAATTGATTGAATAATACTAAGAAGGTTCATGTCTAACTTTAAAAAATGAATAGGAGGGGGCTAGTTAATGATGTCCCAGTTTAAAACTAGATTAAAGACGCATCTCTTTAGTCAAGCATTCACGTAATGCTTACCTTTTATTCCTCTGTTGAATCAGATCGAATGCATTTAATTATAAAACTTGAAGAGTCTGTAGGTTATTTATATATTTTGCATAGTATTTACAGTCATTACGTTCCTGTGTATATTGGGTGAATGACGGGTGGTTGGGCAGATATTGTGTTTTGCGGTAGGTGGTATGCCATACGGAACCGTTTCCACTGAAACTGCATTAACGCACCAGTGGGCGTTAATGTGGGTTGGCGCTTATTGGTGCGTATGGTTGGGTTATGGAGAGATTGTGAGATTGTGGTTAGGTCTGAGCAGCAGGAGGGATGCAGAGGTCAGTAAGCTGGGCTGAGTTGAGTGGGCGACAGAGGGGGGTGACTCTGGGACGCCAGAATCACTGTCTTCAAGTTTTTAACATCTACTCTCATGTAATGGAAATCATTATCAACAGCAGCTTTGCTAATTATTTCCCATTTGCTTTTCTGCTGTTATCTCGGGATGTGAGTCCCAAGGAAAATAGCGTTCGTCAACTCCAGTTTGCATCCAGCCTCTCACGGAGACTTCAGATGCCCCGACAGCTGCGATGAGACAACTCAACGCCTGGGAAGAGACGACTCGACGCCGGCGATATATTATGCCCTAAATTATTACATGATTAACATGATGTACATTTCTGAAATGCACTTTCTGTAAAGCTGCTTTGAAACAATATGTATTGTGAAAAGTGCTATACAAATAATTTTGAATTGAATTGAATGTCCCGGGTCACTAAAGACCCGATGTATGAATTTAAGGGTTAATTGCTAATAGTAAAGCGCCCTTTTGGTCATATTGTGGTGCCACCCCAGAATGTGATTTCAACTTAGGGGGACCTGCAACAGGGATGGAAATTAGCACCCGCCACCAGCCAAATGCGGGTGATTTTGTGTTGTGGCGCGTAAACTCACTATACCGGCCACCGTGGTGGGTAAATAAAAATAGCATACTGTTTCACCCGGACGGCGGACACTTTTAGAGAAGGCACACCTTCAACACCCGCACGCTTCTTCCGTTCTTCCTCACTTTGCTTCTCCTCTCTTCCTACATGTCAGTATTTTTTCCTCTCAATCTTTACCTCTTTGGTTGGCTCTAAGTTGGTCCCAAGGCATGATGGATCCCCACATGGCTGATCAATAAAGTCCCAGGCATCAGACGGCTGAGGAGATAAGCCTCTGAGATGAGGTCACGGTGCCCTGGCCAACTTTATCTTGCTTGTCTCCGTCAGCAAACAGGCAGGTCAATGCTCACCACAGGGCAGCTTTTTTGTCGGTAACCGGCAAACGGCCGCAATATTGTGCAATTTTCAAACATCTCACTTTGAGTGCCTCTATTGATTTGTGTGTGTGTGTGTGTGTGTGCACACCTGTGACACAACAGATGCGAGACCACCAGAGGAAACGCTGCATCTGCTCTATCATGGAGGCCGTACACATGCACCATGCGTTCGATATTCCCAATGAGCCGTAAAATGTAAAACTGACTAATTAGAAACATTAGTGCTCACAAGGGAAGCGATAATTAGAGATATAGAGTTGAGTCTTTAAAGAAGACCGATTTCCACACCTTCCAAGTGCTACAGGCTACAAATGATTCACTCTATAGACTGGCAATTCTTCCCGTGTTGCACTGCAATTAAGTTTGCCACACTGCAGAGTGTGACAGTAGGCAAGCACAACCCCATGGAAACCCATTTCCACCACAGTTGAGTAAAAATGTGATTTCAGTCCTATTTCAATTAGAAGCTTTATAATTATTACAAGATACTTTCTCATAGTAATAAATAAGCATCTAATTATATTTAGAAACCTTCTCATTATGATGACTTGGCATCCAATATTAATTAGAAACTTAGAATAACGACATAGCATCTTATAATAATCAAACTTTATCATAAAAACTATCCTAATGATTCAAAATTTTGAGAAAGTATCTCAAATGAAGTATATCATTAGTATCACCTATCAGAACGTTCTAAATTCCCTGAATGTTTTGTAGAAAGTTTATTATTTTTATTATTTAATTCTTTTTTTTTGTGGATACGCAATCTACCGCCAGATTTACACTACTACGTGAGCACGCAAATTTCATTTCAACGCCCATATTACACTAGCGTGTACACTGGCATGGAGCAGAGCGAGTGTTTTTTCAATTAATTCAAATGGAAGGTGCTTTCACCTCATGCTTGAGTGTGAAGCTAAACTTAATTATGATAATCATTGTTGTGTCCATGCTAATGGGAAAAATAGGTCTAAAGCTTACACATTTACCCAAATTATTATATGCATTTTTAACCGAAGCTAATTTGGGTGGGTTTGTCCCATCCCCAATGCCACTTCTCTTTCTTTTACGGCCCTGGCGAGAACATCGATCTCCTCGGCTGTGAACCGATTGTGTGAAGCGCGCCTGGTAAATGTGCCGTTGTAATAGAATTCCGCCATGGAACAAGCGCACCTCGTTCATCATGCTCTTAAAGGGAATATGATATGACGCTCTTATTGGTTTGTTTCCCGTTACGCCCAAACCACACCTATGAATAATGAAGCTACATCAGACCAAACCCTTTTAGATTTGCGTCGAGCGCAAGAATCGTTATGAGCCAATGTCAAAACCAACCACCCGCCAGTTTAATGTAATATTTTTTTTCTCTTTTCTCCCCCTTCATATTCATGACATGTGTCATGTCAGGATTTGGAAAGTGTCATGTCAGTGGACACCCCTTCAAGTAAAGTGTTACCTATTTTTTCTTAGTATTGACATATTTATTCTTAGTTATGCGAAAGTTTCTCATGAGATACTAAGTCGTAAAATTATTTTTTTATTCAATTATGATAACTAAATCATAATCATGAGAACTTTTCTTATTATTATGATTGACAGAATCACAGTTTTTACTCAGCTGTGGCAGAAGCAGGTTTCTCTACAAACCCAGCAGCCTCAAATTTTAGAACTTGTTTGTTAAACACTGAAATAAATGATGTGTTCGATTCAAATGTGTTGTTATATTCAATTATATGCCAGACTGCCTCAATATCACAAGAGCGTTCAGGCATGTGCAGAATCTTCTCTCAATGTGATGTTTTAATCGGAGGGTGGGCACAGCCGATACAAGACTGCCGAGCATTAAAGCAATTGTAGCTTACAAATACAATAAGTTATACTTTATATAATTGCCTGACAACAGCCGACAGAAGGACGAAAGGAATGTGTAATTAAATTCTCTTTACAGCATCGTAATTTTTGTGAATAATTGCTGCACACAGGAAGGGAATACACTGTAAAATGTGTCACCTGAGGAGATGGAGGCTGTAAAACATTAATACTTGCAATTAAGCTAGATCTCTGTGGCATGCTAATTATCTGTTAAGACACTCAGTGCAGGACTGCACTGTCGGGCACGGATCAAAATATGGCAGCAGTCGAGCTAAATATCGCTGCTTGGTTTGGCCACGGAAACAATATCTAAAGGCACATGGGGTTTGAGGGAAATGTGATTGAGCAAAAAAGCAAAAGTGACCTCTTTTTATTCACTCATCCTTGTCTCATCAACTGTTCTAGAGTCACTGCTGATGTCTGATGCTGTTAAAGAGGAATAGCTTGGCTCTGGTTCAAACGTTAATGACAAAATGGTTGAAATGATGTCACTGAGCTTTCATTTTAGCTTTCATTTTTTCTCATTCAGTAAGTTTGCATGCAGTTATACAATGTGGGAAATGTTACAATTTAGAAATGTCCTTAGAAACAGGTTTAGCTGTTACATATAAACACTACCATTAAAAATGGCGTCTGTAAGAATTTTTGGGGAACTTGTAAAAACTTGTACATTTATATTTCAAGTAAATATTGTTTTTTGGAACTTACTCTTCATCAAAGAATTCTGAAAAAAAAAAAATGTATCGTCGTTTCCCTTAAAATATTAGTATAGCACTGTTTTCAACATTGAGCAGCAATGCAGCAAATCAGGATATTATATATGATTTCTGAAGGATCATGTGAAGACCCTGAAGGATCACACTGAAGACTGTAGTAATGATGCTGAAAATTCAACTTCACCATCACAGGAATAAAGTACATTTCAAAATATATTAATATACAAATATATTTAAAATAGAAAATAGAGTTACAATATTTCTGTTTTCATGTATTTTTGATCAAATAAATGCAACCTTGGAATCAAGCATTGGAATTAACCGTTATTACATATAAATATTTTTAAAAGAACTTCATTTAAATAAAATTCTCTCAGCAATTCTAGTTTAAATTCACAAAATTTTCAGTGTCATTTGTCTTTCTATTTTCTCACCAATAAAGATATAACCAACTCAAAGTAATTTTGTGGGTAGTGCAAACCAAGTGGGTTAGTTAAAATGTTTTAAAGCATTGAAAAAACAAAAAAACATTTTAGTCCAAAATGACAAAAACTACGACTTTATTCAGCATTGTATTGTCTTCCGGTTCTGTTGTCAATCCGCGTTCAGTGACGCTGGTGACGTAAGACGCTGCAGACGTGTTATCTGTGCACCAACATGTCTAATGCTACGTTCACACCGGACGCGAATCGCGCGTCTAGTTTGACGCTTGACCACTAGTGTTAATTCGCGTGTCAAGAGCGAAATTTACGCGCGTGACGCGCGTCAGAATCAAAATCCGTTGGCGGCCATTGTTTTTATGTCGACCGAGCATTCATCAAGAGAGTTACCGCTCTGTATTTTCTCTGGAGAGTAGAACAGCGGCGTGGGGATCATCGTCACCGTATATTTGTGTCCACCGGACCCTTCGGAGCCGAAACGTTTGGCGAGTTTCACCATTTGCTCGCTCCAGGAGCTGCGCTGGATGACGGCCGCTGTCAGCGGTACTTCCGCCTGTCACGCGCCCAGTTTGATGACCTGTTGTCCCGCATCTGAGCGAGGATCACCCTCGCCCTCATCCATCTAATCTAGCTGTCATTTATTTTTGTTTTGATGATAAATAGAGCCAGCCTTCAAAAGTTATTAACCTGTCCTGTGATTTTTTTCTCTCTCTCACGTCCAGACACGAATTTATGCACATATGTTGATTGTCTTTACAACATAATACTATTTCTAGATATGGAATGAATAACATTCAATACAAAATGAACATGTCTCGTATATAGAAATAATGTTTTAAGTGATGAAACATTTGCTTTGTTGTGCATAATTCCACCATGCATTTAGTCATATTAACAAAATAATTTATTGAAGCATCCAGACACTCCACCACGTGAGCAAGCAGCTAGGCTCCTGATTGGTTAACGCGGCGCGAATTCACGCCAAAGTTCAGATTTTTCAACTCGGGCGGCAGACGCGAATTCGCGTCAAACGCGTGAATGCACAACGCTCAATTCGCGCCATTTGCGCCAACTTGACGCGCGAATGAGGCGTAT
Organism: Pimephales promelas; assembly: GCF_988280905.1. Lineage (NCBI taxonomy): Eukaryota > Metazoa > Chordata > Actinopteri > Cypriniformes > Leuciscidae > Pimephales > Pimephales promelas. The sequence continues at coordinate 19,011,915 of NC_142784.1, forward strand.
TCGCGTCTTCCGCGCCGCGCTCCACGCCTCATTCGCGCCGCAGGAATTTTTCACGCGCGTAAAGCGTCTTTGCATTGACTTAACATTGAAATCATTCGCGCCTGACGCCCTATTCGCGTCCGGTGTGAACGTAGCATAAGGATTTCGACACAGAGTGAGACTTGAATTTTTTTGCCCAGTCATATTTATTTGAACCCGAATAAAGGGACGCACCAGATACACGTCAGCAGCGTCTTACGTCATCAGCGTCACTGAAAGCAGATTGAAACAGAACTTGGAAGACATAAAGTCGTAGTTTTTGTTATTTTTGGACCAAAATTTATGCTTAAAGCAGGTGCTAACAACTGCATTAGAGACTTCTCTCTGGCTCAAAACGAAAATATTTTGTATGTCCCACAGAGAATGTCAAAAAGAGTGTGTGGGTGACCCATATAGTAACTGTTTATTGAATAGGCCTAGTTTAGCTTTTATAGCCTGTAGAAATTTTTGATCATCCTTGACAGCATGAACTGCCACTGAATAACATGTTTTCATGGAATGTGTTTCAAAGGGCCTTTTAAACTCTAATATGAGAGAAAAAGCAAATGATGTGGAAGGGATAATGGGGACAGTTTGGTTCAGCGCTTCATCTTAATGTGTTTTTAGACTTGCAATAATTTTAGAATTGGACAAGTCCAAATGCCAGTGGTAAAGGTATACTTTTTTTTTAATTCAATGCTGTAATAACATTTAATAAGGCTCTACAAGGCTAATAATTGAAATGTTACTGATTGTCCCTGTAAAATGAGTACATTTTTGAACGTTAGATCTCGGCTTTTACTGCATTTGTTTTGTTGATGAAATCCCTGTTGTGAAGTCAAAATAATGGTTAGACTTCATCTGTGTCTGGACCCAGTTCTATAAGATAAATGCTTTTTCAAGTACAACATGAGTAGTTTGAGCTTGGCGCATTAGTGTAGTGATATTACAGATTGAGCTGAACAGCAGCCCGTGACTCAGCTGCACTCCACTGAACAGGATTGCTTCTTTCTCTGGACCCACAAAACTCCTTAATAACATATTTATCTTAGAAATATGGAAGAAAAAAAAATGTCATCCGCAAATATAGATTAATTACAGAATCCTCTCCAATGACATTTACATTCCTGAGTGAACCAGCTCCCTTACGGTAAACATAAGCAATCCTGTATGCTAATGATAACTTTGAGGACATGATTTAGAAAGATGGCATTATAATTACAGCTGTTCTGTTGTGTTTTCTCAATCTAGCTGTGTTAATTCATTAGAATACACATTTGGATTCATGCCTCATAAAAAATGTAAATGACAAATAATTCAAAATCTGATTTTTCAAGCCCGCTTTCAAACACGTCTGTGGAGTTTTTGTCATCGCTGGATCATTTTTATGTCTAATTATGAAGCAGGACACATTTTCATCATTAAGCTAGCAGGAGCGGTTCTCAGTGGCAGCTCACAATGGCAGACAAGCACATGCTTCAGCTAACCTCAGAGGAACGTTGCCTTAATGAGGCCTGTAATTAGTGCAAGTCATAATATGCAAATTGGCATGCACATAAAGTGCAAAGAAAAGAGGCTGGAACTCTGGTGGAGTTAGAGGATTTTAGACGTTTATGTGTGTCTATACCCCCTTCTTGATTAAGATTGTGTAAATCTCATTTGCTTTTTGTATTTTACAATGTTTACCTATAAGTTCTGATCAAGAGAGAAGCCAAATCCCATGTGTACTTGCAGTGGTGGCAAAAACCCCTAACAACATTGAGCAACTACACAGTGAAGGGAGTTTGGAAGTCGGAGCATTCTTGAAACTTGAATAATAAGGCTGAATACTAAAAATATAATTGCTACGAGGTGATGTTGTTGGGCAAATTTAACCATTCTGTTACTACCTTGGGGATCCACCCACAGTGTGTGTGTGTTTACTTGTGTGTGGGTGTGTAGTAGGCTCAAACTACTTTTTAGTTTGATGTGCACAACGTGGGCAGATTTTCTCGCTGTAGAATGTTTCCAAAATGTGATTGCTGTTATGTTTATGTGATTTAATTGTGAATCCAAATACACCACGTAGAGAGAGACATTGTACAATTAGAGTTATGAGTTAATGATTTAAACTGTGTATCAGTGAGGTAAACAAAACACAGCACAATAGGGGATTATCACGCTTCCGGGTTTCACGGGCTGCATGTCCTCTTCCAATGCAGTTCAACAATGGCTGAGACGAAGGCTATATATGTCACTGCTCTGTTCCACTTTGTAAATCTAACCAACAACGCCAACCCTACGTACCGTAAGTTTTCATGGATTCCCGACTGAATTGAGTATAAAAGGAAGAACTGGAATAAAACTTTAAAATAAAACAAGGTATAGCACGTTTGTTTGCAGCTGGCACTTTAGTGAATCAGACTAATTTACCAGGGATGCCGTATAAATAAACTTAGTTTAGTCCGTCATCAGTTCGCCAGCGAGATTGGTGATTCAACGGAAGTGGCAGTGCACAAAGATCACTGAATCCGGAAGTCCTGCGTATCAGCGTGATAATCCCTTATGCAGCATGTTATCTATTACTTATGCTACAGTATTTTTACATAAATTTTTCCATCAGAAATAATGTTTTCATAACTAAATGGAAACGTTAAAACGTTCTTAGAACATATCGTTGTTAGCTGGTTGCAGCAAACGCTCCTCTAGTCATATGGGAAACACTGGGATATGATTGTGCTAATGGCAGCCCGTTCTCATCCTTTAGCGCCACATTAAATGCTATATGACAAAACGGCGCTATACTACGCACATGGCACCCTTTATCGTTAATATAACACGCGAACCCAAGACGTCATAAATCCTTTAGCATGAATATGACACGCAGACCCTACCCCACACCTAAACTTAGCCCTCACAGCGCGTGTTATATTAACGATAACGGGTGCCATGTCATTACAGGTGCTTCACAGTCAGAGATCTTCCATAGACATTTCTCTATATATAGATGAATCTCCTTTACAACACTATAAGCTTTAAATGTATGAATTATTGTTCAGTAATGAAACTTTTCCCCTCTAGAGCAGGGATAGGCAACTTCGGTGTTTAGCTCCAACCCAAATTAAACACACATGAACAAGGCAATCAAGGTTTTCCCTGCTCTAGAGGATGAATAAAAGAGAAGCACAATACACATGCACATACGTATTTTCTTATCAAGCAGATATCACTTTTAAATGGATTAAAATGACAGCTTTTTGTGCATTATGTATGCATCATTGATAAACACAACTCATGGTTTATTCATTTAACATTATTATCTATTTACATACATCTCTCGCATCATAGCATTTAGTATGGATGTTCCTTCTTGCCGCATTCATTTCAATGGAACGCTGTCCAAGAGACACTGAATCAGCAACAAAGACTCTGTTATTTGTGAGAAGCTTTTAGCTTAACAGGAAAGAACCCCAGACACTTTCAAGTACTCATTTTAAACGCTGTCAGCATTTAAGATAAAGCTGGTCTCACACCTCACCTCACCTTCTGATTCTCGTTAATTTGAATCCAGTTAAGTTTCGGTGCTCTTGTCACTTTCTAATGGTGACCTGCTTTTGTTTGGTTTTTGTTTGGTTTAATTAAGACCTGGGGCAAACATACAACCATGGACAGCGTGTGTGTCATATTGTTGATTACAATTCAATTACCTAAGATGAGTGCTAGGCTTCAGTCTAGTAGTAGCTACACCCCAAGCTATATACTAAAATTAGCTATCTTTTTTTATAAACACGAAATATAAAAATTAGTCAGCTGTAACTGTAGAAAACATAGCTATACCAAATGATTACAATGGGCTCTATGCACGGCGGTATTTCCGGTGAAGCATTAGGGATGCTCGATAACTTCCGCCGATCGTAGAGTCCAATGCAATACCGAGAATTTATATTGAATTTTATACTCCATGGTTATACTAATGAAACGTTAGTCACAAAAACAGATAAAACAGACACCCCTCGTTGTGTTTATGCTTCTTTTTTAAATTATATTAAATAAGCATAACTATATATAAAATTACATCTAAACGTATGTACGTTTCGTTTCAAAGACGGGCGGACAGTAAATATTGAAGACTCTGCCATAATCCCGTTTTCTCCGGTTTTCCTCCGCTTTAATCTACACAACCGGAAATGGACGAGCATCCTTACGTCAAATGCGGAACTTATGCGTGCATATAGCCCATTGATTCTATCACAGTGTTTTCAAGTTACTCCAAGACACAAAGAATAAGGCAAATTTTATTTGCTGTGTGTCGTTTTGAAGGCTGTGTCGTCGCATTTGTTGGCTGCATATAGTATGTCATCAAGGCTGTCTCATTTCAGAAATGCAACCATAACGTTAGAAAGCAAGAAATAAATTACAGTAATTATGCCTTATGAGGAATAGCAGTTGCTCTACTGAAATGAGACAGCTTCAATGATGTACACAGCCAACAAATGTGAGGGGGGGCATGTCATATTCCTTGTTTGGTTGGTTGATTGTCTGGATTGTTCACAGGTGTTTATTGTTAGTCATTATTCTTGGTGTATAAATAGCCCTCATGCTTCCATTGTATATTGTCTAGTTTTGTTTGTGTAACAGATGTTGGTGAATCTCATATAATCAAGTCAAATTCACTTTTTTATGACGGTGTGTCCGTGTCTGTGTCTAAAGTGAAAGAAAACATTTAGGTTTCCGCGCCGGTGCTTTTGTGTCAGTGTCCGTGTCCGTGCTGGTGTCCATATCAGCATGTCGTTGCCTGTGTCGGGATTCCGTGCTGGTGTCAGTGTGTCCGTGCCGGTGTCCGTTTCCGTGTTCATGTACGTGCCTTACAAAATAATGACAAAGATTTTTATCTTCACCACTAGCATAGCAGAGTCTGCCATTCTTTTTTTATTTAAAATGTTACGGCTTTGTTTTTAAGAGTTTTAAAGACTTTTTAAGTTTTTAAGAATTAGTTTGGCTGTACTGCTTATTCACTTATACAAAAGTAAAACCACCATGAAAAAGAATCGTGATAAAATCGTGCATCGTGATTTTCCGGGAAAAAATTCTGACATGATAGTTTTGCCATATCGCCCACCCCTATAGGGCAAATGAAATGAGACTAGCTCTGAATCTGAACCGCTGACATAAAATACAAAACACACAACTTGATATATATATATATATATATATATATATATATGGCCATTATGATGTGTGCTTGCTTTGAAGAACAAATTTCATGGCCATTACATCTTGTGCCTCTGCCTGCTTAGTGGAGACATATCTGTATTATTCTGTCCTCAGTGGAGGACTTTATCGTTCTGAAATATGCAGAGCCATATGGCTGCACATCAATGCTAGTCTGCATTTTATTTCTTTCCGTCTTCTTGACTTTTTTTTCCAGCTTTTCCCACAGGACTACCTAAATTCTTGACAACTGTTGCCTGGGTTATTAATGGAGGTTGCTCTGTCTATAATGTGAGGGATTTGTGCTCAAGCGGAGAGGAGGGTACGTCACATCTTCCGCCTCCACACTGCAATATTTCACTTTAATTACTTGGAGCATCCTACGTGACTCAAGGATACAGCATGCTAATTTGCCAGTGCCCTTGTGACTATGTACGAAACGAATAGGAAGTTGGGTGTTGGTCTGGGCATATTTGGATGGTTTACCGAATCTCTAGACCATTAAAAATACAGTATTGAATGTCATGCAAAACAACTTCCATCGCAATAAAACACTTCTCTGTGACACCAAGCTAAGTTAATGGAAAATTAGAGTCACAAGCCCTAGATCATTTTTTACATTGTCAGTGTCAAGCTGAACAAGTCTTCAGGCGAACCGCTTGAAGGACTCAGTACTTTCAGGTTTGATGATTCATTGTTAGCATTCAGGCCCTTCACCGCAATCCAGTGTTCCTATGTACGCGAGGAGGAGCTGACAGTGGAATAGGAGAGGTTCATTTTCTGCCTGACGAGCTGAGAAGCGCATATCAGTGGCACAGGAGAAAGTGTTCCATGTATGTATTATTCAGACGTTGTATTCATGGCCCACTCAAAGAGAGAGAGATGAGAGCCAAGAAGGAGCAGCAGTGAATTACAGTGGAGAGCGATGTCATCTCTAATGGAACATTGTGGATCTCCACGGATATGGAACGAGGGAAACAGTGGGCCATGCTGCACATTGTGTGTTCTTTGGCATAAACGAATCTGTCTTAAAATCTTGTGCCATTTCCATCTTCGGTGGAAGAGAGGAGGTTTTAAAATGCAGGTGGAAGATTGGGTCAACACAGTCAGAATCACTTAGCTTAAAGAAAATGGAAAACAAAATATGTTTGGTGGGCAAAGGAAAAAAATTAACATACACTTAAGTTACAATAATGTCATTGCAGTAGATAAAATATAAAATTAAGTGGCAACCAAATGAATTAAGAATTAAGCTAACCTTAAATGTATCTACATTAATTTAACTATCTTTATACAAAACTAACTTTAAATCAAACAACAAAACTAAACAAACAAACAACAATTTGGTATAGATATTTAGGCCTAATTAGTTAATATTTATAAAATGCAAATGTGCATCTTTAACTCCACACAGACAGTCAACTGCAGTACAGTGAATAATAATAATAATAATCATTAAAACTTTATTTTATAAAACACATTTAAAAGTAGCTTCTCAATGCGGTGTACACAAAATAATCAACACTGTACATAGCTCAAGTAATAAAAGTAACATTAACAAACAAATGCTAGTTTGAAAATATATGTCTTAAGTTTACCTTTAAAATTTCATATGTATAAGCAAGTGTTAGACAGTATTCTAGGTTATTACGTGAGGGAGTTTTTTGTCCAATAATTAAAATCTCGTTTTTTTTTTCAGAATTAAGTAGTAGGAAATTACAGCCCATTCTCACCCCCAAGGCGTCACTTAACTGACGCCTTGGGAAGCATTTGGACATGCTTCAATATCTGAGGCTTTAGGCGCCCTTTAGCGTCAGTTAGATGACGCCCTAGGATCGCGTGTACCCTACCCCCACACCTAAACCTAACCGCGTCCTCTAACTGATGCTTTCCTTTAGCGTCAGTTAAATGACGCCGTAAGATCGCGTCATGTAAGTGACGCTAAAGGGCGCCTAAAACGTCAAATATTGAAGCATGGTCAAAGGTGACGCCTTGGGGTGAGAATGCGTTGGAAATTAATAGTCATCTAATTTTTTATATCAGCTATGCATTCCATTAATTTTGTGAATTGGTGAGTTTCTTAAGGCATTCAAAAAATAGTGCTGAGTATCATCAGCACAACAGTGAAAAATAATGCCATGCTTTCTAATGGTATGTCCTTAGGGTAATATGTACAAAATGAACACCAAAGGTCCTAGCACTGAGCCTTGTGGTACGCTATACTTTTGATCGATAAGACATTTCTTCATTTACTGCTACAAACTTAACAATCAGATAAGTTTGATTTAAACAATGCTAATGCAATTCCACTAATGCCAACATAATTTTCAAGACTATTTAAAAGAATGTTATGGTCAATAGTATCAAAAGCAGCACTAAGATCAAGTAACACTAACAGAGAGATACAACCACAGTCGGATGATAAGCGCAAATCATTTGTGACTCTGATGAGAGCTGTCTCAGTATTATGGTACGGTCTAAATCCTGACTGGAAATCCTCGCAGATACCATTTCTTTCTAAAAAGGAACATCTTTCTGATTGAGGATACTTCCTTTTCTAGTATCTTTGACAGAAAGGGTAGTTTCGAGACCAGCCTGTAATTAACTCTGTAGGATCAAGTTGTGTTTTTAAAAAAAAGCGATTTAATAATAGCCAGGCCAGCTTAAAAGTTTTTGGTATGTACAGTAATGACAAAGATTAATTAATGATATTTAGAAAAAGGATCTATGACCCCTGGAAAAAATCGTTCAATTGTAATCTTGTAAGTAAAGAAGTTCATAAAGTCATTACTGTTGTGCTGCTTAGAATGTCTGGGTTTGAAGCTTTATGTTTGTTCATTTAGCCACTATTTCAAATAAATACCTAGTGTTTCGTTTATTTTCTTCTAACAGGGTTAAAAAATAAGCAGATCTAGCAGCTTTTAAGGCCTCTCTGTACGCAATCATGCTCTCTATCCATGAAATGTGAAAAAAAAAATCTTGTTTTCTTCCAGTTGCGCTCCATTTTTCTGGCTGCTCTCTTAAGGGTCTGAATGTGCTTGTTCTAACATGGTGTTGGACTTTTTTCTTTAATCTGCTTCAAGCACAAAAGAGCAACTGTGTCTAAAGTAGACTAGATAATGATCTGAGATGTCATCATTGTAGATGGCTCTGTTGTAGAAGTTCAATGGCATCAACATTGATTCCATGTGATAATATTCGATCTAGAGTATGATTATGACGATGAGTAGGTCCTGACATATGTTGCCAACTCAAATAGTGTTCAGAATGTCTTTAAATGCCAATCCCAATACATATTTTCGTTTTCTATACACATATACAAAATCACCAACAATTACAAGGACTTTATCTGCAGCCAGTACTAACTCTGATAGAAAATCAGCAAATTATTTGATAAGGTCTATATGGTGTCAAATGTGATTTTTCATTTACACTAGATATGTGTTACATTTAGCACCAACACTTCAAAATTTCGTCTAATCGTCTGGTTTTAGCCTGGTTCTTTTGAAGTAAGGGATTGAATATTCAGCAACCCAAGCTTTATAATTTTTTTTTTACCCTCAAATGGGTTTGGGAGTTTTTGTATTTCCTAATTCAGGGAACAGACAGAGTCTTCATATGATGATATCTAGGTGAAAGAGCATGCATGGGATTTATCTGAGTGAGACAGATAGCAGACGGTCGGTTTAGCCAGTCTGTCTGCTTCCTGACCTGAACCCCAATTCAAGTTTGAGCTTTAAGTCTAAGTAAATGGGCCGCTTTTATATAGCACTTTCACAGACGCAATGTCCACCAAAGTACTTCACATTTTGCCTCACATTCACCCATTCACTCAGTCATTCATACACCATGCAAGGCGCCATCCAGCTCGTCAGAAGCTGGATGGGGTTAGGTGTCTTGCTCATGGACACCTCGACACTTGGTTAGGTTGAACCACCAACCTTCTGGTTTGTAGACAACCTTGAACCACTGAGCCACTGCCGTCCCCATAGTCTATAGTTGGTTCTAAGCTAAATGTCTTTGATACACCAAAAAGAAAAGACTTTCCAGAATCATGTGTTCCACTGTAACTGTATGTTTTTGATTTTCTAAAAAAAAAAAATCGATCCATAAGAATCCTTTGTTAGGGAATCGGAATACACTGGTTGCGCTGTGTGTTTATATGAAGTTATGAAGGCAACAAGGCATGTCCGAGTCAAATGGTCTTGTTATATCCTGTCTACTGAGAGACCTTCATCTGATTGATTTTTGAAGGCTGCCAATAAGGTCCCACTATCTGTGTGTGCGATTCCATGAGAATTGAACTAAAAAATAAAGATGGCACCTGAAAGCTGCGGTGGGTGATCATGTTTTTGACCGGCTCATATAATAAGAAAGGATAAATGAAATATTAAGGACAAATGTGCTTAGTTACAACTAAGCTCTCTCTATTTTGTTGTAGATATTCAAACCGTTTATCATAAACAGTATAATCTAATGATAGAATCTCGTGAAGCATCATAGGAACACACACACACACACACTTAGCAGTGCAGGCAGGATACTTTTATCTAGTTACACAAAGCATCTCTAATAAGCCTTACAAATGATACCCCAAGGCGGGTGAACCAAGCTTAACAGAGCATGGCGCTGAGAGTACATGCTCTTTCTGAGAAGCTGTGGGGCATCAGTGGCTAACAATAAAAGCTTTTCAGTACACTGTTTCGTTATGTCAAAATTATGTAAAAAAAATTCCCTGACGTTCTTGATAATGTTTTGTTAACAACAACAAAAAAAGTATACATTTTTCAAATGTCTGTATAGTGTATTTGAGAAACACAGTTTGAACATATGAAAGGTCTACTGTATGTCTGAAAATAGCCATAATTATCTGAAGTTGCTTCTTCACTAAACTGAGCTGTCATGGGAATTTCCGAAACTTGAAAGGCTTACTACAACTACCACAAGTCTGGGCTAAAAAGTGATCCAAATTCAGGAGGAATAGCTAAAAATCATATTGCTTCTTTATGATTTATAGATGAAAGAGCCACAGGATTAAGATACCGTTAAATAGTCACTATTCAGAAAACATACCATATCAATATATAGCGTATTTGCTTCATTTTGAACTTCTGGAGAAACTACAATATTCAAATTTGAAGAAAAGAAAAAAAAAGACTCATGACTGAGAAAAACATGGATAAAGTTAATGATTCTGTTTTTACATGGCAAAAATTAATTTAAAGAAGCTACAGATCACTAAGGTAATTAATGTAAAGCCCAGCTTATTATGGATTATGCATAAGAACAACAGAGGCAGATAATGGAACAGATCATGCAACAATGACATGATAATCCCTCTGTGACTGCTGCCAGTCTACACACAATATGGTTTAGGGATTAAATTAGTCAGCCTTTGATATGTTGTGCTACTGGCAGGCTTTGGCTTTTCTGTGGTTGTATTCAGTTGTTCTGTTGACAGAGATGGCTCCTGAGGGTGCAATAACCAGCAAAAACATTCTTTTTTATGTTTGTGGTTCTTGTCTGGGCAAAGCTTCCTGAACACTAGGGTTTTCTAAGTGGTTACCAGGGTGTTGCTATGTGGTTGCTATGGTATTCTCTGTGTTTGCTAACTGGCCATTTCAACAGAGTCTGTTTGATATGCATGGGCTATATACACTCACCTAAAGGATTGTAGGGTCTGGACCCATCAGACACACACTAATTATTCATTATATACAAAGGTTTATGAAACTCTTAAACTAACATCCCAAATGAAACGAACACCAGGGCTGAAACAGTGTTATGTTACAGGGCTGAGAAGGAGATTTTACCCCATGCAAGAGACAGGGAGACAATGGGAAGACAAATCTTTAATACAGACTTTGCTGCATTAATCATAGACTTAAAAATGTTATATAAAATATAAAGCAATATAAAACAGAGAGAGAGAGAGGGAGAGAGAGAGCAGAGCACATATGTGTTTTCATTTTTTAACTGTTAAAAATGTAGGTGATTAGTAATCATTTGAAAATATTATTTGAAAGGTCCTCTTTGCCTGATTCCGATTTCATGCAGTGGAACAAAATGTTTAGTTCCCTGTGACTGCAGCCGTATTTCCAAAATATTTTCTCTCTAAATGCATAACTTCATATAGTGAAGAGGCCACGATATTCTATCTGCAGCTCAGAGATCTTTCCGATTGGATGCATTCAGAGGGAAAACCGTGCGAGCGCACAGTAATTTGATGGGTGAGAAATCCTCTTGCAGAGATGGGATTACAGTTGAACCATGACATCTGCAGCAGAAGGACTGGGATGGTGTGACTACAATCTTGGTACATTGATCACAGATGGAAAACAAAGGCGCCAGCTTTATGGACGGCCTCTTAATATCTTCTCACTCGGTAGTACATTTCCTTTCTCTGCATGAACAAAAGCAGAACAGAATAGCCACATTCTTGACCAAAATCTTTTTAAGAAGTGATTTTCTTCTTCATGCTCTCCCACAGTGACATGGCATTTCCTACAGGGCATTGAAAGAAATTATCTTATAGCTGTGCAAATAATTTTACAATAAATTACAATAAAGAGCGACTGGTTCTCAATTTGGAGAAATCCAGGTTTCTTAACTTTACCATTTAAATAGGGCTGCAATTGTATTATAATAATTTAGTTAGCATGTTAAAATGTCCTCTGTGAATGTTTAGGCTGTTCTTCAATGACACTGAAAAATATCTGAAATATTTCAAAATATATATTTTTTGTAATGTCCATTCAGTACAAGAAGTCAAATTAAACTATATTTAGTACAATTACTGGGGGATTTTCTCATTTGATGTACGCAATTAATTGTGATTCATTTTATATCCAGCTTTTCAGGGCTCTCTGACCATACTATACTGATGGGCCAATCGTGCCATCTATCATCCATATATTCACTGTTGTCCATTGCAAGCAACGTTGTACAACGGTCTACTAAACTAAAACTGCCATTACTTATTCATACAAATGCAACGGTTGACATCGTCCACCTCAATAATCGATTGCAGTAAAAAAAAATTACCTCAGATGATTTCAATATTAAAGGGGCCATGAACTGCATTGTTTTATTGTTTAATAATATTTCCTGGGGTGCACTTATAAACCTTTGTTATAAAATCTTTGTTATTAAACCTTTGAGTTTCATAAACCTTTGTATATAATGAATAATTAGTGTGTGTCTGATGGATCCAGACCCTGCAATCCTTTAGGTGATAATGCCACATAAGGCAGTTCAGAAGGCGAAAGGGGGTCAAACACAGTATTAGTATGGTGTTCCTAATAATCCTTTAGGTGAGAGTAATGGAATAGAATCTTGAAAAAAAGTACTTTTACTGTATTGCAAAAGGTTTAAATATACATGAGAGCTTTGTTCTGCAAATAGGCATTTAAAATAGGAATAGATTTTCCTTTTGAAATTCACTCCAGCATACTCTTTCAGCACACACGCACACAAAGAAATCAGCCACATGTAGGTCGGTTATTCTGAAAAAATGGGATTTTTGTTTTTCTTCCCAATCTGAATAAACTGCAGACTTCTTCAGCTCTTTGGTAAACACGAAAATACATTTCGGTCTCCAGCTCTTTTGAATAAAATCAAACATCCTGGCTGGTCCGGGAGGCAAAACCCTTCAGACTGCAGTCCTTCACCGGATGCACTTTCAAACACAAACTTCATTAACATTGCTAATGCGGCTTTTCATCCTCGCTAATTAGAGGGTATGTGAAGTGCGTCTCGCTTTTCAGAGGAGAGAAAAAAAATGAGACAAGGCTACCGGGGTCTCTGCTCTTGATCACTGCTGTGTGAGGCTCGCTATACCAATCACAGCGACAATGCTTGAGTCAGTGACACTGAAGCAAAAATCTGCATCATCTCCAGGGCTTACAGCTCCTGTAATAAGGACAGGACGACTAGAAGAACACGACTAGATTTACACTGGTGGCGATTCACTGGCTGCATGCACATGAGTTCATGTGTATTCATGTTCACCGCCACAATCAAGTAAATACAGAGGAGCCAATGTGACATTAGTGTGCGAGGGGGATTTAAGGGAAAGTAAACAAGTTGGTGGGAGTTACTATGAGAAAACCAACATATAGCTGCAGGACATGTTCATGGGTGAATACTGGAGGAACAGATCAAATGAAAATAAAACACACCTGCTAGACCTAAAGAAACCAACTGACAGAATTTATAAAGGCAGCCATAACTGTATAGGAAAGATCAGAGATGTTTCTTCTTGACAGTAAGGGGAGAGTCTTTTGCCGTCTCTTGATTTTTTTCCTGAGAAAAAGACCCAAGCAATGTCTTCAGATGAGATCACAAACTAGACTAAGGCAATTTCAGGCAGACTGTCCACACTAATTGCAAGTGATCAAATAAGATTTGTGTGTCCAGATATATCTAACCTTTCTGCATGGGTTACTTTAGCAAAGACGTATGCGTATCCACATATGTGATGAGGCTTTCAAAACGGATGCAGAAAAAAAGTTGTGCATTATCTCAGTCTCCAAATAAGCGCTCTGTCGAGCTGACAGGTCACAGAGTGACGCAAAAGACGGTTTGAAATCTGATTTGCAGCATCCAGCCTGAGACACATCTGCAGAAATCTGATTGGAATTGCATTTCAAACCACCTTCAAATCAGATTGCATGTTCTTTTGCTGTCCAAACTTTCAAAAACCCATCTGGACAAAACCTGAATATACAAAACTTGATTTTTGCAGGCAGCCTGAACATGGATTAAGATTTGTGTAGATTTTAAAGATTAAATATTCAAATATTTGAATAGAATGTCCATCATTTCTCATTAAATTATTTATAATGACAAGGTGCAAAAAAAAAAAAAAAAAAAAAATGTAATCGTGTCTCTTTGGACTAAACCTCTCCATATGAATTAGATTTATGCTAAAACGTCTAAACACTATTAAGGTTTCATTCATAATAGAACAATCTCTTTATTAACTTTTTGAAGCATCAACCCAGCAAACAAATTTAGGTTCTGGGAACGTTCTGTGAACATTTTTGGTTTCCAGAATCTTCCTAGAACTTTTCCTTAAGGTTAAGGAAATGTTCCCGGAACATTCTCCTTATAAAAATGGAACCTAAAAATAACCTACATGGAACGTTCATATAACATTCTTGTTTGGTTCCCAAAAAAAAACCTCATGGGACCATTCGGGAACGTTATAGGGGAGCGTTCTGTCTTTGCTGGGAAAGTGGTTGCTGTAGAGGGACAGAAATTGCTCAGATTTAAATGAAAAAGATCTTAATTTAAGCGTTGAAGATGAACAACAGTGTTCATTAGGCTGAGTAATTATTAATGACAGAATTTTCAGTTTCGGGTGAACTAACCCTTTAATTTATTTCCAAAATTACACTATAAAATTATATATATATATTACTTTACTTAAACTTGTCTCATTTGTCTTGTAAAAAAGAATCTCCAAACTTTCAATAAAAGCTAACCAAAGATAAATTGATTTATGGCTGGGAGCTAAAAGTGTTTATATATACTATATGTTAGTAAATAAAGGTATTTTGTATTTTAAAATGAATGACTTTGAAATAATGATTTTGAATTGGCTCTTACATTCTTCCAATGGCAGATTGTGTAATCCACTGATGTTCTGAATATATAATCCACATTAATGTTGTAGCTCTTTACCACTGCTTGTCTCCATTGTGTGTTGTCTCATATGTGCTTTAGGAATAACATATGAGACAAAGTTGTTATGAACAAACTCAATGAAAGTACAATCTCTGGGTAATGTGAAGCACTAGGTAAATAATTGAAATCATAAACCACCTTGAACTGCTTATATTCACTATGGCTTACTGCAAGTTTGAATTATTTGCCATTCTTTTAGGACGGTATATATAGCGTACATGCTTGGTCACTGGAGTCACTGATTTGTGTATATTCAGTTTGTATTGGTAGGTGCTCTCTGGACTCAAGTTCATTCAGCCGGTCACTGTGCCTTCATCTTTATGTCTCTCTTTCTGATATGTTTTTTCACCAGACCCAGTATCCTCAGGGCCTGAAACACATTTCAACCACATAAACAGACTGAGGTCCATGAGAGCTGTAAGACTGCAATGTCTCATCCCTGCCCCACATCTTTTATTCATCAAGGGGAAAGCCTGTTAAAACGTTGTCTGTGCTGATTATAGCCAATTTGCCATTAGAGTCAAAACACCTGAATTATTCATAACTTTTGGTATTCCTCTTAACATAGCATAAATGATAGTTTGAAAACGCATTTAGTTTTGATTAAAGCCCAGCTGTAGCCGAGAGCACTTCAGGACTTCCAACTGATAAGATATTAATGAACAGCCTGAAAGGTGAACCAACACTTTGTTGTAAAACTTGTGTAAAAGTGTACATAGCCTACTATTGCGGGAATGAGAGTTGGGTCTTATGGATTACTTATCTTTTCTGAGCAAAATTTAAATAATCTCTTTGCATATGGATGGTGTTGTAGAAGAAAAAAACATGATGTTTAAATTTTATATTGTTCATTTGTCTTTTAGTTCTAATACTTTTATAAACTAATGAGAGCCTTCAATGTCCCAAAATGTCAGTGGAATGTAACGAAGTACAAATACTTTGTTACTTTACTTAAGTACATTTTTTACGTATCTTTACTTTACTTAAGTAGAATAAATAGTGCATACTTTTTACTTTTACTTCGTTACATTTTGCAGCAATTATTATACTTTCTACTCCACTACATTTCTACAACTTCTGTTACATTTTCATTACATTTTCTGAAAAATTTTTCCCCTGCCAAAACGTAATCTGACCGTCCGTCCGTTGCATGTTTGTCTCACCAGTGACGTTTGGTTGCCATAGATATATCACACTAAATGCATCTCGCACGCAGTGCGTTTATAGTGCAATTTATACGCGAAAATTGTTTTTTACGTGCATAGGAAACGCACCGTGTGTAATATACGTTTGGTTAGGATTATGGCAAGCCAAGAGGTTCGTTTACTGCCATAGTTATTAACATATAGTAAGGATAAGCATGATGTGTATATTGCCTAATTGCAAGCTTGTTTCAGAAATGGTGACAATTTTTTTCCATCATTATTGAACATCATTATAAGAGTATTAGTTTGAATGAGTTAGAATTAAATGTTTTATTAGTCATTAGAAAATAGACATTAAGAAAATAAATTATGCAAGTACTTTTACTTTTAATACTTAAAGTACATTTAAAATCAGGTACTTTTTACTTAAGTATTGTTGTCATTGTGTTACTTCTACTTTTACTAAAGTAAATATTTATCTGGTTATTTGTACTTTTACTTAAGTACTGAGATTCAGTACTTCCTCCACCACTGCAAAATGTTTCTGTACTGTCTCTAAAAATAAAAAGGCCTTCACAGAACTAATATTTGTTTAAAAATTCGAGGCTCGTCCAGGATTTAAACCTATGCATACTGCACATTCTTGCACACCAGCCCAATGTGATGCAGATATCTTTGAAAGACGCATGGACTGATGTGTGTGAACAAAGGAAGGTCCACAGAAAGCAATCCCATAATGCCAAGAAAACAACAGCTGTCAGATCTTGGTCAGCAGAGAGGGATCAAGATGTTTTGGGCACATGTGGAGGATGGGCTGGAGTGGTCAGCTGTTTGAGGTGATGCCACGTGGTTCATTTGCTCATCTGGTTGCCCCAGGATGTTTTGGAGGAAATCTAGGCCATGTCATCTGTGCACACATACTCCCTTGGTGCACTGCTTGATGATTACCAAGTCAAACACACACTTGTGTTGGCTTGAAAAAAAAGAGTACTGCATCTGCGCTAACATGACTACACACACACTGGCAATCAAAAGAGTGAGAAAACATCAAGCATACATCCTTGCCTCTTAGTTGTCCTCTGCGTTACATCATTGTCTCTTGGGTTCTCCACTGAATTTTGCACACTGATATCTGAAGCGCTTAACAACATCACAGCTCAGAGCATGGTAACCAATCTTACAATCTTACAGTAGTAACTGCAGTTAAACACGATTAAAGAGTTATTTCACATGTGAACAGTAAGAATGGGGTATTTTTTTTTAAAGGACATAAAAATACATTTTAAAGGATTAGTTCACCCCAAAATAGTCAATTCCATTTGGTTGGAATATAGCACATGATACTTATTGGCTCATTTGTGTCATGTTTGTCTTCATTCATTGTAATTGAATGGAAACGAGTGAACAGTTTTACAAACCATGTTTAAAAAACACATTTATTTCACATTTTACATTTTTGCTGCACCTCTCTTCCCAGACTATCAGTAACACGCTGTTTAGTTCCGGCCTCTATAGCTATGTTCACATTTTCAGTCCAAATCCGATTATTTTTCGATTTATTGATTTGTGTATCTGATTGGAAGATCAAAATCATTGGCTGTTCACACTGTGTATCGCAACTGTTTGGATCTGATTTGATTTGTGTGTCCCTTGGCGCTCTTTCTTTTTCCGGAATATCTGCATTGGTTTCTATGGCAATGATTTAGCATTTTTTTCATCTCACTTTTAATTTTATTATTATTATTTATTTTTATTATTTGCTTATGCCTTGGGCAGGAATTATGTAAATTATATTGTGACATTTTGCATTCCTGGAAGAAAACTCAAATCTACAATTGATGTGTTTCAGAAACTGCTTACTGATAGACAGAATCACTGTCTTTAGAGTGGACTTTGTAGATCCATTTTAGTGCTCAAATAGCAACATTACACACTAAAGAATCTTGAAAAGGTAAAAAAAATCATAGGCTAATAGGATTTAAATAGGTTTTACATAAGAAAGAAACTCATACAGGTTTGGAACAACATCAGAGTGAGTAAATGATCTAATCTTTTATTCATGAACTAATGAACTAATCCTTTATCTTTCCTGTTAACCTCATAAAAATGAATGACGCAATGGACAGACAGCCTGCGAAATAAACCTTGTAATTTGGAGCACAGCTGGAACAGACATAAAGCATTACTGAGATAATATCATGAGAGCAGCTGTTTTTTTCTTTTCTGTTGATGGATAGCTCAAATACTCGTTGATACAATGAGCACAAAAGTGCCTGCCACCATCTGAGCGCTTCTGAGTTGGTCTGCTCTTGGATGCTGGATTTTAAGGATAAAGAGGCTTAAGCAAGCAGGCACTGACTCAGACACTTAGTTATTGTTGGGCCTCATTTAGAGATACATTAATCAGCCCTTGGCTGTGTTTCTGACCACTAGTCTGCTAGATCTTCAATTCACCTTCATGAAGTGTAGGGGAACTGACAAATGTACACAGCATTGTACTCACAAAAAATATGCATGTAATATATACATGTGTATGTCCATAACTACAGATACACAGTACAATTAGTTAATCTATCTATCTATCTGTCCGTCCGTCCGTCCATCTATCTATCTTCTAACAAAAGTAATGTGCATTTTCATTAACACAAACAAAGACAGACAGTATTTTATGTTGTTTAAATTAACAAATAAACACATGGACCATGCTTTATGAACACACCATGGTTTGAGTAATTCATTTTTTGCTGATCTTCAATGCCCTTGCAAGGTGTTTTTACATGAAAATGTTGAAAAGTCTAAATGTGCCCACCCAAGTTGTTCTGACAAAACAAAAGATGAAAAGGATTACAATTAATTTTCTCAGATTGCATAGTCAGTGCAATTAACTTCACCCGATTAATGCGTAATTAACTTGAATCCTTAGACCGCATGAATAACCATAGGTCTCATGGCAACAGGATTTTTCAGCATAATCCTCACAAAGTGCCATTTTAGGAGGTGCAATTTGCAATTGAACTGATTTGTTTTGCTAAGCCATGTATGTTCTTTTACTGAAGATACAATCTTATTTTATAAGACATCACTGGTATATTTTTTTCATAACTTTTTCTCGTTTTTCTACCTTGTTCTGTTATCAGGAGTGGAATTTGGGTTGTTCATTTAGACCACATAGACTTGACATTAAGTCTCAGGAGCTGTTAAAGGTTACAGGTATAGTGTGCAATACCAAGACATCAGGAGAGACAAGAAATTCTGCACTGAGTCTGCGTGTTACATGTTTGTCCTCTAATATCTGAGAGCCCAAAGCCAGTAGACCCATGAGCGACACGCTTTATGAGAGAAATAGTGTCAAATTTAAACTTACTGTAAATATAGACAGCAGCCATAGTCAACAAGCATCTACAGCCTTTGTAAAAGATTCACTTAGTAGGGAATATAATTCACTGTAGCAATACAAGTTCCCCCCGGATAATGGGGGAACTTTTATTGTTACAGATGGCTCAGACAGACATCTTTCCAAAACTGCAATAAGAAAAACTAAAGGTACTGTGCATATGGAGTGCAGGGGTTCTTCGTTCTTAGGTGAGTTCCACATATGAAACTTCATCATTATTACTGATGATGTCTGCAATTGGGTCACACCCCTCCTCACCTGAGGTCTTATCTCATATGCATAATAACCATTTTACCATGGTCAAGAGACTGGGCTGGGACCATTGTTTAAATTTACTGCTATTTCCATATGGGTCAATAGATTCCACTTCAATCACATTGTGTATATCTGTTTCAAAATCATATCTAAAGCCATATTCGAATGGTAATGGTTTCTTATGGGAATGTAAGGTAATGTCAACATTTACAGGGGCTTGCCTATGATTTTATGGTTGTCCGTATCCAGAACGTCAGTTACAAACACTAAAGCTGTTTGGTCATTTAATTGCCATCGGATCCACATCCTTTGTAACCACTGCCAAGCACCATACAGTAACTATTGTGCTTCACATTTTAAATGTGAACACTTGTATTTACTGAAATGCTGCAAATTGTTTACAATAATAATAATATTACATCATCGTTCCAGTACAGCAAGTGGAAGCTTTTAAAGACCTACTGTGGTGAAAATCAAGTTCTTCATGTTGTTTATATGTCTATATGCATTCAAGCTATTTTAAGGTATCAATAAAACATTTTCACAAGAAAAGTTCAGTTCCCCAAGCCCACAGTGTCCGGCAATCAGCACCCGGAGAACATTCTCCCCTTGGCCACACATGTAAAAGCATAGGAAGTGATTCCGGGGGTTTCAGAGTGGGTGCTGAGCACAAAAAGACAGGGCTATGCTGCCCCACGCATTTCGTTTCACAGACCGAGTCGACAGTGAGTCGACTCATTCCCTGGGAGTGGATGCTTGGCACGCAAGTGGTTCCTGTAGCGTAAGCTAAACTTACGCAATAAGAGAGAACCTCTCGTAAGAGAAGGAACTCGGTTAAACCTCGGTTCTCTCTAGAGAGGGAAAGAGTAACTGGCCACAAGCAATTTTCGATTCAGATGATGAAACCAGGGAAGCAGCCTCCGAGCCGTGCTTTTATATATGCTAAGCCACACCCACTTGGCGGGCTGTGAAGCGTAGTGTGTGCGAAGCGGTAGGCTGCTGCAGTTATCGCACAGCAGCCAATGAGCACACTAGACAGCCTGCTCTAGGTCTGCTATCTGCTACAGTGCGGAATGCAAAATTAACGATAAGAGAGAACCAAGGTTACGTTAGGTAAGGTGCATTTCTCTTGTTGCTATGCGGTGTTCTGGTGGTTTTTATCTTTTAGCTTGTCTGTAGTCTGATTACTTATTAATTAATTATTAATTTTGTCACCTGTTTCTATTGTCCACCAGAAGTAAAATGTAAGTTGGATCACATCTCTCTTCATTCATCTCCATAGAACAGTTAGTGCAGGACAAGATTTGGGCCATAAATAACAGTGATGATCGCCTGAGCAAGTGGCATTAAGCCCCGCAACATGTTACAAATATAGTGCATTAAGTAGAGGCTCAAATTTTTCGATACACATTCAAAACTTTTTTTTTTTTTTGCTTTGGCTTGAGCTTATTAGCATCTCTTGAGAGGAGGTTTCCATAACAACACCGAGGCCCTCTTTTCAAAGAAAGTCATTAATTTCTCAAGCAGAGTATGGATCCTTTGTCTCGTAAAACATTCTATCTGCAGACACTAAGGATAATGCTGGCAGTCTCTGCGTTCCTTTAATTCTTGCTTTGCTGGCAGGAGTTTAAAAAAATGCATAAAGGATTCGTTATATTTAAGGTCTTGTTTTATTTAAGGCCTTATTATTATTATCATTAGTATTTTTTACAAAGATCAGTCACTCACTGGCCAGTATCTTATATACTGTAGACTCCAAGAGAGCAAGAGATAGATTTTGCTTTGAAAGAACTCTCTAACCTTGTCAGACTACCAAAGTATGGTACTTATTATTGTCTGAATTTACTACTCCATAATTTATAAAGGTTTGTCTTTCCGTGAGTTTCTCACTCTGGCAAAACAGCATTTAAAAAAAAAAAATCCACATCCAGCTCTGTGAACCTGCCATGTTTAACTCTGTCAATATGCAGTTAATTCCCTGTTCCTAGAGTTTGTGTGGTCATTTTACTTCCCTGGTCCAATTTCTCCATCCAGGCAAGGGCGGTTCTTATCGGCAGAGCCTGCATGGAGGCACAGTTGCGTAATGAGTCACACGCAACACCCCATGACTGAGCAATGTGCATTGTGTCATTTTTGTTCTATCTGGCTGGACTAATATTCTCAGACATAAACCTGGTGTTTCACTGGCTGGGGGACTAATGGTCAGATTGCATTTGTGTAAAAAATATTCCTGATATGTTTAAAACATTTTGACTGCAAAGCATAAAGTCATGTGGAGATTTGACTCACCGAAACAACTCATTACAGACTGGACATCAGCCGAGTCCACAACCATCATGGCAGATATGGGAATCTATACCTTGCAGATGCTGAGAAAAATAGGATCTCAAGGAAAGTAATATTGATTTTCTCAGGCTGTGAGACTCCCACAGGTCGCTCCATTTTCACACTTCATCTTCCATCTCCAGCCTCATGTAATCACATATGCTCATCAACAGACCTAGGCCTCCTCAACTGAAACCAAGAGAGGAAAGAAACATCAACCATTGACCTTGCAAAAAATATCATAGAGAAACACAATCAGTGATTGTCATATTTTATTTGTGTCCTGAACCTCAGTGGAACATTTGAAAATGTTAATCATTAATTCAGATGACACAATATGTAAATAACTAAACAAAAAAACAAAAAAACACTCCAAATTGTGATTGAAATAATAATCCAATTCTATTTCCAGAAATTAACATTTGATTCCAGCCCACTATTATTACGAAGTAAAAAATCTCAAAATTGACAGATGCATAAAAAACAGCTGTTTACACAGCTCAGAAAGTTTCCTCTTCAATGAGAATGTGAGTGCTCACATCAGGCCTGCACTATCGTCCTGTTTGTGTAGTTGCGGTCATCCCTGGGATGCTTCAGCACCACAGAGAGCAGTTTCCTGAAAGAACATACATGGTTTGACACTGTGTTTTAAGAAACCATATTCAAACCGTGTGTTTCACGGGTTGAGTGCATTCGTGAGTGGTCATGAGAGCATGACCATGTCGGCACGTTGTTCGTCTCTCCTTTCTCAGCTTGAGCCGGGTGACAGCACAGGTTTTCACGGCAACCCAGCGCACATTGTTTAACGCTCTAGATCTGCGGTCAAGACTCAAGTGCCTCAAATGAGATGGAGTCCCTTTTCCTATTCCCTGATCTAGTTCCTCTTCTGGTGCATGGCCACCAGAAAAAGACTTCTTTGGCTAATAGCACTGGTGATCTGAGGATTACAATGAGCATTCCCCATCGAGACCAACTTTTCAGCTCCAGGGGAGGATCAGATGTCGATCGCTGCATTGGAGAGAGGGCTGTTATCCTCTGGAATAAAGATGATGCTGAGTTCCCCACTATAATGGTGCGTGTGCTCATGCTGAATGAGATTCAGACTTGACGGCCACACTTTCCCAGGCTTTCCGGGGCTACCTGTGCCTGCCCGCAAGCCAAACATTCCGAAAAAGTTTTTCCTCTCTCACTACTCTTGGTGGTGGGGCAGCTTAGCTAATTGCTGACTGCCTCTTCCTTGCATGTGATGGCAACCCTATAAGTCTGTGGAAGGGCAAAACACTCAATGCATGATGGTAGCTCTGAGGCAGGGATGAGCTGCGCATAGTGATTGACTGTGGTTTAAGTCACAGCACTGGCCCTCACTCAGACAATGTCCACACTGGTGGTCCAGGAGCCCACCATGGCTAAACCTTGCTGAGATGCAAGACATTGTCAAAACATCGCTTTTGATGCTCCCATCTCACGAGGTGGCTTTTTTTTTTGGCAACACTGTTGGAGGCTGTGCCCAGCGGTCCTCCACAGTTCAGAAGCAGGTTGAGGTAACCTAGAGCTTGTCCCGATGTGCTAACTAGGGATCGACCGATATGGATTTTTTAGTGCCGATACCGATACCGATTTTTTCCCATCAGCCTTAGCCGGTGACCGATACGGGCTGCCGATTTTCTTGAGCCGATATTTGTAGCCGATACATTTTGCTCCCTCAAGTTACATCATAAAAATGACGTGATGTTAACAAATGTTACAGGTCTCAATGGACTTTATGCACAGCTATACTTCCTGAACTTAAGCCAGCTCCTTGTTTCCTGTCTGCCATTATTGGCCAAATTGATTAATCCAGGTGTGCTTGACCTCCATAGTCACGGCAACAATAATCAGACACACCTGAATTAATCAAGTTCGGCCAATATGGGCAGACAGGAAACAAGGAGCTGGCTTAAGTTCAGGAAGTAGTGCAGCTGTGTGCATAAGGTCAATTTAATAAAAGTAACATTGAAATGGGACCACAACAAATGTGACACAGGTTCCATCAGTGCATACAAGTGTTAGGCCTGGCATTTAAGTAACACTTACTGATTTTAAAAGGTTCTGACTATCATCACTACGTATTTGGAACCCCTAAAAGGTTCTATAGACTCTTAAAAAAGGGTTCCTCTGGGTTCTATATAGATCCCTGGGGTTCCATACTTGGCCTACCTTTTACCAAAAAACAAAACAAAAAAAAGGTTCCATATAGAACCATTTTGAAGTTCCATATATGAAGCGGGGGATGGAACCATTTCTGGTTCTAAATAGAACCATTTCTTCTAAGAGTGTATAATTCAATTATTTAGCGATTTAGAACAAAGCAGTTGAGTGAATGACTCAATGAATTATTTGTTCCTGAATGAATCAACGTTTTGAACAAATCAGTTAAATGATAGATTCCAGTTACTTATTGCCACCTCCTGGCCTAACGATATAACCTACAGAAAGTAATTTAAAAAAATGCAATCATCGGCTATGTATGTAATCTAACATCGCTCCTGTTGCCATATGTCCATTTGAAAGATTATGTGAGTTGCCTGTGACCTCTGTTCACAGCATAGCACATCTTTTTTGAGTCCCTTGCTCCCACTTAAACTTAATGGAGAACATGTCAAGGTAGTAGGATAGGATACTAACAAATTAGGATAAAATGACTGAAAAGATGCACGTAGCTTTCTTCCCTCTTTCTTTTTTGGGATCTTGTGAATCACTCAACTCAGAGATATGTCCCGAGAGTGCTTCTACTAAAATAGCATAAAATATTATTGCCCATTTGTGACTATATGAGTCTTATCAGATTAGACAATTTGCATGCAAGTAAAATCAGGTGTAGGTGTGTCTGTGGGCACATAAGTATGTTGTAGCATTTTTGGCACTCTGTTGTCATCATTTTGGGCCACGTGGTCCACTTCAGTCAAGAGCAGAATTCAGCAAAAACAACCTTGATATTGAATAAAAATAAGGACCTACAATATTCTTACTGTAGTCTGTTGGATGTACCTGTTTTGCCAGCTTCCCATGTGATAGATGAAATGAAATATGATTACACACAAATAAGTGTTTACAAGGTGTTCACTTTGTCTTGGAGACTTGAAGGAAGAGACAGAACATGGTTTTCCAGCAGGAGAGCAGAAACTGTCCCATCTCCTTTCACACTCACACAAGCAGTCTCTCAGGCTCATGCACCAATCAACGGCGAGCGAGTTCATGGCAGCCCAGAACAACAGGTTCTAAACCTCCTCCTCATCTGATACTCAGATAGAAACTAACTCAGAGCCCCCCTGGCTACATTTCATCTCTCTCACACAAGAGCCACCATCTAATACGATATGCTGTGTCTAGTCATGTAAAATGCACAGTGAGTGCACCATAATACTATCTTCTGTCCTGCACTGCCGAGTCAACCTGAAGATCTTTGAACCTTCAATGAACTGACTGAATTAAGTTTTAAGTTCAAAAGCCAAAGTGGAGTGTTTTTATGGCTGGAGCTGAAAAGGAAGGTGAGAGCAACATTGCAACATTTTGTAATTGTAATTAAATGATTGATTATTAAACTGTTGTAGTAACTTACAGTAATATCACATTTAAATCATGATGATTTTTGGAGGAGAAAAACTGAAATTGAACTCTTCATGTGATATTGATTAGCTACATAAAATGATATATATACATTTTCTAACCCCCATATCTTGAATTTGTGATCATTCACATGCATCAATAAATACATTTCAGGGTCTTGATGTTTGTCAATAATATGAAATACTTAATCCGGAAAGGACAAAACAAATGATAATGAATGAACCCAAAAGGTTCCATGTAGAACCTTTTTCCTGGTTACAAAGAACCCAAAAGGGTTCTTATAATTCAACCCTTAAAAATGGTTCTGTATAGAACCTTTTAGGGGTTCCAAATACGTAGCGCTGATATAACCTTTTATATAACCTATATAAACCCTTTTCTTCTGTAGAAGAAATACGCATATGGGATCACCATAGGGATCACAACAAATGGGACACATGCTAGCACAGGTTCCATCAATGCATACAAGTGTTAGGCCTGGCATCAGATGCTCTGCCAAGTTCGTTGCTGAGGGGTGTTGAGGAACTCAACAGGGTTCGGCTAATGAGGAACTCTACCGGAGAAAGAATGGCCCATGTATCCAGTCCATAGGAGGGGAATGGCGCAGCAAGCCGACACTTTGAGTGGGGCTTACGGTGCTTATGGCTTACAGCTTTTATGCGAGGAGAGCACATGCTATATTTCATACTATATTGTTTATGTGAATAGGCTTTGGACAGAGGTGGGACAGGTTGGGGTGGTTGGTTGTGCTGAAGAGCTTTATTATGTATGAGTGTGTACGTTTTCGTGTTATCTTGAGGACCCCCTTTGAAAACGAGATGTTCCATCTCAAGGGGTTATCCTCTAATATATAAAGGATAACCCCTTGAGGGGGCATGGTGCGTCTTGGGATTGATATGCCAAGACGATGGATAAGTTGGATTCAGTCTCCTTGTGCACCTAAGGAACCTGACGATGAGGTCTTTCTTCCCCAAGGATCTCTAATCAACTGCATCGTTATGTGAAGCAATAGCATGCCTCGTAGAGAGTGCCAATCTGTATTGGCTTGTTTTTTTTTTCAATACTCGAAAATGACAGGCTCCCTGAGCGTGATCCCAGTCAGTACGTCCAACTATGTTGAATGTGACCAAACTGAAAGGGAAGCAATAATATAAAATGCGTTTCAATCATATTTGATTGCACATTCAACTGAACATTAGAGTATCAGCAAATGAAGCACATGTAACATCTTCTGTTATGAGACAAATGGGGAGCCCATTCCCTCCTTCTCAGTGCCTCTGTCTAAGGTGCCAATTTCATACGGAGGGTCTTGGTTTGTGACATTTACAAATCTATTCCAAAAAGGTCACCTTCTTATTAGAGCCTTTTATTAACACTGGAGAAGAATGGCACGGGAAATGTCATACATTTTATCTATAATTTTATCTATTATTCAAAGCTGCTTTTTGCTTCTGGCACTCTAACTGGAAGGGTTGTGTGGAAGTGTGGGTGTGTGTGGGTTTACTTGCAGTAGATACTTTAAGGAAAGTTCACTGATTCTGACAAAATCTTCCTTTCATGTATTTTTCATTTGGATAGACATTCTTAAAAAAAAACTCTGTGTTACCTTTTGAAAAAGGGGATATAAAATAGTGTTAGGTTGTATTATTTATAAGTAATTGTTTATAGCTGCATTGTTTATCCTTTTGATTAAAAAAATGCACAAATCTAACCTTTCATTTAAGTCAAATAATTGAAAGAAGGGGGAAAATCACATTATGAAATAAATGTTTTTTTTTCTTCTCCAAAACACGTTGGCCGCAATTATTGGCACCCTTTTATTAAATACTTTTTGCAATCTCTTTTTGCCAAGAGAACAGCTCTGAGTCTTCTCCTACAATGCCTGATGAGTTTGGAGAACACCTGACAAGAGATCAGAGACCATTCCTTTATAAAGAATCATTGAAACATCTTCTCTTCAGTTCACTCCATTTATCAGGTCTGGTAACTGGGGCGGTCATGGCATGGAAGCTTCATTTTGTGCGTAACACTTTTTTTGTGTGTGTGTGTTGATTTTGATGTTCGATTTGGATCGTTGTCCTGATGTCCTGAAACCCTCCCAAACAATATGTCTGGATGTGGGGTTTTTTTTTTTCCTTCTGACCCCAAAAACAAGACTGATATAATCTCTACAATTCTCCATGTGTGATCCCTGAAGTCTCTGGCCACTCAAACTTTCCTCCTCACCATGCATTAAGACAATATAAACACACATCCTCTTCCTGGCAGATTTGTAACATATTTAAGTGATTGGAATTATTGTCCTTATGGTCAAAATGGGGCTATTAAATTCTTTAGCTAATTTCTTACAACCACATTCTATTTTGTGATGCTCAACAATCTTTTTATGCATATTAGAACTATATTCTTTGGTTCACTTACGAGAGGTTCTCTCGTACTGCATAATATCTTACACTTTGGGAAAACCGCTTTTTTTTTTAAGCCAAAAAATTTCCTTAATTTTGAATTAATGTAAAACGCGTTGCGGCACCATGAAGACATAGGCAAGACGGCTCACGTGACTATTGGCTGTCCTGCGGCAACTGCAGCAGCCTATTGAGAGAGGACCTCCATGATCACAGATCCAATGGAGGTGTTTCGCACCCACTACGTCACGTCCTGCCAAAACAGGCATGGCCTGGGCCTATAAATACACAGACCTGGCTCTTCTCACCGCAAAATCTGCTGCACAGGCCATGGGCCGGAATATGGCTTCTCTCACCATTGCTGAGAGACACCTATGGCTGACACTATCGGAGATGCCGGACATTTACGATGTGCATGGATGTGGCTCTCGCACCCCTGAAACTTCAGGGCATGTGAGTTTTGAAGTAATTGGACGATTGGCTGTTTCTAGCTTGATCACACTCATAGCTCATAGAACACAGGACCATGTTACTCCAACATCTAAGAATCTAGGTCTCAAAGTCAATTGGCCGAAAAATATGCTGCCTACCAGTCAAAGAATATCTTTTCTTGGCACAGAACTGGATTCGCCAGAGCGCAGACTGAACATTCAGCGCATCCTGAAATTCTTCCGCTGTGGCACTATAGTCCCACTCAAAATGTTTCAGAAAATGTTGGGTTTCATTGCCTCAGCATCATCAGTACTCCAATTGGGCCTGCTTCGCATGTGCTCGCTGCAGTTATGGCTAAAAACGCGAGTACCACCGTGCGCGTGGGCCTCCACGTGTGTCTCAGCTCTGAAACTTTGGAGAGCAATCGACTGGTATCAGTCAGCTGTAAACCTGGGGACTTCTTAGAGTGTGACGGTCGTGTACAAGGATGCCTCCAACTCAGGATGGGTGGAAAAATGATAATAATAATAATACCCGGGTTCTTTCTTACTATTGTTTCTTTTGACTTAAGTTTCCTTTTGTTGTCACTCCGAGTTCCGTCGGATGACGACGAATGGGGTTTCACTTAGAAAGCCTATCAGCTTCGACTCTAACAAAATGAGCCAATGGCAAAGACATGCCATGGGTCTGCGGAATTTGCGTAGCATTTCTCCGCCTTACCTTGTGAGTATAAAAAGGAGGAGGCCGGCAATATGCAGATATGTTTTTGCTTCGGATCCAAAAAGTGGTATGATATGGTTCGGCTTTTTGGTACCATGCACAACTTTTCACAGTGGAAACGCAAAATAATTGCGTACCTTACCGCACTGTACTGTAATGTACCGCTCAGTGGAAACGAGTCACAAGAGGATTACAACAGCACAAAATAAACATAAAAAAGAATAGGAATTGCAAAGATACAGCTTAACGCATAATTAGAAGCACTTATTATCCATTTAATACTATAATAAAATCACAGATACCCCAATAGGGCATGACCAACATAAAAACTTATCAAATACACTCACCGGCCACTTTATTAGGTACACCTGTACAACTGCTCGTTAACACTTAATTTCTAAGCAGCCAATCACATGGCGGCAACTCAGTGCATTTAGGCATGTAGACATGGTCAAGACAATCTCCTGCAGTTCAAACCGAGCATCAGTATGGGGAAGAAAGGTGATTTGAGTGACTTTGAACGTGGCATGATTGTTGGTGCCAGAAGAGCTGGTCTGAGTATTTCAGAAACTGCTAATCTACTGGGATTTTCACTCACAACCATCTCTAGGGTTTACAGAGAATGGTCCGAAAAAGAAAAAACATCCAGTGAGCGGCAGTTCTGTGGGCGGAAATGCCTTGTTGATGCCAGAGGTCAGAGGAGAATGGCCAGACTGGTTCGAGCTGATAGAAGGGCAACAGTGACTCAAATAACCACCCGTTACAACCAAGGTGGGCAGAAGAGCATCTCTGAACGCACAGTACGTCGAACTTTGAGGCAGATGGGCTACAGCAGCAGAAGACCACACCGGGTGCCACTCCTTTCAGCTAAGAACAGGAAACTGAGGCTACAATTTGCACAAGCTCATCGAAATTGGACAATAGAAGATTGGAAAAACGTTGCCTGGTCTGATGAGTCTCGATTTCTGCTGCGACATTCGGATGGTAGGGTCAGAATTTGGCGTCTACAACATGAAAGCATGGATCCATCCTGCCTTGTATCAACGGTTCAGGCTGGTGGTGGTGGTGTCATGGTGTGGGGAATATTTTCTTGGCACTCTTTGGGCCCCTTGGTACCAATTGAGCATCGTTGCAACGCCACAGCCTACCTGAGTATTGTTGCTGACCATGTCCATCCCTTTATGACCACAATGTACCCAACTTCTGATGGCTACTTTCAGCAGGATAATGCGCCATGTCATAAAGCTGGAATCATCTCAGACTGGTTTCTTGAACATGACAATGAGTTCGCTGTACTCAAATGGCCTCCACAGTCACCAGATCTCAATCCAATAGAGCATCTTTGGGATGTGGTGGAACGGGAGATTCGCATCATGGATGTGCAGCCGACAAATCTGCGGCAACTGTGTGATGCCATCATGTCAATATGGACCAAACTCCCTGAGGAATGCTTCCAGCACCTTGTTGAATCTATGCCACGAAGAATTAAGGCAGTTCTGAAGGCAAAAGGGGGTCCAACCCGTTACTAGCATGGGGTACCTAATAAAGTGGCCGGTGAGTGTATATCTTAGTAATGTCTTTAATAATGCCCCCAACCCCCCTCATGGAATTGCTCTGAGGTCATAAACATGTTGCAGGGGCAATCTACTCCTGAATTTTTGGAGCCAGGCTGGTGAATCCTTTGGGTGTTAGAATGCATGATTCATCCTGGCGCAGCCCAGATACGCTACATATAAAACAAAAAGATTTGTCTGTTTGGTCTATAATGAGTCTGGTCTATGAAAGTGCTTTATGACATGATTTTTTTTTTTAATTCAAAGAACAATTAAAGCACAATGGATCTTCTGTTCAAGACTTGAGAAGTGTTGACACATCTGGTAATGTCCCTAATTGTGTACTGTCGCTGTCAATGGGTGTTGGGGTATGTGTTGGGAGGGTGTTAGCTGTCTTAAGCAAAGCTATCCACCACTGTGTCTCAACATGCAGCTTTCCCATTAACATTTCATCTGCATGCATTAAGCAATCAGTTACAGGTCCCCTGCCATGACTGTCAGCCTCATTACGTCGAAATCTTTCCAAGGAGTTCTTCATCCCTGCTCCCAAGAGAACCCACGACATCGGAGCAGTAATAATGATTAAACTGCCATCAAATGCCTGGCGGGACTCAAGCCCTATACCAGTAAAGCTCACAGAGTATTCAGCACTGAGCACTTCTTTTTTAGCTGTACTCATGGAGTAGAGAGAGGGGGGGGGGGGGGGGGTAATTTATGTTTCTGTAATAAATGGGTATTTCATGGTTCAAGGGAGGGCTGCTAATGCAGGGACGGGGTCTACTTGAAGAGTGACATTATTTTAATTGAAGAAAAATCCACTCCAGGATGCATTCTAGTGTGTGCTGTCAGACAGAAAACGATACAAACAAGGATGGGAGCAAAGAGGTGCTCGAGTTCAGTAGTAAATGTTTTATGCAGAAGAACTGTTCTTTTTGCAAGAAATATCTAGCTGCTGAGTTTGGAAGGATAATCCTGACAAGAATGATTGTATTTTCTGCTGAAAACAAATACTCCATGAATACTCCTTTCAGGTCATTGTCAAAGAATGACTGACATGTTTGACTTCAGTTAAACATCTGAGCTCAGAGTTGCTCACATAAGATCTCAAAGAATAATCTGACGTCATTACTAATCATGATCCCCCCTCCCCCTGCCCCTTTATTTCACAAATTAAAGGGGTGGTTGATTGCGATTTCACTTCATAATGTTGTAGTAATGTTGCTGTTGGTGCATGAACAGTATCTGAACGTACTGTAAGTAGAGATAACGTCTTTTAAAAATTAGGAAGTTTAATGCCTACAAAAACGACTCAGATGGGACTACAACGAGATACCCAGGTTTTAATACGTAACTAACCCAAACATTTAAATCAACCCTCCCTCCGGAATATGCAAAAAAGGGGGCATGGCCTTATTTCTGTGGCTTTGTCTAAGAGGAAGAGTTAAAGTGGAGAGCTGTCATGCCGTCAAAAGTGTGTTGTTTTCCAGTGTTGTAGTACTCGAGACTCGGACTCGGTCTCGAGACCATATTTTAATGGTCTTGGTCTTGTCATGGACTCGTGTGCATTTGGACTCGGAATTGACTCGTACTCGAAAAAAAATTTTTTTAGGACTCGGACTTATTCCCGAGTCCACTCGAGTTCAATTCAAAATATTTTTCATGATTATTAATGTATGTTAATAAAATATTTCTTTAAATTGATTGACACGCCCAGTGATTGGTGATTTTCAAGTGCACAACTGTGCATGACAAATTGTAATAAAATTACTTTTAACACCACCTACTATGTGGCCTTTTTACCCTAAACTGATCATATTTTTTAAACTCTAAGTAAATTCAGTAAAATAAAAAAAGGATTTCTCTAAGTAAATAAAAGTAAATTAGGTAATCAACCCTCACTGGTCTCGGTCTCGACTCGGACTCGACCATCTCTGGTCTTGGACTCGACTTGGACTCGACTCTCTATGGACTCGGTCTTGACTCGGACTCGACTCTCTCTGGTCTCGGTCTCGACTCGGACTCGAGTGAGGTGGTCTCGACTACAACACTGTTGTTTTCACCCAGCTGTCACCTGTCAGGTATTTTGTGTTCGGGCTTCGCACGGAAGCTGTAGTTCATCAACAATGGCTAAAATTTATGTTTGATTATGTTACAATCGTAATTTAGCTCCCTGTTTCAGAAGACAGCATCCAAAATCTCCACGAATTCAATGCCGGATTCAACAAGAAACTGTTATTAAAACATGAAGCAGTTCCAACTTTAAAACCAGAGGCAGCAGTTGTTGGGCTACAACCTGTAAGTAAGACATTCAGAAGTACTGTTTTAGTTTTATCAAGGACAGCGCTGGCTTTAGAAGCCATATTTCATATTGCAGATGAGCAAACACTCTAAAAAATACGTCTTCCAGATGTAAACACACACATCAAATAGAAATCTCTGAGATGACAGTGTACTTTCAGGGATTAGCCAGTTAGTTCGATGCGATTTTGTGTGTATAAGACAATCGTGTATAAAGTTAAAAAAAAAATATATATGTAATCGCAACAGCAAACTTCAGCTGCTATTATCGGTGTACGTTCTGTTGGCATTTTAACACAGTTTCCAGATGTACATCTAAAGAAAACGATACACTGAGTAAACTAAGTTTTGTGAATATATAAACGGTTGTACATTATATCGATAAAACAACTTTATAGAACGGTATCACTCAGTTATTTATTTAGTTATATTAAATGTTTATCAGGAGAAACCATATCTCAAAAGCTAACAAGCAGCAGTAGCATTTTCAAGTAACAGCGTACTGAAATTCTTATAATAGTAGAAAAGAATAATAACATTTTGTCATTTCATCATGTTAGAGATATAAAATGATTTGTTTTATGTGCTCACCAGTAGTCATGACTCGTGAAGCTCTGCCAAGTCCAAGTTAGTCGCGGACGCGGATTTCGGCATCTTGAAAATGCCACACTTATTGACCCACGTTTTAGTTCTTCTTTTGTCCCAATGTCTGCTTGCCAAGGTTCAAAATGTTTCAAAAAAACAACAACAGTGTGCTGCTAGACGTTACGTACTACGCAGTCGTCCACGTCTGTCACCATGGTGACCATGGCAGTACAAGCGGACAATTTACAAATTCTTGGAAACATTTAGGATAATGGAAGTACACAATTGAAATATAAAACCATTTGCAAGTGGTTTTTGGATATTTTGCATCTTTAAAGTGTAACTTTGTATTATTACAAATCAGTGTCGGTAGTATGTGTAAATTAACAGATGAAGGTTTACTCATTCTCTGTGTTACCTTCCGTTTGGCCTAAAACACTGTTCGTGGTCATTGAGTCGATCCTAACGCACTGGATTCTTCACGGTAAATGACACTAAATGTTTACTCTTTAAATTATTGGATCCAGGGACGATACAGGTCAACACTAAAAGTTTTTCCTAATAAAACAAGGTGGGTTTTGACAAGTTTTATTGAAAGTCCATTTTGCCAGCGGTGAAGTACCTCTTTAATATAAATGTAAAATAGTGTATATTTGACCTCTTGTGTTATACAAAGAGCCAAGAGATAGAAAGAGATATGGAGAAAAGAACATAACATTGTCATCTTCCAATCCATGGCAGCATTATCATTAATTTATCCAGCACAGCAAAAATACTGGAATTGTTTTCCACCTTTGGACATCAGCTGGCTGGAGTGATTGTTTGTGTAAGGTTTTGAGTAACCCCTTGTTATGAATGCCTCTAGACTCTCATTGGAGAGGTCCAGATCCAGGCACCTGTCAAAGCATGACTCACAAGATCCAGCTGTTTGGAGGAAGAGGCCTGTCAAAAAAACAAGACGAAACTGCATTAAAAACACACCATAAATTGTGTTGTTGACAACATAATTGCACATACACAGCTATGACTTTAATCTTGAGCTCAATTTAAAAATAAATAATTTAAAAATAAATTTCCAGGCCAATATTATGACAGTTGACACAAACTCAACAAATGGCATTTTGAAGCTGGGCTGTTTGTTTTTCTTACAAACGCAGGATGGTGGGTGTGACCAAAAAAACTGTTTGCAAACAGTGTTATTTATTTATTTATTATTATTATTAGGATAGTATTTACATTATTTTTTATTTTTAGAATTTAAGTTTTAGTTAATTAAGTTTGTTTTTTTAAATATATATTTTTTTAATATTTTATTTCATCTTTATTTAAACTAACAAAAACAGTTTTAACAATACTGTTTGTCATTCTTTTTAGAAATTTAGATATGGATCTATTTGGTTTTTCTTGTGATTAATCAGAATGACTAAAACTTGGGCAATTTAATCCAAAACAGAAACAGGTAAATAAAAAATAAGGAAAAAATCTTAATCTTATTTGCCTGTTCTTTTGAGAACAAAATGTTTTGACCTTGGTATTTTCAAACGGGCATGACATTTTTAAGAATAAAGTACAGCCCACTGACAACACTGAGAATAATCTTGTTTTGATGGTTCAGATCTGCTCAAATGAAGACCACACAACACTGGAAATGAAAAAAAGAGATGCATACTTGCTAACAAGTCAATCTGTATGAACAGTGGACAGGAAGCCTCTCTGGGCTCTCAGAGGAGAGTGGAACGAGTGGTGTTAGCATTCATTAGTCACAGTTTCAGCAGTAATCACACTAGGATTCTGTCAATTACGCTCATCGTCCAGACCTGGTGTCATCGGCCCATCACACAGGCTATTTTCAGCTCTGGGGGTTCACAGTAAGGGAGGACATGTCTCTGTCTGTATTCCAGGAGAAAATATTTCAGTGCCACAGCATAGGTAGCCAATGTCATATTTATAACCAGGGCTTGACATTAACTTTTTTGCTCACCAGCCACTGTGGCTAATGGTTTTACAAAATTACTAGCCACTCAGCCTTTTCACTGGCCACAATTTTGGCATCAATACCATGGGGTAAAAACTACCATATAGATAGTTTTAATATTATCTCCTAATTTGGCAGCAGGTTTTTTAGGCTGAAGGTATTTTAGACCTGACCTTCTTTCTCAACTGTTTAGGCTCACTTAAAACATAACTGACTGTGTTTACATGAAAACTCACAAAACCAGCATTTGACTGTGCTAACAGCAGACAATGGCTATTATAATACTAGGGGCTAATCATCTGTCATCTGTCTATAAAATTCAGAGCTTTTCTGACATCAGTTGAATAATAAAAAATAGAAAGGATGTCCACGTTGATGATACAGGCCATAGAAACGTGGCCATGATTTGTGACAACTCCCACTTTTGATCTGGAGCTGTCAGTCTCAGGCACACCGCTCTCATATTCTATATCTGCTGATGTGTGTTTGATGTTTGTGCGTAAAAGAGTGGGTGTGCTCCTCCATCTTTATTGTAGCGGAAAACATAGCTCTTTGTACATCAAAAGCCCTGTTCCACTGTTAGCCCACACTCCGCTGACACCGAAGAGCACACAGGAGGAGATGAGAGGAAGAGGAGGAGGAGAGGGGGAAAAACAGGGCCGTCAGAACGGATGCGAGGAGCGAGACTGGAGAAGCACCTGAGGGAGGGTACATGGTGAGCACATCATTAGAACAATTTACAGTCAGTGCCTGATTTCAAAAGCCGCGCTAAAGCCGGATATACACTTCACTGCCACATGAACTACACTGTAAAAAAATATTGATGGTTTAACTTAAAAAAGTAAGTAACAACATTGCCTTAAAATTTTAAGTTCATTGAACTGGAAAAAGTGAGTTAATACAATGAAGGAGATTAATTTAACCATCAGAAACTCAAAATAATAAGTTATCTCAACTAAATAAATTATTATAAAGTTGATTTGAGAAAAGAAAATATGTTGTGATAACAAATCTTGAAAATATTTTTTACAGTGGGAAGAGAAATCACAAAAGAAGTAAATATATAAATAAAATCATATAAATAGAATTTTCGCAAGTCAAAATGTCAATAAAATACAATATCAAATACATGCCCGAGGGTATCCCAGACCATGAGCTCATAGGTGAGCATCGCACTGCATCTGACCTTGCCTTCCGGGCACGAGTGTTATGGCATGCGCGATGAGGACACAACACCTCATACCCGAGAGGAGCCTGGAGTTGGGTGGAATGGGCCTATAGAGTGCCAGCAAAGGAGACTGAGGCCCACACTAAATTCTAGTCACTTTTTTCAGAAAACAAGATTTAATATATCTTAAAAGGAAAATGGGTTCTTTTTTATGTATTTTATTATTTAAAATCAATATTTTTATTCATAAATACGTCCTAAATGGTGTACAAATACCTCTGCCAATTATTTGACTTATCCACATAAACAAAGAATTTATTATCTTTACGTACATGGGATGGGTAGGTCCACGGAGGCTTCCATGTAGTTCCGCCCTTAAACTACAAAAGCAGAGAGGGACAAAAAGTACTAGGCCAACAGTACTAGTGAGAGGTGCTTGTCACTGCCCCGGCAAGTTTAAAAGGCTGCATTGCAAATCCTCGTTGCCAGAAAAGTCCAAAATAGATTGTAAAAGAAAACGTGACCGGAGATTACAAAAAGCACGAGTTAATGTCAGGATAGATTTTTCCAGGTGGATAGAGCTAATGCAGGAGAAAGATTTCAAAAGAGATGCTGAAGTCAATGTTACAGTCTTAATTATAAGCTTTTTTTTCATTGTTTGGTTGTGTACTCTGGGGACACCAGATACTTGTATTACATCTTAAAGGGACATAATATGGTCAGCTTTAAAATATGAAACCTCATACTTTATACTTTATACTACTCAACACCACAATATGTTTAAAAACATCTAGTCATGCATTTGCCATCTCAGCCCGTTCTCATCCTTTAGCGTTACATAGAATGCTTTATGACAAAACGGCGCTATACTACGCACATGGCACCCTTTATTGTTAATATTCACGCGAACACAAGGCATCATAAATCCTTTAGCGTAATATGAGACTACCCTACCCTACCCAACACCTAAACCTAGCCATCACAGCGCGTGTTATATTAACGATAACGAGTGCCATGTGCGTAGTATAGCGCCGTTTTGTCATATAGCGTTCTATATGATGCTAAAGGATGAGAATGCGTTGGCCATCTCTCTCTTCCATGATCTGTCATGCAAGGTGCCAGATCAATATAAGACAGACTCCCTGCTCATCTTTCCCGTCACACATCAGTCAAAGCGCTTGTGTAAATAACCACCAACCAAAAGCTATTA
The DNA here is from genome assembly GCF_988280905.1 of Pimephales promelas. Lineage (NCBI taxonomy): Eukaryota > Metazoa > Chordata > Actinopteri > Cypriniformes > Leuciscidae > Pimephales > Pimephales promelas. The sequence goes on from NC_142784.1 coordinate 19,049,884, forward strand.
AAACATGACACTTTCAAAGCCACGGGCTGGGAATTTCAGTTATGATGGGGTCCTGACACTTAAAGAGAGAAGGAGATTTGACTCTGGGCTTTGTCCCACCTAATCCCAGATTAATTGCTCTCCAAGGCAGTGAGAGGTTTGGATGAATACATCTATCATATCTGTGGCAGCTTGGTTCCGTCTCCCTCATGTGTGGATTTTTATTTTTTTTTCCTTATGGAATACATCACAGGGATTCATTGAAACAGCTTTTCTTAAAGAAATCATGCCCATTGAGACTGAATAATTTCTGAAAAGGTTTGAGTCTGTTGTTTTAGCTGTGCTCTTTCTTTGCCTCTCATGGCTATTGTGATTGGAAGGTGTTGAATAGAGATAGGGGTTCACTGACTGACAGAAGTAGGCTCCTGAAGACTGGCCATAAATGCATGGCGAGCCCAAGTGGAATTGAATGTTGCCACACTCTCTTTCAGTCATACATCTCACTGCTCCATCAGAAGAAGTCTATTTCTCTCAATTCATAACAAACATTTCACTGGTCTACACTGTATAAAAGAGAGTTCTTCTTCTTCTTCTTTAAAAAAGTGTGAATTATCTTGCATCTCAACGAAAAAATTGTCCTTGAGTGTAAGTGAGAATGTAATCCAAATATCAAACTGAGAATCTATAGATGTGATTCTGTGTTTGGAGTTTTTTTTTTACCAAAGGAAATTTATTTATTTACAATTTATTTACTCTTATGTTGCTCAAAAGCCCCATTCACAAGCAGCGACAAATCAAGCAGCATTCATCAACAAGCAGCGACAAAGCTACATGATCACATTCATTTCAATGGAGAGCTGGCGATTTTCAGTGGAAAAATCACACTACACACTACTACTCGTGTGCATTATATCTTTTGCATATTTTTGTATCTTTATATGTCAATAAATGAATATAATAGATCTAGTAAAGGAAAATGTCTCAGTTACATATGGTAACCCTCGTTCCCTGAGGGAGGAACAGAGACGTAGGTCATGAATGACCAATAGAATTCTCACTAGAGAGGCCAATCTACTTCGAGTGAAACTAAAATAAGCCAATACACATTGGCATGCAATCATTTGCATCAGCTGTGCAGCCTCGCAGCAGCTGTTGCGATTGCACACTAGTTTTTTTGCTGAGGTGCCAAGCCTGAAAAAGCTGGCAAATTTGGCGACGGGATCTACATCTCCGTTCCCTCCCACAGGGAACGAGGGTTACCATATGCAACAGAGACGTTCCCTATCGGTCAGTCACCACAACGTAGGTCATGACTGACGAATAGGAATCCCTACCAAAGCGCCACAGCCGCTGCACCCCATCCATCGCCCCATGCAAGCCTCTACACCTTCTTGCCTGGAAGGACGATAGGAGGAGGCTTACACAGAGTGAGTCTGACACTGTTGTTCTGTGATAACCCATACAGTGAGATTTTAGATAGCACTGGGAAAGCGTGCCCTTTCTATTTAGGAAGGAGAACCCTGCGGAAGACACTTATATATGGGGACTACAAATATACAAATATATATGGACTAACCCGAAGGTTGTACTGCATATGAATAATAGGAGACTTAGCCTAAGGGAAAGACACAGACTTCTGATAGGAGCAGTTGTGGAAAACATACACATATGGGATCCATGTAGGGTCACACATATGGAACCCAGCCCAGATCAGGTTCTCAAGGATTCAGCGGATAAAGGCCTAGCGTTGGACGCTCCACCATGTCCGGGCCGAGGGGTGGAGGACTCAGTTGGTTTTACTCTGGAGTAAAAGGTTGCACAGAAGGGTGCAGCAAGCCGACAGAGCCAAACCGACAGAGCCAGGCATATATATGGCTTGGTGAGACCAAGAGGATGCTGAAGGTATCAAGGATCGGACATAGGATGTACAGAGATACATCTTAACGCATAATCAAAAGCACCTATAGTTAATTTAATACTACAATAAAATCATAGATACCTCATGACATGTGTAAGCAGGCAAACAAAAACATCAAATATATCATAGTAATGTCTTTATATGAGGAAGTTAATGAAAAATCCATGTATGTGTGTGTGTGTGTGTGTCTTAGGGGAGCTTCGGCCACCTGGAATTCCTTTCATGCCGGAGAGGGGGTGTTGAGTGATACAAATCTGTTTGAGGCTAACACGTTCGAGTTTATGGCTGTTTGTTTTCTCTCACGTATGCCACAAAAGTGTCAATGGGAGCAATTAGGCGCCGGCTCTCTGGTGCCCTACTTGTGAGTTACCGAACAAAGTCAGGGGTTAGAACGGTTTCCAAATGTTGGAATGCATGAGTCACTCTGACCCAGTCCAGATATGCTACAGAGAAATAGTAGTAATAGTAATATAATAGAAAAATAGAATAGAGACACTGACAAAGTGATTGTCTTTATGAGTGAGTTAATCATTCATTCAGCCGATTCTTTCAAAGGAAATAAATTATTGATTATCTTTATGAATCTCATTGAATCTGCCATTGAAAATATTTTACTGATTAATAGAATTTAGTATAAAAAAAGTCAAAACCATGAGGCCAAACATGGTATAGTAGCGGTATGCTTCTTTTAACCTGGCATAAAATAAATAAGAAGAAGAAGAAATTAAGAAAATAAAAATGTATATTGCCTGTAATTGTGCCTACCCTTACTAATACAGAATATGCACAGGCCTTCAAGAAAATTACATACTACAACTTTGGTGGCTAAAGTTGTTGCTTGACGAGAACATGAAAATGAAGCTGCGCCAGTAATCATGTTTCACTCTCCTTTCAGTTCAGCACTGGAACTGAGGGAAATGGCAGAACTAAATGGATTTGCAAAGCCCTTGATATTCAGAAGGCCATGCTAATGTTTGGCTTGGATTTGCACATGGACAATGTCCCTTTTATTCAGATGTGAACCAATAGAAGAGGCTAAAGAAAGCACAATACATGTGCAAAAGGGATGGAAGTGTCTGACTGTCACAGACAGATCCATTTGATGATTAAATATAAAAAATATAAATAATACTCACCGTATAAACCTTTTTAAGTCTGTCATGTTCTGACAAAAGCGACAAACAAGAAGATTAATACAGTTGTTAGCTTCTTTGTCTCCAGTATAACTTGCGATTATCCAAATTGCCTCTTTTGATAAAATATGAAAAATCATGTAATCTTTCAGTGGTCACTTTTGGGGGTAAGCATACATCTTAATTCATATTAATCCATTAATCCACAAGTTGGTCTATTTCACAAGGAGCACACAAAACCAAAACACCTATTCCCTAAGTATTGTACCATACAGTATAATACCAGTGAACAGTTATTTCCTTACACAGTGAAACAGCGATGATGTGCTGAACCAAGAGGTTGACATGGGCGTCATGGATAGGAAGAGATTTATGGCAATGCTTATCTTAACTTAATAAAAATGTAAATGATATCACAAACAGGCCTCCAAATGCTAATATGCTTATTGTTTGGTGTGAAACTGACTTTTATATTTGAGGCAGGGATCATTTGTCTTAAGAATTATCAAGAAAAATTTAATTAACAGCAATGTATGCTTTGGTGCTCTAACCCATTTTGGTTAGAGAATAAATATCTAGGCTCTCTCCAATTATCCTTGCAAACATAATAAAATAATTCCGGTCTGGTTATTACATCTGCTATATATCTGCTCATGTGTAATTTACATGCATTTAGTCTATGCAAATGGCAGCGTAATGACTTCAGAGTCATTGTATGCCACAATGTTCGCTTTACAAACCTATTTAGCAATCAAGGGGTCACAATGCACTTTACATATCTGGTGTTAGAAAAAGTCTACTCAACATTGTTTGGCAACCTTTTCCACCTTCCATGCATTAGACTGAATTCATCAGCGTCACAATCAATTTGCATACAATTTATCTTCCCACACCCAGTCAAGCACTGTCGCAGCACGAAGGACGCACAAGCACAGAAACCTATGCAGCGCTTTCATTCTCATTTCAGGGGACTTCAATTCAAGACCTCTGAATTGCTCTGCATATGTGCTGGGAGACAAAAGAGGCTGCCAATGAAAACCATAGTCATCTGGCCAGTCATCGTATCTCATTTTCTAAATGTTGGTGAGGGAGTCTGGTTTTCAGAAAATGCTAAATGTTTGTTAAATGCTGCTGTCTTCAGATCTGCAGTAAACGAGCCCTCATCCATTTTGTGTTTTGCATCTGAATACAGTCATTAAATTACACCAACAGTTGTTTTCCTTTTCCGACTTTTTCTTGGCCAGCATTTATTTATTTATATAAGTGTAAATGCATGTGCTGCATGTGAGAGTTACGCAGACACATTTGTGATTTCCATAATCTTAATTTCAACATCAGATTTATGTATTTTCTTGCCTCTCTCAGCCACTGTTTATTTATTCATTAATTATTAATTTTGCATCTGTGCTGATTTATGTGTGTGTGTGTGTGTGTGTGTGTGTGTGTGTGTGTGTTTGTGCACACGTGTGGGGCTACACAGCAGTGTTTCTTTGAGATGATAAATATGTTGGTACTTTCTTCAGAAGCATACAGTGACTTACACTCTCAAACAACTGACCATAAATCTGACGAGAAGGCTTATTGTACTATCAACACTTATGCTAACAATAATGGATAGTTTTTTTTTTATCATAAACTTTATCTGATATGAAATGATTTGATAATCATAATGAAAAGGAAAGAATTGAATCTGCTGAGTGATTTCTTCTCATTATATAGTGTATCAGTGCATCACATTTCAAGCCTCATTAACTGTGAAAGAATAGAAAAAACTGTTAGACAAGGTTATAATGAAATGTTCCAGATTGGGGACTAACTTTCCTCTTCAATGTCTATGGTGGTTATTATGGGCTGATGTCTAAATCAGAAAAGATACAAGATATAAAGAATGAAGTATGGATCATATGGGAGAATACGCTGCATGTTATTTCATATACTGAATTTTCTCAAGCCATACGGAAATAGTATCGTCTCGGTTATGTATGGTATACCTCGTTCTCAGAGGAGGGAATGAGACGTGATTCAGAAGTGATTCTGACAAATAGGGATCGCTTGTGAGAGCCTATCTACTTTGAGTGAAATGAGTCAATGCACATTGGCATGCTTTAATTGCACCAGCTGCTGTGCATCACGGCGAAAGCATATAACAAGCAGCAGGCGCATCTTTGTTTTTTCCACTGAGGAGCTGGACCTGCGACTTGTCTGTACAGCAGAAGCCCAGCAACTTTGGCAAGGGGACTCACGCCTCCGTTCTCTCCTCGGGGAACGAGGGTTACTATACATAACCAAGACGTTCCCCTTCGTCAGATCACTACAACATGAGTCAGAAGTGATTCTGACGAATGGGGATATCTACCAAAACACCATGACTGCTGGCCCTTCCAGCACTCTGCTTGAGCCTCCTGGCCTGACCGAGTGTTGGGCAGAAGTAGGAGCTCCAAGCAGAGAAGTTTAGTTAGTGCTGTTCCGCAAGACCCACTCCGTGTGACTTATTGGATAATGCTGGGAAAGCTTGCCCTTGGGGAAGGGAACGCTGCGGAAGCCACATCCTACCCCGGAGGGAGGCACTGTGATGGATTCACAAATGGAGCCAAGCAGGGTAGTACAACATATGGCAGTCTCTGGGGTGGTTCCAGTTTAATTATGAGGGGAAAAAACACCAGCAGAGATGACAGAGCGGGCTCTGTTGAGGGAAAGACAGGCTCGTCCGGAGGAATAAATATATGGGGTCGCCACAGGGAACGCTAAATATGGACACCCAGTCTAACACAAGTTCCAGAAGCATTCAAGAGTAGGCCTGGCGTGGCGGAGGGGTGATGGAGGAACTCACAGAGTTAGCTATTTCTGAGGAACACGACTGGAGCAAAAAGACGCATGTTTCCGGGCCATGGAGGCAAGAGAAGTGTTGCAAGCCGACACAAAGAACGGGTCCCTCGCACTACTGGCCACTGGAGCAAGTATACAGGAAGATATCGGCTCTACACAGAGGCTATAGAATCTAGCGAATGTGTTAGGTGTCGCCCAGCCGGCAGCTCTAAATATATCTGTCAGTGCGGATCCTTGAGCCTGCACCCAGGAGGAAGCAACACTTCTAGCTGAGTGTGCTCGCAACCCGAACGGGCAAGACACGTCTTTGGGCTTTGTAAGCCAAGGCGATGGCATCTACAATCTACTATCCAGTGGGCCATCCTCTGCTCTGAGACAGCCTCTCCCTTCTGCTGGCCTCCGTAACAGACGAAGAGCTGATCTGATCTGCTGTCCTGAAGCTTTGCATTCTGTCCATGTAAAACCGCAAGGAGCGGGCAGGGCAGAGAAAAGCCAAGGCTGGGTCTGCCTCCTCCGAAGGCAGCGATTGCAGGTTCACTACCTGGTCCCTAAAGGGAGTAGTAGGAACCGTGGGCACATATCCAAGCCGGTCTTAAGACAGCATGAGAGTTAGCCGGCCCAAATTCTAGGCACGATTCGTCGACCGAAAAAGCTTGCAGGTCCCCTACCCTCTTGATGGAAGCCAGAGCAGTCAGGGGAACAGTCTGTAAAGACAGGATCTGTCTGTGCGAGAAGGCTCACTGGGGGAAATGCATACTTGCACAGGCCTCAGGGCAAGCTGTGTGTCAGCGCATCCATGCCCAGGGGTTCCGTTGGACAGGGAGTAAAACAACTGGCAATGGATCGAGTCCGGACAGGCAAACAGATTTATCTGTGGCAAACAGAACAATCAAATCCAGGCGCGTCATGCAAGTCAAAATTCGGGTGCACAATCTGAGACGTTGCAATTGTTTTCTGACGGGTAATATGGATCATGTTAGGAGGGGTCAGGGGGTTTCTCCCCCTGATTTATTTTTTTTTAATTCTGGCTGCTAAACATACCATTTCAATGCAGTTTGGGAGGGACAGAAATACCTTAATGGAGCTAGCAGCAACACTCCTCTATCTGAGGACTAAGTTAAAGTATCTATTTTTGTAAGTTTATATACGTAAAAGACAGGTTGATGAAAGAACTGTAAGCTCAAATTCAAAAGCCTTTGAAGTCTACTTCATTAAAGCATGTTTACACACACACTTACTGTACACTTAGGCCTACTACACATGATTTTAAAAACAGTACAATTGTAGTTTTTGGGCAGTATTTTAATGATCTGAAACGCAAGTGTCAAAGCGCAAAGCGCAAGTAACTTTGTGGGCGGGTTGCCCGGCGCTGTTGCTATTTTCCCGGCGGGATAAATGCCTCTTGCGCCTGGCGCAAATCTAAAAGAGGTTGGTCTGAAGTAGCTTCATTATTCATAGGTGTGGTTTGGGCGTAACGTGAAATAAACCAATCAGAGCGCCATCCAACATACCCTTTAAGAACAGGTGCGCATGTTGCATGACGGATTGTTATTATAACGGCGGGTTTACCAGGTGCGCGCCAGGAGCGTTCACAGCCGATGAGACCGACGTTCTTGTCAGGGCAGTTAAAAGACAGAGAAGTGATGTTGTATGGGGATGGGAGAAACCCTCGCACATCGGCGTTGGTTAAACATTATATACGTATGTTTCTTGCCACTATTGGGCAAACAGGTCTGATCCTTTAGTACTACAATTAGCCTTAAAATATGGGTAATAAGGTTTTTTCATCTTCATGTAAAGCATGTTCCCTCATGTTTTAATATTTTTCCTTGTTATAATGTATGATTTGCAAAAATAAAAACTGCTGCATCTGTGTTGATGAGAGAATCAAAGTGTATGCGCGCTGTGCACCCGCTACATTATGGCCAAGCATGCGCGCTTAAAATAGCATTATGAACAACGCGCAACGCGCCACTGACTTTAGACCAAGTTTTTTCTGGTCAGTGGCGCAATTGTTTTCTGGGAGTGTAAAATAGCACCAGGGAATGTTAGCGCCGAAACACACCTCCTTTTTGCGCCGATCCGCCCAGGGCGGATCATTTCCTAGTTTACTGACGAGCGTCTGTGGAGGGAAAAGCCTGCTTTGTGCAGGTGCAAAATAGGAATGATACATTACGTTTGTGTATAAAGTCATTTGCGCCGGATGCAAGATAGAGCCCAATATGTTATAATTTTAAATTGGTATGTGACCTAAGAACAATTTTACATTAAAGGTACATAAAGGTGCTAAGGTCTGACTTTGTGGTGCTCTGAAATTAAGTAATTTTAATTTTAAAATGTGATGAGGGACTTTGAAAGAAGTTTGAAAGAAATTTCAGAGCTGAATAAGGGTAACACTACCCCACTTATTTGAAAATGGTTAATATTTGACAGAAATGTAAAAAAAAAATCAAATATGTAGCATTACTTTAGTAAAATCGTTGAAATACTGTAGTTACACTGCTCATTATTATATTTTATATTATGCTAACATAGCTATTGCTCTCTGTCCCGCTTAAAATCATTCAAACTGTGACAGCGCGGCTCCACGTGACCGCGTGGCAACGAGATCAAAGAGCTCGCAAGCAACTCTCATATATTAACGGCTATGGGTGGAACGTAACGTTCGAGGTGAAGGCGAATGACTTACAACTGACCTCCACCCACTCCCCGGTCTCCCCCTACATGTACGTCTTTTTGGGCAGGCTAACAGATTCCTTGAAAGTGCTGCTGATGCTCTGGTCCCAACTCTCTCCTGTCTCCTATGTGGTCTGGTCTCGCTCTCTCTTCTGTGACGCATGCGCACATGGGCAGCGCTCTTGGACTTAAAAACAGCTGGGCTCTTACGTGCGTTCACACAGAGAAACGTGGGACTGCAAAGCAAAGGGGACACGGCAACGGATTTAGATGAGGATTATCGCTGTTATAGTGGTTTCACAGCTATAAAAAATGCAAGAGGATTAGTGGCAAACATCAAGAGGAGCAAAATAGCAAAACAGAGTGAGAAAGCGAGATACGGCTCGCCTCAGAGATGAAAGAGATGCTCGTGTTCACGAAGAGACATTCAACCCAAGGAAATCTCTGAAATACATTTAATGTGCTACAAGATTTGTATTCTTTTCTACCGAGGGGTAGTTAATGAAGGTAAGATCATTTCGTATGCTTTTAAAAATAAAGAAATGCCTAAAAAAAGCTTTTTATCAAACAAAAGTATTGTTCTAATAATGTAACATGGTTAAAGACTTAATGCATTCCAAAGTTTTCATAAATGATAAAAACGTCACTTTTATAGCCTACACCAATATATCTATTCAAGTCATGGGCAGTTTTGTCGAAATGAATGCAAACAAGTGTTTATGAGTATGACGTCCAAGTGACTGATTTAGCGGTTTCTGCTTTTAGGATTTGTTCTCAAATTCATGAATATTTTCGCAGTGCTACTGCTTTATAGTCTATAGAAATAGTGTTTTAGAATTAGCTAAAGAAATTAGTGTAATTGGTTAGAACTAATCGCTCATAAGTGAAAGCAACAGCTAAGTATACAAATAATAGAACCAGGAGTCCATTGATCAATTTAAAAAATATTGCATATAGGCTAGGCTACATAACATTTCATGCCTCTTGGTTGGTTGAAAGTCTTAATAGGGGGTCCCCATGTGTCTGGAATAAAACATTTTTATAAAAATTTGCAATAACTTTTTTATAGACCAAATGAGCTTATGTTTTGTGCTACAACACATAACTGTTATACACTAGGTCTAATGGAGTTCTGTGTATAAATGTGTGCCCAGTGATAGAATTTGTCCATAAGAGCTGAATTATCTGATGAACTGCACTAACATGTGTCTTTTGAGTTCTCTCAGATGCTATAGATTTCATTAGTGATTCCTTCCCACTTTCATCAATATCAGTTCTTTATGGTTTTGAAAAAGGAATATTTTCAGACTGACTGTAAATGAGTCAGTCTTCAGCATTCATGTCTCACAGGCTTAATCAAGATCATTTTGTCATGGTTGACCTTTCAGGCGCATACATTTACCACCTATGGGGCAAGCCGCCTCATCTCCAAAGAGGCATCTGGCATAGAATAATGTATGAATACATACTCCTTAATGAATGCATTGCATCAGTCTGATTTTACTGTATTTCATAGTGTTCCTTTTGCAATTTCTTATCCCTGCTACAATTTTTTTTTACTTGTTCCTATATGAAGCAAATATTTTATACAGTAATTATTTACAGGTGAATAGGCTATGAAAGTAATGGCAGACCTTTACATGTTTTAGAAAAAAAAATTAAGTGTTTTTTTTTTTCAGAATGTGATTACATCTCAGCTGCAAGGTCAAGGCTCTGAACAATCATTACAAGGAGACTCACTTTAAGCTAAATGAAGCAGTAAAATGATTATTCAGCCTTAGACCAGGTCTCTATTCATATAAATACCTTTATATTGCTTTGATTAGGCTGTCTTTCCCCCTTTAGATTTCCCATGCTTTGATCAAACACTGGTGACTGCAGTGTTCTCCTGCCTTGCTAAAACCTATTGTAAATAATGAATGCATGGAGAGTGGTTGATTATCCTTCTCTGGAAATATTTTGTCTGGCCTTAGCACAGTTTGCAAGAGACAGTCTTATTTCCCTTCCATCTCCAATGGTCTGACACTGACAGAAGCATTCTAAATAGATTGAACCAACATTTTTGCCATAGTCATTATTATGTATTTGCATGTTTTGGAAAGTCATTTAACCGTGTTATAATTCATACTTTGTAGTCACGTGACTACCATGGATACCTGGCGGGCAACAAACGCTGACAAAATGGTGACAAACAGTGGCCAGCCAAGGGAATTGCAGCCTTGTAAATTTCCAATACTACAATCAATTAACTAATTAGACCATATGTCACCGAATGTTAAAATTAGATGTCAAGAAAAGATTAACATACTCAGAACGTGTGATCCATACACAGCACCCGCTGCTGTTTTCATTGCTTTGAAGCTGGCAAAGTCTCTACTGAGTTTGGAGATATTTAACATTACATATATCTTATAGAGAATGCGTCACCTCACACCGCACAAAAAAATAAAAGCCTACAGAAGTACAGATGTACAGCTGTACATGAGACAAAGCCTATGTCAGAGTAAAGAGAGGGAGGAGCCATGGTGGAGACGACTGACAAAACTAGGGGGGCGACTGACAGAGACTTAGCCAATGGAGGTGGAGATCCATGCTGAGCCGATGAGACCATGCCAGTTGGACTGAGGACCAAGGTGGAGCCGGAGGGATGGAGCAGAAGAGGTGGAAAGACAAAGAGCATCTGAAAGCCTGGACTGGAAGTTTGTGGTGCAGGCTGACCAACGTCTGACCAAGCGGGAATGGGAGGAATGAGGGAGCCTGGTGGAGCCGTAAGGATGATGGTCTTAGGTGGAGCCGAAGGAGGGAGGAGCTACGGTTGAACTGACTGGTCTACGAGCCGAGTAATGGGCTTGGCGGCTGGAGGTGGATCCAGGGTTACTCTTGCCAAGGCATTGCTGGTGACCGGAAGAGCCAAAGCAAATCCATACAGTAGTGAAGTCAGAGGAGGAGCTGAAGGAAAACAGTGGAGGCGGGGCCGACGGACTGGCTGTTTTTGGAAGAAGGCACAAACAAATGTTTTTTTTTAAGATAAAATATATAAATAAATAGATAAAATCATTTCTGACTGTAGTGCAGCTGAAAGAGGTCCACTGTGCAATGCAGACATAATACATAATACACCATATGTAAGAAATTAACCTTGGATGCACACACACATGCAAATACTCTACATTACAGCATAGCAGGTGAATTGGCGTTATCACCACCGTTAGGTCCATCTTTCACTATTAATAATAATGGTGATGATACCTGTACTAAACTGCATCAGCGCCCGGGGCGGGTGCTGAAAGTTTAGGGCGGGATTTAACTTTTCATTCATAAAAACGGAGAACAGGAGAAAAAAAAGAAAGTCAGGAATGAAAAAAAATCCTGAATATATTTCTCAAAATATCTTCTTTTGTGTTCCTGGTATCCCTTTAAGGGCTTATGTTCTACATTTACTGTTGGTTTAGGAACTAGTAAAAGTGGGAGAAAGGATAGTGATAATACAGTTTGTTCAATTTCATCATTGAACAGAACCAGGAAGCAGAGTATGCACAGATGAAAGACTTTCAATTCGTGAGAAACCACTACATTACAGTCAAGAAAGAGAGGGCTACGTTTCTTGGAATGCAGTGTCATCCTCTGCAGCTGATGGTGATGAGTCCCTGCAAAATACATGGAAATAATGCTGCAGTCTTGTCAGTTTGTGTCAGCGAGGACTACTGTATATGCATTTGTGTGTTGCGGTTTGCCTGAACTTGCTTTATCTCCCAGCAGAGGCCTCAGAATGATCACACTTACTAGTCTGTGGTCTGTGGGTGTAAAAGTGCTCCAGTGTCAGTACTTCGACTACGCCGTTTCGTGCATACATCCGTTGTAGTTTAGTGGTCAATAAATCGGTGTCCAGGGGCCAGCAGTCGCCATCTTTTCAGCCAGCATTTATTGAGCGAATTTTAGTTATAGTGCCTTGTTTATTGCCGGGCTATAAATCCCCAAATGTAAATGTGACTCAAGCAACACAAAGCATAAATAATCAAAGACAGACTATTCCTAACAAAATTTTAATGCATTGTCTAATTTATCTCCTTTCCTCTCTTGCCGCTGTAAGTGTCTAGTAAATACTGGACGTGAACCAGTGAAATTGAACATTCTTCAGTTTGAAACATATCTACAAAAACAACGATACGGACTCACGATACATTTATATGTGTGTTACTTTGCAATAGGCATTGTGTGTTTTAACCAAAAGCTCAGTTGGATCAAAAGCAAAATCGGACCAATTTAACAACAAATAACAGTTTAGTTTATATGGAGCTTTTGGACACTGCAGTGAAATCAATCCCTGCAGTGGATGATCAATAGTTTGAGTAGGCTGTAAATAAAGTGATTGACAATCACCTGCAGTTCAGCTCACAGCTGGAGGTTCCTCCTTATTCAGAGGATTTTTGATTAAGTATTACGAATGCTTTTAAATGACATTTTCAAATCAGATGGACACATCTTGGCCAACATATAGGCTGATTCATTTGATTGAAATAAACTCTACTGAATAGCATGGCGTATATTTTTTGGTTTATTTTCATGTCCTTTAAACGGATATTATGCTAAATAAAATGCAATTTTGATAAGTGAACTCTTGATTAGTCATCACAACTACTCTTGGGAACTTTGCATATTATTTTGAATTCGCTGACAGGCTGCCAATCAGTGAACTGCTGGAAATGTCTTTTTAAATCTCTTTGATTAAATTATTCATTTGCACTGCAGTATTGAGTGATAAAAAGTTATCTAAAATTAGCTTCATGTGGTAACATTTAAATTAAACAAAATTCGTTTAAACCAAAGTATTATTTAACATAACTGAATCAACCACAATTTATTAGGTTACACTAGCCAAACTAAATGTAAAGGTTAGATCAGGTAGAAATAGCTCCTTACAGTAACAGTTGACCTTTTGCCGGCCCCTCCCCCCAAACGGCCATTGTCCAATCACACATCATAACAACCGTTAATATGTGAGCAGGACTGTCAAACATTGACTCCAAGCAAGATGGTGAAGCGGTGCGCCCACGACCGATAGATACCCCGATAGATTGTCTGGAGGAGTTGATATTTTCATTTCTAAAGTCAAAAACACAACGTGAGCAGTGCCTACAATGGATAAAAACAGTATGGATGGCCCCACTCCCAGTTAATGTGTCGAACTCGAGTGCAGCGTGCATGAGACTGAGACACTGAGATTAGTCAAAGAAACATGGAGAAAGCAGATCAAGAGGATCCACAAAGGAATTACGTTTTCTAAAGGGTTGTTGTTAACATGATATTCTTGGGGGAAAATGAGCAGCCGTCGACTTAGCAGTGCAGCACCCGTAGCTACAGTTTAGAGGAGTGCATGTTCGCAACAGGGAAAGCATGAAGCTTACTTGACAACATCAGTTCATACATTAATATCATAACGAACAGAAATAACCTTAAAGGGATACTTCACCTCTGGAAAGATGAATGTGTATTTATAATGGGTTATTTATGTAGAGGAAATGTAAAGTTATTGTAGAATGTGGAAACTTTCTTGACAGAGAAAAGCCAGAAAATGTATTTTTGGCTTATGTGGATGAAAGACAACAATGCCCAGATTGCACTTCCTTCGCCACCCTAAGAGGCTTTGAACTGTGTTTTGTTCAAAGGTCATCTTGTTATCAATAATGATTCCCATACTTGTACGACTCAATAGTTTCAACCTCTTTTTCATCTATAATCATCTTTTAAGGAATTGGCTGGTGATGAACATTGTGATAATCAATGTCCTTTGTCTTTGTAACATTTAAGTCGAAAAAGGCTTCTTTGCACCAGTTTAAAAAATACGGCAGTACGTGAGATGTTTCAGTGGTGTTCATTAATGATTAACTGTGTCATCTGCAAACTTTATGATAATTATTGGGCACTTCACTACAGCAGTCATTAGTGTACATAATGTATAAAAGACGAGAAAGAACACAACCTTGAGGGGAGCTGGTTGATGTCACTGATTCTAGAAAGATGTCCATTTACTCTCACTCCTTGTGTCCTGTTAGTGAGAGTCTAAAATCCAGCCCACCAAGATTTTATGTGAGCTTCTCCACCAATAAATGGGGCTGGATGGTGTTGAAGCCAGACAAGAAATCCACAAACAGCAGTTTAGCATGGTTTTGTTACCCTCTAAGTGCTAGTATATGAGGTTGAGCAGAGTAATGTTTGGCTCTGTTTGCAAACTGCAAGGGGTCGAAGAGATGATCAATTCTACCCAGCAGTTCTTTCTTAATCAGTTTTTCAAAGGACTTCATAAGTTAGAGCCACAGGTCTGTAATCATTCAAAATCTTTGGGTGGTTGCTTTTTGCAATGGGAATAATTATAGATTGTTTCCATAAGTTTGGGACTTTATGTTGGCACAAAGACAGTTTAAAAGTATAATAAAAAAAATTAAGCCTAACTGGTCCAGACAAAGGGTCTCAGCCCATTCTCATCCCAAGGCATCACTTAACTGACGCCTTGGGAAGCATTTTGACCATACTTCAATATCTGACGCTTTTGGCACCCTTTAGCGTCAGTTACACCCTAGGATCGCGTCTATCCAGACCTAAACCTAACCGCGTCATCTATCGGACACTTTACCTTTAGCGTCAGTTAGATGACGCCCTAGGATTGCCTAAAGCGTTGAATATTGAAGCATGCTCAAAATTGTCAGTTAGGTGACGCCTTGGGGTGAGAATGCGTTGAGGGTCTGCATGTGGCTGCTAATATTGTCAGGGCCAGAGCTAGTACAAGCCTTGTGTATATTTCAAACTCCAAACATTTAGCCACTGAACCAGCGTACAAAACCTTCTTCAAGGCTGTGCTGGTTGCATTTGAGGTAAAGGTATAATGGGGTTTCTCACTTGAGACTGGTATAAGCATTCGCCTTGATTGTAGTCGTGTCTCCTTCATTGTGTACAAAGTATTTTTATATTTTGAATATATCCCTCCACTGCATACTGTAACCCCTTGTGCCTCGATCTGCAGGATATCGCGGAGGTATTGCTCCAAAAAAGGTCACTGACATGCAAGGGTATACCTCTTCCCGTCATGTCTATCGTGTTTGACCATTTGTTTGCCGGGCATAGTAACAACAATAATTTGTGGCGTGGCTTTTGCGAACGGTCAATTGCAGATTTTTTTTTTTTTTTTAAGTGCATTAGAAAGAAGAAATGCATTACATGTTGAGCATAATTTAAAAAATGTTTATTTTTCCATCGTTTCTTGGATTTAGCCTTAAATTAATATCAAAGAAGGACAGATTGGGGTCACTGCGGACCAGGGGAACAGCGGGCCACCTGTCATATGTCTGTCGCCCCACTGTGACACTCTTTACAAGCAAGATTATGACTGTGGAAACCTTCTTTGCTTAAAGATTTTTTACAGAAATACTTCATTCATAGTTACTATAACATCCAGATGGCCAGAGATGGTAGCAATATGCTTATATTAGAGAAAAGAGCTTTCCAGGCAGCATCTGAGCTCCAGGGTCAGTCCCATCAGCTTCTGAGATGGAAGTGTGGCTGCCCTGCTGTAAGTGAGATGATAACACGCTGGGAAAGCAGATGAAGACAAATGAGTGCACCAGTCTAGACCTACAGCACCCGCTCGCTGCTGTCTACCGACAGCCATGAAGACTCTGCCCAGTGCTTTTACAACTCAAGAGTTTTGAGGCATATGTCACTAGAGCAACAGCAAAATAGTCCAATAAATAAAACATCAAATAAAGGTGAATAACATTTGATTTCAAACTTAATGCCCTCTGAAGTGCACTGTGGCGTCGTCAGACTTCCCTGAACTAAAATGGAAATGACCTTGGCTCTGCATTATTATTCATAAATGCATTTCTTTCTGTGTGAAATGCAATGCCATTTACCAGCAAGCACACAACAGAGCGAAAAGGAAAGATAAAATAAGATGAATTATGTGTCCCACGCATCTCACTGCTATAACATTCATTAACGGACCATCCTTATAATTAATTGAGCCACCTCCCTTTGGCTCCATTAATTACAGTTATTTAAAGTGAATAATATTCCAACAAAAAAAAGAGAGAGAGAGAGAGAGATTGGGACTATGCCAAATGCTCCGGTTTACCAAGATGATGAGAAACTCATCTCTCATAAACATACCGTGGCCTCATTTCAGGTTCATTTTCAAAAGTGATTTTCAACTGAATAGATCTATAGTGAAAAATCCTTGTTGAGTAGGATTCATACCTTCACTTCAAAGCAGTGAATGCATACTGTAGCACCTGTTAGTATTTTCATTTTCAAGCAAAAACTGCTGAGCATCAGCTATCAGTAATGTACCATATAATCAATAATCCCTACAACAAGCCCAAACACAACAGCAAAAATAGGTAAAAAAATAAAATAAAATACATAACATAAATACTCTACTCTGTTTGGGGAAAATACTGTGGCTAGTTAGTTGTATTTCTTTAATCATAATGTTAAAAATGTAACAAGTATTTGTTTTCTTTCTACAGAGAAGAAAGAGGAACAGAAATAACAATTGATGTCAGTAGGCTTTGACATTTAATGCCCACTAAGAGCCTATACGAATCAGCACAATCTGACCTAAATCAAAACACAAATGCCCTACGTATGTGGTTTTAATCTCTTTCAATGTCTATATTAATTTTTTCAACAACTCATCTTAGGCGATTTATGTATTTATACTTGAGTTGTCAATCAATTAAACATTGTAATGGAACTTATTGCATAAATTAAAATGTCTATATCAATATTTGATGAGGAAAAAATATATTATTTAAAAAAAATAAAAACATTCTAAAAACATAGAAGTTAGTTGTTGTTGTTTTTTTTTTTTGCATCTCATGCCATGAGT
This sequence comes from Pimephales promelas, assembly GCF_988280905.1. Taxonomy (NCBI): domain Eukaryota; kingdom Metazoa; phylum Chordata; class Actinopteri; order Cypriniformes; family Leuciscidae; genus Pimephales; species Pimephales promelas. The sequence continues at coordinate 19,067,300 of NC_142784.1, forward strand.
GCAACATTTGATGGCATGCCAGTTCTAATGGTGCATGTACGCGACAACGATGTACTAAAAGTGTAAAGGTATTTCCTTTGGGTTTTTCGTAACAGACGATGACGTTACCAAAATGATCCCTGTTCACATGGATCTGCAAAAAAATGACTTGATGACAAAATGACTGAGCGAATTTTAGTTATAGTGCCTTGTTTATTGCCGGGCTATAAATCCCCAAATGTAAATGTGACTCAAGCAACACAAAGCATAAATAATCAAAGACAGACTATTCCTAACAAAATTTTAATGCATTGTCTAATTTATCTCCTTTCCTCTCTTGCCGCTGTAAGTGTCTAGTAAATACTGGACGTGAACCAGTGAAATTGAACATTCTTCAGTTTGAAACATATCTACAAAAACAACGATACGGACACAATACATTTACATGTGTGTTACTTTGCAATAGGCATTGTGTGTTTTAACCAAAAGCTCAGTTGGATCAAAAGCAAGTCGAAATAACGACTTATGTCGTAATAACGAGATGTAGAAATAACGACTTATTATCTCGTTATTTCGACATAATAAGTCGTTATTTCGACATAATATGTCGTAATAACAAGATATTATGTAGAATGGTAGATGCATTGTGTGTTATTTTGATTTCGGTCGACTACATGCAGCCTCTGTCTTGTAAAGGAGAGATTTGTTTGAAGTTGCTCTGTGTGCTGGCAGAGGGAGGAAAAACTACCAGACGCCAGTCACTCACTGTTCATAGCTAGAAGAATAATGAGCCCTCAGGCTGATTGACATTCTCAGCCGCCGCATAGTTATGGTTTCCTCTGGTGCTGGCTAGGACACCCGCCCCTGCATCTCAAGCGTTTATGCAAATCTAGGCAGTTTTCCAGCACCAGGCCTAAAAAGAATGAGTCGGGGGCTCACTGACAAAACAATGGGTTCAATGAGCAAAGCTCTGCTTGAATAAAGAGGTGCAAAAAGCCCAGTTATTTCTGATTAAGATCTGCCCCAAAGTATGAAGATGTAAAATGAGATTGAAAAAGAGTTAAAGAAAACAGCTATTTGGCCATTGGTTATCCTAAGGGATTTCAGTTTAAAAGGAAAGGAAAGTCGTTTTAGAGGATAAACAAAATACATTTTGATTACAGAAATACTTTTGGATTGTTTAAGCACAGAAACATGTATTAAGAAAGTAATCTAAATACAGTCAATTGACTTGAAGACCATCTTAAATAAAATGGGTTAGATATTCTGTTTTTACTCTTCTTCTGGCCTTAGATTCCCATACATTGAACCAAATCCACATTAATATTCATAGTCTGGTGATTATGCAATTAAGGCTCAGCCTGTGTTTTCATCTTCTGTGGACCCAAACATATTTCAGATAAAATAGACGTAGAGTATGTGGGGCACACAGTGGGCTCTGTGTATGCTTGATTGGCAAGAATGAATGGAAGCAAGGGACTGCCCACCCCGGTGTTCAATAATACTTGTTACAAGGTTTGTTTTTGCCACACAAAAGGATTCTCAGTGGAGCTGAAATAATGGGCTGAAAGTTTCAAGAATGTCTAAAGCGAATGGAGGGGGAAAAGTGCTGCAAATTCCAGAAACTATTTGGCTTAGATAAGCAGTACTAAACCAGATTTTGTTTCACTCAGTCAGCTAATGTGCATGTTACATGTCCAAAAAAAGAAAAAAAAATGGAAGAGAGTTTAATCATCTGTTGAGGATTGATGTAAAATCAATGTATACTGTATATATATTAACATGGCTGCATTTATTTGATCAAACATACAATAAAAAACATTCTGTACAATGTAAAATAACTATTAAAATAACTAGTTTTCCATTTTAAATATATTTTGAAATGTAATTTATTCCTGTGAAGGCACAGCCGAATTGTAAGCATCATTACTTCAGTCTTCAGTGTCACATGATCCTTCAGAAATCATATCAAGAATTTTTTTTTTTTAAACCAGTTGTTACGTTTTTTTTTTTTTCAGGATTGTTTGATTATTAGAAAGCACAAAAGAAAAGAATTTATTAGAAATAGAAATAACATAATTTGTAACATTACAAAGGTTTTTACTGACAATTTTGATCAATTTAGGCTTTCTTCCTAGCTGAAAACACTGTAAAAAATGAAATAACATTTCCACATCTTCATTTTATTATATACACACACACAAATCCCCAAATATTTGTGTATACTGCCTTTGGGTTGTCAGAGGATAAGCCCCCCATAATTTGCACCTTAATATAGGAGACTGTATAGTGTCCCTCTTCACATTTGTTGTGTACTCATAAAGACAGACAGGAGCACAAACAGCTAATGCTTCTCCAGCCAGCGAGCCCTTCTCTCTCCTCTTAATGGAGACATACTACCAAAATAACTGCTACACATTCTATATTTCTTTCTTGTCTCTAGAACTCTGGTCTATGTCTGTGAATAAAATAAGTGAAAGATGTGCTTCGACTTGTGTCTAACTGCTTTCTATTTTCCCACCAGGTTCCCCGAAGTCTTTGAGGCGTAAGAGCTCAGAGTACATTCTGCCACAAGTACTTCTGTCATCTAGGGGATGTAACGCCACACTAAAGTTTTCACTTAATCCTCTCACAGGTAAAAAGCGGGACATTTTGCCGGAGGAATTTTGCGCTCAAAGAGTTTTAGAACAGAATGTGAACGAGGTATCAGTGGTCTCTACCTTTTTTTTTTTTTGGTTGAAACAATGGCAGCATGAAACTGTAGAATAGATTTTTCTTCACTAACTTGGAAGGAGGGCAACATGGCAAAGCCCTTCCACAGGCTTCAGCGCTTTTTACGACGGACTCAGCTACTCTTCTTCTTCCTCGGTGTCGCCTACATTATGGCTGGAAGTGTTCTTCTTCTCCAGAGACATGGATTGGTGGTGTCACAGCGTGGGACAAGCAGTTACTTTCCATTACCGTCTTTGCCGTCTCCTCCCAGGTCCCTGGAGGCGCCTGCCCTCTGGACAAGATATGGAATAATGAGTGCACGGCTCAACGGCAAGGGGATGGGACACCAAAGCGGTTTGTCCGAAGACAATGCTGGACCACAATGGCTGACCTCACGAAACCAGGAGATCCGACATCTGAGACGCCGCTGGTTCCACAGCCTCATGTCCGAACAGGAAGCGTCTAGAGTGGAGAAAGTGCTTCCGAAGAGAAAAATCCGACACAAAGGTGAAAGTCTATGATAAATGAGCTGTGTGCTTTTCAGGATGACAAATTGGTTGTTTATGATAATTGGATTATTTTCTCAATTATCTCGATTTCAAGCTGTGCTGCAGAATCTTCCCATCTGTTTGCGCAGAAAAAGGTCACGCTCTGAATTTCTGATTCGATTTTTAATCTTCTCTCAGGCACTTATATCGGCTGCTTTCTGGATGATGCCAAGGACCGGGCACTCAAAGGGATGGTGTTCTATGACTTCCGGAAAATGACCAGCACCTTGTGTCAGGACACCTGCATGGAAAGGTATGTGATTAATACACAATAGTTAACAGTACAGACATCTTTTGTTGAAAACGTGGAGCCACTGGAAAGCAGATGGACATCTGTTGCCTAGAGTCTCCTTTGTGCTCATCTTAAATCACGAAATAATGAAACGGTGTTTAGGGAAAAGAACATGCAGTGTGAATCCGTGTGCCAGCTGGCGGAGCTCATGCTGGGAATGGGATCGGGCCCAATTAATGGACCGCGACTCTGGACCTGGGCTCCGCTAATGCTGGAGGAGAAACATCTATCTGCCGTGATGGAGTATACACTTTCTCTAGTTCTTAGGCTGATAGATAATTGACCACCAGAGAACAATTGCGAGCAAGACTGACCTCCTGTAATTACCCCCAATGTTTCAGAGCTTATTTAATTACTTGGGTGACATTTGCAATGTTCAGGGAGAATCCAAGTAGTCCATTAGAAAACATGAAACCTAACATGAGCTAGAGATGATTTCCTTTGTTCACATTGACATAGTGACTTCCTATGAAGACGAATTCATAATTAAGTGTTGGCTACTAGTGCAAAATTCCATTTTTTGTTTTACCTCAATTATCTTGACCTGTGCAATATTATGGTCTTGCATTACATAGACATTACATCTTGCAATTCCATTATGCTAGATATAACATCTATGGAAATTGAACAAAGAACAAACTTGAACAAAGTTTGCCATTCTTTGTAGTCATGTTGCCATTTATTTTACCATTTAACATTTATTTTTATTATCAATGTTGAGTTATGCTGCTTAAAGGATTCGCTAGGGTAGGCAATTTTCGGAGGAGCTAGCAATAGCAAGTTAGCTATGAAAACACCCTCCCTTCATAGCGTCTCCAAAGACCAGCACAGTTTGCAAACCATTACAAGTTGAAAGACGGCATTAAAAGCAAAGCAAATAACATTACAATAATAATGAACATAAACAACACAGTGACTGACGTCTGTCTAACACTGCATAGCATGAAAAAGTTACAAAATTGTGTAACCTTGTAAGACATCATATTTATGGAACCTGACAAAAGTTACTTACAGTATATCTAAGAACACATTCTATGTTTGCTCAGATGGAAAAGGAACTGACATCCAAGCCCAATATTATCTTTGCAGATTGGTGAAAGGTAGAAAATATTCTCCTGCTCTGTGTTTGCAGGTATATGTCTGGTCAGACTGACCAATTAATTCAGAGTGCAGATTAACAGTGGGAATGTCCCTAGCTAGTTTGCCATGGCAGTGCCAATGCCACGCTTTAAGCAGAGGATCAGGGAAACAATTTGCAGAGGGGCTCAAGCTAATACCTGTTGAGCCCTACGCCAACATGCTTGAATGGAATCGTGCTGCGCCTTTTTGCAACCTCAAAAAAAGATTTTTTGAGGTTGCAAAGGGCCAGAGGACAAAAGCTTTGAGATGGAGGATGATCGTTGTGGTTAACACAACCATTAGCCCATTTGTTGTCTATGTAATAGAATAAAAATGATTTTCGTTCCATCTAAAAGTTGAGATGGAGATGTATGCAAGAGTGTCCTGGACAAGTTCGTTACTGTGAGAGAGCTGGGCAGGTGGTACACAATGGTACACTGAGAAAGGCTGCCACTACAAAGTGGCTGAGTCTAGCACCACAGGGTATGGAAATGGTGAAACAGATGTTTGGCTTAGCAAGCTGGTCAATCACCAGCTGGTAAACCTCTGGACTCACAGACAGTGATGGACAGAGAGATGCTGGTGGAGTTTAGCAGAATCCCTGCTGGGTCCAGGCTGCATTCAAGGGTTTTAGTGTGAGTTACTTGTTTAAGGCTTTTCTCTAGAAGTGTGTTTTTGAAAAATATTTTTTTTGTAACATTATAAATGTTCTTACTGTAACTTTTGATCAATTTACTACAATGCAGCCTTGGGAAAAAAAATAATATAATAAATAAAGGATGTTTTGTTAACAAAGTTCAGGAGGAGCACGTTCAGTTAAGGCGGGCATACACTGTGCGATTTTCGTCCGATTTTGAGCCGAATTCTGACTCGTGCGACTCATTTTCGTGTCGGACCGATTTTCAGCTTTGTCGTGCGTCGTTTGTCGTGCAGTGTTCGTGCAGTGTACAGGGAGAAACGAGAGGCGATTAACCTCTCACGATCGACAATCGGATGGTCGGATGAATTTCTGGCATGTCAGAAATTTTGGTCGCTCCTCGTGACTATATCGCACAGTTGAAGCAAAGCTACGAACCGATTGCCCTAAACTCAGTGTTTTTTCCCTCACTGCACCTGCGCGAAAACAGAAGTTTAACCATTTCATCTGCAACAAAAATAAAATTAAAATAAAAACGAGCTACAAATTACTGTTGCTTACCTCCAGTTCGTGTTGCAAAATGGATAATATTACCCACCGTCTTTAAGCCACCTGATATGTAACACCTCTTTTATTATTTTGTCAAACAATGTTTTTGAAATAAACCTGTTTTTAATTTTCATTGATGATTAATAATGGCAATGTTCGGACATATTATAGACTGTTAATAGTTATTTTATATATAATTCATTGTAATCGACCTAAATGTTTTTAATGCAATTTTTAATGAGGAGTAAGATTAATATTTTATTATCCTCACAGCACGTTGGTTATGTGCTGTGAAAATATTGCGTGGCAAATTAATTATAATAGCGGATCAATTTAATAGTAAAATTAGCCTATAGGCCTCCCCTAATAATGATAATATAATAATAATAATAATTAAATGCATAAATTGAAAATATTAAATCATCTTGGTACTGATAGCAGATGCTTGTTTTGACAATATCTCTGGATACATAGACGTAAATAGGCGCAATCCAGGGGGTTATCGCAGATATTACACGTATAGTGTGAGCAGTGAAGTCGCAGCTCGACGATCGGACCGTACAGTGTGAGCACATAAATCCTGAACTTTGGCTTTGCATCGCATGCGATTTACTCGTTCAGTGTGAGTAGGTACCTTGCTGAAATCGCACAGACATCGCACAGTGTATGCCCGCCTTTAATTAACACGAGTGGAGTGCACCCAGCAATCAATGATAAGAGGTGTATATATAGATTCAGCAATCTCAACTCACTCCATTGATTGTTTAGAAGCATCCCTCCACCACCCCTTTTTCACACTTCTAGTCCTAAACACTTACATAGGGGGGAGTACTCTGGGTTCGGGCCAAACTCCGAGCTCGGAGCCCTCCCCCCCGGACAGCATGCCAAATAGGCATTAAATCGTATCCACTCTAATTATATGTGAACTTAAAGTGTGAACACGTGAAATAAATAAAACTCACCTGAAACGGATCAGTTTCCACAAAAATAAGCAACAAAAAAATGTTTTCAGCATTGATAATAATGAGAAATGTCTTGTGTGCATGAAATGATCATATGAGAATGATTTCTGAACGGTTATGTGACAATAAAGACTGGAATACAGATGCTGAAAATTACAGCTTAAAATAGAAAATAGTTATTGTAAAATAATAATAATAATAATAATAATAATAATCCACAATATTACTGTTTTTACTTTATTTTTATTTTTTTACTTTATTTATGATTAATTAAATGCAGCCATTGGATCGCAAGAGACTTCTTTTAGAAACATACAAAAAAAAAAATATTCCAAAATTAATGTATATAGTATGTCACACACACACACGCATGCACACACATACACCTATATATATATATATATATATATATATATATTGAGTTTCCGCTGTAAATATTCATGCTATCCAACCAGGGTATTTGTGAGTATAATTAGATTTTGAATGTTTTGTTTAACACAGCGGATACCAGTTCGCTGGCCTTGAATATGGGACTGAATGTTACTGTGGCAACCGCATAACAAGTGCTCGGATGAAAGAAGAGGAGTGTAACTTGGACTGCAAAGGCGAGAAGGGCTCCATCTGTGGAGGTGTGTCCCGTCTGTCCGTTTACAAGGTGGAGGAGGTTCTTCCTGGCCAGCGGAGATGTAAGTGCTTGAAAAAAAGTTTACTTATTCTCAAGACAGGACTTTCAACTACAGTCATGTGTAGCTTTACTATAGGGAAGTATGCAATATCACTGAAGGAATATTAAATATTACTCGTACAAACATGCAAAAACTCATAAGTCTTAAAGTCTAAAAACTGAATATGCTGCTCTCCAGCACTGCAGTTAAAACGAAGCTCAACTGGAAGAGCATAGTCTTGACAATGAAGGTCATGGGTTCAGTTCCTAGGAAACACAAAAGTAGAAATAAAAAAAAAGTATATAACCCAATTGCTTTGGATGAAAGTATCTGCCAAATGAATGAATTTAAATATGAATGCACAAATCTGCAGTTCCTACACAGCGCTGCTTCTGCAGGTAATCCAGTCTGGCAGTGGAGCTTTGATGTGGCCATATGTTTGAAACAGGTTCCTTCATCAGTCTCTTCCACATGCTGTTGGACCTCGGAGTCCAGACCCAGTGTCCCGCTGCAGTTTCGGGCCAACTGGATTCGGGCCCAGCACAGCACTCACAGACACAGCTATTAAGCGTGGACCATATGTTTTGTGGCTTAAATTGAATATACTATCCATGATTGTACCAGTTAATGTCTTGTTAAGAGAGATTTGTGTATTGTTGGGGCCGTTGGTTTTAAGAATTTATGTAATGCAACAGAAAAGCCATGAAGAGGTCTCTATATGATTGTTTTAATTGTTATGCTAACTTTGCTAAAACTGTAAATGTGAAGGGGAAACGGGAATGTGAAGGGCATACGAGTACAAAAATACATACCTCTAAACACATACCTACGCAAACACCAGGAAACCATTTACATTGATCACAGGATTGCCAGTCAGTTAAAAGGGCTGACTTAAAGAGTGAAAAGGAACAGATAGACCATAGTCCATAGTACAATGACCAATAGACCAATACAATGTTTTTCAATGTTTTATGAAGTATGTTATGTTATAGTAACTATGAACTTTGGAAAAATGCTATATAAATGATACGAAAAATATGCAGTACTCTACACTATCACAGGAATAAAGGATTTTTTTTTTCAAACAGAAAAGTTATTTTAAATTTTAATTATATATCACAATATTACTGTTTTACTGTATTTAATAAACAAATCCAGCCTTGGTGAGCATAACATGCTTATATCAAACACAAACAAAAAATCCTATCCTACTACAATGGTAGTGTATATCAATTAAACATATTATCATTAATATTAATGTTGTGTACATCTGCTATCATGATAAGTTAATTCAAAATAAAATGTCAATGTCGTTTTAAAGCATATTGAGATTTATCAAATTCATCCCTCTCCTTATATTCAAAAGCATCTGCTAAAAGAAACATGCAGCTGTGCCTGAAAAGGGTTCAGAAAATGCTGAAGCAACTTAGAAAAAAAAAAGAATTTATTTATATTAGATAGTGTAGTTTCCTTTTCTGTGAAATGTGGCTTCTTTGCAGCTTTTCTGTACCCATACAGCCTCATTCCTTGAACTATTTGAAATCTCTTTGAAGGTCTATAAGGTTTTTTTTTCTCTCTCTCTTTTTTTACATTTGTTCCTAATTACGTATTCACTGCAGCATTCCAGACCTTAGAGCAATGAATTGAGTGTTGGCACAAAGTCTTGTTCCTACACTATTATTCTCCTGTCAATCAGCAGTGTTCTCCATTCTTCTCTGCCTTTAGACAGGAACGTGCGCTACCGGGGATGTTTCAAAAATCCTGACAAGACGACGGCAGCATCCCTGGCCCATGCCGTCCAGCCCAACCTCACGTCCCAATGGTGCATCGAAACCTGCATGGATCAGGTCTGACTTAATATATAGATTCATTCAGATTGGATATGATCCGCTTTAGTTGTTGTTCCTCTAGGTGTACAGATTTTTTCCCAGTCTTCTAAACACAGTCTGCTTGTTTAACCTTTTAATGTGTCCCTAAAGAGTACAAATTCACTCTGTAATCAATCCTCTGCGCCACTCTATACCACCTTGATTGTGGAATAATTTGGCCCTCTCTATTAGATGGTCATGCTTTGTTCCACACCAGCAACATAGTAAATTGATTTATCTTCGTCTTTAGCTGAGAAGCTAATTGCAGTGCTTGAGAATGTTTTCAGATAACTCAAAATAGTTGTTAATTTTAAGTATGGATGGAGAGACATAGGGGTTGGCTTTTGGTGAGATCCATACACATATTTACTCTATCATCAGGAGTATCCTCTGGCCCTGGTCAGGAAGCCCGACTGTTTCTGTGGCTATGCCACCCCTCGCTTCACTCTTCACGAGCCAGTGAAGGAGGAGCTTTGTGCTGTGAAAAACAGCAGTCTGCCTAACCAGAGTTCCCATCATCTATTCCTCCAGGTCTATCAGACACCTGTTCAAGGTAAGACTAATACAATTTCATTGACCTTACTAATTATCTCTGTAATTGAAGTAAAAATTTGAAGTACCTCTATCTAATACCACCTGCCACCGACTAGCAATAGATAATAGATAATAGCAACTTGTTTTTTTTTTTTTTTTTTTTCGGGCTGTCCTTCCACAGCTTCCTGTTGCAATAGAAAATATGGCAAGACAAGAAAGAAAATTGTAAACAGCTGTAAACTTTAGTCATTCTTACCTACAGTAGCATCTGGATCCTTCTAAAGGACTATGCAGAGCTGTTGGTGCTACACAACCAGAAAAAACAGCACAGCATAATGTTAAAAATTACACTTGTAGGTCTTAAACTCATGTAAATCTGGCTGAAAATAACAGGTCCTTTTTGGTCCAGATTCCAGATGCACAGAGAAGAAGTTTCTACCTGAGAAGTCAAGTTCACTGGTGGCTCTGTCCAGTTTTCCTGGTGCTGGGAACACCTGGGTGAGGCATCTGATCGAGCTTGCCACAGGCTACTACACAGGCAGTTACTACTTTGATGGCACCCTCTACAATAGAGGTAACACTAAAACTGCTATATCAGTGGTAATATATTACCATTTCAAAAGACTGCATGCATCATTGCTGGAGGCAATCTTTCCCACATATTGAGCCACTCTGAAAAATATGATTGCTCAGACATTGGATGAGATACATTTATCATAATAGCATCATATCGTTTTCTCTTATGCACATAAACAGAAAGAAAAGAAAAGAAATAATATTATTCAGTAATAAAGTCTCTAAAATAAAAATGGCCATTTCAATCTGCCCCCACATCATCATGGCATAACTGCATTACTAAGCACAACTGCCATTGTCATTATGAATGGGAATCAATGTGGATTTTTGAAGTTCTGAAATCAGTCATTTTCCATTCCATTCAAACTAAATTCCACAATTTTATTCATTTGGGAATATTTTCACTTGTAATGTGTATAACTACTGCAACTGATTCAGAAAGTTCATTCAGTCTGATTCAAACAGTAACTCTGTTTGTCAGGATTTGTGAGTTTTTGGAATGATTTATTATAAGAACTGGCTCTTAAGAGTCATTTCTTTGCAAGTTCTATAATAGAAAGATATCTGTTCTTGCCATTATTTTGTGGTACGCCGCCTTTTTATCTTATCACGTTCGATATGGACGACAAATTCAGTTAAAGTATGCCTTTTTTACATGGGGCTGTAGAATCATGCAGAAGAGAGACTCTTTTATAGAGTTTGTGAAGTTTCTTGACATTTTTCATCTTTTCAAATCCATAACTAAGCGTCATTTATTCGAGATTGCTTGATATTGTGCATTTCGACAGAGATGACTTTCTGTTCTCTTTCAAATGCCAAACTTTGAGCATATTTTTGTTCTATTATTAAAGAACTTGACCTGCCTTGAAAGTCAGAGTGCCTTTTCAAATCCATCACAGAGCCTGACACATTTGCCTGAAGGCGGCCGTGGTGCTCATGCCTGGACTAACACCGTTTTTGGATGCAGTTTTTGGATTGTATATGTTTGGATTCAGAGCCGGCACTGAGTGGTCGCCACATGCAGTTGGCTGTATATTCTAATCCTCTTCTCCTCTCAACTGTGCAGGCTTCAAGGGTGAGAAAGATTACTGGAAGAGTGGACGAACCATCTGTGTGAAGACACACGAGAGCAGCCAGCGGGATATAGAGATGTATGACTCAGCAATACTGTTGATAAGAAACCCCTACCGCTCACTCATGGCTGAGTTCAACCGCAAGTGTGCCGGGCACCTTGGTTACGCTTCTGATCAGCACTGGAAGAGCAAAGGTATTAGGAACACATTATAAGAGCCTCCATGACTTTACTATATTCCCATAATATATAAACTCAAGATTGAGTGCAAATCATTTATGTAATTCTTACTGTCCTACTTTCTACTCTCTCCAGAGTGGCCAGAATTTGTGGGTAGTTATGCCTCCTGGTGGGCTTCTCACGTATTGGACTGGCTGCGTTATGGAAAGAGACTTCTGGTGGTGCATTATGAGGAGTTGCAGGAGGCATTGGTGCCCACATTACGATCCATAACTTCCTTCCTCAATACCAGTGTCAGTGAAGAGAGTCTTCTCTGTGCTGAGTGCAACAAGGATGGCCATTTCAAGCGCTCAGGTGCACGACATCCCACCTTTGACCCCTTCACCCCAGATATGAAACGGCTGATCGATGGTTACATCAGTACTGTGGACCGGGCACTCAGAGCCAGCAACCATTCTGGCTTGCCACAGGAGTATCGTCCAAGATGATAAGCCCAGAACTTGAGCACAGGAGTGGTCATCTTGCTCAATTTTCAACGCTACTACCATGTCCAGGAGATATTCTGATACGTTTATTTCCTCACATATTGAGGTCGAAAGTATGCCATATGATGCTGTTCTTCTCTGGTGCGCTTTGGGATCGTCATGTTTTAACGGCGATCTGTAAAGGAGAACAAAGTTCAACACTGGTGAATAATTATAAAGATTACGTTTGACAACGTAGATTTAAAACTCAAAAACATCTCTAGTCGGAAGCTAAATAAGTTCTCCTTCCTCCTTTGAGAGGAAACTTCAGTGCTTAATTACTTCAACTACAAGTCAACAAGAGGCCTAATAAACAACAGGTGTAATTGCAAGTGAACTAATCTGACTTGTACTGCAGATGATAATGATATGTCTACCACAATAACAACATGATCATTTTATTACTATACAGTGACGTTTTTTTTTTTTTTTTGTTGTAGGAACCAGTTAGAATGTATGTAATCTATTAGCATAACAGATGACATTGGTTTATACACATATTGAAGAAAAGGGTGGACCGAACGTTATCAATTGAAACGAGTCATTGGTTGACTAAATCGGAATATTGAGTGCAACGAGTGGTTATGGCCCTGATAAATGAGAAACGTAATACTCTGTTATGAAGAAGCAGAATAACAAACATGTTTTTCTTCCAAAGCTTCAAGATCAAGTAAATATGACATGGCAAACAGACTTAGCATACATCAAAGTCAAACGAGTAGTGACTGTCCCCATCCTTCTAGATTCCTTCAGAATGGAAAGGAAGCTTTTAGCTGGACTAGACAAGATTTGCCTTGCGGAATGACGCTAGCCTGATGCTAATCCTCACAGAGCTGATTAGCAAGCCACCAGCATGCTTCAGATGTGTCTGGATTAAGCGCTGGTGTAATACTCTTTTGCACATTGCCAAACTGGGATCAGCTGCATATTCAGACAATGTCACTGTAGTGCTAGTGGCAGGAATCCCACCGGGGGTCTGTTTCTGCATTCAGTGTAGGCTAAATACAAAGTCCTCACTGTTGGAGTTAGATCCATAATTTAATATCAGTGTTACATAAAGCGGGAGTGTGTAACTTTAAACAAACTCTCATCTGTCATTGGTCTGGAAAACCGACAGCAACACCACCAAACTCACGCCATTGGTTGAGTCTGTGTTGCTATGCTGTACTGGGTTGCGTTTCTCGAAAGCATTGTTAGCCAACTATGGTCGTAAGTTCCGTCGTTACCAATAGAGTTCAATGGAAATTGCGACCAACATGTGACCATAGTTGGCTAACAATGCTTTCGGGAAATGCACCCCTGGTTGGGATGTTCAAACAAAAAAGATCAGTTATACAGTCCCACAGCCATACTGTTTTGGGGTAAATCAACTAATCTTGGATGGAAATTCTCTCATTTTATTCTCCCTCATGTTGATCCCAAACCAATGTTATTTTAGTATTATTTATGTACTATTCTAGTATTTATTAACATTTCGAATTTGCTTTTAATTTATTTTTGTATTTTAGCAATTTCCGTCAATTTCAGTTAATTGCCAATGCCACATTTCTAATTTTGGTTTGTTTTTAATCTAATATTTAAATTTTATTTCATTTATTTCAATTAATGAAAACCATTTTGGAATGAAAGATTTTGTATATTTATATTTAATGGTTTTAGTTACATTAACAACACTGCTTCAAACTGCCATGACTTTCTTTCTTATTCAGAACACAAAAGATATTTTAAGGAATTTTGTAACAGTTGTAACATACAACGTAAGTCATTGGGGTACAAAAGACATTGGTACCGACTGACTTTCATCAACAGCCGAAACTTCCCTCAAAATACCCTTTTTTTGTGTGTGTGTTGACATGAGTGTGGATAAATGCTTTTTCATTTTCAGGTGAACTATCCCTTTAAGCCTTTAATAACTATAAGTTACATTATTTTGGCCCCAAATGATTCTTACAAAGAGATATACATCAGTACGCTTAACACAAGTATAATTAATGAGCCATATATGAGGTTTAATGAAATATATCAGATTTCGCTTTAGGTTTGTTCTATAAGCCTCTTCCGTGGAGAATAAAATGCTGTGCGCCTGATATGAATTATAAATGAATTCCATTGCGCCCCCACTGTGATTTCCTGCAGGCTTGGTGCTGAGGTCATTGTGTCTTGCCTGGAGAACTGTGACAGATTAATGTCTGAATGAAACAGAATTTTAGTTCCATGCACATCGCTGCAGTATACGGTGCACATTTGTGCTACAATGAAACGTGTACAGTAGTATAATGTGACTGCCTATGTCAAACAACACATTGGTGTTCATGTTTTGGTGCCTCATTGCATGGACAAAAATAAATAATTAATTCCAATATGAATTGATTATGTTCGCTGAACTTTCCACAGAAGCAAATTGGTTCTATTTCTGCCATCCTAGAACAAAGGAACAAGAGGCATAATGAGCTTTTCTTTTTTCTTTTTCTTTTTTTTTACTTTCATAAACTCTCTTGACATCGGTCAGACTCTGTGACTGCTATTCACTTGATTGGATGCTATTGAGAGGGGCCGGCCCCCAAGGTTTGACTGCTGTTGTGAAAACACAATAAATAAAATTCATGATGCAAGCTGGTGTCTTTTTTCATCTTCTCAGAAGTGGTGACAAAAGATTGTTTGAGAATATAAAGAGAATATAAACTTGCTCTTAAGATATTCAGAGGAAAACAAATCCAACACATGCCTGCTGGGAGACTAAAACAGCCTGAATTATTTGTTCACCATTTACAAAGCATTGTGAGGAGGCATGATTCATTGCTTTACTGAATCTACCAGTAATAACTAACATAATATCCAAACCTCAGGATTAATGTGGCAAAAACTGTTCTTCAAAAGCTTTCTTTCCTACATTATACTCTCTTTTTAGAAGACAGGGTGCCTGCATCTGTCTTACTCTTTAATCATATTTTTGTTCCCTCTGCTTGATCATTGCTTTGAGCCCCCTCGGAGCGCAGCAAACAGTAAAAGGCCTTGCTGTTCATTCCCTTGTGTCATTTGAAGCTGCAGGCGATCTGTCTTTTAAATATGGCTACGTGCCTTTCTCATGGTAGTTCAGTGCATCTGACTCTTGCCCCAACACATTAGCATGTACGTACAGTTCAAACATGTCTAAGATGAGAACGGTGGCAGGGTGTACTTACAAAAACATGAAAATACATTCTGTACAGTGATAGACTGCGGTACAACATGTGTTTTTTGTACCTCTAACACGGAGTTACGCTAAGCAAATTCCGCAGACCCATGGCATTTCTTTGCCATTGGCTCGTTTTGTAATACTCGAAGTTGATAGGCTTTCTAAGTGAAACCCCATTCGTCGCCACAACATATTCGTACCCAGACAGCAAACTGACATTGAATCAACGTGGAAACGACGTCTCTCATGACATTGAAACAACGTTGATTTGCTCATCGAATTAACGTTGAACCAACGTCAGACGCGGCATTCGTCAAAGCTAAATGAAATCGAAAATTGGTTTGCTTTCATAACGTTGAAACAACGCGTTGATTTCAAGTTGATTTTCCGTTAGTTTTGAAAGAATGACGCGTCTGACGTTGGTTCAACGTTAATTCGATGAGCAAAACAATGTCAGATCAACGTTGTTTCGATGTCATATTTCCACGTTGATTCAATGTCAGTTTGCTATCTGGGAAGTGACGCGTCGAGCGTTCAATTCATCTCGAATAGATCGTAATTACGAGTTGAACGCACTTGAACGCCACCAAAATGTCGTAAATACCAGTGGGGAGCTCGGGATTTTCTTTAAGCTCCGATCTGTACGAGGGGGCGTGTCAGTGAGAAACGTTCATTCAACGCCTGTTGACGGTAAATTTTAATTGAATTTCAATGTTTACTCATTGACATTGTAAGGCTTTTTCATTTATAAAGCAAGCTCTCTGCACAAAATATGATATCATTGTAATACAAATATTATACCTAATGATAGAGTTTACATTGGCTTCATAAGCTAATAAAAAAACATAAAAAGAAAAACACACCTGATGCGCATTCTTTGTTCTTCATTTTTTTTATTAGCAGAGTTAACAAACCTTGCTGTATTTTCGTGTAATTCATTAAAAGTAGGTACACTGCCATTTTGCCCCGACGAAACTGACTTGAACACACCTCACGTCGTAAACACGACTTCCCACCTCGTATGTACGGTACGAACTCCCCAGGAGGACTTGAACGCAGCATATGAAAGGGAACTAAAATTTACACTTTTCCTTTAGACATTCATAAAAATGTAATCTCACATTTTTAATCTCAAAATGTGTGTATGTGTGTGTTTGTGTGTCTCGCTGCTGCTTCTTCTTCATCAACCTTCCTGACCTCCCAGATCCAATCAGGTAAGGTAAAAGTCAGCCAGGTGACTTCAGTTTAGATAAACTAATTGCTCTTATTGAACAGATGGACCCTTAAGAATTAGGCTGAAACTGAGAGGCATATATTGATGCAGCCGCGCAGATGGCATTTTTACCTCCGCGAGAGACTTTGAGTCACATTAGCATTGAAATGGCTTTCATTCCAACATGCCTTATGCATCTTAACGTGAACAGGCTCATATACAGTAGCATATAGCACACACACAGAATCCATGCTGTTCTATCATTATCCTAATGGAATATTTAATGCTCTCAGCCTCTCACCCTATTGCTCCTGCATCTGTTTTTAATAACATTTACAGCAGATTTCCTGAATAAGCACAAGGACATTTCCCTGAAAAAAGGAAAATAATCTTTGTGGAGTGGAAAAGACTTAAAAAGGATTTTGTTCTACTACAGTAGCTACATGCCCTTGGTGCTGTAACAGTAGACCATGACTAACATGTAATCTTTTCTGAACTGTAATGGGCACAAAGCATCAATCACACAGCAGACAAACTACAGACTTGTGTGCAGGCATAGCCTTGAAATTATTTCATAAAGGGATATTTTTACATTTCTGCCATTTTGAAGGGCAGAGGGACAAAAAAAAAACATTTCCTTATCAGTCACACTATACACAACCCATTTTGTTGTATGAATATTATGAACATACAGTATATCAAAAGAGAAAAGAACAGAGCCTCTGCATAATCCATACGGTTAAAAGATGGCTGTTTCTCAGATGACCTTGTTATTTGTACACTATGCGACTATGTACACTACTGTATGTGACGACAGAGTTACAGCATGCACGGAGTAACACAGTCTCATCCCAAAAAGTCATATAACTGACGTCTTGGGACGTCTTTTGACCATACGTCAATATCCGCCTTTTTAGGGCCCCCTTAAACGTCGGTAGATGGCCATCCCAGGCCGTCATACAACTGACGCTTTACCTTTAACGTCAGTTAGGTGACGGGTTAGGTTTAGGGTTAGGTTTAGGTCTGGGGTAGAGTTAGGATCCCATAACCTCATCTACCGACGTTTAAGGGGGACCTAAAAAGGCGAATATTCACGTATGGTCAAAAGACGTCCCAAAACGTCAGTTATATGACGTCTTGGGATGAGACCGGGTTGCACGGAGATGAAAAAGGTATGTATGGACAATGTATGGATCTAACTCTGGGGGATATGGTGAATAAGCTAAAGTCCCAAAAAGTCGGAGTGTTTTTTAAGGGTTCTGCCAGTATAGGCAACATAAGCAATGATGGACATGAGTGAACGAAGCGGAAGGAAGTTAGCAAGATAAGGGCATACAAAATTGCACTTAACACAGCCAATGCCAGCTCCAAAAACGAGCAAAAAAAAAAAAGAGTCTCCATAGACTAACAGTATCTGAGCTACTGAGGACACTTTAGTTGAATTTCATGTGCAGAAGAAAAATGTTAAAATGTTATATATTATATATGCAAATCATTTTATGCTGGACTGCTTCAGCAAGCGAGGGACAGTTCAACGTTGGATGCTTCTAATTCATAAGTAATAAGTCAATGTCTCTAGCTACAGTTGTTGTTAAAAATATCCAATGACTTACAGAGATTGTTAAGGGACACTTTCATTGCTGTATTTCAGAAAAAAAAAGTCAGTGATGAACAACTGAACTGATTTCTCAGGAGGAATATTTTATGTGTCATTGTTATGGTAATAGCTGCGCGCTATCATCGGGCATTGTTCAAAATGCTCCAACATGTCTAACCACAATACCTGCAACAATTGCTACATCAGCTCCATAATCTGTAAAATAACACTGCTTCACACTCTCCCTTAAGTCTGATTGCATTCACATTTTAATATGATGTTTAAACGTCCTGCAATCCAATGAATAATAATTGCCTAGAAACTTTATTTAAATTCAGAGAGTGCTCAGGAAGTAGTGGTAATACAATACATAGGATGGGTTTGAATTATAATCTCATAAAGAGGCTTTGCCCTTCAATGTTGTAGCTGCGAGATTCGAGGCAGCCAAGGGAAAATGTTGCAAACGAGAGACAGGGGAACAAAGTACACTCATAACAAGTTTCCAGTAAACCACTGAAGATCAAGCACGCCGCCCAAAGGTATCTAAGCAAAATATACAACCACAACCGTCTCTGCAAAGAAAAAAAGAGTGAGCGGTGCTTGTTTCAGTTCCGCCGTAGATAAAAGATAAACCCAATGGGGACAGTTTCTTTTTACTGTGTGGTAGGCTGTTTACGGTTAAGGGGTCAAAGCGATCCTGGGTGATCTAACAGATATGAATCATACCAAAAATGCTACATACGATTTAATTTACAAATAATCTATGTAATATAACAGTTAATAGGTGGAAGGCCTCTGGCTTTCCACCTATTAATTGTTTTCATTTTAGTTTTCATGACAAAATGTCAGATATCCATACAACTGCATTGAATATCTTAGATCATAAATAGATAAAAATAAGGAGATGGGTGTATATATATATATATATATATATATATATTAGGGTAAGGAGTTGTGTGCTATTCTGTTTAAATACAAATTCAATCTGAGTATTATGAAGTAGTACAATTATAATGAAAAAGGCCTGTAAAAAGGCAAGAAATTCAAATAAGGCAATAAATGTGTTTTTAATAGGAAAATAATTCAATTTGACTTTAAATGATGGTATGACAAGAACAAGAGTCTTAATAGACAGACAAAAATATATATATATGTCTGAAATGTCACCTGCATTTAATTTATGTATCACTTAATTTCCCACAATTAATTTCCTGTTCAGTTTAAACTTTAAATTTATTAAAAGTGCCTGAGTGCTTCTATGAAACACGACAATATTTTTTTGTGGAAAACGATATCAAACACAACTTAAATCAAAGGCTATAAACTGCAAATTGCTGTTCCAAGTAAACAAAATGATGAAGATAATTGTCTATAACATAAAAAAAAATGCAGAGGCGGTATGTGTAAATACCCTAATGAGAAGAACTGCTGACAACAACAAACGTATTACATTTACAGATCCTACGCATTGACTTAATAGAATTATGTGGTGAAAAACATCCATCCTTACATATACCTGTAAGCATGCACTCCTGGGCAAAAAAGTGGGCCAAGACAAAAATGAAAAAATATTAGATGGTTTTTTTAATGGTCTTCTGTTTTAATCACAAATTAGGAAATTAGCAAGAATTGCACAAATACCGTAGATAAAGTAACTTAGCATGGAATCGCCTTTCCCAAATTAGAGACAGCTTTTTAGAGGAAGAAGAGTCTGTTAGAAACGACTGGAAACAAAGTGCATAAGTAATGTTTATTTAAAGAATAAACAGAGACAACAGATAGGCTAGTGACGCAGGAACTTCGACAGGCAACCGGGAGGTGAATGAGGATCTGAGATGAATAACCAGGCTCCTAAGCAAATGTCCATTTTTTAACTTGTAAACTCATTTTTTTTACAATAATTCCAGTAGCACCTGAAGGCTGCATCACTCTATTGGTAGACTTGTATGCACAAGTACAACTGAAAAGTTAATGGATGGATGAATGCACAGTAAAAATGTTTGTCTTTTTAGTTTTAAAGTTTAGTTAAAAATGTTTTTGTCATAATTGACATTAGTTGAAATTAATGACAAAAAGTCAAGACATACGATGAAATGTTTAAATTAATAATGACTTTATTTCATAACTTTGATTTAGTATCTCATAATGTCAGCTGTTGTGTCATAATTATAACTTCATATGTCATGATTATTTTTGACAGCATGACTTCCAGAAATGGCAGAAATGGGCCTCCACATGTTAAACCAACATAAAACCAACATTATTCTCCCCAGATTATTCACAACAATGTTTTAACGATGTTTTAATCTTTTCCCCCCTTAAACTCAGACAGTGATATTGGGCAAGATTATCAATCAAACGCTGTTGATATTATGGTGTCCCATCTCTCCATATATAGAGGGCACTTGCTGTCTCATTAGGAAGAATCATCCATCTGTTGACATACACTGCATCTGATTAACTTCACTTGGCCCTCTCAAAAGCCCTCAGCTGCACAATAGCCATTTACAGCAAGCAGCTAAACAAAGAATGAGAGCTAAGGGGGGTAGGTTCAGGGTTAGTACAGTTATTACCCAGTAATTGTAATTAATAAGTACAAGTATGTACATGGGTGACTGTAAAAGAAAGCGTTACCAAACCAGGAATAAACTGAAACAGACAACACGTTATACACTGTAAAAAATATTGTTGTTTAACGTAAAAAGTAAGTAACCTGGTTGCCTTGAAATTTTCAGTTGATTGAACTGGAAAAAGTGAGTTAATACAATGAAGGAGATTAATTTAATCATCAGAAACACGAAATAATAAGTTATCTCAACTAAATAAATTATTTAAGTTGATTTGACAAAAGAAAAATTGTTGTGATTACAAATCTTGAAAATTTCTTTTTTACAGTGACTATAGTTCTTTTAAAGAAATTCTTTGCCAACACTTTACTTGCATATTATAATCAAATAAAATTATTTATAATGCATTATAAAGGTATTCATAATGTACACTATAATTCATATATATTATATCATAATATATTTTTATAAATAATTGTAACCAAAGTTAAACATGGTTGTTTAAAGCATTTTCCTTTGTGTTCAATGATTAGATAAGTATTATAATGTACTGTATTAGGCCAGCCAAGTTTATTAGCACATTTCATACACAATGTTATTTCAAAGTCCTTTACATATAAAAAGGATTTTTAATTGTAATCGATATAAACAACAGATGCATACGGAAAAAAAATAACAATAATTTATTTAAAATGTATAAAAAAGTTATAAAAAGAGGATACACAGGTAAGATTCAGTGCAATCAGTAGGATGCACAGTGCTCATTCACTAAATGCACAGCTTAACAGATGTGTTTTGTGGCTGGATTTGAATGTGGCTGGCAACTGATCTGATCTTTTCTGGTTCCAGAAAAGCTAAAATCAGACTAGCCTTGTTTTGAGCGAACCTTAGCATTTCTAACTGACTTGATCCCGATGATCTGAGTGATCTGTTTATATTTGAATTAGCATGTCTGCAGTGTATTGAGGTCATAGGCCATTGAGTGATTCATAAATAAGTAACAGTAAAATCAATTCCAAATGTAACTGGAAGACTGAGGATGTCCAGGTTTTCTGGTTCTGCTCAGAATCCTGGCAGCAGCGTTCAGTATGGGCTGTAGTTGTCTAATGGCATATTTGGGAAGTCCAGTGAGGAGTCCATTACAATAGTCCACCCTGCTGGTAATAAAAGCATAAACAAGCTTCTCTAAAGTAAGTCTTTCTGAACATGAAAAAAACACACCACAAACATTTGAATGGTAGTGTATTAATGTAGTCAAAAGTGCACTTATTTGAAGAATGACCCAAACATATTCACTTGAACGTAGCAGAAGGGCAAAGGCCCTCTTCAAAATACTTTTGACATGAATTAGTGAGCAGGAAATGATGCGATGAGCATACATGTCACTCAGTGGAGGGCCAACGCATTCTCATCCTTTAACGTCATATAGAACGCTATATGACAAAACGGCGCTATACTACGCACATAGCACCCGTTATCGTTAATATAACATGCTCTGTGAGGGCTAAGTTTAGGTGTGGGGTAGGGTGTGCGTGTCATATTCACGCTAAAGGATTTATAACGTCTTGGGTTCGCGTGTTATATTAACGATAAAGGGTGCCATGTGCGTAGTATAGCGCCGTTTTGTCATATAGCGTTTAATATGACGTTAAAGGATGAGAACGGGCTGGGAGGGCATACCCTAAAGCATGTCATTCTGAGGTTAGGCTGTTTCATTTCCACAATAACAGAAACACACACACACACACACACACACACACACACACACATAGTGCTCAGAGGAAGGTACTGTACCTTTGACAACTTAACTTTGATTTATTGAACTCGGCAGAGGAGCATTTGTGAACATCATATCTCTGTGAACTGAGTACATCTTAGGCCTGTTTCACACCACACATGAAAGAAGCACATAAGCAGAGCTGCAAAGTAACACACTGCATTAAAATGACATAATTTTGGTCACACTTTAGGGTCCAATTCTCACTATTAAAGTCCCCCTGTGGTTTTTATATGTCTATGTGGTGTTTTTAATATGCTATAAGACAAACCGTGCACACATGCATAAGTCAACACCATTGCTGAGTATTTTCTCCTTAAAACTGCAGTGAACCAAAGACAGTCTCAATAACGCGGTTTGAAATCATTGGTGTTTCTGACGTCATCAGGTGAACGTGTGATTATCAACGCATGGATCTCTGAGCTGGTGTGAGTGAGTGGAGATGGGACTAATTTGCATATTCATGAAAATGGGAATACTTAATGAGGCTATTTGAAGACATGAACATTTTTTTAATTAAAACAAATGTTTAAATAAGTCATTTTGGTGATCAAAGATGAGATTTAACTAAGGGATAAAATTATTGACTATAGTAAAGTAGTTGTTAAGTAATTGGGTGTTTATTGGGTGTAGTACAAGGTTAACGTTTTTTAATTATTTTACATTATTGCAGCACCTCTAATCCGCTTAGATTGAACTCTGGTTTTCACAAAACTACAATTCAGCCTTACCTTTGATCGAGGCATTTTAGGAAGGTCTAGATCAGAGTTCTCTGATAAAATAAATCTCTTTGTGGGAGACTTTGAGCTTTGCAACTTTGCAGATCTCATTCATGCACAAACAGATGCCATACACACTAAAGGAAAAGGCAAAACATTAAAAAGCATCAAATGGCCTCTTTAATATTCCTTATTGGCTTTATAATTATGATAAGATTAATGGAAGTGTGCAATTGAGAACTTCATCAACAATAAAAATGAATTTGCAGAATTTACATGATTTAGTCATGAATTAACATGATTAAATCCAAAATATTAATTGCATATAAAACACAAACCAAAAAATCACCTAGTTCCAGTCACGTTTATTGAATATTTAAACATTCTACATGTGAGCTCAGTGCTGAAGCTTTTATAACGCAGCACCTCTCTGCTTACGCAGACTGCTGCACAGTGTGAAAGCTGCGACCTGTTAATAAGACCGGCACAATAAATATGCATGCTGTTGCTGTGTGAAGCAGGCTTTAGAGTTAAATTTGCTTTACCGTCTGTGGATTGAGAGAACTGTGATCTTTGAATCTAGCATATGCATATGCATAGAAATCAAAATGTCTAAATCCCCACAGTTGTTCAGTTGCAGACAATCTGATATTAAGCAGGCCGTTTCAAACCAAACAGATTTGAAAATTACTGAAGCAATCAACAGAATCAAATTGGTCAGGTCTTTTTTTACCTTTAATGGTGTTTTTTTTTTTTGGCATTTAGCAGCAAGCCCTTGCTAGCCATTACTTAAAATCAACTCTATCATTAAATGTCTCTCTCCTTAATGTTTTTTGGTCGACACATGATTCAGTCAGAATCTCTCAAAGTTACTTAACTGATTCTTTGAGGGACAAGGAGCAAAACTTCTAACATGATTCACCACTAGTAAGCTCATATGGGAGGCATATTACAAGCAATTTTCTATTCTGTCAGAGTGAGTCAGAGCCCCCATGCTGAGCCCTTTTCTTTTCATCAGCTAGCTTTCCACAATGCTGTGTATTATTTGACCTTGGATTTTGCTTTACTTGAAGGGGTTTATGGGTGGCGCGTTGAGGCAGGTGGGTGTAATTATGCCGAGACGCCTCCCTGGTGAGATCTGCAAAGGTGGCCGGTCATTCTTTTCCATTGTATTTGACTAGGCCTAATGACTTGCTTGATTTCTGGGAAAGTCCAATTTCCTTTGAATATATTGTCTAGCTAAATGCAGAAGGATATAAAAGTATTGATGTGCAGCATATGGGTGTGGTCAAAATGCTTGATTGTGCTTGAGGCGTCATAAAAAACCTACCCCCTTTCCTCTTTGTCTCTGTTTACACCTGGTATTAAGATATATACTCTTACGAGAGGATCTCTCGTATTGCGTAAGTTAGCTTATGCTATGGAAAAGATTCATCTTTTCGAGATATTGAAGCCAAAAAAAAAATATCCTTAATTTTCTATTCATTGTCAATGCAGTGCAGCAGTTAGCAGACCTATAGCAGGCTGTCTAGCATGTGGCAACTGCAGCAGCCTACCACTGAGTCTGGCGTGACGTCACGTCCAATGAAGGGCGCTCGCGGCCTCATCGTGTCTTACCAGAATGGGAGTGGCTTAGTGTATATAAGCGCAGCTCGGAGGCTGTTTCCCTGATTTTCATCTCTTCAGCGAAGCTCTCCGCATCGCGAGAAGCCACCAGCTTAGGACAGCTCCTGAAGAAGCCGGCAGCCTTCGCCACCTTCAAGCCATCAGTGCGAGCTATGCTATCCGGCGACGTATCCTTTTTACCTCTCTGAACTCTATTTCCTGTGTGTGTTCACCAATGCGACACCACTTTGTAAAAGAGCAGCAAGACGTCTTTTTCAAGATGTCTCGCACTCCCTTCGGCTCTTGCAGAGCCCCGCTCAGCGTTGCAACGAACTTCCGATGTCGAAGAAGCTAACACAGTCTCATCCCAAAAAGTCATATAACTGACGTTTTGGGACGTATTTTGACCATACGTCAATATCCGCCTTTTTAGGGCCCCCTTAAACGTCGGTAGATGGCGATCCCGGGTCGTCATACAACTGACGCTTTACCTTTAACGTCAGTTAGGTGACGGGTTAGGTTTAGGGTTAGGTTTAGGTATGGGGTAGAGTTAGGATCCCATAACCTCATCTACCGACGGTTAAGGGGGCCCTAAAAAGGCGAATATTGACGTATGGTCAAAAGACGTCCCAAAACATCAGTTATATGACGTCTTGGGATAAGACCGGGTTGAAGAAGCGCCATTCTCAAAGGTCTCTGGAGACTGTGGCCACTGTGAATCGCTCGCCGGAATTCTTCCCTCAAGCTTTGCTCTCGCTCTCACCTTCTCCTGGCCGCGTCTTTCCAGAAAAGCAGCATCGCCCCCTTGAAAACTTTTCATAGGATGTTGGGTTGTATGGCCTCAGCTGCTGCAGTGCTCCAGCTGAGCTTAAAGCACATGCGGCCACTTCGAAGCTGGTTGAACGCTTGAGCGTCTCGCCGAGCCTGGGCTGAATCAGAATGACTCAGAGCGGCATCTCGTCTCTGCAGCCCTGGTTAACTAACAGCCGACTGGTATCAGCGGAGAGTGATTATGGGAGCTGTCTCGTATCGGAAAGACATCTCGACAGATGCGTCCAACTCAGGTTGGGGCGCTCTCTTCGAAGGACTGGTCTCGAAGGGACTTTCGAAGATTTCTGACTGACCTTGATGGGGTGATTGAGGAAGAATCTAGCTGGATAGTGAAGTCGTGCTGTAGAGATGGATTGGCAGGGAGGATGAGAAGCTCAGTCTGCCGAGATGTCTGCCAGGCAGCTTGAGATTCGTGTAGGTACTGTGGGATCATCTGGTTGAAATGAGAGGTAGAGCTGGGTGTAATTGGCACAGCAATGGTAAGAGAAACCATGTGCCTGAATGATGGGTCCCAGTGATGTGATGTAAATGGAGAAGAGGAGCGGTCCAAGAACTGACACATTCCTGTAGTTATTGTGCTTACCTGCTGTCCGCCCTGCACAGAGTGATCTTCACCAAATCTTCACTTGAACTCACTGAATAAAGCTGTGTTTGTATTCACTTACCTCTGTCTCCTTGCCTATATCCTGACAGAAGGATGGATCCTACACATCCCGAAGACGGCTCTTCCGCAAACCCTGCTTCCACACTGGTTTACATCGTCAGCTACACCGCTCGACCAGCGCCCTTTTTAGGCCGGGCGGATGATTGCATCAGGTTCTTGCTGCAATGCTCGCTCGCCCTTGAACAACAGCCTCAATTATATCCAACAGAAAGATCACAAATGTCCTTCATCATCCAGCAGTTATCCGGGTCAGCGCTACAGTGGGCTGAGACGTTGTGGCTTCAAGGGACTGTGGTCACATCCTCAAAGAAGAGTTTGGACATCCAGTAGGAGATTCATCTGTCATTGAGCAACTGTTACGGTTGCGTCATGGTAAAAGGTCCGTTTCTGATTACTCCCTGGAGTTCCGAAGTCTACTGTAGCATCAGCAAGTGGGTGGGATGAAAAGGCTCTGAAAAGTTATAATGGCTTCATGAATGATTGAAACCCACGCTTCGTCTCCAGCTCACCATTTATGATGATACTCTAGAACTAGAACAAATGTATGAAGCAGAGTCTCCGAGTGCATCAAAGATCCCGGAACTGGTATTTGGACATTCAGGGACCAGCCCCCGTATCTCATCAGGTTCAGCTTCTGCAACCGTAACAGCTTCTGGACCAAGTGAAATCTCACCGAATCTTCACTTGAACTCACTGAATACTCACCTTGCACTTGTCACTTTGAATAAAGCTGTGTTTGGATTCACTTACCTCTGTCTCCTTGCCTATATCCTGACAGTAGGAAAAAGGTATTATTATTATAATCAGGAAGATATTTTTTTCCCTAAAATTGATAACGCAAACTAATTACATTTACAATTACATCTACCAGTAGTCAATGGGGAATGAGATGTGTTTGATTAAAACATTCTTCCAAATATCTTCCTTTGTGTTCAACAGAACAAATAAACACATAGAAGTTTGGAACAACATGAGGGTGAGTAAATACTGACAGAATTTTCATTTTTGGGTGAACTAACCCTTTAATTCAGCTACAGACAATTCTGGAGCTAATCCAAATATGTATAATTAATTATAATTCATTGTAATTAATTATAGCCAACATTCTCTTTTGAGCTAATTTTTAAAAAATGTTATATTAAAGCCTTAAATCCTTCTAGGAAATAGGCCTAACAAAATGAATAGTTAAAAAAGCAATAAATAAATGAAACAAAAATACTAGCAAAGGTTGATATCATTTCCTAATCACCTGCATAGAATTTTAATGACAACTCCCACATGAGAGGAACAGCTGCCAAGAAGTACACTGTAAAAAATTTCTTGTCAAATTAACAGTAACTTACTGGCAACAATTATCCAGTACTTGCTGTATTTCATTTAACAGTAAAATTACCGTAACACTAACTACAGTACTGTTAAGCATACTGCAAATTAAATAACATTATTTTACTGTAATTTCTTACCATATTAAAGTACAGAATTACACTGTTAATTTTTAATAATACTGTATAGTATGAAATGTTATTGTATTTATTTTATAGTGCTACTGTGTAACCTGTAGAAAATCTGTAGAAATATTATTTTAACTGTTAATGGGAAATAGAAAAAAGAACAATTGAAGCTTTAACTGCACAATGTTTATTGTGTATTTTCAAACACATTAGTACATTTACATAATATACATTTAAATACATTAATACAATTAAATACATTAATAATAAAAATGTAATATAATACAATAAAAATCATGCATGACAATCATGAACAATTATGCATAAATACATGCAAAAATTATCATGAACAGGTAAAATAGAAAAGATTAAAGGGGTGCTATCTGATCAATCTATTAGAAAGATAGTTCATAACAACTCATCCACCCACTCCCTGCTGGGGTAAAACAGCTTAAACTAGTCTAAGATTGTCTATTGGTTTGAGATAGACTGTATAACTGGTCAGTTGCTGATTTTAAAGGGGTTTTGGCTGCTTTCTATCTAAGGGACCAGATTTGCAGGGCTGGGAGACACATATAAACTTATAAACTATAAAAGCTTTGACGAGTAAACCACCAATCCAGATGAGTATAACAAAATGACAAGTTATCCAGTGTCCTTTAAAAAAAAAAAAATAAACACAAAACAACCTCATCATGCACATGTGCCATGAAAAACTTGCATTACGGTATCAATAATTATTTATATGCAGACTTATGTTCTAACTTTTGCAATAGGAAGTTTTCTATCCAAGCTTTTATGCAATTAAACCTTAAACTCTACTGTAACGTTTATTTTCACACAACAATTCTAAACAACTTGCAGATAGACAAAATTCACAGATGGATATAAATCAGTTTAAAATGTTCTCAGTGGGTCAGTACTGGACCAAGGTATAGTAGTAGTAGTTAGATAAATAGAATAATTAAATTAGATTAGATTTACAATTCATCGGTCGTCAAGATGGATAGGGGTCTTCTTAACATGCACAGCTCACACCTGTGGAAAAGGAGAACAGACAAGACAGTTAAAATATAGTACGTTTTTGTTGTTGTTTTGGCTAAACAGCAAAAACAGACAAAATGATGTCTAAAGTGTAATTCACTTAATACTAAAATCTTGTTTGTTGGACTGTTGTTTAAAATCAATTCATTTACGATCACGTGAAAACGTAGGCTAAATCTTGCTTGTGTGATACTAAGTTACATGACTTAAAAAAAGATTGACAAGGCATCGTTCCCTTCAAATGAGTACATGTCAGTTTACACAGTAAAAAAAAAAAAAAAAAAAAAAAAATGATATTATAGCCGACAATACTGTAGTATATGCAGTGAATGGTTCCTACCGGAACACCCCCAGGCAGTTTGTGTAGTTGGTATGACCCAGGGTTTTGTTGTTGTTGTTGATTCTAAGTTCGCTAGTAAAGTGTTCAACACCAGGCTAACTCCCTCGTGTATGTGTCGTTAATGATAACCAAAGATTAACAAAGACCACAACAAATACTGTAAATGTCACACATAGCTTTGTATTTTGGACAAAAATACACCTTGGGCGCTTTCCGCGGTCCAACTTTATCACTGAGGTAACTTAACGTTATAATGGCAGAACGCCAGGTCAGGATTTACACGAAAATAAGCGTGAAAAAATCAATAAGAGGAATCGGCACTTTAATTTTATAACAATAAATCCGAATCCTAACCTTGGATGTCCGATTTCAGGATACATTTATCGATTATCAATTCCTAACCCCTGTAAGTCATAAAATAATGAACGTGCAGGCGCTTCCACCGACTTAACGTGGTAAATAACAAAATGATTAGACCATTTTGACCGTATAAGAGGTTACATATGAAATATATGTTAATAAAATCACATTTAATCAAGTAAGGCTATCAACATAAAAGAAATCCGCGTCTGACTTATACAGACGTTATCGAACATTCAGCGGCCACTTCTTTCTAACGGTAATCTGTTAACTCATATGCCGGTTTGCATAAAAATATGAATTACTAACCAGATGTATGGCGAAAACGTTGCCGACCGACAGCGACGCGATGCACGGCCTGCGTGTTCTTACAGAGGGAAGGGAACTGAAGAGTTCTTCATAAAATGGCAGCTTGTTGTGGTTATTTTTCGCGGTCATTTCGTACTAATGTATTTGAATTTACAGTAACATCCCAAATGGCTACATTGAAGAGTAGCCTATCATATACATATTATATTAAAATGTCTAGAATATATTAAATTGAATATAGAAATCGTGGTCAGCTATTCTAAATAACTTTAAAGTTATTATTAGCTAGAATCCGTTTGCATACACATTATAAGAATTATTACTTACCAGATGAAGAAGTTGCAGGTCGGCAGAAAAGACAGCAGCACCACTGACACGACAGAGACTCTTCCAAAGTCAAATATGCTCTCATGCACACCCCACTGACATAAATTATGTCATAAATTATGACTGTTAATGGTCAACCAGTGCTACATTTTTATTTTAAATGTAAGAATAACATTAGTAGGCTAGCAATTTTACCCGTGGAACTGTGTGTGGTGTTTTTCGCGGTCAATTGCACTGCTGTATTTAGATTAACAGTAACTGATAATTTCCCAGAATGCATTGCAATTCTACAGTAACATACTGTCAACTGTGTGCACAGTACATAACTGTTGAAAAAACAATTTAATACTGTGAAAACAACTAAATCTACTGTAACTTACTGTACATAGATTATACAGTAAGAAACTGTTGAGAAAAACAGTATAATCCTGTGAAAACAACAGAAATCATTTACAGTGTACTGCAAAATTCACAACTCGTTTGCACCCCTGACAGAATCAGACTAAACAGAGCCATATGGGACTGCCAAAGCTGTCGCTCACCTGAGAAATCCTTAAGCATAATAACATCCAGCTGGAAAAAATCCAAAAGTCTCTCTTATGTACACAAATCACACACACATAAACATATAACATACAGAAATTCATGCAAAAATGTTATGTAAAAAAATATATGATCAATAAGTTATGACAACTTATGTTTTGACATTGCGTCACATTTACACGATTCAACTCATTTTTAATTCAGTTAATTGTAATTTAAGTTGAAATTACTTAAACACCTAAGGTGGTTGTACTTTTGTAACAAATTTACTCTAAATTACTCAGCAACTTTTTTTATAATGCATACATGCACTACCTTTTATTAAATTTTTGTCTCAAGGGCTGCATATTGATACAAAAAAAAATGCAGTAAATAGTGTTTTGGTTTCGTTTTCCCTGATCCCAGTTGCCTGTGTTCTTGATGGTTGGTTTCCATGGTTCCTGATTAAATTACTCACATGTTTCTAGTTAATTATGTAGTTCTGTATATAAGCCCTCAGTTTCCTTTGCTCTGTGTTCATCACTCTGTAGTTTAGAGGTTATACTAATGCTGTATTTATCCCTGTGATCTCCTGTGTTAGTGTTTCATTTTGAATTTATTCATTAAAGACTCTTTGTTTGTTAAACTCCACACGTAATTGATATATGATTGCAATTTAAAGATAACTTTTATTTTTTATATATGAAATATTAACATCTAAAGCTGAATTTTAAGCATCATTACTCCAGTCTTCAGTGTCATATGATCCTTCAGAAATGATTCCATATCCTGATTTGCTGAAGAAACTTGCAAATCGTAAACATTAAAATATGTCATTTAAAAATTACAACATAATTCCACCATTAAAAATATTTGGTAACGCTTTACTTGAAGGGGTGAGCATAAGACTAACATGACATCCCAAGGCGTCACCTTTGACCATGCTTCAATATTTGACGTTTTAGGCGCCCTTTAGCGTCACTTACATGACGCGATCCTACGGCGTCATCTAACTGACGCTAAAGGAAAGCGTCAGTTAGAGGACGCGGTTAGGTTTAGGTGTGGGGTGGGGGTAGGGTACACGCGATCCTAGGGCGTCATCTAGCTGACGCTAAAGGGCGCCTAAAGCGTCAGATATTGAAGCATGGTCAAATGCTTCCCAAGGCGTCAGTTAGGTGACGCCTTGAGGGTGAGAATGGGCTGTGATATGACATATGTTATAAATATGAAGGAAGTTTTATGCATGTCATTCACTCAGTTATGACATTTTTAATGCAAATATGACATTGTTTGAGATGACTTTGTTATGACACCTTGACATAAACCAATACATCATAACCTGTCAGTGTCTTTGTCATGACAACTTGACATTACTAAGATGTCATATTTGCATTCAAAATGTCATTATTGAGCGAAAGACACTTCCATAAACGCTACTTCATATTCAATACGTCATGTCATGGTTATGAAGGTGTCATGTCAGTCTTATGCACAGCCCTTCAAATTAAAGTGTTACCAAATATTTAAATTCATATTTGTACATTGGAATGAGACATTTCATTAGAAAATATCAGATATCTGCATATTATTTCAGTAGCATGTAAAACATAGCTAGCTTTCAGTGTTAATATCATTCTTTCACAAAGTCAAAAAATGAATAAGTTGTCACCAACTAACTTTAACAACAAATGAACGTCAATAAAAAGGTGTTCTGAAATGTGTCTCTTCCTTCTCTGAAGCATGTGACAAAAGATAGGCCATGCCATTTACCCAAACAGCACAAACATGCCGCGGTTATCCGTGTTGTTGCTCAGGAGGAGGTAAATATGGTGTGTGATCAGAATCTAAATGACTTCGCTCTCAGCTGCCCCCATTCAACAAGCTCCTCGGTCACTGATCCTGCTTAAAACTGCCAAGGAGGAATTATTAGAAGTTGGATACAGAGGCTCCCCATCGGTTTGCGCTGGCAGGTCATGAGGATGGGAGAGGAGCCAATAACCTTTCACTGACAAAGTGCCTGTGTCAGTTAGGAAAACACAACCACTCTTTAATTTAGCC
Source organism: Pimephales promelas (assembly GCF_988280905.1). Classification (NCBI taxonomy): domain Eukaryota; kingdom Metazoa; phylum Chordata; class Actinopteri; order Cypriniformes; family Leuciscidae; genus Pimephales; species Pimephales promelas. Next base: position 19,100,076 of record NC_142784.1, read on the forward strand.
GCCCTCCGTTTTTGTGAGAGAAACAGCTAATCAGTTAAGAAGCAGTGAATATCTGTCAAGAGACTTCAAGATTTGTTTATCATTGAAAAAGCTTCGAAGTGGGTGGCTGTAAACTATGTTTTAAATGTACCCCATCCATCATGTTGGTCCTTGACCTGGTTCCTTTCTGTGCAGGCTGTAGGTTGTAATCTATGTTCCTGTTGAAGAGAACAGCAGGAATGTGATGAATCGGCCACACCGATGAAGCTTTGTTCTGGAATTGTTCCCAGCGAGCAACGACATATTGCCGACTTGGAAAATTGTTCAGTAATGCGGAATTTGACTTGTAATTAAATTTCGACTGTCACTTCCAAATACCAGAAGGATGGGTAGGCCTGCATTTGCACATTAATTGAGATTCAGCGCAGTGCCACTATGAGCTTCACACACAGCAAACCACAATGTTTGATTTGTGAACAAATTACTCGTACGAACTGGTTATTTTCCAGAATTACCTTTTACGGAGTGTCTATTAACACTCAGTGCAAATATGATCCCTACACCGTCATTATGCTCTCCAGAGCAAATACAGAGCGATAACTCTCTCGATGAATATGCTCGATTACTATAAAAATTATGGACGCCAACGAGTTTTGATTCTGACCCCGCGTGACGCACGTAAATTTCGCTTCAAACTTTTGGTTTTTTTTACGAGCGTCAATTTCGCTCTTGATGCGCGACTGGATTCAAAGTGTTGAAGCGTATAACTAGACGCGGTAGGCGCGAATTTGACACACTATTCGCGTCTGCTGTGAACGCACAATAAGAAAGCTCTCTCTCTCCTGTACAATGCTATCGGATCCAAATATGGTAATTTCCTTTTTATCAGCAACCAATCGTGAAAGTAAAAGGGAGGATTTAATTCTAAATCCGCAATTTCATAGGCTGATGCTAAATCTTTAAAGCCTGATTTCTCAAAAGGACCTTTCTCTCATACTCCAAGTCTGACATCTCCACTTCAGTAGTGCCTATTTACACCAAACTTTCCAGTCTTATACCTAGTTATATTATGAAGACATTGACATTTATATATTCGTAGCCTGGTTTTTTTTAAGGCTATTGACAGTATATTTTGATTTACAGGATAACAAAAGCAGATACTCATAAAACCCTCTGTAATTTTAATAAAGAGCATATTACACGATAGCCCAAAATTGTTTGTTCAGAAGTGGTGTAGTAAAGGAGTAAATTATTTGTACATGTTTTAACCATGGTATTAATAAAAACTATGTCTGAATTAATTACCCAACTGGTGAGTAAGATTTGTATTCATGTTTTATAATAAAGTCTCTTATACTCACCGAGACTGCATTTATTTGAACAAAAATACAGTAAAAACAGAAATATTATTAAATATTAGTACAAAAAAAACTATTTTCTGCATTTTAAAATGTAATTTATTCCTGTGATGGCAAAGCTCAATTAAAAACAGTTGTGTGCTTAATATTTTTGTGGAAAAACGTGATACAGTTCTTTGTTTAATAGAAAGTTCAAGAATACCTTTTCCAAAGGACAGTTTTTATTTGAAATAGAAACCTTTCTGCTCATCTTATTTTATTGCAGAGTAAACAAACAAGCTCCATGTAACTTTCTATTTTGGTGCTGCAATGACATGGGCCACTGTCATTGTGATGGGCCACCTAAAATTCAGTATTTACACAATTAACCTCAATCATCGTAATGGCTTTGCAGTGGACAGAAATGACTGAGTGAGTTGGTCTAAGAGAGGAGACTCAGACCACTTTTTGTAATGAAGACTTGGCTGTCTTTCAGCCCGAAAGAAGCGTGAGGTTGATGGGAGGGTAAACGTTCGGCGGGATGAGTGGCACTGGAGTGAAGGTATAGCTGGGGTCCCGATTGCACCACAAGAGCTCCGCGACTCATTAGCCAAGAGAGTGATGAAGAGAGGGAACATGCTCTGAATCTTAGTGGAGTCCGGGACGAGCGTGACTGCAGGACCGGAGCAAAAGCCTCTTGTTCTGAGGAGAGTTATGGTGACTCTGGTGTCAGTAGACCTGTTCTGATGTGATTGACTGCTCCACTGGGTGCAAATACTTTCTCATAGTTGACTGAGGATGTGCCCTGTTGGACTATGTCAGTATGAGGGCAGACAGGTATGGCTGACGATATTCTAAAACACTCGCAGTAGTGGGAATTATTATTGCATGCTGGCAGCTCTCATAAACTCACAGCACTCTCTTCTGTCTGTGTTCACCCAACACAGTCTGAGACAAGACATGGCAAAGATATTTGGCATTAAATCTGGTGCATTTTCTGGCCAAGAACCATCTATTCTAATACAGTATGAGGGGGCGTGTGAGTGACATATAAAACAACCAAAACACAGTTTGCTCATTTTTATGTGGCACTTAGGGGCAAATATTAAATTAATGATACTACAAAAATAGACTGGCATGTATTGCAGTGCTTGTCCATGCATTCGACAACAAACTCGAGCTGCAATGTCTGATGTGAGAACAAATGACGCTTATAAAATTATGCTCACCAAGGCTGCATTTATTTAAACATACAGCAAAACAGAAATAAAGTAAAATAAAATAAATATTGTGAAGTATAATTTGTGAATTATAGCTGAATTTTCAGCATCATTACTTCAGACTTCAGTTTCACATGATCCATCAGAAGTCATTCTAATTATGCTGATTTGCACAAGAAACATTTCTTATTGAAAGTTGTGGTTCTTAACATTTTTGTGGAAAGCGTGTTATAATTTTTCAGGATTCTTTGATACATACAAAAAAATCAAAAGAACTTAATTTATTTCAAATAATGTTTTGTAATTTTATAGATGTATTTGTAACCTTTGCTACATCCTTGCTGTAACAAATAATTATTATTTTTTAAAATCGCACTGAACCCACATTTTTGAATGGTAACAAACATTAGAATATTTTACAACAAATGCATCCTTAATGATTCCTACTGTATTGCTATCATCACAGAGGGCGTTTTGACATGCAGAGCACGGATCATCTGCTGAAAATTTTCCTAATCTTTATTGATACAAATATCACCCAGAAATAACCATACTTTCATAGTGGGGAGACTACACTGCTCAGAAATCAGAAGTGATTCATTGTAATGTGTGGGTTTTATGTTCTCATTTATCCTTGTCAACAGAAATGTTTGCACTGATCCATCAGCGTGAGTTATTTCACTTGGTGCATCCATCTCTTGACCACATACTCACACACTGACAAACAGAACAAATATGAGATGAATAAGAAGGATGAGCATTAAGTCAGCTTCAATACAATAATGTAAAGTATCTTTGCACTATAAATTTAGAACATCAGGGTTTTTTTCCCTATGAAGTATTAAAGAAAAAGTTCACAATACAATCATTCACAGTTCTTTGTTTCTTCTAGAATGCAAAGTAAGTGGTTCCTGTGCACTGTATAGTTAAAATTTACTGACAGCTTGCAGCAGAGAAAACCGTCTTTTAGTGTTAAAAAAGTGTCAGGAAGTCTGTTTAGTAAGTCACTTGGTTTGCACAAACGGTTTGCATTGTGAAAGAACCAAAATTCAATATATATAAACTCATTGACTACACGTGCACAATTAATGTAATTGCTGTGATTATTTAAGGACTTAATCACAGTAAGATACCGACATTAGCAAACCTCACTCCCATTTACATGAAATTTTCATTACTCAGTATTCACTAAGAATTGTGGTTATTTTTTACATACAGTCGGTGAGTTACTGGCAACTGTTTGAATCCACATTTCTGTGGACATATTGGATTTTCTCTGTGACACGTCTAAAATGTCTTTATTAACCATTAATGTACTGCATTATATTCATGCAGTGCAAAGTTGTCAACATGAACTCAGTTACTTTCTAAAAAAATGTGATACCTCTTTTATCACCATGTTTATTTATTGCGGTTAAAATCAACAGACACCACATATATTACTACTATTATGGATGCTCTGATTATGAGCACATCAATTTGATCAAAGTATTGTATTTTCATGATTGAATTATTAGGGTGCATGTCAACAAAGTCATTACGTGTACAGCAAAACATAGACCTAATGTCTCAATGATGTCATACCCAGTTTTCATTCAAATGACTGCATTTAAAATAACTTAAAATTAATTGACTTTAAGCCAAGCATGAAAAAAAAAATGGATTTGGCAACATTAATCTGAAAACACTAAGTTTTCACTTTTTAAATTGTGCTTATCACAGACTTTATGAGACTGCTATTATCACATAATTCCTCTCTTAGAACATAGAATGGGGATTTTACCTCCTTTACGAATAACGGAAATGTAGGTGTATAAATAACTAAACTATTTCAGCATGCTCTGCAAGTAGCCCAAAATTGCTTTTGCATCTGAGGTTTTTAAGATAAAAAGCTGCTATAATTGGCTTTTGCTTTAGAATAATGCTATCTCAAAATGTGTTCCCAAAGGCTATATTAGCCATTAAAGTTCATTTGGGATCTCATTTTCACTTGACACAGTGAGCACTTAACACAAGGCCAGATACATTTTTCAAAATGTGATTTGAGATGCAAGTACCAAAAATCACTTAGGCTACCTCTATTATTAGTGTTATATTAGAATTACGCTATTTAGCAGTGAATTGCGCCTGACACATTATGGCTGGAATTATTCAAAAATAAATAAATAATCTAAAAAATTCAGCTACATCAGCTCTCGATGCCTAAGGTTGAGGTGAACATCTGAATAACTTCCCTGCAGGGTACTGAACCATTTTTGTGTAGATTTTGCCACACGTTTTGGATCATTATCCTGCTGAAAGACCCAATGACGACCCATCTTCAGCTTTCTGGCAGAGGCCATCAGGTTTTTATTTAAAATAGTTCAAAGCGTTCATAATGCCATGCACCCTAACAAGGTTCCCAGGGCCTTTGGAAGAGAAACAGGCCCACAGCATCACAGATCCTCCACCATACTTCACGGTGGGCATGAGGTACTTTTCGGCATACTCATCTTTTGTTTTACACCAGATCCACTTAGAGTGTTTGTTGCCAAAAAGCTCAATCTCATCCGACCAAAGCACACGATCCCAGATGAAGTCCCAGTGCCGCTTGGCAAACTCCAGACGTTTACGTTTGTCAGTGTTAGTGAGAAAAGGCTTTTTCCTAGCATGCCTCCCAAACATCTTGTTGGCATGTAGAGAGCGTCTGATGGTTGTTTTGGAGATTTTGTGACCCCAAGATGCCACTATTTGATGCAATTCTGTGGCAGTGAGCTTAGGACTTTTTTTTACTTTTCTTAGCATCCTCCTCACAGTGCGTTGTGGCAAGATAAACTTGGGACCTCTTTCAGCCTTGTTTGTCACTGTTCCAGTTGTTTTAAACTTCTTAATGATTCCTCTAACTTTAGATACAGGCAAGATAAGGTGAGTGGCTATTTTCTTGTAGCCATTGCCTAACTTATAAAGGTCAACACACATCTGCCTTACTTGAATGGTGTGTTCTCTTGTCTTTGCCATGTTGACAAATGGGTAAGAGAATTAGGCCTCTGTGTCATGTCATATTTATACCCCAGGGAAATAGGAAGTCATGAATTACTAATTAAAAGTTCCTAGATATCCTGACCAACATTAGCAACTACAGAAAATATATTTTTTTAAAAATCAATTACATTTTTTAGCGGAATTGTTAGGGGTGCCAATAATTGTGGGACACATGATTTGAAGTTTTTATTTTTCTAAATTTGTACATTTTTTTTTTTACCACCAAAGTAATGTACTTAAATAAAAGGTTGGATTTTTCTCTTTTTTTGCATTTGGGTTCTATGTTGTTTAAAAAAAAGGGAGAATTTTTAAAAGTCCTCGACCACATCTTAAACAGGGGTGCCAATAATTGTGGAGGGCACTGTATGTGTACCAGTCAGATGATGTTAGCTGTCTGGTAGATGAATGGAAATGGAGCAACTCAAGAACCTTAACAGTTGGCTGAATACTTGTCATTCTACAGGAAAAAAACTTTTACAATATATCCGTTTTATGTCATTTGCTGGCTACTCTCCACATCCCCATGTCATTGCCCCCCAGCTTTTCAACTTCATGAATTATTCAAAATCATAGAAGTAAACATAGCGATAAAACAAGGGGAAAGACCCTGGCTAGTGGCAGATGCATGGCAGGATCAGGATGGAGGCTGGAGGCTCTGTGTTATTTAAACATTCAGACATAAATATGCACTCATGAATATTAAAGCACATGTATACATCCCCCAGAGACAGGAAGTCCTATCATCTTATTTTAGTGCCACATTTTTCAACTCCAGTTTATACTGTATAGTTGTTTGTTTTGCCCCATAGCAATGATGTATAAATTATTGTGGCACTAGATCTTCATTGAAAAAAATTAAATGTTGGTGTGGATACAAAGAATGCAGGCGGCTACCTCTTTTCCTCTTTTAGGCTACCTCATTTCCATATAGATGTAACACAGCTCAGTACCATTTCTTTGAAAAATGAGGAAAGAGGAAATTTTCTCTATATCAGAAAAACAGGTCACGAGAGGTGTTTAAGATTTACATTTCACTAGAATTTTTGTATACGTATAAAGTACCCCCAAAAGTCCTCGTGTTGTGCAAGACAAGCCTCAATAGATTGTGATACAAAATGACCCACTTCACCCCTGTGAACGTTACTGTATAATTTGTGCACTGATCCAAATGGGTTCCACTTTATTTCAATAGTCCACTTTAGACATTCTACTAACTATAAGTAATTTTGCAACTACATGTCAACTAACTCTCATTAGAGTATTAGTAGACTGTAGCAGACTGTCAGTAGACTGTTAGGTTAGGGTTCGGGTAGAATAAGTTGACTTGTAGGTGCCAAGTAACTTACAATAAGAAGAAAAATACCATCAAAATAAAGTGGTAGCAGATATTCAGCAGACAGTTGCAAAGTTACTTGTCTAAAGTGGACAATCAAAAGAAAGTGTTACCATGAAGTTTTATATTGAGTAACTTACATTTTAGACATCATTTTGTTATCAACAGTTAAAATGGATTGCAAAAACAGATTTACTAAATTAAACCATGGACAAAAAAATATATATATTCCTTTAAATAATGTTTAAATAAAATGTATTATTATTGTTGTCATTGTTATTATTTTGAGAAGAACATTCTATTGTATGCCTATAGTAATATATTTCTGTCAGAATTTCTCCAAAAAACTGAACTTTTATTTTGACAGGTTGTAGTGAAGACCTGTTTCAAAGTGTATTTGGCAATGGTTTTTCTCAAATAAAATTATGAAAATGCTCATTGGGCGTTCTCTCAGCAGCTCTGGAGATGTTAATGCAGCTCAGCAGAACAAATAGCCTGGGTTATATTTACATGGCAGTTGTGCTTAAATATTCAAAGACCATGTCGCGATTGGATTTATTGCACAGTTCTACTTTCCATGTATTCATCCATCCATTATTTTGCATGTTTTATATAACATCTGTGTTGCGTAAATTCCATTTTCATGGAAAATTCCAGGATTCCATTCCATTCCGGGATTCCCTCAGCATCACGTTATAATCGGGATACCTTTATCTGCAGGAGGGATGGTGTCCTATTTGTATCCTCCTTTTGCAGCCACTTTGCATCCACATTTTGTGCAAACTGGAAACAAAATTTCCATGCTGGCCATAATCCATAAGAATTCGACCTTGAGGGCGCTTTTCAGCTTCAGTGGTTCTGTCCACTGTAAAGGTCCTGTCACCTTTTTGCGCGTTTGTTCTCCCACCTTAAAATCAATGCAGTAGTTTCCGGAGTGTGATTTTCCTTCCTTTTCAAATGTTTCAAATGTAGCTTACAATACTTCAAACAAAACATAGTTAAGTAAAAGGCTACATATTTTTAAAACTATTTAAAGTGGAAGTACAAACAAACACACACACACACACACACACACACACACACACAAATTACACAATTAACGCGAGGAAATGTAATTCGTTACTTTTTTTTCTTTAATGTATCTTTATTAAATCTTAAAATTCGTTACTTTCCACCTATGTAAGCCCTGTATAATACACACAGTCAGAAGCTCACTCTGAAAAGCAATTTCCTGACTGGAGCAGTCTTACAATATTTTTCTCCTAATTGACCCACTTAAAGCTGGCAAATGATTTTCATTGGGATATTTCCACTTCAAGAGTTCTATAATTAGCATTCCTTATAGGCCTAATAAAAATTTTTAAGTGCTAATTGCACTCCTGTTTCCTGGCTCTAGCAGTTAGTCACAGACTATGAACTATAGATGTGAAAACACCCTCTGGTGTGAGCACACTTCAGAAGAAATTCACACTTCATACATGTGTCTCTTTGTCAATTAAAAAAAAAAAACCACGGGTCAATTGAGAAAGTGTGTATTGTCAACGGTTTTGATTCAACATCTCTTGCTGTTCTCAATTTATAAGCTATAAATAAGTACAAATCTGAACAGAATTGTAATCCATGCTTTTAAATTAAATTAACTTAAACCTAATCAATGATCTGTTTCCTGCCACGACTTTCAGAATACAGCCTAATGATTGTACTATTGGTTTTAATTGTATCATATTCAGTTGTGTAAACTGGGGCATCTCTTTCTGATTTCCGAGTGGCTTTTTTCAGTAAATATATATTCCATTGTTCCTCACAACAAACAGGTGCTTTTTAATGGCATAGCTTTAAATCCATCCATTCTTTAACCCTCTAAAGGATCCAGTACTTTTATATTTTTATAACTTAATCAAGGAAATAAAAAGGCCAGAGTGTGCTTATCTGCAATGCAAGTTTCCAGATAAAACACAGATCTAGCGCACAGTTCTTAGACACATGTATTGAAGGAACTCTTCATTATAATATGCATAAACAACTCAAAAGCTTGAGAGAGGCTGAGTGAATACTTCAATTCTGAAAGCACTTTATGTTACTTAAAGCTGCAGTGTAATTTCTGAGCCACCATGTGGTCTTGGTGTCTGCACACTCTTTAAACCTCTCGTTATCCCTGTGTGGGATAGGAGAAGGAATTTTAACTATTGATTTAGAATTGAATTAAGAATGCCTTTTAAATTCCAGTTCAATTCCTTATACTTTGAATTGAGCAAACACATGAGAATTGCAATTATGATTTTAATGTGTACGGAAGTAGAATTAAAATGAATTGAAAATCAAAGAATTCCTATAATGGAAGATTGTGACGATGAATGGATGGATGTGCATTTGTATTTCATTTCCAGTCAGACCGGTGGATATCACATTGTAAATGCAATCATATTGCATAACATATGGGAAAGGTGAAGTGGATTGAATACTGCTTATTGTGTTGTATACATGTGTGCTCTATTGTGTAACTACAGTGCTGGCTGTCATGAACAGGGGTTGAGTGATTATTTTCTCCACCAAAAGCATTACTGAGGCCATCCAAATCGAGTGCTTGATGGTAGGGCTTTCATCATATGTAAAATGCTTTGAAATGCTTCTAATTCAGTCAGTATCAGTGCAACATTACCATCTCTACTTGGCACATGTTATAAAGCAATATGGACGCAGCTGCAAAAAAAAAAAAAAAAAAAAAAAAAAAGCAGACTGGTATGTTACTTAAAACAAACAACATACAAACATTTCATTCCTGAACATATAAATACAGTCACTATGGCAGCATAAAGCAGCAGGGCTAAAATTGCTTTAGTGCTCAAAACTTGCAAGGGCATGTGATTGATTGCATTAACTGGCATTAATCTTCTGAAAAGAAATCTATTCCCCTAGATATAAAAGATGAACCTAGATTCTTGTCAAGGCTTGTGGCTGATATATTTTGTATTATTTTGTGCAATAATTCAAAATGTGTTCTACTCAAGCACAACACTCCAGTGACACACAAATTGTCTGGACTCAACCCAGTCAAATTCATGGCCAACACCAATAAACTGAAATCATCTTCAGATGACAATACTAAAAATCCATCAATCAATCCATTCATCCATCCAGGTTAACTGAAAGTGAGTGATGATGGAAAAGGTAATCTAAATTTAGAAATAAGGCAAATGCACAATTAAATATCCAATATATCCACTACTATACAACGTTTGAGGTAGTTTTTTCAATGTTTTTGAAAGAAGGCTGCATTTATTGATCAAAAATACAGTAAAAATAGCAGTCAATATAAAATAATGGTAATATCACACTAATATCAGTAATATTTTCTATTTGAATATAGGTTTAATTATATTTTATTTATTCCTGTGATGCCAAAGCTGAATTTTCAGCATCATTACTCCAGTCTTCAGTGTCACATGATTCTTCAGAAATCATTCTAATATGCTGATTTGGTGCACTAGAATCATTTTTTTGTTGTTGTTGAAAACAGTGCTTGATATTTTTGTGGAAACCGTGATGTATTTTTTCAGGATTTTTGACGAATAGGAAAAAAAAAACAGCCTTTATTTGAAATAGAAAACTAGAATGCCTATACTGTCACTTTTAATGAATTGAATGCATCCTTGCTGAAGAAAAATGTATAATTTCTTTTTTAAAAAGCTTACTTTTGAACGGGATTGCATATATAACCAGCTTTTATACAGTATCAATATTGGGCATCCACATCACGTCACGTCAACATCAAGGGAAAACAGGCAGCTTTCTAAAAACTCCAGAAAAGTTCTGTCCTTGACACCATGGACGTGGTTTCACCCTGTGCTTAATACCCCAAAATAAAGCAACATCTTGACACATCTTATCAACTTGAGGATATCTTCTAGCCCGACCGCAACGGGGAGCTCAGTCTTGGCTCTCCTGGAGAGCACAATAAATGACACAGTAAATGAGTTTGGATGACATTGACTGACAGTGTCATCTCCTGAGAAGTGCCCTGTGGTTTCTCCATGACAGACCTGTAAATACATTCCGTACCTCCTCCTCCTTTCTGTCAAAAAGGGGAGATACCTGCTATGGATAGGTCATTAATGACCCAACTGCCCGCCCCCAGCTCCCCCTTCAATTGTCACTTTGAATCCAATTTCGCTGATATTCACTGGAAACTAAACAAACCCAGCTGGATCCCCTGTCCATCAAAAGCAGCTGCTGTTTGTTGGCTCCGTAACATAAAAATAATAGAAAAGATTCTATTTATATAAATTACTTTTAATCATCTGAGGGCGCACATACTGTACATGCATTTACATACATGATCCATTTACATATATATATATATATATATATATATATATATATATATATATATATATATATATATATAAATGATTCAGTTCTCTGAATTTTCACTGCTCTGCTTTTTAGAAATGCATGTGAAAGATGTTAGAAATGCTTTTAAAGAATGAATGTAAAGCTGTCACATGATCAGCAAATTAGCATTTAGTGCGATGCTTATTAATCACGGAATCTGTCGACGGCATGATTTACATTAACGACAACGTTCAAAAACAACATGCAAAAATAACCCATAATATTACAATATTGCTATTTTGACATCAATTACAATCTAGGCCTATCCGTAGTGTGGGAGGATTTGGAAAACAAAACAAGACACAAAAAATCTCTGCATGACAGGGAAAAGCAATAAAACTCTTGTCTCTACTGAGAAACATGAATTATTTACACCACCCTTTGTTTGGTCTTTCTGTCAGAAAAATACAATAACAGATAAGGAATACTGTTCACTTGAGGGACACAAGAGGTAGAGATCATGTACTTTAACTTTTGAAAAACATTTTATGCTTGTGCTATAGAAAATTCCATACGATATTTCTTTAGTGATGCCTTGTGCTACTGTGGTACTGTTTTATTAATTAATTAATGTATTTATTTATTATTTTACTTATACTACTTTCTTACACAATACCATTCACAAATTTGGGTAACAGTTTTCTTTTTAAATATATTTTAACATTTAATTACATTTTTTAAAATTCAATTAAATTTCCTGTGATGGCAAGATATCATTCTAATATGCTGATTTGGTGCAAAAGAAACATTTCTTATTACTATCTATGTTGCAAACAGTTCTTATTATTTTTGTGAAAACCATGATGCATTTTTTTTTCCGGGATTCTTTAATGAATAGAGAGTGAATAGCATATATTTGCTAAAGAAATATTTTGTAGCTTTATAAATGTCTTTACTGTAACTTTTGATCAATTTAACAGATTATTTCTGAATAAAAAAAAAAAAATCTTACTGACCTCAAACTTTTGAATAATACTGTATTTTTATTGTCATTTACAAATATATCAATCAAATATATCATGGGTGACATGCCATGTATGGTAGAGAAATGAACATTCAATTCTCGGGCAACGGCTCTGGTGGACATTCCTGCAGTCAGCATGAGTGAATGTGTTTGGGATGCTCTGGATCGGTGTATATGACAGCATGTTCCAGGTCCTGCCAATATCCAGCAGCTTCGCACAGCCATTGAAGAGGCCACTTTCCACAGGCCACAATCAACAACCTTTTTTTTTCTTGTTAGAAATTCTAACAAGAACGTTCAAGGACTAACAAGTAACCTTTGAAACAAGATATATCAAAGGTGCAGACGCTGAATCTTTGAGATAAGGACCTCAGGAAAAAATAATAAGGAAGGCTTTGTAAATTCAAATACAGCAAAACCTATACAATCTGAAGAGGTGGTACACTTGCATAGTAAAGGCATTAAGTGCCACCCGAAAAAAAGCCACAACAGCAAAAAATGATTTATATCGCACACTTTTGGTGGGATATGTCTGAATAACTAAAGAATGAATGGTTGAGAGGTTAAAAAGCCACTTACTTTTCACCGTTTGCAACTTTAGCGAGGAGCCTGAAGCACAAGAGGCCGTTGTTCTTGGTCAGATGCACACATACTGTATGTTAGACAAAAAACATGGGAGAGGAGAGAACGGTTGAAATTGCATCTCCAAATGATAAGCTCTGTCGATTTGGATAAAAGCTAATGAAAAAAGCATACAAGAAAAAGAAAGTGGCCTGGTTCACACTGACTTTGAAAAACAAACTCAAACAATCTGTATAGCTGTAACAGTACAGCATGTGCACTTTTGCTGAAGGGCTAGTTGTAGCTCTAGTTTGATCATATCTGCAGGAGAGCAGAACTCCATGAGGTCTTTAAGGTGGAATTCTGAAGGGATTTGACAGCACTGCGCCACCGTGTAACCCTGAATCTTATTATAACACGGTTCAGCCTTGCAAGGACATGGCGTTGTCAGTCTACAGGAAGCACTTGACAGTATCATGGTGTGTGCTTATGGCAGTTGCTCTGTTGAACAGGCTCGTGTAAACAGGCTTGAGATAGACATGCAGCACACAATAATATTTCCCTTCTAGTGTGTACAGATGACACAAAGTAAAGCAAGAAGGTTCATTAGAGTTCATTATAATAACATGATACTGTACACCTCTGTTTGATCCCACAAAGTGGAAGTATTTGTAGGAAGCTGTTTGTTTGGTTCGAGACTCATTTTTTTCTGCCTTCATTAAAATGGGAAACTGTGAGGCATGAAATTACTGCCTGAATTATTGTCATTTGTGTAAATATTTGTGCAATATTAATATTCAAAACAGGACGCAGGAGATAAGTTATTATGATTACTGTGTTTTCAATTTTAATTGATTTTTCGCTGCGTGAATGAGCATCTCTAGTGCCAGCTTTTATTTTTAGACCTCTGTCCCACACACACTGTCTCAGAGTTCTCCCAATCATGTGAGAACAGAGATTATTTACATTTCTTCTAATTGCACAAGGCTATTTGTCAAACAGTGAAGGCCTAAACCAGTCACTCTATAGGCTACATGGGAATGTTTATCGTGTTACCAGTGTAACAGTGTTTTCATTTAGTACTAGCACATTGTCCCATAATATGAGCAAACAATGCCATCTTGTGGGCAATGGGATCAGACTCTATCTATCTATCTATCTATCTATCTATCTATCTATCTATCTATCTATCTATCTATCTATCTATCTATCTATCTATCTATCTATCTATCTATCTATCTATCTATCTATCTATCTATCTATCTATCTATCTATCTATCTATCTATCTATCTATCTATCTATCTATCTATCTATCTATCTATCTATCCCGAAAGCTTGTTATTTTAGTTGATAAAGTTATACATATTTTTCTTATTTCTTATTTTCTTATATTTTTCACGAACACACCGCTTTGCTTCAGAAGGCCTTTATGTATTACATTATTATTTAATATAACTCCGATTGTGTTTATCTGAAAAAAGAACGTCATATACACCTGGCTTCATGGTGAGTACGTAAATCATTGGCTAATTTTTATTTTTGAGTGAACTATCCCTTTAAGGCTGCCATCTTTGCTTGCTCAAACTTTTTTTTAACATTAAATGGAACACTGATGAAAAAGAAAATACTTTTATTTGATTGTGTAGTGCAATCAAATTGTATTTTTATTTTGCCTGGGGAAAAAAATGTTAGGCTATTTATTTGGACAGAGATGGCCTTTTCAGAATAGTGCAGTTAAATACTCTACCAGCAGGGGCTAAAGGGGTGCTCAAGAGCTATACAATTATACCTCCTCTTCTTCTTCTTCTTTTTTTTTTTAATAATAATTGCCACTACTTTGCTACAGGCCGAGTAACTTACAAAAACGCGCCAACATGGATAACTTACTCAAACCTCGCTAGACTCATCAACGTCATTAAAGGTAAGCAGCAAAAACAACTCTTGTTTTTTTCTCTCACACACAATATGCATGAGCAAGTTGCATTTCATTATTTCAAATGTGATAGCCTAACGTAACACCTTGTTTTGTTGTGACCAGGTAAATTTGGGTGAGCGGTGTGAACATTTAGGGTACTTTCTTAGTAAAAAGTACCAAAGAGCCAAGCCAATTATCATGGTTAGATCAATGCAACTGATGTTTCTTTCAAATAGAATATTTTTGTACGTATATTCAGTCACTTAAAGCTGGAAAATGTCGATACACTAGCTAAATGTTTGTCAATATGCATGTTCATTTGGGTGTCTACACACAGCTGCAAGGTGACTATGAATATGTTTTATAGAATATTTGTGGCAAGAATATGAAAGCGTCAGTTGAAAGGAGGGGCTTGAAGGGCTTTATGGAAGGCCAGCATCCATGCGAAGCACCAATCATTCTTTTTGGCCTAGAGTATCGTTGCTTTGCCCTTTCTAAAACAACATTCAGTCAGCTTTAAAGTAGATTTTTTATCTCAAAAAGACTCCATCACACACTTGTGAGCTGGGAAATGCCTACCATCCTGTCTGTCTACACTGTATGTTTATTTGTGAGAGCTTGCTGCAAGCAAAGATGCTGAAATTTGAAATGTTAATTTCAATAAATTCACTGTCCATCTGTGAAAGGTGGGAGTTTAACCCACATAACTAACTTATTTCACCCTAACCACTAAATGTCTGACAACAGATAACCCTTACCTTACAGATAAATATTTGGTGCATATAAATACTTTTAAAAATGCTCAAAGAGGGAAATGAATCCTCAATCTAATGGCACCTCCATAACACAAATGGAAATTAAATGGAAACAGGCAGGTAAATTGTACCTGTTCAAAATGTTGTCAATCAGTTTGTAACAAAGTTTTTAAGGCTGTAAAATTATATCAATGTTGAATTTTTTCTATAATAGGCATATCCAAAATCAGTCATACAAAATAAGGCTGGTTTATAAACTTGGTGTCTTTCATTAAAGGAATAGGTCATCCAAAAATTCATCATCATTTTCTCACTCTCATGTTGTGAACATAAAAGAAGATATTTTGAAGATCATTGGTGCCCAGATAGTTAAAGGCACCCAATGACTCCCATAGTATTTTGTTTTCCAACTATGGAAGTTAATGAGTTCTTCATTCAACATTCTTCAAAATATCTTCTTTTGTGTTCAACAGATGAATGAAATTCATACAGGTTTGGAAGAACTTTTAATTAATGACAAAATCTTTATTTTTGGGTGAACAATCTAAGGAAATACAGGAAATACAGGCAATCCATGCTTTGCACCACTAGATGGCAGGCTTTAACTTTACACCCGCTCCTGATTTAGTTACAGGAGATTTCACTAGAATTGCATTTCACTTTAGTTGTGCATTTTATAGGCTACTGAAGGGAAAATCTGATTTATCTCAATTTTTTATTGCACTGGCAAGTGAAGTTTAATTTCTGATTACCTTGCAATGGGAGAAATCAACCCAGATTCATCAATTTGCTGGTTGTTATTTAACTATTTCAACTCAGTAAAGATAAGATATGATACATGGGCAATATAATTAGCTTTTGGTCTAGCCCTCGGTCTGGTTTAACTTTCTTCACCCATCTGTTTTTATCACAATGTTCACTCTCACTCTGTGTAGCAACTTCAGTCCATCCATTTGAGAGAGTAAATAAACTAAAATGACACCATTTTAGTTTTGATTTATAGAGAGCAGTTGTTGTCAGCAATGCACCCTTCAGATTTGCGTGATATGTAACATTTTATTACATACAATAGAAAAGATTCATGAAGTGACATCTGTCATTTAGGTACTTAGTTTAATCCTGATTCAATATGAGTCTAACTTACATTTCCTGTGATGTACATGGTGGATAAACACAATGCCTTTTGTGTAAAACACTCAGTGACACCAAAATACAACATCAGCGCTTTTTGATGAAGGTAGGAGGAGCACAATGTTTGCTTCTGCTCCAAAGCGCGTGGTAAGGGGGTTTGGACCTCTGCTGTTGTGGTTTTGGCAACTTTGTGGTTCAGCAATCAAAAGTGCTCATGTTCTCTGAACATCAAGTTGATTTTCACTTCTGTGGTTTAAAAAAAATAAGATAACTGATTATTATTCTGTACTGTTTACAGTAAAAAAAATCTTTTTTTTTTTTTTTGTAGTTCAGTTTTTCTCAGTGGGGTCTCTGGCTTTCAGTTTGGATAGAAATATGAATGTGTGCATGTAGGGATCAGGCCATTTGAATAGAGATTTCTCAGTGGAATGTATAATTAGACAGAGGCCTGTGAAGGGAGAAAGGTAGGCATCTCTCCAGCCCTTAGGCTACTAGCTTCAAAACTTTCATAACTTCATCCAACAGTAGCTGGTACAAAGGCTAGGTACATGAGTTCAGTTTTTTGAAAGATGACTTTAAAATAAAAGCAACGATATGTCGGACATTGGATTAGATGCATTGTGTGAGATTTAGATTTAGAGTAAAAGAGCTGCATTTTGTGCTTTAGTTTGTTTAATATCTCTGCAAAATGCATGATTTCAAAGAAAGTTTGACTTGGCCGCCTCACATCCCTCCGTATAAGCTTAAATCTCACAGTCGGGTCCATGCCTGACGCAAGTCTGACGCATGCAGCCAGAGCAGACGAATAAAACCGACTAATGAATTGACTTTCGAGACTCAGGATAATATGATAAAACACACTGGAGACCTGTGGCTGTTATTAAACCAGTCAGCACAAGTCCGAACCAAAAGAAGCACTGCTTGGTTTTAATCTGTCTCATTCATTTTCCGTGGATGTCTCTATAAAGCATTAATGCTCAAAGTTTGGCTTTTGGAAAAGCTCTTACGGGAAAAGGGAGCTATTCTTTTCGTTGCCCTTGACAAGTGAACAATAGAGGCGGTATTGTTGAGAGAAGGTCAGGTTGTGTAGCAGGTAGTGTCTTTGGAAGGTAACTTGGGCAAAGCATGGGGCTTTTGTCTGTGTCTGGCTCTCTGGTTGGACTCTCATGGCAATCCGTACCCCCTACAGCAGTGACCGGATTCATCCTATTAGAATGCAGCGCTCATTCGCTGCCTCGGCTCACTGGTGGAGAGAGGAGGCTGTGGAAGAGAGATGAACGATTTTAGCTGGGAGAATGCCAAGCAGAACTCAGTCTTTTCTGCTCTTTGGATTTTAGTGGTTTTGATTTTGTTTACAGCGGAGGCTGACATCTAAAAAGAGCGGGCCAATATAATACTATATATTTCAGTAAAATGTTGCAAAATCATTTATTTATAATGCCTTATAGTTCATATATTAAATCATATTTATTTATAAAATGTTATTTTATTCATTTTCACAACAAAATTAACGGGAAAAAAAATAGTTTGACCAAAAAAAAAAAGTGCAGTATTCATTGTAAAATTACCACTTCTGTTAATCCTCTGATTAAAAGCTGATATTTATTGGAAGTCTAAATTTAAATAAAATGAATGAATAAAAGTACATTTTGTTTTATATTTGTATGTTTAAAAATGATAGGTGGATCCTGTTGTAGACCAATACAATCCATTTTCAGGTACTCGCATAGTTAGAAAAGGTAAAAAGCCTTACCTTTCTTACTAAGTGAGTGCTTGGATGCAGATTTTCTTTCTATACAACAGGATCCACCTATCATTTTTGATATATCGTTCCCCTTCTGGGAGCACCTATAGTATTGTTTGTGAGTACCAGATGCACCCCTGGTTGAGATATTTTATCAGATTTTTTTAAGGTGTTTATTTTTTTTGCTAAATATTTAACAGGAAACATGTTTCCTTTAAAGGGACAATGTGTAAGAATTTTGTAATGAAATATCCAAAAATCACTTGCACATTGTGATACAGTTCATATTGCCAAAGCCATGACGTAACCACGTGACAGACGTGGACAACTGCGTAGCATTTAGCGGCACACATTTCTTGTTTCTTTCTTTCGAAACATAGACCATGACTTTGGGACAAACAAGGAGAACTAAAATGAGGATAAATATCAGCGTGGCGTTTTTGAGATGCCGAGAGCTCCACGTCCGCGACTAACTTGGACTTGACAGAGCTTCACAAGTCACGACTTGAGATGAGCAAATGTAAATAAAACAAATAATGTTATATAAGGTTAGCTCAGCATGATGAAATGCTAGGGTCAGTATGTTATTCCAATGTTGATCTAGCTTACTGCCAGTTTCCTATAGCAAATGAACAAACATGTAATATTATTAACTTTAAACGCACATTTAAATGCCGTTTATTGTGATAGTGGAACGTTAGACCAAGTGAAGCAGCGCTGCATTACCTCACAAGTTTAATTAGTCTAATAAACTGACCTGTGAGTATTCCAGCAAGGTAGTTCGGTAAAATTAAATGTCCTTATTCCTTTATATCCGCGGGACTCGCGTGTGATATCTGTCTCTTTAGCAATTGTGACCTGCTTACCAGTGCAATGTTAAAAAACAAACATGTTTGCCCTCATTCATAAACAGTTTTAGATCAATCAGCTTGTCAGCAAGTCCCATCATTCAGCTAATCACTGCATCATCAACCTACGCCTTTAGTATTGCTGGAAACTGCGCCCTCTTGTGGTGAAAAAATCGTACATATTGTGCCTTTAACATTTAAAAAGTGCATTATTCACTGTTAAATAAACACTTCTGTTAACCGTACCGTCTGGAAAGGCCGTTGCTGATTTCTAAAGAGCAGGTCAATATAATGCTGAATTACAATTTATATTTAGAATTATATTTAAAAATGTTAAAACAAATATTATTTTATCTTATATAACATACATTTAAATAATATTCATTAATAAATATTTTCTCGTATTTTACACAACATTTGCAAAATGAACAGAACATTTTTTTTTTTAAGATTGTTCTCAAAAACTTGCACATTATTAATTGTAAAATGAATACTTTTGTTATAGTCGGTAGATTAGCCATCATTTACTCATGTCATCATTTACTCATCTGCAAGTTTTTTTTTTCTTTCTTCTACTGAACACAAAAGAAGATATTTTGAAGATCAAAAAGTTGATGGGCCACATTGACTTCCCATAGCCGTTTTTTATGTCAATTTCGACCAATCAACTGTTCCATATTCTTCAAACAAAATACCCTCTTTTGTGTTTAGTTAAAAATGTAATAAAATATAATTTTTAACAGCAATGTTGACCTGTTAAAATCTCCTGTAAAATGTCTTATGCAGAAAAGTTGCAGTATATTACTTTTGAAAAAAACAAGCAAAACGTTGTTAACCTTTCTTTATTGAACAAAGCCTAGACAAAAGCATTTTGAGTTGGTCAATGCAACACTGAGAGAGAGAAACAGAGCTAGAGAAAAAGATAGAGAGAGTTTCAACAGTTTTATAATGCATCTAATAGAGTGTGTCTGGTTGTACTTGGCAGTCTCTGTGGCAGCCCAGGAACTCATTGACCTCTCAGCTCATCTGTGTGGAGATGAGCTTCGCTTAAACACCGCCAACTGCCTGCAAATGAAACACACGGCACAATTTCAGCAACAATCGCACATATACATAATTTGAAATGGTCCTCACTCTGCTGTATTTCAGTTTGAGCCGAAACCCCACATTTACCATCTTATGAGATGGTTTTAGTTTGGCGCTTGACTCATCTGTGGTAAACCCACATATAAGCCATAAATAACGGATACATTTCTATATGAGGCACAAAAATTATTCTAAACATTCCATGAAATTACCCCTACAATTATCGTACAGTTAAAACTTGGTATATGAGACACAGTGAGGTTTTCCTCCACTAAAGGATTATTTACCCAGTTTAAAGAAAACATGTCAGCAAAAATGTGACCTGGTGGCTGAGAAAGTGCCGACAATCTTAATCATATGATATCATATATATTCAAATAGTGTCCGTGCACATCGTGTCTGCTCAATAGCTCATGGTGAGCTGGCCAACATGAGGGTTGCTGACTTTGGTAGACAGACTGCTGAGAGAAAGTGACCTTGGTGGTGCCAATACAAATAATGCGGCGGTGCACCTTGTTGTCGCTTGCGAACTGAAATATGGATGCATGGGGATTGGGTTGTCTTGGCAACCCCTACAAAGCAATGCAGTAGAGGGCACCAAGGAGATAAAACTGAGTTGAAGAGGGACAATGGGAGATTTGGAGCCAGAATATCATTTGCATCAGTTACAGACTATATCCACCACATGACGACACTAAAGTGAATCTCACTGGCATTAATGGCTGTCTGGTTGAAATTATAGGTAAAAAAGCCTCTCATTTTCATGAAATTTAAATGTGAAAATGAAATGAAAATGTTGTAATCTATATGCAGCGTATTCATAAGATTGAAATGGAGGGTGAAAGCAATGGCGGCAGCACACTCAACGATGGAGTGAGTTTTCAGGTGACTGTCTGGACGCCTGCCGCAGTGTCTGAAAAACACAGACATCAGCCAACTCTGATTATCACCCAAGTGTGTGCTAGCAAATACGCGTGTGTGATAGAAAAGAAAAGAAAGAAAAAGTAAACTAGAAATGAGCAAGACATCAGTGACTAAAACAGCGGTTGTGTCCTTATTTGACTCATATATTTTTTTTTTTTAAATGGAGACAATAGCTTCACCCTCAAGGATCTTACAATATCTGTCAAGAATACTACATATTTAATGCTATTAAATTGGCTGAAGATTGTGCCAGCTCATACTATTAGTACTCTTGTTGATAAAATCACTGTAAAAGTCCACAATCAAGATATTTTATTCACTGTAATTTTGAATTGATTAGAAATAGATTCAAATTAAAAGTAGAATTTTTAATATTAGTTGAATCTAAAAAAAATCCACATTTGAATTTTAGTTGCGTCAGATACAGCTTTATCAATGATGCACGAGATTCTACTATAATTCAAACCGTACAAACAATTCAAACACAACCATTCAAACCAATGAGAAATAGCGAAGCTCAAAACCGAAAACAAGACGCTCACGCAGAGTGCTGCTTTTCCATTGGGTCTCTGTAAATAAGTGCTAGATGTACAAGGAGGCTGCATGTTTAGAAAGCCATTTAAAGTTAAAAGAAGTTCAGCTTTTTAAAAAACATGTCTCTAGACGTTGTGGGGGTTTTCCCATTCCACTGAATCTCATGTTTTTAAATAGAGCCCGACTGATAAAGGATTTTGAAGGCCGATACCGATACAAATATTTGTTGGTTTTAAAATCCAATATTCCGATATATCGGCCGATATTTTTTTTTATTTCATTTCAGAAATGCGAACATTAACAAAACATTATCAGATTTCCCTAACATTAGTTATTTGTATTTATTTATGTGTTTTAACTAAAATAAAATGATAATACATTTTAATTGTCACAACAGAACAGACTGATGATAGTGGCATTAGCTAGCTTTGTGGTTAGCTAATCTATGATGAGCCATAATTTAGCAATGGATAACGTCATACTGCAAATTGTAAAACATACATTTTCAATATAATAGGCCAAGTAGAGATGATGCGTCTCATTGCTATAACTGTCGCGCGCTAGTCACATTGTCAAAAGTTAAAAGGACAGTCAGTCAACTACACTGTAACAACGTAACGTAATTATTACTAGCTAATTCCGCTTCACTTTTGGCTTATTTAACAGCAGCAAAACTGGACGTGGTCACAAGTTTTGTCATGCATATTTGAGTCAAGAGAACTGATTGGGATGTTCTTTTAATTGTTATTCAAGCAATGTTTGTCTCGTGACCAACTCACCATGAACACACTTCACCAATAACCTCACTTGCGGATAACTGGTTCTCTCTGCCCGACTCTGGCTGGATCAGCAGGTTGAAGGATGTGTGGCGCGTTATACATGAGTGTTGCCAACAGGGAAGGTGTAGAGTGCCCTCTGGTGGACAAACTATACAACTCCTACACTCATGACATGGTTGAAGCGTGTTTCGTCCGTTTATATTTTATTTTTGAAATATCCATTTATTAGCCATTATAACTGCCGATACTGATAGTTTGGAAAATGTCTAATATCGGCTGATAATAATATCGGGCCTGCCGATAAATCGGTCTGGCTCTTTTTTTAAATGCAAAAAATAGTCTTTGTTGCAATTTATCAACCCTTGAATGTGGATAAATTTTTAATAAAAGCGACATTTTGAACAAAAAACTGAGAAAATCAAATTTTTGTCAAAGACTACATCCAGGTCAGATTCAGAAAGTCCATCAACATCCCTAATGCTAGCACAGTTCTATAGCTTTTCCTATCCTTTTCCGACATTTCATTAAGTAACATTAGGCAGTTTTGATTTACATGCTGGTTAATGTTGAAGATCGGGTTATTTGCATGTGATGATTACATATGATATCGCTGGTTTCTGCATTTTTCTTCGCATGTTTTGATCTGGAGATTCAGTACTCCCTTTAAAGCTGCAGTCTGCAGTTTTTCCTCTTTGTCGCCATCTCTGTTCGAAATCTGCAATTGCAGTCATTCGAAGAATTATCAACTTTACGTGAGTTGCAGTTCAACACCACACAGCGCGGATGAACACATTGAGGTCTATTGCAGTCTATTTTTTTTTCTGTAGCCACTCCGAAGTCCGATTGAAGTCTTTTGCATTTTACATCGGGTGAATCTGTTGTCACTGGTGATAGTCATTTGAAACTTTCTGGATCCGCCATCAAATTGATGTTTAATTATATCAAGTGCTGTGAGAAAAGGCTATAAATCTCCACACAGTCACACGCAATATAGCCTTACTAGCCGAGACTCTTCTTTTTACAGATGTGACGTAATGACGCAAAGACATGCCCAAATCTCCCGCGGACCAGTGGAATTAAAAACATTATTACAAGCTTACCACTTTGAATCGAGCTAAGTCAAGCAGATAGTTTTGAACACTTGCTGGTTATGTATTTTCTCAAATGTTTATTTTGAATCTTTTTTAAGCCAAATAAAAAGCTACGGACTGCAGCTTTAAAAAAGTTAAATTCAAATATAATTTGACATAATTTGTTATATTTAAGTTAAAATAATCTAATTTAGTTTTTAAACCATTTTGACAGAACCTCTGCTCATACTAGCTGGCTAGCTTGCTCATACTGGCTTCAGGCTTACTGTGCTATGCTTGACTGTTTTGTATTCATGGTGGATGACTATCTCGCTACTGTTGCTGGGGGCTCTGGCAAGCACCTATTAGCTGGAAAACTGCCACGGCTTGGAGTGAAGTTTAATAAATATATAAAAGCCATGCAGTGCGTAATTGGATGGTTAGCGTCAGAGGACAATCAGTTTTGTTGAGGTTGCATTTTAGACGCTTTTCTTTTTTTTTCTCATTCAACTTGAGAGTCAGAGATTTAAAAATAATGACAAAAAGAGGGGCGAGAGTCAATCTGAGTGTTTTAATCATATATATATATATATATATATATATATATATATATATATATATATATATATATATATATATTAGCAAAGTCTTAGTCAGTGGCTTTATAATTATATATCCAATATCCAAATGGTAAACCTGGTATTGGAAAAGTGAAATATTATTCTGAATTTAATGCGAAGCAGACAAGCTTACCAAATGGCATTAGAACTGTCTGCAGAATTATGCTATTAATCTATACATGTTTGAAGACTCGCTTACAGCTGTCATAAACACAGCAATGGCATTTTGAAGCAATTATCTTCAGACTTTGAGTCTGAATGGAAACTCTAACTATTGTGAAAATATTTGAGTGACGGCAACAAATCCCACCCGCTTCTATATATATGTGTATATATATATATTCCTAATCCTAGTTCACAGACATCAAATGCGGACAGTAATGGAACATACTGACCTTTCCCACCTTTTGTTTCCATTGTACATCTTGCCTCCGCGATAATTCCATAATAAAGGAGCCAATCTGCTTTTAATTAATCTGCCAGAGAACTTCTTCGAAAAATTATTGAAAACAGCATTTGCCCTCCCTACACTCTCGACAATCTCTGTGTCTGCCAATAAACTGTAATAGTAACCATATGCCCAGCAGGAAGCAAACCAAATGCATTACCTACATATTAAATTCCCAGTAAATTCTCCTTTTGATGCGCCTTTTAATGCATTAGCTGTGCTTGTGAAAGAGCCACAAGATATGTCTCGATTTACCAAAACTATGTAAAAGGAGCATGTACATGTGTTGCATTTAATTAGACTTTTACTATAGTATTGAAATAAATGTATGCTCTGATCTGAGAGCTTTAGATGGAAAACCCCCTAACCAGACACCTTAGCTGCCAGGTGTATCCTAAGTTGGTATTTCCCAGTTTACAAACCGGTCGTGCCTCAAAGCGATTGAAGTGAGTGAAATTTTTTAAGTTTAAACAAGTTTAAGTTCAGAGCTTAAATACAGATCTCGAAATAGGATTTTCTGTTCTCATTCCAAACCCTTGTTTAATGTAATCCCGGGTTCACTCATTCATTCTCTAGTTTATACTTTACTTATGGTTAGTTAACTTCACACAGTATGTTTGGGAACTCTAGGCTAACATTCCTATTTGTGAAATCAGAAGATAAAAAAATAAAATAATCTTAATTAATGAATTAGAAAATCCATGGAAACCGCCATGCTAATAATTTATATATACAACAATATAATTTATACTATAAGAAAATACAATAACTTAACTTTGAATAGTTTTACACTCTATATTTTTTGCCATCACAATTGGAGGGTTAGCGTCACAAAGTCTCAATAAACCCTGCTCTAACCCGGGGTTAACAGACATGACAACTTGCTTTCAAAAATAGAAGTGTGAAAAGTGGTGTTAACCTGGGATTTAAATGCTCACCCTGGGTCAAGTGCATTGCGACAAGCCCCATATATAACACGATACAATTAGCATGTATTAAGCAGGTAAACAGACTGTCGCACAAACCCATTTGTCTGAGAGAATCTTTATTTATTTTTTGGTCAGAGATGCTGAAGCCCTCCACCTGTCTCCCAAGCTCCTGACCCGTGATTTTGAAAGAAGAACTCACGAGTTAGGGTCTCAGGGAACAGGAGGAGGGCAGCTATAACCAGCGGAGGCTATTGCTTTTCTTATATCAAAGCTGAATTCAGCAGCTTCTACACTGCCAAAGGTTTTTTTCTGGCTGCATCACGTATGCTTAATGTCCTAAAGCATCGCTGGTCCTGTAAAAATACAAAGACTTTTCTCTAATACTGTTAGGCATGAGACAAAACTATAATAGGATGATGGGGCGTAAAAAAAGAATGGAAAGGCAACGAGCTGAATGACAACTTGTGAAACTTGTTTCCTCTTTCTTAGATTGGACTTCAATAGACAAATGCCCTTGCTCTGCAGTCTTTGTGTGAGGAGAGGAAACACCCCCCCCCCCCCCCAACCTCCATCTCAGAGCCAGACGGTAAGTCCTTCCTCTTTGTTGTCTTCTCTTAGTCATGACAGACATGCAAATCCCATAGACACCCAGCAGAGAATCAAGGTGCCTCGTCCACATAACAGGTAGGTCAAAGCGACCTTGCATTGCAGTTTCAGGCAATAGTTGCAGACACAAAAAAGACAGGAAAGTCTGTGTGACTTTCAAATAGACTGCATCGGTCACTCAAACCTATTTGGAAATGCAGGCATGCACCAAACCGCCTCAAGACAAAGCTGTCACAGATATTTGGAGGTACAACTAGTTGGCAACTACATACAGATGTGGCAAACATGCGAACCCCACCCCCCTCTTTTACCTCTGTCGACACTATTCGGTACGGTTAATGAAATCTCTCCCATCTGTGGTGGCAATTCAGTCGCACACCCCAGCCAAAACATGATGTTATTCCCTTCACCTCTCCCGGCTCCTCCCCCAATCTTCTCCCGCCCCCCACACCTCTGGCCCCTGTCCTCCCCTGAGGACAAGATGAGAACCGACCAAGGTGATGCTCCCGGGAATGAGCAGATCATTATCGGCATTCACAATTTACCTCTGCCTTTCCGAACAAACGAGGCGCCATCGCTGCCACCATCCATCTCTGAAGGAGAGAGAAAAAAAAAATCATATTTGGAGGTAAAGAAGCGAGGAGCCGGGTGCTGAATCAGACGCAGACTGGTCTTAGGAGGGGGGCGGGGGTGGACTGGAAGGCGCAGGTTATACCCGCCCCGCCGTTTGCTGCCATTGGCTTGTGGGAGACATCCATCATGCTGTCCCGCAGTGGCAGGAAGCTGCGGCGCATGAGTGAGGCGAGTCCTTCTCTTCAGGCACAAGGCAAATGGCCGGTGGCAGAAAAGTGAAGACCCAAAGAAATCCCTCACAAACCCGATGTCTTCCTGACAGCCAACCTCGTCATCAACCTCATCCCGGCTCAGGGAACGCTAAAATTAATTGACTGAGGAGAGCAATAAAGCGTTTGCGCGACCTATTCTGCGGCTGGCCTGGGTCAGTCGATGACATCTTCTTTGAGATATGAACTGTTAAGCAATCATTTACACCCCTGCTGATAGCATATTATGAGTAAGTCTATGCCTAATGACTAATTCATCATTAACTATGTCTAACATTATAGCGCAAACACTGAGAAAGGCGGTTCATGGAGAAAGAGGTTTCGTGTAACGATATAATGACTTGCAGAACAGCCCATCTTGTGGTTCAGTTCATTCCCCGTTTCATTAACACTCCTGCCCTATGCAGGCATTCTCTGAGGAGAACAGCGCCGTGAATGTCAGTATATAATCTCCACTGCACCACAAGGAACACAGCGATTTCTACAGCAACACATAATTCAAGTCCAAGTCCGCTTGGACTCCAGACTGCAGACATTGGAGACTCTACTGGGCCTAGGGACTTTTAAAGCAAATGAAATCAATGCGGGCCCTAAACTAGTGCCTGTAATCAATCAACTCTATTACAGCCTTTGCCTCAGTGTCTGGACATTGCTGACCCCCACTTTCACCTTTGGACATTAAAGATGCAGCAAATACATTACCAGCTTTACAAAGCTTGTTAGTCCTTGTGCAGTTGAGTGTAATGATTCTGCAGTGGCCCTTCACTATAGGCAAATACAAAACCAATAAATGAATCTCAATACCGTATCAGGGTTGTGCAAAATTCAGAATTGAAGAATTTGCTCTCATTCAATTCATGCAAATTGAATTTAAATTAATCACGCCCCAAAGGAAAATCAGTTGGAATTTGAATTGAAATGACAGGAAGAGGAATTAAATGGAATTGATTAACACATATTCATTTATTAAATATGATGAAATATGTAAACTAAATACACGTATATCTATCAAAGCTTTATAAACATGTTTAGCTTGATTTGTTTTTTCTATTTTAAAAAGGTTAAATTAAAATTTGAATTGCAACATGTATCTTGTTTGGTGCCTAAATTTGATTTAAGGGTATTCTTAATTCAAAACTGAACAGCATCATTCTATAATCTACTAACTCTTCTCTGCCAAAATATCTTTAAGAACATAAAATATGACTATAAAAAAAATGTCTCAACCGAGATGTACTGGCCGACAGGGTAGAGTGTGCAAACATTAATAACTATCATGTCTTGTCACACCAATTGACAGCCAACTCTATCGATGCTGGCCATGCCTCTTACGCTCAATGCCATTGATTTCTTTTTGGGGTCAAAGGGCGAGCCGGCATTGATCCATGAGACTCTTTGACAGCACTGAAAGGACCAGTTCCAGACAAATCGATGACCCCTCAGTCACCACGTATACATTATGGTTATTTACTGGACATGAAGCAAAAGCAAGCTTTATCACTTGTCTCTCAGGTGCGGCAGAGCTAAGCAAAATTCATATTACAGCTTCAGAGAAAAATTAAAAGCCAATGGGCTCATGCAATGGCTAAAGGGTGAACAGATGGGTAAAAAAAAAATACCCTCAAGGAAACTTGTTGGGTTACCGTTGAAATTATAAGTGAGGCCAATTGCTTTCTTGTGGTTTTACAAGACAAATCATGGACTGAGATGTAGACAAATACAGAATCAATTCTATTCACGGTTTAGTCAAAATATGAGCCTCATTCTAGTGCAGCATTTACCAAAGATGGATGCATGAAATGAACACACATACACATATACTATATATATATATATATATATAATAGCCTTCAAATAATAGCCGAGTCCCAAATAGACGCCTGTCTCTTTTACAAACCTGGTGTGACTGCAGGTTTGGGTAAATAAAAGCCGGTCTGAAATAGCTGAAATAGAGGCGGGGTCTGTTTTTTTTAGTTTCGGGTTGTTAATCTTCTAAAACCATCAGATCGTCCGCTTTTTGGTGGCCGCCAAAGCAAATTTTTGTCCTGCCAAAGCCTATTTTGATCGGTGAGTGACAGGACGCATAACGCGTGCACTCTCACGTCTTCAAACAACACGAGCGCTGTCTTACTCTCTCTCTCTCTCTCTCTCTCTCGCGCATATTAATCAAATCTATTGTCACGATTCACACGAAGACTGCAGTTTCACGTGGAGCATTTGGAGATTTTTTTGAGATTAGAGACTCAATGAACAACATCTCAACACTAAATTATTAAGGCCGGTCTCATATAGACGCCAGTCAAGACTTTGCATTTCGACGATTTGGGAAAATAAAAGCCCGGGCTATTATTTGAAGTTTTAAGCAAACAAAGACTCAAAGTCCTTGATTTAAAAAAAAAAAGAAGAAATAAAACATTCCTTTTGAGATTATTTTATCGATTTCACCTGTGATTCAACTGTTATTTCTGACAGACATAATCCTCAATGACTCGCAGGATTATGCATGCATGTTTAATTTACATACAATACTAATGAAATGATATATAAAGGTCCATCTCTCTGACTCTCATTTAATTGATTCAAATACTAATTTCAAATAAAATGCATTGCATCATATTACTTCATTCTTGAAGTCTCAGAGTTTTATTGTCGTTTAATTTTGGTAACTGTATGGTGATCGGTGGCTTGTGAGCTCCAAGGAAAGCTAGAAGGTTGTACAGTTAACTCCCAGGGCAAAATTCTAAACCATACAACCTACTACCTCAACCTGGATGCACACAGTCTCGGTTGCTGTAATCCCTTTTGAAGAAGTTTACATACATGTCAATCAATACTAAATTACACTAGACATGTCTGAGCAACGTCAATGCCTGGCAAGCAAGGCAAAGAGAGCAATATGTAAAAAGCTAAAAGCAGGCTGGCTTTACATTTTGGACGATTTTCTACCACAGAGACAGAGACCCATAGAAACGAGCTTGTGCCATCAAACTTATCACAAGATCGGATCTACGGGTTAATGACAAGTGGCTGCTCATTTGAAACTTGAAAAAAAAAAAAAAACTGATTGTCCTACACCATGTTAATATCTGGCACATCAATGTATGACCTTCACAAAGACCTGCAAACTAAGATTGGAAAACGATAAACTAATCTTTCCTTTAATTTGGGCCAACATGTACAGTAACTTAACGTAGACAAATATAGACCATTTCACAAGATGTAAACAACACTGGTCCAGAAGCACTTCCTGTTTCAGTTTTTTAACACTACATAAAAGCTGGGATAAAATACAACCAACAGAACATTTAAAACTGAATCAAAAAGTTAAACAAACATCTTTAAGATGTTTTATTTACATGTGAAATAAAGAAAACAGTTACAAACTGAAACAGGAAGTGTTTCTGGACCAGTGTTGTTTACATCTTGTGAAATGGTCTATACCAAACACTCTTTTGTAATACTAAAGGAAAGCTCTTTTTTTGTCCTATGCAAATGAAATATACATTGAAGACCATAAATAAATAAAAGTGCTATACTTGGAGATAAGACATTCCTGTTTTATCACCTGTATCCCAAAGACATAATAATAAACTAGATGATAAACACACAATTTGCTACAATGATTGCAATTAGTAATCGAATGTACCGATATTAAAATGCGTAATACAGAAAGCACTGTATTATGTTTTTTTTATGTTTTGGCCAATAAATGGATGATACTGACACTTAAACTCATACCTCGGGTCTTTAGTGACCCAGGATGTCATTTAGTACCTCCTACTCATTCATTTTTTAAAGGATTAGTATTCCTCAATCAATTAATTATAAACAATATAATAAGGAAATAATAAATAAAACAATTATAAAAGAATGCCTGTTTTCCAATTTAAATTTTGTAAAAGAAAATTGTATACGGTCCCAAACAACCCCAGGTGTGTAACAGTGTATTTTTTTTTTTCTGCTTTGATGGCTAAATAAGTGCAATTTACCTTTATTCCACAAGGTGGCAATTTCTGATGCACATTGATGAAGTGATGTTTCAATCATAGTTACAGCAGGCAGAAAACAAAAGAATAGGATGTATAATCTGCAAAATAATGAAATGGCTCGGCGATTTACAGCAGAGTCACTATCACTATTACAGTCACTATCACTTGATTGTGGATCTGATGAAGAAGCTGCCAGCAATCAAAATATTCATTTCGAATATGTTGAAAATGATAGTTTTGAGAATATGTTGGACATTTGTAAATCTGAGCCAGATACTGAAATCACTAGGAAATGAGCTCTGACGAGGACAATGACGATGGTATAAAACATCTGCTTAAACTGAATTCATCCAATCTCTAAAAGGTAACAAAATATGATTTATCTTATTATTCTGTAATTGCAGCCTGTTCTCATCCCAAGGCATCATATACTGATGCTTTTGCCAATGCGTAGACATCCAACACACATGGCACCCTTTAGCGTCAATATGAGATGCAGATATATGGGCTAGAAGGCGCCTCCTAGTGGTCTAACCCTAACCCTACCCCAGACCTAAACCTACCCATAACCGAAGCGTGTTATATTGACGCTAAAGGGTGCCATGTGTGTTGGATGTCTACGCATTGGCAAAAGCGTCAGTATATGATGCCTTGGGATGGGAATGCATTGGTAGTTACTCAACCTGTTGTGAGAATATAAAACTCTCCTGATATTAGAGATCCATCCGTGTTAGATATACTTCATATATACATAATGATTGATTAAACATTCATGCATTTAGGGTTAAAGTTATACTATGTTATGTAAAAAAAAAAAAAAAAAAATACTGATAACTTGTACATGATGATGAAAATGAAATCCAACACACAACCCTGTACCTGTAAAGTGATTATGATGGTTGGGGAGTTTGATTCAAGAGCTCAACTTTGTTCAAATGGCTTCAATGAGAAAAGAAAAAAATTAGGCTAGGTAGCTCAACAGATCATGTTCCCCCCTAAAATCTTTGACAAGTTCAGTGATTAATAACACAGAACTCTTGCATAGTCCAAAACCTCAACAGCCTTTCCCAATCATGAGTCACTGAGGTAATCTTGCTTTTTCAAAAATGATGCCAAAAATTCAAATAGTGGCACGCCCTGGGCTGTCAAACTCTGTTCTGTGAACAAAAGAGTTGATCTTTCTTGCTAAGCTGAGAGCAAAGCTGCATCTTAGTATTACTTTTAGTAACCCTAACTAATCCACATTTTGCTACTAATCCTAAACATGAAACAGCTATGTAATGACTGTCTGATCAGTCACTAAGTACAGTATCAAGTTTCAATAACTTTGACAGTTTTTGTAGAGCCAACATTGTTCACTGTGGTAGACAATGTTGGGGTTGGAGTGAGATATTTACAACCACCTTCCGAGCTCTTTGCTGTGTTGGTAACACTAAGTTCATTAGAAGAACTGCACTTCTAGAGCATTTATTAATCTTTTTTTAATGTTAAAGTCAACATTTACTAATACTTATCTTGTTAACATGAATGAATTAACATGAACTAACTAACATGAACAAACAATGAACAGCTTTATTTTTAGCAACTAACATTAACAAAGATTAACAAATACAGTAACAAAGGTATTGATCATGGTTAGTTCACGTTAGTTAATACATTAACTAATGAACCGTATTGTGTTAACGCTGTGTTTCATAACAAAACATGTGAACCAAAAACATCTTCCAATGAAACGGCCATGTAAGGTCAAACATGGCTCTTTGATTTTGTAGTCAGCTTCCAAGTTTAACCCTTGCCCATAAGCTGGTTTCACATTACCAGTAAATTTAAATGGAGCATGGTGAATAGGAACGAAGTTATGAGGCTTTGCAAATAAAGAATGTAGACATGTCAAAATATACCAGTCATAAAATAACATTTCATGCTCCCCACACCAAAAAATAACTCTGGCATCATTAATAATTAACATGGATGAATGATATATATATATATATATATATATATATATATATATATATATATATATATATATATATATATATATATATATATTTAAATACAAAACGTTTGCCCTTACAAATGAGGATGATTTGAAAATTTTTTGGTTAGATTAATATTTTACAGTTTTGACAGTTAAAAGTATAGATTTTTGAAACTCAAAGTCAATTCTTCACCGTATGATTTTCCTCCTTGTTTGGATCACAAATACAGTCTGTTTCAAAGTGAGTGGTGACCAGAGAGCTGTCAAGCTCCAAAAAGGACAATAGGTCCTATAACTATCTAGAAATTGCTTATAAATTTCACAATAATTACAAAAAAATGGCAAATAACACATTGAATAAAAACATGAAATTTTTAAGTAGAATAACTGAAATAATATATTCTTGTAAAATGTGTGGTCATACTCCAGTGTAATCTTTGAATAGTATTTTTTTTTTTTTTTTTACTGAAATTTAAGTAGTTATGAATGAATTCTTTTGTGGCCTTTTCCTCACTCAAAGCTAGAATATAGCTTCAGAAGACTTGGAACACAGCACAAGACTTGTCACGCACAAAAAATATTATTTTTTTGTGTAATTTACAGAGCTTGATGTGGAAAAGAGCAGCGCAAACAAAAATTTGAACATGATTCGCGAACATGAATGAGTAAATGATGGCAGAATTTTATTGTTGGGTAAACTAATCTTTTAATTATCATATAAAAGAAAGTAATAAAGATAAGTAGACTTAAAATCTCTCCTCTCTGTGAAATATCCATAAATCGGTGCCCTCCAAAATGTACACTCACATAAAAGTTTATTTCACCTCGCCAATAAATTCCTTGTAAACATAAAGATTTGCCCAGAATGTGACAAATCC
The DNA here is from genome assembly GCF_988280905.1 of Pimephales promelas. Classification (NCBI taxonomy): domain Eukaryota; kingdom Metazoa; phylum Chordata; class Actinopteri; order Cypriniformes; family Leuciscidae; genus Pimephales; species Pimephales promelas. The sequence continues at coordinate 19,133,963 of NC_142784.1, forward strand.
TAGTTCATTTATGAAGAAGATTTCCATATATCATAAATCCCATCCCTTAGTGGATTTGTACTCTCTGACATGTGAGAATGGAGACCTAGACTGATCGATTAGTTTTATCCCACAGCATTAACAAAAATAATGAAAGCAAGGATAGATAGGGAAAAGCGAGATATTTTTGGCTACAGCCTGACTGTTTGTGCACACGTGAAGTGAACTCAACGGTGCCATTAGTCTTAAACAAGCAAATGTGAGCAGCAGCTGAGTGGGGCCCCTCACGTGCCATTTGGCTACAAGGCAGTGTTACATGCGTCGAGGAGTTACTCGGTTCATAGCAATTACTCAAACATATGACAGGACTCATGACTCACACACTGCACTGCATTTTGCTGAGTGAAAACAAGACTGGTCTGAATCATATTAAAGTCACTGAGAAAACTTCTCACTGCAACTCTCCAGACCTGACCTAAAAGGTTTCACAGAGAGAACCGTTGCCATAATTTGATTTAATTCTCCAGCTGATTGGGGAAAATATTTTAACTGAAAGCAGGACGAAAGCCTGTTCTTTGCATTATTTAATTAAAGTTCCTTTTCATTAATGAAGGTTACTTGTGATCCATCGAGGTCAATATCTAGTATTTCTCCAGCAATCTGCATTTAGCCTTCACCTGTCTCATCAAAAGTTGTTTTTATTGAATATTCCGTTTTGCCAACTTAACTAATTCAAGAGGTGAATATCAACTAACGAAATGGATTATAAGATGGATCATCATTATACATTAGGCCAAAAAATGTATGGCAAAAACAGATCCTAGTATTAGTCTGAAATTTACCCAAGCACATTGAGCCAACTCAAACTAACTTAAGACAATTTGGTTATGGGGAGTGCCTCACTGCAATAATTCATAGCCAATTTTAAAAGCGTTATACACCTGTGTGTGGTTGTCCAAGACGACATTGTGGCGCACGGCAAGCAAAGACCACTGACAAATGGTGCACTTTTCCAGATGTAGTGATGTCAGAGAGCAAATCACTCTCTTGCTTGATAAATTTAAATCTTTACCCAGACTTGACGTACAGCAACAGGAAATAGCCAAGTTCGAGAAAACATAAAAATACCGTGAATCAAAAACCGCCTAAATGATCAAATGACTCTTATGAGCCAGTTCTTTTTTCCTTAAGGTAGTTGCTGACCTGTTTTTCTCAATCCCGTGGTATAGCTGTAAAAGATATTTCATTAAAACATGAACACACCTTTTGTAAGAATTGTTTTACATTTATTTGTTGTTTTCATCATTTATTATCAAAGATTATCTTCATTTGCAACGCATTCTCATCCAAATGCGTCATCTAACTGACAATTTTGACCATGCTTCAACATCCGACGCTTTAGGCACCCTTTACGCCGCCTTCACACTAGCAGTTGAAATCAGCTCCGTAATACGCAATACGTTCCCAACGGACGTCGTACTACACGGTGAAAAGTGTCAGACGCGGGTAGAATAAAAATGGCGGAGAGACTAGAAAGGTTGATTCTGTCAGTTCTGTGTGAACTTTCTGATGAGGGCTATAGAGATATTAATTTGAAGGCTGCTGCGTGAGGAAAGTTGCTGAGGACGTTGACATGTCAGGTCCACTAAAAAATGTGATATGGTGGTCAACAGTTCAATGTCTGCCTACAATTTAATTGTATTAACTGCCCTAATAACGTTAGAAAGTCATGAAAATAAAAAAAAATAACATGACAACTTATCGTTATAAAATCATTATCAACTTCCGCTGGAATTGTCGGATGGAAACCGTCCGTAGATTTTCGCAAGAGTTAAATTTTTTGAACGCATCCGGATGACCAATGGACACGATTTTTTTCGCACCGCACTCGGTCGGGACCCGTTTCGGACCCATTCGCATGCGGTCTGCGAATCTCCATAGGAAATGAATGACTTCCGGTCGTTTCGCAGCCGCATCGGAGCTGATTTCAACTGCCAGTGTGAAGGCGGCGTTAGCGTCAGTTACATGATGAGATCCTTGGGTGTCATCTAACTGACGCTTTACCTCTAGGGTAGGTTTAGGTCTGGGGTAGGGTTAGGGTTAGACGCAATCCTAGGGCATCATCTAACTGATGCTAAAGGGTGCCTAAAGCGTCGGATATTGAAGCATGTTCAAAATGCTTCAAAGGCGACACCTTGGGATGAGAATGGGCTGTCATTTGGAAATGAAAGAATTTAAAAAAAAAATTTAATTCCAGCATGAAAAGAATTTTTAATGGAACAGCAGAAAATATATAGAAATATCTATCCCAGGCTTTCTACTTTAAAATTTCATGTTTCACCATGGCTGTTTCCATCTAAAGTTGGGGGGGAAAAAAACATAAAATTGGAATATCGCATAAAACATTTACAAATAAAGCACCGTTTCCATCTACTGGGTCGAAGAGAACAAAATCGTTATATTCTGATAAACTGGTGATAAATATGCCACTGTATAAAATAATTTTCGTATAAAATATATTACTCCTCAGAGCGCGCAGACAAAATGCGATAAACACGGTCATGTTATATTTCTTTCGTAGGCTAATGCCTGCTGTTATGTAAGACCGTTCTGGGAGGTAATGATACCGAAACACTCTGAGGACAGACTTTGCTCGGGCATTTCAGAATAACCAAAACAGCATAGATGCTATGCAATGAGATCAGTCCACTGGTTGGTCCAGTTATGCTATCCCGTTGCAGTCTCGTAATTCATTTATTTTTTTTGTTTTATTGCAATTATTTGTGAAATTTAGTTTTACTAGCAACTTCTGAATAAAACCGATTTCAAAGTAAATCCTACTTTAGATTATTTTTTTTAAATACACTTCAAAATGCAGATTGTTACCTTTGTTTCTTGACTTTGCTCATCTTATCATTTTTTGTCAATCTTAAGCAATTATTGCTGTGATTGATGATTGGATGGGCTGAGGCTCGAGGCCTGAGGCATGCTGGGAAAGGTCTTTTGTCAGCCCCTGTGGAAAGGGACCTGATAGCGTTAGTTCAAATGAAGTAGAGATTTGCTGGGAGAGGCGCCAAGAAAATGACTTTGTTTGACCCAGCTGCCAATCAATCTCCTTGCACAGTGCCAGACTAAACACGGTCAGTATTTTAGCGGGACATGTTGGCGGCAGTTACCGGATGATTGAGGGGAAAACTGGGGTTCTATTCGGGGAGAGTTACACGAAACAGCAGTAAACACACACTCACCCCAGTGTCCGAGGATAGATGAATGCAAAATAGTAGGAAGTCTGCAAAAGTTGCATTTGGCCTGCATATGGTTATCGGAGAGAGATTTCCATTTTTATGATATAATTAGTTTGACTCATTGGCTCATGTTTGAAAACTAATGTTAATTACTACTCAAAGTTAAAAAAAAAAAGAATTGTCATGATCATCTGTTTTTCTATTAGAACAACCTTGTATACATATTCTCTGACAAAGAAAGCTAAACTAGTGATTACACATTTAATCACCAGATTATACCAGAAAGGCCAAGTCATTTAATTTAATTTACTAAATAACAAAGGCATTTATTTTCCATCAGTTGGTCAGCATACTACAGAAATGATTAAACAGTTTTCAAACTTGAGCTGCTTAGTCCTTTATTTTATATAAATAATAATAATAAAAAGATATGACACAATATTGTATCACAAAAGTCACATTGAGGCCAATGTATTGCAAATGCATATTGATAATTTCTCATTATATAAAAGACTACTGCCAAGCACTACATCTTGCGATTATGAAAAACATCAATACTTTATGGATTTTAAATGAACTGAGCTTGAAAAAATACAGAAGCACCAATGTGACTAAATAAAGCATTATTTTAGGATCAATGAAAGCAAAAGATTGTTTAACCATTTATTAGAATTCCCTTCAAAAAATCAAATGGCATTTCAGTTTAATTACTTACTTTTTAATTACTATCCTTGTCTGTGGATCAACTATGCTTAGTCTTAATTGCTTACCATAGGCGTGTGTATATTATCCATTAGAGGCAAAATCCCAGTACAACGAGGATGGGAAAATGCAAATGAACTAATATGATACCGACTGCAGTCTGCACTAAAATTGAGCTAGCTAGCTCTCTCTCTCTCTCATGGTCTTTCCGTTGATCACAGAGTAAGCAGTATTTAGTTTCTAAATATTTCAAAATGGGTTGAAGTTGCAAAAGTCTGGAAATGTCATCTGTCTGAATAAGCTTATGCCAGAATAATGCTTACAACAACACAGTTTCAACAGTTGGCATGTAAAAATAAAAATTCCCTCCATTTTATATAATTATATGCAATCCTTATTCTGGGAGCTGGACACACTTGGTCACATGATCCAGTACTGATTACTCAGTATCAAATAATATACTGGTCAAACAATATGCAAAAACAAGCCAAAGCTGATCAAACAAGCTTATTTGTAATACAACATTAAAAGCTGTTCTATTCACATATATAGTTATATCATTTTTAAGAATAATAATAATTTTGAATAAAATAAGTAATTCTCAACTAGTTTTGGTTGATGAATCATATTTTATGACTGTCTTAACACTTATTTATCATACCAAAGTAACAAAAATGTCCTTAAAATTAAAATTAGACTAAACTTCAAAGACCCAACAACACTGTTAGAAATAAAGGTTCCAGAAAGGGAGTTTTTCGCTGTGATGGATTTCCAATTTTGGGTTCCTCACATATTCTTAAAGTGATCATAAAAGTGTGATGGAAGAATTCAATTTAAAAAGAGTCTTTTGTGCAGTGGAAACGTTCCATGCATGTTAAAGGTTTTTCATAGAACCGTAGATGCCAAAAAAAGAACATTTTTATTTTTAAGAGTGAGCATGCTGAATGAATAACATGTCAACAGCCAAACTGTGATTTACATTGAAACACCTCCAAAGAAGCATATAACCAAGCATACCATATGTTGAAAAATGCAATATGCACGCAGTAATGCAACCTGTGAGCTTATGAAGTTTGTAGTCAAATGACTCATGAATGGATTTACCCCATGGCCTCTAGATCCTTTTAAGATCACTGTAGATGAAAATACCAATGTAATAAGATTCATTCAGCACTGCTCTTATAACCGCAGGCTGTTTTTACTAAAGAGCACCTAGAGTGAGACTGCAATAAAGAATAACTACCACATTACTAAACGTGCTGGTGGCACCATCGTAACAGCACTGGCGAGCAAAAATGAGGATAGAAATAAAATGGTGCAACCCATTTTCAAAACCACTGAAATCTTATTGAGTACAGGAGGTCAATGCAAACTGTAAATGCATCCAGGAAGCTCAGGTTCATATTTTGGACTATGCTTGTCTTGGGACCACAAACATAGACACTGTACCTTAATTCTCAGATCTCTGAAAGCATTTACCACAGCACCACAAGGAGGGAGACATGACTTGTGGAATTAGTAAAGCGTGGAAATTAAATGCCATTCAAAAGGTCATGAGAATGTGTTTTTAAAAATGAATGAAAAATAAGTCCTGAGCTTCCATGCATTGACTAGATCTACAGTACAACAGCTGCTATTGTGTTAACAGTTAATACAGAATTAATCCTGTGCACTTCAGAAAAAAATAGTGACAAATGTCATCTTTTTACTTAATATTCAATATCCTAAACTAATTGTTCAATTTAAAAGAACTCTAGTCTTTGTGACACTACTATCCTAAACAGTTTTGTGGTGAATATTGCATCTTTGAAGCTGTTGCCTTTCTATGTGGCATTGTTACAACAAGGTGCTGAAAGCATTTTATAGAAATGTTGGCCCATATTGATAGGATAGCATCTTGCAATTGATGGAGATTTGTGGGATGTACATCCAGGACACGAAGCTTCCGTTCCACCACATCCCAAAGATGCTCTATTGGGTTGAGATCTGGTGACTGTGGGGCCCATTTTAGTACAGTGAACTCGTTGTCATGTTCAAGAAACCAATTTGAAATGATTCAGGGTTTGTGACATGGTGCATTATCCTGCTGGAATCAGAGGATGGGTACATGGTGGCCATAAAGGGATGGACATGGTCCGAAACAATGCTAGGCCGTGGAATTTAAATGATGCCCAATTGGCACTAAGGGGCCTAAAGTGTGTCAAGAAAACATCCCCCACACCATTACACCACCACCACTAGCCTGTACAGTGGTAACAAGGCATGATGGTTCCACATTCTCATTCTGTTTACGCCAAATTCTGACTCAACCATCTGAATGTCTCAACAGAAATCGAGACTCATCAGACCAGGCAAGATTTTTCCAGTCTTCAACTGTCCAATTTTGGTGAGGTCTTACAAATTGTAGCCTCTTTTTCCTATTTGTTGTCGAGATGAGTGGTACCCGGTGGGGTCTTCTGCTGTTGTAGCGCCTCAAGGTTGTGTGTGTTATAGATTCACAAATTCTTTCCTGCATACCTCGGTTGTAACTGTGTTTATTTCAGTCAAAGTTGCTTTTCCATAAGCTTGAATCAGTCGGCCCATTCTCCTCTGACCTATAGCATCATCAAGGCTTTGGGATGTGGTGGAACGGGAGTTTTGTGCCCTGAATATGCATCCCACAAATCTCCATCAACTGCAAGATGCTATCCTATTAATAAGGGCCAACATTTCCAAAGAATACTTTCAGCACCTTGTTGAATCAATGCCACGTATACTTAAGGCATTTCTGAAGGAGAAAAGGGGTCAAACAGTATTAGTATAATGTTCCTAATAATCCTTTAGATGAGTGTATATCTACTCACTTTTTGAATAAACTACATGTATTCTTATTTATAGGTAAATATAAGGTTTGATGGCTTAGTTAAAACTCAGTTTTATTGCTTAGCATGTAAGAATCTGTGCACACCACAGTCTCTGTGGGAGTCAAAGCAATGCAAAGTGGTTTTCCTCAACAATCCGGCTAATGGAAACAGAGTAGAAATGCATCATAATGAAAGCTGGGGTCAAACGAGGGAAACGCTTCCTCAGGGGTGGAATCAAAACAAGGAGGCGAATGAAACCGAGACTCAGATTTCACTGCTGCACAATTCGATTTGTGTGATACCACTCTGTGCTACTATAATATTCATAATTACGGTAACACTTTGAGAAGGGAGTACAGTTTTTCATATGATACAATGTGATCAATGCCTGTTACAAACAAAGAAAATTCTGAAAATACAGTGCACAGAGATCATGAATTATATGGGAAAAAAATGGATTTAAATAGTATTTCATTTGGTGCAAAAAATAAATGGATATTTGCTTTGTAGTTTAATAATTATGGTTCATGAGTTTCATCATGTTTTAAGCTCCTTATTAATGGTGCACATAAAAGTGTGAATAAATGAGTTTCTAACAAACTAATTTCCGTAGCCAACTAACCCTCTCAAAATGAAACCAATCCCAGGTCAGACTTTGGCTTCATTCCCCTCGGAGCAGACTCCAAAAACTGAAATCACTCCAGGGAGACAGGGCATAAATGGTTATGATCCAGTTTATGGAAAGCAAACCAAAGAAACTCGAAATCAGAGCGAGTAGAACAAAGAGCTTGACTACAGTAATAAATATTTGCCGAAACCTATTCAAAGTGCAGCAGAAAAGCAGACCTTGTCTAAATCATTTTCCAGGTCAAGTACACTACTCGAGGTGCTGAACACCAGGTTTTTTTTTTTTTTTTTGCATAACTAAATCTGAGGGGGGGTTTGCATCACTCGCAAAACCAAACTTGCAGCATCGGCATAATGCGGGAGAAAAAAGTATGGAAAATGTACAAAAGCCAGAGTTAAATTAAAGCCAACAGTTAAGTAAGTGAAGCATGTAGATTCCTGGTGTTTCCAACATTCTTCCCCTGCTGTGTTACATGGCCACAACCCCTTTTGTGTAGGGTTAACCCGTTAAATCCCACCAAAGTGGCTATTCAGTGGAGTGCCATCCACCCCAGGGGTTATTGTGATTGGCCATTGTTGAGAACAATAGACGTGAAGAGGATAAGACACCAGTAGCACATCCTAACTTCCCCCAAAGTCTTCTCGCTTTCTCCACATTGGTAGGGCAAGTGCCTGGAGCGATTGATACCCCCTATTTCCTGTTTAAAGTTAGGGAACTAATTTGTTTGATCCCAAGCGCAATGAAATAATGTTAAATGGCATGACATTTTTCATGAAAATGAACATTTTCTTGTAACTTGAGCTTGTGTTTTAGTCAATTGGTTTATTACATTTATTAAAAGCTGCCTGTCTAGATGGAATGAGTTAATAAAGTAAACTTGCTCAAAATCGTAATAATGCTTGAGCCACAAATGAAAGAAAACCATCATTGCAAGCTCCTAACCGAACCCTATACTCGTTTAGAAGCATAGGATCAGAATTTGTTTCTCATATTTCCCCATTCATTATTTGTAAACTATTTTTTTTCTGATTTAAATCTGCAAGAAATTCAATTTTAGTTCTCCATCATAAATCATGAAATCACAGATTTTCAAATAAGTTCAGTGCATGCGATTATAAGATAAATTCATTCTTCCCTTTAATCACGGGTCACTGGTTCCAAAATATATTCTCGCTCTTGGCTCCCTCTAAGCAGGTGAACTGAGCTCAAGACTTTCCCACGATCCCTCAGTAAATCTCTCTTTGCTCTGCCCCTTTCCTCTGTCACAGCCATCTGTCTATTTTTTAGAGAGCGTCTGGTGGAGCAAGTGTCAGCTGCTGGGACAAGTCCAGCATTCCAAAACAGATTTCACCACAACATTTAGCCAGAAATAAAAATAGTCTGATTCCAAATTTAAGATGCATCAATTGTACTACTATAAACAATGGAATACCTAACGATTTCTCTTTCTTTCTTTAGGTCTGTCTCCCTCATTTGAAAGAAGCCAGTGGTGTTCTGACAGTCCAAGAAAAGTGAAATTCATAGAGGTAAGCTTGTTTTTTTTTTCATAGAATCTACAGTATACTTCTTTAGAAAGATTCACCATCAATCATCAATCTCTTATAATATTACTTGTATTAAAAGACGACATAATACATCCAATATGAGAAATTTAAGGAGTATTATCAACGACAAAAAAAGCCAAAAGCTCTAACCAAAATTGTCAAGAATGCGATTAAGATGATTTTTTTTTTTTTTAACAAAACACAATATCTGCAACGTATTCAACAGCATTTGACCTTCACGCTCTTTAAGGTTTTTGTTTGGGTCATTTTTACTGAAACCGGACCTGTCAAAGCAATAGCCAAAAAGTAATGCTTTGCTTTAAAAAAAAAAAAAAAAAGACAACATATTAAATCATAGAGCTATGTTACGCGGTCATGTGACAGTCGCCCTTCTATCCTCCATTTCTCCTTTTTTTTTTTCTGGTGAGCAGCCCATGCACATATCATTAGAGCGTTAAAAGAAGCGAGCCTGGTGCCACGGGTCTCCTCCTGTGCCGCCTTTCCTCTAAACGTGTGACACTGGGTGGCTGAGAGCATGAGAACGGAGCCTTTTGAATAGCAGGATCCTCATACTTGGCTAGTAACCATGGAAGCAGATGCCTACTCTCTTTGCCCTCCTTACCTCCTTGCTCCCTCTTTGAAAAGAGGGCACGCCTCGCTTTCTTCTTCCTGACCGAACTTGCCTGGCCCTCAAAGGGAGCGATTGAGCAGGTCACTGGTCTAGACTTGTTTGCATGGTCCACGGAACAGCCTTGAGGTAACCCTTGCTCCCCGTGCGTCGCACCACCGCAGACTGCAGGGGGGGACATCGGAGATGTGAATTTGAAAAGGAGCTCCGTCCGATTTTGCCTTTGTGCCTTTTCGCTCATCGATCGGCTGAATATCGAACCCTCAGTCTGTGCATGTGTGAAACGGATAGCTTAGTAAGCATTTTTTCTAATCAAGCTTGCGTTGTGGGCCAACTCTCTCGTTTTTCTCTCTCTTACTTTAGCCGCTCTCGAACCCTCCCCTCTCTCTCTCTCTCTCTCTGTCTCTCTCTCTCTCTCTCTCTCTCTCTGTTTTCTTTCTCCATTTCTCTTTTTCCTCTTTCTGCATTTTCTCTCTTTCTGCTTTTCCTTCCTCTTCTACACTTCTCTTTTGATAATCTGGGACATTTGGATAAGCATGTTGTGATGCTTCTGATCAATGTCAATTTTTTTTTTCAATCTGTTATTGATCCTGAAGTGATTTCAGCTTTGTGTTACCCGAGGATTTTGCATGCTGCTACAACTGTTTGCTTTTTCAATTTCAACTGGGATGACCACTAACCACAGAGGGACTTTTAAAACTATTTAGACAAAAAATACTGGCAAATGCACTGCTTTTGTTTCCATTCCATCTTCCAAGATGTATGGATGACCGTTTCCTCTTTTAAAAAAACAAAAACCAAACAAATAGCAATTTAAAAACTGATGTCTCATGAGGTGAGTATAATTATGTTTTCGTATATTAGACTTGGTATAATCAGCCGATGTAAAAGATTAAATAGAAACAAAAACTTGATCTTTTCCTGCTGTTTCATAAATGTACACTATATCTACCTGAAACATTTATGTTGAATATGCTGCATTAAAGCTGTGAGTCTTTGAATTTATCTGTATCTCTCATCGTATGACGTGTTGCAATTATTGTGGGATTACTGGGCTTTCACTATGTACATATTGTGATGAGATTTCTTAAGTGCTCAATTTCCCACATATGAACATCAATGAATATAAATTAGACTAATGCTATATAGAAATACTAGACTTCTTAAATACTAAGCATACAATCAAATGAAATGTTTTCTGTTGCTAGAAGAAATGTTTCTGTTTGGAGGCAGAAAAATATTCTCCAATCATTTTAGTAAAATGGTAACGCTTTATTTTACAGTCTTTGTTACATATGTTGCATGTAATTACTATAGTAATACTATAAAATATGCTTAATTACATGCAACTAATCCTAAATCAACCCTAACTCTATAAGTGCATGTAATTAATTAATATTACTCAGTGCTGAAATGTAACTGTAGCAGGGACACCTTAAAATAAAGTGTAACCAAATTATTCTTTATTTTTTGTGTTGAAATTATATATTTCACTATATATAGAAAATATATAAGGAATGTGATAAGTCATCATCAACATCAACATCAATGATAATATAAATACCAAAAGCACACTAAATAGCACAATAAAATAATGTTCTAAGAATATGACAACACACATGTAATATGATGACATAGTCTGGAAAAAAATATTGCAGGCATCAAAACTGACACTGACAAGTCAAAATATTGTATATTTTTATAATACAATATGACTGTATGAGACAATATTATAAGATTGTATTTAAATTACATTCAAATATTATTTACTTACTGTATATTTTCGATTGAGGTCGACTTTATGTGTACAGTATTGTTTAAAAATAGCTTACAAAAAATGTTAAAACAAACAAATGAAAAAATATATATTTTTAACTTAAAAAATATCCCTTTTGCAAGACTGATTAAAATGTTTAGAAAGAAATATTGAAATAGGGGCCTAAGTATTTTAAAACTGTGTAATGTAAAACAAAAAAAGCATTTCGATTAGAAAAAAAAAAAAACCTTCCTGTTACTTTTTTCTAAAACATCCCATATTCCATATACCATATAAGTACATGACTTATGTTTCATAAAAATAAAAATAAAAATGTTTTATCTTTTCAAACAATGTGGACATTTTCTTTTTTCTTTTTCTTTGCATGCTCAAGTAAGTTTGGGTGAAAGATTGAGAATGCGCCAAACTGGGTATTGAAGGGTGAAATGGGGATTTTATTTTGGAGAAATTTGATTGGACGAAGCCCCGCGCAGTGTACCACACGCGCCATGTCAGTAGCTGGCGGTGAGGTCACAGAAAATGGAAGCTTAAGATCCGAGTTCAATCTGGAAATTACCTACTGTCTGATTCCATTCACTGGCTACTGCCATACAGATACAGGCCTTGTCCAAATTAAATACACAAACATTAACATGTAATTAGTAAATTATTTACTGTTTTTTGCATTTAAGGATTTCCGTGCTTTAATTATAGAGCTTTTGAATGTGAAAATCATGTTCACTCTTTGGTTTCTTTTTTTTTATATATATATATATATATATATATATATATTATTTATACAACTTTTAATGCAATTTTCAACATTGGAGCTGATGTATAAAAATTATACTGAAGTCAAATCCATCGAAACTGGTGCTTGTTTTTACAGTGCAAATTCCTTATTAGGAAAAGATACTAGAAATTGGCATTATCTCTCTAAAAGAAATAATATAGAGACAATTAGATACTCCTGTCTTTCAAAATAATTAAGAAATTATCTGAAGAGCATTTGATTGGTCTAAAATAGTGATTTATAGTGAAATATTAATTTAATTTAAAAAGAGAAGCATTAAACGAACAGAAGACAGTATATCTGGTCAGCTCATCCCCAGCAATGAACATGATCTAGGCAAATGACTTTCACCATAATGAAATTATATCACTTGTGGTTTGCGTTAAATGGCCTTGTCCAAAAGTGTCATTTGTGGTGTGCTGCTTTGTGTTTTGACTTTGAGACTTTCCCGTTCAATATGTTCTTTTGGCTCGCCCGAACGTGTGACCCACAATAGACAATGAAGCCAAGACCAGCTGTGATTTTCTGTTGAGCTCACTCTATGCATCATTTATATTCACATCAGTAGATTAGGCTGAAAGCTTGACCCTATACCGCATGATAATGTCTCCAGCCCATTCGCGTTCTGGTCACCACTAACAAATGATAACCCTTTCTATCTGACTGCTTTTCTGTCCTCAAAATGCATTTTAACTGAGCAGAGTCTCAATCGCTATGTCCATTTCTCACTAATCTGTTTTGTTCTGTTTTTACAAATACAATTTAAGTACAATGGGGATAAAGGCACACCTTAAGAAAAAAATTGCTTTTCACTTCTCCCATATTAGTGTAGAAAGATAACAATGTTCGTATTGAACATTGATGGAGCAACAGATTTTGTATGAAAATAAAGCATGAAAATTATTTCATTGAATTATTATTTTTTTTTTAATTTTTGGCTCACCAGCACGGGCAAAAGGCACACATTATTTATACAAATACTTTAGCTATGTTTTTAATAATGTTCAAGTTAATGCTTGTTCAAAACAATCACTGTAGCAAAGTTTGTACTATTATCTGTTTGTTTTGATAAATAAATAAATGCATTTTTGTTAAATAAATGTACTAATATAAAAATATATTTTAAAAACAAACATTATTTTAAAAAGAGTAAATATTCTGAAAGCTTGCATGTAATCCCATAGTAATTTAACATAGATTTACAGTAGTAACAATAAATAATGTACTGTATGATATGATTAATATCAAATTTTTAAAATTGATGGTTCTTATAAATATGATGATTACTCTAAGGTGGACACCCAACATAATATATGATATTTACCATCTGAATCTAACTATGTTGGAAAAGCTAGTCAACTGTTTATTATGTTAATTATTGTGCCTTTCACCCCAAAAGCATTTTATATTTTTTTTACAAATTGGACATTTTATTTAACTGTTGCTTTAATTACCTAATTACCGAAAATCATTAATAAGACCTTTTGTATAAAAAATATATTCCATAATTTTAGCGATTCTCATTTGCTACTTAAATACAACATTTTTAAAAACATGAAATATTAGATTAAATTAGCACAAAATCAACATTGCTGCTGCCTGAGATTAGGTCAAGTATCAGACAAATTTCCACGTGCATCTTGAAGTCGATATTTTGGAAAATGTTACGGCAAGATTGTGTGCCATCTATAGCGGTTTAGAGGAAAATCAAAGCAAATGCGCCCTTTACCCTGGTGCGCCTATAATCCTGTTGTACCCTACTGAAAAATCTCAGATTTGTATTGCAATTACTAGATTAAACTGGCAGACAGATATCCACCTGGTCCAATACATAAGTTTTGTGGATTGTACCTCAAGTACCCTTTTGCTCTTAAAACAGATACTCAAACAGATCCCCCTCAGAGTCATTACATATCACAAAAAGATCCCCCTTTGCATTCCCCAGGCTAACAAAACACCATTATCTGTTTAATTGCCTGAGAACTGTTAAATACCCTCTATTTACATGACAAGATGCATCTTGTTGCGAAGTGTGACACAAACGAGTCAAAACACAAAAGATGGCGGTGGTCACCACCGCCCCTGCTCCCCCCAAAGACAGGAGTCCGGCTCATGAATGACAGTGCTGCAACAAGCACCCTGAGCAAACACACACACACACACACACACAAACCTAATTGGTTTTTAACCAGGTTAATGGAGCTTTAGCAGCAATCCCTGCATTCAAAGACATAAGCACACTTCACTAAACAAATGTACATATACACACACATATATACACTCTAAAAAATGCTAGGTTATTTCAACCCAAATTTGGGTAAAATATAGAGAAACCAATTAAAAAAAAAACAGCTGAAAGTGAAAGTTGAATTAAATTTTAAATTACATCTTTAATCCAACATTTGGGTTGAAAATATAAATATTATATATATATATATATATATATATATATATATATATATATATATATAGGGCAGATAAATAGATATATACACTGTCTATAATTATAAATACACGCATATATCATATATTTTTTTTTCCTTATAGATGCGCATGATCATTTTGACAGAACTAGTGTGTGAATATAGATCATGAATAATCTATATTCATACAAATACATACAGAAATACAAAATACATGAAGTAGGAATGCACAAATATTCTAGGTTGATTGCAACATAATTTTTGTTGCAAAAGTGTATTTAATTTTTATAAAGAAAATAAAATATTTCTAAAGCTTCTATTTTGTATCATTTAATACAATTGAGTAATTTGTTACATGTAATTCTAAATTAAGATATTTATATAATTATATATGAAGAGTTCAGATGCAAAAGCCTCTAAGTGCCATTTGAAATTTTCTTCTAGAATGATAATTTTGATCAAGCTTGTATATTTAAGTTCAGTAATTTCACTTAAATGGCAATGATAATTACCTATTAATTGTTATTTAAGTGAAATTACTGAACTTAAATATACAAGTTTGATAAAAATCATCATTAAAGAAGAAAATTTCAAATGGCATTTAGAGGCTTTTGCATCTGAACTCTTCATATGGTTTGAGTGAAAATGAGCATGAATTTAACATTTGCTTTAAAATTAATTAAAGGCAAGTTTGTGATTCAAAACCTGATATGATGAATGAGTTCACAAATGCTTGTTTGATTAGTGACTTGCAAACTTCTATGTATGATTTCACATCATAATCCTGTTTAATTACAGATTTAAATGAAAAAAGGCTGAGTTTTCTGGTTCTTTTTTTACATGGACACTCTGTCATTTGAATCCTAATGTATGATTGTTGATCACAGAAAAAAAGAGTGGAGAGAGTTTGAGCAGAGGACGAATGACCCGAAGAAATGGTGACTCGGAGAAAAGGCTGGTATCACACTGGGAGAAAAGAAAAGCGAGAGGGAGAGAGACGGGGTTCATTCTGTTTTTTTCTCCCTCTCTCTCCCTTTCTCCTGCTGCCTTTGTGTGCCGTGCAGGAATGTGCTTGCTTTTCATTTCTTTCTTTGTGTCTGCCCCTCAGGCCCTAGCAGGCAGTGTCTTATGCCACAGCGGGGTCATGGCAAACACAGAGACACATTCATGGCCACATCAAGTTTATGTGAGAATCTGGTCCTTCCTTGCCCCTCATTTCCATATGAATTGTTAATAAAATAGCAGTCTTGTGAAGGGGAGATCACTCCAGCAGGGGAAGTCAAGCGAAGCAACCTTGGTTTAAAAACGGCCTCATCCCTTCTGTTCCTCAGATGTAGAAACGCTTCGGTTAAAGCTTTCGCGAGCATATGTCATCATTACTGACAATGTTTACTTAAGCACAACCACCTGTGAACTGCTCCATCACAAAACACCAGTGGAAACTGTATATTTTGATAAATGGCTCAATGAAAATAACATGCCTAAATAAATATACATTTGAGAAATAATATTCCACGGTTAATGCGATATCACCGAAGCTTCTCACACATGCATTAAAGGCAAGACTCTTTTGTTCCAAAATTTTTGCCAGCAAGAACACAAAATGGAGCTTGGGGGGAAAAAAAAACAGATCCCCATTTTTAGATTGGGAAAACAAGCCGTTCTCAAGCCAGTCGCAGTTTGGGCCTTCTGGACAGGGAGCAGGATACATCTTGAAGGGCTGGCCAGTTGATTGACTTTTCTTTTGGTTCAACACACGTGTCCTGTGACCCCGCCACACTTTCCCATGCCCTGCGATACCCCATCTATTCTAACAGACATGCCTAATTCCTCCCATCCTCCACAGACAGATCAGCCTCGGCCGTCACTCTTGACAGCAGCCATGTGTACGACTTCCCTCTGTGATGTCAGGGAGGTTTGCTGTCCAATAATTAGTTGGCGAGTAAGGGTCAGGGTATGATGTAGACAGGTGATTGGACAAGATAGAGGAGCTCACCAAATCAACCTGCTCCGGCTTGTTTTTATTCAGCACATCTGCACCGGAGTGTAACAGAAATAATATCATCAAGCACATCATTTACGTTAACCATGGGGAAAAAAGTATTGTTTATATGCAGATTTTTTTTCTTCATCCAAATAAGGTTACATACTTAACAATATTACAAATAAAAATGTATTATCAATAATATTTTACAATTTAAGTTATGTTTTAATTATTATTATTCAAAATCTTGAATTATAATTATACATGTTTAAAATGATTTAATATAAATTAATAATCAATATAATTAAGATTATAAAAAATGTAATGACAAAATGAAAAAATATATATATTTTAGTCAGAGATTACATCAAACGTTGCCATGTGCCAACACAACTGATCTTACTTAATAGATGTTAAATATATATACACAGTAAAGAAAAAAGTTATTATGGTGATTATAACTTGGAGTACATTTTACAAGAAAATACTATTTCAGTTACTTGCCATTTCTTTAATTATTTCTGAGTGAAAATTGTTTAAAAGTAAACTCT
Organism: Pimephales promelas; assembly: GCF_988280905.1. Taxonomy (NCBI): domain Eukaryota; kingdom Metazoa; phylum Chordata; class Actinopteri; order Cypriniformes; family Leuciscidae; genus Pimephales; species Pimephales promelas. The sequence goes on from NC_142784.1 coordinate 19,151,039, forward strand.
ACTATTTAATTTTTTTGCGTATTCATATGCAAGTTAAGTTGAATATACATGCATTAAAAAAAACTACACAATTCTTTGTGTAAAATTACCATTTCACAGGATGTCAGATCTCATAATCTCCATTTTGTGTTCTAATCTCTAACATGTATCTTCTGCTCAATCCTGCTTTGTGGTTCTGTACATCTGTTATTCATACAGCGCTCTTCGCCTGATTAAGTCGTCTTTTTGTGGACATGGGTGTCCTCACTCTTTAGTGTTTTTGGACTTGCGGATAGATCTTGCTGTGAATCGAGGGTATGTCTGCCAGTTTGACACGCACAGAAGGAGAGCATGACATCAGGGCTTTGTCATTTAGAAGATCTATTCAAGGATTACAGTAGAGAATGAGCCCCTGCCTGGAGGAGGCTTATTTCACTGAAACCCTAGCTGTTTTCACTACCATTTTTTTTCTCGCCAAGCACTTCTGGAAGTATGTATCTTGGGAGAATACTATAGTTGGCATTACGTATTCAAATCTGGGACTTTTAACCCTTAGGCACCACTTCGGAATACAAAAGAGGTTGTGTGCCCACATGATAATATCACATGAGCCTTCACCCAAATATAATAAAAACGACAAACAATGATACCATAAAGCATTTCCATTGACGGGAATAGCCCAGGAAAAGCTAAGATTCATTGAAAAAAATAAGTCTTAATTCTTGGCTATCAAACAGATTAACTAGACCAGATAATGTTTTATATACACTCTTTAAAACAGCGTGTCCCAAAGGGGAGTTTTCAAAGTGATGCCTTAGAAGAACCATTTTTGGCTTTCCAAAGAAGCTTTCAGGGATCGGTTCTTAAAAGAACAATGTTTTTCTTATCGCAAAGAATATTTTAATAATCAAAACAAACCTTTTCTACTATAAAATACCTATTTTTAAGAGTTTGCATTATATGGAATGGCACACATTGGTATACTCATTTTATTTCTTGCTTTGTCACTTAAATAAACGTACTGTTTCATTATGCATTTCAACTCTTTAGCCAGTTATTAATAAAAATGTGATGGATGGATGGATGGATGGATGTACGAAGTTTGCACTCATTTTTTATAAATAATTTTAAAAAATGGTTGGTTTGGCAGGCCGAATATCACATACCATTTTTTATTTTATTTTTTATTCGAAGAAAACAATTTAGTTTTTCTTCATAGCAAAAACTGACTCTGGTGACAAGTTTGACATTACTTGCTGTTTGCTGAACCCAAGCACAATTCTTGCTCTCTCTGCAACACAGCAGAAGACATTTCCTGTGGCTATCAGGGAGCCATTTACTCACATACTGCCTCTTTTGTCTTTTCATTTCCCCCAAACAAGTGCCCTGTGATTTTGAAAAAAAAAAAAAAAAAAATGGAAATTGTATACTACCTTTGTACTCATCACAGGTGTACAGCTTATTTGTAAATGAGACGATAACATAGGCAGAAGCATGTTTGGACAATTCCAAGTTAAAAGTCATGTTTCAATTTGACCGAGATATCAGGCCAAAAAACAAAACAAAAAAAAAAACAAAAAAAAAACAACAGCAACAAAAACATGGCAGGAATTATTTTTGAATTGGTTCTGATGTTTTATGTTTAGTGAATTTTTAAACAGTCTTTTCTATTTTCTTTTCTACAATTCAAATAATTTACAATTATATAAAAAAAAAAATATTAAAATATACTAAAAAGGCGCATTAAAAAAAGTAAAAGCTCCACGAATGAGTACAAAATATCACAATATAGTATCTCCTTGAGTCAGGTTTGACATCAGTGTTGTAAAAGACCAACTGCCTTTTAACCAACTGCACCTCACCAAATTTGAATGCATCTTTTTGAATGAGATTTAAAAGCCAATTTCAAATTGGAGACGATGATATTTTCTTTAGAACATCATACAGCTTTAGAAGACTTAGAATATAGTGCATAATGTTGACTTTCATTGACTTGAAAAAATTAAGTTACTGTAATTATTAAACGTGGCTGACTGTAATTTGTTGAATACAGTTTGATGATAAGGGTTAGATTATGAGCTCAAAAATATTGTTATAATAACAATGTAAATTATACTAGTGTCATATAATGCATAAAAACAAATATATTGTGGTTGAATTTCCATGTTTTGCATCATGGCTTTGACAAAATCCTCCTATATGAAGTGAAAATATCACAAGAGTTTTGGTGGTTCACGTAAAAGGTGATCAGTTGACTTAGCTTAAAAAAGGGAGGAAACCTGTTGCGCTATCTTATTTTTTTCAATTACGCATGAAGTTTATTTAATTAATAATTTGAAGGCAATTGGTTTCCTCACTTTTTTTTAAATAAAGTCAACTGATTACTTTTTACAGAGCAGCAAAGGCCCTCGAACAATGCTGTCTCTTCACTCTCTTTGTCTATTAAAAGTAAAAATCCCTGAATACTTTATAACTCAAAAGTATATAAATATTATAACTCTTTAATTGGCTCCCAAAAGGTTCTGGGAGTTACAAACATATTGAGCATAACATGCGAGTACAAAAGAAATTCCACATTCACCCGAGGAATTTGAACAAGATGGATCTAATCTGTCTTAATCCTCTGTGAACTCGAATTACAATTTTCTTGATCTACACTTGACCTAATACTCCCATGCGTGGCACCTCAGACCAAGAACCTTAACTTTGCTAATTGGGCCTTCTTGCCAACTCGATGAATGTAGGTCTTCAAACAGCATTCCCAGCAGGGTTGTTTTTAGTCTACAACTGAACGCACCAAAAACCTGAATAGAAAAACGGAGTTTCCACTAATACATGAATATCAATCATCATTGGCCTGATGTAACTTTATCTGTTTAATTGTTAATAACTTCGACAGAAGCACTGAATGGATTATTATGGCACAACAGAAACATAGTTTTTTCCCCCCATTCATATAAAACTTTAAACTGGATGTCTAGACAGACTACACAAATAAACCGCGGCGCATACAGGACTTCATGCAGCGATGAACAGCACCCAGGTAAATACTGAGAGCTATTCCCAGAAAGTCCTTGAAAGTGACAGAGCCTGCTGGTTAGTGTTTGTCGCTAAAGAGAAACTGGACCAGACACTAATGCAGCTAAAAGCATACTTCACTTAAAACGTTTTTTTTTTTTTTTAAAGAGAGAAAACACTTAGCTTTTGTTTAGTATTAAGATATATATAATGTATGTGTGTGTATATTATCAAATTTTATATATCAATTTTACACAAACAAATATGAAAATAAAAAATAATATGGAACCAGGAACTGCTGAAAATAAATTCAGTCTCTTGTTTTTAAGTATTCAAGTAAAAGACGGAAAATCCAGACCAGGCCATGAACTTGTCTGGAATTCAAGCACAAAGCTGGCTTTTTGCCTCAATTCTCAGTTTCAGCTGATAAGGCACATAGCTTGTTTGAAGAGTCAATACAAGATCACAGAAAAAAGAACATTTTTAAAGGAAAAATGGGAGAGATTGCTAAAGTCTATGTCCATTCCATGTGCGTGTGTGCACATTACGGAGCAAATACACTTTACTCTCTGAAGAACAAAATTGTGTTGACAAAGAAGGCTGAATACACTTACCATGGCTTTAGCCTGTATATCATAAAGGGAGGGAAGCATCCACCTTTATCACAGTCTATTCCATTTAAGGTTTTGAAATAACTGCTGTCTAGACCACGCAGAAACTTGGTGCTAAAGAAGTGAAACGACCTTCCCCCTTCCTGCGAACGATCTATTACCCCCCTCCCCGCCCGGCACCCCCTACCTCATCCATGAGTGGAATCGTTTTAAGTGCCTGTCAGGCAGAAAACCGGCTTCAGCATTGTGCAGCTGTAAGTTTCCCCGTTCCGTTCTCCAATGACATTGGCCCTTCCTTCACCACATGACTCAAAAAAAAAAAGGCTAGAAAGTGAAGAGCAGAAGAAGATACAGCAGACGCAGAGAAAGCATAATCCTGTCGGCGGGGTCGTGTACCTGAGGAGCAGGTTTAAGTTTCTAGAGCTTTTCCGACATAGTTTGTGGAGGACTAGGAGAGAGTGAATGGGAGGGGGAGGAAACTGCATAATCCCTTCCCTGCAGAAACTTCCTCCCTCTCTCTCTCTCTTTCTCTCTCTCTCTCTCTCTCTCTCTCTCTCTCTCTCTCTCTCTCTCTCTCTCTCTCTCTCTCTCTCTCTCTCTCTCTCTCTCTCTCATATGAGCTGCTGGCCCTTGTCTTAGCACTGGAATGCAAAGGCCATGCTTCAAGAGGCCCTGTCAGACAAGCTCAAGTCAGTCACTCCTCTGTGACCTCAAGCTTAACACTAGCACGTGTGCATGGATGTGCATTTAAACTAAATTAGAGCCCTATTATCTCTTTTACACTTTTTTAAATTGGTCAGGGTTGAGGGCGAAGTAGAAGGAAACAGGTGAGAGGTGTGTACCCAATTGAAATGAAAACGTACTTTTCAGTAATAATAATTGTATGCATTTCAATATTTCATTGTGGTATTTCCCAGTACACTACATGCATTCAAAAGTTTGGGGTTGGCATGATTTTTTGAAAGAAGTTTCTGATGCCCATCAAGACTGCATTTATTTGATCAAAAACAGTGTGATACTGTTCTCCATTTTAATATATATTAAAATGTAATTTATTCCTGTGATGCCGAAGTCATTACTTCAGTTTTCTGTGTCACATGATCCTCCAGAAATCATTCTACTATGCTGATTTGGTGCTCAATAAATATTTATTATTCATATTTATGTGCAAAATGTTACAGATCTTATTGTTGAAAGCAGATATTTTGATTAGCCTTTCTGTGCAAAAGAACCAAATTTATTTGAAATAGAAATCCTTTTATCAATGTAAATACAGTTACTATTAAATAAAATAAAAAATCTAAGTCAAAAATCTTACTTATACATTTCTTACCTAAACCTTTTCATCAACTGACATTTATTTAAAGACAAAAAATGTGTGACATTTATGACAATTAGTTTCATATATTTAAAATGGCAAAATTGTGTTTCTTGACAAAATTTGCGTTTCTTGACAAAATTTGCATTTTATTTCTCCCCATTAATCCCACATATATGATCACCCCAGGCATACAGTGACAGAATTTGTCATTTTATCAAACCACTGTTGACAATGAGAAGCCATTTTGCAAACAAACTTAGAAGGATAGCTCACCCAAAAATAAAAATTCTTTCAAATCATTTACTCACCCTCAAGTTGTTCAAGCCCAAATTAATTTCTTCTGCACAAAAGATGATATTTTGAACAATATGTGTAACCAAACAGTTGATGGACCCCATTGGCTGGAACACAATACTATGGAAGTCAGTGGGGTCCATCAACTGTTTGGTTAACCATTATTCTTCAAAATATCACCTTTTGTGTTCAGTTGAAGAACAAATAAAGGGTGAGTAAATGATGACAGAATTTTCATTTTTGAGTGAACTATCCCTTTAAGCAATAATGTAACACATTTATAATGCTTTCCAAGTGTATATTTTGGATGTCAAACAAGACAAGAATCATTTTCCTTGTCCAACTGTAGTGAAAATAAGTTACCGTGCCTTGAGGTGGGTTGTGAACCCAGGCAGACTTTTCCATCTGGTTTCATGCTCGCTCAGTGAACAGAGCATCAGTGTTTCGCCATAAACACAAATGTCATGCTCATATGATCAGGATACGTTTCCGTTGGCCTTTGCCTTCCACACACTGTCTTAAGGCAATCACAAGACATATATATCCCTCTGAGCCAGTCTCTCATGAAATGAACACTATTTCTAGCAATGCCGCTTGAACTAATACTTTCACTTAGAGTCAAAGCTCACAATATGCAGAAGTCGAGTGGGTTTTAGAGCACTATTAAGTGCTCATGTCTGTTCGAGACCACACACTCGCTCCTGTAGCTGCTTAGAACCTATTTTAGAATCAATCTTGTCTTCACTGTGCCCTTTTCAAGAATTATTCTTGAGACTAATTGGACCCTGGGGATCTAGACCTCAGTGCTGAGGGTCTAGAATAGGGTCTGTTAGACGTACCTTTGGACTCAAGCCAAGCCAACACAGCACATGACAAGTGGAGTAAGTGTTTGCTCCACCCATGAGGCCCTTATGAAAAAAAGTGCTTTTCATTATGACACAGAACTGCCTGACCTCATGTCTGACACTTTTTATAAGATTTATTTTTTAAATATTATAAATGAACAAGTCAAAGAGTTAATAGACTAAACTAAACAATAAATAAACACTTTTCTAGCAGCTGGATTTGTTCAGCTGTGCACCAAATGACCCTTTGTTAAACCCCGCCCTCCTCTCAGACAAGCTCTGCAGAAGGTTCCATAGGAAAAGAACTGGATCTTTTGTCTGCTGTCTTTATTCAAAGCAAATAATAAATTACATTATATTAATAACGCGATTAAAAACGTCTCTGTTACGCAAGGTGACCCTTGTTTCCTGAGGTAGGAACGGAGACGTCTCGTCGGAGGAGTTTCCAATGAATTGGGATCACGCTAGGGAGACCAATTGCCTTCGAGTGAATTAAAATGACCCAATGAATTTAGGCATGAAGGACTTGCATTCCGTGCCTTGCCTGCCCGTGCGGGTATAAAGCGGAAGCAAGCGCACCCACACATGCTTTACGCTAAGGAGCTAGACGGTGTCTAGTCCTCCGCGAAGGTACAGCAAGCAAAGCAATGGGGCGAGACATCTCCATTCCCTCCTCAGGGAACGAGGGTTGCCATAAATAACCGAGACGTTCCCTTTAGTTCGGCAACTCCTACGTCTCGTCGAAGGAGTTTCCAATGAATGGGGATCCCTTATAACACACCATGGTGCTGGCCCCTTCCAGCGCCCAGCTTAGCTTCCCGCCAAAGCAGTTTCTTAGTTTTCTTCATGGCGGGAGCTAGCTAGGAAGAATCACACTGCTGTTCCACAAGACCCGCTCAGTGGATTTGGATAACACTCGGGAAGTGTGCCCAACCTGTAGGAGGGAATGCTGTGGAGCCCCTGCCCGCCCAGAGGAAGGCACTGGAATGCACATATGTACTAACCCGTGGGGTAGTGAAACATGGAAGTCCCTGAGGTAGTCCCAGCGAACGTGTTAGGTGCCGCCACGCCTGCAGCTCTACAGATGTCTGTCAGCGAGGTGCCCTGTGCCAGTGACTCCACTCCTAGTGGAGTGTGTCGTCAACCTAGGTGGGCAAGGCACGTTCTGGGACTCATAAGCCCAGACGATAGCATCCACTAACTAGTGGGCAATCCTCTGCTTGGAGACAGCCGGTTTGGCAACAGTGGGGGGTAATGTTGAACCGGAACACGCCGTTCTGCCACGTCCATCTCAGGACTTGATCATGAAGCCAGCGCTAAAGCGATCTGATATGTAGCAGGCCGAGCGACGTTACTGCGGCCGCTATATGCCCTAGGAGCCTCTGAAACGGTTTCAGTGGGACCGCAGACCTGCCCTGAAAAGACTTGAGGCAGTTGAGCACTGGCTGGATGTGTTACTCGATGAGGCGCGTATTCTGACCGACCAAGTCCAACTCCATACCGAGATAAGAGATCCTCTGTGTGGGGCAGAGTTTGCTTTTGTCCCAGTTGACCCGAAGCCCCAAACGGCTGAGTCCCTGTGTTTGCACAACAGATCTCACATGTGAGCTATTATAAGCCAGTCATTGAGATGATTAAGAATGCCATGTTCTCTCATGGGAGCAATGGCCGCCTCCGAGACTTTTGTGAAGACACGAGGCGACAGGCCAAGCTAAAGTGTAGGACCTTGTACTGATATGCCTGACCCTCGATCGTAAACGCAAGAAACGGTCTGTGTTGAAGGAAGAATCAAGACATGAAGTACGGATCCTTCAGGTCGACCTCTGCAAACCAATCCTGGGGACGGATGCATTCGAAGATGCGCTTCTGTGTGAGCATTCTGAACGGGAGCTTTTGTAGTGCCCGATTCAAAACTCGCAGATCGAGGATCGGCCGTAACCCACCGCTTTTCTTGGGTACAATGAAGAACCAAGACCATTTCTCATTTCGGCTGGAGGGACCAGCTCAATCGCGTCCTTCTGCCAAAAAAAGGCAGATCACGTGAAGCAGCTTCTGGTACCCGGTAGATCGCGAAGTTCGCTGAAGCGCCGTCACACCAACACAGAGAGGTCTCTTAGAAAACAGCAGACTCGTTGAGTGTGAATATAATATACCAATCTTGAAATCTCATCCACTTAGAGGACACAACCGGTCGACTCCGAAGCAAAAAGCGTATGTGTGTGCGCTCGCTTCCGCACTGGCAGGTGGGGCGCGGAATGCAAGTCTGCATGAATATATCGGCGCGTTTTAATTCACTCGAAGGCAATTGGTCTGCCTAGTGTGATTCCAATTCGTTGGAAACTCCTCCCTGGAACTATGGTATTCTCAATGTAAAACTAATACTAATGTCTAAAATTTAAGTAATTGCAACTTAAAATTCATAATTCAGGTGAATAGTATTATATCCACTAATATTTACAGTATTACATCAACAAAACAGAGGCCTCTATTCCCTCCTGTTGTCACCAATTCAGTGGAATTTGTAGCGCCATTATAACCTTGCTTGCACTGACAACACGTTTCTGTGCGCGTGTGTGTGCGTTTAAGTTGGAGAGAGAGCAGTAGAAAGAGATTAGGCTATGTGCTTTCCATACATAATAAACTTTGTGGCAATCTTTTTTTTTTTTGACAAAATAACATGGAAATAAGGTTTTATAGTTTTAATCCCATTGTTTACTATTAGGCTATGTATTTGATAGTGATATGGAATCCATATGGATATGGATATGGAAATAATTACACACCTTAAAGTCCCCGTGAACCGGAAGTTGCAAACGATTTTTCTCCAGTGCTGTGACGTATTTCCAAGTGAAACGGAATATTGAACAGAAGGCAGGGTTTTACTCTAGCGCTCCTCCTCTCCATCTCTCGCTCATAGCAAACTAACGGTTTGAGGGGAGTGGTTAAGCGTTTCCCCACCCAAACTGTGAAACCTACGTCATCAGAAAAAGAAACCGTTCCAGACCGGAAGTAACTTTTCAGATTTTGATTAAAGATTACTAAGGTAAAACATTTTTTTAATATATATTCACTTGCACGGATTAATTGTTCACCACAAGACTAGTAATATGCGCTAACAAAGTAAATGGGTTCAATTTTGATTTCATGGGGACTTTAAAACTTTCTTCAGCCATTGTATTAGTCCTACAGTAGCATAAAATAATATTTAAATTTATAACATTTTAGATACAATTTAAACCTATAACATTTTTGGCTCCCAATTAGGACTTTAAATTTTGAGTTTAAATTATAATTCTGAGAAGAAAAAAAAAAGGTGGTAAACTGGCAATTCTAAGGAAAAAAGTAAGAATCTCGAGTTTACATGTCTATCTCACAATTTTTATTTTTCTACTCAGAATTGTGAGATATTGTTTTCTGCCACCAGGTAGGCTCTGCCCACAAAATACATTGCTGTTTGCAAACACCCAAATGGTTTATATGACTGAAAAATTTGCTAAGGAAGTAGGCTATTGGCCAGTAATGATTTTTAGGTGGGGCTTAGCAAAGTGTCAAGAGGAAAAAGGATCAAACATTGTATTATATAATTTACTATCTTCTGCTGTACTCAATCCCGTAACAGAATCCACAGGGAATTGTGATTTTCTTAGCCTGTGTGTATCCGCAGTCTTGAGATGTTTATGTAAGGATGTGCTGAAATATAAATCTTGGAGTGCTCTACCCTCACAATGACAGTAACGCTTGCATGTAACTCTAGATGCATTAGCACTGTGATGAATTTGGTCCCCACCCACCAGGTGCTTCTGGAAGGAATGTCATGAAATACAGATTTTTTTTACAGTAATAATAATATTAATACCACACTGACTCACAAGATCCATTCTTTATGTACACCAGTTTGCAATTAGCTGACTTGTCCGTTTTCCCACTGGTCTTTTCATTTTCATACACTCTATGGCAGTGTGGTAATATTTAATTAGGTGCAGTACACTTCGTAATATTTGCAGCTGGCTTACTGCAAACTAAATCAAAAGCATTGGTAAAATACATGCAAAAATTCAGATGAAGAACTGTGCCTTAGTATTTTAGTTGTCCCAATTTCAAATGAAAACTGTTAATCTGTCAATCAAAGAAACTAAATAATCATTATAAAAATGCATCTAAATGTAAAAATAAAGTGTCAGGCTGTAGTGATCTCTGCTATTGTCTTGACATTTGAAAGCATTACTGCCTATTAAGAATCTGTAATAAAACTGTCATGTTCTTCAAATGGTCACATTATACTAGCACACAAAACTATAAAACTAAACAAAGGTAGTTAGGGCACAACGCATTTATGAGCATCTCAACAAAGACATCTCATTGGCTGGCAGACTTATCATATTGCAAAGGCAATAAATTTGAGTGTAGGTTTTTTTGTGGCAGTAAACAGCCTGTCTGTGGAAGAGAATGAATTGTGGGTTCATTGAGAGGCTTAGTTTTGCGATAAAGCTCCACCACCTCAGTATGACCCCTGTAATAATGAGCAGTATGACAGAGGGCAAGTTATCCTTGATACTCCTAAGAAAAATCTACTGTCTTAAAAAATACATAATACTGCATACATATATTGGGTTTATCATTCCCAGGATGTCAGAGGAAAAATAAGACTTCATCAGTAGTATCCAGAGCCTGTGTAAATCGGATATTAAATTATCTTGTAATCACGAAATGTCAGTGGAACAATAAAAGGTTATTTGGTGATTTAAGGACTGTTATGGTTGTATTTGGAAGTAGTCCTGTTTAACCAAGACAGCCTGCAAGGTCCTTGACCATCTAAAAACTCACAATGGGAACAGGAAAACCCCTGTTTTTCCACTCTCCAGCTTGTCTTACAAATGTGGGATTTCCCTTATAACCGACACTTGCATTGATATGAAATGGAATATGTAGCGCTACAAATCCACTTTATATAGTGGATATTGCTACATATACTATCGAGCAGTGACCAAATTGCAAGCAATCAAATGGGAATAATGAAATCCTTCAAACCAAACAAGCTATTGTTGTTTCTCCTCTGTTTCTCCTTCATCCGCTTTTTTTTTTTTTTTTTTTTTTTTGCTTGAGAGATCAAAGGCGAGGGTTTTAGCATTCCTCTGAATAAGCTTTTAGCTTAACAACACAGGGCAATTTAGATCTCTTGCCGGCCAAGACAAAAGCTTCCATGGATCTGTTAGCTGATATTCTAGTGCCTATTGTTGCCCTTGAACCTGATAAATTTGACAGGGCCCAAGAGAATGGACATTGTGATTCCACAAAGCTCTCCTTCAATAACCGAGGGGCTAATCTCCTTCGCCTGATACCGTATTAATAACCTTTTAATTAAAACAGAAAGCGACATTGAACAAGGACTAAGCTGCCCCATGCTGGGAAGTATAACGAGAATCAATATGAATACTCGCAGACTATACGAAAGGACGTTCGAAAGAGAGGCTCCTGTGAAGTGAACAATGTCACAAAAGGCAAATAGTGAGGAACAAAAATATTTGCTTATCAAAGGATTCGAAAGGACCAAAGCTAAACAATGCATCAAAGCGTTTAGTATAAGTGTATTTCAAATTATTCGTATTCGATTTTATTCGATTTTATTCTATTTATTAATGACTTTTATTTAAAAAAAAGTCTTGTTTATCTTTTATTCATTGATATCTGTGTTAATTTAATCGTCTTTAATCGTTATATTCCTTATGTTGCATGATTATTCATTGACATGCTAATTTCTTTACGTACAGTATATTCTGATGTTTAATGTTTGTTTAATCTATCTATAAATTACAGGAACGTTTGTCTGTTTGTCTGTCTGTTAATCCAATATCTCTCGAACCGTTAGTCCGATAGATTTCAAACTTGATTTAGAAAATGCAAAAGATATCGGTAAAAGAAGCACACATTGAAGTTTTGGTTTAAAAATAAATATTCTGACATTATAGAGGGTTGTGGCCTAAAAATTGTGGTTTAAAAATAAGTATTAAGTCAGCTACACGGGTTACTTCTGAAGTAACCAAGTAGCGATTCTTTTTGAGAAATGTAGCGATTCTTTGCAAGGTTGTTATTATGCATTTATTAAAATGTAATTATACATTTATTACAATGTAATTATACATTAGTGTTATTACATATTTGTTAAATTATTATTATACATTTATTCTTTTTTTAAAGTCGCGATTCTTTTTGGAAAAAGTAGCGATTCTTTTTGAAAAAGTAGATTCTTTTTTTTTAAGTAGCAATTCTTTTCGAAACACTTAACACTTTCCTGTGTAATAGTAGCCTAAGCTATTCAGAAACTCAAACATACCAAACCAACAATTACTAAAAACACACAAAAACTGATTTTGCACAGGCATTGCACTAGATATTTTGAAATGCAAGTTCTTTTGTGTCTCTTCTGGGGTTTGTTCTGGGCGTGTTTTCCATCAGAATTGATGATGTGATGCTCTTTCGTATCAAAATATGTTTGCAAGATCTGCAATATTCCCTTAAAGGTCTTATAAGGACCATGGTGACCTAAGAAGACCTGCTAGGGTAGCCTACATTTTTGTCCTGAGTGCATCATTAAATGGTTGCAAGAGACATTTGAAGAACTTAAATAGGTTTTTTCGCTAGTCCCCTCCTGTTAGGCACAGCATACAATTTTTATTTTCAGAATACTCTAGGTTTCTTCTTTTTTTTGCTGGTAGAGGTATCCAAAAACTGTAACAAAGGGCGTGGCTTGATAATGCTGTGAAGGAGCGTGGAATGATGCGAGGTGTCGTCTTCACCTCCACTGCCGATGAAACTCAATCCGCGGGACTCACAAACCATGTTCATGGGTGAGGTAATGAAATAAAGTTTTATAGCTGTTACGTTCGATCACATTTTTATTTGCAAGTAACGTAATGTCACACTGTTAAATTACTACTCGAACATGTCACTTTATTTGTCGAATTAAATGGTAGGGTAACGCAGCACAGGTTTATGTGTTTAAAACAATCACACTAAAAGTTGACTTATAACACATAGTGTATTTAATTACACTGCCATTTACTCTTTTAGCAAACTTGTTAAACAATGTTAGGACATGACACTGATATTGATCCTTATTTTATTACTACTTTTGTCCAAAACTCTTCTTGGGTCATTTGATTCACCCGCACCTTTTATGTTTCTTGGTGTCATCTCTGGCGACAAAACCTACTCAAACCTACTGAGATAATGACAAATTATGGTCCATGAAGACTGACTGAAAAGGGAGAATGAAAAAGGAAACAACATGATTTATAGTCAGGAAATGTGAAATGCTCTGATAAAGATGTGGTTGCTACAGTCTGAGTCTGCAAAACCTGCTTAGGAAAGCTGCTTGTCTGTCCTCAGCCGTGCCTGGCACACAGGGGTCATGACCTGGTCATGAATCGCTTCTATCAGCTCCTTGCTGGGACAGGAGGGGAGGGGAGCCGTGAGCGCTTTTGATCTCGGTTGGCTAGTCAAGCAGCATGGGTAAGATATCTCCTGCAGGTCAGGCTCTGTGGGAACGGGGCTGAGGGCAGGTCAAGAGCACAGTTCTATTTTTCCTCTTCACCGAGACTCTGTTGAGCTCCTGTAGTGTTGCCTCAGACATGTTGGGTTAGAAGTACACTCGGCTATAAATTTGGAAGGTGTTCATTTATGCATCTAGAGCATCTTGGTCAGTGTAGCCCCCATAGAGGACCGCAACAATTATTTTACTTGCTATTGTTATCAAAACAGGTAGTATAAGGAGGAGTGGACATTCTCATTCTAACAAGCATTTGAATGGATTTTATTTATTCATTATAAATTCATACTTTTATTTAGGAAGGATGCATTAAATTGATTAAAAAAAAAAACACATATGTATGTTGACATGTGTAAGCTGTCCGCCATATTGGAAATCCACTTGAGAGGAAGTTAACCGTTTATCTACAACCTATTTATTCACATTTATGAATATTTGTATCTGCAATAAACATTAGCAGATGATTTTTACTGCATTTAGTTAATTATTAATGTGATAATTCTGCATATTGAGTTATACATAAAAAGACAAACAAGCACATTCTCACACCTGACAGGTTATCCCATTTCATCAGGAATTTATAGCTCTGTGCTTTTTACAGCCTTAGGCAGCACAATGCTGTGACATTTTCACTGTGATAATTTTGATGATTATTGCTTACAGTAATTAAAATCGGGGGTTTTCATAAGCTGCAACCCATAATCATCAAAATTATAACAAATAAAGGCTTGAAATATCTCACTTTGCATGTAATGAGTCTATATAATATATTAGTTTCACCTTTTAAGTTGAATTACTGAAATGAGCTTTTGCACGATATTCAAATTTTTCAAGTTTCACTTGTGTAGCAATTTATCTGTTCAGTGAAATACCTTACTCACCTGTTGAGTAATAAAAACACCTCTCCCCATCGCTTTTACAACATTTCAAAATCAAAGCCAATGTTGATTCTGGTTTTATTACGAGCTCTGTTGTGTTCTCTTCTTGGCACATACTCTCCTCTACTTGGCGTTATTTTAAAAGGGCGAGTCCCCAGAGGTAGTTTGGAGACTAAGAGTATGTTTACATGACACCTTTTTCATGAAAACTTTTTATTCACTTTTTGGCCGTTCATTTATACATAAAAAAATCTTGAACTCAAACTTGATCTTTTCCTACTATTTTTAAATTGCTGTACTATAGTTACTGTCTTTGTATTGTCAGCAAAAAGTGAGAAGTCATACAAAGGCAAAAGGCAGTAACTTCCACATTATCAATATTTAGTTGCTGATCACCATTAACAAAATCATAGGCACACCTGTATAAAATCTAGTTAGCATGGCACTTATTTTGTATGATTTACAATTATTTATAGCCATCTACTTATTGCTATTCTGTGCTTTGGTTGCAATCTGAATCAACTCTGTATCCTTCGGGATCGACAAACATGTATTTAAAGTAACACCAGGTAGTTTTTGCTCTCGGGGTCCCCCTACAGTTGGGAAACAGTATTGTCCTCTACTACTGTCGTAAACTCTGTCATCCTACATGAACGTGCATTTGTTGACAACCATGATAGCCCTGAACACTGTAGGAGGAGGTCACACTGAGGGTGTTCTGCTTAAGTCGCGTAAAATGTCTTCATCCCAGGTACAGTGGCATATAATTCAGCATGAATATGAATATAATTTCATGGGTTTTATTTTTTTTTTTTAAACAAATGATTGCGACGCTCACGTTTACAAGCCAGCATCATTAGCCTAGTCTATTGTTGTACCGTTTTACTAAATCTACAGTATATGATGCTTCAATGCAATGTTTGAGTGGTAGATAATAACCATATATCGTCAATATTATAATATCAAGCTACCATAAATGAATCTGCAAATTTTTCAAATCGATTTGCATTATAGCTTGAGGCAAGAAAAATAAACGAATATCACAGACATGTTAGGCATCCTAAAATATGATTTTGTACATCTTATATATTTACTTGCAAGAATGTAGCCCCTACCAAACTCGTACACGCCGTTTAGAAGTTAAAACACCAGTTAACTTCATTTTGAATATAAATGGAGGATAAGATGGCTTCCATAACATAGTAAGGCAGACAAAAAAACAAAAAACAAAGAGATAGTATGCAAGCAATATAACGTACTTACTAGTCCAAAAGCACGCAGCAAGTACGCATCGGTTGGCCCCCCTCCTCCTTCAGCTCATGCCAGAAAACGCTGGTTCAAAGTTGATCCTCGTTCTGCCTTTAACGCGATCACTTTCTCTTTTTCTCTTTTTGCTTTGCTCCAATAAAAGCTTTGCTTTCTTGTTTTTCTGTGCTGCTTCGGCCATGACTATAACATTTTAAGGAAGTGGGGTGGTGGTGGAAGTAACGTATATGCCGTCAAGCAGTCGAATTTTGTAGTTCTCTTTGTTTGCCGGTTACTACCCAAAACCCGACATTTAAAAGTACGATCAAAAACACTACAGACCCCGTCAGGCTATGGCAGACGTGTCATTCAACCTATTGTAAGTCGATGTACCATCACAAGAGACTTGGAAATATATTATGAAGGTTGAAAAGTTCCCTGGTGTTGCTTTAACGGTTTCCTTAATAAACACTACTTCAATGTACCAGATTAAAGAACATCTTTGTACATCTTTAAGTCTAACAAAAAATAACCTGCCAATGTGTGTGTGAGTGTTTGTGTGTATAGTCACAGCGCTGACAGATGAATGATGCTGGTAACCCTGGACTGCAGGCTTGATGAGCCCAGGAATTGCATAGGGCGCATTTCACCCAAACCTCCACCGCATTTCATCCAAACCACTTTATTTAAAACACTGGCAGAGACATCTATGTCAGTCTTTCTTTTCATGCCCTAGTTATGCTTTAAAAACATTAAAGTAAAGAACATTCTTAGTTATATTCATGTAAGAGGATGGTTGTTGAAACAATCATACTGTTAAAACTGCTTTATAAATGAAGGTGACTTAACTTGACCCTTCCTAACCCTGTCAGCCAATATTTAGCTAGCAGTTTAAGCATAGTGGTTTGAAATTAGCTAGGGTAGCTAATTGAAATTAGCTTAGCATTATTATGCATTATCTAGCATCACATATTGCCTAAGGAACTACTATTTAATAATATAACTCTTTATCTTCAATAGTACAGATACTAAACAAAATAGTCTTGGTCAAAATGTTTACTTTCTGACCTCAAAATCTGTTTTTTTTTCTCTGTATATTCTGCATTTGCCTGTTTTCAGCCTTGAAAATCACCTTGCGTGAGTTAGATAGGAAGTAGGAAAAAAACTGAAGTGATCACATGACTCCTATCTTATGTAATTGGTGAAATTGATGGTGTTACAACTCTCCCCATGTTACAACCATCGCCAGTATCCCCTATTTTGAACTTTAAAGTTACATTATTTTTACTCTATTTTTGATCTAATAAATGCAGCCTTGGTGAGCATGAAATACTTCTTTCAAAAACATTAAAACCAACCTCAAACTTATGATTTGAACTAGTATCTACAAATCCTAGATTTTGATTTGATAGGGTCTTTCATCTGAAGGAAATTGGTAATTAATGTGAAATTCACTTTTGAAGACATATCTGGCACAGTTCCTATTTATCAATCTTCTAGTGCAATACACCAGCTTACGTCATTGAAAACTAATACACGAACCAGCTCAGAAGACGAGCATCATGCTGGAATCAGTGTGTGGTCTTATACATTGACGCTTACTCTTCCCTTCACAGTGTCTCTTGACAGTACAGGCTTTTTAGCTCTGGATATCGTCAAGCATTAAGTGGCTGAGAGTAATGGGATACATTCTGGGCAAGCGGTAGAAGCCCAGCACTTTATGAGAGGTGAAACCAGGACAATGAGAGCCGTTCCTCAGTGCTGTGTTTACATTTAAACCACACCTGCTTCCTCCACACAACTCGGAATGTCACAGCACTCCTTCTCAGAGCGTTGCGGAGAAGTCAGGGAGTTTATTCGACTGATTTCTGGAAGGATAGTCCAATAGAAGCTTTTTCTAGAGGTATATGCCTGAGACTTAATCAACACCTAGAATCCAGGTGACATGAACCTGTGCACACTCAATTTGTCATGTGCAATGTTTCAAATGAGGCATATCCAGAGGATTTTTTTTGTCATATATTAGCAAGTCTCTAAGTAAATTACTGAGATTTAGAAATGCTCATTGATTGCTTGAGTTCTGCAGGTAATTTGCCTCTTCAAATCATTCAATTTTGACTGCTTTATGCCCTTATCATTGACTAATCATATTGGTTCTGCACTGCAAACTGCAGAACCATAAAAATGCAATGACATAGCAAGCACAGAATACTGAGCTAGTGTGGGAACACTTTGAGGATTTTGGTGCCACCTAGAGTCCAATTACATTTATGCATCAGAAACCACGTGATGAACAAAGGATGTAATTCAATAAAACGAGATACAATTAAATCATTCGAACAAGAATACTGAGACTACACATGATCTTAAATCTAATCTTACTTGTCATAGCACTGTTATTAGGTAAAACGCAGTATGTGAATGGTTGTTAAAAAGTATGATGAAATTCCTATTACTGGCAAAGGAACCTTTCTCAAGAGACTTACAGGGAAAGTGACACCAGTCTACATCCTGCAATTAAAAATATCACATGATTTTTAGGAATAAGGGAAATCAAAAAGTGAAGTTAACATTTATCCCCTCTCGGAATCAACATCAATTTGATGTTGCTAATAAATGTAATGGGTGTTTCTTTGACTAAGAGCTCTTTTGGACCCTAAAAAATATACAAAACACTTTTAGATATACCTTTAATCTACTAACAACAGCAAATATCTATCCATCACAATTATTAATTCTGTAATTTCTGTTTTTCCCTAAAATCTTTTTCCCACCACATCTCAAATTATTATGGCAGGAACATTTTAAACTTTAAAAAAAAAATAATAATAATTATCAACCACTAAACCAATTGTGTTAAAATTAATGTCTAAGGTAGTATTTTGTGCAACCTAAATACAGAACAAAAAACAATTGTCACACTTTTTGAACATTTTGATACATTACATCTTATGAAGCGCAATAAAAAAAAAATATTATCAACATAAGTGAACGTGATAATGTGATATGTGTAGAAAGAATCTATTTGAGTATGTGATCTCAAGAGTCTCCTTAGTAAACAAATAACAATAAATGCAAAAACTAATTTAACAGAGAGATTGTGTATCGATGTTAATATCAGCACTGCCTTATTTCAGCCAGAATGAAAAACAGGTCCCAATGCTTCTTAAGTCTTCTAAGGGACTAAGGGAATTTGCTTTACATTTTTCAACTACAGCTCAAAAAGAAGAAGAAGAAGAAAAGAGAACTGTTGCAATGGTTTTAAAGTTCAATTAAAAAAAGGAAAAAGTATAAATCAAGTAAATCTTTCTTAAATAAAAAGTGGATAGCTTTGCTCATGCTTTTCACATATTAATGTAAGTCATATTTTAATAATTATTGCTATTGTTTTGTTATTGAGGCTGCTGCCTGCTGTTATTGTGATTACCATTTTTAAAAGTCATTTTACAATAAGCAGAACTTCCTGAAGTTTAAAGAAAGCATATGGAATGATCATTTGAGCACTACAGACACCATACTCTCACTTCCCACTACATTTTCTCAAGTGATCCAGACATCACAAGATCCGTCAGACTCTCCACATTTACCTTAGCGCCCTGTCTTTGAGCACTGTTTGACAGAGGAGCCCAGTTTATCCGCGAGAAGAAACGGGCTGAGGTGGCAATACTGGAAAAATGAAAACAATGATTAAAAGTAATTCCTTTAATTGCTTCTATTAAAAAAGAAATATAACTTGTAAATTAAACCTTATTTACCAAAAAGATAATGAATAAGCTATGTGCACAAGACAGCACATTTACCTGAGGAGTAGTTCCGCTCTGGTTTGGATCTGGAGTGTCTAACATCGTAATATTGAAGTCTGTAGAGAAACGTGTGTTCTTGAGGATGGCGGCCATCTCTGCATCCACCTCCACTGGGACATTCGCCTGAAATCGAATTAGCAAAACCGACCACTGAATAGCCCAAGTCATACTAACATATCAAGAAAAAGAAAATAAGTAGAAGGTTACCTTGAAAGAATGAGAGGCATCAAACTCAAACCAGTCAGCACAGTCAGGCACGGTTCCTTTATATGTGACCAGAGCTTTGCTCTTGATGGAGTTTTCAGGCAGTTTAAAGATCCGGTAAGTTCCAGATGCGTATTTAACATCACCTATGATACGTCCCAGGTCATAGCATCACTAGTTAGAATTTAAAGCATCTGCCTGAATCCACGTTACATAAAAGTTCAATGACACATGAAAACAAGCTATAATGCTAGCACATACACAAACAAATTAAGAAAAAAAAATTAAACAAGTGGGTTACCAGTCTTTTTTTGAAGTTCAGGATTGTGAACCACAATGTGACTGCCTGCAACCATGTGGGGAGTGCTGAAGCCTATGTCCTTCATCAGAGCAATGAGATCTCGCCAGTAGAGGGCGCCAGCCATTCCCTCACCTGATAGTAGCAAGCACTCATTTCAATCCACTTCTTTGGGCCAATCAAATTCTCTTTTACATGGATGAGACACATTTCATAAGTTGGTGAAGAATACAATTTCAATTAAATGTGTTTCAATGTGGACCAGGGTTATATATAGTATGTATATACTGTAAAAATGTATATGATCAATAAGTTATGACAACATATGTTTTTACAACTCATCAAAATAAGCGATTTTAACTATTTAATAATACTATTTAATAATTTGTACAAGACGACTCATTTTCAATATGTAATTCAAGTTGATTGTACTTAAAAAAATTAAGGAAACAATGTTTTTAACTAGTTGCCAAGTAAGCATTTCTCAATTTAATTTCATTTAATGTACGAAAATGACAAACTAGATTTGAAATAATTTGATAAAAAACTAAATTGACATTTATAGAAAATAGACATATAAACATTTTAACTAGAATCAAATAAAAAAAAAAACGATTTGGAATATTAATACAATTTTTATTATATTTATCTGAATTATTAGTCTGGGAAAACCTAGACAACTTCCGGCAAATTTAGATTTGCTCTGCAAGTTAGTCTGGCAAAGAGCTCATTCAAACTCATTTCCAATCTGTCAATCACGGCACCAATCAGAAACGTTGGGGCGGGCTTTACACGATGACGACAGCACAGCGACGGTGAAGCAGATTTTGTACATTCACAAAGGGGTATGACGGTTATAGTTGAACACCGTCATTTGAACTCTATAACTGCCAAAACCATGTTATTAAAATATTTTTTTCACAAACATTTTTTTATCATAGAGAATGTTTAAATACTAATATCAGCTTACGAGGGAAACGGAGGCCGAGTTAGTGGTGCTTCAGAGACTGCTGCTACCATAGATATTTATATAAAGGCTAGATGTGTTACGGCGGAGTTTCCATTGTCATCAACGGCGGCCATCTTGTCACAGACAAGCTGATGTAAAATGAGTGGTCAGCACGAACACAAATACTCTTATCTCGTTGAAATCTTGATAGATTTACAAACGGTTTGGTTTCTTACAAACGTTATTAACGTGGCTATAATTATCTGGATGATTATTTATTTATATACTTTTTATTCATAAGTATGCAGTGTCATAACTACATCTCTGACGTTTATAACAAACCGTTTGAAAATCTGTAGAAAATTGAGCAAGTTATGGTCATTTAAATAGTACATGTACCATCAACACAATGTTACGAGTGAGCGAGCTACCTGTGACAAGATGGCCGCCAAGTGCAGACGTTAATCTCCATTGGCCAGCAGCGTGGACGACATATCTACCCTTTATATATATACATATCTATGGCTGCTACTGCTGGAGATGATTCGGGAGAAGTCTGTGCACCTTTACTGATCAGAGCGCGACACGGAGTAAAGCCTTGTTTATACTCGACGCATCTGTACGAGCGTGAAGGTGCGCGGCAAAAATGACGCGTTCTGTGAGCAAGACCCATAGACATATACACTAGACCTCACCTTGGATACGGCAGTTCTTTAGAACGAATGCGTCAATAGAGCCGCCATCTTGAAACAGGGGAGCCCCTCCACTTTAATGCATCAGCGTCAATGTAGTAGACACAGGTCTAACGCAAATAAAATCACCATAAATTATCATGAATGCGATTTTTCTTGTTTTTTTGGTTTGTTCCAACGGTCAGACATGTATTTATCATTGATTCCAGAAAGAAAAAAAAATTAACATTTTTTTTTTTTTTTTTAAAAACATTCTTCCTAGTTCAGATTTCATCCGTAAACTTCATACGCTGCACAAAAGTCCGCCACCATCAATGAATTCGAAGTAAAGGCAGAGATAGCAGCGTTACCTAGCTACTTCCTATGACAAGACCCCTGTTCCAAGATGGCGGCGGTTTTGACGCATGCTTAGAACCCCCAGGTGAGGTCTAGTGTATATGTCTATGAGCAAGACCGACCCCATTCCCCTTGGCTATGTGCACGGCTTTTTTTGTAGCGGCGCCACGTCCAAGGATGAACGACTTCAAGCCGAATCTGCCCGAGCATGTGCGTCTCACCCATAGACAGTCATTATTTTCCCCTCTTAATAAATCTTAACTCTAAACAGCCCCCAAACAAGGAATGCACGTTCAAAAATTTAACAGATCAGAGAATGTCAGAAAACAAAAAGAAATCAAGTTTACCCCACAGAACTGGATCTTCTTTGAAAGAGTCTGGAACTACTTTGCTTGCATAGATGTCACTGTAGTACAACTCTCCACCCTCCTATGAGATCATTCATGTGGGAAACATAGCTTTTGTAAGTGCAAGACTTCGTAAAGGGTTTTGTTGCATAAACAGAAGAATGAAGGGAAATTATCAGTAGCTATATGATGGAAATATCTCACCTTTAGAACTTTGAAAGCTTCACTTATCACAGTTCTCTTATCTGGGCACAGGCATATTACACAATTTGACCTAGAAAAAATAATTGGCCTTTTTTTACAACTTTTGCGCAGGCAGATTAATGATCTACAAATCATGGAAAACATCATGACCTAAGGGTGTGCATACACAACTACATCCAAAGAGTTGTTCTGTATCCCTGCATCACTGAGCTTCTCCATGTATCCTTTCACAAACACAGTGTTCGCTTTTGAGTATCCAAACTTCTCCTGATGGTACTGGATATATTTTTGCGAAGCAACAATCTTCATTATGGAGCAAACACAAAGGTTAATGGTTGCACTTTTTTCTTTCATATTGATTTACACTTTTCAATTATAGCATTTATACATTGGTTAACACATTCACAGATATTTCGATTTTTTTAACCACCATTTCGTCCGTCATATCCAGGCCAATGACATGACCACTCTCCCCCACCAGTTTACTGAGGACGAAGCAGTCTCTCCCCGATCCACTGCCCAGATCAAGAACCGCACATCCTTCCAGCTTTTCTGGAATCACCAGGCCACAGCCAAAATACCTGCAGATTCATTTTCTGTGCATTACTGTAACAAATCAGGCAAAACTAAAGTTTTAAGGCACAATCTCAGACAGTGCTAATGCTGTACCTCTTGCAAACATCTGGGTGGACTAGTTTCAGGGCTTCACATGCACTCTTGGCCACGGGTCTGGAGGGCATGACACAAGCAGCATTGGTCTGTAAGTCATCTGAAGTCTCCAGCCGAGAGCCATAATAATTCTGGAAGTAATAAAGAGTGAATCTTTTTTTTCTTTTTTTTTGGTAGAAAATATATCAAAAGTAATTATACATACTGTAAAAGTTTATCCAGGAGGGCTTCTTACAACAGCTAGGGGGTCAATTTACTCCAGTAGGGGGTCATCCTACCACTTTTAATATTACATTTTGTAACAACTAAATTAGCAAATGTGTCTATTTCTTTCCCATAATAACACACTGGCTGATGCATCATCATCTGGCACATGCTAAACTTATATTGTCTCTAATTATGTTACTATTTAAAAGAAAATCCACATTGTTCTTAAGGGGGGCATCTTCCACCATGTTACCTTACATATCCAAATGTTTTATTTCTGTAACCCAGGGGGAAACTACAGCGTCGGATATTGCTTAATATTGCATGAATCTAGCTTTTAGCTATTTATTTGTAATATTCCTCGTTTAATGTAACAATTCTGTGAAATCTACAGAAGTAAATTATGGTAGCCTACTTGATGAGGAATATGATTTACACATCTTACAGATAGATGAGCAAAGTGGAATCAACTCTGGTCATGTGACTGAGTTCACATGAAATCAAAACAGCTTGAGATTTTAAGTTTACTTTGTCGACTCTTGTGCAACTCAAACGTAAAAGTAGCTTATATTAGATCATTGGTGTAACCGATGGGATTAATCGCGTCGCTTCATTTGCCATATAAACATCGGGGTAACTTAACACAACGTTGTCACCGCTTACCTTCACGTTTTCGTGAACAGCAGAAGACATGCTATGGAGTTGTGGTTTACGCTGAAAAGCCAGAGTCCGGAGAAGTATGGTAGCGTGCTTCATAAACGCAGTTATGCAAATCAAACGGAATGTAGCTAGTTGTAGTTTCTTGAACGTCTTCGAGTCTGTGCTGTTAAGGATAATGACCCAAAATCTAACGGATTAGTGTAGCTACCGCAAAAAGTAAAACGGACTAAACTTTAATCCTGGGGTAAAGTCCTTGCAGATCCTGGATATATGAATTATCAACGCGTGTTCTATCAGAACTAACCACTAGAGGACGCGGCTGGTCCATAAATTCATGGCACACCTTTCTGCTATTACCATAAATTACAGGCGATTTATTACTAACTATGTTTAATGACTAGTGGGTAGAGGTCCCTTTAAGTGTCTTCCAGACAAATTGTGGAATATTTCACCTTTAGTGTAAGCCTGAACTTATAACCTTAAATAAGTCTGTGATGATTTGTGTCCAGGACAAACATCTGTAATTCTAATAAAGTGTGGAGGCTATCTGAAGTAAACTATGGATGAAGAAGGTGATAATATTGATGTCTTAGCACAGTTAAAAGACAGTAGTGTGAAGAAGAGGCCTGACATGCTAGCTGTGATGAATGCAGACATTGTTACTCTCCCATGTGTGCATGCAACTGGAAAACTCTTCCCACAGTGTCCTGCTTGACATTAAGCAGAATCAGTCAGCTGTGACCTTACTCTGCCCTCAGAGTCCTGAGCCTTTTACCAAACAACAGCCTGTACTTTGATTAAAGGGTGGTCCGTCCAAGTATGTCTGGTTTCACCCCCTTGTAAGCAAATATCTGTGGGACGAGTCTGAAAGGCCTTTGTTGTCAAATACGAGACAATCTCTGTCATAGAGATGAATCGTAGTCATAGTACTTTGACCTCAGGAAATCGACAAAATAAATGGTACACTCTATAACGTATGTATAAACAAATTAATAAACTAAAATTCTAAATAAATGTTTTAATAAAATAATTAATAATGCACATAAATTGGTTTCAACATTACCGTATTTATTTTTAAATATATATTTTATGCTCCTGAATGATTAATAAAGATAATAAACAAATCAATGTACATACATGTAAACATTTATTTTCTTACTCATTTCTGTGCTCCTAAATTATTGTTAATGAATTACCATTGTGTGCGAAATGTTCTACACAAACCAACTTGCCTACACACAGTAGATACAGATTATTTCAAGCCTGTTAAAGGAATTGTATGCTATTTGCACACATTCACGTGGCATCGGGTTTGATAAGTTAACCTGACTCTTTATCAAAGCTCTGTTTTTTTATTCCGTGACCCTTTGTAAGTGCATGACCACTGTACCGCAGACCGAGACATCAAAGCCAGTGTTCTCTGTGCGCCATTTCCACCCCCTTCTGTGTTCTCTGACAAACGAATAGTTGTCAAGCTCCAAAACTTGACCTCGTTCATGGTCCCAGACTTATTTGTTTAATTTCTGTTCCTTTTTTTGTAGTCAAGGCAAGCAAGAGGTTATTGTCAGTTCAAGCCTGACAAACATCTATGCTGGGAAGGGTTCGCTGCCAGACTAAAGGTTATGAGAAGTTGAAGGAAAGGGTAATCTTTGGAAGATCAAATAAAGTGGAAGTCAGAGGAGGGGAATGTGTACAGTGTCACCCAGTCAGCCTTTTCCTCAGCAAACAAAACCCCACTGTTCCACTTTCTGTCCTACTCACATGCACACGTACCATCTCTGAGGTCTTTTTTAACCTCTCCTGCCCTTTTGAACTCCTCAGACCATCTAGTTAAAGCAAGCTATTGCAGCCATTCAAGGTTAGTTATTTCCCTTTTACCACAAGAACAATGTATACCGGGAGAACATCAGATCCTGCTGTTTTTGACTCACTGGGTATGTTCAGAGGGTGTGTGTGTTTGTGTGTGTGTGTGTGTATATATACAGTATATATATATATATATATAGTGTGTGTGTGTGTGTGTTAACTATTTTTCTAGTCTTAGGCCACCAAAGTGAGGACAAATATAGTAAAGTGAAGAAATTTTGGCTGGTCCTCACTCTCTGAGACCCCTGTTTGAATATGCAAAAAAAGCATTAAATTGTATGTGTGCGTATGGTGTGTGTCTTTTAACAGAATATATAATCCTTGGCCTAAAAGAGGCTTGAAAGCCTTCAGATAAAAGTTACTTACATCTACAATACGAGATATTCTCAGCGGTTCATTTCTGCATCGTCTCTCCTCAAAGTGATCTGGCATATCTAATGTGAGATATATGTTCATGTCATTTTCACAGGCATAACTGGGTCACATGAAATCTCTTTGAATCTCGGAATAATCATGATCACAGTCACAGAATTCCCTGTAATGAATCACAAAACAAGCCATATGAGGAAATGAGATAAATTTCACTGCTAAATTTAGTCCTAGTAAAGATGGAGGCACCCCTAGACGCATACTTTGCATTCGTCTGATGTGCTTAAGGTTACAAGGCCTGTTTAAGTGGAGACTTCAGGTATAGGGGGCATGAATGGGCTGTAAAGGAGCCAAGAAGTCATATTCCATTCGAGGAGTTCAGAGAATCATAAATTACAGGTATGATTTAAAATCACCCGCTTAAGCACAAGGGGCATTAGCTATCATCAGCCGAGCACAGCATACTTTTTATGTACTGTTCCACATCGGCGGATACATGCCAACGGTGCAACTTTCTTTGATCCATCAAAAATGCATGCAAGCTCTTGTCCAATTACGAGGAAGAGGATCTGTAAATGTGAAGTGTCCTCCACTTAATCAGTGGCGCTGCTTCTTTACTGACCCTTCCGACAGCACTTTCCAGTTGTTCGGAGCTTTATCATCCCTTCCTTTACAGGCAAAATGATGCCTTTTAAACAAAGCCAAATCGGTTGGTATAACCTGAAACTCCAAAAGCTTTTTTATTATTATTATTTACACTCATGTATAGCACAAACCTCTTTTTGCTTTAAGTTAATCCCATCAGCTCTCACTTCAGCCACCCCCTACCCCCTCACTTTGACACATAAAAGGAGGTGTAAGCCTACATTATATGACCTAGTTTTGGTGAAAAAAAAAAACATAAAAGAAAGCTCATATTCAAAAACAGGCGTGTGTGCTTCTCCCAGCTTTGAGCAGTATTTAAAACCCCTCCCTCTGCTGCCCGTCAACGAAATACTGTATGCCTGGATGTCACTTTTGAGCTCTTAAAAACTGAAGTATTTAGATGTATACGAGAGCAGAAGGTGAGGGAATAGGATTTCTCTCCTCCATTTCCTGAGAAGCAGCAACCATGTAGGCCTGAGGCAGGTTGCTCTTTGTTGCAGAGTGTCCCTTTCTTCCAGAATACCTTTTTACAGTTCACTGATCTGTCTTGATGTTGGCCTCAGTGATGCACGAGGTCATCTCTGTCCTATCACTTCCTCTCATATCTATGTATGTCACTGCAAGTGCAACCGGCAGGAATTAAGGTCATGACTCAGGGACCAGCAGATAAAATTTTAGGTCAACAGCAAAGTTTAGTCAGCCAAAGGAAAGGTTTTTATGCACCACAAACATACTTTTTTTTGTCGTATTGGCGTTTCGTCCAGACGGATCCGGCATTTTGGGACACTGAAACCGTTATTTTATGAAACCGGGTCTTGCTTTTTCGTGTGTACGGCCAATCCGTATATTTTGTGAAACGATGATGTCATCACCTCAGTGTCGACTGCTCGTATTTAATAAATATAAATATAATATAATGCAGCAGAAACTACTGAGTATTGTATGCTCTTGTATTCCTTTATTTATTTTTTACTTGAATGTATTTTTATTTAAATTATATTTTTAGGCCTATACTTTCATTCGTATGCTATGGTGGTGGTCTGTTGTCCGATTTAAGACGTTTCGTATTTTGATAGGGATGGGGATTTAAAGCAAAAACAATATTCGACGATCGATGGGAATTCTTTGATTATGGAGTGCTGAAGTTACGACACCACTTTGTAGGCCAAAACGCGGAAGTGAGTTAACATTTTAGCACTCCCGGTTTCCTCGCTCTAAAGTCTATGGGATTTTTGAATGGGTTTTCACTAAATCGCCTGAAATAAGGTCTGTGGTGAACAAAGCCTCTAATTATTTTCTCGTTTTGATCTATGACATAAAACACACAGTTATAACCTTATTTGCAACTTTATTATGTCTGCTTGTGTTTTTTTTTAAACTTTATATTGGCTTCGAAATGTATACATTTTGCATTAACTTGATAGACAAAACGTGTAAGGGTCTAACTCTTTGTTGAACACAGATCTTATTTTTTTGCGATTTTCCAAAAGTCTATGGGGAAAATGCATAGCTTTTCGATTGAGGGATGCGCCGCTAGCTTCCGAGTTGTCCAACAAAGTGATGTCATCGCTTCGGCACTCTATTACGGCTATTCAAAAAAACATTCCTGTATTATTCCTCCTGTATAATGTTCCACTCTGACATTATATTTCTCTGTAGGTTATTGTAGACCTACATGTTTTATCCATTAAAGTAATGTATTTAGTTTAATATTTATGTTTACATGTTTTTTTTAATCTATGTTGATTATGAAAAGTGAACCGCATGCATGAGTATAATAAGATGCGCAATATATCAGGAGACCTAATTTTGTCCACAGGAAGTTTTGTTTTGTATAAAGCATTTCTTTAAAGCAAATTTTGTTTTGTATAAATTGTATCTTAATTTTAATCAGTGTTTCATCAACCAGTTTACCTTGATTTAAAAAATAAGAAGCAAATATAAGCTATAAGCAATATAATCAGCACATGGACGCGCTGGCACGCTCGTCTCATAAATGAACCGAAACTCGAGAATATATTGAAAATTTATAGAAATCTTGAAATGTCTACTTTTAACAACAATTCAAAACGAAAAGAAACAGCTAACTCTCTTATAGCCTAATCCATGTAGTGCATTAGCCTATTCCATAGGCACGTTCACAATACTGTGAAGTGGCGAGTCAGCATCGACAACTTCATTTTTCAGTCAAGAATGACACACAAAACACTATTAATAAACAATTAAAATGTCTATATTGTACACATTCGTTACTTTTGTACCAGGCAATAACTTGTATAATTATGGTTGTTCAATAAAGTTCTTGGCAAAAAAAAGACAAAAAACCAAAAGAAGCAACTGTGCTTATTATTATAGCCTAGTATTTATTTTACCATCTATAGTAGGGTTTTATGTGCATGCTCAAAGTCTTCTCGGAAGTTTAGTGTATCTCTATGGCAGAATTACAGTGCCACATACTGGTCTGGGATGTATACTACATCGCTTTGAGTCAGTTTCGTGTGTACGCAGATATTTTTCGAGACACTGCCGTGGTTACGGACTTTTTTTTTAGAACGAGGAAAAAATAACATTGGATAGGGAAAGCTCTGACTTCGTGTTGATGTGTCCTTAAATTCTTTTTTGCATGTAAGATCACTTCAGGGTCAAGCACAGGTCTAGAGCCATAATTTATGACAATATAGTAAGAAAATAAAACGACAGTTTATTCTGATTGTGCATTTCAGAACTTTATTCAAAATCTGTGCAAGTAAACACCCAAATGAAATGTATTTTTAGAAATAATGATAC
Source organism: Pimephales promelas (assembly GCF_988280905.1). NCBI lineage: Eukaryota > Metazoa > Chordata > Actinopteri > Cypriniformes > Leuciscidae > Pimephales > Pimephales promelas. The sequence goes on from NC_142784.1 coordinate 19,180,812, forward strand.
ACAATAATACTCAGATGTATTGCAGTTAGCCTGCATGAAAACAATATTTTAAAACCAATTGAAGTCTTTGAAGCATCGGTGTAATCCATTTTTGTACTGTACAGTACGGAACATGATTGTTTACCTGTTTGTTTGGTTTTCTCCTTGTAAAAAATAAAATTGAGTAAAAACAAAATAAATATCTTCATATGCACATTTGTTTCAAAAGTTCAAACATTTTGCCCAGCGGCCTATTTCTCATGACAAACATACAGATCATATATATATATAAATATATATATATATATATGCTTAAGACTTTGAATTTCCCCATGTCCAGTAATACATAGGAACCTTCTCATGCATCTGCATGCAACAGGCAGCAGTGTACTCTTAAATATCTGACATAACACAAAATTTTGCAGAACAGATTATCATAGTTTAATCAGGAGACACATGCAAAAGAAGGACAAAAATCATCCTCTAAAGTACATATTCACATGGCATTTACTTTGAAGTCTCTTTAAGAAATTTCAAAACTAAAATGCTTTTCATTCATACAAAATAGCTGTCTTTCATAAAGATTATGCTATGTACATAAATATAGTTTATAACGAGTCTTTAAATTGATGAAAAACAACATGTCAAATGTAAGACTGCAAAACATCACATGAGCAAACATTTCTGTGGGAATGGCCTTAATATCACAAACACTCCCTTTATTAGATCAACATGTCTATTAACTTGACAGACAGCTGAGATTGGGATGATTTGTCTCAAGTCGATGCAACAATCTCTTGCATAATAGAACAACATTTTGTGACATGCTAATACCAAGACCTGTTCATAAAATACACAAATACAAAACATATGAGAGGAAAAAAAGCAGTCATTTGTAGTAACTCTTGTGATTTTCATTCATCATCTTCTAGAGTATTGTAAAAACCCAATGCGGTCTCGATGGGTAAATGCTGAGAATGCGGAATAACAAATAAAGCACATCACAAAATTGTTTTCAGTGGAAGAAAGAGATAAATTAAAGAGGAGATTGATAAAGTATACACACTTCACATACCATATAGATATCAAGACGCCATGTTTTAACACTGATGGATTCATCCAAACATGAAGATATACAGCTTTAAAACTGCTGTTAGTTTATCCGGACATTACAGAACCAATTAGAGATCTTTTTTTTTTCTTTTTTTTAAATGTATAAATATGGTGACAAGCCTTCCAGGCGTGGACAAAAGTTACAATCCATAGTTATCTCTTTGTTTCATCATGGTAAATTGAAGAATATTCACTAACAACTGCTGAGGCACAATCTGTTTATACAGATTGTCATGTGCATTGTTGCATCATAACTCACTGCCTGAGGCCAAAAGTCTAACCATGTGTGGAAAACGGAGTGGGAACTGATATTGTTACGAATACATGAGGGCAAATCCGTCAAACACCTTTCATAAAAAAACATATTTCGTTTGCTGCTTAGAATGCAAGAAAGAAATCAGCCAGAAAGCATTCAAATTAACTTTGGTTTCATGGTCTTTTTGTGAACTTAATGACATGTAATTCAGGTGAATAATGTGTGATGCCTCAATAAAAACAAAAGTAGCAATCAGGTAAGTTGAGAGAATAAACACATTTCTAGTTCAAGCACAGATACTGGTTCACAAACTCAAAACTAGTACTTTTTTCAATGACCCGTGTAGCCGTGGTGAGTCACAACTAAGTGTTCCATGGTAATTCTGTGAATTTTGTTTCAAAGTTCAAAGGCCTCAGTATTACCTGACGACTCGTTTTTGACCTTTGTCTGCATTAGTCTCGAGCCTGCCTCCAGTCCCTCCCCCTCTTTAACCAGTTGTGCATTGCTCCTCTGGAGCATATAATACAAAATAGGGTTAGTCTTGGTAAAACGAGGTGAGTCTGGCCCATACTTTTGTGTTTGATCGTCTCCATTAACCATCCTTGCAGGGCCCTTCAAATCCTTTATGATGCTGTAATCGATTTTTGGCCTTGCAGGCTCCTGCTGTGTAATATGGGGAGATTCTTGCCTATGAACGCTTGTTTTTTTAGGAGATGCATTGCTGGGGCTCAGGCTCTGGTGAAAGTTTTGAAGCTCACCTTCATTACATGGTTGCTTGATTGTATTCCCATTCAGCACGGCATGTGACGGTGAACTGAATGTACCCCTGGGTTGAGACAATTCCTTCAAGCAGTTGTCTGAAAGAAGCAGCTGCTTTAGAACATTGAAACTTCGGTTTTCATTAGACTCATTTGGTGGAAATTTAGCTGGAGGACTGTCTGCCTCTGGGGGGCTAGATGGGTCTTTGGCCTCTTTTGTCTCTCTGGTCTCTAGATGTCCAACAGCAAAACAACCACTGTCGTCTTCTTTTGTGATACCAGAATGCTCCAAATCCCTGGCCTGGTGACTCGAGGAGTTATGATGTTCTAGTTCTACCGAAAATTTCCGCTTCTTTGGGATCGTTGGTCCCTGGATTTCAACTGATTCTTCTTTGACACAACCCCTCTTTAGGTCCTCTAACTTGTTTGGCTGAAGGGTTTTGTTGGGTCGTTTCTTTAGGAGATGACAGAGAAGACCATCTCTGGTGGAAGCCTCTGGGGACAGTGGTTCTTGCTTGATGTTTTCGTGAGAATGAAAACTGGTGCTTTTTCTAGGCTCCAACCCTGAATTCTGGCATTGCTTTGATATTTTGTTATATTCATACACATGACCCTCATCAACTGGCTCAGTTTTTATTGTAATTTCCAAAGGAGGACCATTTGCTTGGCCTATTGCCTGATGTGTTTGTTTTTCCAAAGAATTGGTCTTGCCATGTTCTCGTTTTCGTTCACTGCCTACCTTTTCATTCTGAGGAGCATTGCCCAGAAGAAGCTGAAGAACTGTACGTCTTTCAAGCAGATTCTCAATTTCTGAGACATGCTGTGCTGCTTCGGGCGCAGTTGAAGTTTTTGCCTTGGCCTCTTCCCACAGTGGGTTATTACTCTGAATTGGCGCAGTGAGTCTTTCAAGTAAAGTTGGAGGATGGTTAACTTTCAGTTCTTGGGTCATGAGTTTGATAGGGGGTAAAGTTGCCTTTGCTGGAGGAGAAATGTCAGGGTTTTGTTTTCCACACTGAGCTAAATTCTGTAAAAGTTTACTAGCACTAAAGGCAGGTTCTTTAACTCTTACATCACTTGTGGATTGTTTTGCTTTACAAAGATCCAAGGGGACAGACTGAGAATGGGGAGACCCATAAAGTGTATATGGAGATGCACTGCTGTTGGAGTCTCGGCTTTGGCTGTACGTTGGCAAAAGTTTGGGACTTCTACAGCTCAATCCACAGTGGCCACTAAGTTCACTTGTGTTTTTACACCTAGCGGTACTGAAAACACTGTGGCTACTTGTAGATGCACTAGTGACCATAGGGATTACATCATGCAGCAAATCTGGATTATCCAGACCTTTGTTTGCTCTCTCGTTATTTTTGTGATCCAAGAGTAACTGTAATAGAGTGACCTTGTGATGAGGTTTCATCTCTGGACATGCATCCACTTTGACAGGTAGAGTCTCAGGCTTCCACCTATTTAATGAAGACTCTGGGATCCTGTCCAGTACAGGTGAGGAGGAAGTTGATACTGATGTTTGTACATTTGTTCTGCTCTTTAAAGAAAGGTCAATAGGAGAGCAGCTAGAGTAAGTGCTCTCAGCATCACTGCTGTCTTTTGTGAGACTGCTGTCAGGGTTTGAGTGCTCGCTGTCTGAAAAAAGCGGAGAGGCCAGAGTGCCAAGGGTACAGAGGTCATCTTTCAAGTGACCCTGTCCATTAATTCGCTGTGAGGTGTTGTGACTGTTGAGAAGTTGAAGTAAGAGACTGCTGCAGTTCTGTGACGGTCTGCCTTGTTTCTCAAAAGGTCGACGCTCTCGAAAGCGATTTCCTGTGCGCATGGAACTTTCTGTCCTTCTTTGCCCTGAAGTTAGGCTTGGACTCTGTCTGCTGGAGCTTGTTGACAACAGTTGTGAAGAAGGTATTCCATTCTTGGTGTGTAAGACGCTAAGTCCATGAGACTGGCCTGAAGTTGTAGGTTGTTTATCTTGTGTCTGCTGTGTCGCCATGGCTGATAGTCTTTCACTAGCTGATCGTCCAGAGAGTTGGGTTTTAAGGGCATGTTCTCGAGAGTACTGTTGCAGGTGGGCCTCACTGGAGAGCAAAAGAGCCAGTTGACTACATGCCACACTTGGTTTGGGTGATGGAGCGGGGCTGGATCTGATATTTACCAGGTTTGCCACGGCTTTTAGGCGCTCTGTACAAGATAGAGACTCGGGAGATGGGGAGGGAGAACTGTTCTGCAGTGCCTTAGGTGATTCTGAAAAGCTTTCCTGGCTAGACCGTCGATGTTGATAAGGCACACTGTTGCTGTGATTCTGCATTTTGCTCTTGCTCACTAACCCTTTGAGGTGACTCAAGGCAGGTCTGTGGCAAGGCACATCTGCACTGTCCTCTTGTGCAGGCTTGCTTATCTGGCAGGGGGTGTCCAGTGGCCTCAAGCCTTGGATAATCTGCTGTGGCAGGGTCACGTTTTGAAGTCGAGAACTGAAAGACTGCAGCAAACTAGCTAGAAGTGTACTCTCTCCTTTATCCTGTGAGGAGCCATTCTGGCCACTATGGTGGTCTTCACTTTGCCCGTTCAGGGAAACGGAGGGTGCTGTTCTCCGTTGAGTCTCACTCTCTGTCCAGGCCTCTGAGTTGAGTAGACGAGCCTTTCTGAGGTGCTGCGAGGCTCCACAGTGGGAATTTGTTCGGTTCTGCTCCTGTCGAGTGCCATTAGGCTGTGCATGCTCTGTCCCGCTGTCCTTATTCTTCTGCTCTTGGCTTCCACTCTGTGTTGCTGCCGCACCCTGTCCTCCTGCTACCTGATGCATGAGTAAACCTTCCAGATATGTTAATACAGCAGAATCCTGGTGTGTTTCAGGGCCAGGCTCTTCCCCATGAGTCATGTTCAATACTATAGTCCTTTGTATGGTTGGCCACTACAATAGAGGGGAAAATCGTTCTGTTATGTTCTACCAAGAGACCTTACAGTTTTTAGCTTCCAAACCTTGTTTTTTTTTTTTAGGTAAAAGTAAGGCCTAATGTAGATTCACAAGACATTCCCCCAAACAGGAGGCAAGACTATTGTTTATAATCATGCCATTGTTACGAAAAGTACAGGATTGTAATGCAGTCAGTCTTGTGGGATTCCATGGCACTGGTTCTGTACTTCAAAGCTTCAGGGTTGTGAATAAAATCACTGCCACATCTGTCCACAAGGTCAGCTGGTGACGGCCCTGCACAAAAGAGAGTAACAAACTATTAATATTATACCACACATTGTATTCAACAAAGCAAATTCATCTAATCTTTAAGAAGCAGAATCATATTTAACATGTTGATAAGTTTTAGTGGCAAAAGACACTGTAAATGTGATTAAACAGCTATTATAAGTTATTTAAGATAAAACTTGCAACAAGCAAGGCCAAAAAATCTAAATGCAAGTGTTTTGACAACCATTTCACATGAAAAAGTCATAACCAAAGATGGACCTTTTCATATACTGAAAGATTCACTCAAGACTACTACTGTATCCTATGACAGCAATTACAATCTTTTTTTTGCCTGAGTTTATTTTTTTCCTTCCCAGACTCTTAAGCAGAAGGAATTAGCTTGCCGAATCTCATTAAAACTGAATACACAGGACTTTAAAGACTACTTGATTGATTTGACAGACATTAGGTACAAAAATAACAAAGCAGAGTATCCTGAAGAGGATTAAATGTTTTAACAAAATTTTTGCCAAGACAGACCCACAGAACTGCCATTTGAGAACTCAATTCTGTGTAAGACAACCACAGACAGCTAACGGGTACTTTGGAACTGTCTTTCATATCATCTATAATGACTGGCAGGTTCAAATATTAAACCAAGATATAAGCAAAAATGCCACAGAAAGTGGCAAATGTCTGTTATTATTAAAAAAAACACACTGTTTAAGGCTATATCTCTTATCGCTGATTTGCTGAAAACATTTACTACATGTTGCTGGCTGCTTTTACAGACATAGGTTAAATCGCTTAAAGGTTTTACGAAATGGCTAAAGTTCCTTGCGATCAGGCACCTGTGTAATGTATCTCTCTCTCACCCTCTATGCAGACAGTGTCAGTCCCCGGAGAAGGAACATCCACATAATCCAGCATAGTCCTTCACTTCCATGTTACCACAGTTGCTCATCTCAAAATATACCACCCCTGGATCACACAGTAACATTGGCTCTGTAGAATGACACATTTTTTGTGTATATGAGCAAGCCTCCTAAACACTATACTCACCACACAACTCACTGAAGTACAGTGAAAGTCACACACAAGCCTCTTGGTACACCAGTACCACAATTATGTCTATACATAAGAAATTGAAAACATAATTTGAGATTGAACTGTAAGCACTTAATCATGGAATACACACAAGGCTGACTTTGTCAGTGCTCTATGATCAGCGTGAAGGTCAATGGCTACGGTTGATTTGTTCTTCTAATAATTGGCACCTCTGGTCGTTCTACTTTGGCTGACAGGGAGTGGACAGTACGGGATGACCTTATCAAGCTATCGGTCACAGAGATGTCAGAGTGACAGGGTCGAGAAACTCCTGTGGCACAAAACTAAATACCTCTAATTTGGAATAAAGCTACTGCTAGAGACAAATTACTGAATGTAGTAATTTAGCTAGAAGTCTTAGCAAGACATTTTCAGCTATTTTGGTAATGGTATGGGCTAAAACTACTTGTCAAATAAATAGTTAGGAATTTCATTAAAAAATTAGTTAGAAGCAGAAATCAGACTGTGAAAATTAAAGTTGTCTCCTCCTGACCAAGCGTTATATCTAAAGTGTCAAAGACTGGAAGAGGGTAATTGATTTGGGCCAACAACAACTTCGTCCTATACTTGTGTAAATCGGCCACTGTTGTCCTAATCCAATCAAAAGAGGAAACGCAATACTGACAACTCCTTCACACTGTTAAACAGATAAACAATTGTTTTATCACACTTTTCTCATCTCTAAAAATAAATCGTTATTAAAAACTGCCATTTCATGACAGCTGTGAGCTTCAGAATAACTGTGTAAGGACCGATTGTAATAGCCTCTCTTAAAACCTAGTCATATATGGGTCCGTTCACTCAGTTCTATTCAAGGTTTTTTCATCACAATATTATCACCATCAGTGCAGGGAGAAGACACTCCTGAGTGAGTTACCTGAGAAATAAAAATCCCTTTAAAATGAGTGGCCTGATATAAACTGAGAGGATCTGATATCTGGACTGGATACCTCATTCCTCAATTGCAAGTTTGGAAGATTAATTGACCCCCAACAAAATACCAGATCATAAATTACATCCACAGTCCAGAAACTGTAATCCATTTAGGCTATTTAAAATGCATGATGAGGCAAAAAGAGCAAAACCTGCTGCATGCCCTGTTTGAAGTCAAGGTCATTTACTCCGCCGGGGCTGTTTGAGTTGATGCAACAGCTGGCATCCATACAAAGCATTAGGTCCTAATAAAAAGCGACAAAGCTGCCCTTGTGATGTGCGTTCATACCTGGCGTCTAGCTGATGTGTTCTCGAAATAAAAAGGAATCTCAGACATAGTTGTGCCACTGCAACTGCTAAGTTGTTGGCACAAAAGCCTGTGGAACTACAACAACACATTCCTAAGATAGCGTTGGGTGACTCAGTCAATCAGGGCCATGCATCATTCAAACTAGGTCACTGTGACCTACTTACAAACAAGCATTATGGGCATCATGCATTGACATTTCCCAGCTGGGGCACACCCCTTTTGTTAGGGCTTTGCCCAGTGCAATCTCTGACTCCTAGTAAAAGCATGGTCTGACCTACATTATGACGACCCTATGATGAGCTACCCTTTCACATGGGCAAGCGTGGGGCAATACCAGCTTGTTTCAGCCAAGCAGACGGAACCCTTTCCCAAACGGCAGAAATCTATACAAGGGCCCCTGCATGTACCGTCACAAGACTCCAAACATAATTCCAGAGTCCTGACACAAGTAATAGTCTTGACCTTAGACTTGTAGATTTATGATGGCAGCAAAATGTTAACAGGAACACTTAGAGAAGACTAAGCTGGTTCATCTTCAACTACAGAATAACATGCATCTTTGTCAGTTTTCTTTCAGCCCAAAAACAAATGCCACACTGAAGTGATACCGAATGCACTAAAGCTTGTCAAGGAAACATGTAATTAATGGCCACAACCAGGAAATGAGAACAAACTAAATATTTGTACTCTTAATTTACTCTGGTAAATGGCCCAATTTCCGGGGTTGGAAATGACTTGAGGAATGTGAGCATGCGAATCAGTCTGTGCCCAAAAAGAAAAGAAAAAAAAAACCCTGATGATAAAAATACCAAAAAACACTGAGTACTTTAGTTTTGGCTGTGTGAACTTGTACCTGACCTCCAGAAAGCTATGACCTTTTTTAGGCTTCACACAGGGAAAAAAAACAAACAAATTTGCATTCATAGACATTGTGAGAAAAAGTCAGATAGAAACAAATAGCTACACAGCGAGAGCCCATGGCCCTTTAAAAGTCACCCTTCGCCTTAACTCAAGAGATCATGTTTATCAGGATCATAGTTTATGCCAGTCATTATGTAAACAGCTCTGACCAAATATAGGAATCGACTGCCAGTACTGCAACGTGCAACTGTACTTGCAAAACCAAACACAAGAAGTTCATATGACAAAATAAACAAAAGTCACATGGTGCGGACTAAAGTGCAATATATCAGAGGTATGAAAGTCCAAATCGAGAGGTAACCAAAGAACCCTTTTATTAATAAAATAAAAATGCACTGTACAGTTGCCTTAAGGGTCAGAAGAAGGGACAGCATGTCCTCATGTCATCTGTTTGAGTCTTTAGAGATAACTAAGCAATGTTCTCAATCAAAACAGACAGCTTCCACTTTTTACAGGATGTGATCTCATCAGTTACTGGCAGACAGTACAGGTTATATGTCAGGCACGATGAGCCTAATCCAGAGGTTCTCAAACTTTTTGTATTGTCCACAACAATCGATGGCCCCATGGTTTTTCCAGTTATTTGTGATTTTTTGAAAGTTCCTTCATCCCAAAGTCCATAGGTTTCTTTAATTGCTTTTTGGTAAAATGCCTGACATAAGCTCATTTATTTTCATGTTTATTCTAAAATGTAAAATACATCAGTAACACCACCCTCATTGTTTTTTTTCAGCTTTTTCATGTCTTGAAAAAGACTGTAGTGGCTTAATTTGACAATATATTTGCGCCCCTGTAAACTATTCAACTCAAACTTTACAACTTGTAGACTTTAAATAAATACTAAAAGAGCTGTCATGCGACCATGGACCAGGAGTTAGTTAGTTTATAGCCTAACTCATTTTTTTACCTCCAGTGATTGCATCAAGGCTTTAAAATGTATACAATTTAATCGTGATGAACAAAATGCGAGCTTACAGAGCTTATTTTCTGCAATTATCTAAAAGCCAGTGGGGAAAAAAATCCTGCTGTTTTGTCGAGGGAACCAGGGTTATGCAAACTTTTGGGTTGGCCTACAGAATTACGTCATTTCAGCAGCACTCCATTAAGACACTGATAAGGCTAGAGACTGTTCTTGATGTTAAACATATTTAACTGATTTCTTTGTTCAACTATTTAAATAAAGGGATAGGGGATACAACATGCAAGTTAATTTTCAACAACCTAAAACCATGGAAACATTTGAAACTTTTCACACAAATGAATCTATAACAGCAGCAAAATAAGAAAATATGAAGTATTAAGACTCATCCACGACTTCAGAAAGCTAAAATTCATAAAGGTTCCAGCAAAGTGAAAGATATTTCTGCCATGCACACACTCATATACAATATACAATCTTACCTTCTTACGCAGCTGTGACACCAAGAACAGGTACAGTGTAGTAATCAATTTGCTCTGCAGGCTGTAAGGCTTTGTCTGAATACTAATACACCTCAACAACATCCTGCCCCTCTTTGCTCTCTCCTTCTGTCTCTCCCTTCTTTCTTTGGGGTTGACACCCTTCAGTGCCCTAGCCCTGACCAGTGAAGGAGGGGGGCAGCGGCTTGTCCTCTAGGCAGATAACCAAGGCCACTAATCAAGTGTGCGAGCACCCGGGTGGGGGATTAGGCGCTTTCTCTGAGCAACTCAACACTGAAAGCAGCTAAGTGTGTGCACAACAAGGTCACCATTAAACCTGTAGTAACCCCGTGGCTGGTCTCTCTGACTCTTTTTCTCGCCCACACACTCTCATGTGTGCCGCAACCACGCCGTTGGTGCTCAGTCACACAAAACAGGCTGACACACTCTTTATACACCCTCACGTACTCTCGCGTACACACAGAGCCACACGCCCACAGACGGCCCACTCTTTGCCGAATAGGGATAATTCATCATATTTTACAACTGACGGCTTTCTACCTCAGCTGAGTGATATTGCATCCTGGCAGCGTGACAGGAACAAGGCACCGCCAGCCCTTCTGACAGCCTGCATTTTGTGTCTTAGAAGATGCTGCGCTCTGTCGCCGCACACTTGCTTTTAGTGCAACAGCGTGTGTGTGTGTGTGTGTGTGCGTGCGTGTGGGTGAAGTGGAGCAGAGACCGGTCATGGCTTTTTGATTACTATAGTCGACTAAGAAAGCTAAGCCAAGCTGAAATGCTTCTGCAGACAAGACCTTTATGGCTTGAACTTGCCTTGCAGTGGTTAGTGATAGAATTTCCTCTTTCCCCCCTTTTTTTATTAACAAGGGAAAGTCTAACAACCAATGGCTTTCCAATGAGCGCAGCAAATGATCTGGAGAGAAAAGGGCTCATTTGGATCATTATTTTGCCGCACATATGCTGTGAAATTCTCAAGGTGCTGGCATTAATAAAAAATATAGTCATTAGCCTATTGTCTTAGAATACCAGCTGTTTTTTTGCTATTTATACACACAATAAACTATTTTTACTTTGGCAAACTAACATTATATTTTAAGAGTTTCGTTTTGTTTGGGCACAGTGCTTAGAAAAAAAAACTGTATAAAAACAGTTATAAGAAAAAAAATTAAGCCTGTTGCATCAGCAACATGCAGCAAGTATTGATAATTAAATATACAATAAAATTAAGATATTTGTTTTAAAATGCAGTAACAATAACTGACAGATTATGGCGGATAACCAAGTATTCAGATTGATAATAATAATAGTAATAATAATAATGAAAGAAAAAAATGCTAATATTCGAGGATATGGTCACTGATACAAATAAAGGTGAAATAATAATGTATTATATAATATATTATAAATAAGAAAATTATAGAAAAGCTGCCTTGGCAAAGTTCTTAAGTGCTAAAATCACTAAATCACTGAAATAAAAATAAAGCTAAATAAAATGCAGAACAAAAATCAATAAAACATAATTAAAATTGAAAAATAAAAGCTAGTTCAAAATAATAAATACTACAATATTACAATATAGTCCTATATTTTTTTTTTCAAAATGATAGATCCAAAAAAATGCCACGCTTTACTTTAAATGGTAAATAAATAATTAACTAATATTTATATGTTATATGCACAGACAAAATATATTTAATGCTGTCGTGCCTTAAATCCTATCTAATATATCTTTCTGCTGTATATAATTACAAACCCCACCCAGGAGACCATTCTGAGTATAATGAGCATGATTACGAGCCTAGAAGAAGAAAAAAACAGATGTAAATGAGAGTGAGAGAATGAAAAATATCTCTGCCTCTCCTCCGTCTGAGAGCTAGGGATTAACAAAATCTAGCGTGCAAGTGTGTTGGAGGGAGGATGCAGTGCCACGCCACCAGTCTACCCTTGACACATTGACATCAAGCTACTGTCATGTGACACTCTGTCATTGGCCACCTGGCAGATCCTCCACCTTCTCACGACCTCATCCTCCTGTGACCTGAGGCTCTGGGCACGGGCCCGGTCCGTCAGGCCCCTCCCTCTGCTCCCCCTGCTGCGGGAAGGTCGAACAGGTCATCGTGTCCTCATCTGTAATCCGCTGCCATTCGTCAGCAGTGGAGGCCGGAGGAGGCAGCCTCGCTACGAGGGGAGAATGCCCAATTAGGCAGCTGTCACACAAAGCAGAGGCTGCAGAAAGTGAGTGAGAGAGGAGAGGGGGAGGCCGGGGGAAAAAATCATCCCCTCCTGTTTGTGGAGAGGACAAGCAGCTGCGGGTGCCAATTACAGTGATATGTTAACCATTTCCACCCTAGAGCAGAGGGAGAAGGGAACGGGGCTCTCTAACCCTTACTTTGTCTCCCGGTGGAATTCCTCCCGTGGGGTCTGTTTACAACCGCCGTCACATTCGGCTGAGGAACTGGACTCGAATCATAGCGCCTCCACTGTTAATAGTACTTCACTGGAAAAGCATCCCTATATAACTTTGAAATTTGTGTCCTTCTCCGTTATTGAAACAGGAATGCATTTTTCAATCGCTCAAAGAGGTACTGCTACACCTCCAGACAATGAAAACAAGGCTGTCAATGGAAGCGTCATGCCCATTCAAGCAGATTTTATTTCGAACCAAGTGGATACTCGATGCAACCGCCTAACTCAACCTCACTCAAAAATGGTTTCCCATGTTTTTCCATATAGTGAAAATAAATGGTGATTTTTAAAAAAATGTCACGTCAAATTAAATTTCACAATAGACAAATATTAATAATAATACTACTTAAATAAATAATCAAAAATCATCAGAATCTTTTACCACCTCATTTTCATTTTAGTAATTTTAAACCATCTACTTTCACAAAGAGCAGAGGTTGATGCTTTTTAAGGACTTTCTATAGGAAAATCTTTTCAGGTTCTTTTCCATTCTTGGCACAGTTAGGCAAACATCCATTATAAAATCATAAAGTAAATTCATACACTACCGTATATTAAAAATAGCAACATTGTGAAATACTATTACATTTTAAGATAAGTTTTCTTTTTATAATAATGGTAAAACTAAAACTTAAATCATTCTAATATGATTTGAAACAATTCAATTCAAAAGAACAGTATTTACTTGAAATATAAATCAATGTAAATCTGTAAATAATGGCAGTATTAATGTTTGGCACATCTATTTAAGCACTAGGTGAAAATGAATGTCAACTGAGTGTACTTGAACATAATCTTGTTAACTAACTTCTGTTATAACAGATTAGAAATGACCCCAGTCTTTTTTATTGAATTCCAATGGGGGGGCGGCCCTTAATTAGGGGGGTTAAACTGTGCCGAACCCTTCAGACAGGTTATGCGGCACAAAAAGATACAACCCAAACTTAAACGCAAAAAGAGATAACACAGCTGCAAGCACAGCCTTTATCAAGAGGAAGAGACCAAAGGGGACCGTTTTCTTATCCTGCAACTTATTTAAAGACCTCAGGTTCCTCTTTTCTCTACCGTCACAATCTCACTCCTGTTTCACATGCCCCGGATAGAACAGGCAAGTACAGTTACCGAATGCTACAAGTTTAATCAGAGATGAATGAGGCGCTGGAAGGGAGAAGGAGCTGACTCCAGGCTGAATAATCGCTCCTCTTCTTAATTAAATGATTGAAGAAAAGCCAGCACATTAAAAGGAAGACAGTGGCTGGGTCCCCTGCCTTTTCCCTAGATGAGAGAGAAGTTATTAACACAGTAAAGTCTCTGCAGTCATCAGAACCAAACGCATAAGTCTAGATGAAGGAGCAGAGAGTTTTCAAGGATGTGACCGGACAGCCAACTGTCAACTTAAGACAATGTAGACGAAGCAACTTCTTCTTGAAACTGCGGCTATTACTGCAAAGCTTTGAAATGATTCAACTCAGTATGCAATCAGTACATCGAATCAACGCAATACCACTGCTGTAGTATCTCATGGAGGTGCCATGAATAATACATTACCAACAATCTGCTAAATTAAAAAACTCATTCCTGCTTATATGCCCTGGTGCTCTCTACAGTGCTTGGGAGTCTAATATAAATTACAATTCTATATGAACATGATTATAGTTCTGTAACCTACATACATTAGATTTAAAAAGTACCACACTATTACCATCCCTGTACTATGGTATTGCTACATCACTTCTTAGGATAAATAGTAACAAACCACTCTTAAATGAAATCATCATCATAAAGCCTCAGGAAGCAGCAATACCTTTTCAGATCCTCATTGAAACTCAGCATCTAAAATGTGTGGTGGCTAACCACAGAGAAGCTAGCGCTAGGCCCTACAGGACATGGGCTTTTTATGTGTCTCTCCTGTGTTCCTGGCTTGCTCTCTTTACTACGGCCCGCTCACGAAAGAGCTGACGGTACACTTTACGTCGGTTTGACTTAAATAATAATAAGCACTTTTGAAGGACTTGAAAAAGACAAAAGTAATGAACAACTCGAGAGAGGCAATCGTTGTCCTGACACAGACGGATGGACATGGCAAGGCCTGTCAGTCCTACAGTTGCTAATTAGCAGAAATGAAGTAGGATTAAAAACTTAATGGGGAGGTGATAACGGTGCAAGACACAAAGCTAAACGAGTCAGCAAACCTTTGACAGGCCTGTCTCTTTAAAAGTAATGTTTACACAGTTGTTCTCCCTCTCTCTTTCCTCTTGTCCTATTTTCTGTTTTGTAATTTATTAATGAGTGTCAAACAGTAGCATATACGCTTACAAACGATAACATGTCCTTGGTGAGGCCTGCCGCACTTCGATGTTCTGTACTTAGAAGGGTTGAATCAGAGTTTTGGGATAGGGTGATTGACACTTTGATGCTATGCTAATCGATTAGCATTTGCTTTGGCATGCTAATAGTAAGGGGTGTAGAAATGATCTAAAAAGTGGTGAGAGTATACTATAAATATTTAGCTTGCCTTATGAAAATTAATTAGATGATTAATTAGATAATTACAAATGAATACATTTTCTAAAGGCAATTAAGTTAGTGCTAGCCATGATACAATTACCATTAGCACATTCTGGGTGACAGAATTAGCTTCCAATTGTATTTAAAGATGATATTTAAAGTAATTGGCTATTCTTTCTGCTGTGCCATATAAAACTCTTAAAATTAATCTTTTGTTGAGCCAACAATTCATCTTTTAAAGTATTGTTATTCTCAACTAAAACTAAAAAAAAAAATTGGTAATTGAAAACAAGCGGAAAAAATATATAAATATTAAATGAAACGACATGATAAAAAAGACTAAATAAAAATGAAATTTTTGCTAAATAGAAATCTAAAAAAAACTTTTAAATAATTCAAAATATTAATAAACAACGTGAATTACATGCCCCTTAAAAAAAGGCTTACAGTACACATGCTAAACCAGGCTAATAATATAAAGCTTCGTTCTGACTAGACTCAGTTATGAAAATATGTAGTTTTGCACATCTTTATTTTATAGATTATAAATATATCATATGTGTTAATGTATCTACTTCCTATATTATATCACAATAATATCCGTTTAGCTGAGAATGGAAGCGTATGCCATCTCAATCTCCTGAGTGCTCAGTACTGATCGCATAAAAGAACTATAAAGGCTTGAAACAGCACCGAATTTAAAGGTGCATTAATTTCGGAGCCGAGTTTGAGATAACTCATACTTAAGTCAAATAAAACCCCCTGACATGACAAACGGTCCTACCGAGCGGCAGCCAGAGAACAGCATGTCTCAAGTTGTCTGCAAATGAGAGAGATGAGTAAAAACGGCTGAGCAAATGAGGCCCTGGCTGCGCTCACACAGAGCAAAGTGAACTGTTTACTCAGAGCACACAGGGGGAAGATGACTCGCTCCCTCCCCTCCCCCACTCTCTTCCTCAGTAACACACACTCTCTCTCGCTCTCTGTCTGTAGTGAGTGAATGTCAGAGGGTGAGTGTGCGTGACCTTGAGTCACGTCAGAAGCACAGCGAGGGTCGTGCTGCCTGCAGGCGTCCTTGAACTGCATCTGCAAGACAAACCCTTCAAAAATAAACCCCTCACGGTACTCTGATAGATATCTCCAATATCCTGCCTTTCTTCAATGGCCGCATGTGCTATCAGCCCCAGTGATGAAACATTTCATAGAAATGTGTACCTCTACCCTCACACCACAGTGGAATGGCACAGTTATCTGCTGGTCTAGTCAAAGATATGATTTGCAATATGAAGGCAGTGCATCGTCTACTCGTAGGAGATGACAAGGGAGGGAATGGAAGAATAAGAGGGCTTAAAAGGAGGTCAGATAGCTTTTGCACAATGATGTAGTGTTGAACGCCATCCATAACAGTCACATGCATGCCACAGAATGTAATTACAAAAAGGATGAATGTGAATTTTGCAGTGCATCCCTTTTCACCACAACATTTTGGTCAAAAATGCCCTTAAAATATTATTTTTGGTTTGGTTGATCAACTACATCAAAACATTAATCAGATTGTTTGGCATTACAAAAAAAATATATTTTCGAATAAATTTAAAAAATGTATAAAAAAAGTTACGTTAAATTAAAAATTATTAAATAAAGGTAAAAATCTTATTGCATCCACAATTAAAAAATTCAGCCAAGAAATTAAATAAAAAAATGCACTAATTAAATATACACCATTTTACGTAATTACAACTTGCCACCTTAATTCATGATTGAACTACTCCGAATGCTAATGCATTAACACTTCATTGGATGTCCACCCTAGATAGGGTGTCTTTTTCTGGCAATTCAAAAACAGATACACGCAGAGCGTTTACAACGTGAACGATGACAGATTCTCAGAGGCCCGGGCCCCCTTCCGAGGAAGTAGAATTGACCCCCTCGGCAGATGAAACCCTACACCCTGCCAATCGTGGCCCCACTGGTACCCAGCTGTTCTTGTCCTGCACTTGGGTGTGCTTTAGCCTGCATAGAGCGGTTTTTAGTTTAACCTCAGGAGGGTGATCAGGAGGGGATGGAATTCAACGTTGTTCATCATCCCGGGCCTGGTATGGCTGAAAACACGTTGCCAGATATCTTATCTGGAAATACAACGCATGCAGGTTGCCCTGCAGAGCTAAGTTTACACAAGTCAGTGGAATGCTAGGACACATTTGCCTTTCACAACACTCAAGTGCAGGTATACCGTGACAAGAAGTAAGAAATGTAGCTCGTTACTGTTGAAATTGGCGAACACATGGGCGAGATTGCTTGTTCTTGCCAGTAATACTCTGTAGGGATAGGGATATCTTGAGTATCCATTTCTTATGGCAACATGCTGAACAACTGCCAGGGGTCCTGATAAGGACCGAGATGAGGTGACCCTGAAATCAGAGGTCACGTTCATGGGCAAAATGGAAAGGCTGATTAGTTTGTCTTAAAGGGGAGACATACTAAGGTCAACATCACAGGCCATAAGAGGTGATCCAGAGAGCTGGGTGGCATAGCTTAAATAAACAGTAAAGAAATAAAATAGAATAATAAATAAACAAAACAATCAAATAAAAATGTATTTTAAGGTAATTGACAAAATAAAAAGATTTAAAGTATATTGCATATACATTTTCTCTGAATAAAGGAAATAACTTTAAATTAATTTTAATAAAACTTTAATTTAAAAAATTGAGCTTTTTTATGTTGTAACTCTGAAACACATTCTCATTGTTCTTTAGGAAACCTTAAGGTCATGGGTCAATAACAAATAAAGCTTCAAAAAAGATCATTTAAGCATATTTTTGAGTCACAAATTTACTGAAGATGCAGTAAATTCTAACTAAATATGTTTTATAGAATAAAGCGATACATGTTGTATCCAATTATTGTATCCAATGTATGTATCCAATTACAGTATTTTAAAAGGATATAAAGCACTTGGCCACAAAAACATGCAGGTCGTGTCATTGACCCTCATATGAAAAGCATTTTCAAATCATTGCAAATATGATTATATATGTGTGTGTATATATATATATATATATATATATATATATATATATATATATATATATATATATATATATATATATATATATATATCTTCCATCTGTAGTGATTTATGTAGAAATGTTTCATACAGAAAGTACAGAATCAATGCTATAGTTATATTTGTAATAATAACCTTTCAGATCAATGTAATTCTATTTCCACAAGCCTCCGAACTCCATTCCAAGCCCTTTAAACTTATTTCACAGGGACTCTTGCTTTGTCCTGGAGAAAATAGGTCACATATAGTCTTCCACTTTTTCACTGGACAAAAGAAAAGTTCAGCTGAGTTTTATCTCATAACTCAGCAGAGACCACCTTCATTAACCCCAGCGAAGAGAGATCAAGCTCTCATATTGCCAGATGTGCTTTGGAGCCCTTATCAGCCAGCATGTATGTGAGACAGGCTGATCTTAATTAAATACTGCTCCTATCCAAAGGCTATGCAGCACACTCGTTTTTACTCCCTTCACTGCTGCCTTTTCCCATTCAGGGAGGAGATTATTTCAACGGCTAATGGCGGAGGACTCTAAAAATCCCCTGCCTTATTAAGTAACATATTGTGCCTCATGCTATCTTAAGCAAACGGTTTCGCTGGAACTCGCTAGAATTCAAAGCTGAGACCTAACACCACGGCTTTAGCTTTTGGAGCCACGTTTACACACTTGTTAGGTCGCAAATCCTAGTTGTCACAATTCTCAGTTTTAACTCGTCAATAAATCACCAGTCACCTGCATGTTAATGTTGTTTTTTCTTTTTAATGCATGTTAAAATCTTGTGTAAATAGTAAGACTGTGAATTTAACATTAATTTAGTACATCTCATTTTTTAAAGTAATGAAAATATGTACATTTTCTGTTCACATGACATGTTCTTGCTGAGATAGCTGGATGGATTGCAGTAGAATAGCCTAACAGAAGCCATAATATGCTTTTTAACTAAACCACTTTGAGTTTAACTACTTTCAACTTCAACGCAATGTTTTAAATGCAACTGTATGTTATGAGATGCTGACAAACAACAAAAGATGGTACTTAGACCATCAATTTTAAAACACTGCAGTCCAAATACAACAAACGTGTCAAGTTAAAATTAACACAATACTAGTGGTCCTGGAACTCAGCCACGGATGTATTAAAATTTAACACAGGTTGTCATTTTTAACACATTCTTCAACCACAGTCAAGTCTACCATATCAGTGAACATAAACCCAACATTGTTGTCCTCGAAACACATTGTGTAATAGGCCTATCCATTCAATGTTTTTGTCTGTAGTTAAATTACCTTGACTTTTTTTTAACATATATTGAAATATATGCTATGTATATATCTAGTTTTCACAAACAATACACAGTTACTATGTTAACTATTACACCGTGCGTGCACTAACTACACGCGCCGTGCGACAAAAGGTATCTTTTCCATGTTAATCCGAGTTTTTGTCCAAACCGGCTGCGAACCGGAACAACAAACAATGATAATCTCAGGTGCTTCATTTAATGTTAAAAGCACGCAATGTGACTTTGAATATCATTTAGTGTTCCCAGCTTTATAGCTGTAAAAGCAACAACACTGTAAAAAAAAATATATTCATGATTTGTAATCACAACATTTTTTCTTTTGTCAAATTAACTTAGATAATTTATGTAGTTCAGATAACATAATATTTTTAGTTTCTGATGATAAATCAATCTCCTCAATTGCATTAACAAAATTTTTCCATTTCTTTGAACTTAACCAGGTTACTTGTTTTTTTAAGTTAAAGCAACAATATTTTTTTTACAGTGAATAGATAATTCACCTCAGGTGTTGAAATTAAACAAATGGAAACAAAAAAGTTCAAACTCTGTACAACCAAGCTTATTCTTTGACAAAGAATGTTTTAGTAACTCATTAGCATATGTATTTTTAAAAATGTTTAAATAGTGTAATATTTGTGAATTTGATTACGTTTCTAGGTTTTAAAAACATCAGGGGCTGAGCCCGAAACATCAGGGGTGGGTAAATTTGGATTTCTCGGACCAACATGTGCATTTTAATGGGTTTGAAGGCCCCAAAAAATAGATAAAAACAGCTGTAAAAGCAATGCAGTGGGCAGTAGCCTAAATTATTTGTCAAGCAGATAACAGATTCTTAAACATGGAGCCACCAAAAAAAAAAAGAGATCATATATGAATTCATTTTGGTTCTTACGGTTATGATAACTCTGGGATTTGAGGGAAACTGGTTACTGTGATACATTTTTCATTGGTACTCCATTTTTCCAAATAGCCCGACAAAGTTCAATGTAAATAACAAGCTAGTGTAAAAATAGATTTTTTTGTGCTCTGGAAAATGTTCTTGTGTTGGCCTACTGTGTGTGCGTTTTGCATCTTTCACATACCTTATAGCCTGCAAACTGCCTGTCTAACCCTCGCCCGACCTTCAGCCAAAAGAGAGGCAAACATGGTTGACCTGCCACTAAACTTTCCCCGGCTGGATGATAAGCACTTGTTTAATTATATTCATCTACATGGATCTGACATTGTTCCAGGATGATGTCAGAGCTCAGCAAGGTTAGCGGGAGCTGAAAGTGGATGGGAATTTTAAAGCCACCCACTGCAGCACTTTGCAGGCAGCAACTTTATTTTCTGCTTTGTTCCACGAGCTCAGAGGGCAGCTTCACTATCCGCTGTTACCGAGGTCATACAAGGGCATCTGCCGAATACAGGCAAGCCAGTTGGGAACAGTGTGGATCATGGTGTTAGAGAAATAAATGTCACTCAAATGAGAAATAAGACAGCTCTGCGTGCTAACAGTTCGTTGGATACTAGCCCACAAAATATTTTTTTAACAAATGAACTTAATTTTGGTTTTATACACTATAAAGGCCCGATATACTCGCAGCGAAGTAATTTTGAGTTCTTTTCCATTTCCATTTTTGTATACCATTAGAAAACATCCTAATGGCGCCTACACTTTCGCAAGCAGAGTTTAGATGAATATGTAATGAGCTGTGCGCTTTCCTTTCAATAAATAAATAACCACACAGCAAAAATGACGGCAGTGACAAAACAGCTGTTAAGAAAGCATCCAATCATAGGGATTTGGATATGTTTGCATGAGTGCTTTATCTCAGAACTCCAATAAAGTCACATCATGTTTATGAAGCACTTTTTTACAATAGAAGCCGCATTACAGTATTAAAAAGAGTGTGTAAGTGTAGCTTTCAACTAAAATTACAACTTTAATTTCAACAATCACTACAATTATAGTTCAAAGGTGTTTACCAGCCAGAGGAAAGTTTTCTGACTTTTGCAAGCCATTTCAAACTCCCAAAACAAACTTAATTTTGTTCAAAATGAAGTCACACCAATTAGTTCTTGAATTTCGCTTCAAAGTATATCGGGGACTTAAAGGGTTAGTTCACCCAAAAATGAAAATTCTGTCAGTATTTACTCACCCTCATGCTGTTCCAACCCCATAAGACCTTCGTTCTTCTTCGCAACACAAATTAAGATATTATTGATTTAAATCTGAGAGCTGGATCACTCCTCCATACTAGTCCATAGGCTTCTTGAGGAATTGAAACTTGCCGGCCTCAAAGTTATTAAAGACATTGTTAAAATAGTCCAAGTGACTACAGTGGCTCAATCTTAAGTTTATCAAATGACGAGAAAACTTTTTGTGCGCAAAAAAACAACAAAATTAACGACTTTATTTCAACTATTCGTTTACTTCTCTCTCTGCCACAAGTCAGGTTACTAGTTTAATAGCGTAAGCTTCTGTTATTGTACGTCACACGTGTCACACACATGACCAGCATAGGCTAATAGTGAGCCTACGTGTGACGTAGCTCTACGCTATCACACTACGTTAACTAGTGTGATAGCCCATAGAGAAGGAAGTGAATAGTTGAAATAAAGTCGTTACTAGGGGTGTAACGGTACACAAAAATCACGGTTCGGTACGTACCTCGGTTTTAAAGTCACGGTTCGGTACGTTTTCGATACAGCAAAAAGAAAGAAATGCCAGAGAAATTTCCTATTTGTTTAAAGAAAAAATATTTTTAAATAAGTGTGAGTTTTCCTAGATCTTGAAACTTTCAGGTTTATAAATAGGGGTCATCTTTGAAGGATGAACAAATAATGTTTTGGTCATCACATTAAAAATAACAATAACATTTAAATATATATTTATTTATATAATATTTGAATTTTGAAGTGCTGGAAAAAGATGTGTGAAGTACTTGAAAGCATTTCACCATTCCAGCCAAACTGGTTCCAGTTAGTGTTACTATATTAAATCCATGGTGAATGTTGCTGGTCTGTGGACGTAAAGTTCATTCACGGCACAATGTTTCTCCTGGTTTCCATGACAGCGCTGTTTGATCTAATAGAGATCTATGGTTTATACTGGAGAAATGTGAATGCACCCACTAGATCTCGCAGCGATGTTATTACCTCAGTGGCGAATTCAAATGTTTTCTTTACCGGATCTCTTAGCGCTGTGTAGTAACAGTGTCACTTGGTCGAGATCGGCTCGCGCTGCACAGATGTTGCTGGTCCGAACTGATAAACGATCCGTGAAGCACATAACGAGGAGCGCAGTTTCGTTCTGCTTTCATTACCCTTGCCATTTGGATGTTGCGCAACGTTGTGTTGGCCGCGTCAGCACGAATTTTGCCGGCAAGAAAAATGGTCCAAGCAATCGTTCGGTTTGTATGCGTACCGAACCGGAAGCCTCGAACCGAAACGGTTCAATACGAATACATGTACCGTTACACCCCTAGTCGTTACTGTTGTTTGTTTTTGCGCACAAAAAGTATTCTCGTCGTTTGATAAAGTTAAGATTGAGCCACTGAAGTCACTTGGACTATTTTAACAATGTCTTTAATAACTTTTCGAGGTCGGCAAGTTTCAATTCCTCAAGAAGCCTATGGACTAGTATGCAGGAGTGATCCAGCTCTCAGATTTAATCAAAAATATCTTAATTTGTGTTCCGAACATCTTAAATAGAGTAAATACTGACAGAATTTTCATTTTTGGGTGAACTAACCCTTTAATAGTATCAGTGTTGTTACTTACAAGCTTCACATTTCTTAAAAAAAAAAATCGAAATTTGATGGTAAGGAACTATATTTTTCAAATAACTTTTTTTTTTTCTTTTTTTTTTACCCTAAATGAGTGGCGTTGGCATCTACATGGATGACATGCGAATGTTTTCATGACAACAGCAGGTCTTGTGTAGTGATCACTCAAAGGCAGGTCAATTCCCTTTGATTGACAGGTTTACGTGTGTGCACCTCAGGAGGGGAAGAGTACGCAGGGCTGCTATAAAACATCTTTAATGGCTGAACCCAGTGCTGCTCCAGTCTTCATCTCATTTACAGGCAACTTGGATGTTTTATCACCTTCAGCTCTCCTTGCTGGCCTCGCCACCCACACGAACCGAACGGGCGGATGGTGAATGAGCAGACCTTAGCGCCAATTATATCATTGCCCTTATTTACGCCATTCAAATGTTTTAGGTCAGCTCTAATCTCCTCCTAATCAGCGAGCTCAAACCACAAAAAAGATCATATCTTTTCAAAAAACAGGCCAGCTAAATCAGAGACGTCTAGCTATGAATGTCAGAAAAACCACAGTTACATAAACAACAAAATGACACATAAAAGCTGAAAAGTGTCAGCCTGCTGTGCATAAAATGGAGGTTAACTGAAGCATATGTGAAATTGTGTCACTGCAGTTGACCGCAAATGAGGTCTGTGTAGCACGGGGTCACGTCGACGTGCATCAAAAGGGTATTAAGGTCGTAACTGTCGTTTTAGATTATCACAAATCCCCTTAGATTCACTTTGAAAACAGATCGATTTGCCTGTAAGTGGATTTCTAACACAAGTTATCCTATCTTATGTAACACATACTGTGCTAGTGAGAGCACTGGAATAGAACCTAGTCATTTGTGTGACAAAATGTAGATGTTTACACAAACAAAAAACTACTACGAACAGATTAAAACAATAAGGTTCTGCTATCAGCAAGATTTAACAATCCAACAAGTGGCCTCTATTTTATGCACTTTGGCCCAAATAATTCTACCCTAGCGTAGCAGTTCTGATTCTGTGTTCTAGTTCCTTTCTGCTGATCAAACAAATGAACACAGTACAGCAAAAAAAAAAAAAAAAATACCATGAGGTCGGTGGTAAGAACAATCACATCAGTCTGCAAGAAAGAACCAAATCCATCCTTTTTAAAGCATTTTTAATAGTGGGTTTTAGAAAATTCTCTTTCCATAATAACATTTTAGGGCAAAACTTTTGTGGTGGGATACATCATAAAACACATTTAGGTCATATTAATTTGTCTTGAGGCAAGGCAAGGGCATTCAAATAGCCAGCCTCTCAGTATGCAGGGAGGCCTAGTCTGCCCAATATTCAGTTTATTTACAGTAACTACCAATATGAGCTTTTTGATTGTTGATTCATAATTTTTACATTTGGTCAGCCCAACCCTGAATATGTAGCTACGTTCTTCTAAGAAATCCAATGATATTTGTGAAAATGTCCAAATTAGCCCATGTGAATGATTAAACAAAATATGTTTATTTCACACAACAAAATAATGATGAGGTCAGTAGATTATCAAAAATTAAATTACTATATATGGCTATAAATTATATTTTAATATAATATAATGATAATTATTTATACTATGCATGGTAACTAAATATACATCTTTTTAATGTTTCTGTAAGTCTTAAGATGCTCAGCAAGACCAGATCAGAAATGCAGTAAAACAGTAATATTGTGAAATAATGCTACAGTTTAAAAGCAGTGCTTATTCTATTTGAATGTCATTTATTCATATGATGGCAACGCTAAATTTTCAGAAGCTATTACTCCAGTCTTCAATCTCACATGATTCTTCAAAATAATGATCACTTTCACCAGTCCATCTTAAATTGCATATTACCTTGACCTTAATTGAGGCCGTTACCTTCCACAAATAAACAAATCATGTGTTCAGGTCATCTGACGCACAGAGCTTTCTTCCCGGAGCCTTGTTTTCACCTCAGCTCCAGAGAGATCATTGTTCACAATTAACTCAAATCACTGGTCGAGGGAAGATCATGTGTCCTGACCTGACAAAACAGCTTATTAAACTGTGCTTGACCTTGGCGTGACTCCTGAAGTGGATGTCAACCTTGAGCCGCGAATGACATACTAACGACAAACGGCCTTGATCCACTCAACAGAGCAAGCTAGATCAGATTTCTGCCCCCATTATTGAAGATGCCCACTAAAAATACAAGAACGAACAGTAAAGTGCTGTTCCAAAGCAGTCAGGGTGATAATTATCTCAGCCTGGTGGGAAACAATCTGGCCCTCTGGGTCAGGTCTAAGGCCATGCGCAGAGGTGACGATAGCGTCATCCTAAACGGTTTGACCAAGACATTTGCCTGCCCCTTCAAGGTCTTGGAAAGTTGTTCTCTTTAGTATGCGACTATGCGCTACTTGGGGGAAGGGTAATGTTCTGATTTACTGATGACTATCAAATGGAAAAACAGCTGCCTCTTTGTGATGAATGAGGTGACACTTTTTGTTCAAAGCAGCAATAAAACCTTTAAACAAAACAAAAAAAAGCACACATGACCACAACAAAAAGACTACATCTCTCACCTCAAAAGCATCAGGAATTAACATATCAAAGCGGCATGTTGAAAACACAGAACTGTAATGTTTACCCAGCTGTCCCTGGTGCTTCTGTCTCTCCAACGCCACAGATTCCTTCCACAGTCTAAACACGGACGGAGGGCAACCAGACTAAAAAAATGTGCCATGAGCTGAACTCAACAAAACCGCATCCCCCGGGTAACGGCATGAACTACACACCCAAAACGTGTTGTGAAGGGGAGCCTGCTGTTGCTCGGTAACAGATTAGTACAGTTTATGCTTTAGTGGGCTGGATCTGCTGCCCATCACCACTCGCTCTCTGCCAAATCATGGCTTTCCAGACACAGCCCTTGACCGTGAACTCTGACTGTTCAAACATTTTCAGAAACCTTGAACTCATCTCTGTGATGGCAATACAACCCCGGAGCTCGTCTGTAACATCTTACAGCAACAATCTATCTTTTGGTTTCAGCTACCTTTAGAAAAAAAAAAGGAGCATACAAGAACAAGAACATATTATTTGGCTGAACATGGTGTTCCCTCTTATTCTCAGTGCCTTTGGCATTAAGAGGTTAATTTACTAGCTGTAGAGGCCCATTTGATAGAGTAAAGAAATAAAGCAGAATAAAAAAAAAAATCCATTAAAAGGTCTCCATACTCAGTGCCGAAAGCTCAAAGTTATCAAAGTAACGGTATATATCAGATAATATATCTACATAAAAATATATCGTCGCTATTGGCCGTAAACCTTGTGTTTACATATTATTTATTCTCATAAATAATTACTATCAGTTACTTCTATTTTTACTCAAGAAATCAAGAAATATATATATATATATATATATATATATATACACACAAGTGTCTTATCATATACAAAGCTACCTTGACAATGCAGTAATTAATTATTTCAAAATAGTGTTTTTTCCTCTTCCTAAAAGTATTTTAGGAGACAAGCTTTCCACCCAACAGCAATGATATTCATTATTTTCTGAATTGTGTATTTATTTTATTTTTTTTCTCATTTTACTTTATTTATTGGCACCTTTGAGTGTGTATAACTATATAAAATACAAATTTCTGTTGTGAATATCTAGATGGCAGAGGCTGATAGGTCCTTAGCTCAATTGTTAAGAGATTGCATCTTTATCTACATTGTGGATCTCCATAGCTGAGGCCGATGCGATACGCATCTCGATGCATAGCGAATGATACGATACATTAAAGATGCATGTAAGCAGCTACCAATGTGATGCAGTATGATTCACTACTCGTACGATGCGGTGCGTTCCGATTTCGATTCGATTCAATGTAATACGATGCAATGGAGAAAAATATGATGCTATGCAATTCAATATGGTATCGATAGTTAACTTTTATTTATTTTATTCAGACATGCAGCAAATCATAAAGTAGCTTAAGTGCCCTCTGACTTTTAACGCACGCTTCTGTTTTAACATAAACAATAATACAAATTAAAAAACGTTTCACAAACAGGTCTTTCATAACTGTATTCAGAAGAAAAAAAAATTATTTGCAGTCACAGGCTGCTGTAAACCAGATTAACTTAATGTTCTACTTTAAATTTTAAAGGTAGGTTATTCTCAGGATACGCCGCGCACTCCGTAGTGTTGTGATAAGTCATATTCATGTAGCAGCTGTAGCAGTCGTGATGAGAGAACGCGCAACAGAAAGGAGAAATCACTCTAGTCGAACTGGACGTGCGAATGAGGCGAAATTGTGTCCAGTGGACTGTGTTAAATGCGTCTCACGCCGCAGCACCTCCAGCCCCGTGTCAATGCATCTTTACAATGACTTAACATGAAAATCACTCGCTACAGACCCTCTATTTGCGTTCGGTGTGAACGCAGCAGTTACATAATAAAATATTGGTGACAAATGATTGGTCACTTTCTAAATAGTAAAAGTATAGCGCATCTACTAATAATCATATAAGAATAAATCTGGGTTTTTTTATGTTAGAAACGATGCATCGCGATACAAATGCCAACTTGTATCCGATGCATTGCATCGCTAGCTTTTATGCCAATGCGAATCAGTGAATCTTACCATCCTTAATCTACATAGTGCAGTTGATTGGTAGCTGTGGTATCAGCAGCCAATGAGCTTGCTGCTCAGAATTCAAATACTTGGCATTGTTTGTACCCAGCACGCCTCAGAGACCCTCCACCTTCCCCAGCTCCACCTGTATAGACCTGCTACAGGATTTTTTTTTTTTTTCATGTTATATGTGCATCAGCAGCATGTCTGTGAATGTATTGGCAGCAGCAAGACTGTATTTGCTCTGCAGTGACAATAATCAAAAAAAGCAGCAGCAGATTAGCAGGTCTATTCTGCCAAGACCATAAAATAAAGTACATAAGCAAATATGCAGCCTGATTTAAAAAAAAAATATTGCAGTATAAACACTACAGAAAAATATCTACCAGTTGACATATTTCCATGGTGGCAAAAAATATATCAATCCACCTATTATCCAAACTCTAAAGAGCCCAACACTCGGTACAAGAGCAGACGGTAATCCCTAGCGTTTGTATTCAAAGTGGTGACACAATAATCTTTTCTCACCATATGTTATAGATTACCTGGTAATGAATTCAGTTTAATTAACTCTTAAGAAACACCTCAAAGGTCTAAGTTCAAACTGTGCATTATTTCCCTGATCTGCTCGGCATGGAGCCGTCTTTGTCTCGGCAGGCAACCATTGGATTCGATTTTCCTGACAACATCTAGCAAGTCATAAGCATGACCTCATATCTTATCGAACTGGGTACACAAAAAAGCAGCTGGTGAAATCACTCGTGTCGTAATGCAACGACAGAGCTCCTTGAAAACACTTTACTTTCACAGTACCTGGGAGAAACCAGTCTCGAACACAATGCCGCAAGTCTGATCACCTAACTGTTAAGGTCCAAAAAAGTGGATAAGGTGCATCCCGCACCCAACCACGCTTCATGTGCCTTTCAATGTGACAATAAATCCATTACCTCTGCCTCACATCCATTGCACATGCTGCTCTCCTCTCTTGCAATATATCAATCTTCTCAGTCATTCATAAATTCTAAAAATCCCCTTTTAGTTAATTGCTGAATCAATTTAATTCCGAAGAGCCGGTCGTAATGAAGTAGGGATACATCCACCGACTCCCTCTGACAAACGCCACTCTTTTTGCGCCTGCTGGTGAGAGTGGATGAACAGTGAAAGATGCTTGCATTAAAGCCATATAATTATGTGTGGGTGAAGCACTCCGTGGCTCGGCTTATTGTAGCAGACACAATGCCCTTGCCTGAGCTCTGTAGGCTCCAGAAAGGACAGGCGGCTAAGAAGTTGTGAAGGACAATCCCCCCTAATAGGACAGCACTGCAGCGGCCTTGGACTCTGAATTCTCTGCTCGACGGGGGACATACATCAATCCGTCAGCCCAGCCACAGACAGCCCTGTAACCTTCAAAAGTCTCAGGATCGGTGAGGAATGATTGGCATTCGAGTGAGCCACTTTTCTCTGTGGGATTTGCTTCATATAACCCAGAGTGGTTAAATTAAGGCACCATTGAATAACAGTCTTAAGTCCAATTTAACTATTGCCCCTACTGCGTCCTCTCAAGCCTTCAATTATGCTGATCCTGCCACATGGTGAACTACGAAAACCTTTATCCCTACAGCCATTAAAGCTGTCTAGAGGCATACACGTAGGAGCCAGGGCAATACATGTTAGAAATGATCGGCTCACCCCGCCATACTTATTCAAAACTGAGCTCGAACGTAATGGCTACAGCGCCAAGCTTAAACGTAGTGGTTTTGGTGAATATTTCTGGGAAATATTTGCAGAATCAGCCAATATCCAAAGTAACTAAAAGACAGGTTTGAAAGTTTTAAAGGTCACTATGACAGTTCCTGTACTAAGTTATAAGTAGGGTTGCAACGGTATGAGATTTTCACGGTATGATAATCGTCTCAGAAAATATCACGGTTTCACGGTTTCACGGTATACGATATTAAACTATCATTATTATAATCAGCATCAGCTACAATGGCCCTTAAATGAATAAAAAACAGATATTGTTTTTGGTTGAACATGGTTTATTGTAACAAAGTTTTTTTCAATAGAGTCTTTATGAAATGTATATTTATTTCCTCAGAAATTCTGGGTTGTCTGAAATAACTGGTCTGGATTCTGTGATTGAATACAAAATGTATTTTTGAGAATGCAATCAGATAAAATGTAACAACTTTAGTTTGTCTACACAAGAGAAGTTTAATAAATTAAAACATGGACAAAAAAACTATACACAATAGTAATATATTTTAGTCATAGGCTAAACCAAACTTTTTTTTTCCAGGTTGTAGGGGAGAGCGGGGCACAACCTAACGCTTTTTGCTTTTGGCTCAATTAATTAAAAAAATAATTAGGTTAGATTAATACTTTTTTTACACAAGCAACATGCACATCTCTGCTACAAACGAAATTTTTTCTAGGACCTACCATTTTTGTACAGTTGCACTGAAAGTGACAGAAGTGCAAATGTTACAACTTACCCCATATGCGGGGTTAATTGTAACAGAGAGAGGGGTTAGTTGTAACACTTGTGTGTAACACACTCAGTACTATTTTATTTGTATAGTTTGATATTGTTTGTGCATCTATATAGACAGATATCCATACATATCCCTCATCCAATCATCCTTCTATTATGGATCAATATCATGGATAGAGACATAGAAAAGGGCTGCATAGTTTTGCAATAAATAATAATAAATTAAATTATAAATATTGTAATTGCAATTAAATTAGATTTGTGTGTGGCAGCTGCATGATGTACAATTATTATTATTATTAATAATAACAGTAATGATAATACAAATTAGCTTAAAATAAAAATGTAAAGGGTTTATTGCATTAATAACAGGCCATATTTTTAATAAATAAACAAGTTATCATTCATAGAACACTAAATTTTAAACATTTTAAATCCCAACATTGTTTGTGAACGTCTAACAAAGTTAAATGTATACTCAAACCTGAAAAGTTGTGTGGCTCCGTTTTCATTTGATTATCATTGTACACTTGGAGGCTTAGTTGTACCACTCTGTTAGAATTAACCCCGCTGTGTATTACATATTTTAAACCTAGCTATCAGTCGCTAGGAATTGCTGACATGTTTCAAAACGGTGCTATGTTTGAGCCAACAAGACGGTGATTAAGGCAATATAAAGTTAGATTTGGAAACGTATACACCCAACTCAGAAACCGAAAAAAACCTATGATGAAAAAAATTACTTTCATGGTGTCAAAACACTCTTTGTCCAGTATCTTCACGAAATATAATCAAAACTTTCCGCAAATTCGCGGGAGACCGTCTTCTGGCAGCAAGAGAAAAATAGCGGAAAGACAGCCTGCTTGATCCTGACGAACTGTGTAAACGGTCCGTGTTACATTTAACCCCGCGTTAACACCTACTGAACACCTATGAGTTTCAGTCAGTGTATTTGATGATTATTCTTTAAAAAAATAATTATAAAGTGCACATTAAGTGTTCTCTGTCTAGATATGCTCATCATGTGTTCACGTCTTCGTAGTGGCTGAGACAGCTTTAAAAACCATTAGCGTCATGCGTACTTGAGTGTGTACTAGATCTACTAGACGAAACTGCTCATTCAGAGACACGCTGAATATAGAAGGGGCTTGCACACCAGTCTTTTTGCGTTGTATATTCACAGACACGCACATCGCGATTTGATTTAGGCTACTGCATAGCTATATTTTGCTTTATTTATCCATCTATCTTTTTAAATCGCACATTTTACGTGGCATCTGTTTTGTAACGCAAAAAGACGCATGTGTGCGTCTTTGTGACAGACCGGGATTCCCTCAGCATGACAGAAATAATATGGCCTTAAGTTATAAAAGTTATGAATAACCTTTATCTTCACGGAGGGATGGTGTTCCTGAATATGGGAGAACATGTTCGACGTGTTTACTCCTTTTGCAGCCACTCTTCGTCCACATATCTTGCAAACTGGATATCCATCTTCAAGGACAACATCACGATCTTTTTTCGGATATAAGTTACAAAATATTCCCATACTGCAGATTTTATTTATTTTTTTGGCGGAAGATAGAGATTCGCAGCCTCTGTCTCGGACATTTTCAGCGCTGTACGGATATGGAGTAAGCAGTCAAGCTGAAAGTTGCATGCGGCAGTGCAGGTGAATTCTGTTTTTTTTTTTTTTTTTTTACCGCGGATAAGCAAATGTGCACGATATGATAATCGTACATGTCAATATCGCGATAAACCGTCATACCGGTATACCGTTACAACCCTAGTTATAAGAAGCCCCAGAAAGAATCTGCAGACAGTTTTCACATGTTGCGATATCGAGCCTTTATTGGTAGCTGACAAGAAATAATTCCGTTGACGTGTCATACTATGGCAAGCCGTTTTAACTTTTAATCATCCGCAGGATATGAATTCTTGATATCAACAATGCCATTTTTTGATGTCAAGAATTTAATTGTTGATATCAACAATTAAATTCTTGATATCAACAATTAAATTCTTGATATCAAAAAATGGCATTGTTGATATCAAGAATTGAATTGTTGATATCAATAATTTAATTGCTGATATCTGTAATTGTATTTTCACTAGTGAAATGTCACCATAGGCTGGCAAGCCGTTTTAGCTTTTATTCATTTCCAGGATATGAATTCTTGATATCAACAATTACATTCTTGATGTCAACAAATACATTTTTTGATATCAAGAATTACATTTTTGATATCAACAATTAAATTATTGATATCATCAATTCAATTCGTGATATCAACAATTACATTTTTGATATCAAGAATTCAATTGTTGATATCAAGAATTACATTTTTGATATCAAAAATGTAATTCTTGATATCAACAATTGAATTCTTGATATCAACAATTGTATTTTCACTAGTGAAATGTCCCCATAGGCTGCCATTCAAAACCAATTGTTGATATCAAGAATTGATTTCTTACTAGTTGAAATTCCAATTTCACATATCAGAAATACAATTATTACTAGTAACAACCTTTATTTATGATATCAATAATTCAATTGTTACTAGTTGAAATGTTATTCTTGATATCAACAATTGAATTGCTACTAGTAAAAATTTTCATTTTTGATATCAATAATTCAATTTTCACTAGTGATAGTGTTAATTTCTGATATCATGAATGTGATTGTTACTAGTAAGAAAGCCATTTTAGATATCTGAAATAATATTGATATCAGAAATAAATTTTCAGATATCAAAAAGTAACAATTTTACTAGTAACAATTGAATTGTTGATATCAAGAATAGACATTTCAACTAGTGACAATTTAATTATTGATATCAGGAATTCACATTTTTACTAGTAACAATGTAATTATTGATATCAAAAATGATATTTCTACTAGTTAAAAAAGAATTCTTGATATCAACAATTCATTTTGAATGGCAGCCTATGGTGACATTTCACTAGTGAAAATACAATTACAGATATCAGCAATTCAATTGTTGATATCAACAATTCAATTGTTGATATCAAGATTTGAATTGTTGATATCAAGAATTCAATTGTTCATATCAAGAATTCAATTTTTGATATCAACAATTAAATTCTTGATATCAAAAATTGGCATTGTTGATATCAAGAATTCATATCCTGGAAATGAATAAAAGCTAAAACGGCATAGGCTGCCATTCAAAATGAATTGTTGATATCAAGAATTGATTTTTTACTAGTAGAAATATCATTTTTTATATCAATAATTACATTGTTACTAGTAAAAATGTGAATTCCTGATATCAATAATTAAATTGTCACTAGTTGAAATGTTTATTCTTGATATCAACAATTCAATTGTTACTAGTAAAAATTACCATTTTTGATATCTGAAAATATATTTCTGATATCAATATTATTTCAGATATCTAAAATGGCTTTCTTACTAGTAACAATCACATTCATGATATCAGAAATTAACACTATCACTAGTGAAAATTGAATTATTGATATCAAAAATGAACATTGTTACTAGTAGCAATTCAATTGTTGATATCAGGAATAACATTTCAACTAGTAACAATTTAATTCTTGATATCAAAAATAAAGTTTTTTACTAGTAATAATTGTATTTCTGATATGTGAAACTGGAATTTCAACTAGTAAGAAATCAATTCTTGATATCAACAATTGGTTTTGAATGGCAGCCTATGGGGACATTTCACTAGTGAAAATACAATTGTTGATATCAAAAATGTAATTGTTGATATCAACAATTGAATTCTTGATATCAGAAATGTATTTGTTGATATCAAGAATGTAATTGTTGATATCAAGAATGTAATTGTTGATATCAAGAACATAATTGTTGATATCAATAATTTAATTGTTGATATCAACAATTAAATTCTTGATATCAAAAAATGTAATTGTTGATATCAACAATTGAATTCTTGATATCAAGAATTCATATCCTAGAAATGAATAAAAGCTAAAACGGCTTGCCATAGTCGTACAGTCTGAAATGATAAACTACCTCTAGAATTCTAAAAGTTATGATGAAATAGGATTTTTGATGTTTTTCTTTTGTATTGTGACATATATCTGAGTGAAATGGATTATCTAAAAAGAAAAAAACGATGGGAGGAGACTTGGTTCTATTAAGGGGTTGTTGATTGGATTTTGAGATGTGGGCATTGCACTGAAAAATGTGAACGTGCATTAGTAAAAATATAATTCAACCTTTCTATTCATGCCAACTTTAAAAACAGCATTTCGACACTAATTAAATAACTATATTAAAAAAAAATTGTGAGTGGTTAGGTCAGATAGAAGACTTTATTTTAAAATATATAATAAAAAAAAGTTTTTGAAACAATTGTGACCAGTGAAATGGTGACCAGTCACAATTCTCTTATTCACTTTCTTTTTTTTTAACTCAAATCTTGATGTTGATTTAGAAAAAAATCTTCATTTATTTATCAACAACAACCCATAAATGTCAGAAATTTTGACCCAAAAATTGTGGGGCGTGGGATGTGTAGAATTTTGTGAATGACTTACATTCCAATTCTACAGAAATCTGTGGAAATTTCTGTGGGCACATATTCCATGTGTGCTTGGTTATACAATTTCATAGGAATCTGTAAATAAAAAAGTAGATTATGGACTGAGATATTATACAAAATAATCTAAAAACCTTCACAAACAGCATTGGCTACCGCCCGTTAAGTTTGGCTTCTGATTTCTGAGAGTCTATGCCTGTGAAGTTAAGGATAGTTGCACATGTGCCATAAATCGCATACCTAATATTGGCTTACTCTATAAAAACATCACTGATACACATCGCTTGCCTCGGGCTGACATTTCTATTCTACAGATGGAAAAATCATTTCTGTGGTGTACTGCTGATAGATGAGCTGGCACACGGAGACATGATTTAAGATGCTTCTTTCCTTTTGCCCTCCACTTTTGCTTACGCCATTAGTTTAATACGGGACTCTTTGCTTGCATTTGTCTTTTTTTTAACCACCCCCCTCCTCATGGACCACAACACAAGCCAATTTAAGAGGCACTGTAAACGTATTTTCTTAAAAGCTGGTCCGCTGCTGAGATCGCATTGATCCCTGATGTTTACAAGATCACGTTCAGCTGGTTGTCTCTTCAACAAGCCGTTGCTTGCACGCATACCTCTTTCTCCTGATTTATCTGACCCTGATCTCACAGTGGGCCGCCTGTAATATTTTTCTCGCAAACTAT
This sequence comes from Pimephales promelas, assembly GCF_988280905.1. Classification (NCBI taxonomy): domain Eukaryota; kingdom Metazoa; phylum Chordata; class Actinopteri; order Cypriniformes; family Leuciscidae; genus Pimephales; species Pimephales promelas. Next base: position 19,216,295 of record NC_142784.1, read on the forward strand.
GATTAATATACTTCAATCTCCATTATGGTCGATCAATTATGGGTTATGATTGAGGGGCGTGGTGACCTCCTGTCTGGTAGATGATCCTGCCATTATCTCATGAACAATGAACCCCTTCCAGCCATCCATACACATGTACGCGCACACACACACACACACACACACAAACTATTTCACCTTTTCACATCATCCCTCCATTTCCTCATCCTGGCTTTCTTTCCACATGATCAGATGGCATTTACTGTTCCGCCCTGTGCAAAACGACAGGAGTATTTGTGTCTCTCTACGCCAACTGCATACTCTGTCAAAGTCCAGTTACCTGAGCTTCGAAATTCAATTTGTAACACGATGAACTGACATCATAATATTATTCAGAACAACAAAAAAGCAAAGCAAGAGTTGGCAAACATCTCCGTAGGACTGTGACCATCATTTAGGAGTCCAACCAAATACAGAAGAAAACCACAGGCACTTCTATGCGTAATCATAATCAAAAAGATTAACTTTTAGATATCCATATATTTTGACTAGTGTATGTCGATATAACTACACTATAACTATCTAAATATGAATTCAGTAACAGGAACGTTGAAGAAATAGTTCACATAAATTACAATTTTCTCAAAGAATAAAAATATGTTTTTAATAAAAAATAAACATTTTAATAAGAAGAAATGCTACATGAAGTCATTCATTTACAAATATGGAAAACATGAGTTGAGAGTCCACAAATATTACTATTAACTGGTTGTTATCACTATCATAGATATCCACTTATTTTAATCCATAAGACTTCAGTGAAGAGATTGTTTACAATAGCTTTCTTCACGGCTCTTTCAGAAAGACTAAGAGCTTTAATTTTAAACAGAACCACTATAAACAAATTACGCTTTAACATAATGTGAGTGGGTAGTCAGGTTTATGGGTTACCTGTAATTGTGATCTTAAGCAAGCTGTTCCTCACAAGTCACAACATTTTTAAACCAGAACAAACGGATTAAGTCTGATGTAAGAAGAGAACCAACTCAGTGTTTTTTATTTAGTCATGCTCAATACAAAAATAAACACAACTGCCCACATACAGTACACTGTGTGCTTAAAAAAATTAACTCTTTTTACAGTGTCATATAATAGTACATTATTCTGTGCAGCTGAGCTAATGGCAACACCATGCTCATTCACTACTGTCTAATGTCATAAGGTATATTTATCCTAAAAAAAACTATGAGTCAACCCACTGAACATTATATACTTCAGGTCCTGTTGTTATCCACAGCTCCACACTGGATTGAGAAATGCAACAAAAGCCAGAGGCATGAATATATAATAAATAAAGCTGCACTCAGTAACATCATACTGACACCTACTGGCCTGGAGACATGTAGTATGTTTACTAACTGCTGCCACTATGCACCAAATCTGTTTATCTTTTTTCTGTCACATTAACTACACAAATAATGCATAATAACGCAACTGACAGACTGTTGCGATTTCTCTCTGAAAAAAGGCATATCGTAGCGTTTTTCTTTTAATGCTTGCAAACCACCTACATTTTAAAAGGGTAATATATATGTAAACAAATTTAAATAGTACCTAGCAATTGCCCAAATTGATCAATTGCATGGCCCAGTTGGTCATGTGATATCAACATGTCTGCGCGCATAAAACGGGGCCACCACCTCCACATAGAATAAAAATAAAGACGGCTGAAGTCTCAAATAAGAGTACATATTTGCTGTTTCTCAAAAGTGTTTAAGTGTCTTTGTATAACTACCCACATGCTCAAAAAATGAATATGTGAATAATGCGATGGTTTTTTTTTTTTTAGAAAACGCATACTGTCTGCGAAACTGAACTCCAAACAATATTGTTTTTAGAAAGCATGGCACATAATTTCAGGAATAAGATTCAGGCTATAGCATGCGCCATGCGAGATCATTTCTTGTTTCTCAAAGAAAGACCTTGGAGCATGTTAAACATTTAACACAAGCACTTGAAGAGTCTCAGTTAGACTAAACATAAACTATAAGGTAAACATGGTGCTACCATCCTCTATCACAACCACAGTAACAATGTATCTAGTGCTTTAACTGAGCTCGGCTACTATTAGCACAACAACACTCTTTTATAATCACATTTCACGTGCTTGCCACCGGTGCACCCTCTATAAATGTACATCTGTAACTTATATTCTGATATAGGGTGCGTAATAGTCCTTGTCGCTTTCATGTAATCGTTTGATCACATGCATTTGTTAAAACAGCCGCACACATTATACGTGCATGCCTACATGTAAACATTCAATGAAATAAATGAAGACTCGAAATGAAAACGTCAGCTCACACCACCCTATATATCCTCTGCTTACATATAGCCTACGTACAAGCCAATAAAATACATAGCGGATTCTGGATTTGCTGCTAATAGATTGATGAACAAACGTATAAATAAACCAGAAATCTTATTTTCACACCAAGCCTTAACGTTACCTGTTCGGATGAAGAGAATCCAGTTAAAAATTATGCTGCATTTAGGGAGGCGCGCATATGATATTTCTCTCTACGAACAATTCAGATGTGGGAAAACGGAAAGATGACTGGGGCTGACAGCGTCTATTCCCCACATGCGCGGTTTTCTTCTGCTCTTGAGTCCTGCAGTCAGTCGCTTGACTGAATTGTTTATTCAAGGTATCCCTGGCACTCTGCAATGCCATGTTCACTCCTCCTACCCTCCTCATGGACGGACGCTAGTGAGATCCGATTCAAGAGCGAATCGTTCTTGTAGAGATTCAGTCGAACCGATTCGCAAAGCGTGAGTAGGCCTACTTACACTATTATAGTAAACATAGTTCCACCAAATATCCGTAATCAGCATACAACAATGCTTTCCATTAACAATATAATAAATGATCTCAAGACAGGATAGCTGTAGTTTTTTTTTTTTTTTTTTAAGAAAGCAAAACCAGCCTAAACAGACTGGAAACGATAGAAAACATTGTAAAATCTGTGGGGTAGTTGACATGTTGTCATACATAAGAGTAATTAGTCTTAAAATTTGGCTATACCCGTATTTAACTGTATTTTACAACAATAACAAAACAAAGAAGAGTAAAATTATGAGAATACTTTTCAGTAATGATTCACATGAATCATTGAATCGCTCAATCGCCCCAGTAAAACGAATCATCCGTGCGAATCGAATCGCTATGAATCGGATTTCCCAATGCTGGACGCCACCCTTATCTGTCCTCTTCCTATCTATCTATCTGTCTGTCTTAATTTCTTGATACATTTTATTGGTAATGGTATTATAATAAGAAATATAGATTAAAATCTAATTTTGTTTGCTTTATTAAAAATGAAAGCAAAAACATTCAAATTTAAAAATCATCTTGCCTGCCTAGTTCAGCCTTTCTAAGAAATCTCAGGTTTTACACCAAGTTCACACCTTTTAAGACCCCCATATGACCAGTCAACAGTTCTGGCTGGAGTAAACATGCCCCACTGAGCTTACAGATGGGCTATATCCTGATGGGACAGTATCAGCCATCAAGTTTTTCACAGCTTTCTCCTGCATACAAAGAGATGTTAACATCCCAGCTGCCCCTCCTTACTACAGTAGATTCTCTCTCCCTCCCAAGATAGTCACATGTTTGTGTTACAAGCTGTGAGGAAAACCTTTTGCTCGTGTGTGATGTTTACACATTACACGTTTTTTCAGGGCTCTGAGATAAGACAGATTTAAAGTAAAATGTTCAGTTACCCCAAAAATCATGTCATCAAATTTATTTGTATCGCTTTTCACAATGTACAATGAACAAAGCAGCTTTACAGAAAACCATGATGTTAACATGAACACCATTTTACTATATTTATAGTCACATTTACCAGATTGGAGCTGGAAGATTGTGCAATTTTGAAATGAATCAAGCAATCAAGGACTTGAGATTTGCAATGTAAGTATAAATCGTCCAACACAAGTAATACACTTACACTAAAAAAAAGTAAAATTGTTCTAATAAAATCCATATAGTATTATTGGTTTAGAACAATTTAGAGATGCTCTACCCCCAAACTGGTTGTTCTTCTGTTGTGTATTCATAGAATAATGTACCAGCACTCAATTTATTCACAGCGAAATCAAAGTCAAGCAATTAAAGTATAATCAGAGGTTTAAATAGCACATCTTTTTCCTCTGTGTGCCTAGAAATGGATAGCAGTTCAAACACTGAACCCAGATCAGAGAGCAGAGTTAAAAAACAAAGGGACTTTGGCCTCAGCATGTGACGGTCACAAAGGGAAACATTAGGTCTGCCAGGAGACAATGACCTTTGATTCCACTGATTTCCCTTGAACCTTCAATGACCAGGAAGAGCAAAGGCTCTCTGGGAAGGCAGGTGCAAACAAGGATATGGGGTGAGAAGCGCAAACTGCCATCTCCCCTTTGGACTCAAATACAAAGGTTGTTGGTCTTGCCAAAGAGGCCCGAATAGAGAGGAAAATTACTGTTTAACACAATATTGACACAGTCACTGAAAATCGGCATTGTAAAGTCAGAGCAAGATGAATGCTTACTAGATATGTAGCTGCATAAAAATATAAATATTTGATTGTAGTAGCTAACAAAATAATGTAACTGAATCCAGTGCGTGCATAATTATTGGGCGATATTCTGATCGTTTTATTCCAAGAACATTTTACCAATTCAAAATCACATCATTCTTAATTACTAGCCTATTCATTTTGTATATGATAATTTATAGGTTATATATATAATTGTTAACAAGGGCTGGACGTGAAAAGAAAAATTATTTTAAAGAGATTTAACTCGCACTGAATATAACTGCGTCAAACAAAGGTTATAGTTTGAGACTGGAAAAGATTGGAAAGCATTGTCACAATGTTAGTAACTATAAAGATTTAAGTAGAGTACAATTACACAAATTTTTGTTTTCTCGTGCAATGTAACTATAATAGTGAACAGAATGTCAAAGGGCAAAAGGGGACCTTCAAAATAAAATTTTGATTGGCTTTTGGGTAAGCAAATAAATATGGTAAAACCTAAACATACTACCATATACAGTATATCATTAAATATTTTGCGTTTTATGATTATCTTACCATATTATTAATATTATATCTTATTATTTCTGAAAAGTCTATAATAGGGTGCTTAATGGCAGTTTGACAACTTTTCCAATGTAGCAGTACAACGATTGACCAACATGTTTTTATTCATTATTCATGAACAATATCGATGTAAATCATCATGATAGCCAAGACTTAAAGTTTTGTGCCTAAACTAGTAGAAACCAAAGAAATATTCAGAGTAAAAGGTGTGAACTTGCCCGTTTATATTGAACGTTTCCCCTTTATATTGTTGTGTACTTTTAAAGTGAGAGGATGTTGCATTTAAACTAATTTGGCAAAGCATTCAGATTGCCCAGAGGGGTTAATTGCTTGTTTTGACCTGTGGTTGGCGTTCTTGTATACTGGAGCTTTTCCTGTCCATTGATGTGTTTTTTTGTTTTTTGTTTTTTTTGCTTAGAGTATCAATATCCTCACTGATTGGTTAATGGGACATAATGCTTAGTCAGTGGCTTTTAGTTGGTTTCACCATCTTTGACGGGCGTAGCGCTGTGCCTTTTTGAATGAATGCTTGTTTGAGGTTAGACACTCTGTGGATTTAGGTCTTGTATCATAATGTAACCCTCGTTATTTCCCTGAGCGATGCAGATCAATAACTGCTGTTTATGCATGCAGCCCGCATATACGGCACTACATTTCAGAGAAAGTAAAGTTGCAATTATGGCCGCTTAAAATCTGGCATGGTTTCAGTGTCCAAAGAAGCACTGAAAATAAAAAGACAAACGTCATACTAAAAAGGTCTCGGTGGATATGAAACCATTATACTGTTTCTTCTTTGTGCAAAAGATAAATTAGCAAATAATAGTTCCAATAAAACCATTTATTATTCATAACAAAGAACCATAATCGCATGTTTACAAGACATTTGCAGCGACTAGAAGCAGCAGCAGTTACAGTATAGCTGCATTCAGGGGCTGGCAATGTGGTTAAAGATCTAAGGTATCTCAAGAGAGCAAATGAGAGGGAAGTGGAGGAGAAAGAGACTCGGAAAAACGGAAATAATCCCATGAGTGTATTATGTGGAGGGTTGTGACACACTGTGGCTTTCTGCACTTATGTGGCAGAGCGGAGAGCGGGGGCGTAAGACTTGGCATTTTACAGAGGAAAGGCCTCACTGTGCACATTGTGCAGCCATGTGTGGCATCACCACAGTTCACATCTTACCCATGTACAGTCTCCCAAATTTCCCCAAAGGGACTTCCAATTCTCATTGGCCTTGTTCCCTTTTTATCCAAATGCTCAAGCATAGAAAATCACTGACCTAGCTTCAGGGAATCTAAAGGTTTATGAGCTGTGTAACCTGCTAGTTATCAATGCACGGATTAGTCAATTTATGAAATCAAAAATGCATTTTTAAATAGGTTGATGTTGAATTTATTAATCAGTATTCCACTCCGCTTTGACTCCTCCTAGCAATAAAATGTCATTTGAGTAAATCTCCCTTGAAACTCAGTGGCATAAATAGTTAATATTCCTTTGTACTGAGGAAGGCATGTCATAATCTTACATTTGAATGGGTAACCCTATCAAAAGCTGGACTGTTCCATGACAAATTGCTTATGTTAATCTCTACATGAGCATACCTCTTATCAATGTGCTGAGGTCCCACATTTATTTTGCCTTGGGCGACTGTCTCTACCAAGTGAAGGATCTCACATTATAATCCACAGATCACATTGAATGGGGCAAGTATCTCATTTCTCATTGTGCGCTCCTTCCATTTAGGGTACATGCTAAAGGAAAGCCGACTGAATGAGGCTTTGAGTTGAATAGGACCGCAGGGTGAGGTGCTCAGAGCCAGGGCTAAGTCATCAGGTGGAGGGTCATCTTGACCCATTGTGTGATTTAACGCTGGGTAAATGTCACTGCTGAACATCCCAGATCTACTCCTACCTTTCCTAGTCGGTTCTTATAACAATTTTAAAGGGCTTTGCAGCTTTGAATGTTTTCCTCTCAAATGTCAGACAAGGATTATACCCTCTAAGCATTTAATTAGTTCTGCCAATCAATTTGATTTTTATGTCAAATAACCTAAATGATGTGTTGATTAATTAAAAAACACAAATAATTGCAGCAATTCATATTTGTTTAAGGTCCCTTTGTGGTGAAAATCAAGTTTTTAATATCGTGTTTTTAATATCAAACCATGAGCAAATTCAACACCATTGCTGAGTATTTTCTCCTTAAAACTGCCGTGAACCAAAGACAGTCTCAATAGCACGGTTTGAAATCGCTGGTGTTTCTGGCGTCGTACAATCTACTCTATAAAAAATTATATGTTGGCTTTAATTCATTTTATTTTGTCAACAGGTTCCACATAACTGGATTATGTTAAACAAACATAATTTGTTCATGTAACTTCAACATCATGAAATTAAGTTATTATAACTGACCCAATTTAAGTAGTCTCAACGTGAATTTTTAAAGGCTTCCTGACATGATTCAGGTACTATCCCAGCAAACACAGAACGTTCCCCTAACGTTCCCGAATGGTCTGATGAGGATATTTTTTTGGGAACCAAACAAGAACGTTATAGGAACGTTCCATGTAGGTTATTTTTAGGTTCCATTTTTATAACGTAAGGAGAATGTTCCGGGAACGTTCCCTTAACCTTAAGGGAAAGTTCTAGGAACGTTCTGGGAACCAAAAGCTAACGTTCCCAGAACCTAAATTTGTTTGCTGGGATTTTATATTCATTAATCCATTAATATTTCATTTATTTTAGAGACACATAATAAAATTGATAAACTAGCTATTGTCTTGCAGTAGCACATATTAGCATATTAAATGCTAAGTTTTAGATGCTACTTCAACCAAGGCAGTAGAAAAAAACCAAACAAAATGCCCCACTCTTCTCCACAACGGTAACTCGCTGTAATTTGAATGGTTCTACTAATTCCATTGTAATTTTACATTAAACACAATTACACACTATCAAGTCTTCGCCTTTTCTAAATTTCTCAAAAAAAGATAAAATAACACTTCATTTTAAGATTTATTCTCTCTTAATTCAACCATATGCAAAGCATGCTGGGAACTAACAAGCACCGCCCAGTTTCAGTTAATGCAACACAAAGCAATCATGTAATCTAACACAAACAGATTAAGTAAACTTAAATTGTATATATATTTAAGCAGATTGAACACAATCAAATCAAGTTCGGGCAAAATGGCAGTTGGCTCGGACTATACTGCCACCCTCTGGATGTACGAAATTTTTTACTTAACATAAATGGTTTGTGTTTAGACAACGTGTAGTTGAGACAAGTTGAGACATAATTACTAATAGAAAAAACATTTCAAGTCAAACACAATTATTATAAGTATATAAATATATTATGTAAAGTGCACAACATTCCTAGTTCATTTTCATCTGCGTGTGATTGTCAATGAGTGGATCTCTGAGCTGGTGTGAGTGAGTGGAGGCGGGGCTAATTTGCATTCTTGCATACGCAGAACCACGTATACTAAATGAGGCAAGACAATGTGAAGAGTTAACGTTCAAACTATCTAAGGCATGAAGAATTAAAGGCGAAAAAATATTAAATGTCTTTTTGGTGATCGAAGATAAGTTTTATGAGATAATATGATTGACTACAGGGGGACTTTAAAAAAACAAAACAAACAAATGAAGACACTTCAAAAACATTCCATTATTATTTGGGCAGAAATGGAAAAAAAAAATAAATACTTCCATGGTCCACAGCAATCGATTTTGTAATTTAGTTTGTCATTCCAAAACTGAAACTGTTTGCTGTCTCGTGCATAGACGAAAACATTTAAATTGGGTCTGCTACCAATTAAAAATACCAATAAAAATGGCAGAAGACGAATGTGGAGCAACAAAAATGTATGCAATTTCAGATGCAGACAATGCTGTTCACCAGGTTAGGTGAATATGGTAAAGCGGTAGTAGTGCAACATGCTTCCATACAAGTTTGTGTTCAGTGCTGCCAGAACTCTTGATAGAGGGCGAGTCGTAACGGCTTGTAGAAAAATGAAGCATTCCCAAGTCATGATTTGGCATAAGGTGACAATGCGGACAGTGATAGCAGACTTACACAAATATGCTTAGATTGAATTAAAAGTCAAGTGAAAATCTGTGAATTTTACCAGTCAACAACACAAAATGCAAATGACTTAGGCTTTGTGTCCCAGAGATTACTAACCCAGTTGGCTCATTTTATGTTATTATTTTTTAATGAGTTTCTTTTTCTGGCATGTCCTATATTCCTTCAAAAACATGTCAGAATTGTCCGTCTATATGACTCGCTCGCGCAGACGGGGAGCTGAGAAGCAGGTCAGGCGCTGATCCACATGTGTCGTGGTGGATGTGTGGCTGAGGGGGAGTGAAGCCCCACCAAAGCGCTGCGACGATGTGTCAGACCTGCTCGCTCTTTTGTGGCGTGCCATTCATTCTGCTCGCATGCTTTGTTTTCACATCTTGTTGACCTACTTTGCGCTCTTGGAGTAATCCTCCAGGATCGTTCCACGGGTGGTTGGGGTGGAGCACTTTGCTATGCCTATCCCTCATTAGAATATCAGATAGCATGAGAAGGTCTCACACAAAAAAAAAAACAGGAAAAACATCAAGGACTGTCTAGAAGTAGAGCACATGGGCGTTATGCACATTGTCTCAAGGGCCTGGGCTTGAACTCATTTACCAGGGCCTTGGCTTGTAATCGCAAATACTATTCTGAGTCAATGCATTGTGCTTTTGAATAAGGCAATCTATTCTTAGAGGAAAGACTACAAGTTGGTCCCCTGTGTTGGAGGGTTCAGTAAAATATAACCCTGTTTGAAGCGGGGCTAATTTTATTCGTCTGTCAGACTCGCTTTATAGATAGTGAAGTCATTGTAATATTATGCTTTGACTAATCAAGTAATGTAACGCTAAATATGTTTCAGCTGCAAAGAATGTTTTGAGTCATGCCAAAATGCAAGCTTAGCGTTGGTCTATTTTTATGTAAAACTTCCTAACTTCTTGATTATGTACATTTTGAAGTTTCATCGCTCTGATTTTTATGATCCCTCTTAGATTGCCAGAGTCCCTGGTTAATAAACTGGATCTTGCCCAGGCCCTTCCCACTCCAAAGCAACCAGTATAATTACAGAAAGGATCTTTAATTAGGGCAAAGAGAAGAATTATCCAGCTGTGGCCAATGCAGTCTTCTCCTACATCATTTTCTCTTTCAGTGAGCCAAAAAATCAAAGGAGGGAGAGGACTAACACCGAGGACGGGGAGGGCACCTTGGTGGAATTTACCCAGCAATGTTGTTTTTGCTTCCTCATACTGTTTTCTGAGACTTTACCCTCTGTCCTTCCAGACTGGAGATCAGACTTTCCTCTTGTCATCTCGTTTTAGCATTACAACAATATGTTAAACAAGAAAACCAATTGCTGGGAATACTGGGTTTATGATATATTTTGTCTTGTGAGTCATTGGAGATCTTTGGCTGATGTATCACATCTCTCTGTGTTTTCAGTGTCTTGCGTCATGAATGTCATGTTTTTAAGACAAATATACATACACAGAAGGCCAGAGTAGGCCATGTTTGGGGGATGGGAGTGGGTGGTCAAGCTGCTTACCGACTCTTGCTGCCGAGCTGCCAGGGAGAAAATGCAAGCAGGGTCAGTCCAGTTCACAGCAAGCTATTGACATGCTTTTGCCCTGATTACTCATTACCAGAACAGCGGGAGGTAGTCTGGGGCACAGAGTGCTCCCGTGCCCTGGCATACGGGACAGGCCCCACCATTCATAACTAAAAACCTATTACTCTCTATTACAGGACCAAAGGTTAACAGCCAATGACCCTCTGCCCAAGACACTAGGGTGATACTGACCCTGTTTACAAAGAAACACAGGGCTGAATATTTGTCTGTCTGTGATTCTGTGTTAAGGACAATGCTGCTCATGACTCATCTTAAGAAGGATATGTTTTGTGGGGAATAATAGCTTGTGTGCTTGTGGCCACCTGGGAAATTGTGCCAGTGAGTGCGAAACCACGTTGGCTCAAAAATGGTCTTGAGTGAAAAGGGACGAGCTTCATAAAGTTGCTTAATGAGCTAGAAATAATGGAAGTAGATGTCTTTAGTCCAAATGATTCCAATTATGAAACTATAAGATTGGATTAGAAACCCTGAAAACAACAATGATGAAATTAGAAACTGGGTGTTTCTTCAAGCCTGTGGACTTATAGAAAATAAACACCCTTGCAACCCATTTTTCACACTCTCACTAGATAGTTGCTTATTTAATACAAAAGGGCCAGATTTGCTGAACAGGGCACATTAGTGTGAAGGCGCAATTCCAAAAAAGCGCCGATGGGATCTACTGAGGTGCAAATTAAATGGGGGGTGAAACACTCAGTTTCAGTCAATCTTATGTTAATCTTGAGTACCTAGTTGAATTGAATCCTTCATATCTCCAAAAAGTCTTTAGTTTTGTTATATTTATAAAAGAAAGATAGGCTGTACCGAGTCTTTCTGGGGAAAAAAACGAGCGGGTGGAGGTGTGCCGTGTGGGTGGAGCTCAATAATCACAAGAGCTTTTTGTCCCTCCATTGGAAATGGATGTACGATATACTGTCCTTGTCCAGAAAGGAAATAAAGACATCATCAACATAGTCCATGTGACATCAGTGGATTTTTTTCCACCGAAAATACATTTTGGTCCAAATATAACAAAAACTACGACTTTATTCAGCATTGTATTCTCTTCCGATTCTGTTGTCAATCCGCGTTCAGTGACTGTGATGACGTAAGACACTGCTGACATGTATCTGGTGTGTCCGAGCTAAACAAAAAACAATCATCACAAACATGTCTAAGGATTTCGACACAGAGGAAGACTTGCATTTTTTTGCCCAATCATATTTATTTGAACCCGAATAAACGGATGCACCAGATAATACGCCATCAGTGTCTTACGTCAACAGCGTCACTGAACGCGAACAGAACAGAACAGAACAGAACCAGAAGACAATACAATGCTGAATAAAGTTGTAGTTTTTGTTATTTTTGGACCAAAATGTATTTTCGATGCTTCAAAACATTCTAACTAACCCACTGGTGTCACATGGACTACTTTGATGATGTCTTTATTTCCTTTCTGGACAAGGACAGTTTACCGTAGATGCATTTTCAATGGAGGGACTGAAAGCTCTCGGACTAAATGTAAAATATCTTAAACTGTGTTCTGAAGATGAACGTAGGTCTTAATGAGTCATTAATGACATAATTGTAATTTTTGGGTGAACTAACCCTTTAAAGACATTATTGAACAAATCCTATGCAGCGCTGCCGATGATTTCCTGTTGAAGCGCGCTGATGTGTGCGGTCTCGCTCTCCTATGGTCGACGCGACTCTTGTCTATGTCAGATCCACGATCGAACAAAAAAAAAAAAACAGCCGAAACTTGTACAAGTAAGTTATTCATCCAAATTTTTTCTTTTTTCAACTTTGGCCATGTTTACCATGAGAATCCTTCTCTTTAACATTGTAAACAACTCATGAAACACCATTATACATGAAACACCATTGTAAAAGTCATTAATGAAATACAGTTGTCTTTTCGTCCCTATTGTGATGTATACCCATTTTTCTTGATTTTGTCTATTGGGAATTGATTAGATCGTTGGCATTTGCCATTGCTACAATATCATGTGAGTGACGTTGCTGGGCACCCAAATTATATTCATATCCTTAAGTATATTCAATGAAAGACAGCAAAAAATGATAATATGATGGGAAAGTTCTATATTAATCAAGCGCCTGAAAGAACTATATACAGTAGAACCTTTTCTTCTAAGAGTGCATGTGCACTGCTTTGCCTTTCATCCCAGAGAAAAGAAATGATGCCATTTGGGTTGGATGCTCTATAATGTCTATTTAAGGGTATCTCCGAATTTGTTTGTGATACTAAATAAAACACAGATGATGAAACCACAGTGGTAAACTAAGGAGGCTGACCTTGTCCTGCCTCTGTAACACAACCCTAGAATGATCTGCAGGTCAGCAACCTTCCCCTGCCCTCCATTATCAGACCACACTCTCTCCTTCTCGCTCTCTTTTCTCATGCTTCTCTCCCACACTTCTCTCTTTGTCTCTCTCGCCCCTCATGGGGCTTTATATCTCCTTATCTTCGTCTATGCAAAATGTACACGGGTCAGCTATTATACTCATGCAGCGGCCTTTTTAAGCTGTCATCACTTTCCTCACTATTACAAAATAATGCAACATTATAATGTCAACAGAGGTCATGTAGTATTATGTTCCGCTTCTCCTCCGCATTGATCAATACACAGCAGAAGCACGTGAAAAGTTTGCCAGTATGTGTTGTTGTGCGGGGAGGGACTCACATTTTCCAGGTGACTGAATGATTGTGACGCAGAGCGATGTGGAAAGCGCTCTGTTATTGCTGAAAAACGAGACGGCGTCAGCAGCTTCTTGATGCCCCCCATTCAATGAGTAATTACTGCAAATCTCAAAGGCGAGTGCCAGAGAGCCTGAAGACGCCTCATCCATTTTGACGCTCATCTTTGCAATTTAAACCACCGGTGATCTCTCAAAAGGGCCTCCGCAATTGCGGCGCATTTGCACGGCGTGATTTTCACTTGTCCTTGTCTGCCGAGCTCCTTATCTACGACGCCCTTCGTTTTTATTCTCTGAAAATAACTCTGTGCTCAAGGTGAAAGAAGCCTTGTGAAAGCTAGCTCTCTTTTTAATTCTCTTTACAAGTCACCAGCTTTTTTAGAGTAGTTTCATATACTGCACATGTATGCTATAAAGGAAGTCATGGCTTCATGACATCAAAATTGAGGTTTGTGGCTTTTGTTTATGCATTTAGCAAACGCTTTTATCCAAAGCGACTTTCTGCATTTGAGCCTTCAACCTTGGCCCTGTTATAGCACCATGCGTTACAAGCTAAACTACATGAATGAGTCTTTTTAGTATGTTAGGTTCAGGTTCATCTATACGCTAAAATGTACAAAATTACGCTGTCCTGACAAAAACTTTGGGGCCAAATACACATTTCCATCCTAACCTGTTTGTCCTCATCTCAGGATTGAATGGGTTCTAATGTCTTTTTTTTTTAGTTTTCATGTACTGTCCGTTACAGTTCAGAGGTCAGATTCAGAAAGATCCTCTAGGGGTTCAAAAACATGTCAGTCGAACATTATAGTGTCAGAGAATTTATGTGAAATCCTTAGTAAACATAATTTTTCAGCAAATTAAACCATAATCCATGTTACTTTAGCATTTAATGGACACCATTTGCCCAGGCATGTATACTCTTGGCTCATATCTTCCTGTCAATCACAGATGGCATTTACTGGCTAAAACAGGGACTAATGCAATTTTGTGCCAACAAGGACATTCATCTGCCAAAGACAAATTGGTGCATTGAAAGTCGTTTAATAGATGGGCTTATGCGAAATACGGAAGAAAGAGGGTGTGTTCTGGTGTTCGACAGCACTCAGAAATGAACATTTGCTTGGTTTACGACCTGTGTTGTCTCATTAGATATTCCTTATTAAGACAAAGCAGTAAATATAGCTTTTTCAGTGTACTGCAAAATAATAAGACACCATAGGTCTTTATGTATTTATGAAGCTAACATTAAAGTCAAATGATATCTTACAGGGACAAGATTCTGACCAAATTTACTTACTCTCATGTTGTGATATTTTGAAAAAAAAAAAAATAATGACAATGAAAATCAGTAGCACCAAATGTTATTTTTGACCAAATTGACTTTATTCTATGGACAAAAAAAAAAACAGTTAAAATGTAGATTTGAAATGGCACAATGGTGAGTAAATGACACAATTGGCATTTTTATGCGCAATAACCTTCTAAGCAATGAAAAAAAAAAAAACACATACACGATTAGGTCTAAATGGCTATGTGGTGAAGAACCACACCAGCCTCAGGTCACTAGAGACTTAAGGATTGACCCATTGATAGATAAAGACAAAGGTCTCAGTGGTCAAGCTCGTTATCCGTGGCCACTCTGTTAGAGCCCTTATTTCCAACAAGACAGAAGATTGGAGAACCAAATACAACAATATTGATTTTGCAAGTGATAGTTGCATGCCTGCTATTGATCAGGATCAAGCATCTGCCATTTGCAGAGGTGTGCATTTTCCATTGGTAGTGGGTTTGCAATTAAGACCCGTTTAGCATTCCAAGGCCATGTGTGATTTGTTGTAATGGATGTTCATTAACTTGCTACTTTGCTTTTGGAGGTCAAAAGACAGATCCCAGAATCCCAAGGGCTTTAGCCTTCTGCACCTCATTTTGTGATGTTTTATTTTCCCAGTTGAATTTTGTAGTTGCAAACAGAATGCTGGAGTAGTATGAAGTGTGAGAATTATGAATAAATTATTATTGTCATTACAATGCAAGAGGAATGTGGTTTATATCAGTAGTTGTCAGACTCTCAGACAACCCAAAGACCCCCTAGTACGAAAATAACAGATTTTCTTGTAAACACTGTACATTTTGACGTTGATTAATGAAATCAACAAACATTATTATATTATGCTAAACTAGCATTTTCTTGATTAACAACCTTTAATTTGGCATCCCACAGAGGGAAATTTCCATTTATCTAATGATGCTTTCACTCTATAAGCAATCAAATCAACCAAAGATGATGTAAAAGGCTTATTTAAAATTGTACTATATTTTAAGATATATATGTGTGTGTTAATGTAAAAATGCAGAAAGTTTTCTGTGATAGGTGGGTTTAGGTGTAGGGTTAGAGTAGGGGATCGAATATACAGTTTGTAAAATATATAAAAATCATTGGGTCTATGGAAAGTCTCCATAAAACATGAAAAGACACCATTTATCACATCTGATCCTTTGTAACCTGCTGGGTTCCTTTATTAAGTTCTTAATTAAAGAATTTGTGTAATGTTTTCTGGATTGTAAACATGTCGGAATTACAGGACTTACAAACTCAAGGCCAGATTTACCTCTACCCCCACATCCATCTCTTGCTGCAAAATCAATGGAGTGATGTAGGTATATGGAGGAGGACATGTGGACAGGCTTAAGCAGACTGCTTGTCTGAGTCCCATTTCATGCATCAGCGGCTACAAGCTCAAACACCATGATCAGCCTTTGCCGTTCAACACCGCACTTGCTCACACAAGTATATGCACCATATGCATGCACGCACACACATAGCCATGCAGACACAAGGCACTTTGAGAAGGCAACACAACATGTTATTGGACGCCATATTGATCTACTGAATATGAAGTCTTGTGCACTAGCGTTTCCGTGGAAACATTGTGGCTTTCCTCTCTTGAAGAATAATTCAGCCTCTGGTAATTCATACTCTGACAACAGTTTGACATATAGGGAATAGAGAACAGGGGCTATTCCAGAAAGCAGGTTATGCGACTTACCTGGGTAAGTTTACTCAGAGTAAGCGGATAAAATCAACTTTCTGTTCCAAAACCTAAGGTAACTTTCAGGGCAATGGCACTTTTCCATTACCAGTACCAGGTCAGACTGATCTCATGAAATGGCGCGTGTATGACACGCCAAGTCCTATTTCCATTCTTGGTGCGCTATCAACACGCATAATCGCTTTTTAGAGTGTTTATGAACGCCGTTGACTTAACGTTACATTACTGTATAAATATATGACCTACCCCAACCCCATCCCTAAACCTACCCGTCACTGGGGTTAATAGCATTTTTGAGTCTTTCCGTAGATCTACATTTTGCTTCGTTTCCTCGGACATTTAACGGCGTGTACATACACGCGGAATCACTCGGACATTTAACGGCGTAGACATACACGCATACACACGGATAGCTCAAAATGCGTATAGATAACATGCCACTTGAGTTGAAAGTGGCATGTATGTTTATGCAAAAGTCATGATGTCATTTTGACCAGATCGACTCGGCTCATCTCGACTCGAGCTCGCTTTTCGCTCCGTTTTCCATTGCAGACAGTATACCGCAACAAATAGTACCCGGTCGTCATAGTGACACCTTTCGTTCCTCGTTGCCCCACCAAGCTATCTGTCATGATTCTGCCTTCTTGTCTTTGATTTTCTCTAGTCGTGAGGCAGGATCATGACAGAATCATGTTTTGTGTGCAAGCGCATGGCCTGTTTGGGCCATGTGCTTGTGTTGTCTCGTTAACTTACCCCGCCCCCTTGTGATTATTGTCTAGTCAGTTTCACCTGTCCTGGTCATTAGTGTTCCCCTTTATAATCCCCTTGTGTTTGCTGTCCTGGGTCGGTTCATTGTTTGAAACATGCTGTGAAACCTGCTGTGAGATCTGTTTGTTGTTTTGTGAAGTTTGCAGTGAGTAATCCCTTGAGTTAACTGTTAATCCAGAGTCTGTTCGTGTTTTAGTATTGTTCCTGTCTTGACCTCGGTTTAAGTCTAGTGTTTGTTACCCAGTCTTGTTTTGCCCCCTCGTGGGCTTTGTTTTCCTTTTTTGTCCTAATAAACCCTGAGTTCATTGTACACTGTCTGCGTTTGGGTTCATCATCCTTCCACTTTATAACAGAATGAACCGACCAAAGAAGAACCCAGCAGACTGTTTGTCTTTCCCCAATAGACCACAACCGGCTGACCAAGAATTATGGTGGCAGTCGGCCATCGCAGATAGTAGAGCTGGAAGACTTCCATTTCCTCCCCAGGGTGAGTTGTCCCTGCAGAAGTATGCTCAAGTCGTTGAAGAAAGGAGATTCTTTCTGCCTGAGGTCCTGGTTTCTCGCTATTTCATCGCCGGTCTCAACTCTCCACCTCCGTTGACTGAACGGGAGGAGCTCACTCGTCGCCCATTTCAAGCTGTGGTGGATAGCTTATCCCGGAGAGAGTCACAGACACCCACAAGCTTGTCACCACCTGCCAGGCTGCCAGTGATCCCGGAGGGTCACATTTTAGCCGTGGTTACGCAGGGGAACCAGGCTCACTCCACTTCGGCTCCCGACGCATCAGCTGCACCCGCAAGTCTCCGTGGCAAGCGAGAGAGACGGCTGTCGTGGGAGTCTACTTCGGAGTCCTCTTCAACTGAGACCACACTTCCTGTCGTGCTTCCCCAACCGGTCACCAGCCTGGCTATGTCCTCTGCTCCACGACCCAGGAAGAAGAAGAGGAAGAAGGGAGCCTCTGGTCCTCTGTCTCTGTCTCTCCCAGAGCCCGCTCCAGCAGGCGCCGTCCCAGAGCCCGCTCCAGCAGGCGCCGTCCCAGAGCCCGCTCCAGCAGGCGCCGTCCCAGAGCCCGCTCCAGCAGGCGCCGTCCCAGAGCCCGCTCCAGCAGGCGCCGTCCCAGAGCCCGCTCCAGCAGGCGCCGTCCCAGAGCCCGCTCCAGCAGGCGCCGTCCCAGAGCCCGCTGCGGAGAGAGTTGTGGCCGATCTAGCCGCAAGAGAGATTCTGCAGTCGGTTTCTGCTCGTCAGGAGATGCCCATCTCTCTGGCTGCCAAGACCCTGTCTGACTATTTGTCCAGTCTGATCAAGATCCTCGAAGTGCCTGTCCTGTCTTGTCCCGAGCCCACTGTGTCTGTAAGCGCTGTCCCTGAACCTGTGTCTGTAAGCCCTGTCCCTGAACCCGCTGCTGTAAGCGCTGTCCCTGAACCTGTGTCTGTAAGCGCTGTCCCTGAACCTGTGTCTGTAAGCGCTGTTCCTGAACCTGTGTCTGTAAGTGCTGTCCCTGAACCTATGTCTGTAGGCGCTGTCCCTGAACCTGCAGCGGAGAACACCACTCCCAAGTTGGAGAGGTTGATCGTCGGATCAGAGTCACCTTCGGTGAGCTCTGTCCCAGTTTTCCCTCTGCGATCTCCTACCACACCCCCCGTCATGAGTCCAGCTTCGTGTCCATCGTTCGCTGTACCCCCAGTTGCTATCCCTGTTGTGACTTCCACTGTTCCCAAGACCTCGTGTGTTTCCCCGGTCAGTCCTGTCTGCGCTCAACCCCGGTCCCGGACTGTTTCCCCATTTGTCCCTGTCCCCACGGTCCCTGGACTTCCGTTTGTTTCCCCTGTCTCCCCTGTCATGGCTCAACCCCGGACTGTTTTTCCCTTGTCCCACACCACTCCTCCCAAGCCCGCTCGGTCCTCTCTTCCTAAGTCCACTCCCTGTGGTCCCAGGACCCCTGTCCCGCCCACCCACCCTGGACAGTCGCTCAAAGACTCTGTGTTTCCTCCACCTCCTCTGCCTTGTATGTTGTTTTTGATGTTTCACCCCAATCCTGTCGTTGTGTATTTTTGTATGCCTTTGTTAGTTTTTGCTATGTACTGTTGGTTTGTGTCTTTGTCACAGTCTGTCATGTCCCGTGTTTAATGTCCCCTTGAGGAGCGTCTGGTAGCCGCTCCTTAAGGTGGGGGTTCTGTCATGATTCTGCCTTCTTGTCTTTGATTTTCTCTAGTCGTGAGGCAGGATCATGACAGAATCATGTTTTGTGTGCAAGCGCATGGCCTGTTTGGGCCATGTGCTTGTGTTGTCTCGTTAACTTACCCCGCCCCCTTGTGATTATTGTCTAGTCAGTTTCACCTGTCCTGGTCATTAGTGTTCCCCTTTATAATCCCCTTGTGTTTGCTGTCCTGGGTCGGTTCATTGTTTGAAACATGCTGTGAAACCTGCTGTGAGATCTGTTTGTTGTTTTGTGAAGTTTGCAGTGAGTAATCCCTTGAGTTAACTGTTAATCCAGAGTCTGTTCGTGTTTTAGTATTGTTCCTGTCTTGACCTCGGTTTAAGTCTAGTGTTTGTTACCCAGTCTTGTTTTGCCCCCTCGTGGGCTTTGTTTTCCTTTTTTGTCCTAATAAACCCTGAGTTCATTGTACACTGTCTGCGTTTGGGTTCATCATCCTTCCACTTTATAACACTATCGCTGGATCCTCTCTTCGGCAACCAAACAGGAAAGTCTGCATCTCCTCATTTGACCACGGCGTATTCTTCCGAGTTGCCATAATAATAAGTTTAGTAACTATCTCTGGCCAAACTATTTAAAAATGGCGGGGATATTCTGGATACTCCATCTTGCGCATGCAATGATGACGCAGTGAATGACCAATCAGCAGTCGTCATTGTTTTCACGTCACATTTTTGTATCGCCTCAGCTCGCTCAGAACCTTGCTGGAGGTGAAACAAAAAAGTACCCGAAAGCAGGTACAGTATAACTTTTACACCGTGGAAAACCAAACAAAGGCGAGTCTAAAAATAATATCATACTCCGGGTCGACTGAACATACTCCAGACTGCAGTTCTGGATCCTGCATACCTCAAAGGTTTGGGTTAGTCAACCAAGAGTTCAGGGTATGTGCTGGTAAATTAACCTTGCTTTCTGGAATACCCCCATGACACAGGTACTATAGGTTGAATTAATAGTTCAGTGAAATTAATTAACTCAAAAATATTTTATATTCAATTTAAATTAATTACGTTTCTTTCTTTTTTTTTAAATAGAAGAGATATTGGTGTTGAGTGAAGTGTAAAATCTGGGTCCTAAAGCAAACCTAGTTGAGAACCACTGATGGCTAAAGGTTATAGGATCCAAGTAACCAAGAAACTGAAAGGTCACTCATCTCTACTTGGGCAAAGTGTTTATCAAATGGACAGTCAGATCTAGGCTACTGCTAATTTAATGGACAAATAAAATGACAGTAAACACAATGGCAGCCATTTTAATGATCTAAATCAGAGAACAAACAAAATAACCTTGTGATATCTCCGAATCTATTTCTGACTGCGCACATCCAAATATAAGCTACTGTGTCCTCTATGTTGCACTGTTTATAGGTTTTTAGAGTCACTAAAAGAACATGCATCCAAAGACCTTTCTCTTCACTGTGGCCATAACAAATCAAGGAACGCTGGCTCCTGACCTGTAGGTGTATTATAAGAAAGCCAGCTGCCTATAGCTGAAGCTAATTCATCATGACATGGTCAATGAGGATCACACTGGTATGTCCTGGAGGGAAACTTCCATTAGTTTGCTGTCCACTGCACAACGTGTCTTATTCAGGGGGTAGGATTGACTGAAGAGAAACAGATCCATAAATAAAACTGCATAGATCCACTCAGTGACTTTTTCATCTCATCATCTTGCAAAAATAAAAGTCACCTTGTGGTAACGGTTAAATAAATTGAGGGGTAAACATATCTATTTTGAGCTACAAAACAGTGACCTCAGACTCGAGATAGATGGATGGATGGATGGGTGGACAGACATTTTGGGGGATCGGTTCATTTTTCGACCCTTTATATTCCAAGAGCCATTCCTTCAGTTTTGCAAGGAAGAGGTATCCCTCATTGCTTTAAAGTACCAAATTAACACAAGGAGAGATCTGGTGGTGAAGTATTTGGGGAAATCAAATTCCTTTTCAACAGGCCCCTTACAGGAAAGCCAGCAATAGGCCCCTTTATCTAATATGTGCCAAGAATAATTAGGTTATTCCAGCACTGCCTGTTGTTGCTCAGTAATTAGGCTAGTCTCTTATGGATTCACTCCAGGTCACAATGACCTTGAGGAAGTGGGAAAAAATTGCCCACTATTGACATCTAAACTGAGGATAGCGGGTCAATTCCCACAGCCGGCAGGTTCACCCTTATCACGTACTGTGCGTTTCAGCGGCGGTGATGCGGAAAACCATTGGAAGTTGAGGACGCGGAGATGAAAAGGAATGTATGATGAAGTGTAGCAAGGTCCTCAAGGAGACAGTGAAGGCTCTGCCCCTCCCATGCCTCTTCCTGCATCTCAAGTCGGTGTTCTTGGCCTTGCTTTTGAGGTAATCGCAGAGAGTTTCAGATACACTTTTTGTTGTGGTCATGCATTTAGAAGCTGTTCATCTTTCACAAAGCGCATTATGGAATAACAAAATTAGGCTATGTTTACAGTATGCTTGTTTTATAAGCCTTTGGAAACCTCATGCGTGTGCTCCCGCAGAATATGCTTTTTCATATTTTCTACAAAAAAAATTTAATTTTAATGTAATATAACGGCACAAACAAAACAATGGCACCGACATATTTTTTTAGATGGCAGTGCAAACTCAAATCTTACACTCAGGTAAATTATGATATCTTTTGCACTTTTTTATAGCAACATGACCTGGTTTGGTAACACTTTATTTGAAGGGATGTGCATAAGACTAACATGACACTGACATGAACATGAAGGAGTCTTTATGAATGTTTATGACTTTTGTCATTATGTGTCATTCGGTAAATTATGACACTTTTAATGCAAAGTTGACATTGTTTAAAATGTCTTTGTTATGACAACTTGACATTAACCAAGAAGTCATAACCTGTCAACCTGACATCTTTATAACTAGTCCAACGTGTTCCACTTTACTTGAGGTAAGGGGAAATATTAATGACACTGTTGTTAAAGCATTTGACAGTGTAATAACCCTTAATGACATCTTAATAACTAGTCCAATGTATTCCACTTACTTGAGGACAAGTAAAATATTCATGACACGTTATAATGGTGTCATGACGGCCAAAGTCAAAACCAACCACATATGACAGGGTAATGTAATGTTAACACAAAGCTAAATAACTTCTTTAAGTTTGATAATTAGACCTGTTATGACATATTTGTGACAGGTTATGATTTCTTGGTTAATGTCAAGTAGTCATGATCAAGACATTTTTGTCTTGGTTAATGTCAAATTGTCATGACAAAGACATTTTAAACAATGTCAACTTTGCATTAAAAGTGTCATAATTTACCGAATGACACTTAATGACAACATAAACATTCATAAAGACTTCATGTTTATGACAGTGTCATGTCAGTCTTATGCACACCCCTTCAAATAAAGTGTTACCGTTTGGTTTTGTTAAACAATGCTTGATCTGAAATAGATTATAAATGATACTTTAGACTAGAGGGTCACCTTGTCCATTTTCTCCGTAATTTTCTAGTAAGACAATGTCGTCTGCCAAGTAATCCATGCTTTTAAACTCGTTTTGTGGTGATAAATGTGCATCTTGTATTTTAATATGGTGATAACAGATTTTGTTCATCCATGCTGTTGTGGAATGTACAAGCCATTAAAGATCTTCTGTCATCTACATTCCGCCAACATGGCTAGTTACAGTGTGGTAATTGGTCATATTGGATCCTTAATCAAAAAGCTCATTGTTTCTGCTGCCTGAAAAGCAACGATTACAGTCCCATATCCTGAGATGAAACGAAACAATTACATTTGACGGAAGCCAACAAATTTTTTGTTCTATTTAGCACCCATAATGGGATCAATATGTGTCATTAAAAAATAATCCACATATTTATCTTATTCTCATATTGAATTCCAATGTTATTTGTCATTTATAAAAGGAAATCTATTTGCAATTAAAATGCACATGCATTAGCCTACACAAATATTATCATACTCTGTCATGATGACACATTTATAAGTTGCTGGAGGCAGCGTCGTAATTGTACATCTCTTTTTTTTTGGCAGTTTTGGCTCACTTGCTGCTTCGGGCAAAATAAGACATGACCAATGGGGTAAAAAAAAACACATTCTAACAACTATGTATGTATATTTGTGTGTGTGTGTGTGTGTGTGTGTGTGTGTGTCTATGTGTACACATTTGTGTGAGTAAGTTGCATTAAAAATCCACTTAGTAAAAAAATAATGAGTTTGAACAGGCATAATGCTTCTGACAGGCCGTTCTGACAAGATGCATTGAGACATAAACTGAATATGTGTTAAAAACCAGATAAAAATCAACAAGAGGTCACCCACTAGGGTCATCCAGTCATCAGCAGGAAACAGAAGAGGTCATGAAAGGTCAGACTGATAAACACCTTCATTGATGGGTGTGAGTCACCAGCAGGGCAGGAAATGAGGAGCTCCACCCCTCAGGGGTCACGAGAAGTTAAAGGTCCCATTGAGGACACTGTTCTATGACGCAGGAGAGCACAGGCTGTGCAGGGATAGCGCAGATGAGTAGGCAGTATTGGTGCAATAAAAGTTCTGAGTCACCTCCTCCTGTACAGGACAGGCTGAGCTATTAGTATAATGTGAAGTCATACGTCTAGCATTTTACAGCCTCCAAAATCTGCATAAATGAATACAATAATGAATATATAAATATGCATACATGAATTAAATGAATAATTGATTCACTTGAATAAATTCAACTTCTATCATTTTTCTAATGTTAATGCAGCTGTCGTCAACATAAAATGAATTAATCAATAGTGCAAGTCATAATCATGAGAGTGGAGTGTTTTTCATATAGAAAGGTGATCAATATTGATGGCCTGTGGACGGCCCAGAGCAGCTGAAAACTGGTGAGGAACCAAAAAAAAAAAAAACCAAGGCTATACTGCTTATTTGAAATAGAAATTAGAAGTGGTGTGATTGATCGTTCTGAATGAAAAAAAAAAAAATTCAAACCTGACTATCTCTGTGGTGTCAAGGAGCATTTTGCAGCCCGTTCCAAGACAGAATTCGTACAAATTTTACGAGGTGGCTAATTCTTAACAATTCGCACGACCTTACCTTACGAATTAGTAAGATTTTTGCTAAATCTTACATATTTTACGAATTGGCCAATTCGTATGAATACGTTCGACTGACCTACCCCTGACCCCGCCCCTAAACCTACCGATCACGTGGGTTTAGACAAATCATACGAATTCGTTTGAATTAGTATGAATTAGCCACTTTTTAATCACTCGTACGAATTGGTCGTGAGGTAGCGTTGTTTATTCAGAGCTATTAATTCAAATACATATGTGTTAGAGTATAAATGTAATGTACAGTTCGGGGAAAATCTACGTACTGTAACATGGCCCAGTTAGCCAACTACAAGTCTCTTCTGCTCACCAAGGCTGTATTTATTTGATCAAAAATAACATAAAAACAGAAATATTGTGAAATATTACCATTAAAAAAAATGTTTTCCATGTGAACATATTTTAAGCTGTTTATTCCTGTCAAGGCAAAGAATTTTCATCAGCTTCAGTGTCGCATGATCCTTCAGAAATAATTCTAATATGCTGATTTGGTGCTGTCAGGGAATATGAGGTGACAATAGGGAACTCTTTCGTAGGAATCGCTGGAGGTAAGAATACAGGTAATAGTCTGTAGTCTTACTTGTAGACCAGACAATGAGTGTATATGAGGTATGTGTTTTTTAGAGGCGATGAGTTTGATGAAGTATGGAGTGTATGAGGGAACTGTGACAGCTCGAGAAACATTTTTTTTTATTATCAACATTGAAAGCAGTTATTTTTTTGTGGAAACTGTAATACATTATATATGTGTTACATATAAAGAATATAGATAGGAAAGAAATCATGTTATTTAATTCTTTCATTACACAAAAATACATTAAATTAATAAAAAATGACAGTATTGATTTTATGATGTTATTCCAGAGGATTAAAAAAATATATATACATCAAAGAATCCTAATCCTAAATAAAACGTATCAGTTTCCGCAATAATATTATGTTTTCAACATTGATAACATTGAGCAACTTAGCATATCACTGATCAAAATAAATGCAGCCTTGGTTAGCAAAGAGCAAAACTTTTTCCAGCACCAAACTTTTGGAAAGTAGAAAATACAAATAATAATTATAACGTAACAGTATTTGGCCTTAAATTGTTGCCTGCCACGTCACACCTCCAAATAGTTGCTACTGAAGACTTTTGGAACTGTGTGCGTCCTTGTTCTTGTGCCATCCTGAGAAAGTGCCATCGAGATGAATGGGAATGCTAATGGATGGCTTGCTCCAGGTGTTATGGATCTCCTCAGTCCAAAACATAATGAGAAAGCCATAACTACACTCCCTTTCATGCAAGCTGAATCGGTGTAGTATTTACTCAGCGTTCTAAATCTAACCGACCCTGAGATGTATTTAAGGACCGTGACTTACTCTCCCGAGAACAAACACAGGCAAACACGAGCACACAGGCAATATATTAGGACTTTCACAGGGAGGTCTCTGTTCCAAGAAGACCTTAAATAAACTGGCACATAGTGACCAAGAGGATGCAGCTGGACCATCTATCTGACTCCTGGCGCTCGAGCTGAATAGACAGAGAAGGGAAAGGGGGGAGAAAGAGAACGAATGAGTGAAAGAGAGACGGATGAGGGCAGAAAAGAGTGCTAGACTCGAGAGCACAATGTGTGCACCTGGATAAAGCTCCCCCACATTACTCAGCTCTCATCCGGCCCAGTCCGGATACGCTCATCAAAGACCCCTGCTGTCTGAACTCCCCTCCACTCTTGTGCAACTTTCCTTTCGGTTTAATAACTCCTCTTCCTGCTCTTTGAATTATTTTTACAGCATCACGTCTGAGCTTTAAATACTTCCTGGGAGTTCTTGGAACGGCTTTGAGAGCCTCTTACAGAGGACACTGTATCTTACTTAAACTTTAGCAACATAAGCATCTCTGTAAAGTTAGCCAAGATTTCAGAGAGACAGTTTACATTGATATCCACATACAGTACATGTTTTTAGGTGTAGGGGTTAGTGTAAGGGGATAGAACATACAGTTTGTACGTCTATGCAATGTAGCCATTTATATAGCTTAGTAAATGTGTGTGTATGCAATCCACCTTACACCCATTTTCTATGTCACACTTGTTGATTTAACTATTCTGAAGAAAAAATACCAGGCCATTTGTCTCTGTTTGTCTCCCAGCTGGGCCAGGCTGCTCTGTAAAAGGCAGCTTTAACACTGAAACAGAGAGGCCAATGGCCCTGCATAGCTCTGAGGGACAGGAGTACAGAAGGTCATCTACAGCATGGCTGATGAAGCACTGTCTGTAACCCAACTCACCGAGGGAACAAAAGGCCACAGAGGTCATGACCTCTCAGTCTCTCAGCCGAATGCAAAGATAGGAGTTCAGAGAGACAAAGAAAGGGAATGTGGATTTAGTGAGCCATTAGCCACTATACAGCACTGCAAGTGTCAAATATCGAAATGTGAATATGTCAATTTCGAAAAAGATAAATACAGTTTTATAAAATATTCAGCAGGGTCCAGAAGTCTGAGACCATGTGGTAATGCGTTTATTACTGTAGTATTTGGTTTGTCATCCATTTTCTCAAGAGTTATTTACTTTGGGAGAAGATTTAATTTATCATTAATAATAATAACGATAATTATATATATAATTATCTTTATTATTATTATATTATATATTTATTATATTATTTTTTTTTCCCCATGCAGTTTGGTTTCTGGATTTAAAATTTTAAATAATGTTCTATATATGATATTATTGTATAATATACAACAAGTTTTATTAAATTTTTATTATTTTTAAGACATATTATTATTTTTATTTTTTATTTTATTATTGTTATTTTTATTATTTTTGAAGACATTTTTACATATTTCTTTGATACATATAAGTTTAAAAGAAAAATGTTCTATAAATGCAACAATAAAACATAATAATAATAATAATAAAACATTTTATTTAGAAAAGCGCCTTAGTCAGGGAAATACAAAAAACTACTAACATATATTATATTGTTTTTTTTTTTGTTTTGTTTTTTGTCTCAGACTTTTGGACCACTGTGTATTTTTAAAAAGATAAGTTTGATCCAGTGTATTGCACACAGAAGGTTCCGGTTTATTTTCCCTTTTTTTTGTTTTTTTGTTTTTCCAAATCAACATTTTTTTCTTATGTGAGCAAATTCAGCTGCTACAATGTACCTTCAGCTGTGCAATTTGCTGTAAATAAAAGCTCCATGCATTGTTATTTTATAATACCTCCACCACAAAGCGATATTTCAACAGATGAGCACCTGATGGGTCTTGGAGAGCTACTTTGCACTTCTGTCCCCATTCTTTATGTGTCGTACCGCCCACAATCTCAGTAATACCTCTCTCCTAATCGCCGTAGCACAAGGCCCTCTGGAAGACTCGACTCCATCACTTAATCCCGTGTCCTGTTTGATTCTGCAAGGCACTCATCGCAAGGCTACGTGAACAGAGTGGAATATGTTTTCATGCCCGGGTGGTTATTTGATTAGGGATACCGAAGGTTTATGTGATAAAGCACAAGCCAGGTCTCGCTGTAGTAAGCTCTGTTCCAATTCAGAGACAAGGACAAGAGGAACACGTGTAGGCTACTGTATGGGACAAGCCGAGAGTTTAATGTCATCTTGCCGCCGTTGCTCCACACACCTTCCTGAGA
The DNA here is from genome assembly GCF_988280905.1 of Pimephales promelas. Taxonomy (NCBI): domain Eukaryota; kingdom Metazoa; phylum Chordata; class Actinopteri; order Cypriniformes; family Leuciscidae; genus Pimephales; species Pimephales promelas. Next base: position 19,244,611 of record NC_142784.1, read on the forward strand.
GGGTAAAGCGCAACTCCCAGATTTAGAAGAAGTTCTTGTTTTTATAAAACAGCATTTCGAAATGGACTTGTTGTTCTTTTTCAGAGGTTCTGGTTAGCTAGAGATATATGAGCATGGAAAAATGGGATCATTACAGAGTCTTCTTTCATTAAACTTGTCGGGTGTTGTTTTATTGATTTCTGTAAATGCTAGCAACTTTCCGCTGCATTTAGCGAAGCTTCACTCACTTCACTCAGCATTATTGACATACGTGATGCCGTTGTCTGGCCCTGGGAATAAATGTTTGTGTATTTAGCTTCGTTCGGTAATCTGTTAACTATTCCTGCATTTGGAAACAGGCCTGTCTGCAGTGTGACATGAGGGGGCCGTGGGCAGGCCGATTAGAAAGCTGCTTCATTACCCTTTGTCACATCAGCTCAGATTTATGGAGCCTAATGGAGGACACTCTGTTTCTGCAATTTACAGAGGGAAATGGGAAATCAGAAGTTTTCCGCTATCCATTAGTCACTACATTGCGCTTTGGAAGAGAGAATGACTTTTTTGAAGAGAGACCGGACTACTCGCACCTTCAGACTGTTTCACTTTGCAAATGGTGACATTTATTTCAGAGATGAAATAACAGCATATTTGAAGTTCATTTAGACCATGAACTCATTCATGAGGTTCATGAAACGAAACACTTGGGCATAATCATGGATAAAAAGTCAAGTAAACCATGTTTGCAGGAAAGTTAAATCAAATCTAAACTGTTTTCGTTTTATTAGAGTAGAGTCGTTGTTTGTGCATGCGTCCCATGCAATGTTTTTTTTTTTCACATTTGTCATACTGTATTACAGCATGGTCACAAACATCAGCGTCCACTCTGAAACCAGTCACTTCACTGTAAAAAATAATCGTGATTTTAACGGTAAAAGACACAGTGCAAAACTGTTAATTGGTTAACAGAAATTTTCCTTAATATATACGGTAAATAACTGTAATAGAATTTTACTATAAAATACTGTTAAGTTTTGTTTTTGTGAAAAAGAACAACTCATTGTATAATTTACAGTGAAAAACTGTAAATTGACATTCCAACAATTCACTGTGACACTTCACATTTTATGTGTTTTTGTTGAAATAACTATGGTTCCTTATAGTTTTCTTGTTTGTTTTTTTTCTAATCAGTTATGTACTTTTGGGTTTTGTGTTACATTTAATGTTAAATTAATGTTTATTGCATTTTTTATGTTTATTGCATTTAATTTTTGTGTGAATGACACTGTGCAGCTTCTTATAAGTATTAACTTTCTTGTGGAAGATTACTTTTATTGAGTTTTGATTGCTCATGTGATTGTTGGTTGTCAGTGTATTACAATGGTACAAAACCGATATTATTTTTTCAAAAGGTTAGTAAATCAACATTTTATCAGATAATGAAATACGGTTTATTACTGTACATTTTAAATTAAGTCTGTAAAAGTGTTCCTACCGTATTTTTAACGGTAAAGTTCTGGCAACCACCACAGCTGCCGTTTTTTTACCGTAAAAATTACGGTTTTAAGATATTTGACAAGAAACCTATGATATGGCGCTATACAAATAAAATTTGATTGATTGATTGATTGATATGGCATCATTGTGATATCATACGAAAGCACAAGCTTTTTACTTTTGAAAAATGTGTACATTTTAGTTGTTTGAAATTGACTTTTAAATGTTTGAACAACTGTGTGTCACGACTGTTCTCTGGCCTCATGGAGAGGCATCAGAGTTTTTTTAGACCTTCCCCCAGAGCCTCAGCTGGGATTGTGTACTACCAAAGTTTAGAAAATCTTTTCTAGCTTCTCCTTCAGAGAGGCTACTATGGAACTCTCTCCCAATTGGATTCAAACAGCAGAACAATATTAACATCTTTACCAGAGAGCTCAAACAGTGGCTTAAATTGGGCCAAAGTTGTTTTCATGTGTGCCTTGTTTTGTTTAACAATGTGTTTTTATTTGTTGTAAAATCCCCTATGGACAGGTGTTGAACACTTTAAACAATGCATGTTATTTCTATGTCCATATCAAATGAATAAATAAATGAATAATTAAAGATGTTGTTGGGTTGTTTAAATGAGAATTGTGTTTTTTTATTTTTATTTTTTCGAGCAACTGCATTCAGAATCTGAGGAGAGCTATTTTAGCTATTTAATCTGTGAAATGCAAGCAAAATAAGTCATGCACTTACACATGATTGGCTCAATGGTAGTATCTGCTGGCTGTCAATGGTACTGCAGTGCTTGTTAATTTAGGGCCGTTTCCATAAATGACTTTTAAGCGATATGAATTCTAGAGCGTCGTATATGGCGCTTTGGGATGAGAATGCGTTGGAATTCTAATAAACTGCTATGTATTAGCCTTTTCAGATTCAATTATATTATTCATTTTCTTACTGTGTTTGTTTTATTTAAATTCTTCCAAGTTGCTTGATGCAAGACAGACTGTTGTGTTCTAGACATTTTCCTCTGGATGTCATAGGCACAGGTGAAGGAATTGTGAGATGTCACTGCAGAAATCCTTCAGAAGGTCACAAGGCCAACACATAGTTTAAAACCAAAAAAAAAAAAAAACCCACAAAACTTTATTTGCACAAAAGCCAGTGAAGAAGTTTGAAAATTGTGCTACTCTAAAGTTCAACCATAAACCCTGGCAACCCTAAATCACAAGTCATGATCACGGTCACCTGTATTCTTAGAAGCAAAATGAAATCCCAAATGTTTTATTGAAGTGATTATTTATACAGGAATTAAATTGCTTACAAAATGGAACTTTTAGCAATTCTCTTAATGCATCAAATTACATTAGAAGATTTAATTTTGTTAAGTGGTATAGGCCTAAAGAACTATAAGCTTTCCAATAAATTGCTTTTATTAAAAAATGAATTAATGGATCGATAGATGTATGGTTGAGTGATTTATGAATAAATAGATGGATGGATAACTAAAGAGAAGAGAGAGACAGATGGATAGATAGATGTTTAGGCTGAGGATTGCTCTTCTACCAAACTCATAATTATCTTAAGCATTAATTATGAAATGGAAATTTTGTATATTAAACTGAAATATTTTCAATGCTTTCAATTAAAGCAATGTTTTGTCTTAAGCGCATTGCATGAAATCTGGTTCTTAATATGGCACATAATGATACATTTTTTATCATTTAGTTCACTCAAAAATGGCAATTCTGTCATTTACTCACCCTCAAGTTGTGCTAAACACAAGCACAGGCACCATTGACTTCCATAGTATGAAAAAAAGGGACCATCGACATAGACCATTGATTACCCCCATCTTCAAAATATCTTCTTTCGTGTTCAACAGAACAAAAGAAACTCGTAGAATAACTTGAGTGTGAGTAAATGACAAAATCTTTATTTGGGTGAACCAACCCTTTACTATAAACACATTAATCCATATGTGTTCCAGTATCATTTTTTACCTTTTTTTATGAAGGTCATGCACACCACGTATTTGCTATAATGTTTGTCTTATTATTTTTGATCTTTGTTGCCCCCTGCTGTCTGTGTTAGTTAGACCCTTGTGTTTTTTAATCTCCATATTACAGCAATTACCTAATGATTTCAAGATCATAATGGCTTTTTTAGGTATTCTTTGTTTTCACAGATATCTCATCCTTGATTACACATCTTCATTTACTAAAATTACATTACTAATCACGTATGTTATCATCAAGATATACAGTGCATTTTTTAATCAAAATTTTGATAACTAGCAATGAAATCAAAATGTTTAATGAACAATAGTTGCTCTAACTAAGTTATTAATCCATTGTCTTAACCACATTCATTGCAACTTTGTGTTAAGCTGTGAAATTTCTTGTCTAATATGGTTTCTCAAGTGGACAATATTCTTCATATATTTGGCAACCAGACTTTAGTGTAGAGAGTTGAACATTGGAAATTGCCTCCAATCCCCTAAGATCTCTCCTCAAAGCAATAACTAGCCTCAAACTTCTATGGAAATGCCTATGTCTAAAAACAATACAATACCAATCTTCAGAAAGATTACCCATAAGGCCTATCCGTGCCCCAGCTGTAATAAGCATTGAAATCACTTGGCCTCATGGCCCTAAGGTCCATACTATTAGAGATCATTTTGCCAGCTAGCCTGTAATTTCTATTTTGAGATGAGATTTGCATTCTTAATAAGAGGTAAGAGGCCAAGAGTGGTTATTAAATAAATAACTGAGTGATTTAGTATAGAATGAGAAGAGGTCCAAGTACAGATCCCTGTGGAACACCAGAGGATTGTTGGTGGGCAGATTAATTGGATGGTTTTCCTGACAGGATTTGAATTTAAGGGTTCTGCACTTTAGATACCCATCTTCCAAAAATATGGTGGTTGGTTTCAATCAATGTTGGGGAAAGTTACTTTTAAAGTAAGTGTTACTCCTGAAAAATAACTAATGTCGTTGCTCTTTGTGGAAAGTAATGGGCTTTTCTCAACTGGGCTGGGCTTGCTTGTTTACTAAAAAGAAAATCTATTTCGAAGGCCTTTTTAAACCAAAAGTGAAACGAATAATCCTCAGGCTGAAGAACATGCAAATTCATGTCTGTAGAGGGCGCATCTCAAACAAACAGCTTTCAGCTTTCAGCTGCTGCCATTCTGGATTGAATAGGACGCAACAAAAGATAGTTCAACACAATTAAAATTATGTTTATCTAAAGTCATTTTTGCTTATTAGTATGGCTGAATCAGGTAATCAAAGATCAGCAGCAAAGACATTGGTTAATAAAGTGAGATTAAATGCATAAAGTATATTTTCACTATTTTAGTTCCATTTGAGGAATATGAATCGTTTTTTGTGAAAGTGAGATGAGTAAATGCATGCTTACATTTATGAACTACAATAAGCATCACATTTATCAATAAGCATCATAATGTTTTAAAAGTAAAGATACTTAGTTATTTGGAAAAAAGTAATCTGATAATGTAACTTTTGTTACTTGTTATGCATTACCCCCAACACTGGTTTCAATAACTGTACTAAATAATTCTATAATAAAATAGAATTTTATAGTTATTGGTCATATTTGAAAAAAAGTGACGTCAAATGGTTTATTCCTGAGGGTGTTCTGCTGTAAAATTGATTTTGATCTTAGTCCTAAAATAACTAAATTATCAGATGTCAGAAGATGGATAAAAGAGTTGAAAATGTTAGAAAACGATGCCATATAGTGTTACAGGGTTGATAGAAGTTCTTGGATCTTGCATCAAGGCTCAAGGACAGGCAAGCACAGAGAATTACCAGACATGTACAAAATAATTTTACTTCCTTGTCAGGGAACTAAGCTCTATATCTAGTTACATGAAACCTGTCATGCTGCATTACTGTTCTGCGTTAGCAAGAATGCATTTACTGTAAAAGGTGTACCCAAGGTATATAAAGAATCACGTTCCTCTGCGTGACCAGACCAGTTTTCATCATGAAGGCATTAGTGTGTGCTTTTATTGTGGTGCTCCTCTGCAGCGTATCAGGTAAGAAAATAGATTTTTTCTATCTATCTATCTATCTATCTATCTATCTATCTATCTATCTATCTATCTATCTATCTATCTATCTATCTATCTATCTATCTATCTATCTATCTATCTATCTATCTATCTATCTATCTATCTATCTATCTATCTAACTGTCTGTCTGTCTGTCTGTCTATCTATCTAATATAACAAACTAGACATTGCGAGCTATCTCGGAGTAAATTTGGAATGTAAAAATTGAAAATACTCTAATGAAGTGCAGAAAAATGTCACCATTGTCATCTATTTGTCTAATATGTAATCTCTCATCAGTGCACTCACTGACATGCTACACCTGTGTGGACGGGGACTGCAAGACCCCAACTGAATGCCCAACCTCAAGCAATTTCTGCAAAACGGTTGCAGCAGGTAAGGAAACTATATTTTCAATAGTCAGTAATAGTGCTATCATTTTAATAGGCTATATATCATTGATATATTATTATAGGTTTTGTTCATATTTTAATGTTTAATATATATATATATATATTTTTCAATTTAAAGTTTAAAAAAAATATCTATATAGTCTTAGTTTTTATTTTAGTTTTATGTATTTTAGTACTTCACCTTAAACTAAATGTAAATGTTGGCAGCTGACTAAATGATAATAATAATAAGTTTACTGTAATGTTTTGATTGGGGGGGGGGGGGGGGGGGTAAGTTATAGTTCATGATAATGACCCTAAAACAGCTTCATATTTATTACCCTTCCACTGGTGATTAAAACAAAGTGAAAATGTATTTTTTTTTTTTTTTTTTTTTTTTTTTTGATTGACCTGTTTTTCTTGATATGTTTTTAACCTCAGCTACTGTGTTCTCCCGGACATGTGAGGAGTTCTGTGTGCCTGGAGTGAATACCTACTGCTGCACTTCTGATCTGTGTGACTGATCTCTCAATGTCACCAATCCTGTTGATCTGTCTTTGAGTCAGACACAAATGCTCATTGCAAGTAGCACTGGGTTACTGTAGATTTTTCTTTTTCTAATTCCTTTTCCATCTGATTCAACATGGATTGTTTTACATATCACTGCTTAAATGAATTTCTAATTAGCATGATTTCTGTCCCAGATCTGTATGATTTGATTTATGAATGAAATAAAATCTACTCAGTAAAACGCTGTATATGTGTGTGTGTGTGTGTGTGTGTGTGTTGAAGTCAAAGCAGTATCAGAGAGAGAGAGAGAGATAGGTCAATCGAGAGAGATGTTATGACGCCATTTGTCTGGATTAACCGTTGCTTTTAACAGATGAGAAGACTGAAAACTACACTACTGGAAACATGCATTCCTCTCATGAGATACAATTATGGGTGATTTAAAACATAATAACCTGCTTGTTTCCAAACAATCTTAACTCTGTGAGAGTCAATGGGATGCTTTGTGCATTTTATAAACCCTTCAGAAGTTTTAGTCAACAATTTTGTGAGGTTATTGAACTTTATTGTTCCGTCTCTGAGTAACTTTTACTTTCGCACAGATAACTGTTAAGCTGCTCGTTGTAATATTTATAATAACATATTTTGCAGTCTTAGGTATGCTTCTTGTACACAAATAAATTGGGCAGCTTCTAATAATCTTAATTCGAACAAGGAAATATGGGTCAGCTGCAAATTAATCCTCCCTTCTTTATTTTCCCTGACCACAGGGTTTGTTATTAAGAGATTGAGGATTTTCTTCTTTTGAAATAACCAGCTGGGAACCTGCACACAGTGCCTGTGACAGCAATTTATCTTGTCATGTTCTCTAATGGGCAGCGAAAGATTAAGAGCCGGAGGCCTCGGTGGTTGAATTGACACGGCATTTTTGTCAATTTACAAGTTCTAAGAAATGAGCAAGTGAATGAGCTGTCGTTTCTCAGAATCTGAGCTCTTTTGCTGATTGAGAGAGAGAGTGAGAGAGAGAGAGAGAAAGAGAGAGAGAGATTTGTCAAGAAAGAGGAAGAAAATTAGAAACAGGACACATAGCAGTGATGGATTAACCTTAACTGAATTGAGACTGTAAAAAAGGCCTTGCCATCTTGACTTAGCTACGATTAACGTGAATTCCAGTTTGCAATTTGATATTGAACAGGAAAAAAAAATGGGTGGGGGTGTAATTTTAAATATTGCAAACTGATTGGACAGTGAGAACCCCACTGAAAAGAGTCAGAACTGAAATGCAAGTTTGTTAAAATAATGCCCAGATTCTTAATTTGCATTATTTAAAGACATAAACATTGAATTCATATTATAAAGATTACTGCAAAAAATGTATTTGTTTCCAATTTGGAATAACATGCACTACTGAATGATGGGACAATAAAGACAGGAACACGCATTAAGAAATTAAATAAGCTTAATTTTGATTTCTTGTTGACTTTCAAATGGAATCTGCTACTTGAATTACCTTAATAAAATATGCATTTGTAAGTATGCAGGACTAATCATTAAATTTATGTGAGCACATTAATTATCTGAGTGCATAGTTGTGCTTTCTCTGCCAGACCAGCCATCACCGCAAACTGCCCTTTTCATTGCAACATAAAGGAAATGAACAGATTGCATAATTTGGCACACTTCCAAAAAATAAAAAACAAGCAGATTATCACTGAAGCAAATCAAATATCTGGTGACCTTCACAATCATCTGTTTGCACAGCCAGAGAGAACCCATGAACACCTTGATTTCATTTTGACCCACTTTCTGCAACTGCTTGTATTCTTACTAGATTCACCTTCTTTCCTGATATCTGAAGCGCTGCGCTGTGCACCTTAATCCTCTAGGCCTATTTTTAAGACAGTTCCAGATATAAACAAAGGATTGTTGACAAGACATCACATGCACTTTGGCTAAAAAACACTCGCAGTGCTAGCAGGTAATGTCATATGCCAAGGCGGTGAATCCTCGGCTGCAACACCATGGCACACTCCTTGGGAGATACAATGTAGAAAGTGAAACTCTGCACTTAAGGGAACATTTCTGTGACTGGAGCCTTAAACAATTGACTTTCGATTTACTAGCCTTAATGAGGTTGATTCAGTCATATTAAATTATATTTTTAACTAGATAATTCAGATGGTCCCACACAGTGCAGTTAAGGTTTTTGAAGGTAGGCCTACTTAAGTGATAGATTTTCTTGAAAGCTTTGCTTTAATGTCACCTTCATTTTTCTCTGTGGATGGAGACAGAACATGGTGCTTGGTTAATAAAATATCACTGCCATATTTAAGTATATTTTTATGTCACTAGCAAGAAAAAGAGGTCAATGTTCCCTGTGTAGAGACAGCTGGTGTTCTGTTTGTAGGCTATAGCTTATTTGTCTTCAGTCTACTTACATTGTGTTAAGAAATACACAGATGCAAACAAATGCAGTAGAAAAAAAAAGAGATTAATACAGATAGCAGCATGAATATTAAGCTGCTGTGCACGTTAAGAGTTTATGCCCTCTATTCTGAACATATACAGAGGCGCAGGAACATGTTGGGGTGCTGTTTTTTTTTTTTTTTTTTTTTCACTTTTGAAAAAGAAACAATTGATTCACGTCTATAAAACTCGTCAAAATTCCGCGAATCACAAGTAGGCTACATCGGTGAGTTACACTAGCATGCACACACTCGAACTTGACTGCATCACAGTTCTGAAATGATGTGTAGGCCTACTGCTCTCAGTCGTAATACAACTGACCAGTCTGTGGGGCATAAATTAAGCCTTAGTTTAAATAAATGGGTTAGTGGGCTGTTTACACTGTCATATAAGCTACGATAAAAGAGCCTGCACAACGACAGGAAATAGAAAGGAACACAAAGTGCGGACGATTTTTTTAAAGGCTGCGAGTGCGAACTAATTTGTTCTACGCACACATGACGTTACACTTTTTTTAATTTCAGAGAAATTCACATTTTAAATAATGGCTCGTCCATGTTCACTTTTCGCCTCTCAATGACGTAATATGCGTTTTCCTTGGTTGGTTTCCGCTTCTACTGCCATAGTAACCGCGGGGACAGACGTCTATAGCGGCACTTTCTTTTGTCTAGTTAAAGCCTATGGTTAAAACTGATAATCAGAATGGGGAAGACATGTGATTTAGTGACTTCGGGTTGGTCTTAGTATTTCAGAAACTGCTGATCTACTGGGATTTTCACGCAACCATCTTTGGGTTTACAGAAAATGGTCCGAAAATATCCATTAAGCAGTGGTTCTGTGGGTGAAAATACTGTATCTTATTGATGCCAGAGGTGAGAGGAGAATGGCCAGATCGAGTTGATAGGCAACAATAACTCAAATAGCCACTTATTACAACCAAGACATGCAGAAAAGCATCTCTGAATGCAAAACATGTTGAACCAGCAATTGGCATGGGCTCAACAAAATCGGACAATTAGATTTTTTTGCTGCACCATCCAGATGGTAGGGTCAGAATTTGGCATAAACAATATGAAAGCATGGATCCATCCTGCCTTGTGTACGGTTCAGGCTGCTGGTGTAATGGTGTGGGGGATATTTTCTTTGTACACTCTTGCCCTAGTACCAAATGAGAATTTAAATGCTAAGGCCCACCTGAGTGTTGTTGCTGACCATGTCCATCCCTTTATGACCACACTGTTTCCATCTTCTGAATATACTCAAACGGCCTTCAGTCACCAGATCTCAATCCAATAAAGTACCTTTGGGATGTGGTGGAACAGGAGATTTGCATCATGAATGCGACAGACGACAAATCTGCAGCAATTGTGTGATGCTATCACGTCAATATGTTATCTGTAAGGAATGTTTCAACCCCTTTTTTTATTCAATGCCATGAAGTATTTAAGCAGTTCTGAAGACCAAAGTGGGTCCATCCTGGTGTACCTAATAAAGTGGCCGCTGAGTTTGTGTATACACACACATACTTATAAGTTACTCACTAAGTTACTTATATTTTAACATGGCTAAATAAAATATTTTATACTAAATAGAGTGATCAAATATTACTGTAAATATAAAAGTTTCTTTTTTTGTTACAAGAATTGGCCTGATATATGTGAATGGAGCATCCACAAATAATAATTTCAGAAATAATGTTAATTAATGTGAAAACTATAAATGAAAATATGGCATTTAAATTGTCATATTTTATAAATGTCAGCATCAGAGATTTTTAGTCTTTAAATTAGACTAGTGACCGGAATCTACAGTAAATTACTCAAGCGACTCCGTCATAGCCCAAACAAAAGCTCCCAACCCACTTCTATATCTAAGTAAACAACTTCAGCATTAACAAGCTCAGCACTTGATATAGGGGCTGTGTGGAGTGGTAATGGTCCTCCACATCTATTGGATTAGAGAAAGGATGTCATTCAGAATTAATCTGTGGAGCACTAGGCAGTCTGGAACACTAAGCACTCTGTCTGTCTGCCTCGTCCCATTGTTCATCCTATGCTGTGGGCACTGGAAAGAAACCGTACTTCCCAGAATGAATCTCTTCTGCTTCTCTTTGGTAAGATGTGATTCTGCTTTTCTTCTCTGTGGTTTGTTGATCGACAGTGTGTGGATGAAACATGAACTGCTTGACAGAAGATCAAGAACCATGCGTTAGCTGCTTTCGGAGGGCCTTTATTTTTGCTTCCCTATAGTGATGAGGTCAAGTCAGTGTGTTGTGTATTATGGCATGTACATTTGTAACTCCTGCATTAAACATAAACTATTTATCACAATATCTTATTCAATTTCATTTTGAATATTTATTTATTTATTTTTTTAAATCACTGTAAAAAATTATATGATTAGAAGTTGTAGCAACAAATGTTTTTACATTACTTTAACTCATCAAATGAAACAATTTTCAAACTTTTTTTATATGTTATGCAAGATTAATTTTTTTTTCAGTTTAATGCAATTTAAGTTGAAATGACTGAAACATTCAAAAATTGAAGGCAGCAACTTCTTTAAAAATGTCTCTGCCAGATGTTGTTTTGTGCAATATAGGATTAATGGTGGTCTTGCGTCTGTGAATTTGCACTGCTCTTATTTTCTGTTAGCAATATAATGCTTCTGGTTGTTTGTTTTATCTTTTGCGCAAATGGATTTGCACTCGAATGCACTATAGGGGCCGTTTACACGACTTTGTGTTTTGGCCGATCATTTACACAGCGTTTTGTGGGCCTGAAATTGCAGACTTTTGAAAATGGACAAAAATGCAAATTTGTGAAAACTGTGACGTCATGCCCATGCTTTTTTACAGTATGTGTTCAGTGAGTCGTATATGTTCAGTCAATTCGTACGAGTGATTAAAAAGTGGCTAATTCATAATTCATACGACCTCACTCATACGAATTCGTACGATTTGTCCAAACCCACGTGATGGGTAGGTTTAGGGGCGGGGTCAGGGGTAGCTCATTCGTACGAGTTCATACGAATTGGCCAATTCGTAAAATATGTACGATTTAGCAAATACGTACTAATTCGTATGATTGAGGTCGCACGAATTGTTACGAATTAGCCACCTCGTAAAATTTGTACGAATTCTTGTGAGATCGGGAAAGGGTTCTTCCCACCAGAGCATTGCTTTCGATTTCAAAATGGCGGCTGCGTGAAATCAGCGTATTGCGTACAGTCATCAGTCAGTTTCACATTTTTCTTGTTTTTCCAGTTTTTTTGTCTACTAAAATTTCTTGGAAATATATTTTTTCCAGTGTTTCGTCAGCAAAACAATTCAAAAACACATTAAATAACTGTACAACCCACTGAAGAGATGCATGTCCATCCCACACAGCCTCCCTTTTATTCCTGTTAAAAAATAAAGATGGTGCTGCTGTGCGCTGCAAAGTGACATCGCCAACTACTTGCCTGGCCTGGCATGGATGAGACAGCATTTTTAGTTATTTTAGATCCATGGGAAAGTTGTCGTGTAAACGCACCCTTATAAATCAGGGTCTTCGGGTCTGTGACTCTTCGTGAAATTGGTGGTTGTACTGCATTCGTAATTATTAACTTATTTTTGTTAAAAAATTGCTTTAAACTAAAATACAGCATGACCTTTGTTTAAACCAATGCTAAATTGAGGGGAAAGTGACATTTGAGAAATGACATTTGAGAAAGTGAAATTAAATGATCTGTATGAAGATTTTTTTTTTATTTAACAATAAATGCAAATACAGTAATATATTACTGATATTAACAAAATACTATATTCTTTTTAATAAAGGCTAGGCTTAAAATGCAACACTCAGACCTGGCTTCACTGACAGGGCTTAGATTAAGCCAGGATTATAGGCTTTAGTTCATTAAAGACATTTAAGTAACTGTTATAAACCAGCCTTAGAAAAAAAAAACATTTACTTGTTTGCATCTTGAGACAAAACAACGGGACTGACATATTTGAAGACTAACTTAAGCCTTGTCAGTGAAACCAGGGGTTATTAGCTTATTAGCAACACAGATTGTAACATGATTGTGACATGTTTTTTTTTTTGTTGTTGTTGTTGTTGTTGTTGTTTTTTTGTAGGAGGGCTCGATGGACAGCCTGTACGAGGCCGTGCAGGAGTCCTGTGAGGCCCAGGTGTACACCATCCCCAGCAGGTCCCAAAGTCCAGCTGTTCTCTTAGATGACACCACCAACTGGAAGAGCGCAGCGCGTTCCATCTCCATGGTAACTATACAAATGAATGCTGGAATATTGCATGCATGCTGCACTGTCATGGGAAATGTATCAGCCATCTGAATGCCCGCTATAACAGTGCTGTGGACATCATGAGCTTCCATTAAAGGAAAAGCTGCTGTTAACTGATTATACTGAAACCATATGGAAATATATTAACATTTCAGGTCTGTTTGAGAAACCTGAGAAACCTGAAATGTTAGGCTTGGGAGTTCTTGAGAACGCATTAACATATGCATGCATGTGATTTCATATTAATAGATTTCACATAAATATATACAATAATGTATTATTATACTGCCTCATACTGTATTTATTTTCAGGAAATTTCTCAAATTAATTCAGACAACACTAGAAAAAAGAAACAAAGGTGAGATCAGTCTGTGTTTTTTAGTGAAAAAAAAAAAGACTTCCAGTCAAAGTAAAAGTGAAAGGGCCTGTGTGGCTTCCATATAGAGACATAGAAATGTAAACTCTCTCTGAACATTTGTATTTTATTAAATGTTTTGTTGTGTCAACTTTCAGGTCACTACCAAAGTCTGTTTCTGAAAATCATGCTTTAGGTATGTGTTTCTTCTGCATCACATGACCAAACTGCAATAATACACCCTTGTTGTACTTGTCCTTTCACGCTCATAATAAAGAAACTAGCTTGATTGACAGGCAAACAAAGAAAAAGGTTTGTACAGTGTTTATCAGATTACATGACAGGTCAAACAAGATTGTCTAAATTTTACTTCCCCCGATCAAGATTTCCAGAGTGAAAAAAATAAATAAAAGCATGGAACACTGGTGGACCTTAAATAAATAAATCTCAATTTTTTTTTGTTTCCCTCCTGCAGATTATACCATCTGCACTAATTCTGGCTGGCCCGCTGTCAAGAAGCAGGAAGACTTAGTCCTCCTGAGGAACCATCAGAATGAAGGTAAAACAACTCTGAGGATTTGTAGGTTAAGCCCGACTAGATTTCATTTAGAAGACACACTCAGACAAGCAACAGCCGCTGAACATTGGCCAATCAGAAACCCTTATTGCGCCAAATCCCATTCACAGTGAATGGAGAGTGGGTACAATACACCCACAGTGTTGTGCAGTCATCAGCTCACTTAAAGCACTTGCTTGTCCTGTGTGAGATTAATTAAGAATCAGCAGGGTCTTTATTGTAAATAGGGCACTGGACTTAAGGGCTCTGAGGACTTTCAATGACAAAGTACTCGGGTAGTTGACAAAATGTGTCATGGACTTTTTTAAATCAACATTCAAGATAGGATGATTTTAGATTAAAACATGTTTTTCATAAACACTTTTTAAACTGGTTGAAACTCTCATCACATAGCAAACAATAATAGAAGTGTACTGTCTACATACTGTATATCTTCTATGTTCGTCCAATCATTGCATTTGGTCCTGTGCAATGATACGATGTGCCTGCCTGTCAACATATGTATTTACATACCTTTCCAGGCATCACACATCATCAGCATGTTCCAAGACATGAGACTCTCACTGTAAATAATTAAATTATCAATAATTTGATCGATAACAACAATTTGCAGTTAAGCATTTAACCTTCAAATGGTCTTTGTTTCCTGTTTACTCTTCTGGGCTTTGGGGTCTATATGACCCTAACAATTGATTGAGTAATTGTACAAAAAATATACATTTTAATCATACAAATAATATAGATTTTTTTTGTTTACTTCTCGTCTATTCATTAATGCTGTGTTTTTGGAGATATAAAGTACTTTTGTATCCATATACCACACAATTCCTCAACTACACCATTAGCTTGCATGTGAAATATTATTTTTTATGATACATTGCATTTATGCTCTAGGCCTTCATTTCTGTGTAAAAAAAATCAGATTTATGCCGGATTTTTTTTTTTTTTGACACATGAAGAAAATAGTTTTAGAAAATACTTTCCCATTCATTTCAATGTGAAGAGCAGAAGACCAGAAGTGTAAACATTTTTTTTACATACCTTCAGAACAACTGAATCAAGTCCAGTTTTTGTGTGTGTGTGTGTGTGTGTGTGTGTGTGTGTGTGTGTGTGTGTGTGTGTGTGTGTGTGTGTGTGTGTGTGTGTGTGTGTGTGTGTGTGTGTGTGCGTGTGTGTGTGTGTGTGTGTGTGTGTACAGATATATAATATATGAAAAGTGACAAAATCTTATTCCACTGAGATGAAGGGAACCTTTTTTTTAAGTAAAAGTCGATTGGGGTCGTATAGACCCCTTGACCTGATTGAGGGTAAAAGTTATACCTACAAGATCCAACCATTTTTTAAGTCAGTTTAATGCAATTTAAGTTAAAATGACTTAAACATCCTTGTTGATTGTACTTAAAAAATTTAAGGCAGCAACTTTTTTATTAGACACGCACCGAGTGCACCTTTTACAGTTACTCCTGCACCAAAACGAGCTGCTGCATTCACGTCATTGCCGTAATTGAGAAATAGCAACCCGTTGCATTCTAGTCAGGGCAGTTCACGTCCTCAGACTCGGATTTAATGAAATCTAGCAGTCAGGTGGTGCAAGTAAGAGCTCTGTTTATTCACTATTATTGTAGGTCATTTAACACCATCTCTCAGATCGTGACGCTTTGCATGCTCTGGCTGTATGTGTCCATGTGTTTTGAACTAGGTGTGACTTTGGGATCGTATGCTTTCAAAGCTAGCTTGCTATTGCTAGCCTTTCTGAAATTGCCTACCCTACCTTTAAATGTATAGGAGAAAAGTGTATATTAGCTGGTCGTCATTTCTTTGTCATTTTACTGCAGAGGAATCATCCTTTTGCCTTCTTAAATGTTCCTGTGGTGTGACACAGAAACTAACACATAAAGTAAAAGTACAAACATTCCATTCCATTTTTAGGTTCATAAAAGATGCATAATGATGATTAAAGAATAAGCCAATGTCAAAGGGACATGTCAACTTCCCACATGTATTTTATGTCAACTACCCATTTGGTATATTCATTCTGTCCATGTCTTCCTTTTTAGCGTAACATAGTCTAACTAGAGTTAAATGTTAGTAGTTTTTTTTTTTAAAAAGGACAATGCTCAAATATATAACTATTATTGCCTACTATACTAATCTGAATTTCAAATGGCGGTGTAACGTCATTTTAAGCTAATAATGTTGTTGAACCTGTCTGTGTGGATGCACCACATTTTTTCTTTGACTAAGCACAGTAAAATATCCTGCCGGTATTTCCCCTCATCAAAATACATAAAGAAGCAAAACAGGAAATGAGGTGCAAAGCCACATAACTTTTCTCATACGGAATGTACTATTTTGAGCTCTGCTTTGGTTAACATTTTTTTTTTTTTTTTGAATCTTATCAGAGATTCTGTAATGTCGTGGTTTTATGCACTAAAATACTAAATAATACTAAAATAAATTACAAAATAAAAGCTAAATATTCATAGTGACTTGGTTGCTAAGTACTATTGTTCAATAATTCAATGAATGTGTTTAAATTACAGATAAAGTGAGAGGTGTAAGAAGGGCTGAAAGCCAGAAAATAGCAGACAGAAAGACCAATTCAAGAAACACACAGCAAGAGATGCCTGTCCAGGTCAGAAACCGACATTTTGTTTTAAAAGATTATGATCAAGATTAAAAAAAATATTAATGGAAACAATATATTTTAATGTAGCATTTTTTTCTTTTTCTCTATCAATCAACATGCATACATAAACACACGCACACACATACATATTTTGCATTACTTTTTTTATTTATTCTTATTTGTTTCATTCTTTTACTGGTAGATTGCCTATTATGAGGGGTGTAATCCAAACCAGTGCAGACAGAATGACTTGGTGAGTTCAAACCCTGTCCACCCAGGTGCTTTTGTGCCAGCTGGAATGTAACTGATCGTCATTATTTCACAGGGGCCGGAACAGTTGTCCCCAAAAAGGGTATTGTGGTTGATTGTGTCTGTACAGATGGTTGGGTGTGGGGCACGTTCTGCCTATGTAATCCCTTTGCCTACATTGGATTAGATTCAGTCTAGACTGCTAAATTTGTATAAGGGTTGTGGAAAAAAATGCATAAAATTATTGTATTCATCTTACATGTAAAAAGCAAATTATTGTATTGTATTTTATTTTGTATAAATTAAATTACGTTCAAAATTAAAATATAACAATGACATTTAACTATTTTGTCTGTTAACAGCCTGAGACAGAAAATGCAGAGATGACAAGAGGGACAAGGGTGAAAAAATTAGAGAGGAAAAGCAGTCAAAGAGGAACTCCAACACAAGAGACAACAGGTAAATTAACATAGTAACTACTTTTGTGGTGCAACAAAGATTTTTATTTAAAGCCAGCTCTGTGTCAATGTCACTGACAGACAATGATTTTTGTTTTAACGTCTATTGCAAAGCTCACATCAAAGGTGCCAAAGGAATGAAGCATCAGTCACATAAACAGGAGACTTACTGTATTTCTGCTGACGGGTCAAGGGTCATGGAGACAGCCCGCTCTAGTAGGCATCGCTGGAGTAACCCCACTGAAACATCTGTAAACTGGTTCCAAGTCTACAACACCTGTCAACCTCCCCACAATGAGCATTGTGTCCCCACCTGTGACTGCGCTACATCCAGAATCCCAAATCAAGGAGATAAAGTCAATGTTCAAAACATGAAGAGAGACTCCTTGCCCAAAGGAGTGGTGCGTTCCACAACCAGTGTGGATTTCTGTGCCCCCAATGTAAGTCATTTTTGACATAAACTATTGACATAAACTATAAACTCAAACGTTTAAGTTTGTTGTTTTTTTAAAGGGACACTCCACCCATTTGCATTAAGCTTTCCATTGTTAGAAACCCAGTTATACTATTGAATGGTCGTCCAACACTTCCTCATTTTCCCCTGAGACGAGAGAAATCCGCTATTTACCCTTTTCACTTCCTCCTACAATGACGCAAAAATCGTCATTTTACGTCATTGTAGGAGGAAGTGTAAGAGGGGGGATTTACGAGTGCCCACCCTTTCAAACTCGCCCATTGGGGGTTGGACCTAATGCGCTAACAGACCTATCACAGATCAGCGCCAGTGCTTTTGATTTAACCAGCTGAAACTTTTTGAAATTATGGACGAAGGTACTGAATATGCAGACGGATGCATTATGGATAGGGTTGGGTACCGAAACGCGGTGCCAATAGGGAACCGTTTCCGACGTAAACAGTAATGATCAGACCGAATAAGAACGAAAATCTCTGTTTGGCTCCTGGTTGATGTCTCCTCTCCACCAGTAAGCTGGCGCAAAATGGCTGCCGTCGCGTCATCCAGGTAGATGTTGCACATTGGTGGTGATTGAGGAGATTCCCCCTTCAATTTAAAGCACTTTGAGTACCCAGAAAAGAACTATAGAAATATAATGAATTATTATTATTTGGTACGTTGGCAGAAACCGCTAAACGCCATTTCCATTTGACAGCAAAATCCTTTAAGTCCACAGAAACCAATCAGAAGACGCAAATCAAATGATAGGATTTCAAGATGAATGATGGTGTGCTTATGAGCCGGCTTTCAATTTTCTAGCTGCAAGTTTTTATCATGTTTTATCCATGGTTACAGTGGCAATGACAGGATTTTCAGAGTAGCAAGTAAACACAACAGTGTTCCTTGTGCTGCTGTAACAGAAACTGATGCAATAGTCACTTACAGCTCCCCCTGCTGTGGGGATCAGTTTCTTCATTGTTACATTTTGAATTCTGCTTTCGTCATTTGCAATGTTTCCAGATAGATCTCTAGTGATTTTGCAACTGTTTCTTATGCTTCGTTGTCCAAAGAGGTGGACTTAGAGATTTTTTTTGTTTGTTTTTTAAAAAGCACACTCATGAACATAGCTGATTTTGCAGAAAAAGACAGTTACATTTTGTTAAATACCAATGAATTGACTAAAGTGACATTTATGAAAATAAGACATTTCTATAAGGGACTAATAACCTTTTCATTGCCATTAGAGTGAAATGACTGAATGTCTAAACGTGAAAACATGTGAGATGGATCTGAACTCTTCGTGTATATGTTGGTTCCATATCTCAAAGTCTCATAGCCTTTGCAAAGTGCTTAAATTAATTGAATTTCTATACATAGTATACACAATCCATCCAAGCTCAATTCATGTGATATAAACTCAACCTGTTAACCTCCCATCCATCAAGTGCTGAATGCCAATGTTCATATATGACCCTCAAAGATTGACCAGTGATGTTTCTACACGCTTAAAACAATTCAGGGTTATGACTTCTAGTGTTTTCTAAAGGTATATACACATAGACAGTGTAAAGTTGATAATCCTTTCCTGTTTCCTGGATTCTCATATGGCTATCTTGTAAGGGTGAAGTACTACACTGTATCACTCTCGGATAAACTGAAGCTCTCATAAAAGGTTAGGAGAGGCTGTTTGTTTCCAAAGGCTTGTGGTGCTGGAAGAAATAGATTATAATGCTGTAATCCTGGATTTGAATTTTACTGCGGCCGATTGCACACGGCTGGATTATGCTGTTATTGTCTTTAAGGTTTTCTTGAACACTATTGGTCAGTTTATGCCTCGAACAGCAATCCACATTAATGTCTTTGTTCATTTAAATGAGAAGTTTTCCATTTCAGTCTTCCATTGGTCGCTCAAACAAACAGTCACACCTCCTCACTTACGCCATTGGTAGAACCAATGTTGCTGGTTTTGGCTAACTAATATTTGTATAAAGTGACAACATGCTTTTCATATACCGGATACAACTCGTTGTGCAGTTTTGCAAAAATTCCTAACTAAAAGTTGTGAAAGCAGACGGGAAGGATTTCAAAAGCATGGGTCCACTTCCTTTGCGTGCCATGGAGCTTACTTCCCCAATACAGAGACCAAGATTAAGAAATATGGCCAAAGGAATATTGATTAATAAGCTTTCACTTGACTATATTTATAGGTTTTCCTATAGTGTGAAATAATGAACGTGACAATCAACATAAAAGTTATATAAAAGACAGTAGAAGCACAGATTCTTGCATTTATTCTACAATCTGAGGGCTTTATGAAATCGATATGATGCAAGGAGGGTTTGATTATAAAAAGCACCTCTATGGAAATTCTTTTTTTTTTTTTTCTGTGTGTACACTTAAAAATTTGTGTTACTCGACATGACTCTCGAAGTGGTAAACCACAAAATGCAGACTCAAGCATTCAGTGTTTTTCCCCTGTTAAACTGATGCCTTGATAATAGACCGAATACGCATTGGCTCACATCCTGTGTGCTTTAAGGAAGTTCTCGTGCTCGGTTGTTCTACTGAGGCATTGCAATTTATACACTTGTGGAGCTGAGAGAAGTAAAACCGCTAGTTTCAGAATAGAGTTTCATTTTAAGAAAAAACTGAACGCACATCAAGGCGATGCTTCAACGGGCTGCTTCAAATGCATCAGACAAACCAAAAAGTCTTAAACCTAAGGTAGGTTTTATTAATGTATCTTAACAATGGTAATCATATGAAGGATATCATATTCAGTGCCCAGTAGGAAAAAAACAAAACAATCTTGTCACCAAGACATTACTGAACAAGTATGAATGGCTTCATCTATGTCAGATCTAATGTTAACTCAGTTTGCTATTTGTATGAGATTACATGGATTTTTAATTTAGATAATTATTTGTCGTTTTCCTGTGAAAGAGATGACACGTACAGAGCGGATTAGGAATATATCAGTGCTTTTATCAAATTGAAAACATTACATATAAATGATCAAGCGCAAGCATGTCAGGTGATGTTTTAATGACCTAAAGTGCATGATAATGACCATTTTTGTTTTATACGAAAGAATGTACATATATGTTTTTTGATATTATATCTAATCACTGTAAAAATGTTTTTAAGTACAATCAGCTTGGATGTTTATGTCATTTCAACTTAAATTATATTAAACTGATTTAAAAAAAATGCTAATATTATATATTGTATAATTATATTATTCAACATACAAAAAAATGTTGAAAATTGCTTAACTTAATTTAAAAAGTTAAAGCAATGTAAAAACATATGTTGTTATAACTTATTGATATAATTTTCTGCTCTGTTTTATTTACCTGACACAGCGATCCACCAGTTTTGGGAGATTTGACACGTTCAGAAATCAACACTCCCCTTCCAGACTTGAGGAAAATGGAACACCTGAGGTAAGAATAATTTGGATGAATAAAACACTTTAATCTGGTCTTAAAGAGTTTATACCCCATTATGATGCTATGTTTCCTCCTCACAAGATACTTCTCACTATACCCTTAACTGCAAAACAATCAGTTACGATTGACTAATTGACCACTGGTCAGACATACTTGTATACAGATGGATTAATAAAACATATTGTGTTTATTTGTGTACAAAACAGGCAGAGGGTGAATCGACAGCAGAGAACTGTGAGAAACCAGGAAGTCTAGGAAAAAAGATGAAGGCCATCTCGATGACAATGCGTAAAAGGATGGGCAAGAAACACGTCAAATCCTACTGTGAGGACATGGTGAGTCACAATGCAAGTTCCTCATATAATTACTGACACTGATTAGGCAACTCTGTTTTTTATTTTCCAAAATATCAGCAGTTTGTTCAACCATATGATGCATTTAAATGTATAAAGATGTATTATCCCCCTCATTTGCCTCATTGTTATTATGATCTCATCTTATAAGGCAGTCTTATATACACTCTTAGAAGAAATTGTTCTATTTAGAACCAGAAGTGGTTCCATCCCCATTCATATATGGAACTCCAAATTGGTATATAGAACCGTTTTTTTTTTTTTTTTGTAAAAGGTTCTATTGGCCAAGTATGGAACCCTAGGGTTCTATATAGAACCCAGAGGAACCCTTTTTTTTAAGAGTGTAGAAACTTTTAGGGGTTCCAAATACGGAGCACTGATAGAACCTTTTAAGGTAGAACCTTTTCTTCTAAGAACATAGAACTGGTTTCTATCTCTATTAGCTAAGATTTTTAGGCTTATATATTTAAAATTTTTCCATTTCTTTTTAACCTATTAAAATATATTTAAAACTTTATTTTTTACAAACATTTTTAAGTACCTTATTACCCAGAAATTTACTCAAAAATTATAAACCCCCTCCAAAAAAACTAACCCATGTAGCCAAACTACCCCAGTCATCCCTTTCATTAAATCCGCAGAATAGTTGATAGGAATATCCAGACTGATATTTTGATTGGTGCAGGGTGATGACACTGAAGGAGAAACAGAGAATGGGACTCCAGCAGAGAAGAGCTCAGACCGCACCAGCAACTCATTAGAAAGTCTCTACAGTGGACAGAGCTCGTCCAGTAAGTATCTGCACACACGTGACTGAATTACAAAGTGTTTTGACATTGTAATCATACTCTTATTGTTTATATATTTATTGGCTCAGGTGGTGTGACCAGCAATTCAGATGTATCCAGTAACAGAGACAGCCTGAAACTGGAGGAGGAAATGCCCTACACGGGACAGTTCTGTGGACGAGCAAAAGTTCATACAGACTTTGTCCCCAGCCCATATGACACAGACTCACTCAAACTGAAGGTGAGCTGAATCAATCAGCACAAATTTAAAACATAAATTGCCAACAGGAAGTTAATGATGTCGGCGGTCTTTTTTAGGTGGGAGACATCATCAGCATCATAAGTAAACCACCTATGGGCATATGGACTGGAATGCTCAATAATAAAGTGGGAAATTTCAAGTTTATTTATGTGGATGTTTTGCCGGAGAAAGAGAAGGAGGAAGAGGCTGAGGCCCCGGAAATAAGACCTGTGAAAATATGCAAGAATCCACGACCAAATACACTTCTGGAGTTATTAGAGAGACTGCATTTAGAGGTATAACCAGACAGGACATACATACACATGAACACAAATAGAAACATCAAGTACTATCTTGAACAGACCGAGGGGGAAGCTTAAAGGGATAGTGCACCCAAAAAAATGAAAACGCTGCCCTAATTTACTCACCATCAGGTTGTTCCAAACCAGTATAAACTTCTTTGTTATACTGAACACAAAGGAAGAATGTTTGTAACCAAACAGTTGACTAGTATTTTTTTTTTCCATATATGGAAGTCAATGGTGCCCTTCAAAATATCTTCCTTTGTGTTGCAGCATTTGGGGCAGCATTTTCATTTTGTATTTTGTATTTCAAAGTATTTTGTTTTAACTTGAATCACAATTTTTTTTGGATGCGTATATTCAAAACATTTTGCGACTCTCACCCTTTGTACACAACACTTTAAATCAATCCTACAAAAAAAAAATCGCTTAGCTCCCATAAAGAATGATTTTAAAATGCCTGCTCATACAGTGTGTTTCTATTGTGTCTCACACTTCTTTTGGCCAGATGTAATGTAATGCATTTTATATATTTCCATGATGCGTTTATAGCTGTATTGCAACGTTTTAAAGTTTAAAATCTCTTTTGTCACAGGAATATGCATCTTCGCTACTCTTGAATGGCTACCAGACAGTAGATGACCTCAAACATCTGAAAGAGAGGCATTTGATTGAGCTGAATGTGACTGATCCAGAACACAGACACAAGTTGCTTGCTGCGTCAGACTGCCTCTATGTCACAAACAGTAAGTTGTGTCAATACAACCAATTTGATTGACAGTTGTGGGCAAAACCACATTTTGGTTTTCTCTGTGTCCATCTCAGGAAACATTTTGTCAGCAAGCCTCAGGAAGGGCACAGATTCTGCTATCTTTGCATCGTCTATTTTTGTGTTTGGATGAAATTCTGCCTTTTTGAAACATTAGTCCTGTAATATTGAATGTCACAACCTTATCTGTTTTAATTTAATCCATGGTGCTCTGTGCGGTCAGGAACAGACCTTTCCAGGATTAATTGCTGTTTGGATGTGGGCTCACTGTGTGAGCAGGTGGCACATGGTTGGGCCGCTCTGGCTGATATGAGTGTGTGGGATAATAACCAGGAAGACATACTGCCATTTAATTAACATTAATTTCATTTGGGTTTTTGTGCAAACCTGATTTGATTGGCAGAGATTAAATTAACGAGCAGGAGTTTGTATGAGAGATTTAACCTTTCTGTGCTTTGACCTACAGAAGATGGAGAGGGAGAGATGAAGGGCGATGAAGAGGAAGACAAAGATAATGACTGTCCTAGAGACTCGGGTTGTTTTATTCCAGCAGAGTGTCCTGATAGTTGAGAGGCACTCACTAGTGATTAACTAATGTCTCTATACTGATACAGTTATTGGTAAAGCTACAAACAGACACAAAACTATGTTTTCTTTTGTTATAATGTGTGTTAGTCTTTCATTTAGATACTTGTGCTTTGTATTTACACATTTTTGTTCAGCTTTGTGTTGATGTAACCTTTTTCTGTTCAATGTAGATGCCATTTGAACTTTCTTGCCATGCACCATACTTGTGTGTGAGGAGCTTTTTCAAACGTTTATCATGACTGATTTGTATATACAACTGTAATATTATAAAATGATAAAAAATAAATTATTTATTCTGCAACTTTCTCTTGTTTCTAAATTTGGAATAGGCAAACTTTGATGTTGCTAAAATTAACTATTTGTTTCTTAAAATAACTATTGTGGGTGTTTGGATACTGTTCCAGATGACTAGTCCTGTGCTTTACTGTAAAAGGAGGTTTGGTTTCAAAGCACTTTCCATAATATGCAACTCCCCTCTCTGGGCTGCTGTCTAATATTTAGGCTAACGTTACTGGGATTATTGGATGCTTATTTTTGGAAAATGAAAAAGAAAATGTAAAACCTGAGAATGGGACAGGCACAAAGATCGTATATATATATATATATATATATATATATATATATATATATATATATATATATATATATATATATATATATTTCATTATATTAATGCAAAAGTGTGCATAATTTGAATGACAGGGCTGTGGCAAGTCATTTTTTTAAAAAAAAAATTATCAATCTTTCCATATCATCAATTTTAATACGATCTTGTAGCAGGAAATATGTAAGTTTGTGACCACATTTATACATTTTACTTGATACATATTATAATATAGTGGAAAGATATTTTTATTTGATTAATAATACTAGCCTACTCTTTTTGAAAAATGGAGGTTTGCCAAAAATTAAATATTTTAACTTAATTTTGAGATTTGATTTAAATGTATTATTATTATTGTTGTTGTGAATATTATTATTATAACCATTATTTATTTGTTTGTACCATGGATATTTAAAAACGCACTTATTTTCTTATTTCTTTCTATTTATAATTAAACGCACTGACTTCCTTAGACGCTGGTCGAACCATAAGAAATTGTGCAAAAGTCCATTTTGGGAAATGTAGTTTACAGAATAGACAATTCCCCTCACTTTGTAACTATGAGGCTGATGGATAGAACTACAACTCCCAAAAGCCCAACAGCTCGTATTAGGTTGACGTGTTTGTGTTCGTACTGTCGGCGCAGAAACTGAATGAACATCTCATGTACAGTCATTATCCATAGCATATTGTGTTGAAGACATGGCGGGAGAAATGTCCATAATAGGTGAGTGTTCATTTGAACTAATGTAAGTTACGCGGCAAGATACATGTCAAATTTAACCGAAAGAACCTTTGTGTGTAAGTTATGTTAGCCGTTAGCTAGAAACCGAACTGACGCATCTGGCATGACATTCCCAAATAACAACTGACTGTAACGTTACGTGGATAACTGGATTTATTTCAACCAAATCAGTTAGTTATCTTGTCTAGCCTCAGACAAAGCAGTCAGACTCGAACATAAGCGTATTTTATACGCAGTGTAGCTATAGATAACGTTACAGCTGGCTTTCGTTCTTTATATGACAGTTGTTGCAGCGGATGTGTCACAAAACCTAGACAGCATTTTGGGCTTTAGTGTGCCTATCAATATTTTGGTAGGGTGCCTAACGTTATCAATATTTTTTTGTAGGCACCCTACCAAACGTCATCGTGGTCTTTTCCATGTTATATATTTTGTTATGTGTTATAAATACCATGTTTTTGGTCATTTAAGTTATTATATTATCCTTTGAAATGCTTATGAACGGCATGCATGGTAGTCTAATTAATAGTTTAACTTGCTAGTTTGGTAAAACAAAATAATCATGCTATTGCCATCTGATACTGATACTGTACCACCACAATACGTTTTTGTAAGGGAGTGCATTGCCTGATTTCACCATTCTGTCCTTTTCACCATTCATATATATTTGTATGTCTCTACAGGTTCTGTCATCCTGGCTTTATTCCTAGCAGGATATCTGGGACAGCAATACCTGCCTCCTCCAAAGCCCAGGGTCATTGGGTTAGATCTTGGGACCACGTTCTGCTCAGTGGGAGTGTTTCACCCCGGCACAGGCGATATTGAGGTTATTGAAGATGACAAAGGTCGCAAAAGCATCCCGAGTGTGGTGTCGTTCACCCCTACCGGCGTCTTTTCTGGACATGAGGCCCAGGAATTAACTGACACGAATCCTCAAAACACAATCTACGATGCCAAGAGATTTATAGGGAAGATTTTTGACCAAGAGACTTTAGAGAGAGAGAGTGCACGATACCCGTTTAAGGTACACATTTCATACATTTCATTCATCACTCTTACATTTGTCACTCTCTGACATTTTCTTTTTACTATTTTACAGGTGATATTCAACAATGGGAGTGCAGAATTCTTGGTCTCTACAAACAGCACCTTTACAGTTACTCCTGAATTCATCGGATCCCGTCTCCTCCTCAAAATGAGAAAGATGGCGGAGAAGCAACTGGGAGTTCCTATTAATAAAGCCGTCATATCAGTACCGGCAGAGTTTGATGAGAGGCAAAGGAACTACACCATCAGAGCTGCTAACCTAGCTGGTCAGTTTACTACTCGCTTCTTACAGTGTCATGAAACCTTCCCATGTTTTAGTCTTGTCCTTCACACCTCAGAGCGGAAAGACTCAAGAAATGGGTGTGGAAAAGTGGGAGTGTAGATGGTGGAAGAGGGGAGAAATTAATCAATAAAACACAGACCTAAAACACTCTCATTCTACAGAGTAATGAATATTAAAATATGAGCGTTCTCTTGTTGCTAAATATATTATATCGTACAGAACGTACACGCACTCGAGTCAGCATGTGTTTATCGTGTTTATATTGATTCACACTTATATTGAGAAAAACAACAATATCGACATGCAGGGGCGCCGCGCCGCCAGCAATTTATGCTCGAGTGACACTTAGAGGCACGTTTCAGAGACAAAAAGATAACGGTGTTCGAAGTTTCTAACAGCACTTTGCGTTTCCTGTTCTTAAATCGGTCTCCCTCAACAAAACTTAAAGGAAGTTCTTATTTCTTATTGTGGTGATATTATAACACCGATTAATTAATTAATTTGATCAAAAGTAATTCCCTTTAGTAAGATCAATTTCAAGTAATTCCAAACTTCGCAAGGCAGACGACAACATTATGTCATCAAATACACACAACTTGTTAACACTCCACAGCACCACCTAGTGCATTTTGTTATAACTGCGAGTTAGTGCTTGGGATTTTTCATGGATTCACTGCATTTATGGCCAGCAAAGCAACGTAGTAAAATTCTAAATATACTTTATTTTTCGAATAATAATTACAGATCGAAAATTCGAATATTTGTGCACACCCTTAGTCTGGACACCGTGTCTGTGCCGAAATGTTTCCGTGCTGGAATGTGTCCAGACACCGTGTCTATCCTGGAATGTGTCCGGTGAATTTCAGCACTTATTTGACAAAAGAAACTAAATAAACGCCCTGCTAGTTAACTAACTGGAGATATTTTATTTAGTTGTATAATGTGTATATCCATACAGTGAGTTATTTCAAATAGTGGTCGTGAGAATATCGACCCTGGCAAAAACCCATATTGCTCTGCGACATGTGAGTGTCAACAAACTGTCGCTTTGACCTGGTAGTATTTATACCGTAGGGGACGGGATGCTTTACATTCTAGAGAGCATTTGATTGGACAGAAGATGTGTCGAGAAGCTAAAGTCCGCTGTGAGGTCATAAATCCGTGATCCATTTTAGCGGAAGTGAGGGACTGTATGTTTTGAATGCATATATCTCCTAAATGTCATTGGTTTGTAACACACCAGCTTATTCATAACCTTAATCCCAACATACTCACACTAAAAACTACAAAATGTATATTTTGATTTCAGGGGGCCTTTTACATCTCAAAAACTGTGTTTTAGGGTTTCATGACCCTTTCAGGTGTGGTCACATTTAATATTGTTCTCCAATTTCTTCCATACATCTCGAAGCTATTGATAATAGACCTTTTTTGCACTAATTGGAGAAATTTTATTTAGTTGTATAATGTATATCCATTCCGTACAGCGAGTTATTTCAAATAGTGGTCGTGAGAATATAGACCCAAAATTTGGCTGAAATTCCCCTAATGTCACCACAGCTTGTGTGACAGTGACAGTTTAGTTTGGTCTTTCTATTGAAATGATTGAAATTAGCCTGTTGATAATGTTCTGTTCGATGATCAATAGTTAAATAAAATGATCAATCACTGTGCATCTCTTCTTTTATCCAGGGCTGGACATTCTGCGGGTGATCAACGAGCCCACGGCGGCAGCGATGGCCTATGGACTGCATAAAGCAGAAGTGTTTAATGTGCTAGTGGTGGATCTTGGAGGAGGAACACTAGATGTGTCACTTCTCAATAAGCAGGGTGGCATGTTCCTCACCAGAGCAATGGCAGGTGAGTCTGATTGTGATAGACATTATAAATGTCTCAGCACAGAGATTTTACTGTGATGGATGTACAGTATATTTGTGGTTATTAATGGATAGTATTACTTTGTTACCTGCTTAATAGGGCTGGGTAATAAATATCGATTTCTCGATAATAATCGATTCTCATTTTTACGAACCGATATCGATTCTTAAGTCTCAAGAATCGATTAGTCATCCTGTTTCATTTGAATGAATGGGACATTCTATCGCGGCTGCGCGCATTCAAAAAAATCGCAATAATCTTTGTCCTTTGTTACTATTGATATGAAACAAAGTCTCAATTTCCAAATTACGTCCATTTCCTTTAGAAATTCAAAAACATAAATAGAGTTTTGGCGCTGTGGCGTGAGATCACTCTGGCACAGCTCTAGAGAAGCAGCAGCGCTGATCTCTCTCCTGGGTTAATAATACCAATCACAGCGCAAAATAAACATGAAGGAGCATCTGAAAGTGTGTTAAAAGATAAAGAGAGTACAACTTATCGAAATCCGTATCATGTCGTCAGTTAAACAGCTTGTAATCAATGTCTTGTCATGTATCGTCATATTTACCTCAGAAGACCCACATCAACTCGTTAGTCTTATAGAAAAAAACAACTCCAGAGAGGAGCATTTTGCTAAATATATACACTATATTACATATGCATTATAATCTTAAAGTTCTTTAATATTTAATAAATCTGGCAAGTTTTTATGACATTTAAATGTTTATATTTCATATAATCTTCTTATTATAAAAATAAATAAAAGTGTAATTTAAGTGATTCATTCATTATTACCTTCATATTTGAATAAATCTGGCAAATTTTTATGACAGCCACCATTTAAATGTTTATTTTTTATATAATCTTCTTATTATAAAAATAAATAAAAGTGTAATTTAAACGATGAGAAAAATTGGCATTTATTGTAACTGATATCCAAAATAATCGATATTGAATCGAATCGTAATCGAAATCGAATCGAATTGAAAGCTTGTGAATCGAAATCGAATCGAATTGTGAAATTTGTCTCAATACCCAGCCCTACTGCTTAACTGTGTAATGTGTATGTATAGTTGTATATAATTGTCAACAGGCCAGGGCTGTCCTTAGGGGGCAAACACACCTGGCCTATTGTGACTGGACCTTGGGGGAAGCGTAATTATTTTATATTAACTTCAATGTTTCAATGTAACACTTAAGTAATTTTCGCACTTAGACCATACTTCACAATTAATTTAATTACTAATTATACACTTGAGGACTTTTGTTTGTTGTTGGGTTTGAGTGTTATATGAATGTATGTGTGAAAAGAACTGTCTCAGAAAACTTTCCATGGTATTTTCTTTTCATCCTACCACTGTATAATACCTAATAATACAGTAGTTTATAAGCTTTTCCATAATCTCCACCTATTGCCAAACTGTGAATTTGCATTTTCATTCAGCCCGTCTGCCATTTTTTCAGACTAATTATATATGACGTACATAATAATTAAACATTTTTACTCGTACCGTTTCTTAAAAATTGTATTTTTTATTTTTTTTTACTCTTCGTGACTAGCGTATCTACATAGATGGCAGCCAATGAGTGTTAGGATTGTCTCTGACGTTTAGTGAAACACCATGTCATTTCTTCATGGTGGAATCTATTTATTTGAGCGGGGCGACACATACCACTAAAAACACTTTCTACTGAAAACTGTTTGTTCTATAGAGCTGGTAAGTCCCGCCCATCCGTAAAACTCCAAGTGGACCTCTAGGTTCAAAAAGCGTCAATGCTAGTGAATGAGAGAAAATAATTATTTTCTGATCCTGTTTGAATTGTGCCATGAATGTGAACAAATGTTGTCTGTGAATTTTTTAAATGTAATTTCTCATGTAACGAGTTTGACAGTATATTGTATGATTCTTTGCTAGCAGTTGTGGAATAGACATAACAAGAAAGACTACACGTCGCATATGTGGTGTCACCGCAATGACCGCATAAGACATTTTCCCTCCACAAATTAGCGGGATCCGTGTGCTAGTGGTGGTATATCAAATGCGTCGAAAGCAGGAAGAGTTGTAGTCCACAAAGTGTTCTCACACAAAGTCTAACCGTATAAAAAA
Source organism: Pimephales promelas (assembly GCF_988280905.1). Classification (NCBI taxonomy): domain Eukaryota; kingdom Metazoa; phylum Chordata; class Actinopteri; order Cypriniformes; family Leuciscidae; genus Pimephales; species Pimephales promelas. Next base: position 19,275,680 of record NC_142784.1, read on the forward strand.
TTTTTTTGGCAAGGTTTTGGGTAATACTCTCACTGAAACCTCACTGACATTTAACACGCATGGAAATGATACCACATCAGGTGCACAAGCCTCATCCTGTTCCAGCACGGGAGTAACACATGTCTTTATCTCCATAGGTAATAACAAGCTTGGAGGGCAGGACTTCACCCAGCGTTTGTTGCAGTTCTCCATGGAGCGAGTGCGGCAGCAGTACGGCGTGCCCCCTACTCTTAAAGAAGACATCCACCTTCTCCGACAGGCTGTCGAGGCCGCCAAACTCAACCTCACCCAGGACTCTCAAGTTCATCTCCGAGTTCCTCTTCACCTGCAGACAACAGGAGAGAACGGAGCGCGAGAGGAAAACGTCCTATTTCAGGAGAAGCTGACGCGGGAACTCTTCGAGGAGCTCAATGCGGATCTCTTCCAGAAGATTCTGACACCCATTGAGACCGTCCTCATAGAGGGCCATCTAGAGAAAGAAGAGGTGGACGAGATTGTCCTGGTCGGAGGATCTACGAGGATCCCCCGCATTAGACAGCTCATCAGTCAGTACTTTGGGAAGGACCCGAACACCTCCGTGGACCCTGACCTGGCCGTGGTGACCGGGGTGGCCATTCAGGCAGGCATCATGGGCGGCTCTTGGCCACTCCAGGTCAGTGCAATTGAAATTCCCAACAGGCACCTTCGCAAGACCAACTTCAGCTGATTGGTTGAGAGACTTGAACTGCTGCTTGGGCATTTGTCACATGACTGATCTGTGCCAACAAGCCAAAATCTGGATAAACGACATGTCTTTAATGTATTTGCTTCCTCAAATGCATTAGCTTTGCAATGAATTGGGCCAAACGCAATGGTTACTAGATCATTTGTTTTTATGTATGGAGTCGTTTGCTCAAATCACAATTTGTATGTTTATCTTCTGAACAGATGCAGAGTATTTATTTAGATCTTCATTATATAAATAGCACTTAGAGAATGTTTTTCTCCCGTTATCCCAAGCGAGTGTCTGCTTGGGACAATATCGGTTAGTTTGTTGCCATCTGTGTGCCTAACTGGTACTAACTGTGCAATAAGTCTTTTACAACTGGTTTTGGCAGGTTTAAGTATGTTGTATTCAGGGAAGCAGCTGTTTGTATATAACTGAACAATCATTCCAGTCTCAGCTATTTATTTATTTATTTTGCAGAGGCTAGCTATCTTAACAGCTAGCAGTTTCTGTCTACTGGAGTTTTGCTTGTGCATTTTTATAATTTCCACATTTAAATGTGATTGATAGACTAAGCATAGTCTGATTATTTTATTTCAAAACACTTGTCTTTTTATGCAAGTTTTTTTTCGAATAGTTAAATATTAGTGTAGTAAACGGTAACTGCCAACTGTTAAATACAAATCATCTCAAAAGTACCAGAATGACCAATGTAGTATATGTTCAAGAAATATTCAAACTGAAACTTTTTAAAATTTAAGTGAATTAAAAGATTTCGATTAAAATATATATTTCATGCTTAACGTTTCACATTCTATAAAAATTGGAAGTGTATTTAACCTTATGGACGAAAAAAATCAATTATGCAAAGTGTGAACTTAAGTTTAATGCACTTTATGTCAGAGTCCAGAACACAGTAAATAAGCCAAAAGGGACAAGTTATTACACATTTATCAGTGTGAATACATATCCAAACATTTCCTGTAACTCTGTTCAAAATATTGAATTATTATAATTCTATTTTTGTAAAAGTCCTGTACCATTTCATGTGTCATTAAAATACTTTAACTTTTGCTACTGTGCAAAGAAATACAAACACTGTCAAATCTGGAGTTTTTTTTATTTTTATTGACTGATCTCTGAAACACATTATTAAAACATCAACCAGCACAATCGTTCAGCCCGTCCTCTGTGTGACAGCACAACCACTGTAAACAATGTCACATCTCACATTTACAATATTAAGTCTGGGGTCAGGGCACCTCAGCAACAGGAAGCCCTGTACAAAGTGTTCAATACATAAAAGAATAGGGTTGACGCTAAAATAATAATTTAATAGTTTAAAAAAGAAAAGCCACTGAACAACATTCAAACACTTTTTATTATAGGACAGTGTCCAAGTAATATTGCACGGCATCGAAACTCCAAGCCAGCTTTCTACAGTGTTCAACTACAGCCTAAACTAAACTTTAACTTTTGGTTTCTGTAATCCCCCATTCCAAACTAATTAGTGGATATATTTTGTCTCCCTTACATCAAACCACTGGTATGTATGCAGAATATGTGCCTAAATGTTCCATGTATTCTGGCATCATACTGACCAAGATGATAAGGCTGGGTGATTTCCTCTCAAAATGACAACTGAACCACATGCTAAATAGGTCAGAGCTGAGATATCAAAATTCAAAATTTCGACCCGAAAAAAAAACGACAGTGTTACCCCTTTCGTTTTTTTTCGTTTTTGGGCAAAAAATTAAGTTTCTCCAATCTTCTCAAAACTCTGGATTCTGATAGAGGGCCATGAGACTTTCACCTGAGTGCAAAAATGGAGGCTCTAGACCCTTCCAGAGTTGAGATATCAAAATTCTAAATTTCGCCCTGAAAAAAAAAAACGACAGTGTTACCCCTTTCGTTTTTTTTTCGTTTTTGGGCAAAAAATTAAGTTTCTCCAATCTTCTCAAAACTCTGGATTATGATAGAGGGCTGTGAGACTTTGACCTGGGTGCAAAAATGGAGGCTCTAGACCCTTCCAGAGCTGAGATATCAAAATTCAAAATTTCGACCCGATAAAAAAAAACGACAGTGTTACCCCTTTCGTTTTTTTTCGTTTTTGGGCAAAAAAATAAGTTTCTCCAATCTTCCCCAAACTCTGGATTCTGATAGAGGGCCATGAGACTTTCACCTGAGTGCAAAAATGGAGGCTCTAGACCCTTCCAGAGCTGAGATATCAAAATTCAAAATTTCGACCCGAAAAAAAAACGACAGTGTTACCCCTTTCATTTTTTTTGCGTTTTTGGTTAAAAAATTAAGTTTCTCCAATCTTCTCAAAACTCTGGATTATGATAGAGGGTCATGAGACTTTAACCTGAGTGCAAAAATGGAGGCTCTAGACCCTTCCAGAGCTGAGATATCAAAATTCAAAATTTCGACCCGAAAAAAAAAAAACGACAGTGTTACCCCTTTCGTTTTTTTTCGTTTTTGGGCAAAAAATTAAGTTTCTCCAATCTTCTCAAAACTCTGGATTATGATAGAGGGCTGTGAGACTTTGACCTGGGTGCAAAAATGGAGGCTCTAGACCCTTCAAGAGCTAAGATTTCAAAATTCAAAATTTCGACCCGAAAAAAAAAAAACGACAGTGTTACCCCTTTCGTTTTTTTTTCGTTTTTGGGCAAAAAAATAAGTTTCTCCAATCTTCCCAAAACTCTGGATTCTGATAGAGGGCCATGAGACTTTCACCTGAGTGCAAAAATGGAGGCTCTAGACCCTTCCAGAGCTGAGATATCAAAATTCAAAATTTCGACCCGAAAAAAAAACCGACAGTGTTACCCCTTTCGTTTTTTTCGTTTTTGGGCAAAAAATTAAGTTTCTCCAATCTTCTCAAAACTCTGGATTATGATAGAGGGCTGTGAGACTTTGACCTGAGCGCAAAAATTTAGGATCTAGACCCTTCCAGAGCTGAAATATCAAAATTCAAAATTTCGACCCGAAAAAAAAACGACAGTGTTACCCCTTTCGTTTTTTTTCGTTTTTGGGCAAAAAATTAAGTTTCTCCAATCTTCTCAAAACTCTGGATTCTTATAGAGGGCCATGAGACTTTCACCTGAGTGCAAAAATGGAGGCTCTAGACCCTTCCAGAGCTGAGATATCAAAATTCAAAATTTCGACCCGAAAAAAAAACGACAGTGTTACCCCTTTCGTTTTTTTTCGTTTTTGGGCAAAAAAATAAGTTTCTCCAATCTTCTCAAAACTCTGGATTCTGATAGAGGGCCATGAGACTTTCACCTGAGTGCAAAAATGGAGGCTCTAGACCCTTCCAGAGCTGAGATATCAAAATTCAAAATTTTGACCCGAAAAAAAAAACGACAGTGTTACCCCTTTTGTTTTTTTTCGTTTTTGGGCAAAAAATTAAGTTTCTCCAATCTTCTCAAAACTCTGGATTATGATAGAGGGCTGTGAGACTTTGACCTGGGTGCAAAAATGGAGGCTCTAGACCCTTCAAGAGCTGAGATTTCAAAATTCAAAATTTCGACCCGAAAAAAAAAACGACAGTGTTACCCCTTTCGTTTTTTTTCGTTTTGGGGCAAAAAAATAAGTTTCTCCAATCTTCCCAAAACTCTGGATTCTGATAGAGGGCCATGAGACTTTCACCTGAGTGCAAAAATGGAGGCTCTAGACCCTTCCAGAGCTGAGATATCAAAATTCAAAATTTCGACCCGAAAAAAAAAACGACAGTGTTACCCCTTTCGTTTTTTTTTCGTTTTTGGGCAAAAAATTAAGTTTCTCCAATCTTCTCAAAACTCTGGATTATGTTAGAGGGCTGTGAGACTTTGACCTGAGCGCAAAAATTTAGGATCTAGACCCTTCCAGAGCTGAAATATCAAAATTCAAAATTTCGACCCGAAAAAAAAACGACAGTGTTACCCCTTTCGTTTTTTTTCGTTTTTGGGCAAAAAATTAAGTTTCTCCAATCTTCTCAAAACTCTGGATTCTGATAGAGAGCCATGAGACTTTCACCTGAGTGCAAAAATGGAGGCTCTAGACCCTTCCAGAGCTGAAATATCAAAATTCAAAATTTCGACCCGAAAAAAAACGACAGTGTTACCCCTTTCGTTTTTTTTTTCATTTTTGGGCAAAAAAATAAGTTTCTCCAATCTTCTCAAAACTCTGGATTCTGATAGAGGGCCATGAGACTTTCACCTGAGTGCAAAAATGGAGGCTCTAGACCCTTCCAGAGCTGAGATATCAAAATTCAAAATTTCGACCCGAAAAAAAAACGACAGTGTTACCCCTTTCGTTTTTTTTGCTTTTTGGGCAAAAAATTAAGTTTCTCCAATCTTCTCAAAACTCTGGATTATGATAGAGGGTCATGAGACTTTAACCTGAGTGCAAAAATGGAGGCTCTAGACCCTTCCAGAGCTGAGATATCAAAATTCAAAATTTCGACCCGAAAAAAAAACGACAGTGTTACCCCTTTCGTTTTTTTTTCATTTTTGGGCAAAAAATTAAGTTTCTCCAATCTTCTCAAAACTCTGGATTATGATAGAGGGCTGTGAGACTTTAACCTGAGTGCAAAAATGGAGGCTCTAGACCCTTCCAGAGCTGAGATTTCAAAATTCAAAATTTCGACCCGAAAAAAAAAAACGACAGTGTTACCCCTTTTGTTTTTTTTCGTTTTTGGGCAAAAAATTAAGTTTCTCCAATCTTCTCAAAACTCTGGATTATGATAGAGGGCTGTGAGACTTTGACCTGGGTGCAAAATGGAGGCTCTAGACCCTTCCAGAGCTGAGATATCAAAATTCAAAATTTCGACCCGAAAAAAAAAACGACAGTGTTACCCCTTTCGTTTTTTTTTTTCGTTTTTGGCCAAAAAAATAAGTTTCTCCAATCTTCCCAAAACTCTGGATTCTGATAGAGGGCCATGAGACTTTCACCTGAGTGCAAAAATGGAGGCTCTAGACCCTTCCAGAGCTGAGATATCAAAATTCAAAATTTCGACCCGAAAAAAAAACGACAGTGTTACCCCTTTCGTTTTTTTTCGTTTTTGGGCAAAAAATTAAGTTTCTCCAATCTTCTCAAAACTCTGGATTATGATAGAGTGCTGTGAGACTTTGACCTGAGTGCAAAAATTTAGGATCTAGACCCTTCCAGAGCTGAGATATCAAAATTCAAAATTTCGACCCGAAAAAAAAACGACAGTGTTACCCCTTTCATTTTTTTTGCGTTTTTGGGCAAAAAATTAAGTTTCTCCAATCTTCTCAAAACTCTGGATTATGATAGAGGGCTGTGAGACTTTGACTTGGGTGCAAAAATGGAGGCTCTAGACCCTTCCAGAGCTGAGATATCAAAATTCAAAATTTCGACCCGAAAAAAAAACGACAGTGTTACCCCTTTCGTTTTTTTTATTTTCGGGCGAAAAATTAAGTTTCTCCAATCTTCTCAAAATTCTGGATTATGATAGAGGGCTGTGAGACTTTGACCTGGGTGCAAAAATGGAGGCTCTAGACCCTTCCAGAGCTGAGATATCAAAATTCAAAATTTCGACCCGAAAAAAAAACGACAGTGTTACCCCTTTCGTTTTTTTTGCGTTTTTGGGCAAAAAATTAAGTTTCTCCAATCTTCTCAAAACTCTGGATTCTGATAGAGGGTCATGAGACTTTAACCTGAGTGCAAAAATGGAGGCTCTAGACCCTTCTAGAGCTGAGATATCAAAATTCAAAATTTCGACCCGAAAAAAAAACGACAGTTTTACCCCTTTCGTTTTTTTTCGTTTTTGGGCAAAAAAATAAGTTTCTCCAATCTTCCCCAAACTCTGGATTCTGATAGAGGGCCATGAGACTTTCACCTGAGTGCAAAAATGGAGGCTCTAGACCCTTCCAGAGCTGAGATATCAAAATTCAAAATTTCGACCCGAAAAAAAAACGACAGTGTTACCCCTTTCGTTTTTTTTGCGTTTTTGGGCAAAAAATTAAGTTTCTCCAATCTTCTCAAAACTCTGGATTATGATAGAGGGCTGTGAGACTTTGCCCTGGGTGCAAAAATGGAGGCTCTAGACCCTTCTAGAGCTGAGATTTCAAAATTCAAAATTTCGACCCGAAAAAAAAAAACGACAGTGTTACCCCTTTTGTTTTTTTTTCGTTTTTGGGCAAAAAATTAAGTTTCTCCAATCTTCTCAAAACTCTGGATTATGATAGAGGGCTGTGAGACTTTGACCTGAGTGCAAAATGGAGGCTCTAGACCCTTCCAGAGCTGAGATATCAAAATTCAAAATTTCGACCCGAAAAAAAAAAACGACACTGTTACCCCTTTCGTTTTTTTTCGTTTTTGGCCAAAAAAATAAGTTTCTCCAATCTTCCCAAAACTCTGGATTCTGATAGAGGGCCATGAGACTTTCACCTGAGTGCAAAAATGGAGGCTCTAGACCCTTCCAGAGCTGAAATATCAAAATTCACAATTTCGACCCGAAAAAAAAACGACAGTGTTACCCCTTTCGTTTTTTTTTTCATTTTGGGCAAAAAAAATAAGTTTCTCCAATCTTCTCAAAACTCTGGATTCTGATAGAGGGCCATGAGACTTTCACCTGAGTGCAAAAATGGAGGCTCTAGACCCTTCCAGAGCTGAGATATCAAAATTCAAAATTTCGACCCGAAAAAAAAACGACAGTGTTACCCCTTTCGTTTTTTTTTTTCGTTTTTGGGCAAAAAATTAAGTTTCTCCAATCTTCTCAAAACTCTGGATTATGATAGAGGGCTGTGAGACTTTGATCTGAGTGCAAAAATTTAGGATCCAGACCCTTCCAGAGCTGAGATATCAAAATTCAAAATTTCGACCCGAAAAAAAAACGACAGTGTTACCCCTTTCATTTTTTTGCGTTTTTGGGCAAAAAATTAAGTTTCTCCAATCTTCTCAAAACTCTGGATTATGATAGAGGGCTGTGAGACTTTGACTTGGGTGCAAAAATGGAGGCTCTAGACCCTTCCAGAGCTGAGATATCAAAATTCAAAATTTCGACCCGAAAAAAAAACGACAGTGTTACCCCTTTCGTTTTTTTTCATTTTCGGGCGAAAAATTAAGTTTCTCCAATCTTCTCAAAACTCTGGATTATGATAGAGGGCCATGAGACTTTCACCTGAGTGCAAAAATGGAGGCTCTAGACCCTTCCAGAGCTGAGATATCAAAATTCAAAATTTCGACCCGAAAAAAAAACGACAGTGTTACCCCTTTTATTTTTTTGCGTTTTTGGGCAAAAAATTAAGTTTCTCCAATCTTCTCAAAACTCTGGATTATGATAGAGGGCTGTGAGACTTTGACTTGGGTGCAAAAATGGAGGCTCTAGACCCTTCCAGAGCTGAGATATCAAAATTCAAAATTTCGACCCGAAAAAAAAACGACAGTGTTACCCCTTTCGTTTTTTTTCATTTTCGGGTGAAAAATTAAGTTTCTCCAATCTTCTCAAAATTCTGGATTATGATAGAGGGCTGTGAGACTTTGACCTGGGTGCAAAAATGGAGGCTCTAGACCCTTCCAGAGCTGAGATATCAAAATTCAAAATTTCGACCCGAAAAAAAAACGACAGTGTTACCCCTTTCGTTTTTTTTGCGTTTTTGGGCAAAAAATTAAGTTTCTCCAATCTTCTCAAAACTCTGGATTCTGATAGAGGGCCATGAGACTTTCACCTGAGTGCAAAAATGGAGGCTCTAGACCCTTCCAGAGCTGAGATATCAAAATTCAAAATTTCGACCCGAAAAAAAAAACGACAGTGTTACCCCTTTCGTTTTTTTTTCGTTTTTGGGCAAAAAATTAAGTTTCTCCAATCTTCTCAAAACTCTGGATTATGTTAGAGGGCTGTGAGACTTTGACCTGAGCGCAAAAATTTAGGATCTAGACCCTTCCAGAGCTGAAATATCAAAATTCAAAATTTCGACCCGAAAAAAAAACGACAGTGTTACCCCTTTCGTTTTTTTTCGTTTTTGGGCAAAAAATTAAGTTTCTCCAATCTTCTCAAAACTCTGGATTCTGATAGAGAGCCATGAGACTTTCACCTGAGTGCAAAAATGGAGGCTCTAGACCCTTCCAGAGCTGAAATATCAAAATTCAAAATTTCGACCCGAAAAAAAACGACAGTGTTACCCCTTTCGTTTTTTTTTTCATTTTTGGGCAAAAAAATAAGTTTCTCCAATCTTCTCAAAACTCTGAATTCTGATAGAGGGCCATGAGACTTTCACCTGAGTGCAAAAATGGAGGCTCTAGACCCTTCCAGAGCTGAGATATCAAAATTCAAAATTTCGACCCGAAAAAAAAACGACAGTGTTACCCCTTTCGTTTTTTTTGCTTTTTGGGCAAAAAATTAAGTTTCTCCAATCTTCTCAAAACTCTGGATTATGATAGAGGGTCATGAGACTTTAACCTGAGTGCAAAAATGGAGGCTCTAGACCCTTCCAGAGCTGAGATATCAAAATTCAAAATTTCGACCCGAAAAAAAAACGACAGTGTTACCCCTTTCGTTTTTTTTCATTTTTGGGCAAAAAATTAAGTTTCTCCAATCTTCTCAAAACTCTGGATTATGATAGAGGGCTGTGAGACTTTAACCTGAGTGCAAAAATGGAGGCTCTAGACCCTTCCAGAGCTGAGATTTCAAAATTCAAAATTTCGACCCGAAAAAAAAAAACGACAGTGTTACCCCTTTTGTTTTTTTTTTTCGTTTTTGGGCAAAAAATTAAGTTTCTCCAATCTTCTCAAAACTCTGGATTATGATAGAGGGCTGTGAGACTTTGACCTGGGTGCAAAATGGAGGCTCTAGACCCTTCCAGAGCTGAGATATCAAAATTCAAAATTTCGACCCGAAAAAAAAAACGACAGTGTTACCCCTTTCGTTTTTTTTTCGTTTTTGGCCAAAAAAATAAGTTTCTCCAATCTTCCCAAAACTCTGGATTCTGATAGAGGGCCATGAGACTTTCACCTGAGTGCAAAAATGGAGGCTCTAGACCCTTCCAGAGCTGAGATATCAAAATTCAAAATTTCGACCCGAAAAAAAAACGACAGTGTTACCCCTTTCGTTTTTTTTCGTTTTTGGGCAAAAAATTAAGTTTCTCCAATCTTCTCAAAACTCTGGATTATGATAGAGTGCTGTGAGACTTTGACCTGAGTGCAAAAATTTAGGATCTAGACCCTTCCAGAGCTGAGATATCAAAATTCAAAATTTCGACCCGAAAAAAAAACGACAGTGTTACCCCTTTCATTTTTTTTGCGTTTTTGGGCAAAAAATTAAGTTTCTCCAATCTTCTCAAAACTCTGGATTATGATAGAGGGCTGTGAGACTTTGACTTGGGTGCAAAAATGGAGGCTCTAGACCCTTCCAGAGCTGAGATATCAAAATTCAAAATTTCGACCCGAAAAAAAAACGACAGTGTTACCCCTTTCGTTTTTTTTTCATTTTCGGGCGAAAAATTAAGTTTCTCCAATCTTCTCAAAATTCTGGATTATGATAGAGGGCTGTGAGACTTTGACCTGGGTGCAAAAATGGAGGCTCTAGACCCTTCAAGAGCTAAGATTTCAAAATTCAAAATTTCGACCCGAAAAAAAAAAAACGACAGTGTTACCCCTTTCGTTTTTTTTTCGTTTTTGGGCAAAAAAATAAGTTTCTCCAATCTTCCCAAAACTCTGGATTCTGATAGAGGGCCATGAGACTTTCACCTGAGTGCAAAAATGGAGGCTCTAGACCCTTCCAGAGCTGAGATATCAAAATTCAAAATTTCGACCCGAAAAAAAAACCGACAGTGTTACCCCTTTCGTTTTTTTCGTTTTTGGGCAAAAAATTAAGTTTCTCCAATCTTCTCAAAACTCTGGATTATGATAGAGGGCTGTGAGACTTTGACCTGAGCGCAAAAATTTAGGATCTAGACCCTTCCAGAGCTGAAATATCAAAATTCAAAATTTCGACCCGAAAAAAAAACGACAGTGTTACCCCTTTCGTTTTTTTTCGTTTTTGGGCAAAAAATTAAGTTTCTCCAATCTTCTCAAAACTCTGGATTCTTATAGAGGGCCATGAGACTTTCACCTGAGTGCAAAAATGGAGGCTCTAGACCCTTCCAGAGCTGAGATATCAAAATTCAAAATTTCGACCCGAAAAAAAAACGACAGTGTTACCCCTTTCGTTTTTTTTCGTTTTTGGGCAAAAAATTAAGTTTCTCCAATCTTCTCAAAACTCTGGATTCTGATAGAGGGCCATGAGACTTTCACCTGAGTGCAAAAATGGAGGCTCTAGACCCTTCCAGAGCTGAGATATCAAAATTCAAAATTTTGACCCGAAAAAAAAAACGACAGTGTTACCCCTTTTGTTTTTTTTCGTTTTTGGGCAAAAAATTAAGTTTCTCCAATCTTCTCAAAACTCTGGATTATGATAGAGGGCTGTGAGACTTTGACCTGGGTGCAAAAATGGAGGCTCTAGACCCTTCAAGAGCTGAGATTTCAAAATTCAAAATTTCGACCCGAAAAAAAAAACGACAGTGTTACCCCTTTCGTTTTTTTTCGTTTTGGGGCAAAAAAATAAGTTTCTCCAATCTTCCCAAAACTCTGGATTCTGATAGAGGGCCATGAGACTTTCACCTGAGTGCAAAAATGGAGGCTCTAGACCCTTCCAGAGCTGAGATATCAAAATTCAAAATTTCGACCCGAAAAAAAAAACGACAGTGTTACCCCTTTCGTTTTTTTTTCGTTTTTGGGCAAAAAATTAAGTTTCTCCAATCTTCTCAAAACTCTGGATTATGTTAGAGGGCTGTGAGACTTTGACCTGAGCGCAAAAATTTAGGATCTAGACCCTTCCAGAGCTGAAATATCAAAATTCAAAATTTCGACCCGAAAAAAAAACGACAGTGTTACCCCTTTCGTTTTTTTTCGTTTTTGGGCAAAAAATTAAGTTTCTCCAATCTTCTCAAAACTCTGGATTCTGATAGAGAGCCATGAGACTTTCACCTGAGTGCAAAAATGGAGGCTCTAGACCCTTCCAGAGCTGAAATATCAAAATTCAAAATTTCGACCCGAAAAAAAACGACAGTGTTACCCCTTTCGTTTTTTTTTTCATTTTTGGGCAAAAAAATAAGTTTCTCCAATCTTCTCAAAACTCTGGATTCTGATAGAGGGCCATGAGACTTTCACCTGAGTGCAAAAATGGAGGCTCTAGACCCTTCCAGAGCTGAGATATCAAAATTCAAAATTTCGACCCGAAAAAAAAACGACAGTGTTACCCCTTTCGTTTTTTTTGCTTTTTGGGCAAAAAATTAAGTTTCTCCAATCTTCTCAAAACTCTGGATTATGATAGAGGGTCATGAGACTTTAACCTGAGTGCAAAAATGGAGGCTCTAGACCCTTCCAGAGCTGAGATATCAAAATTCAAAATTTCGACCCGAAAAAAAAACGACAGTGTTACCCCTTTCGTTTTTTTTTCATTTTTGGGCAAAAAATTAAGTTTCTCCAATCTTCTCAAAACTCTGGATTATGATAGAGGGCTGTGAGACTTTAACCTGAGTGCAAAAATGGAGGCTCTAGACCCTTCCAGAGCTGAGATTTCAAAATTCAAAATTTCGACCCGAAAAAAAAAAACGACAGTGTTACCCCTTTTGTTTTTTTTCGTTTTTGGGCAAAAAATTAAGTTTCTCCAATCTTCTCAAAACTCTGGATTATGATAGAGGGCTGTGAGACTTTGACCTGGGTGCAAAATGGAGGCTCTAGACCCTTCCAGAGCTGAGATATCAAAATTCAAAATTTCGACCCGAAAAAAAAAACGACAGTGTTACCCCTTTCGTTTTTTTTTTTCGTTTTTGGCCAAAAAAATAAGTTTCTCCAATCTTCCCAAAACTCTGGATTCTGATAGAGGGCCATGAGACTTTCACCTGAGTGCAAAAATGGAGGCTCTAGACCCTTCCAGCGCTGAGATATCAAAATTCAAAATTTCGACCCGAAAAAAAAACGACAGTGTTACCCCTTTCGTTTTTTTTCGTTTTTGGGCAAAAAATTAAGTTTCTCCAATCTTCTCAAAACTCTGGATTATGATAGAGTGCTGTGAGACTTTGACCTGAGTGCAAAAATTTAGGATCTAGACCCTTCCAGAGCTGAGATATCAAAATTCAAAATTTCGACCCGAAAAAAAAACGACAGTGTTACCCCTTTCATTTTTTTTGCGTTTTTGGGCAAAAAATTAAGTTTCTCCAATCTTCTCAAAACTCTGGATTATGATAGAGGGCTGTGAGACTTTGACTTGGGTGCAAAAATGGAGGCTCTAGACCCTTCCAGAGCTGAGATATCAAAATTCAAAATTTCGACCCGAAAAAAAAACGACAGTGTTACCCCTTTCGTTTTTTTTATTTTCGGGCGAAAAATTAAGTTTCTCCAATCTTCTCAAAATTCTGGATTATGATAGAGGGCTGTGAGACTTTGACCTGGGTGCAAAAATGGAGGCTCTAGACCCTTCCAGAGCTGAGATATCAAAATTCAAAATTTCGACCCGAAAAAAAAACGACAGTGTTACCCCTTTCGTTTTTTTTGCGTTTTTGGGCAAAAAATTAAGTTTCTCCAATCTTCTCAAAACTCTGGATTCTGATAGAGGGTCATGAGACTTTAACCTGAGTGCAAAAATGGAGGCTCTAGACCCTTCTAGAGCTGAGATATCAAAATTCAAAATTTCGACCCGAAAAAAAAAACGACAGTTTTACCCCTTTCGTTTTTTTTCGTTTTTGGGCAAAAAAATAAGTTTCTCCAATCTTCCCCAAACTCTGGATTCTGATAGAGGGCCATGAGACTTTCACCTGAGTGCAAAAATGGAGGCTCTAGACCCTTCCAGAGCTGAGATATCAAAATTCAAAATTTCGACCCGAAAAAAAAACGACAGTGTTACCCCTTTCGTTTTTTTTGCGTTTTTGGGCAAAAAATTAAGTTTCTCCAATCTTCTCAAAACTCTGGATTATGATAGAGGGCTGTGAGACTTTGCCCTGGGTGCAAAAATGGAGGCTCTAGACCCTTCCAGAGCTGAGATTTCAAAATTCAAAATTTCGACCCGAAAAAAAAAACGACAGTGTTACCCCTTTTGTTTTTTTTTCGTTTTTGGGCAAAAAATTAAGTTTCTCCAATCTTCTCAAAACTCTGGATTATGATAGAGGGCTGTGAGACTTTGACCTGAGTGCAAAATGGAGGCTCTAGACCCTTCCAGAGCTGAGATATCAAAATTCAAAATTTCGACCCGAAAAAAAAAACGACAGTGTTACCCCTTTCGTTTTTTTTCGTTTTTGGCCAAAAAAATAAGTTTCTCCAATCTTCCCAAAACTCTGGATTCTGATAGAGGGCCATGAGACTTTCACCTGAGTGCAAAAATGGAGGCTCTAGACCCTTCCAGAGCTGAAATATCAAAATTCACAATTTCGACCCGAAAAAAAAACGACAGTGTTACCCCTTTCGTTTTTTTTTTCATTTTGGGCAAAAAAAATAAGTTTCTCCAATCTTCTCAAAACTCTGGATTCTGATAGAGGGCCATGAGACTTTCACCTGAGTGCAAAAATGGAGGCTCTAGACCCTTCCAGAGCTGAGATATCAAAATTCAAAATTTCGACCCGAAAAAAAAACGACAGTGTTACCCCTTTCGTTTTTTTTTTTCGTTTTTGGGCAAAAAATTAAGTTTCTCCAATCTTCTCAAAACTCTGGATTATGATAGAGGGCTGTGAGACTTTGATCTGAGTGCAAAAATTTAGGATCCAGACCCTTTCAGAGCTGAGATATCAAAATTCAAAATTTCGACCCGAAAAAAAAACGACAGTGTTACCCCTTTCATTTTTTTGCGTTTTTGGGCAAAAAATTAAGTTTCTCCAATCTTCTCAAAACTCTGGATTATGATAGAGGGCTGTGAGACTTTGACTTGGGTGCAAAAATGGAGGCTCTAGACCCTTCCAGAGCTGAGATATCAAAATTCAAAATTTCGACCCGAAAAAAAAACGACAGTGTTACCCCTTTCGTTTTTTTTCATTTTCGGGCGAAAAATTAAGTTTCTCCAATCTTCTCAAAACTCTGGATTATGATAGAGGGCCATGAGACTTTCACCTGAGTGCAAAAATGGAGGCTCTAGACCCTTCCAGAGCTGAGATATCAAAATTCAAAATTTCGACCCGAAAAAAAAACGACAGTGTTACCCCTTTTATTTTTTTGCGTTTTTGGGCAAAAAATTAAGTTTCTCCAATCTTCTCAAAACTCTGGATTATGATAGAGGGCTGTGAGACTTTGACTTGGGTGCAAAAATGGAGGCTCTAGACCCTTCCAGAGCTGAGATATCAAAATTCAAAATTTCGACCCGAAAAAAAAACGACAGTGTTACCCCTTTCGTTTTTTTTCATTTTCGGGTGAAAAATTAAGTTTCTCCAATCTTCTCAAAATTCTGGATTATGATAGAGGGCTGTGAGACTTTGACCTGGGTGCAAAAATGGAGGCTCTAGACCCTTCCAGAGCTGAGATATCAAAATTCAAAATTTCGACCCGAAAAAAAAACGACAGTGTTACCCCTTTCGTTTTTTTTGCGTTTTTGGGCAAAAAATTAAGTTTCTCCAATCTTCTCAAAACTCTGGATTCTGATAGAGGGCCATGAGACTTTCACCTGAGTGCAAAAATGGAGGCTCTAGACCCTTCCAGAGCTGAGATATCAAAATTCAAAATTTCGACCCGAAAAAAAAAACGACAGTGTTACCCCTTTCGTTTTTTTTTCGTTTTTGGGCAAAAAATTAAGTTTCTCCAATCTTCTCAAAACTCTGGATTATGTTAGAGGGCTGTGAGACTTTGACCTGAGCGCAAAAATTTAGGATCTAGACCCTTCCAGAGCTGAAATATCAAAATTCAAAATTTCGACCCGAAAAAAAAACGACAGTGTTACCCCTTTCGTTTTTTTTCGTTTTTGGGCAAAAAATTAAGTTTCTCCAATCTTCTCAAAACTCTGGATTCTGATAGAGAGCCATGAGACTTTCACCTGAGTGCAAAAATGGAGGCTCTAGACCCTTCCAGAGCTGAAATATCAAAATTCAAAATTTCGACCCGAAAAAAAACGACAGTGTTACCCCTTTCGTTTTTTTTTTCATTTTTGGGCAAAAAAATAAGTTTCTCCAATCTTCTCAAAACTCTGGATTCTGATAGAGGGCCATGAGACTTTCACCTGAGTGCAAAAATGGAGGCTCTAGACCCTTCCAGAGCTGAGATATCAAAATTCAAAATTTCGACCCGAAAAAAAAACGACAGTGTTACCCCTTTCGTTTTTTTTGCTTTTTGGGCAAAAAATTAAGTTTCTCCAATCTTCTCAAAACTCTGGATTATGATAGAGGGTCATGAGACTTTAACCTGAGTGCAAAAATGGAGGCTCTAGACCCTTCCAGAGCTGAGATATCAAAATTCAAAATTTCGACCCGAAAAAAAAACGACAGTGTTACCCCTTTCGTTTTTTTTTCATTTTTGGGCAAAAAATTAAGTTTCTCCAATCTTCTTAAAACTCTGGATTATGATAGAGGGCTGTGAGACTTTAACCTGAGTGCAAAAATGGAGGCTCTAGACCCTTCCAGAGCTGAGATTTCAAAATTCAAAATTTCGACCCGAAAAAAAAAAAAACGACAGTGTTACCCCTTTTGTTTTTTTTTCGTTTTTGGGCAAAAAATTAAGTTTCTCCAATCTTCTCAAAACTCTGGATTATGATAGAGGGCTGTGAGACTTTGACCTGGGTGCAAAATGGAGGCTCTAGACCCTTCCAGAGCTGAGATATCAAAATTCAAAATTTCGACCCGAAAAAAAAAACGACAGTGTTACCCCTTTCGTTTTTTTTTCGTTTTTGGCCAAAAAAATAAGTTTCTCCAATCTTCCCAAAACTCTGGATTCTGATAGAGGGCCATGAGACTTTCACCTGAGTGCAAAAATGGAGGCTCTAGACCCTTCCAGAGCTGAGATATCAAAATTCAAAATTTCGACCCGAAAAAAAAACGACAGTGTTACCCCTTTCGTTTTTTTTCGTTTTTGGGCAAAAAATTAAGTTTCTCCAATCTTCTCAAAACTCTGGATTATGATAGAGTGCTGTGAGACTTTGACCTGAGTGCAAAAATTTAGGATCTAGACCCTTCCAGAGCTGAGATATCAAAATTCAAAATTTCGACCCGAAAAAAAAACGACAGTGTTACCCCTTTCATTTTTTTTGCGTTTTTGGGCAAAAAATTAAGTTTCTCCAATCTTCTCAAAACTCTGGATTATGATAGAGGGCTGTGAGACTTTGACTTGGGTGCAAAATGGAGGCTCTAGACCCTTCCAGAGCTGAGATATCAAAATTCAAAATTTCGACCCGAAAAAAAAACGACAGTGTTACCCCTTTCGTTTTTTTTTCATTTTCGGGCGAAAAATTAAGTTTCTCCAATCTTCTCAAAATTCTGGATTATGATAGAGGGCTGTGAGACTTTGACCTGGGTGCAAAAATGGAGGCTCTAGACCCTTCCAGAGCTGAGATATCAAAATTCAAAATTTCGACCCGAAAAAAAAACGACAGTGTTACCCCTTTCGTTTTTTTTGCGTTTTTGGGCAAAAAAATTAAGTTTCTCCAATCTTCTCAAAACTCTGGATTCTGATAGAGGGTCATGAGACTTTAACCTGAGTGCAAAAATGGAGGCTCTAGACCCTTCTAGAGCTGAGATATCAAAATTCAAAATTTCGACCCGAAAAAAAAACGACAGTTTTACCCCTTTCGTTTTTTTTCGTTTTTGGGCAAAAAAATAAGTTTCTCCAATCTTCCCCAAACTCTGGATTCTGATAGAGGGCCATGAGACTTTCACCTGAGTGCAAAAATGGAGGCTCTAGACCCTTCCAGAGCTGAGATATCAAAATTCAAAATTTCGACCCGAAAAAAAAACGACAGTGTTACCCCTTTCGTTTTTTTTGCGTTTTTGGGCAAAAAATTAAGTTTCTCCAATCTTCTCAAAACTCTGGATTATGATAGAGGGCTGTGAGACTTTGACCTGGGTGCAAAAATGGAGGCTCTAGACCCTTCCAGAGCTGAGATTTCAAAATTCAAAATTTCGACCCGAAAAAAAAAAACGACAGTGTTACCCCTTTTGTTTTTTTTCGTTTTTGGGCAAAAAATTAAGTTTCTCCAATCTTCTCAAAACTCTGGATTATGATAGAGGGCTGTGAGACTTTGACCTGAGTGCAAAATGGAGGCTCTAGACCCTTCCAGAGCTGAGATATCAAAATTCAAAATTTCGACCCGAAAAAAAAAAACGACAGTGTTACCCCTTTCGTTTTTTTTCGTTTTTGGCCAAAAAAATAAGTTTCTCCAATCTTCCCAAAACTCTGGATTCTGATAGAGGGCCATGAGACTTTCACCTGAGTGCAAAAATGGAGGCTCTAGACCCTTCCAGAGCTGAAATATCAAAATTCACAATTTCGACCCGAAAAAAAAACGACAGTGTTACCCCTTTCGTTTTTTTTTTCATTTTGGGCAAAAAAAATAAGTTTCTCCAATCTTCTCAAAACTCTGGATTCTGATAGAGGGTCATGAGACTTTAACCTGAGTGCAAAAATGGAGGCTCTAGACCCTTCCAGAGCTGAGATTTCAAAATTCAAAATTTCGACCCGAAAAAAAAAAACGACAGTGTTACCCCTTTTGTTTTTTTTCGTTTTTGGGCAAAAAATTAAGTTTCTCCAATCTTCTCAAAACTCTGGATTATGATAGAGGGCTGTGAGACTTTGACCTGGGTGCAAAATGGAGGCTCTAGACCCTTCCAGAGCTGAGATATCAAAATTCAAAATTTCGACCCGAAAAAAAAAAACGACAGTGTTACCCCTTTCGTTTTATTTTCGTTTTTGGCCAAAAAAATAAGTTTCTCCAATCTTCCCAAAACTCTGGATTCTGATAGAGGGCCATGAGACTTTCACCTGAGTGCAAAAATGGAGGCTCTAGACCCTTCCAGAGCTGAAATATCAAAATTCACAATTTCGACCCGAAAAAAAAACGACAGTGTTACCCCTTTCGTTTTTTTTTTTCATTTTGGGCAAAAAAATAAGTTTCTCCAATCTTCTCAAAACTCTGGATTCTGATAGAGGGCCATGAGACTTTCACCTGAGTGCAAAAATGGAGGCTCTAGACCCTTCCAGAGCTGAGATATCAAAATTCAAAATTTCGACCCGAAAAAAAAACGACAGTGTTACCCCTTTCGTTTTTTTTTCGTTTTTGGGCAAAAAATTAAGTTTCTCCAATCTTCTCAAAACTCTGGATTATGATAGAGTGCTGTGAGACTTTGACCTGAGTGCAAAAATTTAGGATCTAGACCCTTCCAGAGCTGAGATATCAAAATTCAAAATTTCGACCCGAAAAAAAACGACAGTGTTACCCCTTTCATTTTTTTTGCGTTTTTGGGCAAAAAATTAAGTTTCTCCAATCTTCTCAAAACTCTGGATTATGATAGAGGGCTGTGAGACTTTGACTTGGGTGCAAAAATGGAGGCTCTAGACCCTTCCAGAGCTGAGATATCAAAATTCAAAATTTCGACCCGAAAAAAAAACGACAGTGTTACCCCTTTCGTTTTTTTTCATTTTCGGGCGAAAAATTAAGTTTCTCCAATCTTCTCAAAATTCTGGATTATGATAGAGGGCTGTGAGACTTTGACCTGGGTGCAAAAATGGAGGCTCTAGACCCTTCCAGAGCTGAGATATCAAAATTCAAAATTTCGACCAGAAAAAAAAACGACAGTGTTACCCCTTTCGTTTTTTTTGCGTTTTTGGGCAAAAAATTAAGTTTCTCCAATCTTCTCAAAACTCTGGATTCTGATAGAGGGTCATGAGACTTTAACCTGAGTGCAAAAATGGAGGCTCTAGACCCTTCTAGAGCTGAGATATCAAAATTCAAAATTTCGACCCGAAAAAAAAACGACAGTGTTACCCCTTTCGTTTTTTTTCGTTTTTGGGCAAAAAAATAAGTTTCTCCAATCTTCCCCAAACTCTGGATTCTGATAGAGGGCCATGAGACTTTCACCTGAGTGCAAAAATGGAGGCTCTAGACCCTTCCAGAGCTGAGATATCAAAATTCAAAATTTCGACCCGAAAAAAAAACGACAGTGTTACCCCTTTCGTTTTTTTTGCGTTTTTGGGCAAAAAATTAAGTTTCTCCAATCTTCTCAAAACTCTGGATTCTGATAGAGGGTCATGAGACTTTAACCTGAGTGCAAAAATGGAGGCTCTAGACCCTTCCAGAGCTGAGATATCAAAATTCAAAATTTCGACCCGAAAAAAAAACGACAGTGTTACCCCTTTCGTTTTTTTTTCGTTTTTGGGCAAAAAATTAAGTTTCTCCAATCTTCTCAAAACTCTGGATTATGATAGAGGGCTGTGAGACTTTGACCTGGGTGCAAAAATGGAGGCTCTAGACCCTTCCAGAGCTGAGATTTCAAAATTCAAAATTTCGACCCGAAAAAAAAAACGACAGTGTTACCCCTTTTGTTTTTTTTCGTTATTGGGCAAAAAATTAAGTTTCTCCAATCTTCTCAAAACTCTGGATTATGATAGAGGGCTGTGAGACTTTGACCTGAGTGCAAAATGGAGGCTCTAGACCCTTCCAGAGCTGAGATATCAAAATTCAAAATTTCGACCCGAAAAAAAAAACGACAGTGTTACCCCTTTCGTTTTTTTTCGTTTTTGGCCAAAAAAATAAGTTTCTCCAATCTTCCCAAAACTCTGGATTCTGATAGAGGGCCATGAGACTTTCACCTGAGTGCAAAAATGGAGGCTCTAGACCCTTCCAGAGCTGAGATATCAAAATTCAAAATTTCGACCCGAAAAAAAAACGACAGTGTTACCCCTTTCGTTTTTTTTTTTCGCTTTTTGGGCAAAAAATTAAGTTTCTCCAATCTTCTCAAAACTCTGGATTATGATAGAGGGCTGTGAGACTTTGATCTGAGTGCAAAAATTTAGGATCTAGACCCTTCCAGAGCTGAGATATCAAAATTCAAAATTTCGACCCGAAAAAAAAACGACAGTGTTACCCCTTTCGTTTTTTTTTTCGTTTTTGGGCAAAAAATTAAGTTTCTCCAATCTTCTCAAAACTCTGGATTATGATAGAGTGCTGTGAGACTTTGACCTGAGTGCAAAAATTTAGGATCTAGACCCTTCCAGAGCTGAGATATCAAAATTCAAAATTTCGACCCGAAAAAAAAACGACAGTGTTACCCCTTTCATTTTTTTGCGTTTTTGGGCAAAAAATTAAGTTTCTCCAATCTTCTCAAAACTCTGGATTATGATAGAGGGCTGTGAGACTTTGACTTGGGTGCAAAAATGGAGGCTCTAGACCCTTCCAGAGCTGAGATATCAAAATTCAAAATTTCGACCCGAAAAAAAAACGACAGTGTTACCCCTTTCGTTTTTTTTCATTTTCGGGCGAAAAATTAAGTTTCTCTAATCTTCTCAAAATTCTGGATTATGATAGAGGGCTGTGAGACTTTGACCTGGGTGCAAAAATGGAGGCTCTAGACCCTTCCAGAGCTGAGATATCAAAATTCAAAATTTCGACCCGAAAAAAAAACGACAGTGTTACCCCTTTCGTTTTTTTTGCGTTTTTGGGCAAAAAATTAAGTTTCTCCAATCTTCTCAAAACTCTGGATTCTGATAGAGGGTCATGAGACTTTAACCTGAGTGCAAAAATGGAGGCTCTAGACCCTTCTAGAGCTGAGATATCAAAATTCAAAATTTCGACCCGAAAAAAAAACGACAGTGTTACCCCTTTCGTTTTTTTTCGTTTTTGGGCAAAAAAATAAGTTTCTCCAATCTTCCCCAAACTCTGGATTCTGATAGAGGGCCATGAGACTTTCACCTGAGTGCAAAAATGGAGGCTCTAGACCCTTCCAGAGCTGAGATATCAAAATTCAAAATTTCGACCCGAAAAAAAAACGACAGTGTTACCCCTTTCGTTTTTTTTGCGTTTTTGGGCAAAAAATTAAGTTTCTCCAATCTTCTCAAAACTCTGGATTCTGATAGAGGGCCATGAGACTTTAACCTGAATGCAAAAATGGAGGCTCTAGACCCTTCCAGAGCTGAGATATCAAAATTCAAAATTTCGACCCGAAAAAAAAAACGACAGTGTTACCCCTTTCGTTTTTTTTCGTTTTTGGGCAAAAAATTAAGTTTCTCCAATCTTCTCAAAACTCTGGATTATGATAGAGGGCTGTGAGACTTTGACCTGGGTGCAAAAATGGAGGCTCTAGACCCTTCCAGAGCTGAGATTTCAAAATTCAAAATTTCGACCCGAAAAAAAAAACGACAGTGTTACCCCTTTTGTTTTTTTTCGTTTTTGGGCAAAAAATTAAGTTTCTCCAATCTTCTCAAAACTCTGGATTATGATAGAGGGCTGTGAGACTTTGACCTGAGTGCAAAATGGAGGCTCTAGACCCTTCCAGAGCTGAGATATCAAAATTCAAAATTTCGACCCGAAAAAAAAAACGACAGTGTTACCCCTTTCGTTTTTTTTCGTTTTTGGCCAAAAAAATAAGTTTCTCCAATCTTCCCAAAACTCTGGATTCTGATAGAGGGCCATGAGACTTTCACCTGAGTGCAAAAATGGAGGCTCTAGACCCTTCCAGAGCTGAAATATCAAAATTCACAATTTGGACCCGAAAAAAAAAACGACAGTGTTACCCCTTTCGTTTTTTTTTCATTTTGGGCAAAAAAAATAAGTTTCTCCAATCTTCTCAAAACTCTGGATTCTGATAGAGGGCCATGAGACTTTCACCTGAGTGCAAAAATGGAGGCTCTAGACCCTTCCAGAGCTGAGATATCAAAATTCAAAATTTCGAGCCGAAAAAAAAACGACAGTGTTACCCCTTTCGTTTTTTTTTTCGTTTTTGGGCAAAAAATTAAGTTTCTCCAATCTTCTCAAAACTCTGGATTATGATAGAGGGCTGTGAGACTTTGATCTGAGTGCAAAAATTTAGGATCTAGACCCTTCCAGAGCTGAGATATCAAAATTCAAAATTTCGACCCGAAAAAAAAACGACAGTGTTACCCCTTTCATTTTTTTGCGTTTTTGGGCAAAAAATTAAGTTTCTCCAATCTTCTCAAAACTCTGGATTATGATAGAGGGATGTGAGACTTTGACTTGGGTGCAAAAATGGAGGCTCTAGACCCTTCCAGAGCTGAGATATCAAAATTCAAAATTTCGACCCGAAAAAAAAACGACAGTGTTACCCCTTTCGTTTTTTTTTCATTTTCGGGCGAAAAATTAAGTTTCTCCAATCTTCTCAAAACTCTGGATTATGATAGAGGGCCATGAGACTTTCACCTGAGTGCAAAAATGGAGGCTCTAGACCCTTCCAGAGCTGAGATATCAAAATTCAAAATTTCGACCCGAAAAAAAAAACGACAGTGTTACCCCTTTTATTTTTTTGCGTTTTTGGGCAAAAAATTAAGTTTCTCCAATCTTCTCAAAACTCTGGATTATGATAGAGGGCTGTGAGACTTTGACTTGGGTGCAAAAATGGAGGCTCTAGACCCTTCCAGAGCTGAGATATCAAAATTCAAAATTTCGACCCGAAAAAAAAACGACAGTGTTACCCCTTTCGTTTTTTTTCATTTTCGGGCGAAAAATTAAGTTTCTCCAATCTTCTCAAAATTCTGGATTATGATAGAGGGCTGTGAGACTTTGACCTGGGTGCAAAAATGGAGGCTCTAGACCCTTCCAGAGCTGAGATATCAAAATTCAAAATTTCGACCCGAAAAAAAAAACGACAGTGTTACCCCTTTCGTTTTTTTTGCGTTTTTGGGCAAAAAATTAAGCTTCTCCAATCTTCTCAAAACTCTAGATTCTGATAGAGGGCTGTGAGACTTTGACTTGGGTGCAAAAATGGAGGCTCTAGACCCTTCCAGAGCTGAGATATCAAAATTCAAAATTTCGACCCGAAAAAAAAACGACAGTGTTACCCCTTTCGTTTTTTTTCATTTTCGGGCGAAAAATTAAGTTTCTTCAATCTTCTCAAAATTCTGGATTATGATAGAGGGCTGTGAGACTTTGACCTGGGTGCAAAAATGGAGGCTCTAGACCCTTCCAGAGCTGAGATATCAAAATTCAAAATTTCGACCCGAAAAAAAAACGACAGTGTTACCCCTTTCGTTTTTTTTTGCGTTTTTGGGCAAAAAATTAAGTTTCTCCAATCTTCTCAAAACTCTGGATTCTGATAGAGGGTCATGAGACTTTAACCTGAGTGCAAAAATGGAGGCTCTAGACCCTTCCAGAGCTGAGATATCAAAATTCAAAATTTCGACCCGAAAAAAAAAACGACAGTGTTACCCCTTTCGTTTTTTTTTCGTTTTTGGCCAAAAAAATAAGTTTCTCCAATCTTCCCAAAACTCTGGATTCTGATAGAGGGCCATGAGACTTTCACCTGAGTGCAAAAATGGAGGCTCTAGACCCTTCCAGAGCTGAAATATCAAAATTCACAATTTCGACCCGAAAAAAAAAACGACAGTGTTACCCCTTTCGTTTTTTTTTTCATTTTGGGCAAAAAAATAAGTTTCTCCAATCTTCTCAAAACTCTGGATTCTGATAGAGGGCCATGAGACTTTCACCTGAGTGCAAAAATGGAGGCTCTAGACCCTTCCAGAGCTGAGATATCAAAATTCAAAATTTCGACCCGAAAAAAAAACGACAGTGTTACCCCTTTCGTTTTTTTTTTCGTTTTTGGGCAAAAAATTAAGTTTCTCCAATCTTCTCAAAACTCTGGATTATGATAGAGTGCTGTGAGACTTTGACCTGAGTGCAAAAATTTAGGATCTAGACCCTTCCAGAGCTGAGATATCAAAATTCAAAATTTCGACCCGAAAAAAAAACGACAGTGTTACCCCTTTCATTTTTTTTGCGTTTTTGGGCAAAAAATTAAGTTTCTCCAATCTTCTCAAAACTCTGGATTATGATAGAGGGCTGTGAGACTTTGACCTGGGTGCAAAAATGGAGGCTCTAGACCCTTCCAGAGCTGAGATATCAAAATTCAAAATTTCGACCCGAAAAAAAAAACGACAGTGTTACCCCTTTCGTTTTTTTTGCGTTTTTGGGCAAAAAATTAAGTTTCTCCAAACTTCTCAAAACTCTGGATTCTGATAGAGGGTCATGAGACTTTAACCTGAGTGCAAAAATGGAGGCTCTAGACCCTTCTAGAGCTGAGATATCAAAATTCAAAATTTCGACCCGAAAAAAAAACGACAGTGTTACCCCTTTCGTTTTTTTTCGTTTTTGGGCAAAAAAATAAGTTTCTCCAATCTTCCCCAAACTCTGGATTCTGATAGAGGGCCATGAGACTTTCACCTGAGTGCAAAAATGGAGGCTCTAGACCCTTCCAGAGCTGAGATATCAAAATTCAAAATTTCGACCCGAAAAAAAAACGACAGTGTTACCCCTTTCGTTTTTTTTGCGTTTTTGGGCAAAAAATTAAGTTTCTCCAATCTTCTCAAAACTCTGGATTCTGATAGAGGGTCATGAGACTTTAACCTGAGTGCAAAAATGGAGGCTCTAGACCCTTCCAGAGCTGAGATATCAAAATTCAAAATTTCGACCCGAAAAAAAAAACGACAGTGTTACCCCTTTCGTTTTTTTTTTCGTTTTTGGGCAAAAAATTAAGTTTCTCCAATCTTCTCAAAACTCTGGATTATGATAGAGGGCTGTGAGACTTTGACCTGGGTGCAAAAATGGAGGCTCTAGACCCTTCCAGAGCTGAGATTTCAAAATTCAAAATTTCGACCCGAAAAAAAAACGACAGTGTTACCCCTTTTGTTTTTTTTCGTTTTTGGGCAAAAAATTAAGTTTCTCCAATCTTCTCAAAACTCTGGATTATGATAGAGGGCTGTGAGACTTTGACCTGAGTGCAAAATGGAGGCTCTAGACCCTTCCAGAGCTGAGATATCAAAATTCAAAATTTCGACCCGAAAAAAAAAAACGACAGTGTTACCCCTTTCGTTTTTTTTCGTTTTTGGCCAAAAAATTAAGTTTCTCCAATGTTCCCAAAACTCTGGATTCTGATAGAGGGCCATGAGACTTTCACCTGAGTGCAAAAATGGAGGCTCTAGACCCTTCCAGAGCTGAAATATCAAAATTCACAATTTGGACCCGAAAAAAAAACGACAGTGTTACCCCTTTTGTTTTTTTTTTCATTTTGGGCAAAAAAAATAAGTTTCTCCAATCTTCTCAAAACTCTGGATTCTGATAGAGGGCCATGAGACTTTCACCTGAGTGCAAAAATGGAGGCTCTAGACCCTTCCAGAGCTGAGATATCAAAATTCAAAATTTCGACCCGAAAAAAAAAACGACAGTGTTACCCCTTTCGTTTTTTTTTTTCGTTTTTGGGCAAAAAATTAAGTTTCTCCAATCTTCTCAAAACTCTGGATTATGATAGAGGGCTGTGAGACTTTGATCTGAGTGCAAAAATGGAGGCTCTAGACCCTTCCAGAGCTGAGATATCAAAATTCAAAATTTCGACCCGAAAAAAAAACGACAGTGTTACCCCTTTTATTTTTTTGCGTTTTTGGGCAAAAAATTAAGTTTCTCCAATCTTCTCAAAACTCTGGATTATGATAGAGGGCTGTGAGACTTTGACTTGGGTGCAAAAATGGAGGCTCTAGACCCTTCCAGAGCTGAGATATCAAAATTCAAAATTTCGACCCGAAAAAAAAACGACAGTGTTACCCCTTTCGTTTTTTTTCATTTTCGGGCGAAAAATTAAGTTTCTCCAATCTTCTCAAAATTCTGGATTATGATAGAGGGCTGTGAGACTTTGACCTGGGTGCAAAAATGGAGGCTCTAGACCCTTCCAGAGCTGAGATATCAAAATTCAAAATTTCGACCCGAAAAAAAAACGACAGTGTTACCCCTTTCGTTTTTTTTGCGTTTTTGGGCAAAAAATTAAGTTTCTCCAATCTTCTCAAAACTCTAGATTCTGATAGAGGGCTGTGAGACTTTGACTTGGGTGCAAAAATGGAGGCTCTAGACCCTTCCAGAGCTGAGATATCAAAATTCAAAATTTCGACCCGAAAAAAAAAACGACAGTGTTACCCCTTTCGTTTTTTTTCATTTTCGGGCGAAAAATTAAGTTTCTTCAATCTTCTCAAAATTCTGGATTATGATAGAGGGCTGTGAGACTTTGACCTGGGTGCAAAAATGGAGGCTCTAGACCCTTCCAGAGCTGAGATATCAAAATTCAAAATTTCGACCCGAAAAAAAAACGACAGTGTTACCCCTTTCGTTTTTTTTGCGTTTTTGGGCAAAAAATTAAGTTTCTCCAATCTTCTCAAAACTCTGGATTCTGATAGAGGGTCATGAGACTTTAACCTGAGTGCAAAAATGGAGGCTCTAGACCCTTCCAGAGCTGAGATTTCAAAATTCAAAATTTCGACCCGAAAAAAAAAAACGACAGTGTTACCCCTTTCGTTTTTTTTTTCGTTTTTGGGCAAAAAATTAAGTTTCTCCAATCTTCTCAAAACTCTGGATTATGATAGAGGGCTGTGAGACTTTGACCTGAGTGCAAAAATGGAGGCTCTAGACCCTTCCAGAGCTGAGATATCAAAATTCAAAATTTCGACCCGAAAAAAAAAACGACAGTGTTACCCCTTTCGTTTTTTTTCGTTTTTGGCCAAAAAAATTAAGTTTCTCCAATCTTCCAAAATCTCGGGATTCTGATAGAGGGCCATGAGACTTTCACCTGAGTGCAAAAATGGAGGCTCTAGACCCTTCCAGAGCTGAAATATCAAAATTCACAATTTCGACCCGAAAAAAAAACGACAGTGTTACCCTTTTCGGTTTTTTTTTCATTTTGGGCAAAAAAATAAGTTTCTCCAATCTTCTCAAAACTCTGGATTCTGATAGAGGGCCATGAGACTTTCACCTGAGTGCAAAAATGGAGGCTCTAGACCCTTCCAGAGCTGAGATATCAAAATTCAAAATTTCGACCCGAAAAAAAAACGACAGTGTTACCCCTTTCGTTTTTTTTCGTTTTTGGGCAAAAAATTAAGTTTCTCCAATCTTCTCAAAACTCTGGATTATGATAGAGTGCTGTGAGACTTTGACCTGAGTGCAAAAATTTAGGATCTAGACCCTTCCAGAGCTGAGATATCAAAATTCAAAATTTCGACCCGAAAAAAAAACGACAGTGTTACCCCTTTCATTTTTTTTGCGTTTTTGGGCAAAAAATTAAGTTTCTCCAATCTTCTCAAAACTCTGGATTATGATAGAGGGCTGTGAGACTTTGACTTGGGTGCAAAATGGAGGCTCTAGACCCTTCCAGAGCTGAGATATCAAAATTCAAAATTTCGACCCGAAAAAAAAACGACAGTGTTACCCCTTTCGTTTTTTTTTCATTTTCGGGCGAAAAATTAAGTTTCTCCAATCTTCTCAAAATTCTGGATTATGATAGAGGGCTGTGAGACTTTGACCTGGGTGCAAAAATGGAGGCTCTAGACCCTTCCAGAGCTGAGATATCAAAATTCAAAATTTCGACCCGAAAAAAAAACGACAGTGTTACCCCTTTCGTTTTTTTTGCGTTTTTGGGCAAAAAAATTAAGTTTCTCCAATCTTCTCAAAACTCTGGATTCTGATAGAGGGTCATGAGACTTTAACCTGAGTGCAAAAATGGAGGCTCTAGACCCTTCTAGAGCTGAGATATCAAAATTCAAAATTTCGACCCGAAAAAAAAACGACAGTTTTACCCCTTTCGTTTTTTTTCGTTTTTGGGCAAAAAAATAAGTTTCTCCAATCTTCCCCAAACTCTGGATTCTGATAGAGGGCCATGAGACTTTCACCTGAGTGCAAAAATGGAGGCTCTAGACCCTTCCAGAGCTGAGATATCAAAATTCAAAATTTCGACCCGAAAAAAAAACGACAGTGTTACCCCTTTCGTTTTTTTTGCGTTTTTGGGCAAAAAATTAAGTTTCTCCAATCTTCTCAAAACTCTGGATTATGATAGAGGGCTGTGAGACTTTGACCTGGGTGCAAAAATGGAGGCTCTAGACCCTTCCAGAGCTGAGATTTCAAAATTCAAAATTTCGACCCGAAAAAAAAAAACGACAGTGTTACCCCTTTTGTTTTTTTTCGTTTTTGGGCAAAAAATTAAGTTTCTCCAATCTTCTCAAAACTCTGGATTATGATAGAGGGCTGTGAGACTTTGACCTGAGTGCAAAATGGAGGCTCTAGACCCTTCCAGAGCTGAGATATCAAAATTCAAAATTTCGACCCGAAAAAAAAAAACGACAGTGTTACCCCTTTCGTTTTTTTTCGTTTTTGGCCAAAAAAATAAGTTTCTCCAATCTTCCCAAAACTCTGGATTCTGATAGAGGGCCATGAGACTTTCACCTGAGTGCAAAAATGGAGGCTCTAGACCCTTCCAGAGCTGAAATATCAAAATTCACAATTTCGACCCGAAAAAAAAACGACAGTGTTACCCCTTTCGTTTTTTTTTTCATTTTGGGCAAAAAAAATAAGTTTCTCCAATCTTCTCAAAACTCTGGATTCTGATAGAGGGTCATGAGACTTTAACCTGAGTGCAAAAATGGAGGCTCTAGACCCTTCCAGAGCTGAGATTTCAAAATTCAAAATTTCGACCCGAAAAAAAAAACGACAGTGTTACCCCTTTTGTTTTTTTTCGTTTTTGGGCAAAAAATTAAGTTTCTCCAATCTTCTCAAAACTCTGGATTATGATAGAGGGCTGTGAGACTTTGACCTGGGTGCAAAATGGAGGCTCTAGACCCTTCCAGAGCTGAGATATCAAAATTCAAAATTTCGACCCGAAAAAAAAAAACGACAGTGTTACCCCTTTCGTTTTATTTTCGTTTTTGGCCAAAAAAATAAGTTTCTCCAATCTTCCCAAAACTCTGGATTCTGATAGAGGGCCATGAGACTTTCACCTGAGTGCAAAAATGGAGGCTCTAGACCCTTCCAGAGCTGAAATATCAAAATTCACAATTTCGACCCGAAAAAAAAACGACAGTGTTACCCCTTTCGTTTTTTTTTTTTCATTTTGGGCAAAAAAATAAGTTTCTCCAATCTTCTCAAAACTCTGGATTCTGATAGAGGGCCATGAGACTTTCACCTGAGTGCAAAAATGGAGGCTCTAGACCCTTCCAGAGCTGAGATATCAAAATTCAAAATTTCGACCCGAAAAAAAAACGACAGTGTTACCCCTTTCGTTTTTTTTTCGTTTTTGGGCAAAAAATTAAGTTTCTCCAATCTTCTCAAAACTCTGGATTATGATAGAGTGCTGTGAGACTTTGACCTGAGTGCAAAAATTTAGGATCTAGACCCTTCCAGAGCTGAGATATCAAAATTCAAAATTTCGACCCGAAAAAAAACGACAGTGTTACCCCTTTCATTTTTTTTGCGTTTTTGGGCAAAAAATTAAGTTTCTCCAATCTTCTCAAAACTCTGGATTATGATAGAGGGCTGTGAGACTTTGACTTGGGTGCAAAAATGGAGGCTCTAGACCCTTCCAGAGCTGAGATATCAAAATTCAAAATTTCGACCCGAAAAAAAAACGACAGTGTTACCCCTTTCGTTTTTTTTCATTTTCGGGCGAAAAATTAAGTTTCTCCAATCTTCTCAAAATTCTGGATTATGATAGAGGGCTGTGAGACTTTGACCTGGGTGCAAAAATGGAGGCTCTAGACCCTTCCAGAGCTGAGATATCAAAATTCAAAATTTCGACCCGAAAAAAAAACGACAGTGTTACCCCTTTCGTTTTTTTTGCGTTTTTGGGCAAAAAATTAAGTTTCTCCAATCTTCTCAAAACTCTGGATTCTGATAGAGGGTCATGAGACTTTAACCTGAGTGCAAAAATGGAGGCTCTAGACCCTTCTAGAGCTGAGATATCAAAATTCAAAATTTCGACCCGAAAAAAAAACGACAGTGTTACCCCTTTCGTTTTTTTTCGTTTTTGGGCAAAAAAATAAGTTTCTCCAATCTTCCCCAAACTCTGGATTCTGATAGAGGGCCATGAGACTTTCACCTGAGTGCAAAAATGGAGGCTCTAGACCCTTCCAGAGCTGAGATATCAAAATTCAAAATTTCGACCCGAAAAAAAAACGACAGTGTTACCCCTTTCGTTTTTTTTGCGTTTTTGGGCAAAAAATTAAGTTTCTCCAATCTTCTCAAAACTCTGGATTCTGATAGAGGGTCATGAGACTTTAACCTGAGTGCAAAAATGGAGGCTCTAGACCCTTCCAGAGCTGAGATATCAAAATTCAAAATTTCGACCCGAAAAAAAAACGACAGTGTTACCCCTTTCGTTTTTTTTTCGTTTTTGGGCAAAAAATTAAGTTTCTCCAATCTTCTCAAAACTCTGGATTATGATAGAGGGCTGTGAGACTTTGACCTGGGTGCAAAAATGGAGGCTCTAGACCCTTCCAGAGCTGAGATTTCAAAATTCAAAATTTCGACCCGAAAAAAAAAAACGACAGTGTTACCCCTTTTGTTTTTTTTCGTTATTGGGCAAAAAATTAAGTTTCTCCAATCTTCTCAAAACTCTGGATTATGATAGAGGGCTGTGAGACTTTGACCTGAGTGCAAAATGGAGGCTCTAGACCCTTCCAGAGCTGAGATATCAAAATTCAAAATTTCGACCCGAAAAAAAAAACGACAGTGTTACCCCTTTCGTTTTTTTTCGTTTTTGGCCAAAAAAATAAGTTTCTCCAATCTTCCCAAAACTCTGGATTCTGATAGAGGGCCATGAGACTTTCACCTGAGTGCAAAAATGGAGGCTCTAGACCCTTCCAGAGCTGAGATATCAAAATTCAAAATTTCGACCCGAAAAAAAAACGACAGTGTTACCCCTTTCGTTTTTTTTTTTCGCTTTTTGGGCAAAAAATTAAGTTTCTCCAATCTTCTCAAAACTCTGGATTATGATAGAGGGCTGTGAGACTTTGATCTGAGTGCAAAAATTTAGGATCTAGACCCTTCCAGAGCTGAGATATCAAAATTCAAAATTTCGACCCGAAAAAAAAACGACAGTGTTACCCCTTTCATTTTTTTGCGTTTTTGGGCAAAAAATTAAGTTTCTCCAATCTTCTCAAAACTCTGGATTATGATAGAGGGCTGTGAGACTTTGACTTGGGTGCAAAAATGGAGGCTCTAGACCCTTCCAGAGCTGAGATATCAAAATTCAAAATTTCGACCCGAAAAAAAAAAACGACAGTGTTACCGCTTTCGTTTTTTTTTCGTTTTTGGCCAAAAAAATAAGTTTCTCCAATCTTCCCAAAACTCTGGATTCTGATAGAGGGCCATGAGACTTTCACCTGAGTGCAAAAATGGAGGCTCTAGACCCTTCCAGAGCTGAAATATCAAAATTCACAATTTCGACCCGAAAAAAAAAACGACAGTGTTACCCCTTTCGTTTTTTTTTTTTCATTTTGGGCAAAAAAATAAGTTTCTCCAATCTTCTCAAAACTCTGGATTCTGATAGAGGGCCATGAGACTTTCACCTGAGTGCAAAAATGGAGGCTCTAGACCCTTCCAGAGCTGAGATATCAAAATTCAAAATTTCGACCCGAAAAAAAAACGACAGTGTTACCCCTTTCGTTTTTTTTTTCGTTTTTGGGCAAAAAATTAAGTTTCTCCAATCTTCTCAAAACTCTGGATTATGATAGAGTGCTGTGAGACTTTGACCTGAGTGCAAAAATTTAGGATCTAGACCCTTCCAGAGCTGAGATATCAAAATTCAAAATTTCGACCCGAAAAAAAAACGACAGTGTTACCCCTTTCATTTTTTTGCGTTTTTGGGCAAAAAATTAAGTTTCTCCAATCTTCTCAAAACTCTGGATTATGATAGAGGGCTGTGAGACTTTGACTTGGGTGCAAAAATGGAGGCTCTAGACCCTTCCAGAGCTGAGATATCAAAATTCAAAATTTCGACCCGAAAAAAAAACGACAGTGTTACCCCTTTCGTTTTTTTTCATTTTCGGGCGAAAAATTAAGTTTCTCTAATCTTCTCAAAATTCTGGATTATGATAGAGGGCTGTGAGACTTTGACCTGGGTGCAAAAATGGAGGCTCTAGACCCTTCCAGAGCTGAGATATCAAAATTCAAAATTTCGACCCGAAAAAAAAACGACAGTGTTACCCCTTTCGTTTTTTTTGCGTTTTTGGGCAAAAAATTAAGTTTCTCCAATCTTCTCAAAACTCTGGATTCTGATAGAGGGTCATGAGACTTTAACCTGAGTGCAAAAATGGAGGCTCTAGACCCTTCTAGAGCTGAGATATCAAAATTCAAAATTTCGACCCGAAAAAAAAACGACAGTGTTACCCCTTTCGTTTTTTTTCGTTTTTGGGCAAAAAAATAAGTTTCTCCAATCTTCCCCAAACTCTGGATTCTGATAGAGGGCCATGAGACTTTCACCTGAGTGCAAAAATGGAGGCTCTAGACCCTTCCAGAGCTGAGATATCAAAATTCAAAATTTCGACCCGAAAAAAAAACGACAGTGTTACCCCTTTCGTTTTTTTTGCGTTTTTGGGCAAAAAATTAAGTTTCTCCAATCTTCTCAAAACTCTGGATTCTGATAGAGGGTCATGAGACTTTAACCTGAGTGCAAAAATGGAGGCTCTAGACCCTTCCAGAGCTGAGATATCAAAATTCAAAATTTCGACCCGAAAAAAAAAACGACAGTGTTACCCCTTTCGTTTTTTTTCGTTTTTGGGCAAAAAATTAAGTTTCTCCAATCTTCTCAAAACTCTGGATTATGATAGAGGGCTGTGAGACTTTGACCTGGGTGCAAAAATGGAGGCTCTAGACCCTTCCAGAGCTGAGATTTCAAAATTCAAAATTTCGACCCGAAAAAAAAAACGACAGTGTTACCCCTTTTGTTTTTTTTCGTTTTTGGGCAAAAAATTAAGTTTCTCCAATCTTCTCAAAACTCTGGATTATGATAGAGGGCTGTGAGACTTTGACCTGAGTGCAAAATGGAGGCTCTAGACCCTTCCAGAGCTGAGATATCAAAATTCAAAATTTCGACCCGAAAAAAAAAACGACAGTGTTACCCCTTTCGTTTTTTTTCGTTTTTGGCCAAAAAAATAAGTTTCTCCAATCTTCCCAAAACTCTGGATTCTGATAGAGGGCCATGAGACTTTCACCTGAGTGCAAAAATGGAGGCTCTAGACCCTTCCAGAGCTGAAATATCAAAATTCACAATTTGGACCCGAAAAAAAAAACGACAGTGTTACCCCTTTCGTTTTTTTTTCATTTTGGGCAAAAAAAATAAGTTTCTCCAATCTTCTCAAAACTCTGGATTCTGATAGAGGGCCATGAGACTTTCACCTGAGTGCAAAAATGGAGGCTCTAGACCCTTCCAGAGCTGAGATATCAAAATTCAAAATTTCGAGCCGAAAAAAAAACGACAGTGTTACCCCTTTCGTTTTTTTTTTCGTTTTTGGGCAAAAAATTAAGTTTCTCCAATCTTCTCAAAACTCTGGATTATGATAGAGGGCTGTGAGACTTTGATCTGAGTGCAAAAATTTAGGATCTAGACCCTTCCAGAGCTGAGATATCAAAATTCAAAATTTCGACCCGAAAAAAAAACGACAGTGTTACCCCTTTCATTTTTTTGCGTTTTTGGGCAAAAAATTAAGTTTCTCCAATCTTCTCAAAACTCTGGATTATGATAGAGGGATGTGAGACTTTGACTTGGGTGCAAAAATGGAGGCTCTAGACCCTTCCAGAGCTGAGATATCAAAATTCAAAATTTCGACCCGAAAAAAAAACGACAGTGTTACCCCTTTCGTTTTTTTTTCATTTTCGGGCGAAAAATTAAGTTTCTCCAATCTTCTCAAAACTCTGGATTATGATAGAGGGCCATGAGACTTTCACCTGAGTGCAAAAATGGAGGCTCTAGACCCTTCCAGAGCTGAGATATCAAAATTCAAAATTTCGACCCGAAAAAAAAAACGACAGTGTTACCCCTTTTATTTTTTTGCGTTTTTGGGCAAAAAATTAAGTTTCTCCAATCTTCTCAAAACTCTGGATTATGATAGAGGGCTGTGAGACTTTGACTTGGGTGCAAAAATGGAGGCTCTAGACCCTTCCAGAGCTGAGATATCAAAATTCAAAATTTCGACCCGAAAAAAAAACGACAGTGTTACCCCTTTCGTTTTTTTTCATTTTCGGGCGAAAAATTAAGTTTCTCCAATCTTCTCAAAATTCTGGATTATGATAGAGGGCTGTGAGACTTTGACCTGGGTGCAAAAATGGAGGCTCTAGACCCTTCCAGAGCTGAGATATCAAAATTCAAAATTTCGACCCGAAAAAAAAAACGACAGTGTTACCCCTTTCGTTTTTTTTGCGTTTTTGGGCAAAAAATTAAGCTTCTCCAATCTTCTCAAAACTCTAGATTCTGATAGAGGGCTGTGAGACTTTGACTTGGGTGCAAAAATGGAGGCTCTAGACCCTTCCAGAGCTGAGATATCAAAATTCAAAATTTCGACCCGAAAAAAAAACGACAGTGTTACCCCTTTCGTTTTTTTTCATTTTCGGGCGAAAAATTAAGTTTCTTCAATCTTCTCAAAATTCTGGATTATGATAGAGGGCTGTGAGACTTTGACCTGGGTGCAAAAATGGAGGCTCTAGACCCTTCCAGAGCTGAGATATCAAAATTCAAAATTTCGACCCGAAAAAAAAACGACAGTGTTACCCCTTTCGTTTTTTTTTGCGTTTTTGGGCAAAAAATTAAGTTTCTCCAATCTTCTCAAAACTCTGGATTCTGATAGAGGGTCATGAGACTTTAACCTGAGTGCAAAAATGGAGGCTCTAGACCCTTCCAGAGCTGAGATATCAAAATTCAAAATTTCGACCCGAAAAAAAAAACGACAGTGTTACCCCTTTCGTTTTTTTTTTCGTTTTTGGCCAAAAAAATAAGTTTCTCCAATCTTCCCAAAACTCTGGATTCTGATAGAGGGCCATGAGACTTTCACCTGAGTGCAAAAATGGAGGCTCTAGACCCTTCCAGAGCTGAAATATCAAAATTCACAATTTCGACCCGAAAAAAAAAACGACAGTGTTACCCCTTTCGTTTTTTTTTTCATTTTGGGCAAAAAAATAAGTTTCTCCAATCTTCTCAAAACTCTGGATTCTGATAGAGGGCCATGAGACTTTCACCTGAGTGCAAAAATGGAGGCTCTAGACCCTTCCAGAGCTGAGATATCAAAATTCAAAATTTCGACCCGAAAAAAAAACGACAGTGTTACCCCTTTCGTTTTTTTTTCGTTTTTGGGCAAAAAATTAAGTTTCTCCAATCTTCTCAAAACTCTGGATTATGATAGAGTGCTGTGAGACTTTGACCTGAGTGCAAAAATTTAGGATCTAGACCCTTCCAGAGCTGAGATATCAAAATTCAAAATTTCGACCCGAAAAAAAAACGACAGTGTTACCCCTTTCATTTTTTTTGCGTTTTTGGGCAAAAAATTAAGTTTCTCCAATCTTCTCAAAACTCTGGATTATGATAGAGGGCTGTGAGACTTTGACCTGGGTGCAAAAATGGAGGCTCTAGACCCTTCCAGAGCTGAGATATCAAAATTCAAAATTTCGACCCGAAAAAAAAAACGACAGTGTTACCCCTTTCGTTTTTTTTGCGTTTTTGGGCAAAAAATTAAGTTTCTCCAAACTTCTCAAAACTCTGGATTCTGATAGAGGGTCATGAGACTTTAACCTGAGTGCAAAAATGGAGGCTCTAGACCCTTCTAGAGCTGAGATATCAAAATTCAAAATTTCGACCCGAAAAAAAAACGACAGTGTTACCCCTTTCGTTTTTTTTCGTTTTTGGGCAAAAAAATAAGTTTCTCCAATCTTCCCCAAACTCTGGATTCTGATAGAGGGCCATGAGACTTTCACCTGAGTGCAAAAATGGAGGCTCTAGACCCTTCCAGAGCTGAGATATCAAAATTCAAAATTTCGACCCGAAAAAAAAACGACAGTGTTACCCCTTTCGTTTTTTTTGCGTTTTTGGGCAAAAAATTAAGTTTCTCCAATCTTCTCAAAACTCTGGATTCTGATAGAGGGTCATGAGACTTTAACCTGAGTGCAAAAATGGAGGCTCTAGACCCTTCCAGAGCTGAGATATCAAAATTCAAAATTTCGACCCGAAAAAAAAAACGACAGTGTTACCCCTTTCGTTTTTTTTTTCGTTTTTGGGCAAAAAATTAAGTTTCTCCAATCTTCTCAAAACTCTGGATTATGATAGAGGGCTGTGAGACTTTGACCTGGGTGCAAAAATGGAGGCTCTAGACCCTTCCAGAGCTGAGATTTCAAAATTCAAAATTTCGACCCGAAAAAAAAACGACAGTGTTACCCCTTTTGTTTTTTTTCGTTTTTGGGCAAAAAATTAAGTTTCTCCAATCTTCTCAAAACTCTGGATTATGATAGAGGGCTGTGAGACTTTGACCTGAGTGCAAAATGGAGGCTCTAGACCCTTCCAGAGCTGAGATATCAAAATTCAAAATTTCGACCCGAAAAAAAAAAACGACAGTGTTACCCCTTTCGTTTTTTTTCGTTTTTGGCCAAAAAATTAAGTTTCTCCAATGTTCCCAAAACTCTGGATTCTGATAGAGGGCCATGAGACTTTCACCTGAGTGCAAAAATGGAGGCTCTAGACCCTTCCAGAGCTGAAATATCAAAATTCACAATTTGGACCCGAAAAAAAAACGACAGTGTTACCCCTTTTGTTTTTTTTTTCATTTTGGGCAAAAAAAATAAGTTTCTCCAATCTTCTCAAAACTCTGGATTCTGATAGAGGGCCATGAGACTTTCACCTGAGTGCAAAAATGGAGGCTCTAGACCCTTCCAGAGCTGAGATATCAAAATTCAAAATTTCGACCCGAAAAAAAAAACGACAGTGTTACCCCTTTCGTTTTTTTTTTTCGTTTTTGGGCAAAAAATTAAGTTTCTCCAATCTTCTCAAAACTCTGGATTATGATAGAGGGCTGTGAGACTTTGATCTGAGTGCAAAAATGGAGGCTCTAGACCCTTCCAGAGCTGAGATATCAAAATTCAAAATTTCGACCCGAAAAAAAAACGACAGTGTTACCCCTTTTATTTTTTTGCGTTTTTGGGCAAAAAATTAAGTTTCTCCAATCTTCTCAAAACTCTGGATTATGATAGAGGGCTGTGAGACTTTGACTTGGGTGCAAAAATGGAGGCTCTAGACCCTTCCAGAGCTGAGATATCAAAATTCAAAATTTCGACCCGAAAAAAAAACGACAGTGTTACCCCTTTCGTTTTTTTTCATTTTCGGGCGAAAAATTAAGTTTCTCCAATCTTCTCAAAATTCTGGATTATGATAGAGGGCTGTGAGACTTTGACCTGGGTGCAAAAATGGAGGCTCTAGACCCTTCCAGAGCTGAGATATCAAAATTCAAAATTTCGACCCGAAAAAAAAACGACAGTGTTACCCCTTTCGTTTTTTTTGCGTTTTTGGGCAAAAAATTAAGTTTCTCCAATCTTCTCAAAACTCTAGATTCTGATAGAGGGCTGTGAGACTTTGACTTGGGTGCAAAAATGGAGGCTCTAGACCCTTCCAGAGCTGAGATATCAAAATTCAAAATTTCGACCCGAAAAAAAAAACGACAGTGTTACCCCTTTCGTTTTTTTTCATTTTCGGGCGAAAAATTAAGTTTCTTCAATCTTCTCAAAATTCTGGATTATGATAGAGGGCTGTGAGACTTTGACCTGGGTGCAAAAATGGAGGCTCTAGACCCTTCCAGAGCTGAGATATCAAAATTCAAAATTTCGACCCGAAAAAAAAACGACAGTGTTACCCCTTTCGTTTTTTTTGCGTTTTTGGGCAAAAAATTAAGTTTCTCCAATCTTCTCAAAACTCTGGATTCTGATAGAGGGTCATGAGACTTTAACCTGAGTGCAAAAATGGAGGCTCTAGACCCTTCCAGAGCTGAGATTTCAAAATTCAAAATTTCGACCCGAAAAAAAAAAACGACAGTGTTACCCCTTTCGTTTTTTTTTTCGTTTTTGGGCAAAAAATTAAGTTTCTCCAATCTTCTCAAAACTCTGGATTATGATAGAGGGCTGTGAGACTTTGACCTGAGTGCAAAAATGGAGGCTCTAGACCCTTCCAGAGCTGAGATATCAAAATTCAAAATTTCGACCCGAAAAAAAAAACGACAGTGTTACC
Source organism: Pimephales promelas (assembly GCF_988280905.1). NCBI lineage: Eukaryota > Metazoa > Chordata > Actinopteri > Cypriniformes > Leuciscidae > Pimephales > Pimephales promelas. The sequence goes on from NC_142784.1 coordinate 19,314,554, forward strand.
CCTTTCGTTTTTTTTCGTTTTTGGCCAAAAAAATTAAGTTTCTCCAATCTTCCAAAATCTCGGGATTCTGATAGAGGGCCATGAGACTTTCACCTGAGTGCAAAAATGGAGGCTCTAGACCCTTCCAGAGCTGAAATATCAAAATTCACAATTTCGACCCGAAAAAAAAACGACAGTGTTACCCCTTTCGGTTTTTTTTTCATTTTGGGCAAAAAAATAAGTTTCTCCAATCTTCTCAAAACTCTGGATTCTGATAGAGGGCCATGAGACTTTCACCTGAGTGCAAAAATGGAGGCTCTAGACCCTTCCAGAGCTGAGATATCAAAATTCAAAATTTCGACCCGAAAAAAAAACGACAGTGTTACCCCTTTCGTTTTTTTTGCTTTTTGGGCAAAAAATTAAGTTTCTCCAATCTTCTCAAAACTCTGGATTATGATAGAGGGTCATGAGACTTTAACCTGAGTGCAAAAATGGAGGCTCTAGACCCTTCCAGAGCTGAGATATCAAAATTCAAAATTTCGACCCGAAAAAAAAACGACAGTGTTACCCCTTTCGTTTTTTTTCATTTTCGGGTGAAAAATTAAGTTTCTCCAATCTTCTCAAAACTCTGGATTCTGATAGAGGGTCATGAGACTTTAACCTGAGTGCAAAAATGGAGGCTCTAGACCCTTCCAGAGCTGAGATTTCAAAATTCAAAATTTCGACCCGAAAAAAAAAAACGACAGTGTTACCCCTTTTGTTTTTTTTCGTTTTTGGGCAAAAAATTAAGTTTCTCCAATCTTCTCAAAACTCTGGATTATGATAGAGGGCTGTGAGACTTTGACCTGGGTGCAAAATGGAGGCTCTAGACCCTTCCAGAGCTGAGATATCAAAATTCAAAATTTCGACCCGAAAAAAAAAAACGACAGTGTTACCCCTTTCGTTTTATTTTCGTTTTTGGCCAAAAAAATAAGTTTCTCCAATCTTCCCAAAACTCTGGATTCTGATAGAGGGCCATGAGACTTTCACCTGAGTGCAAAAATGGAGGCTCTAGACCCTTCCAGAGCTGAAATATCAAAATTCACAATTTCGACCCGAAAAAAAAACGACAGTGTTACCCCTTTCGTTTTTTTTTTTCATTTTGGGCAAAAAAATAAGTTTCTCCAATCTTCTCAAAACTCTGGATTCTGATAGAGGGCCATGAGACTTTCACCTGAGTGCAAAAATGGAGGCTCTAGACCCTTCCAGAGCTGAGATATCAAAATTCAAAATTTCGACCCGAAAAAAAAACGACAGTGTTACCCCTTTCGTTTTTTTTCGTTTTTGGGCAAAAAAATAAGTTTCTCCAATCTTCTCAAAACTCTGGATTATGATAGAGTGCTGTGAGACTTTGACCTGAGTGCAAAAATTTAGGATCTAGACCCTTCCAGAGCTGAGATATCAAAATTCAAAATTTCGACCCGAAAAAAAAACGACAGTGTTACCCCTTTCATTTTTTTTGCGTTTTTGGGCAAAAAATTAAGTTTCTCCAATCTTCTCAAAACTCTGGATTATGATAGAGGGCTGTGAGACTTTGACTTGGGTGCAAAAATGGAGGCTCTAGACCCTTCCAGAGCTGAGATATCAAAATTCAAAATTTCGACCCGAAAAAAAAACGACAGTGTTACCCCTTTCGTTTTTTTTCATTTTCGGGCGAAAAATTAAGTTTCTCTAATCTTCTCAAAATTCTGGATTATGATAGAGGGCTGTGAGACTTTGACCCGGGTGCAAAAATGGAGGCTCTAGACCCTTCCATGAGCTGAGATATCAAAATTCAAAATTTCGACCCGAAAAAAAAACGACAGTGTTACCCCTTTCGTTTTTTTTGCGTTTTTGGGCAAAAAATTAAGTTTCTCCAATCTTCTCAAAACTCTGGATTCTGATAGAGGGTCATGAGACTTTAACCTGAGTGCAAAAATGGAGGCTCTAGACCCTTCTAGAGCTGAGATATCAAAATTCAAAATTTCTACCCGAAAAAAAAACGACAGTGTTACCCCTTTCGTTTTTTTTCGTTTTTGGGCAAAAAAATAAGTTTCTCCAATCTTCCCCAAACTCTGGATTCTGATAGAGGGCCATGAGACTTTCACCTGAGTGCAAAAATGGAGGCTCTAGACCCTTCCAGAGCTGAGATATCAAAATTCAAAATTTCGACCCGAAAAAAAAACGACAGTGTTACCCCTTTCGTTTTTTTTGCGTTTTTGGGCAAAAAATTAAGTTTCTCCAATCTTCTCAAAACTCTGGATTCTGATAGAGGGTCATGAGACTTTAACCTGAGTGCAAAAATGGAGGCTCTAGACCCTTCCAGAGCTGAGATATCAAAATTCAAAATTTCGACCCGAAAAAAAAACGACAGTGTTACCCCTTTCGTTTTTTTTCGTTTTTGGGCAAAAAATTAAGTTTCTCCAATCTTCTCAAAACTCTGGATTATGATAGAGGGCTGTGAGACTTTGACCTGGGTGCAAAAATGGAGGCTCTAGACCCTTCCAGAGCTGAGATTTCAAAATTCAAAATTTCGACCCGAAAAAAAAAACGACAGTGTTACCCCTTTTGTTTTTTTTCGTTTTTGGGCAAAAAATTAAGTTTCTCCAATCTTCTCAAAACTCTGGATTATGATAGAGGGCTGTGAGACTTTGACCTGAGTGCAAAATGGAGGCTCTAGACCCTTCCAGAGCTGAGATATCAAAATTCAAAATTTCGACCCGAAAAAAAAAAACGACAGTGTTACCCCTTTCGTTTTTTTTCGTTTTTGGCCAAAAAAATAAGTTTCTCCAATCTTCCCAAAACTCTGGATTCTGATAGAGGGCCATGAGACTTTCACCTGAGTGCAAAAATGGAGGCTCTAGACCCTTCCAGAGCTGAAATATCAAAATTCACAATTTGGACCCGAAAAAAAAAACGACAGTGTTACCCCTTTCGTTTTTTTTTTCATTTTGGGCAAAAAAAATAAGTTTCTCCAATCTTCTCAAAACTCTGGATTCTGATAGAGGGCCATGAGACTTTCACCTGAGTGCAAAAATGGAGGCTCTAGACCCTTCCAGAGCTGAGATATCAAAATTCAAAATTTCGACCCGAAAAAAAAACGACAGTGTTACCCCTTTCGTTTTTTTTTTTCGTTTTTGGGCAAAAAATTAAGTTTCTCCAATCTTCTCAAAACTCTGGATTATGATAGAGGGCTGTGAGACTTTGATCTGAGTGCAAAAATTTAGGATCTAGACCCTTCCAGAGCTGAGATATCAAAATTCAAAATTTCGACCCGAAAAAAAAACGACAGTGTTACCCCTTTCATTTTTTTGCGTTTTTGGGCAAAAAATTAAGTTTCTCCAATCTTCTCAAAACTCTGGATTATGATAGAGGGCTGTGAGACTTTGACTTGGGTGCAAAAATGGAGGCTCTAGACCCTTCCAGAGCTGAGATATCAAAATTCAAAATTTCGACCCGAAAAAAAAAAACGACAGTGTTACCCCTTTCGTTTTTTTTCATTTTCGGGCGAAAAATTAAGTTTCTCCAATCTTCTCAAAACTCTGGATTATGATAGAGGGCCATGAGACTTTCACCTGAGTGCAAAAATGGAGGCTCTAGACCCTTCCAGAGCTGAGATATCAAAATTCAAAATTTCGACCCGAAAAAAAAACGACAGTGTTACCCCTTTTATTTTTTTGCGTTTTTGGGCAAAAAATTAAGTTTCTCCAATCTTCTCAAAACTCTGGATTATGATAGAGGGCTGTGAGACTTTGACTTGGGTGCAAAAATGGAGGCTCTAGACCCTTCCAGAGCTGAGATATCAAAATTCAAAATTTCGACCCGAAAAAAAAACGACAGTGTTACCCCTTTCGTTTTTTTTCATTTTCGGGCGAAAAATTAAGTTTCTCCAATCTTCTCAAAATTCTGGATTATGATAGAGGGCTGTGAGACTTTGACCTGGGTGCAAAAATGGAGGCTCTAGACCCTTCCAGAGCTGAGATATCAAAATTCAAAATTTCGACCCGAAAAAAAACGACAGTGTTACCCCTTTCGTTTTTTTTGCGTTTTTGGGCAAAAAATTAAGTTTCTCCAATCTTCTCAAAACTCTAGATTCTGATAGAGGGCTGTGAGACTTTGACTTGGGTGCAAAAATGGAGGCTCTAGACCCTTCCAGAGCTGAGATATCAAAATTCAAAATTTCGACCCGAAAAAAAAACGACAGTGTTACCCCTTTCGTTTTTTTTGCGTTTTTGGGCAAAAAATTAAGTTTCTCCAATCTTCTCAAAACTCTGGATTCTGATAGAGGGTCATGAGACTTTAACCTGAGTGCAAAAATGGAGGCTCTAGACCCTTCCAGAGCTGAGATATCAAAATTCAAAATTTCGACCCGAAAAAAAAAACGACAGTGTTACCCCTTTCGTTTTTTTTTTCGTTTTTGGCCAAAAAAATAAGTTTCTCCAATCTTCCCAAAACTCTGGATTCTGATAGAGGGCCATGAGACTTTCACCTGAGTGCAAAAATGGAGGCTCTAGACCCTTCCAGAGCTGAAATATCAAAATTCACAATTTCGACCCGAAAAAAAAACGACAGTGTTACCCCTTTCGTTTTTTTTTTCATTTTGGGCAAAAAAATAAGTTTCTCCAATCTTCTCAAAAACTCTGGATTCTGATAGAGGGCCATGAGACTTTCACCTGAGTGCAAAAATTGAGGCTCTAGACCCTTCCAGAGCTGAGATATCAAAATTCAAAATTTCGACCCGAAAAAAAAACGACAGTGTTACCCCTTTCATTTTTTTTGCGTTTTTGGGCAAAAAATTAAGTTTCTCCAATCTTCTCAAAACTCTGGATTATGATAGAGGGCTGTGAGACTTTGACTTGGGTGCAAAAATGGAGGCTCTAGACCCTTCCAGAGCTGAGATATCAAAATTCAAAATTTCGACCCGAAAAAAAAAACGACAGTGTTACCCCTTTCGTTTTTTTTGCGTTTTTGGGCAAAAAATTAAGTTTCTCCAATCTTCTCAAAACTCTGGATTCTGATAGAGGGTCATGAGACTTTAACCTGAGTGCAAAAATGGAGGCTCTAGACCCTTCTAGAGCTGAGATATCAAAATTCAAAATTTCGACCCGAAAAAAAAACGACAGTGTTACCCCTTTCGTTTTTTTTCGTTTTTGGGCAAAAAAATAAGTTTCTCCAATCTTCCCCAAACTCTGGATTCTGATAGAGGGCCATGAGACTTTCACCTGAGTGCAAAAATGGAGGCTCTAGACCCTTCCAGAGCTGAGATATCAAAATTCAAAATTTCGACCCGAAAAAAAAATGACAGTGTTACCCCTTTCGTTTTTTTTGCGTTTTTGGGCAAAAAATTAAGTTTCTCCAATCTTCTCAAAACTCTGGATTCTGATAGAGGGTCATGAGACTTTAACCTGAGTGCAAAAATGGAGGCTCTAGACCCTTCCAGAGCTGAGATATCAAAATTCAAAATTTCGACCCGAAAAAAAAAACGACAGTGTTACCCCTTTCGTTTTTTTTCGTTTTTGGGCAAAAAATTAAGTTTCTCCAATCTTCTCAAAACTCTGGATTATTAAAGAGGGCTGTGAGACTTTGACCTGGGTGCAAAAATGGAGGCTCTAGACCCTTCCAGAGCTGAGATTTCAAAATTCAAAATTTCGACCCGAAAAAAAAAACGACAGTGTTACCCCTTTTGTTTTTTTTCGTTTTTGGGCAAAAAATTAAGTTTCTCCAATCTTCTCAAAACTCTGGATTATGATAGAGGGCTGTGAGACTTTGACCTGAGTGCAAAATGGAGGCTCTAGACCCTTCCAGAGCTGAGATATCAAAATTCAAAATTTCGACCCGAAAAAAAAAACGACAGTGTTACCCCTTTCGTTTTTTTTTCGTTTTTGGCCAAAAAATTAAGTTTCTCCAATCTTCCCAAAACTCTGGATTCTGATAGAGGGCCATGAGACTTTCACCTGAGTGCAAAAATGGAGGCTCTAGACCCTTCCAGAGCTGAAATATCAAAATTCACAATTTGGACCCGAAAAAAAAACGACAGTGTTACCCCTTTCGTTTTTTTTTCATTTTGGGCAAAAAAAATAAGTTTCTCCAATCTTCTCAAAACTCTGGATTCTGATAGAGGGCCATGAGACTTTCACCTGAGTGCAAAAATGGAGGCTCTAGACCCTTCCAGAGCTGAGATATCAAAATTCAAAATTTCGACCCGAAAAAAAAACGACAGTGTTACCCCTTTCGTTTTTTTTTTTCGTTTTTGGGCAAAAAATTAAGTTTCTCCAATCTTCTCAAAACTCTGGATTATGATAGAGGGCTGTGAGACTTTGATCTGAGTGCAAAAATTTAGGATCTAGACCCTTCCAGAGCTGAGATATCAAAATTCAAAATTTCGACCCGAAAAAAAAACGACAGTGTTACCCCTTTCATTTTTTTGCGTTTTTGGGCAAAAAATTAAGTTTCTCCAATCTTCTCAAAACTCTGGATTATGATAGAGGGCTGTGAGACTTTGACTTGGGTGCAAAAATGGAGGCTCTAGACCCTTCCAGAGCTGAGATATCAAAATTCAAAATTTCGACCCGAAAAAAAAACGACAGTGTTACCCCTTTCGTTTTTTTTCATTTTCGGGCGAAAAATTAAGTTTCTCCAATCTTCTCAAAACTCTGGATTATGATAGAGGGCCATGAGACTTTCACCTGAGTGCAAAAATGGAGGCTCTAGACCCTTCCAGAGCTGAGATATCAAAATTCAAAATTTCGACCCGAAAAAAAAACGACAGTGTTACCCCTTTTATTTTTTTGCGTTTTTGGGCAAAAAATTAAGTTTCTCCAATCTTCTCAAAACTCTGGATTATGATAGAGGGCTGTGAGACTTTGACTTGGGTGCAAAAATGGAGGCTCTAGACCCTTCCAGAGCTGAGATATCAAAATTCAAAATTTCGACCCGAAAAAAAAACGACAGTGTTACCCCTTTCGTTTTTTTTCATTTTCGGGCGAAAAATTAAGTTTCTCCAATCTTCTCAAAATTCTGGATTATGATAGAGGGCTGTGAGACTTTGACCTGGGTGCAAAAATGGAGGCTCTAGACCCTTCCAGAGCTGAGATATCAAAATTCAAAATTTCGACCGGAAAAAAAAACGACAGTGTTACCCCTTTCGTTTTTTTTGCGTTTTTGGGCAAAAAATTAAGTTTCTCCAATCTTCTCAAAACTCTAGATTCTGATAGAGGGCTGTGAGACTTTGACTTGGGTGCAAAAATGGAGGCTCTAGACCCTTCCAGAGCTGAGATATCAAAATTCAAAATTTCGACCCGAAAAAAAAACGACAGTGTTACCCCTTTCGTTTTTTTTCATTTTCGGGCGAAAAATTAAGTTTCTTCAATCTTCTCAAAATTCTGGATTATGATAGAGGGCTGTGAGACTTTGACCTGGGTGCAAAAATGGAGGCTCTAGACCCTTCCAGAGCTGAGATATCAAAATTCAAAATTTCGACCCGAAAAAAAAACGACAGTGTTACCCCTTTCGTTTTTTTTGCGTTTTTGGGCAAAAAATTAAGTTTCTCCAATCTTCTCAAAACTCTGGATTCTGATAGAGGGTCATGAGACTTTAACCTGAGTGCAAAAATGGAGGCTCTAGACCCTTCCAGAGCTGAGATATCAAAATTCAAAATTTCGACCCGAAAAAAAAAAACGACAGTGTTACCCCTTTCGTTTTTTTTTCATTTTGGGCAAAAAAAATAAGTTTCTCCAATCTTCTCAAAACTCTGGATTCTGATAGAGGGCCATGAGACTTTCACCTGAGTGCAAAAATGGAGGCTCTAGACCCTTCCAGAGCTGAGATATCAAAATTCAAAATTTCGACCCGAAAAAAAAACGACAGTGTTACCCCTTTCGTTTTTTTTTTCGTTTTTGGGCAAAAAATTAAGTTTCTCCAATCTTCTCAAAACTCTGGATTATGATAGAGGGCTGTGAGACTTTGATCTGAGTGCAAAAATTTAGGATCTAGACCCTTCCAGAGCTGAGATATCAAAATTCAAAATTTCGACCCGAAAAAAAAACGACAGTGTTACCCCTTTCATTTTTTTGCGTTTTTGGGCAAAAAATTAAGTTTCTCCAATCTTCTCAAAACTCTGGATTATGATAGAGGGCTGTGAGACTTTGACTTGGGTGCAAAAATGGAGGCTCTAGACCCTTCCAGAGCTGAGATATCAAAATTCAAAATTTCGACCCGAAAAAAAAACGACAGTGTTACCCCTTTCGTTTTTTTTCATTTTCGGGCGAAAAATTAAGTTTCTCCAATCTTCTCAAAACTCTGGATTATGATAGAGGGCCATGAGACTTTCACCTGAGTGCAAAAATGGAGGCTCTAGACCCTTCCAGAGCTGAGATATCAAAATTCAAAATTTCGACCCGAAAAAAAAACGACAGTGTTACCCCTTTCGTTTTTTTTGCGTTTTTGGGCAAAAAATTAAGTTTCTCCAATCTTCTCAAAACTCTAGATTCTGATAGAGGGCTGTGAGACTTTGACTTGGGTGCAAAAATGGAGGCTCTAGACCCTTCCAGAGCTGAGATATCAAAATTCAAAATTTCGACCCGAAAAAAAAACGACAGTGTTACCCCTTTCGTTTTTTTTCATTTTCGGGCGAAAAATTAAGTTTCTTCAATCTTCTCAAAATTCTGGATTATGATAGAGGGCTGTGAGACTTTGACCTGGGTGCGAAAATGGAGGCTCTAGACCCTTCCAGAGCTGAGATATCAAAATTCAAAATTTCGACCCGAAAAAAAAAAACGACAGTGTTACCCCTTTCGTTTTTTTTCATTTTCGGGCGAAAAATTAAGTTTCTCCAATCTTCTCAAAACTCTGGATTATGATAGAGGGCCATGAGACTTTCACCTGAGTGCAAAAATGGAGGCTCTAGACCCTTCCAGAGCTGAGATATCAAAATTCAAAATTTCGACCCGAAAAAAAAACGACAGTGTTACCCCTTTTATTTTTTTGCGTTTTTGGGCAAAAAATTAAGTTTCTCCAATCTTCTCAAAACTCTGGATTATGATAGAGGGCTGTGAGACTTTGACTTGGGTGCAAAAATGGAGGCTCTAGACCCTTCCAGAGCTGAGATATCAAAATTCAAAATTTCGACCCGAAAAAAAAACGACAGTGTTACCCCTTTCGTTTTTTTTCATTTTCGGGCGAAAAATTAAGTTTCTCCAATCTTCTCAAAATTCTGGATTATGATAGAGGGCTGTGAGACTTTGACCTGGGTGCAAAAATGGAGGCTCTAGACCCTTCCAGAGCTGAGATATCAAAATTCAAAATTTCGACCCGAAAAAAAACGACAGTGTTACCCCTTTCGTTTTTTTTGCGTTTTTGGGCAAAAAATTAAGTTTCTCCAATCTTCTCAAAACTCTAGATTCTGATAGAGGGCTGTGAGACTTTGACTTGGGTGCAAAAATGGAGGCTCTAGACCCTTCCAGAGCTGAGATATCAAAATTCAAAATTTCGACCCGAAAAAAAAACGACAGTGTTACCCCTTTCGTTTTTTTTGCGTTTTTGGGCAAAAAATTAAGTTTCTCCAATCTTCTCAAAACTCTGGATTCTGATAGAGGGTCATGAGACTTTAACCTGAGTGCAAAAATGGAGGCTCTAGACCCTTCCAGAGCTGAGATATCAAAATTCAAAATTTCGACCCGAAAAAAAAAACGACAGTGTTACCCCTTTCGTTTTTTTTTTCGTTTTTGGCCAAAAAAATAAGTTTCTCCAATCTTCCCAAAACTCTGGATTCTGATAGAGGGCCATGAGACTTTCACCTGAGTGCAAAAATGGAGGCTCTAGACCCTTCCAGAGCTGAAATATCAAAATTCACAATTTCGACCCGAAAAAAAAACGACAGTGTTACCCCTTTCGTTTTTTTTTTCATTTTGGGCAAAAAAATAAGTTTCTCCAATCTTCTCAAAAACTCTGGATTCTGATAGAGGGCCATGAGACTTTCACCTGAGTGCAAAAATTGAGGCTCTAGACCCTTCCAGAGCTGAGATATCAAAATTCAAAATTTCGACCCGAAAAAAAAACGACAGTGTTACCCCTTTCATTTTTTTTTGCGTTTTTGGGCAAAAAATTAAGTTTCTCCAATCTTCTCAAAACTCTGGATTATGATAGAGGGCTGTGAGACTTTGACTTGGGTGCAAAAATGGAGGCTCTAGACCCTTCCAGAGCTGAGATATCAAAATTCAAAATTTCGACCCGAAAAAAAAAACGACAGTGTTACCCCTTTCGTTTTTTTTGCGTTTTTGGGCAAAAAATTAAGTTTCTCCAATCTTCTCAAAACTCTGGATTCTGATAGAGGGTCATGAGACTTTAACCTGAGTGCAAAAATGGAGGCTCTAGACCCTTCTAGAGCTGAGATATCAAAATTCAAAATTTCGACCCGAAAAAAAAACGACAGTGTTACCCCTTTCGTTTTTTTTCGTTTTTGGGCAAAAAAATAAGTTTCTCCAATCTTCCCCAAACTCTGGATTCTGATAGAGGGCCATGAGACTTTCACCTGAGTGCAAAAATGGAGGCTCTAGACCCTTCCAGAGCTGAGATATCAAAATTCAAAATTTCGACCCGAAAAAAAAATGACAGTGTTACCCCTTTCGTTTTTTTTGCGTTTTTGGGCAAAAAATTAAGTTTCTCCAATCTTCTCAAAACTCTGGATTCTGATAGAGGGTCATGAGACTTTAACCTGAGTGCAAAAATGGAGGCTCTAGACCCTTCCAGAGCTGAGATATCAAAATTCAAAATTTCGACCCGAAAAAAAAAACGACAGTGTTACCCCTTTCGTTTTTTTTCGTTTTTGGGCAAAAAATTAAGTTTCTCCAATCTTCTCAAAACTCTGGATTATTAAAGAGGGCTGTGAGACTTTGACCTGGGTGCAAAAATGGAGGCTCTAGACCCTTCCAGAGCTGAGATTTCAAAATTCAAAATTTCGACCCGAAAAAAAAAACGACAGTGTTACCCCTTTTGTTTTTTTTCGTTTTTGGGCAAAAAATTAAGTTTCTCCAATCTTCTCAAAACTCTGGATTATGATAGAGGGCTGTGAGACTTTGACCTGAGTGCAAAATGGAGGCTCTAGACCCTTCCAGAGCTGAGATATCAAAATTCAAAATTTCGACCCGAAAAAAAAAACGACAGTGTTACCCCTTTCGTTTTTTTTTCGTTTTTGGCCAAAAAATTAAGTTTCTCCAATCTTCCCAAAACTCTGGATTCTGATAGAGGGCCATGAGACTTTCACCTGAGTGCAAAAATGGAGGCTCTAGACCCTTCCAGAGCTGAAATATCAAAATTCACAATTTGGACCCGAAAAAAAAACGACAGTGTTACCCCTTTCGTTTTTTTTTCATTTTGGGCAAAAAAAATAAGTTTCTCCAATCTTCTCAAAACTCTGGATTCTGATAGAGGGCCATGAGACTTTCACCTGAGTGCAAAAATGGAGGCTCTAGACCCTTCCAGAGCTGAGATATCAAAATTCAAAATTTCGACCCGAAAAAAAAACGACAGTGTTACCCCTTTCGTTTTTTTTTTTCGTTTTTGGGCAAAAAATTAAGTTTCTCCAATCTTCTCAAAACTCTGGATTATGATAGAGGGCTGTGAGACTTTGATCTGAGTGCAAAAATTTAGGATCTAGACCCTTCCAGAGCTGAGATATCAAAATTCAAAATTTCGACCCGAAAAAAAAACGACAGTGTTACCCCTTTCATTTTTTTGCGTTTTTGGGCAAAAAATTAAGTTTCTCCAATCTTCTCAAAACTCTGGATTATGATAGAGGGCTGTGAGACTTTGACTTGGGTGCAAAAATGGAGGCTCTAGACCCTTCCAGAGCTGAGATATCAAAATTCAAAATTTCGACCCGAAAAAAAAACGACAGTGTTACCCCTTTCGTTTTTTTTCATTTTCGGGCGAAAAATTAAGTTTCTCCAATCTTCTCAAAACTCTGGATTATGATAGAGGGCCATGAGACTTTCACCTGAGTGCAAAAATGGAGGCTCTAGACCCTTCCAGAGCTGAGATATCAAAATTCAAAATTTCGACCCGAAAAAAAAACGACAGTGTTACCCCTTTTATTTTTTTGCGTTTTTGGGCAAAAAATTAAGTTTCTCCAATCTTCTCAAAACTCTGGATTATGATAGAGGGCTGTGAGACTTTGACTTGGGTGCAAAAATGGAGGCTCTAGACCCTTCCAGAGCTGAGATATCAAAATTCAAAATTTCGACCCGAAAAAAAAACGACAGTGTTACCCCTTTCGTTTTTTTTCATTTTCGGGCGAAAAATTAAGTTTCTCCAATCTTCTCAAAATTCTGGATTATGATAGAGGGCTGTGAGACTTTGACCTGGGTGCAAAAATGGAGGCTCTAGACCCTTCCAGAGCTGAGATATCAAAATTCAAAATTTCGACCGGAAAAAAAAACGACAGTGTTACCCCTTTCGTTTTTTTTGCGTTTTTGGGCAAAAAATTAAGTTTCTCCAATCTTCTCAAAACTCTAGATTCTGATAGAGGGCTGTGAGACTTTGACTTGGGTGCAAAAATGGAGGCTCTAGACCCTTCCAGAGCTGAGATATCAAAATTCAAAATTTCGACCCGAAAAAAAAACGACAGTGTTACCCCTTTCGTTTTTTTTCATTTTCGGGCGAAAAATTAAGTTTCTTCAATCTTCTCAAAATTCTGGATTATGATAGAGGGCTGTGAGACTTTGACCTGGGTGCAAAAATGGAGGCTCTAGACCCTTCCAGAGCTGAGATATCAAAATTCAAAATTTCGACCCGAAAAAAAAACGACAGTGTTACCCCTTTCGTTTTTTTTGCGTTTTTGGGCAAAAAATTAAGTTTCTCCAATCTTCTCAAAACTCTGGATTCTGATAGAGGGTCATGAGACTTTAACCTGAGTGCAAAAATGGAGGCTCTAGACCCTTCCAGAGCTGAGATATCAAAATTCAAAATTTCGACCCGAAAAAAAAAAACGACAGTGTTACCCCTTTCGTTTTTTTTTCATTTTGGGCAAAAAAAATAAGTTTCTCCAATCTTCTCAAAACTCTGGATTCTGATAGAGGGCCATGAGACTTTCACCTGAGTGCAAAAATGGAGGCTCTAGACCCTTCCAGAGCTGAGATATCAAAATTCAAAATTTCGACCCGAAAAAAAAACGACAGTGTTACCCCTTTCGTTTTTTTTTTCGTTTTTGGGCAAAAAATTAAGTTTCTCCAATCTTCTCAAAACTCTGGATTATGATAGAGGGCTGTGAGACTTTGATCTGAGTGCAAAAATTTAGGATCTAGACCCTTCCAGAGCTGAGATATCAAAATTCAAAATTTCGACCCGAAAAAAAAACGACAGTGTTACCCCTTTCATTTTTTTGCGTTTTTGGGCAAAAAATTAAGTTTCTCCAATCTTCTCAAAACTCTGGATTATGATAGAGGGCTGTGAGACTTTGACTTGGGTGCAAAAATGGAGGCTCTAGACCCTTCCAGAGCTGAGATATCAAAATTCAAAATTTCGACCCGAAAAAAAAACGACAGTGTTACCCCTTTCGTTTTTTTTCATTTTCGGGCGAAAAATTAAGTTTCTCCAATCTTCTCAAAACTCTGGATTATGATAGAGGGCCATGAGACTTTCACCTGAGTGCAAAAATGGAGGCTCTAGACCCTTCCAGAGCTGAGATATCAAAATTCAAAATTTCGACCCGAAAAAAAAACGACAGTGTTACCCCTTTCGTTTTTTTTGCGTTTTTGGGCAAAAAATTAAGTTTCTCCAATCTTCTCAAAACTCTAGATTCTGATAGAGGGCTGTGAGACTTTGACTTGGGTGCAAAAATGGAGGCTCTAGACCCTTCCAGAGCTGAGATATCAAAATTCAAAATTTCGACCCGAAAAAAAAACGACAGTGTTACCCCTTTCGTTTTTTTTCATTTTCGGGCGAAAAATTAAGTTTCTTCAATCTTCTCAAAATTCTGGATTATGATAGAGGGCTGTGAGACTTTGACCTGGGTGCGAAAATGGAGGCTCTAGACCCTTCCAGAGCTGAGATATCAAAATTCAAAATTTCGACCCGAAAAAAAAACGACAGTGTTACCCCTTTCGTTTTTTTTGCGTTTTTGGGCAAAAAATTAAGTTTCTCCAATCTTCTCAAAACTCTGGATTCTGATAGAGGGTCATGAGACTTTAACCTGAGTGCAAAAATGGAGGCTCTAGACCCTTCCAGAGCTGAGATATCAAAATTCAAAATTTCGACCCGAAAAAAAAAAACGACAGTGTTACCCCTTTCGTTTTTTTTTCGTTTTTGGGCAAAAAAATTAAGTTTCTCCAATCTTCTCAAAACTCTGGATTATGATAGAGGGCTGTGAGACTTTGACCTGAGTGCAAAAATGGAGGCTCTAGACCCTTCCAGAGCTGAGATATCAAAATTCAAAATTTCGACCCGAAAAAAAAAAACGACAGTGTTACCCCTTTCGTTTTTTTTCGTTTTCGGCCAAAAAAATTAAGTTTCTCCAATCTTCCCAAAACTCTGGATTCTGATAGAGGGCCATGAGACTTTCACCTGAGTGCAAAAATGGAGGCTCTAGACCCTTCCAGAGCTGAAATATCAAAATTCACAATTTCGACCCGAAAAAAAAACGACAGTGTTACCCCTTTCGTTTTTTTTTCATTTTGGGCAAAAAAGTAAGTTTCTCCAATCTTCTCAAAACTCTGGATTCTGATAGAGGGCCATGAGACTTTCACCTGAGTGCAAAAATGGAGGCTCTAGACCCTTCCAGAGCTGAGATATCAAAATTCAAAATTTCGACCCGAAAAAAAAACGACAGTGTTACCCCTTTCGTTTTTTTTTGCTTTTTGGGCAAAAAATTAAGTTTCTCCAATCTTCTCAAAACTCTGGATTATGATAGAGGGTCATGAGACTTTAACCTGAGTGCAAAAATGGAGGCTCTAGACCCTTCCAGAGCTGAGATATCAAAATTCAAAATTTCGACCCGAAAAAAAAACGACAGTGTTACCCCTTTCGTTTTTTTTTCGTTTTTGGGCAAAAAATTAAGTTTCTCCAATCTTCTCAAAACTCTGGATTATGATAGAGGGCTGTGAGACTTTGACCTGAGTGCAAAAATGGAGGCTCTAGACCCTTCCAGAGCTGAGATATCAAAATTCTAAATTTCGACCCGAAAAAAAAACGACAGTGTTACCCCTTTCATTTTTTTGCGTTTTTGGGCAAAAAATTAAGTTTCTCCAATCTTCTCAAAACTCTGGATTATGATAGAGGGCTGTGAGACTTTGATCTGAGTGCAAAAATTTAGGATCTAGACCCTTCCAGAGCTGAGATATCAAAATTCAAAATTTCGACCCGAAAAAAAAAAGACAGTGTTACCCCTTTCATTTTTTTGCGTTTTTGGGCAAAAAATTAAGTTTCTCCAATCTTCTCAAAACTCTGGATTATGATAGAGGGCTGTGAGACTTTGACTTGGGTGCAAAAATGGAGGCTCTAGACCCTTCCAGAGCTGAGATATCAAAATTCAAAATTTCGACCCGAAAAAAAAACGACAGTGTTACCCCTTTCGTTTTTTTTCATTTTCGGGCAAAAAATTAAGTTTCTCCAATCTTCTCAAAATTCTGGATTATGATAGAGGGCTGTGAGACTTTGACCTGGGTGCAAAAATGGAGGCTCTAGACCCTTCCAGAGCTGAGATATCAAAATTCAAAATTTCGACCCGAAAAAAAAACGACAGTGTTACCTCTTTCGTTTTTTTTGCGTTTTTGGGCAAAAAATTAAGTTTCTCCAATCTTCTCAAAACTCTGGATTCTGATAGAGGGTCATGAGACTTTAACCTGAGTGCAAAAATGGAGGCTCTAGACCCTTCCAGAGCTGAGATATCAAAATTCAAAATTTCGACCCGAAAAAAAAAACGACAGTGTTACCCCTTTCGTTTTTTTTCGTTTTTGGGCAAAAAATTAAGTTTCTCCAATCTTCTCAAAACTCTGGATTATGATAGAGGGCCATGAGACTTTCACCTGAGTGCAAAAATGGAGGCTCTAGACCCTTCCAGAGCTGAGATATCAAAATTCAAAATTTCGACCCGAAAAAAAAACGACAGTGTTACCCCTTTCATTTTTTTGCGTTTTTGGGCAAAAAATTAAGTTTCTCGAATCTTCTCAAAACTCTGGATTATGATAGAGGGCTGTGAGACTTTGACTTGGGTGCAAAAATGGAGGCTCTAGACCCTTCCAGAGCTGAGATATCAAAATTCAAAATTTCGACCCGAAAAAAAATCGACAGTGTTACCCCATTCGTTTTTTTTCATTTTCGGGCGAAAAATTAAGTTTCTCCAATCTTCTCAAAATTCTGGATTATGATAGAGGGCTGTGAGACTTTGACCTGGGTGCAAAAATGGAGGCTCTAGACCCTTCCAGAGCTGAGATATCAAAATTCAAAATTTCGACCCGAAAAAAAAACGACAGTGTTACCCCTTTCGTTTTTTTTGCGTTTTTGGGCAAAAAATTAAGTTTCTCCAATCTTCTCAAAACTCTGGATTCTGATAGAGGGCTGTGAGACTTTGACTTGGGTGCAAAAATGGAGGCTCTAGACCCTTCCAGAGCTGAGATATCAAAATTCAAAATTTCGACCCGAAAAAAAAAAACGACAGTGTTACCCCTTTCGTTTTTTTTGCGTTTTTGGGCAAAAAATTAAGTTTCTCCAATCTTCTCAAAACTCTGGATTCTGATAGAGGGTCATGAGACTTTAACCTGAGTGCAAAAATGGAGGCTCTAGACCCTTCCAGAGCTGAGATATCAAAATTCAAAATTTCGACCCGAAAAAAAAAAACGACAGTGTTACCCCTTTCGTTTTTTTTCGTTTTTGGGCAAAAAATTAAGTTTCTCCAATCTTCTCAAAACTCTGGATTATGATAGAGGGCTGTGAGACTTTGACCTGAGTGCAAAAATGGAGGCTCTAGACCCTTCCAGAGCTGAGATATCAAAATTCAAAATTTCGACCCGAAAAAAAAAACGACAGTGTTACCCCTTTCGTTTTTTTCGTTTTTGGCCAAAAAAATTAAGTTTCTCCAATCTTCCCAAAACTCTGGATTCTGATAGAGGGCCATGAGACTTTCACCTGAGTGCAAAAATGGAGGCTCTAGACCCTTCCAGAGCTGAAATATCACAATTCACAATTTCGACCCGAAAAAAAAACGACAGTGTTACCCCTTTCGTTTTTTTTTCATTTCTGGCAAAAAAATAAGTTTCTCCAATCTTCTCAAAACTCTGAATTCTGATAGAGGGCCATGAGACTTTCACCTGAGTGCAAAAATGGAGGCTCTAGACCCTTCCAGAGCTGAGATATCAAAATTCTAAATTTCGACCCGAAAAAAAAACGACAGTGTTACCCCTTTCGTTTTTTTTCGTTTTTGGGCAAAAAATTAAGTTTCTCCAATCTTCTCAAAACTCTGGATTATGATAGAGTGCTGTGAGACTTTGATCTGAGTGCAAAAATTTAGGATCTAGACCCTTCCAGAGCTGAGATATCAAAATTCAAAATTTCGACCCGAAAAAAAAACGACAGTGTTACCCCTTTCATTTTTTTGCGTTTTTGGGCAAAAAATTAAGTTTCTCCAATCTTCTCAAAACTCTGGATTATGATAGAGGGCTGTGAGACTTTGACTTGGGTGCAAAAATGGAGGCTCTAGACCCTTCCAGAGCTGAGATATCAAAATTCAAAATTTCGACCCGAAAAAAAACGACAGTGTTACCCCTTTCGTTTTTTTTTCATTTTCGGGCGAAAAATTAAGTTTCTCCAATCTTCTCAAAATTCTGGATTATGATAGAGGGCTGTGAGACTTTGACCTGGGTGCAAAAATGGAGGCTCTAGACCCTTCCAGAGCTGAGATATCAAAATTCAAAATTTCGACCCGAAAAAAAAACGACAGTGTTACCCCTTTCGTTTTTTTTTTTGCGTTTTTGGGCAAAAAATTAAGTTTCTCCAATCTTCTCAAAACTCTGGATTCTGATAGAGGGTCATGAGACTTTAACCTGAGTGCAAAAATGGAGGCTCTAGACCCTTCTAGAGCTGAGATATCAAAATTCAAAATTTCGACCCGAAAAAAAAAACGACAGTGTTACCCCTTTCGTTTTTTTTCGTTTTTGGGCAAAAAAATAAGTTTCTCCAATCTTCCCCAAACTCTGGATTCTGATAGAGGGCCATGAGACTTTCACCTGAGTGCAAAAATGGAGGCTCTAGACCCTTCCAGAGCTGAGATATCAAAATTCAAAATTTCGACCCGAAAAAAAAACGACAGTGTTACCCCTTTCGTTTTTTTTGCGTTTTTGGGCAAAAAATTAAGTTTCTCCAATCTTCTCAAAACTCTGGATTATGATAGAGGGCTGTGAGACTTTGACCTGGGTGCAAAAATGGAGGCTTTAGACCCTTCCAGAGCTGAGATATCAAAATTCAAAATTTCGACCCGATAAAAAAAACGACAGTGTTACCCCTTTCATTTTTTTGCGTTTTTGGTTAAAAAATTAAGTTTCTCCAATCTTCTCAAAACTCTGGATTATGATAGAGGGTCATGAGACTTTAACCTGAGTGCAAAAATGGAGGCTCTAGACCCTTCCAGAGCTGAGATATCAAAATTCAAAATTTCGACCCGAAAAAAAAAAACGACAGTGTTACCCCTTTCGTTTTTTTTCGTTTTTGGGCAAAAAATTAAGTTTCTCCAATCTTCTCAAAACTCTGGATTATGATAGAGGGCTGTGAGACTTTGACCTGGGTGCAAAAATGGAGGCTCTAGACCCTTCAAGAGCTGAGATTTCAAAATTCAAAATTTCGACCCGAAAAAAAAAAACGACAGTGTTACCCCTTTCGGTTTTTTTTTCGGTTTTGGGCAAAAAAATAAGTTTCTCCAATCTTCCCCAAACTCTGGATTCTGATAGAGGGCCATGAGACTTTCACCTGAGTGCAAAAATGGAGGCTCTAGACCCTTCCAGAGCTGAGATATCAAAATTCAAAATTTCGACCCGAAAAAAAAACGACAGTGTTACCCCTTTCGTTTTTTTTGCGTTTTTGGGCAAAAAATTAAGTTTCTCCAATCTTCTCAAAACTCTGGATTCTGATAGAGGGTCATGAGACTTTCACCTGAGTGCAAAAATGGAGGCTCTAGACCCTTCCAGAGCTGAGATATCAAAATTCAAAATTTCGACCCGAAAAAAAAACGACAGTGTTACCCCTTTCGTTTTTTTTGCGTTTTTGGGCAAAAAATTAAGTTTCTCCAATCTTCTCAAAACTCTGGATTCTGATAGAGGGTCATGAGACTTTAACCTGAGTGCAAAAATGGAGGCTCTAGACCCTTCCAGAGCTGAGATATCAAAATTCAAAATTTCGACCCGAAAAAAAAAACGACAGTGTTACCCCTTTCGTTTTTTTTTTTCGTTTTTGGGCAAAAAATTAAGTTTCTCCAATCTTCTCAAAACTCTGGATTATGATAGAGGGCTGTGAGACTTTGACCTGGGTGCAAAAATGGAGGCTTTAGACCCTTCCAGAGCTGAGATATCAAAATTCAAAATTTCGACCCGATAAAAAAAACGACAGTGTTACCCCTTTCATTTTTTTTGCGTTTTTGGTTAAAAAATTAAGTTTCTCCAATCTTCTCAAAACTCTGGATTATGATAGAGGGTCATGAGACTTTAACCTGAGTGCAAAAATGGAGGCTCTAGACCCTTCCAGAGCTGAGATATCAAAATTCAAAATTTCGACCCGAAAAAAAAAAACGACAGTGTTACCCCTTTCGTTTTTTTTCGTTTTTGGGCAAAAAATTAAGTTTCTCCAATCTTCTCAAAACTCTGGATTATGATAGAGGGCTGTGAGACTTTGACCTGGGTGCAAAAATGGAGGCTCTAGACCCTTCAAGAGCTGAGATTTCAAAATTCAAAATTTCGACCCGAAAAAAAAAACGACAGTGTTACCCCTTTCGTTTTTTTTTTCGGTTTTGGGCAAAAAAATAAGTTTCTCCAATCTTCCCCAAACTCTGGATTCTGATAGAGGGCCATGAGACTTTCACCTGAGTGCAAAAATGGAGGCTCTAGACCCTTCCAGAGCTGAGATATCAAAATTCAAAATTTCGACCCGATAAAAAAAACGACAGTGTTACCCCTTTCATTTTTTTGCGTTTTTGGTTAAAAAATTAAGTTTCTCCAATCTTCTCAAAACTCTGGATTATGATAGAGGGTCATGAGACTTTAACCTGAGTGCAAAAATGGAGGCTCTAGACCCTTCCAGAGCTGAGATATCAAAATTCAAAATTTCGACCCGAAAAAAAAAAACGACAGTGTTACCCCTTTCGTTTTTTTTCGTTTTTGGGCAAAAAATTAAGTTTCTCCAATCTTCTCAAAACTCTGGATTATGATAGAGGGCTGTGAGACTTTGACCTGGGTGCAAAAATGGAGGCTCTAGACCCTTCAAGAGCTGAGATTTCAAAATTCAAAATTTCGACCCGAAAAAAAAAACGACAGTGTTACCCCTTTCGTTTTTTTTTTCGGTTTTGGGCAAAAAAATAAGTTTCTCCAATCTTCCCCAAACTCTGGATTCTGATAGAGGGCCATGAGACTTTCACCTGAGTGCAAAAATGGAGGCTCTAGACCCTTCCAGAGCTGAGATATCAAAATTCAAAATTTCGACCCGATAAAAAAAACGACAGTGTTACCCCTTTCATTTTTTTGCGTTTTTGGTTAAAAAATTAAGTTTCTCCAATCTTCTCAAAACTCTGGATTATGATAGAGGGTCATGAGACTTTAACCTGAGTGCAAAAATGGAGGCTCTAGACCCTTCCAGAGCTGAGATATCAAAATTCAAAATTTCGACCCGAAAAAAAAAAACGACAGTGTTACCCCTTTCGTTTTTTTTCGTTTTTGGGCAAAAAATTAAGTTTCTCCAATCTTCTCAAAACTCTGGATTATGATAGAGGGCTGTGAGACTTTGACCTGGGTGCAAAAATGGAGGCTCTAGACCCTTCAAGAGCTGAGATTTCAAAATTCAAAATTTCGACCCGAAAAAAAAAACGACAGTGTTACCCCTTTCGTTTTTTTTTTCGGTTTTGGGCAAAAAAATAAGTTTCTCCAATCTTCCCCAAACTCTGGATTCTGATAGAGGGCCATGAGACTTTCACCTGAGTGCAAAAATGGAGGCTCTAGACCCTTCCAGAGCTGAGATATCAAAATTCAAAATTTCGACCCGAAAAAAACACGACAGTGTTACCCCTTTCATTTTTTTTGCGTTTTTGGTTAAAAAATTAAGTTTCTCCAATCTTCTCAAAACTCTGGATTATGATAGAGGGTCATGAGACTTTAACCTGAGTGCAAAAATGGAGGCTCTAGACCCTTCCAGAGCTGAGATATCAAAATTCAAAATTTCGACCCGAAAAAAAAACGACAGTGTTACCCCTTTCGTTTTTTTTCGTTTTTGGGCAAAAAATTAAGTTTCTCCAATCTTCTCAAAACTCTGGATTATGATAGAGGGCTGTGAGACTTTGACCTGGGTGCAAAAATGGAGGCTCTAGACCCTTCAAGAGCTGAGATTTCAAAATTCAAAATTTCGACCCGAAAAAAAAAACGACAGTGTTACCCCTTTCGTTTTTTTTTTCGTTTTTGGGCAAAAAAATAAGTTTCTCCAATCTTCCCCAAACTCTGGATTCTGATAGAGGGCCATGAGACTTTCACCTGAGTGCAAAAATGGAGGCTCTAGACCCTTCCAGAGCTGAGATATCAAAATTCAAAATTTCGACCCGAAAAAAAAACGACAGTGTTACCCATTTCATTTTTTTTGCGTTTTTGGTTAAAAAATTAAGTTTCTCCAATCTTCTCAAAATTCTGGATTATGATAAAGGGTCATGAGACTTTAACCTGAGTGCAAAAATGGAGGCTCTAGACCCTTCCAGAGCTGAGATATCAAAATTCAAAATTTCGACCCGAAAAAAAAAAACGACAGTGTTACCCCTTTCGTTTTTTTTTCGTTTTTGGGCAAAAAATTAAGTTTCTCCAATCTTCTCAAAACTCTGGATTATGATAGAGGGCTGTGAGACTTTGACCTGGGTGCAAAAATGGAGGCTCTAGACCCTTCAAGAGCTAAGATTTCAAAATTCAAAATTTCGACCCGAAAAAAAAAACGACAGTGTTACCCCTTTCGTTTTTTTTCGTTTTTGGGCAAAAAAATAAGTTTCTCCAATCTTCCCAAAACTCTGGATTCTGATAGAGGGCCATGAGACTTTCACCTGAGTGCAAAAATGGAGGCTCTAGACCCTTCCAGAGCTGAGATATCAAAATTCAAAATTTCGACCCGAAAAAAAAAACGACAGTGTTACCCCTTTCGTTTTTTTTGCGTTTTTGGGCAAAAAATTAAGTTTCTCCAATCTTCTCAAAACTCTGGATTCTGATGGAGGGTCATGAGACTTTAACCTGAGTGCAAAAATGGAGGCTCTAGACCCTTCCAGAGCTGAGATATCAAAATTCAAAATTTCGACCCGAAAAAAAAAACGACAGTGTTACCCCTTTCGTTTTTTTTCGTTTTTGGGCAAAAAATTAAGTTTCTCCAATCTTCTCAAAACTCTGGATTATGATAGAGGGCCATGAGACTTTCACCTGAGTGCAAAAATGGAGGCTCTAGACCCTTCCAGAGCTGAGATATCAAAATTCAAAATTTCGACCCGAAAAAAAAACGACAGTGTTACCCCTTTCATTTTTTTGCGTTTTTGGGCAAAAAATTAAGTTTCTCGAATCTTCTCAAAACTCTGGATTATGATAGAGGGCTGTGAGACTTTGACTTGGGTGCAAAAATGGAGGCTCTAGACCCTTCCAGAGCTGAGATATCAAAATTCAAAATTTCGACCCGAAAAAAAATCGACAGTGTTACCCCATTCGTTTTTTTTCATTTTCGGGCGAAAAATTAAGTTTCTCCAATCTTCTCAAAATTCTGGATTATGATAGAGGGCTGTGAGACTTTGACCTGGGTGCAAAAATGGAGGCTCTAGACCCTTCCAGAGCTGAGATATCAAAATTCAAAATTTCGACCCGAAAAAAAAACGACAGTGTTACCCCTTTCGTTTTTTTTGCGTTTTTGGGCAAAAAATTAAGTTTCTCCAATCTTCTCAAAACTCTGGATTCTGATAGAGGGCTGTGAGACTTTGACTTGGGTGCAAAAATGGAGGCTCTAGACCCTTCCAGAGCTGAGATATCAAAATTCAAAATTTCGACCCGAAAAAAAAACGACAGTGTTACCCCTTTCGTTTTTTTTGCGTTTTTGGGCAAAAAATTAAGTTTCTCCAATCTTCTCAAAACTCTGGATTCTGATAGAGGGTCATGAGACTTTAACCTGAGTGCAAAAATGGAGGCTCTAGACCCTTCCAGAGCTGAGATATCAAAATTCAAAATTTCGACCCGAAAAAAAAAAACGACAGTGTTACCCCTTTCGTTTTTTTTCGTTTTTGGGCAAAAAATTAAGTTTCTCCAATCTTCTCAAAACTCTGGATTATGATAGAGGGCTGTGAGACTTTGACCTGAGTGCAAAAATGGAGGCTCTAGACCCTTCCAGAGCTGAGATATCAAAATTCAAAATTTCGACCCGAAAAAAAAAACGACAGTGTTACCCCTTTCGTTTTTTTTCGTTTTTGGCCAAAAAAATTAAGTTTCTCCAATCTTCCCAAAACTCTGGATTCTGATAGAGGGCCATGAGACTTTCACCTGAGTGCAAAAATGGAGGCTCTAGACCCTTCCAGAGCTGAAATATCACAATTCACAATTTCGACCCGAAAAAAAAACGACAGTGTTACCCCTTTCGTTTTTTTTTCATTTTGGGCAAAAAAATAAGTTTCTCCAATCTTCTCAAAACTCTGAATTCTGATAGAGGGCCATGAGACTTTCACCTGAGTGCAAAAATGGAGGCTCTAGACCCTTCCAGAGCTGAGATATCAAAATTCAAAATTTCGACCCGAAAAAAAAACGACAGTGTTACCCCTTTCGTTTTTTTTCGTTTTTGGGCAAAAAATTAAGTTTCTCCAATCTTCTCAAAACTCTGGATTATGATAGAGTGCTGTGAGACTTTGATCTGAGTGCAAAAATTTAGGATCTAGACCCTTCCAGAGCTGAGATATCAAAATTCAAAATTTCGACCCGAAAAAAAAACGACAGTGTTACCCCTTTCATTTTTTTGCGTTTTTGGGCAAAAAATTAAGTTTCTCCAATCTTCTCAAAACTCTGGATTATGATAGAGGGCTGTGAGACTTTGACTTGGGTGCAAAAATGGAGGCTCTAGACCCTTCCAGAGCTGAGATATCAAAATTCAAAATTTCGACCCGAAAAAAAAACGACAGTGTTACCCCTTTCGTTTTTTTTCATTTTCGGGCGAAAAATTAAGTTTCTCCAATCTTCTCAAAATTCTGGATTATGATAGAGGGCTGTGAGACTTTGACCTGGGTGCAAAAATGGAGGCTCTAGACCCTTCAAGAGCTGAGATATCAAAATTCAAAATTTCGACCCGAAAAAAAAACGACAGTGTTACCCCTTTCGTTTTTTTTTTGCGTTTTTGGGCAAAAAATTAAGTTTCTCCAATCTTCTAAAAACTCTGGATTCTGATAGAGGGTCATGAGACTTTAACCTGAGTGCAAAAATGGAGGCTCTACACCCTTCTAGAGCTGAGATATCAAAATTCAAAATTTCGACCCGAAAAAAAAAAACGACAGTGTTACCCCTTTCGTTTTTTTTCGTTTTTGGGCAAAAAAATAAGTTTCTCCAATCTTCCCCAAACTCTGGATTCTGATAGAGGGCCATGAGACTTTCACCTGAGTGCAAAAATGGAGGCTCTAGACCCTTCCAGAGCTGAGATATCAAAATTCAAAATTTCGACCCGAAAAAAAAACGACAGTGTTACCCCTTTCGTTTTTTTTGCGTTTTTGGGCAAAAAATTAAGTTTCTCCAATCTTCTCAAAACTCTGGATTCTGATAGAGGGTCATGAGACTTTAACCTGAGTGCAAAAATGGAGGCTCTAGACCCTTCCAGAGCTGAGATATCAAAATTCAAAATTTCGACCCGAAAAAAAAAACGACAGTGTTACCCCTTTCGTTTTTTTTTTTCGTTTTTGGGCAAAAAATTAAGTTTCTCCAATCTTCTCAAAACTCTGGATTATGATAGAGGGCTGTGAGACTTTGACCTGGGTGCAAAAATGGAGGCTTTAGACCCTTCCAGAGCTGAGATATCAAAATTCAAAATTTCGACCCGATAAAAAAAACGACAGTGTTACCCCTTTCATTTTTTTGCGTTTTTGGTTAAAAAATTAAGTTTCTCCAATCTTCTCAAAACTCTGGATTATGATAGAGGGTCATGAGACTTTAACCTGAGTGCAAAAATGGAGGCTCTAGACCCTTCCAGAGCTGAGATATCAAAATTCAAAATTTCGACCCGAAAAAAAAAAACGACAGTGTTACCCCTTTCGTTTTTTTTCGTTTTTGGGCAAAAAATTAAGTTTCTCCAATCTTCTCAAAACTCTGGATTATGATAGAGGGCTGTGAGACTTTGACCTGGGTGCAAAAATGGAGGCTCTAGACCCTTCAAGAGCTGAGATTTCAAAATTCAAAATTTCGACCCGAAAAAAAAAAACGACAGTGTTACCCCTTTCGGTTTTTTTTTCGGTTTTGGGCAAAAAAATAAGTTTCTCCAATCTTCCCCAAACTCTGGATTCTGATAGAGGGCCATGAGACTTTCACCTGAGTGCAAAAATGGAGGCTCTAGACCCTTCCAGAGCTGAGATATCAAAATTCAAAATTTCGACCCGAAAAAAAAACGACAGTGTTACCCCTTTCGTTTTTTTTGCGTTTTTGGGCAAAAAATTAAGTTTCTCCAATCTTCTCAAAACTCTGGATTCTGATAGAGGGTCATGAGACTTTCACCTGAGTGCAAAAATGGAGGCTCTAGACCCTTCCAGAGCTGAGATATCAAAATTCAAAATTTCGACCCGAAAAAAAAACGACAGTGTTACCCCTTTCGTTTTTTTTGCGTTTTTGGGCAAAAAATTAAGTTTCTCCAATCTTCTCAAAACTCTGGATTCTGATAGAGGGTCATGAGACTTTAACCTGAGTGCAAAAATGGAGGCTCTAGACCCTTCCAGAGCTGAGATATCAAAATTCAAAATTTCGACCCGAAAAAAAAAACGACAGTGTTACCCCTTTCGTTTTTTTTTTTCGTTTTTGGGCAAAAAATTAAGTTTCTCCAATCTTCTCAAAACTCTGGATTATGATAGAGGGCTGTGAGACTTTGACCTGGGTGCAAAAATGGAGGCTTTAGACCCTTCCAGAGCTGAGATATCAAAATTCAAAATTTCGACCCGATAAAAAAAACGACAGTGTTACCCCTTTCATTTTTTTTGCGTTTTTGGTTAAAAAATTAAGTTTCTCCAATCTTCTCAAAACTCTGGATTATGATAGAGGGTCATGAGACTTTAACCTGAGTGCAAAAATGGAGGCTCTAGACCCTTCCAGAGCTGAGATATCAAAATTCAAAATTTCGACCCGAAAAAAAAAAACGACAGTGTTACCCCTTTCGTTTTTTTTCGTTTTTGGGCAAAAAATTAAGTTTCTCCAATCTTCTCAAAACTCTGGATTATGATAGAGGGCTGTGAGACTTTGACCTGGGTGCAAAAATGGAGGCTCTAGACCCTTCAAGAGCTGAGATTTCAAAATTCAAAATTTCGACCCGAAAAAAAAAACGACAGTGTTACCCCTTTCGTTTTTTTTTTCGGTTTTGGGCAAAAAAATAAGTTTCTCCAATCTTCCCCAAACTCTGGATTCTGATAGAGGGCCATGAGACTTTCACCTGAGTGCAAAAATGGAGGCTCTAGACCCTTCCAGAGCTGAGATATCAAAATTCAAAATTTCGACCCGATAAAAAAAACGACAGTGTTACCCCTTTCATTTTTTTGCGTTTTTGGTTAAAAAATTAAGTTTCTCCAATCTTCTCAAAACTCTGGATTATGATAGAGGGCTGTGAGACTTTGACCTGGGTGCAAAAATGGAGGCTTTAGACCCTTCCAGAGCTGAGATATCAAAATTCAAAATTTCGACCCGATAAAAAAAACGACAGTGTTACCCCTTTCATTTTTTTGCGTTTTTGGTTAAAAAATTAAGTTTCTCCAATCTTCTCAAAACTCTGGATTATGATAGAGGGTCATGAGACTTTAACCTGAGTGCAAAAATGGAGGCTCTAGACCCTTCCAGAGCTGAGATATCAAAATTCAAAATTTCGACCCGAAAAAAAAAAACGACAGTGTTACCCCTTTCGTTTTTTTTCGTTTTTGGGCAAAAAATTAAGTTTCTCCAATCTTCTCAAAACTCTGGATTATGATAGAGGGCTGTGAGACTTTGACCTGGGTGCAAAAATGGAGGCTCTAGACCCTTCAAGAGCTGAGATTTCAAAATTCAAAATTTCGACCCGAAAAAAAAAAACGACAGTGTTACCCCTTTCGGTTTTTTTTTCGGTTTTGGGCAAAAAAATAAGTTTCTCCAATCTTCCCCAAACTCTGGATTCTGATAGAGGGCCATGAGACTTTCACCTGAGTGCAAAAATGGAGGCTCTAGACCCTTCCAGAGCTGAGATATCAAAATTCAAAATTTCGACCCGAAAAAAAAACGACAGTGTTACCCCTTTCGTTTTTTTTGCGTTTTTGGGCAAAAAATTAAGTTTCTCCAATCTTCTCAAAACTCTGGATTCTGATAGAGGGTCATGAGACTTTCACCTGAGTGCAAAAATGGAGGCTCTAGACCCTTCCAGAGCTGAGATATCAAAATTCAAAATTTCGACCCGAAAAAAAAACGACAGTGTTACCCCTTTCGTTTTTTTTGCGTTTTTGGGCAAAAAATTAAGTTTCTCCAATCTTCTCAAAACTCTGGATTCTGATAGAGGGTCATGAGACTTTAACCTGAGTGCAAAAATGGAGGCTCTAGACCCTTCCAGAGCTGAGATATCAAAATTCAAAATTTCGACCCGAAAAAAAAAACGACAGTGTTACCCCTTTCGTTTTTTTTTTTCGTTTTTGGGCAAAAAATTAAGTTTCTCCAATCTTCTCAAAACTCTGGATTATGATAGAGGGCTGTGAGACTTTGACCTGGGTGCAAAAATGGAGGCTTTAGACCCTTCCAGAGCTGAGATATCAAAATTCAAAATTTCGACCCGATAAAAAAAACGACAGTGTTACCCCTTTCATTTTTTTTGCGTTTTTGGTTAAAAAATTAAGTTTCTCCAATCTTCTCAAAACTCTGGATTATGATAGAGGGTCATGAGACTTTAACCTGAGTGCAAAAATGGAGGCTCTAGACCCTTCCAGAGCTGAGATATCAAAATTCAAAATTTCGACCCGAAAAAAAAAAACGACAGTGTTACCCCTTTCGTTTTTTTTCGTTTTTGGGCAAAAAATTAAGTTTCTCCAATCTTCTCAAAACTCTGGATTATGATAGAGGGCTGTGAGACTTTGACCTGGGTGCAAAAATGGAGGCTCTAGACCCTTCAAGAGCTGAGATTTCAAAATTCAAAATTTCGACCCGAAAAAAAAAACGACAGTGTTACCCCTTTCGTTTTTTTTTTCGGTTTTGGGCAAAAAAATAAGTTTCTCCAATCTTCCCCAAACTCTGGATTCTGATAGAGGGCCATGAGACTTTCACCTGAGTGCAAAAATGGAGGCTCTAGACCCTTCCAGAGCTGAGATATCAAAATTCAAAATTTCGAACCGATAAAAAAAACGACAGTGTTACCCCTTTCATTTTTTTGCGTTTTTGGTTAAAAAATTAAGTTTCTCCAATCTTCTCAAAACTCTGGATTATGATAGAGGGTCATGAGACTTTAACCTGAGTGCAAAAATGGAGGCTCTAGACCCTTCCAGAGCTGAGATATCAAAATTCTAAATTTCGACCCGAAAAAAAAAAACGACAGTGTTACCCCTTTCGTTTTTTTTCGTTTTTGGGCAAAAAATTAAGTTTCTCCAATCTTCTCAAAACTCTGGATTATGATAGAGGGCTGTGAGACTTTGACCTGGGTGCAAAAATGGAGGCTCTAGACCCTTCAAGAGCTGAGATTTCAAAATTCAAAATTTCGACCCGAAAAAAAAAACGACAGTGTTACCCCTTTCGTTTTTTTTTTCGGTTTTGGGCAAAAAAATAAGTTTCTCCAATCTTCCCCAAACTCTGGATTCTGATAGAGGGCCATGAGACTTTCACCTGAGTGCAAAAATGGAGGCTCTAGACCCTTCCAGAGCTGAGATATCAAAATTCAAAATTTCAAAACCGATAAAAAAAACGACAGTGTTACCCCTTTCATTTTTTTGCGTTTTTGGTTAAAAAATTAAGTTTCTCCAATCTTCTCAAAACTCTGGATTATGATAGAGGGTCATGAGACTTTAACCTGAGTGCAAAAATGGAGGCTCTAGACCCTTCCAGAGCTGAGATATCAAAATTCAAAATTTCGACCCGAAAAAAAAAACGACAGTGTTACCCCTTTCGTTTTTTTTCGTTTTTGGGCAAAAAATTAAGTTTCTCCAATCTTCTCAAAACTCTGGATTATGATAGAGGGCTGTGAGACTTTGACCTGGGTGCAAAAATGGAGGCTCTAGACCCTTCAAGAGCTGAGATTTCAAAATTCAAAATTTCGACCCGAAAAAAAAAACGACAGTGTTACCCCTTTCGTTTTTTTTTTTCGGTTTTGGGCAAAAAAATAAGTTTCTCCAATCTTCCCCAAACTCTGGATTCTGATAGAGGGCCATGAGACTTTCACCTGAGTGCAAAAATGGAGGCTCTAGACCCTTCCAGAGCTGAGATATCAAAATTCAAAATTTCGACCCGAAAAAAAAACGACAGTGTTACCCCTTTCATTTTTTTTGCGTTTTTGGTTAAAAAATTAAATTTCTCCAATCTTCTCAAAACTCTGGATTATGATAGAGGGTCATGAGACTTTAACCTGAGTGCAAAAATGGAGGCTCTAGACCCTTCCAGAGCTGAGATATCAAAATTCAAAATTTCGACCCGAAAAAAAAACGACAGTGTTACCCCTTTCGTTTTTTTTCGTTTTTGGGCAAAAAATTAAGTTTCTCCAATCTTCTCAAAACTCTGGATTATGATAGAGGGCTGTGAGACTTTGACCTGGGTGCAAAAATGGAGGCTCTAGACCCTTCAAGAGCTGAGATTTCAAAATTCAAAATTTCGACCCGAAAAAAAAAACGACAGTGTTACCCCTTTCGTTTTTTTTTCGTTTTTGGGCAAAAAAATAAGTTTCTCCAATCTTCCCCAAACTCTGGATTCTGATAGAGGGCCATGAGACTTTCACCTGAGTGCAAAAAAGGAGGCTCTAGACCCTTCCAGAGCTGAGATATCAAAATTCAAAATTTCGACCCGAAAAAAAAACGACAGTGTTACCCATTTCATTTTTTTTGCGTTTTTGGTTAAAAAATTAAGTTTCTCCAATCTTCTCAAAATTCTGGATTATGATAGAGGGTCATGAGACTTTAACCTGAGTGCAAAAATGGAGGCTCTAGACCCTTCCAGAGCTGAGATATCAAAATTCAAAATTTCGACCCGAAAAAAAAAAACGACAGTGTTACCCCTTTCGTTTTTTTTTCGTTTTTGGGCAAAAAATTAAGTTTCTCCAATCTTCTCAAAACTCTGGATTATGATAGAGGGCTGTGAGACTTTGACCTGGGTGCAAAAATGGAGGCTCTAGACCCTTCAAGAGCTAAGATTTCAAAATTCAAAATTTCGACCCGAAAAAAAAAACGACAGTGTTACCCCTTTCGTTTTTTTTCGTTTTTGGGCAAAAAAATAAGTTTCTCCAATCTTCCCAAAACTCTGGATTCTGATAGAGGGCCATGAGACTTTCACCTGAGTGCAAAAATGGAGGCTCTAGACCCTTCCAGAGCTGAGATATCAAAATTCAAAATTTCGACCCGAAAAAAAAACGACAGTGTTACCCCTTTCGTTTTTTTTGCGTTTTTGGGCAAAAAATTAAGTTTCTCCAATCTTCTCAAAACTCTGGATTCTGATGGAGGGTCATGAGACTTTAACCTGAGTGCAAAAATGGAGGCTCTAGACCCTTCCAGAGCTGAGATATCAAAATTCAAAATTTCGACCCGAAAAAAAAAAACGACAGTGTTACCCCTTTCATTTTTTTGCGTTTTTGGGCAAAAAATTAAGTTTCTCCAATCTTCTCAAAACTCTGGATTATGATAGAGGGTCATGAGACTTTAACCTGAGTGCAAAAATTGAGGCTCTAGACCCTTCCAGAGCTGAGATATCAAAATTCAAAATTTCGACCCGAAAAAAAAAACGACAGTGTTACCCCTTTCGTTTTTTTTCGTTTTTGGGCAAAAAATTAAGTTTCTCCAATCTTCTCAAAACTCTGGATTATGATAGAGGGCTGTGAGACTTTGACCTGGGTGCAAAAATGGAGGCTCTAGACCCTTCAAGAGCTGAGATTTCAAAATTCAAAATTTCGACCCGAAAAAAAAAACGACAGTGTTACCCCTTTCGTTTTTTTTTTCGTTTTTGGGCAAAAAAATAAGTTTCTCCAATCTTCCCCAAACTCTGGATTCTGATAGAGGGCCATGAGACTTTCACCTCAGTGCAAAAATGGAGGCTCTAGACCCTTCCAGAGCTGAGATATCAAAATTCAAAATTTCGACCCGAAAAAAAAACGACAGTGTTACCCCTTTCATTTTTTTTGCGTTTTTGGTTAAAAAATTAAGTTTCTCCAATCTTCTCAAAATTCTGGATTATGATAGAGGGTCATGAGACTTTAACCTGAGTGCAAAAATGGAGGCTCTAGACCCTTCCAGAGCTGAGATATCAAAATTCAAAATTTCGACCCGAAAAAAAAAAAACGACAGTGTTACCCCTTTCGTTTTTTTTCGTTTTTGGGCAAAAAATTAAGTTTCTCCAATCTTCTCAAAACTCTGGATTATGATAGAGGGCTGTGAGACTTTGACCTGGGTGCAAAAATGGAGGCTCTAGACCCTTCAAGAGCTAAGATTTCAAAATTCAAAATTTCGACCCGAAAAAAAAAACGACAGTGTTACCCCTTTCGTTTTTTTTTGTTTTTGGGCAAAAAAACAAGTTTCTCCAATCTTCCCAAAACTCTGGATTCTGATAGAGGGCCATGAGACTTTCACCTGAGTGCAAAAATGGAGGCTCTAGACCCTTCCAGAGCTGAGATATCAAAATTCAAAATTTCGACCCGAAAAAAAAATGACAGTGTTACCCCTTTCGTTTTTTTTCGTTTTTGGGCAAAAAATTAAGTTTCTCCAATCTTCTCAAAACTCTGGATTATGATAGAGGGCTGTGAGACTTTGACCTGAGCGCAAAAATTTAGGATCTAGACCCTTCCAGAGCTGAAATATCAAAATTCAAAATTTCGACCCGAAAAAAAAAACGACAGTGTTACCCCTTTCGTTTTTTTTCGTTTTTGGGCAAAAAATTAAGTTTCTCCAATCTTCTCAAAACTCTGGATTCTGATAGAGGGCCATGAGACTTTCACCTGAGTGCAAAAATGGAGGCTCTAGACCCTTCCAGAGCTGAGATATCAAAATTCAAAATTTCGACCCGAAAAAAAAAACGACAGTGTTACCCCTTTCGTTTTTTTTCGTTTTTGGGCAAAAAATTAAGTTTCTCCAATCTTCTCAAAACTCTGGATTATGATAGAGGGCTGTGAGACTTTGACCTGGGTGCAAAAATGGAGGCTCTAGACCCTTCAAGAGCTGAGATTTCAAAATTCAAAATTTCGACCCGAAAAAAAAAACGACAGTGTTACCCCTTTCGTTTTTTTTCGTTTTTGGGCAAAAAAATAAGTTTCTCCAATCTTCCCAAAACTCTGGATTCTGATAGAGGGCCATGAGACTTTCACCTGAGTGCAAAAATGGAGGCTCTAGACCCTTCCAGAGCTGAGATATCAAAATTCAAAATTTCGACCCGAAAAAAAAACGACAGTGTTACCCCTTTCGTTTTTTTTCGTTTTTGGGCAAAAAATTAAGTTTCTCCAATCTTCTCAAAACTCTGGATTATGATAGAGTGCTGTGAGACTTTGATCTGAGTGCAAAAATTTAGGATCTAGACCCTTCCAGAGCTGAGATATCAAAATTCAAAATTTCGACCCGAAAAAAAAAACGACAGTGTTACCCCTTTCATTTTTTTGCGTTTTTGGGCAAAAAATTAAGTTTCTCCAATCTTCTCAAAACTCTGGATTATGATAGAGGGCTGTGAGACTTTCACCTGAGTGCAAAAATGGAGGCTCTAGACCCTTCCAGAGCTGAGATATCAAAATTCAAAATTTCGACCCGAAAAAAAAACGACAGTGTTACCCCTTTCATTTTTTTTGCGTTTTTGGGCAAAAAATTAAGTTTCTCCAATCTTCTCAAAACTCTGGATTCTGATAGAGGGTCATGAGACTTTCACCTGAGTGCAAAAATGGAGGCTCTAGACCCTTCCAGAGCTGAGATATCAAAATTCAAAATTTCGACCCGAAAAAAAAACGACAGTGTTACCCCTTTCGTTTTTTTTGCGTTTTTGGGCAAAAAATTAAGTTTCTCCAATCTTCTCAAAACTCTGGATTCTGATAGAGGGTCATGAGACTTTAACCTGAGTGCAAAAATGGAGGCTCTAGACCCTTCCAGAGCTGAGATATCAAAATTCAAAATTTCGACCCGAAAAAAAAAACGACAGTGTTACCCCTTTCGTTTTTTTTTTTCGTTTTTGGGCAAAAAATTAAGTTTCTCCAATCTTCTCAAAACTCTGGATTATGATAGAGGGCTGTGAGACTTTGACCTGGGTGCAAAAATGGAGGCTTTAGACCCTTCCAGAGCTGAGATATCAAAATTCAAAATTTCGACCCGATAAAAAAAACGACAGTGTTACCCCTTTCATTTTTTTTGCGTTTTTGGTTAAAAAATTAAGTTTCTCCAATCTTCTCAAAACTCTGGATTATGATAGAGGGTCATGAGACTTTAACCTGAGTGCAAAAATGGAGGCTCTAGACCCTTCCAGAGCTGAGATATCAAAATTCAAAATTTCGACCCGAAAAAAAAAAAACGACAGTGTTACCCCTTTCGTTTTTTTTCGTTTTTGGGCAAAAAATTAAGTTTCTCCAATCTTCTCAAAACTCTGGATTATGATAGAGGGCTGTGAGACTTTGACCTGGGTGCAAAAATGGAGGCTCTAGACCCTTCAAGAGCTGAGATTTCAAAATTCAAAATTTCGACCCGAAAAAAAAAACGACAGTGTTACCCCTTTCGTTTTTTTTTTCGGTTTTGGGCAAAAAAATAAGTTTCTCCAATCTTCCCCAAACTCTGGATTCTGATAGAGGGCCATGAGACTTTCACCTGAGTGCAAAAATGGAGGCTCTAGACCCTTCCAGAGCTGAGATATCAAAATTCAAAATTTCGAACCGATAAAAAAAACGACAGTGTTACCCCTTTCATTTTTTTGCGTTTTTGGTTAAAAAATTAAGTTTCTCCAATCTTCTCAAAACTCTGGATTATGATAGAGGGTCATGAGACTTTAACCTGAGTGCAAAAATGGAGGCTCTAGACCCTTCCAGAGCTGAGATATCAAAATTCTAAATTTCGACCCGAAAAAAAAAAACGACAGTGTTACCCCTTTCGTTTTTTTTCGTTTTTGGGCAAAAAATTAAGTTTCTCCAATCTTCTCAAAACTCTGGATTATGATAGAGGGCTGTGAGACTTTGACCTGGGTGCAAAAATGGAGGCTCTAGACCCTTCAAGAGCTGAGATTTCAAAATTCAAAATTTCGACCCGAAAAAAAAAACGACAGTGTTACCCCTTTCGTTTTTTTTTTCGGTTTTGGGCAAAAAAATAAGTTTCTCCAATCTTCCCCAAACTCTGGATTCTGATAGAGGGCCATGAGACTTTCACCTGAGTGCAAAAATGGAGGCTCTAGACCCTTCCAGAGCTGAGATATCAAAATTCAAAATTTCAAAACCGATAAAAAAAACGACAGTGTTACCCCTTTCATTTTTTTGCGTTTTTGGTTAAAAAATTAAGTTTCTCCAATCTTCTCAAAACTCTGGATTATGATAGAGGGTCATGAGACTTTAACCTGAGTGCAAAAATGGAGGCTCTAGACCCTTCCAGAGCTGAGATATCAAAATTCAAAATTTCGACCCGAAAAAAAAAACGACAGTGTTACCCCTTTCGTTTTTTTTCGTTTTTGGGCAAAAAATTAAGTTTCTCCAATCTTCTCAAAACTCTGGATTATGATAGAGGGCTGTGAGACTTTGACCTGGGTGCAAAAATGGAGGCTCTAGACCCTTCAAGAGCTGAGATTTCAAAATTCAAAATTTCGACCCGAAAAAAAAAACGACAGTGTTACCCCTTTCGTTTTTTTTTTTCGGTTTTGGGCAAAAAAATAAGTTTCTCCAATCTTCCCCAAACTCTGGATTCTGATAGAGGGCCATGAGACTTTCACCTGAGTGCAAAAATGGAGGCTCTAGACCCTTCCAGAGCTGAGATATCAAAATTCAAAATTTCGACCCGAAAAAAAAACGACAGTGTTACCCCTTTCATTTTTTTTGCGTTTTTGGTTAAAAAATTAAATTTCTCCAATCTTCTCAAAACTCTGGATTATGATAGAGGGTCATGAGACTTTAACCTGAGTGCAAAAATGGAGGCTCTAGACCCTTCCAGAGCTGAGATATCAAAATTCAAAATTTCGACCCGAAAAAAAAACGACAGTGTTACCCCTTTCGTTTTTTTTCGTTTTTGGGCAAAAAATTAAGTTTCTCCAATCTTCTCAAAACTCTGGATTATGATAGAGGGCTGTGAGACTTTGACCTGGGTGCAAAAATGGAGGCTCTAGACCCTTCAAGAGCTGAGATTTCAAAATTCAAAATTTCGACCCGAAAAAAAAAACGACAGTGTTACCCCTTTCGTTTTTTTTTCGTTTTTGGGCAAAAAAATAAGTTTCTCCAATCTTCCCCAAACTCTGGATTCTGATAGAGGGCCATGAGACTTTCACCTGAGTGCAAAAAAGGAGGCTCTAGACCCTTCCAGAGCTGAGATATCAAAATTCAAAATTTCGACCCGAAAAAAAAACGACAGTGTTACCCATTTCATTTTTTTTGCGTTTTTGGTTAAAAAATTAAGTTTCTCCAATCTTCTCAAAATTCTGGATTATGATAGAGGGTCATGAGACTTTAACCTGAGTGCAAAAATGGAGGCTCTAGACCCTTCCAGAGCTGAGATATCAAAATTCAAAATTTCGACCCGAAAAAAAAAAACGACAGTGTTACCCCTTTCGTTTTTTTTTCGTTTTTGGGCAAAAAATTAAGTTTCTCCAATCTTCTCAAAACTCTGGATTATGATAGAGGGCTGTGAGACTTTGACCTGGGTGCAAAAATGGAGGCTCTAGACCCTTCAAGAGCTAAGATTTCAAAATTCAAAATTTCGACCCGAAAAAAAAAACGACAGTGTTACCCCTTTCGTTTTTTTTCGTTTTTGGGCAAAAAAATAAGTTTCTCCAATCTTCCCAAAACTCTGGATTCTGATAGAGGGCCATGAGACTTTCACCTGAGTGCAAAAATGGAGGCTCTAGACCCTTCCAGAGCTGAGATATCAAAATTCAAAATTTCGACCCGAAAAAAAAACGACAGTGTTACCCCTTTCGTTTTTTTTGCGTTTTTGGGCAAAAAATTAAGTTTCTCCAATCTTCTCAAAACTCTGGATTCTGATGGAGGGTCATGAGACTTTAACCTGAGTGCAAAAATGGAGGCTCTAGACCCTTCCAGAGCTGAGATATCAAAATTCAAAATTTCGACCCGAAAAAAAAAAACGACAGTGTTACCCCTTTCATTTTTTTGCGTTTTTGGGCAAAAAATTAAGTTTCTCCAATCTTCTCAAAACTCTGGATTATGATAGAGGGTCATGAGACTTTAACCTGAGTGCAAAAATTGAGGCTCTAGACCCTTCCAGAGCTGAGATATCAAAATTCAAAATTTCGACCCGAAAAAAAAAAACGACAGTGTTACCCCTTTCGTTTTTTTTCGTTTTTGGGCAAAAAATTAAGTTTCTCCAATCTTCTCAAAACTCTGGATTATGATAGAGGGCTGTGAGACTTTGACCTGGGTGCAAAAATGGAGGCTCTAGACCCTTCAAGAGCTGAGATTTCAAAATTCAAAATTTCGACCCGAAAAAAAAAACGACAGTGTTACCCCTTTCGTTTTTTTTTTCGTTTTTGGGCAAAAAAATAAGTTTCTCCAATCTTCCCCAAACTCTGGATTCTGATAGAGGGCCATGAGACTTTCACCTCAGTGCAAAAATGGAGGCTCTAGACCCTTCCAGAGCTGAGATATCAAAATTCAAAATTTCGACCCGAAAAAAAAACGACAGTGTTACCCCTTTCATTTTTTTTGCGTTTTTGGTTAAAAAATTAAGTTTCTCCAATCTTCTCAAAATTCTGGATTATGATAGAGGGTCATGAGACTTTAACCTGAGTGCAAAAATGGAGGCTCTAGACCCTTCCAGAGCTGAGATATCAAAATTCAAAATTTCGACCCGAAAAAAAAAAAACGACAGTGTTACCCCTTTCGTTTTTTTTCGTTTTTGGGCAAAAAATTAAGTTTCTCCAATCTTCTCAAAACTCTGGATTATGATAGAGGGCTGTGAGACTTTGACCTGGGTGCAAAAATGGAGGCTCTAGACCCTTCAAGAGCTAAGATTTCAAAATTCAAAATTTCGACCCGAAAAAAAAAACGACAGTGTTACCCCTTTCGTTTTTTTTTGTTTTTGGGCAAAAAAACAAGTTTCTCCAATCTTCCCAAAACTCTGGATTCTGATAGAGGGCCATGAGACTTTCACCTGAGTGCAAAAATGGAGGCTCTAGACCCTTCCAGAGCTGAGATATCAAAATTCAAAATTTCGACCCGAAAAAAAAATGACAGTGTTACCCCTTTCGTTTTTTTTCGTTTTTGGGCAAAAAATTAAGTTTCTCCAATCTTCTCAAAACTCTGGATTATGATAGAGGGCTGTGAGACTTTGACCTGAGCGCAAAAATTTAGGATCTAGACCCTTCCAGAGCTGAAATATCAAAATTCAAAATTTCGACCCGAAAAAAAAAACGACAGTGTTACCCCTTTCGTTTTTTTTCGTTTTTGGGCAAAAAATTAAGTTTCTCCAATCTTCTCAAAACTCTGGATTCTGATAGAGGGCCATGAGACTTTCACCTGAGTGCAAAAATGGAGGCTCTAGACCCTTCCAGAGCTGAGATATCAAAATTCAAAATTTCGACCCGAAAAAAAAAACGACAGTGTTACCCCTTTCGTTTTTTTTCGTTTTTGGGCAAAAAATTAAGTTTCTCCAATCTTCTCAAAACTCTGGATTATGATAGAGGGCTGTGAGACTTTGACCTGGGTGCAAAAATGGAGGCTCTAGACCCTTCAAGAGCTGAGATTTCAAAATTCAAAATTTCGACCCGAAAAAAAAAACGACAGTGTTACCCCTTTCGTTTTTTTTCGTTTTTGGGCAAAAAAATAAGTTTCTCCAATCTTCCCAAAACTCTGGATTCTGATAGAGGGCCATGAGACTTTCACCTGAGTGCAAAAATGGAGGCTCTAGACCCTTCCAGAGCTGAGATATCAAAATTCAAAATTTCGACCCGAAAAAAAAACGACAGTGTTACCCCTTTCGTTTTTTTTCGTTTTTGGGCAAAAAATTAAGTTTCTCCAATCTTCTCAAAACTCTGGATTATGATAGAGTGCTGTGAGACTTTGATCTGAGTGCAAAAATTTAGGATCTAGACCCTTCCAGAGCTGAGATATCAAAATTCAAAATTTCGACCCGAAAAAAAAAACGACAGTGTTACCCCTTTCATTTTTTTGCGTTTTTGGGCAAAAAATTAAGTTTCTCCAATCTTCTCAAAACTCTGGATTATGATAGAGGGCTGTGAGACTTTGACTTGGGTGCAAAAATGGAGGCTCTAGACCCTTCCAGAGCTGAGATATCAAAATTCAAAATTTCGACCCGAAAAAAAAAACGACAGTGTTACCCCTTTCGTTTTTTTTTTCGGTTTTGGGCAAAAAAATAAGTTTCTCCAATCTTCCCCAAACTCTGGATTCTGATAGAGGGCCATGAGACTTTCACCTGAGTGCAAAAATGGAGGCTCTAGACCCTTCCAGAGCTGAGATATCAAAATTCAAAATTTCGACCCGATAAAAAAAACGACAGTGTTACCCCTTTCATTTTTTTGCGTTTTTGGTTAAAAAATTAAGTTTCTCCAATCTTCTCAAAACTCTGGATTATGATAGAGGGTCATGAGACTTTAACCTGAGTGCAAAAATGGAGGCTCTAGACCCTTCCAGAGCTGAGATATCAAAATTCAAAATTTCGACCCGAAAAAAAAAAACGACAGTGTTACCCCTTTCGTTTTTTTTCGTTTTTGGGCAAAAAATTAAGTTTCTCCAATCTTCTCAAAACTCTGGATTATGATAGAGGGCTGTGAGACTTTGACCTGGGTGCAAAAATGGAGGCTCTAGACCCTTCAAGAGCTGAGATTTCAAAATTCAAAATTTCGACCCGAAAAAAAAAACGACAGTGTTACCCCTTTCGTTTTTTTTTTCGGTTTTGGGCAAAAAAATAAGTTTCTCCAATCTTCCCCAAACTCTGGATTCTGATAGAGGGCCATGAGACTTTCACCTGAGTGCAAAAATGGAGGCTCTAGACCCTTCCAGAGCTGAGATATCAAAATTCAAAATTTCGACCCGATAAAAAAAACGACAGTGTTACCCCTTTCATTTTTTTGCGTTTTTGGTTAAAAAATTAAGTTTCTCCAATCTTCTCAAAACTCTGGATTATGATAGAGGGTCATGAGACTTTAACCTGAGTGCAAAAATGGAGGCTC
Organism: Pimephales promelas; assembly: GCF_988280905.1. Classification (NCBI taxonomy): domain Eukaryota; kingdom Metazoa; phylum Chordata; class Actinopteri; order Cypriniformes; family Leuciscidae; genus Pimephales; species Pimephales promelas. The sequence continues at coordinate 19,354,462 of NC_142784.1, forward strand.
TAGACCCTTCCAGAGCTGAGATATCAAAATTCAAAATTTCGACCCGAAAAAAAAAACGACAGTGTTACCCCTTTCGTTTTTTTTCGTTTTTGGGCAAAAAATTAAGTTTCTCCAATCTTCTCAAAACTCTGGATTATGATAGAGGGCTGTGAGACTTTGACCTGGGTGCAAAAATGGAGGCTCTAGACCCTTCAAGAGCTGAGATTTCAAAATTCAAAATTTCGACCCGAAAAAAAAAACGACAGTGTTACCCCTTTCGTTTTTTTTTTCGGTTTTGGGCAAAAAAATAAGTTTCTCCAATCTTCCCCAAACTCTGGATTCTGATAGAGGGCCATGAGACTTTCACCTGAGTGCAAAAATGGAGGCTCTAGACCCTTCCAGAGCTGAGATATCAAAATTCAAAATTTCGACCCGAAAAAAACACGACAGTGTTACCCCTTTCATTTTTTTTGCGTTTTTGGTTAAAAAATTAAGTTTCTCCAATCTTCTCAAAACTCTGGATTATGATAGAGGGTCATGAGACTTTAACCTGAGTGCAAAAATGGAGGCTCTAGACCCTTCCAGAGCTGAGATATCAAAATTCAAAATTTCGACCCGAAAAAAAAACGACAGTGTTACCCCTTTCGTTTTTTTTTCGTTTTTGGGCAAAAAATTAAGTTTCTCCAATCTTCTCAAAACTCTGGATTATGATAGAGGGCTGTGAGACTTTGACCTGGGTGCAAAAATGGAGGCTCTAGACCCTTCAAGAGCTGAGATTTCAAAATTCAAAATTTCGACCCGAAAAAAAAAACGACAGTGTTACCCCTTTCGTTTTTTTTTTCGTTTTTGGGCAAAAAAATAAGTTTCTCCAATCTTCCCCAAACTCTGGATTCTGATAGAGGGCCATGAGACTTTCACCTGAGTGCAAAAATGGAGGCTCTAGACCCTTCCAGAGCTGAGATATCAAAATTCAAAATTTCGACCCGAAAAAAAAACGACAGTGTTACCCATTTCATTTTTTTTGCGTTTTTGGTTAAAAAATTAAGTTTCTCCAATCTTCTCAAAATTCTGGATTATGATAAAGGGTCATGAGACTTTAACCTGAGTGCAAAAATGGAGGCTCTAGACCCTTCCAGAGCTGAGATATCAAAATTCAAAATTTCGACCCGAAAAAAAAAAACGACAGTGTTACCCCTTTCGTTTTTTTTTCGTTTTTGGGCAAAAAATTAAGTTTCTCCAATCTTCTCAAAACTCTGGATTATGATAGAGGGCTGTGAGACTTTGACCTGGGTGCAAAAATGGAGGCTCTAGACCCTTCAAGAGCTAAGATTTCAAAATTCAAAATTTCGACCCGAAAAAAAAAACGACAGTGTTACCCCTTTCGTTTTTTTTCGTTTTTGGGCAAAAAAATAAGTTTCTCCAATCTTCCCAAAACTCTGGATTCTGATAGAGGGCCATGAGACTTTCACCTGAGTGCAAAAATGGAGGCTCTAGACCCTTCCAGAGCTGAGATATCAAAATTCAAAATTTCGACCCGAAAAAAAAAACGACAGTGTTACCCCTTTCGTTTTTTTTGCGTTTTTGGGCAAAAAATTAAGTTTCTCCAATCTTCTCAAAACTCTGGATTCTGATGGAGGGTCATGAGACTTTAACCTGAGTGCAAAAATGGAGGCTCTAGACCCTTCCAGAGCTGAGATATCAAAATTCAAAATTTCGACCCGAAAAAAAAAACGACAGTGTTACCCCTTTCGTTTTTTTTCGTTTTTGGGCAAAAAATTAAGTTTCTCCAATCTTCTCAAAACTCTGGATTATGATAGAGGGCCATGAGACTTTCACCTGAGTGCAAAAATGGAGGCTCTAGACCCTTCCAGAGCTGAGATATCAAAATTCAAAATTTCGACCCGAAAAAAAAACGACAGTGTTACCCCTTTCATTTTTTTGCGTTTTTGGGCAAAAAATTAAGTTTCTCGAATCTTCTCAAAACTCTGGATTATGATAGAGGGCTGTGAGACTTTGACTTGGGTGCAAAAATGGAGGCTCTAGACCCTTCCAGAGCTGAGATATCAAAATTCAAAATTTCGACCCGAAAAAAAATCGACAGTGTTACCCCATTCGTTTTTTTTCATTTTCGGGCGAAAAATTAAGTTTCTCCAATCTTCTCAAAATTCTGGATTATGATAGAGGGCTGTGAGACTTTGACCTGGGTGCAAAAATGGAGGCTCTAGACCCTTCCAGAGCTGAGATATCAAAATTCAAAATTTCGACCCGAAAAAAAAACGACAGTGTTACCCCTTTCGTTTTTTTTGCGTTTTTGGGCAAAAAATTAAGTTTCTCCAATCTTCTCAAAACTCTGGATTCTGATAGAGGGCTGTGAGACTTTGACTTGGGTGCAAAAATGGAGGCTCTAGACCCTTCCAGAGCTGAGATATCAAAATTCAAAATTTCGACCCGAAAAAAAAACGACAGTGTTACCCCTTTCGTTTTTTTTGCGTTTTTGGGCAAAAAATTAAGTTTCTCCAATCTTCTCAAAACTCTGGATTCTGATAGAGGGTCATGAGACTTTAACCTGAGTGCAAAAATGGAGGCTCTAGACCCTTCCAGAGCTGAGATATCAAAATTCAAAATTTCGACCCGAAAAAAAAAAACGACAGTGTTACCCCTTTCGTTTTTTTTCGTTTTTGGGCAAAAAATTAAGTTTCTCCAATCTTCTCAAAACTCTGGATTATGATAGAGGGCTGTGAGACTTTGACCTGAGTGCAAAAATGGAGGCTCTAGACCCTTCCAGAGCTGAGATATCAAAATTCAAAATTTCGACCCGAAAAAAAAAACGACAGTGTTACCCCTTTCGTTTTTTTTCGTTTTTGGCCAAAAAAATTAAGTTTCTCCAATCTTCCCAAAACTCTGGATTCTGATAGAGGGCCATGAGACTTTCACCTGAGTGCAAAAATGGAGGCTCTAGACCCTTCCAGAGCTGAAATATCACAATTCACAATTTCGACCCGAAAAAAAAACGACAGTGTTACCCCTTTCGTTTTTTTTTCATTTTGGGCAAAAAAATAAGTTTCTCCAATCTTCTCAAAACTCTGAATTCTGATAGAGGGCCATGAGACTTTCACCTGAGTGCAAAAATGGAGGCTCTAGACCCTTCCAGAGCTGAGATATCAAAATTCAAAATTTCGACCCGAAAAAAAAACGACAGTGTTACCCCTTTCGTTTTTTTTCGTTTTTGGGCAAAAAATTAAGTTTCTCCAATCTTCTCAAAACTCTGGATTATGATAGAGTGCTGTGAGACTTTGATCTGAGTGCAAAAATTTAGGATCTAGACCCTTCCAGAGCTGAGATATCAAAATTCAAAATTTCGACCCGAAAAAAAAACGACAGTGTTACCCCTTTCATTTTTTTGCGTTTTTGGGCAAAAAATTAAGTTTCTCCAATCTTCTCAAAACTCTGGATTATGATAGAGGGCTGTGAGACTTTGACTTGGGTGCAAAAATGGAGGCTCTAGACCCTTCCAGAGCTGAGATATCAAAATTCAAAATTTCGACCCGAAAAAAAAACGACAGTGTTACCCCTTTCGTTTTTTTTCATTTTCGGGCGAAAAATTAAGTTTCTCCAATCTTCTCAAAATTCTGGATTATGATAGAGGGCTGTGAGACTTTGACCTGGGTGCAAAAATGGAGGCTCTAGACCCTTCAAGAGCTGAGATATCAAAATTCAAAATTTCGACCCGAAAAAAAAACGACAGTGTTACCCCTTTCGTTTTTTTTTTGCGTTTTTGGGCAAAAAATTAAGTTTCTCCAATCTTCTAAAAACTCTGGATTCTGATAGAGGGTCATGAGACTTTAACCTGAGTGCAAAAATGGAGGCTCTAGACCCTTCTAGAGCTGAGATATCAAAATTCAAAATTTCGACCCGAAAAAAAAAAACGACAGTGTTACCTCTTTCGTTTTTTTTCGTTTTTGGGCAAAAAAATAAGTTTCTCCAATCTTCCCCAAACTCTGGATTCTGATAGAGGGCCATGAGACTTTCACCTGAGTGCAAAAATGGAGGCTCTAGACCCTTCCAGAGCTGAGATATCAAAATTCAAAATTTCGACCCGAAAAAAAAACGACAGTGTTACCCCTTTCGTTTTTTTTGCGTTTTTGGGCAAAAAATTAAGTTTCTCCAATCTTCTCAAAACTCTGGATTCTGATAGAGGGTCATGAGACTTTAACCTGAGTGCAAAAATGGAGGCTCTAGACCCTTCCAGAGCTGAGATATCAAAATTCAAAATTTCGACCCGAAAAAAAAAACGACAGTGTTACCCCTTTCGTTTTTTTTTTTCGTTTTTGGGCAAAAAATTAAGTTTCTCCAATCTTCTCAAAACTCTGGATTATGATAGAGGGCTGTGAGACTTTGACCTGGGTGCAAAAATGGAGGCTTTAGACCCTTCCAGAGCTGAGATATCAAAATTCAAAATTTCGACCCGATAAAAAAAACGACAGTGTTACCCCTTTCATTTTTTTGCGTTTTTGGTTAAAAAATTAAGTTTCTCCAATCTTCTCAAAACTCTGGATTATGATAGAGGGTCATGAGACTTTAACCTGAGTGCAAAAATGGAGGCTCTAGACCCTTCCAGAGCTGAGATATCAAAATTCAAAATTTCGACCCGAAAAAAAAAAACGACAGTGTTACCCCTTTCGTTTTTTTTCGTTTTTGGGCAAAAAATTAAGTTTCTCCAATCTTCTCAAAACTCTGGATTATGATAGAGGGCTGTGAGACTTTGACCTGGGTGCAAAAATGGAGGCTCTAGACCCTTCAAGAGCTGAGATTTCAAAATTCAAAATTTCGACCCGAAAAAAAAAAACGACAGTGTTACCCCTTTCGGTTTTTTTTTCGGTTTTGGGCAAAAAAATAAGTTTCTCCAATCTTCCCCAAACTCTGGATTCTGATAGAGGGCCATGAGACTTTCACCTGAGTGCAAAAATGGAGGCTCTAGACCCTTCCAGAGCTGAGATATCAAAATTCAAAATTTCGACCCGAAAAAAAAACGACAGTGTTACCCCTTTCGTTTTTTTTGCGTTTTTGGGCAAAAAATTAAGTTTCTCCAATCTTCTCAAAACTCTGGATTCTGATAGAGGGTCATGAGACTTTCACCTGAGTGCAAAAATGGAGGCTCTAGACCCTTCCAGAGCTGAGATATCAAAATTCAAAATTTCGACCCGAAAAAAAAACGACAGTGTTACCCCTTTCGTTTTTTTTGCGTTTTTGGGCAAAAAATTAAGTTTCTCCAATCTTCTCAAAACTCTGGATTCTGATAGAGGGTCATGAGACTTTAACCTGAGTGCAAAAATGGAGGCTCTAGACCCTTCCAGAGCTGAGATATCAAAATTCAAAATTTCGACCCGAAAAAAAAAACGACAGTGTTACCCCTTTCGTTTTTTTTTTTCGTTTTTGGGCAAAAAATTAAGTTTCTCCAATCTTCTCAAAACTCTGGATTATGATAGAGGGCTGTGAGACTTTGACCTGGGTGCAAAAATGGAGGCTTTAGACCCTTCCAGAGCTGAGATATCAAAATTCAAAATTTCGACCCGATAAAAAAAACGACAGTGTTACCCCTTTCATTTTTTTTGCGTTTTTGGTTAAAAAATTAAGTTTCTCCAATCTTCTCAAAACTCTGGATTATGATAGAGGGTCATGAGACTTTAACCTGAGTGCAAAAATGGAGGCTCTAGACCCTTCCAGAGCTGAGATATCAAAATTCAAAATTTCGACCCGAAAAAAAAAAACGACAGTGTTACCCCTTTCGTTTTTTTTCGTTTTTGGGCAAAAAATTAAGTTTCTCCAATCTTCTCAAAACTCTGGATTATGATAGAGGGCTGTGAGACTTTGACCTGGGTGCAAAAATGGAGGCTCTAGACCCTTCAAGAGCTGAGATTTCAAAATTCAAAATTTCGACCCGAAAAAAAAAACGACAGTGTTACCCCTTTCGTTTTTTTTTTCGGTTTTGGGCAAAAAAATAAGTTTCTCCAATCTTCCCCAAACTCTGGATTCTGATAGAGGGCCATGAGACTTTCACCTGAGTGCAAAAATGGAGGCTCTAGACCCTTCCAGAGCTGAGATATCAAAATTCAAAATTTCGACCCGATAAAAAAAACGACAGTGTTACCCCTTTCATTTTTTTGCGTTTTTGGTTAAAAAATTAAGTTTCTCCAATCTTCTCAAAACTCTGGATTATGATAGAGGGTCATGAGACTTTAACCTGAGTGCAAAAATGGAGGCTCTAGACCCTTCCAGAGCTGAGATATCAAAATTCAAAATTTCGACCCGAAAAAAAAAAACGACAGTGTTACCCCTTTCGTTTTTTTTCGTTTTTGGGCAAAAAATTAAGTTTCTCCAATCTTCTCAAAACTCTGGATTATGATAGAGGGCTGTGAGACTTTGACCTGGGTGCAAAAATGGAGGCTCTAGACCCTTCAAGAGCTGAGATTTCAAAATTCAAAATTTCGACCCGAAAAAAAAAACGACAGTGTTACCCCTTTCGTTTTTTTTTTCGGTTTTGGGCAAAAAAATAAGTTTCTCCAATCTTCCCCAAACTCTGGATTCTGATAGAGGGCCATGAGACTTTCACCTGAGTGCAAAAATGGAGGCTCTAGACCCTTCCAGAGCTGAGATATCAAAATTCAAAATTTCAAAACCGATAAAAAAAACGACAGTGTTACCCCTTTCATTTTTTTGCGTTTTTGGTTAAAAAATTAAGTTTCTCCAATCTTCTCAAAACTCTGGATTATGATAGAGGGTCATGAGACTTTAACCTGAGTGCAAAAATGGAGGCTCTAGACCCTTCCAGAGCTGAGATATCAAAATTCAAAATTTCGACCCGAAAAAAAAAACGACAGTGTTACCCCTTTCGTTTTTTTTCGTTTTTGGGCAAAAAATTAAGTTTCTCCAATCTTCTCAAAACTCTGGATTATGATAGAGGGCTGTGAGACTTTGACCTGGGTGCAAAAATGGAGGCTCTAGACCCTTCAAGAGCTGAGATTTCAAAATTCAAAATTTCGACCCGAAAAAAAAAACGACAGTGTTACCCCTTTCGTTTTTTTTTTTCGGTTTTGGGCAAAAAAATAAGTTTCTCCAATCTTCCCCAAACTCTGGATTCTGATAGAGGGCCATGAGACTTTCACCTGAGTGCAAAAATGGAGGCTCTAGACCCTTCCAGAGCTGAGATATCAAAATTCAAAATTTCGACCCGAAAAAAAAACGACAGTGTTACCCCTTTCATTTTTTTTGCGTTTTTGGTTAAAAAATTAAATTTCTCCAATCTTCTCAAAACTCTGGATTATGATAGAGGGTCATGAGACTTTAACCTGAGTGCAAAAATGGAGGCTCTAGACCCTTCCAGAGCTGAGATATCAAAATTCAAAATTTCGACCCGAAAAAAAAACGACAGTGTTACCCCTTTCGTTTTTTTTCGTTTTTGGGCAAAAAATTAAGTTTCTCCAATCTTCTCAAAACTCTGGATTATGATAGAGGGCTGTGAGACTTTGACCTGGGTGCAAAAATGGAGGCTCTAGACCCTTCAAGAGCTGAGATTTCAAAATTCAAAATTTCGACCCGAAAAAAAAAACGACAGTGTTACCCCTTTCGTTTTTTTTTCGTTTTTGGGCAAAAAAATAAGTTTCTCCAATCTTCCCCAAACTCTGGATTCTGATAGAGGGCCATGAGACTTTCACCTGAGTGCAAAAAAGGAGGCTCTAGACCCTTCCAGAGCTGAGATATCAAAATTCAAAATTTCGACCCGAAAAAAAAACGACAGTGTTACCCATTTCATTTTTTTTGCGTTTTTGGTTAAAAAATTAAGTTTCTCCAATCTTCTCAAAATTCTGGATTATGATAGAGGGTCATGAGACTTTAACCTGAGTGCAAAAATGGAGGCTCTAGACCCTTCCAGAGCTGAGATATCAAAATTCAAAATTTCGACCCGAAAAAAAAAAACGACAGTGTTACCCCTTTCGTTTTTTTTTTTCGTTTTTGGGCAAAAAATTAAGTTTCTCCAATCTTCTCAAAACTCTGGATTATGATAGAGGGCTGTGAGACTTTGACCTGGGTGCAAAAATGGAGGCTCTAGACCCTTCAAGAGCTAAGATTTCAAAATTCAAAATTTCGACCCGAAAAAAAAAACGACAGTGTTACCCCTTTCGTTTTTTTTCGTTTTTGGGCAAAAAAATAAGTTTCTCCAATCTTCCCAAAACTCTGGATTCTGATAGAGGGCCATGAGACTTTCACCTGAGTGCAAAAATGGAGGCTCTAGACCCTTCCAGAGCTGAGATATCAAAATTCAAAATTTCGACCCGAAAAAAAAACGACAGTGTTACCCCTTTCGTTTTTTTTGCGTTTTTGGGCAAAAAATTAAGTTTCTCCAATCTTCTCAAAACTCTGGATTCTGATGGAGGGTCATGAGACTTTAACCTGAGTGCAAAAATGGAGGCTCTAGACCCTTCCAGAGCTGAGATATCAAAATTCAAAATTTCGACCCGAAAAAAAAAAACGACAGTGTTACCCCTTTCATTTTTTTGCGTTTTTGGGCAAAAAATTAAGTTTCTCCAATCTTCTCAAAACTCTGGATTATGATAGAGGGTCATGAGACTTTAACCTGAGTGCAAAAATTGAGGCTCTAGACCCTTCCAGAGCTGAGATATCAAAATTCAAAATTTCGACCCGAAAAAAAAAACCGACAGTGTTACCCCTTTCGTTTTTTTTCGTTTTTGGGCAAAAAATTAAGTTTCTCCAATCTTCTCAAAACTCTGGATTATGATAGAGGGCTGTGAGACTTTGACCTGGGTGCAAAAATGGAGGCTCTAGACCCTTCAAGAGCTGAGATTTCAAAATTCAAAATTTCGACCCGAAAAAAAAAACGACAGTGTTACCCCTTTCGTTTTTTTTTTCGTTTTTGGGCAAAAAAATAAGTTTCTCCAATCTTCCCCAAACTCTGGATTCTGATAGAGGGCCATGAGACTTTCACCTCAGTGCAAAAATGGAGGCTCTAGACCCTTCCAGAGCTGAGATATCAAAATTCAAAATTTCGACCCGAAAAAAAAACGACAGTGTTACCCCTTTCATTTTTTTTGCGTTTTTGGTTAAAAAATTAAGTTTCTCCAATCTTCTCAAAATTCTGGATTATGATAGAGGGTCATGAGACTTTAACCTGAGTGCAAAAATGGAGGCTCTAGACCCTTCCAGAGCTGAGATATCAAAATTCAAAATTTCGACCCGAAAAAAAAAAAACGACAGTGTTACCCCTTTCGTTTTTTTTCGTTTTTGGGCAAAAAATTAAGTTTCTCCAATCTTCTCAAAACTCTGGATTATGATAGAGGGCTGTGAGACTTTGACCTGGGTGCAAAAATGGAGGCTCTAGACCCTTCAAGAGCTAAGATTTCAAAATTCAAAATTTCGACCCGAAAAAAAAAACGACAGTGTTACCCCTTTCGTTTTTTTTTGTTTTTGGGCAAAAAAACAAGTTTCTCCAATCTTCCCAAAACTCTGGATTCTGATAGAGGGCCATGAGACTTTCACCTGAGTGCAAAAATGGAGGCTCTAGACCCTTCCAGAGCTGAGATATCAAAATTCAAAATTTCGACCCGAAAAAAAAATGACAGTGTTACCCCTTTCGTTTTTTTTCGTTTTTGGGCAAAAAATTAAGTTTCTCCAATCTTCTCAAAACTCTGGATTATGATAGAGGGCTGTGAGACTTTGACCTGAGCGCAAAAATTTAGGATCTAGACCCTTCCAGAGCTGAAATATCAAAATTCAAAATTTCGACCCGAAAAAAAAAACGACAGTGTTACCCCTTTCGTTTTTTTTCGTTTTTGGGCAAAAAATTAAGTTTCTCCAATCTTCTCAAAACTCTGGATTCTGATAGAGGGCCAAGAGACTTTCACCTGAGTGCAAAAATGGAGGCTCTAGACCCTTCCAGAGCTGAGATATCAAAATTCAAAATTTCGACCCGAAAAAAAAAACGACAGTGTTACCCCTTTCGTTTTTTTTTCGTTTTTGGGCAAAAAATTAAGTTTCTCCAATCTTCTCAAAACTCTGGATTATGATAGAGGGCTGTGAGACTTTGACCTGGGTGCAAAAATGGAGGCTCTAGACCCTTCAAGAGCTGAGATTTCAAAATTCAAAATTTCGACCCGAAAAAAAAAACGACAGTGTTACCCCTTTCGTTTTTTTTCGTTTTTGGGCAAAAAAATAAGTTTCTCCAATCTTCCCAAAACTCTGGATTCTGATAGAGGGCCATGAGACTTTCACCTGAGTGCAAAAATGGAGGCTCTAGACCCTTCCAGAGCTGAGATATCAAAATTCAAAATTTCGACCCGAAAAAAAAAACGACAGTGTTACCCCTTTCGTTTTTTTTCGTTTTTGGGCAAAAAATTAAGTTTCTCCAATCTTCTCAAAACTCTGGATTATGATAGAGTGCTGTGAGACTTTGATCTGAGTGCAAAAATTTAGGATCTAGACCCTTCCAGAGCTGAGATATCAAAATTCAAAATTTCGACCCGAAAAAAAAAACGACAGTGTTACCCCTTTCATTTTTTTGCGTTTTTGGGCAAAAAATTAAGTTTCTCCAATCTTCTCAAAACTCTGGATTATGATAGAGGGCTGTGAGACTTTGACTTGGGTGCAAAAATGGAGGCTCTAGACCCTTCCAGAGCTGAGATATCAAAATTCAAAATTTCGACCCGAAAAAAAAACGACAGTGTTACCCCTTTCGTTTTTTTTTCATTTTCGGGCGAAAAATTAAGTTTCTCCAATCTTCTCAAAATTCTGGATTATGATAGAGGGCTGTGAGACTTTGACCTGGGTGCAAAAATGGAGGCTCTAGACCCTTCCAGAGCTGAGATATCAAAATTCAAAATTTCGACCCGAAAAAAAAACGACAGTGTTACCCCTTTCGTTTTTTTTGCGTTTTTGGGCAAAAAATTAAGTTTCTCCAATCTTCTCAAAACTCTGGATTCTGATAGAGGGTCATGAGACTTTAACCTGAGTGCAAAAATGGAGGCTCTAGACCCTTCCAGAGCTGAGATATCAAAATTCAAAATTTCGACCCGAAAAAAAAAAACGACAGTGTTACCCCTTTCGTTTTTTTTTTTCGTTTTTGGGCAAAAAATTAAGTTTCTCCAATCTTCTCAAAACTCTGGATTATGATAGAGGGCTGTGAGACTTTGACCTGAGTGCAAAAATGGAGGCTCTAGACCCTTCCAGAGCTGAAATATCAAAATTCACAATTTCGACCCGAAAAAAAAACGACAGTGTTACCCCTTTCGTTTTTTTTTCATTTTGGGCAAAAAAATAAGTTTCTCCAATCTTCTCAAAACTCTGGATTCTGATAGAGGGCCATGAGACTTTCACCTGAGTGCAAAAATGGAGGCTCTAGACCCTTCCAGAGCTGAGATATCAAAATTCAAAATTTCGACCCGAAAAAAAAACGACAGTGTTACCCCTTTCGTTTTTTTTCGTTTTTGGGCAAAAAATTAAGTTTCTCCAATCTTCTCAAAACTCTGGATTATGATAGAGTGCTGTGAGACTTTGATCTGAGTGCAAAAATTTAGGATCTAGACCCTTCCAGAGCTGAGATATCAAAATTCAAAATTTCGACCCGAAAAAAAAACGACAGTGTTACCCCTTTCATTTTTTTGCGTTTTTGGGCAAAAAATTAAGTTTCTCCAATCTTCTCAAAACTCTGGATTATGATAGAGGGCTGTGAGACTTTGACTTGGGTGCAAAAATGGAGGCTCTAGACCCTTCCAGAGCTGAGATATCAAAATTCAAAATTTCGACCCGAAAAAAAAAACGACAGTGTTACCCCTTTCGTTTTTTTTCATTTTCGGGCGAAAAATTAAGTTTCTCCAATCTTCTCAAAATTCTGGATTATGATAGAGGGCTGTGAGACTTTGACCTGGGTGCAAAAATGGAGGCTCTAGACCCTTCCAGAGCTGAGATATCAAAATTCAAAATTTCGACCCGAAAAAAAAACGACAGTGTTACCCCTTTCGTTTTTTTTGCGTTTTTGGGCAAAAAATTAAGTTTCTCCAATCTTCTCAAAACTCTGGATTCTGATAGAGGGTCATGAGACTTTAACCTGAGTGCAAAAATGGAGGCTCTAGACCCTTCTAGAGCTGAGATATCAAAATTCAAAATTTCGACCCGAAAAAAAAAAACGACAGTGTTACCCCTTTCGTTTTTTTTCGTTTTTGGGCAAAAAAATAAGTTTCTCCAATCTTCCCCAAACTCTGGATTCTGATAGAGGGCCATGAGACTTTCACCTGAGTGCAAAAATGGAGGCTCTAGACCCTTCCAGAGCTGAGATATCAAAATTCAAAATTTCGACCCGAAAAAAAAAAACGACAGTGTTACCCCTTTCGTTTTTTTTGCGTTTTTGGGCAAAAAATTAAGTTTCTCCAATCTTCTCAAAACTCTGGATTCTGATAGAGGGTCATGAGACTTTAACCTGAGTGCAAAAATGGAGGCTCTAGACCCTTCCAGAGCTGAGATATCAAAATTCAAAATTTCGACCCGAAAAAAAAAACGACAGTGTTACCCCTTTCGTTTTTTTTTCGTTTTTGGGCAAAAAATTAAGTTTCTCCAATCTTCTCAAAACTCTGGATTATGATAGAGGGCTGTGAGACTTTGACCTGGGTGCAAAAATGGAGACTCTAGACCCTTCCAGAGCTGAGATATCAAAATTCAAAATTTCGACCCGATAAAAAAAACGACAGTGTTACCCCTTTCATTTTTTTGCGTTTTTGGTTAAAAAATTAAGTTTCTCCAATCTTCTCAAAACTCTGGATTATGATAGAGGGTCATGAGACTTTAACCTGAGTGCAAAAATGGAGGCTCTAGACCCTTCCAGAGCTGAGATATCAAAATTCAAAATTTCGACCCGAAAAAAAAAAACGACAGTGTTACCCCTTTCGTTTTTTTTTTCGTTTTTGGGCAAAAAATTAAGTTTCTCCAATCTTCTCAAAACTCTGGATTATGATAGAGGGCTGTGAGACTTTGACCTGGGTGCAAAAATGGAGGCTCTAGACCCTTCAAGAGCTGAGATTTCAAAATTCAAAATTTCGACCCGAAAAAAAAAAACGACAGTGTTACCCCTTTCGTTTTTTTTTTTCGTTTTTGGGCAAAAAAATAAGTTTCTCCAATCTTCCCAAAACTCTGGATTCTGATAGAGGGCCATGAGACTTTCACCTGAGTGCAAAAATGGAGGCTCTAGACCCTTCCAGAGCTGAGATATCAAAATTCAAAATTTCGACCCGAAAAAAAAAACGACAGTGTTACCCCTTTCGTTTTTTTTCGTTTTTGGGCAAAAAATTAAGTTTCTCCAATCTTCTCAAAACTCTGGATTATGATAGAGGGCTGTGAGACTTTGACCTGGGTGCAAAAATGGAGGCTCTAGACCCTTCCAGAGCTGAGATATTAAAATTCAAAATTTCGACCCGAAAAAAAAAAAACGACAGTGTTACCCCTTTCGTTTTTTTTCGTTTTTGGGCAAAAAAATTAGTTTCTCCAATCTTCCCCAAACTCTGGATTCTGATAGAGGGCCATGAGACTTTCACCTGAGTGCAAAAATGGAGGCTCTAGACCCTTCCAGAGCTGAGATATCAAAATTCAAAATTTCGACCCGAAAAAAAAAAACGACAGTGTTACCCCTTTCGTTTTTTTTTTTTCGTTTTTGGGCAAAAAATTAAGTTTCTCCAATCTTCTCAAAACTCTGGATTATGATAGAGGGCTGTGAGACTTTGACCTGGGTGCAAAAATGGAGGCTCTAGACCCTTCAAGAGCTGAGATTTCAAAATTCAAAATTTCGACCCGAAAAAAAAAAACGACAGTGTTACCCCTTTCGTTTTTTTTTCGTTTTTGGGCAAAAAAATAAGTTTCTCCAATCTTCCCAAAACTCTGGATTCTGATGGAGGGCCATGAGACTTTCACCTGAGTGCAAAAATGGAGGCTCTAGACCCTTCCAGAGCTGAGATATCAAAATTCTAAATTTCGACCCGAAAAAAAAAACGACAGTGTTACCCCTTTCGTTTTTTTTTCGTTTTTGGGCAAAAAATTAAGTTTCTCCAATCTTCTCAAAACTCTGGATTATGATAGAGGGCTGTGAGACTTTGACCTGAGCGCAAAAATTTAGGATCTAGACCCTTCCAGAGCTGAAATATCAAAATTCAAAATTTCGACCCGAAAAAAAACCGACAGTGTTACCCCTTTCGTTTTTTTTCGTTTTTGGGCAAAAAAATAAGTTTCTCCAATCTTCTCAAAACTCTGGATTCTAATAGAGGGCCATGAGACTTTCACCTGAGTGCAAAAATGGAGGCTCTAGACCCTTCCAGAGCTGAAATATCAAAATTCAAAATTTCGACCCGAAAAAAAAACGACAGTGTTACCCCTTTCGTTTTTTTTCATTTTTGGGCAAAAAAATAAGTTTCTCCAATCTTCTCAAAACTCTGGATTCTGATAGAGGGCCATGAGACTTTCACCTGAGTGCAAAAATGGAGGCTCTAGACCCTTCCAGAGCTGATATATCAAAATTCAAAATTTCGACCCGAAAAAAAAAACGACAGTGTTACCCCTTTCGTTTTTTTTCGTTTTTGGGCAAAAAATTAAGTTTCTTCAATCTTCTCAAAACTCTGGATTATGATAGAGGGCTGTGAGACTTTGACTTGGGTGCAAAAATGGAGGCTCTAGACCCTTCCAGAGCTGAGATATTAAAATTCAAAATTTCGACCCGAAAAAAAAAACGACAGTGTTACCCCTTTCGTTTTTTTTCGTTTTTGGGCAAAAAAATTAGTTTCTCCAATCTTCCCCAAACTCTGGATTCTGATAGAGGGCCATGAGACTTTCACCTGAGTGCAAAAATGGAGGCTCTAGACCCTTCCAGAGCTGAGATATCAAAATTCAAAATTTCGACCCGAAAAAAAAACGACAGTGTTACCCCTTTCATTTTTTTTGCGTTTTTGGGCAAAAAATTAAGTTTCTCCAATCTTCTCAAAACTCTGGATTATGATAGAGGGTCATGAGGCTTTAACCTGAGTGCAAAAATGGAGGCTCTAGACCCTTCCAGAGCTGAGATATCAAAATTCAAAATTTCGACCCGAAAAAAAAAAACGACAGTGTTACCCCTTTCGTTTTTTTTTTTCGTTTTTGGGCAAAAAATTAAGTTTCTCCAATCTTCTCAAAACTCTGGATTATGATAGAGGGCTGTGAGACTTTGACCTGGGCGCAAAAATGGAGGCTCTAGACCCTTCAAGAGCTGACATTTCAAAATTCAAAATTTCGACCCGAAAAAAAAAACGACAGTGTTACCCCTTTCGTTTTTTTTTGTTTTTGGTCAAAAAAATAAATTTCTCCAATCTTCCCAAAACTCTGGATTCTGATAGAGGGCCATGAGACTTTCACCTGAGTGCAAAAATGGAGGCTCTAGACCCTTCCAGAGCTGAGATATCAAAATTCTAAATTTCGACCCGAAAAAAAAAACGACAGTGTTACCCCTTTCGTTTTTTTTCGTTTTTGGGCAAAAAATTAAGTTTCTCCAATCTTCTCAAAACTCTGGATTATGATAGAGGGCTGTGAGACTTTGACCTGAGCGCAAAAATTTAGGATCTAGACCCTTCCAGAGCTGAAATATCAAAATTCAAAATTTCGACCCGAAAAAAAACCGACAGTGTTACCCCTTTCGTTTTTTTTTTCGTTTTTGGGCAAAAAAATAAGTTTCTCCAATCTTCTCAAAACTCTGGATTATGATAGAGGGCTGTGAGACTTTGACTTGGGTGCAAAAATGGAGGCTCTAGACCCTTCCAGAGCTGAGATATTAAAATTCAAAATTTCGACCCGAAAAAAAAAACGACAGTGTTACCCCTTTCGTTTTTTTTTCGTTTTTGGGCAAAAAAATTAGTTTCTCCAATCTTCCCCAAACTCTGGATTCTGATAGAGGGCCATGAGACTTTCACCTGAGTGCAAAAATGGAGGCTCTAGACCCTTCCAGAGCTGAGATATCAAAATTCAAAATTTCGACCCGAAAAAAAAACGACAGTGTTACCCCTTTCATTTTTTTTGCGTTTTTGGGCAAAAAATTAAGTTTCTCCAATCTTCTCAAAACTCTGGATTATGATAGAGGGTCATGAGGCTTTAACCTGAGTGCAAAAATGGAGGCTCTAGACCCTTCCAGAGCTGAGATATCAAAATTCAAAATTTCGACCCGAAAAAAAAAACGACAGTGTTACCCCTTTCGTTTTTTTTTTTCGTTTTTGGGCAAAAAATTAAGTTTCTCCAATCTTCTCAAAACTCTGGATTATGATAGAGGGCTGTGAGACTTTGACCTGGGCGCAAAAATGGAGGCTCTAGACCCTTCAAGAGCTGACATTTCAAAATTCAAAATTTCGACCCGAAAAAAAAAACGACAGTGTTACCCCTTTCGTTTTTTTTTGTTTTTGGTCAAAAAAATAAATTTCTCCAATCTTCCCAAAACTCTGGATTCTGATAGAGGGCCATGAGACTTTCACCTGAGTGCAAAAATGGAGGCTCTAGACCCTTCCAGAGCTGAGATATCAAAATTCTAAATTTCGACCCGAAAAAAAAAACGACAGTGTTACCCCTTTCGTTTTTTTTCGTTTTTGGGCAAAAAATTAAGTTTCTCCAATCTTCTCAAAACTCTGGATTATGATAGAGGGCTGTGAGACTTTGACCTGAGCGCAAAAATTTAGGATCTAGACCCTTCCAGAGCTGAAATATCAAAATTCAAAATTTCGACCCGAAAAAAAACCGACAGTGTTACCCCTTTCGTTTTTTTTTTCGTTTTTGGGCAAAAAAATAAGTTTCTCCAATCTTCTCAAAACTCTGGATTCTGATAGAGGGCCATGAGACTTTCACCTGAGTGCAAAAATGGAGGCTCTAGACCCTTCCAGAGCTGAAATATCAAAATTCAAAATTTCGACCCGAAAAAAAAATGACAGTGTTGCCCCTTTCGTTTTTTTTCATTTTTGGGCAAAAAAATAAGTTTCTCCAATCTTCTCAAAACTCTGGATTCTGATAGAGGGCCATGAGACTTTCACCTGAGTGCAAAAATGGAGGCTCTAGACCCTTCCAGAGCTGAGATATCAAAATTCAAAATTTCGACCCGAAAAAAAAAACGACAGTGTTACCCCTTTCGTTTTTTTTTCGTTTTTGGGCAAAAAATTAAGTTTCTCCAATCTTCTCAAAACTCTGGATTATGATAGAGGGCTGTGAGACTTTGACCTGAGTGCAAAAATTTAGGATCTAGACCCTTCCAGAGCTGAAATATCAAAATTCAAAATTTCGACCCGAAAAAAAAAAACGACAGTGTTACCCCTTTCGTTTTTTTTTTTCATTTTCGGGCGAAAAATTAAGTTTCTCCAATCTTCTCAAAACTCTGGATTATGATATAGGGCTGTGAGACTTTGACTTGGGTGCAAAAATGGAGGCTCTAGACCCTTCCAGAGCTGAGATATCAAAATTCAAAATTTCGACCCGAAAAAAAAACGACAGTGTTACCCCTTTCGTTTTTTTTTCGTTTTTGGGCAAAAAAATAAGTTTCTCCAATCTTCCCAAAACTCTGGATTCTGATAGAGGGCCATGAGACTTTCACCTGAGTGCAAAAATGGAGGCTCTAGACCCTTCCAGAGCTGAGATATCAAAATTCAAAATTTCGACCCGAAAAAAAAAAACGACAGTGTTACCCCTTTCGTTTTTTTTCGTTTTTGGGCAAAAAAATAAGTTTCTCCAATCTTCCCAAAACTATGGATTCTGATAGAGGGCCATGAGACTTTCACCTGAGTGCAAAAATGGAGGCTCTAGACCCTTCCAGAGCTGAGATATCAAAAGTCAAAATTTCGACCCGAAAAAAAAACGACAGTGTTACCCCTTTCGTTTTTTTTTTCGTTTTTGGGCAAAAAATTAAGTTTCTCCAATCTTCTCAAAACTCTGGATTATGATAGAGGGCTGTGAGACTTTGACTTGGGTGCAAAAATGGAGGCTCTAGACCCTTCCAGAGCTGAGATATCAAAATTCAAAATTTCGACCCGAAAAAAAACGACAGTGTTACCCCTTTCGTTTTTTTTCGTTTTTGGGCAAAAAAATAAGTTTCTCCAATCTTCCCAAAACTCTGGATTCTGATAGAGGGCCATGAGACTTTCACCTGAGTGCAAAAATGGAGGCTCTAGACCCTTCCAGAGCTGAGATATCAAAATTCAAAATTTCGACCCGAAAAAAAAAACGACAGTGTTACCCCTTTCGTTTTTTTTCGTTTTTGGGCAAAAAATTAAGTTTCTCCAATCTTCTCAAAACTCTGGATTATGATAGAGGGCTGTGAGACTTTGACCTGAGCGCAAAAATTTAGGATCTAGACCCTTCCAGAGGTGAAATATCAAATTCAAAATTTCGACCCGAAAAAAAAACGACAGTGTTACCCCTTTCGTTTTTTTTTCGTTTTTGGGCAAAAAAATAAGTTTCTCCAATCTTCTCAAAACTCTGGATTCTGATAGAGGGCCATGAGACTTTCACCTGAGTGCAAAAATGGAGGCTCTAGACCCTTCCAGACCTGAAATATCAAAATTCAAAATTTCGACCCGAAAAAAAAACGACAGTGTTACCCCTTTCGTTTTTTTTCATTTTTGGGCAAAAAAATAAGTTTCTCCAATCTTCTCAAAACTCTGGATTCTGATAGAGGGCCATGAGACTTTCACCTGAGTGCAAAAATGGAGGCTCTAGACCCTTCCAGAGCTGATATATCAAAATTCAAAATTTCGACCCGAAAAAAAAAACGACAGTGTTACCCCTTTCGTTTTTTTTCGTTTTTGGGCAAAAAATTAAGTTTCTTCAATCTTCTCAAAACTCTGGATTATGATAGAGGGCTGTGAGACTTTGACTTGGGTGCAAAAATGGAGGCTCTAGACCCTTCCAGAGCTGAGATATTAAAATTCAAAATTTCGACCCGAAAAAAAAAACGACAGTGTTACCCCTTTCGTTTTTTTTCGTTTTTGGGCAAAAAAATTAGTTTCTCCAATCTTCCCCAAACTCTGGATTCTGATAGAGGGCCATGAGACTTTCACCTGAGTGCAAAAATGGAGGCTCTAGACCCTTCCAGAGCTGAGATATCAAAATTCAAAATTTCGACCCGAAAAAAAAACGACAGTGT
The DNA here is from genome assembly GCF_988280905.1 of Pimephales promelas. Taxonomy (NCBI): domain Eukaryota; kingdom Metazoa; phylum Chordata; class Actinopteri; order Cypriniformes; family Leuciscidae; genus Pimephales; species Pimephales promelas. The sequence continues at coordinate 19,373,627 of NC_142784.1, forward strand.
TACCCCTTTCATTTTTTTTGCGTTTTTGGGCAAAAAATTAAGTTTCTCCAATCTTCTCAAAACTCTGGATTATGATAGAGGGTCATGAGGCTTTAACCTGAGTGCAAAAATGGAGGCTCTAGACCCTTCCAGAGCTGAGATATCAAAATTCAAAATTTCGACCCGAAAAAAAAAACGACAGTGTTACCCCTTTCGTTTTTTTTTTTCGTTTTTGGGCAAAAAATTAAGTTTCTCCAATCTTCTCAAAACTCTGGATTATGATAGAGGGCTGTGAGACTTTGACCTGGGCGCAAAAATGGAGGCTCTAGACCCTTCAAGAGCTGACATTTCAAAATTCAAAATTTCGACCCGAAAAAAAAAACGACAGTGTTACCCCTTTCGTTTTTTTTTGTTTTTGGTCAAAAAAATAAATTTCTCCAATCTTCCCAAAACTCTGGATTCTGATAGAGGGCCATGAGACTTTCACCTGAGTGCAAAAATGGAGGCTCTAGACCCTTCCAGAGCTGAGATATCAAAATTCTAAATTTCGACCCGAAAAAAAAAACGACAGTGTTACCCCTTTCGTTTTTTTTCGTTTTTGGGCAAAAAATTAAGTTTCTCCAATCTTCTCAAAACTCTGGATTATGATAGAGGGCTGTGAGACTTTGACCTGAGCGCAAAAATTTAGGATCTAGACCCTTCCAGAGCTGAAATATCAAAATTCAAAATTTCGACCCGAAAAAAAACCGACAGTGTTACCCCTTTCGTTTTTTTTTTCGTTTTTGGGCAAAAAAATAAGTTTCTCCAATCTTCTCAAAACTCTGGATTATGATAGAGGGCTGTGAGACTTTGACTTGGGTGCAAAAATGGAGGCTCTAGACCCTTCCAGAGCTGAGATATTAAAATTCAAAATTTCGACCCGAAAAAAAAAACGACAGTGTTACCCCTTTCGTTTTTTTTTCGTTTTTGGGCAAAAAAATTAGTTTCTCCAATCTTCCCCAAACTCTGGATTCTGATAGAGGGCCATGAGACTTTCACCTGAGTGCAAAAATGGAGGCTCTAGACCCTTCCAGAGCTGAGATATCAAAATTCAAAATTTCGACCCGAAAAAAAAACGACAGTGTTACCCCTTTCATTTTTTTTGCGTTTTTGGGCAAAAAATTAAGTTTCTCCAATCTTCTCAAAACTCTGGATTATGATAGAGGGTCATGAGGCTTTAACCTGAGTGCAAAAATGGAGGCTCTAGACCCTTCCAGAGCTGAGATATCAAAATTCAAAATTTCGACCCGAAAAAAAAAACGACAGTGTTACCCCTTTCGTTTTTTTTTTTCGTTTTTGGGCAAAAAATTAAGTTTCTCCAATCTTCTCAAAACTCTGGATTATGATAGAGGGCTGTGAGACTTTGACCTGGGCGCAAAAATGGAGGCTCTAGACCCTTCAAGAGCTGACATTTCAAAATTCAAAATTTCGACCCGAAAAAAAAAACGACAGTGTTACCCCTTTCGTTTTTTTTTGTTTTTGGTCAAAAAAATAAATTTCTCCAATCTTCCCAAAACTCTGGATTCTGATAGAGGGCCATGAGACTTTCACCTGAGTGCAAAAATGGAGGCTCTAGACCCTTCCAGAGCTGAGATATCAAAATTCTAAATTTCGACCCGAAAAAAAAAACGACAGTGTTACCCCTTTCGTTTTTTTTCGTTTTTGGGCAAAAAATTAAGTTTCTCCAATCTTCTCAAAACTCTGGATTATGATAGAGGGCTGTGAGACTTTGACCTGAGCGCAAAAATTTAGGATCTAGACCCTTCCAGAGCTGAAATATCAAAATTCAAAATTTCGACCCGAAAAAAAACCGACAGTGTTACCCCTTTCGTTTTTTTTTTCGTTTTTGGGCAAAAAAATAAGTTTCTCCAATCTTCTCAAAACTCTGGATTCTGATAGAGGGCCATGAGACTTTCACCTGAGTGCAAAAATGGAGGCTCTAGACCCTTCCAGAGCTGAAATATCAAAATTCAAAATTTCGACCCGAAAAAAAAATGACAGTGTTGCCCCTTTCGTTTTTTTTCATTTTTGGGCAAAAAAATAAGTTTCTCCAATCTTCTCAAAACTCTGGATTCTGATAGAGGGCCATGAGACTTTCACCTGAGTGCAAAAATGGAGGCTCTAGACCCTTCCAGAGCTGAGATATCAAAATTCAAAATTTCGACCCGAAAAAAAAAACGACAGTGTTACCCCTTTCGTTTTTTTTTCGTTTTTGGGCAAAAAATTAAGTTTCTCCAATCTTCTCAAAACTCTGGATTATGATAGAGGGCTGTGAGACTTTGACCTGAGTGCAAAAATTTAGGATCTAGACCCTTCCAGAGCTGAAATATCAAAATTCAAAATTTCGACCCGAAAAAAAAAAACGACAGTGTTACCCCTTTCGTTTTTTTTTTTCATTTTCGGGCGAGAAATTAAGTTTCTCCAATCTTCTCAAAACTCTGGATTATGATATAGGGCTGTGAGACTTTGACTTGGGTGCAAAAATGGAGGCTCTAGACCCTTCCAGAGCTGAGATATCAAAATTCAAAATTTCGACCCGAAAAAAAAACGACAGTGTTACCCCTTTCGTTTTTTTTTCGTTTTTGGGCAAAAAAATAAGTTTCTCCAATCTTCCCAAAACTCTGGATTCTGATAGAGGGCCATGAGACTTTCACCTGAGTGCAAAAATGGAGGCTCTAGACCCTTCCAGAGCTGAGATATCAAAATTCAAAATTTCGACCCGAAAAAAAAAAACGACAGTGTTACCCCTTTCGTTTTTTTTCGTTTTTGGGCAAAAAAATAAGTTTCTCCAATCTTCCCAAAACTATGGATTCTGATAGAGGGCCATGAGACTTTCACCTGAGTGCAAAAATGGAGGCTCTAGACCCTTCCAGAGCTGAGATATCAAAAGTCAAAATTTCGACCCGAAAAAAAAACGACAGTGTTACCCCTTTCGTTTTTTTTTTCGTTTTTGGGCAAAAAATTAAGTTTCTCCAATCTTCTCAAAACTCTGGATTATGATAGAGGGCTGTGAGACTTTGACTTGGGTGCAAAAATGGAGGCTCTAGACCCTTCCAGAGCTGAGATATCAAAATTCAAAATTTCGACCCGAAAAAAAACGACAGTGTTACCCCTTTCGTTTTTTTTCGTTTTTGGGCAAAAAAATAAGTTTCTCCAATCTTCCCAAAACTCTGGATTCTGATAGAGGGCCATGAGACTTTCACCTGAGTGCAAAAATGGAGGCTCTAGACCCTTCCAGAGCTGAGATATCAAAATTCAAAATTTCGACCCGAAAAAAAAAACGACAGTGTTACCCCTTTCGTTTTTTTTCGTTTTTGGGCAAAAAATTAAGTTTCTCCAATCTTCTCAAAACTCTGGATTATGATAGAGGGCTGTGAGACTTTGACCTGAGCGCAAAAATTTAGGATCTAGACCCTTCCAGAGGTGAAATATCAAATTCAAAATTTCGACCCGAAAAAAAAACGACAGTGTTACCCCTTTCGTTTTTTTTTCGTTTTTGGGCAAAAAAATAAGTTTCTCCAATCTTCTCAAAACTCTGGATTCTGATAGAGGGCCATGAGACTTTCACCTGAGTGCAAAAATGGAGGCTCTAGACCCTTCCAGACCTGAAATATCAAAATTCAAAATTTCGACCCGAAAAAAAAACGACAGTGTTACCCCTTTCGTTTTTTTTTTCATTTTTGGGCAAAAAAATAAGTTTCTCCAATCTTCTCAAAACTCTGGATTCTGATAGAGGGCCATGAGACTTTCACCTGAGTGCAAAAATGGAGGCTCTAGACCCTTCCAGAGCTGAGATATCAAAATTCAAAATTTCGACCCGAAAAAAAAAAAACGACAGTGTTACCCCTTTCGTTTTTTTTCGTTTTTGGGCAAAAAATTAAGTTTCTCCAATCTTCTCAAAACTCTGGATTATGATAGAGGGCTGTGAGACTTTGACCTGAGTGCAAAAATTTAGGATCTAGACCCTTCCAGAGCTGAAATATCAAAATTCAAAATTTCGACCCGAAAAAAAAAACGACAGTGTTACCCCTTTCGTTTTTTTTTTCATTTTTGGGCAAAAAAATAAGTTTCTCCAATCTTCTCAAAACTCTGGATTCTGATAGAGGGCCATGAGACTTTCACCTGAGTGCAAAAATGGAGGCTCTAGACCCTTCCAGAGCTGAAATATCAAAATTCAAAATTTCGACCCGAAAAAAAACGACAGTGTTACCCCTTTCGTTTTTTTTCGTTTTTGGGCAAAAAATTAAGTTTCTCCAATCTTCTCAAAACTCTGGATTATGATAGAGGGCTGTGAGACTTTGACCTGAGTTCAAAAATTTAGGATCTAGACCCTTCCGGAGCTGAAATATCAAAATTCAAAATTTTGACAAGAAAAAAACAACAACAGTGTTACCCCTTTCGTTTTTTTTCGTTTTCGGGCGAAAAATTAAGTTTCTCCAATCTTCTCAAAACTCTGGATTCTGATAGAGGGCTGTGAGACTTTGACCTTGGTGCAAAAATGGAGGCGCTAGACCCTTCCAGAGCTGAGATATCAAAATTCAAAATTTCGACCCGAAAAAAAAACGACAGTGTTACCCCTTTCGTTTTTTTTGCGTTTTTGGGCAAAAAATTAAGTTTCTCCAATCTTCTCAAAACTCTGGATTCTGATAGAGGGTCATGAGACTTTAACCTGAGTGCAAAAATGGAGGCTCTAGACCCTTCCAGAGATGAGATATCAAAATTAAAAATTTCGACCCGAAAAAAAAAAATCGACAGTGTTACCCCTTTCGTTTTTTTTTCGTTTTTGGGCAAAAAATTAAGTTTCTCCAATCTTCTCAAAACTCTGGATTATGATAGAGGGCTGTGAGACTTTGACCTGAGTGCAAAAATTTAGGATCTAGACCCTTCCAGAGCTGAAATATCAAAATTCAAAATTTCGACCCGAAAAAAAAACGACAGTGTTACCCCTTTCGTTTTTTTGCGTTTTTGGGCAAAAAATTTAGTTTCTCCAATCTTCTCAAAACTCTGGATTCTGATAGAGGGTCATGAGACTTTAACCTGAGTGCAAAAATGGAGGCTCTAGACCCTTCCAGAGCTGAAATATCAAAATTCAAAATTTCAACCCGAAAAAAAACGACAGTGTTACCCCTTTCGTTTTTTTTTTCATTTTGGGCAAAAAAATAAGTTTCTCCAATCTTCTCAAATCTCTGGATTCTGATAGAGGGCCATGAGACTTTCACCTGAGTGCAAAAATGGAGGCTCTAGACCCTTCCAGAGCTGAGATATCAAAATTCAAAATTTCGACCCGAAAAAAAAAACGACAGTGTTACCCCTTTCGTTTTTTTTTCATTTTTGGGCAAAAAATTAAGTTTCTCCAATCTTCTCAAAACTCTGGATTATGATAGAGGGCTGTGAGACTTTGACCTGACTGCAAAAATTTAGGATCTAGACCCTTCCAGAGCTGAAATATCAAAATTCAAAATTTTGACCCGAAAAAAAAACGACAGTGTTACCCCTTTCGTTTTTTTTTTTCATTTTCGGGCGAAAAATTAAGTTTCTCCAATCTTCTCAAAACTCTGGATTATGATATAGGGCTGTGAGACTTTGACTTGGGTGCAAAAATGGAGGCTCTAGACCCTTCCAGAGCTGAGATATCAAAATTCAAAATTTCGACCCGAAAAAAAAACGACAGTGTTACCCCTTTCGTTTTTTTTCGTTTTTGGGCAAAAAAATAAGTTTCTCCAATCTTCCCAAAACTATGGATTCTGATAGAGGGCCATGAGACTTTCACCTGAGTGCAAAAATGGAGGCTCTAGACCCTTCCAGAGCTGAGATATCAAAAGTCAAAATTTCGACCCGAAAAAAAAACGACAGTGTTACCCCTTTCGTTTTTTTTTTTCGTTTTTGGGCAAAAAATTAAGTTTCTCCAATCTTCTCAAAACTCTGGATTATGATAGAGGGCTGTGAGACTTTGACTTGGGTGCAAAAATGGAGGCTCTAGACCCTTCCAGAGCTGAGATATCAAAATTCAAAATTTCGACCCGAAAAAAAACGACAGTGTTACCCCTTTCGTTTTTTTTCGTTTTTGGGCAAAAAAATAAGTTTCTCCAATCTTCCCAAAACTCTGGATTCTGATAGAGGGCCATGAGACTTTCACCTGAGTGCAAAAATGGAGGCTCTAGACCCTTCCAGAGCTGAGATATCAAAATTCAAAATTTCGACCCGAAAAAAAAAACGACAGTGTTACCCCTTTCGTTTTTTTTCGTTTTTGGGCAAAAAATTAAGTTTCTCCAATCTTCTCAAAACTCTGGATTATGATAGAGGGCTGTGAGACTTTGACCTGAGCGCAAAAATTTAGGATCTAGACCCTTCCAGAGGTGAAATATCAAATTCAAAATTTCGACCCGAAAAAAAAACGACAGTGTTACCCCTTTCGTTTTTTTTTTCGTTTTTGGGCAAAAAAATAAGTTTCTCCAATCTTCTCAAAACTCTGGATTCTGATAGAGGGCCATGAGACTTTCACCTGAGTGCAAAAATGGAGGCTCTAGACCCTTCCAGACCTGAAATATCAAAATTCAAAATTTCGACCCGAAAAAAAAACGACAGTGTTACCCCTTTCGTTTTTTTTTCGTTTTTGGGCAAAAAAATAAGTTTCTCCAATCTTCTCAAAACTCTGGATTCTGATAGAGGGCCATGAGACTTTCACCTGAGTGCAAAAATGGAGGCTCTAGACCCTTCCAGAGCTGAGATATCAAAATTCAAAATTTCGACCCGAAAAAAAAAAACGACAGTGTTACCCCTTTCGTTTTTTTTCGTTTTTGGGCAAAAAATTAAGTTTCTCCAATCTTCTCAAAACTCTGGATTATGATAGAGGGCTGTGAGACTTTGACCTGAGTGCAAAAATTTAGGATCTAGACCCTTCCAGAGCTGAAATATCAAAATTCAAAATTTCGACCCGAAAAAAAAAACGACAGTGTTACCCCTTTCGTTTTTTTTTTCATTTTTGGGCAAAAAAATAAGTTTCTCCAATCTTCTCAAAACTCTGGATTCTGATAGAGGGCCATGAGACTTTCACCTGAGTGCAAAAATGGAGGCTCTAGACCCTTCCAGAGCTGAAATATCAAAATTCAAAATTTCGACCCGAAAAAAAACGACAGTGTTACCCCTTTCGTTTTTTTTCGTTTTTGGGCAAAAAATTAAGTTTCTCCAATCTTCTCAAAACTCTGGATTATGATAGAGGGCTGTGAGACTTTGACCTGAGTTCAAAAATTTAGGATCTAGACCCTTCCGGAGCTGAAATATCAAAATTCAAAATTTTGACAAGAAAAAAACAACAACAGTGTTACCCCTTTCGTTTTTTTTCGTTTTCGGGCGAAAAATTAAGTTTCTCCAATCTTCTCAAAACTCTGGATTCTGATAGAGGGCTGTGAGACTTTGACCTTGGTGCAAAAATGGAGGCGCTAGACCCTTCCAGAGCTGAGATATCAAAATTCAAAATTTCGACCCGAAAAAAAAACGACAGTGTTACCCCTTTCGTTTTTTTTGCGTTTTTGGGCAAAAAATTAAGTTTCTCCAATCTTCTCAAAACTCTGAGTCTGATAGAGGGTCATGAGACTTTAACCTGAGTGCAAAAATGGAGGCTCTAGACCCTTCCAGAGATGAGATATCAAAATTAAAAATTTCGACCCGAAAAAAAAAAACGACAGTGTTACCCCTTTCGTTTTTTTTCGTTTTTGGGCAAAAAATTAAGTTTCTCCAATCTTCTCAAAACTCTGGATTATGATAGAGGGCTGTGAGACTTTGACCTGGGTGCAAAAATGGAGGCTCTAGACCCTTCCAGAGCTGAGATATCAAAATTCAAAATTTCGACCTGAAAAAAAAAACGACAGTGTTACCCCTTTCGTTTTTTTTCGTTTTTGGGCAAAAAAATAAGTTTCTCCAATCTTCCCAAAACTCTGGATTCTGATAGAGGGCCATGAGACTTTCACCTGAGTGCAAAAATGGAGGCTCTAGACCCTTCCAGAGCTGAGATATCAAAATTCAAATTTTCGACCCGAAAAAAAAACGACAGTGTTACCCCTTTCGTTTTTTTTTTCGTTTTTGGGCAAAAAATTAAGTTTCTCCAATCTTCTCAAAACTCTGGATTATGATAGAGGGCTGTGAGACTTTGACCTGAGTGCAAAAATTTAGGATCTAGACCCTTCCAGAGCTGAAATATCAAAATTCAAAATTTCGACCCGAAAAAAAAACGAAAGTGTTAACCCTTTCGTTTTTTTTTTTCGTTTTTGGGCAAAAAATTACGTTTCTCCAATCTTCTCAAAACTCTGGATTATGATAGAGGGCTGTGAGACTTTGACTTGGGTGCAAAAATGGAGGCTCTAGACCCTTCCAGAGCTGAGATATCAAAATTTCGACCCGAAAAAAAAAACGACAGTGTTGCCCCTTTCGTTTTTTTTTCATTTTCGGGTGAAAAATTAAGTTTCTCCAATCTTCTCAAAACTCTGGATTATGATAGAGGGCTGTGAGACTTTGACTTGGGTGCAAAAATGGAGGCGCTAGACCCTTCCAGAGCTGAGATATCAAAATTCAAAATTTCGACAAGAAAAAAAAAACGACAGTGTTACGCCTTTCGTTTTTTTTTTCATTTTTGGGCAAAAAAATAAGTTTCTCCAATCTTCTCAAAACTCTGGATTCTGATAGAGGGCAATGAGACTTTCACCTGAGTGCAAAAATGGAGGCTCTAGACCCTTCCAGAGCTGAGATATCAAAATTCAAAGTTTCGACCCGAAAAAAAAACGACAGTGTTACCCCTTTCGTTTTTTTTTCGTTTTTGGGCAAAAAATTAAGTTTCTCCAATCTTCTCAAAACTCTGGATTATGATAGAGGGCTGTGAGACTTTGACCTGAGTGCAAAAATTTAGGATCTAGACCCTTCCGGAGCTGAAATATCAAAATTCAAAATTTTGACAAGAAAAAAACAACAACAGTGTTACCCCTTTCGTTTTTTTTCGTTTTCGGGTGAAAAATTAAGTTTCTCCAATCTTCTCAAAACTCTGGATTCTGATAGAGGGCTGTGAGACTTTAACCTGAGTGCAAAAATGGAGGCTCTAGACCCTTCCAGAGATGAGATATCAAAATTCAAAATTTCGACCCGAAAAAAAAAACGACAGTGTTACCCCTTTCGTTTTTTTTGCGTTTTTGGGCAAAAAATTAAGTTTCTCCAATCTTCTCAAAACTCTGGATTCTGATAGAGGGTCATGAGACTTTAACCTGAGTGCAAAAATGGAGGCTCTAGACCCTTCCAGAGATGAGATATCAAAATTCAAAATTTCGACCCGAAAAAAAAAACGACAGTGTTACCCCTTTCGTTTTTTTTTCGTTTTTGGGCAAAAAAATAAGTTTCTCCAATCTTCCCAAAACTCTGGATTCTGATTCTGATAGAGGGCCATGAGACTTTCACCTGAGTGCAAAAATGGAGGCTCTAGACCCTTTCAGAGCTGAGATATCAAAATTCAAAACTTCGACCCGAAAAAAAAAAACGACAGTGTTACCCCTTTCGTTTTTTTTCGTTTTTGGGCAAAAAATTAAGTTTCTCCAATCTTCTCAAAACTCTGGATTATGATAGAGGGCCATGAGACTTTCACCTGAGTGCAAAAATGGAGGCTCTAGACCCTTCCAGAGCTGAGATATCAAAATTAAAATTTTCGACCCGAAAAAAAAACGACAGTGTTACCCCTTTCGTTTTTTTTCGTTTTTGGGCAAAAAATTAAGTTTCTCCAATCTTCTCAAAACTCTGGATTATGATAGAGGGCTGTGAGACTTTGACCTGAGTGCAAAAATTTAGGATCTAGACCCTTCCAGAGCTGAAATATTAAAATTCAAAATTTCGACCCGAAAAAAAAACGAAAGTGTTACCCCTTTCGTTTTTTTTTTTGTTTTTGGGCAAAAAATTACGTTTCTCCAATCTTCTCAAAACTCTGGATTATGATAGAGGGCTGTGAGACTTTGACTTGGGTGCAAAAATGGAGGCTCTAGACCCTTCCAGAGCTGAGATATCAAAATTCAAAATTTCGACCCGAAAAAAAAAACGACAGTGTTGCCCCTTTCGTTTTTTTTCATTTTCGGGTGAAAAATTAAGTTTCTCCAATCTTCTCAAAACTCTGGATTATGATAGAGGGCTGTGAGACTTTGACTTGGGTGCAAAAATGGAGGCGCTAGACCCTTCCAGAGCTGAGATATCAAAATTCAAAATTTCGACAAGAAAAAAAAAACGACAGTGTTACCCCTTTCGTTTTTTTTCGTTTTTGGGCAAAAAATTAAGTTTCTCCAATCTTCTCAAAACTCTGGATTATGATAGAGGGCTGTGAGACTTTGACCTGAGTGCAAAAATTTAGGATCTAGACCCTTCCGGAGCTGAAATATCAAAATTCAAAATTTTGACAAGAAAAAAACAACAACAGTGTTACCCCTTTCGTTTTTTTTTCGTTTTCGGGCGAAAAATTAAGTTTCTCCAATCTTCTCAAAACTCTGGATTCTGATAGAGGGTCATGAGACTTTAACCTGAGTGCAAAAATGGAGGCTCTAGACCCTTCCAGAGATGAGATATCAAAATTCAAAATTTCGACCCGAAAAAAAAAACGACAGTGTTACCCCTTTCGTTTTTTTTCGTTTTTGGGCAAAAAATTAAGTTTCTCCAATCTTCTCAAAACTCTGGATTATGATAGAGGGCTGTGAGACTTTGACCTGGGTGCAAAAATGGAGGCTCTAGACCCTTCCAGAGCTGAGATATCAAAATTCAAAATTTCGACCTGAAAAAAAAAACGACAGTGTTACCCCTTTCGTTTTTTTTCGTTTTTGGGCAAAAAAATAAGTTTCTCCAATCTTCCCAAAACTCTGGATTCTGATAGAGGGCCATGAGACTTTCACCTGAGTGCAAAAATGGAGGCTCTAGACCCTTCCAGAGCTGAGATATCAAAATTCAAATTTTCGACCCGAAAAAAAAACGACAGTGTTACCCCTTTCGTTTTTTTTTTTCGTTTTTGGGCAAAAAATTAAGTTTCTCCAATCTTCTCAAAACTATGGATTATGATAGAGGGCTGTGAGACTTTGACCTGAGCGCAAAAATTTAGGATCTAGACCCTTCCAGAGCTGAAATATCAAAATTCAAAATTTCGACCTGAAAAAAAAAACGACAGTGTTACCCCTTTCGGTTTTTTTTTTCGTTTTTGGGCAAAAAAATAAGTTTCTCCAATCTTCTCAAAACTCTGGATTCTGATAGAGGGCCATGAGACTTTCACTTGAGTGCAAAAATGGAGGCTCTAGACCCTTCCAGAGCTGAAATATCAAAATTCAAAATTTCGACCCGAAAAAAAAACGACAGTGTTACCCCTTTCGTTTTTTTTTTTCATTTTTGGGCAAAAAAATAAGTTTCTCCAATCTTCTCAAAACTCTGGATTCTGATAGAGGGCCATGAGACTTTCACCTGAGTGCAAAAATGGAGGCTCTAGACCCTTTCAGAGCTGAGATATCAAAATTCAAAATTTCGACCCGAAAAAAAACGACAGTGTTACCCCTTTCGTTTTTTTTTGTTTTTGGGCAAAAAATTAAGTTTCTCCAATCTTCTCAAAACTCTGGATTATGATAGAGGGCTGTGAGACTTTGACCTGAGTGCAAAAATTTAGGATCTAGACCCTTCCAGAGCTGAAATATCAAAATTCAAAATTTTGACCCGAAAAAAAAAAAACGACAGTGTTACCCCTTTCGTTTTTTTTTTCGTTTTTGGGCAAAAAATTAAGTTTCTCCAATCTTCTCAAAACTCTGGATTATGATAGAGGGCTGTGAGACTTTGACTTGGGTGCAAAAATGGAGGCTCTAGACCCTTCCAGAGCTGAGATATCAAAATTCAAAATTTCGATCCGAAAAAAAACGACAGTGTTACCCCTTTCGTTTTTTTTTTCATTTTCGGGCGAAAAATTAAGTTTCTCCAATCTTCTCAAAACTCTGGATTATGATAGAGGGCTGTGAGACTTTGACTTGGGTGCAAAAATGGAGGCTCTAGACCCTTTCAGAGCTGAGATATCAAAATTAAAAATTTCGACCCGAAAAAAAAAAACGACAGTGTTACCCCTTTCGTTTTTTTTGCGTTTTTGGGCAAAAAATTAAGTTTCTCCAATCTTTTCAAAACTCTGGATTCTGATAGAGGGCCATGAGACTTTGACCTGAGTGCAAAAATGGAATCTCTAGACCCTTCCAGAGCTGAGATATCGAAACTCAAAATTTCGACCCGAAAAAAAAAACGACAGTGGTACCCCTTTAGTTGTTTTTTTTCGGGCGAAAAATTAACGTTCTCCAATCTTCTCAAAACTCCTGATTCTGATAGAGGGCCATGAGACTTACAGTTGAGAGCAAAAATTGAGTCTCTAGACCCTTCCAGAGCTGAGATATCGAAACTCAAAGATTCGACCCGGAAAAAAAAAACGAAAGGGGTACCCCTTTTGTTTTGTTTTTTCGGGTGAAAAATTAAGTTTCTCCAATCTTTTCAAAACTCTGGATTCTGATAGAGGGCCATGAGACTTACACCTGAGTGCAAAAATGGAGGCTCTAGACCCTTCCAGAGCTGAGATATCGAAACTCAAAAACTCAACCCAAAAAAAAAAACGAAAGGGGTACCACTGACGTTTTTTTCGGGTCGAAATTTTGAGTTTCTCTGATCTTCTTGAAACTCTGGATTCTGATAGAGGGCCACGAGACTTAGACCTGAGTGCAAAAATGGAGGCTCTAGACCCTTCCAGAGCTGAGATATCGAAACTCAAAATTTTGACCCAAAAAAAAAAACCCAAAGGGGTACCACTGTCATTTTTTTTTCGGGTCGAAATTTTGAGCTTCTCTGATCTTCTTGAAACTCTGGATTCTCATAGAGGGCCACGAGACTTAGACCTGAGTGCAAAAATGGAGGCTCTAGACCCTTCCAGAGCTTAGATATCGATACTCAAAATTTCGACCGAAAAAAAAAAACCCCGAAAGAAATCACTGTCGTTTTTTTTTTCGGGTCGAAATTTTGAGTTTCTCTGATCTTCTTGAAACTCTGGATTCTGGTAGAGGGCCATGAGACTTAGACCTGAGTGCAAATATGGAGGCTCTAGACCCTTCCAGAGCTGAGATATCGAAACTCAAAATTTCGACTGAAAAAAAAAAACGAAAGGGGTACCACTGTCGTTTTTTTTTTTTGGGGTCGAAATTTTGAGTTTCTCTGGTCTTCTTGAAACTCTGGATTCTGATAGAGGGCCATGAGACTTAGACCTGAGCGCAAAAATTTAGGCTCTAGACCCTTCCAGAGCTGAGATATCGAAACTCAAAGATTCGACTCGAAAAAAAAAACGAAAGGGGTACCACTGTCGTTTTTTTCGGGTCGAATTTTTGAGTTTCACTGATCTTCTTGAAACTCTGGATTCTGATAGAGGGCCACGAGACTTTGACCTGAGTGCAAAAATGGAGTCTCTAGACCTTTCCAGAGCTGAGATATCGAAACTCAAAATATTGACCCAAAAAACAAAACAAAGGGGTACCACTGTCATTTTTTTTTTCAGGTCGAAATTTTGAGCTCCTCTGATCTTCTTGAAACTCTGGATTCTCATAGAGGGCCATGAGACTTAGACCTGAGTGCAAAAATGGAGGCTCTAGACCCTTCCAGAGCTGAGATATCGAAACTCAAAATTTCTATCCGAAAAAAAACCCGAAAGGGGTACGTACCACTGTCGTTTTTTTTTTTTGGGGTCGAAATTTTGAGTTTCTCTGATCTTCTTGAAACTCTGGATTCTGATAGAGGGCCATGAGACTTAGACCTGAGTGCAAAAATGGAGGCTCGAGACCCTTCCAGAGCTGAGATATTGAGATATTTATAATGGCATAAATGCTACGTGGGATCTCAATATCTCAGCTCTGGAAGGGTCTAGAGCCTCCATTTTTGCACTCAGGTCTAAGTCTCATGGCCCTCTATCAGAATCCAGAGTTTCAAGAAGATTGGAGAAACTTATTTTTTTCGCACCAAAAAAAAACCGAAAGGGAAACTCTGGATTCTTATAGAGGGCCATGGGACTTAGACTTGAGTGCAAAATGGAGGCTCTAGACCCTTCCAGAGCTGAGATATTGAGATCCCACCTAGCATTTATGCTACTGTGCAAAGAAATACAAACACTGTCAAATCTGCAGTTTTTTTATTTTTATTGACTGATTTCTGAAACACATCATTAAAACATCAACCAGCACAATCGTTCAGCCTGTCCTCTGTGTGACAGCACAACCACTGTAAACAATGTCACATCTCACATTTATAATATTAAGTCTGGGGTCAGGGCACCTCAGCAACAGGAAGCCCTGTACAAAGTGTTCAATACATGAAAAGCTACTTAAACAAGAGGGTTGACGCTAAAATTATAATTTAATAGTTTAAAAAAGAAAAGCCACTGAACAACATTCAAACACTTTTTATTATAGGACAGTGTCCAAGTAATATTGCACGGCATCGAAACTCCAAGCCAGCTTTCAACAGTGTTCAACTACAGCCTAAACTAAACTTTAACTTTTGGTTTCTGTAATCCCCCATTCCAAACTAATTAGTGGATATATTTTGTCTCCCTTACATCAAACCACTGGTATGTATGCAGAATATGTGCCTAAATGTTCCATGTATTCTGGCATCATACTGACCAAGATGATAAGGCTGGGTGATTTCCTCTCAAAATGACAACTGAACCACATGCTAAATAGGTGGAATGTCAAACACAGTAAATATCACTGAAGGGCTAAAGGCAGGCACTCTGTAAACACCTGTTAGATCTACAAAATTTACAACCGTTTGAACAGAAGGCATCATTAGACTGTGAATATCACATCAAATCAAGGTCTAGAAATAAAAAAAGCTGGCATTATATACGTTATACTCCACGTTGGCTGGCTATGGAAGATTAGAAAAAAATAAAATCCCCAAAAACCGATAGATAAAATCCACTATATTATCACAGGCATGCTTGCAATACGAAGCAAGTAACAGGCATTCCAGCATCCTCAAGCGTTACATGGGGGAAGAGGCCACAGATTTGGTAATAGTCCGAAAAACCACACTTCATTCTTCTCTTTATTGTACAGAATTTAGAACAAGCAACTTAGCAAAGGAAAAACGGGGAAAAAATATCTGTACAAGAGTCCATCATCACCAGTAGACTAAGAGATAAGTCAGCAGTAAGTTCAGAGGATACACCACAAGTTGGTTCAGGATGTGATGCATTTTTTTTTTCGCTCCATGAGCAACGCCTTAATTGGTGTAGTAGTTAAATCCATTTTCCATGTATGGTTCATCGCTGCTGACTCCGTTGCTCACCTCTGTGGAAGAAGATGAAAGAAGGCAATAAAAAGAAAGTTTAACATCCATGACGTTTGCAAGACGATGCAAAATCGCAAACTGAGGATCTTTAAACAAACTTGAGACACATCGGCTCTGTTCCAAACCTTAGTGAGCTGCTTCAGGTGTGCTTCTTTTTCAATCTTATAAGAAATGTTTTTTGCCTTAAAATCTTGGCTAAATTCAGTAAGAGTTGATATTACACATTTTACAACAAGCACCCCAAAAAAAAAAAAAAAAAATGAAAGGGGTACCACTGTCGTTTTTTTTGGGGGGGTTAAAATTTTGAATATCTCAGCTCTGGAAGGGTCTAGAGCCTCCATTTTTGCACTCAAGTCTAAGTCCCATGGCCCACTATCAGAAGATCAGAGAAACTAAAAAAATTTACCCCCCAAAAAAAACAACAGTTCCTTGAAACCTTCTTGAAATCTTCTTGAAACAATTGATTCTGATAGAGGGCCATGAGACTTAGACCTGAGTGCAAAAATGGAGGCTCTAGACCCTTCCAGAGCTGAGATATTGAGATCCCACCTAGCATTTATGCCATTATAAAAATAGTGGGTTATTGGACAAATAGTGGGTTTGTGGACACGTGGTTTTAAAAAAGAAACGCTCCTTAAATCACCAAATCAGCATATTAGAAGAGTTTCTAATGGTTCATGCAAGGTTCAACATAATAATAATGCTTTAGGGTAACCCTTTTTAGAAGGTATAGGTTATAGCCAATGTAGTTTGTAGACTTGGAACCGAGCTGCTGGTTGTAGATGTTCTTTCTGAATTCCACACATCTGAATGATCCTCCCCCTCATACTCACCATACGCAGGCCACAGTTATCCTGGCCAGTGGTGCTACAGATCATTCAGTCTGTGGGATGTCAGCGGAGAATGGATTGATGGATGGATGAACGGATGCAGGAAGAGACAGGACGGTGGCAGGCAGTAAGAAACAGGAGGGAGAGAGGAGGGACTGGGAATGAGATGGAATGGGATGCGGAGACATACAGTAGTGGAAGACTCAAACCCAGGAGGTGGACAGCTACTGTGGCTGACCTTAAAAACACACAGAGGCATGCGAACACTGTTGGGACACATGCACACACAAAGCTAATCCAGAAATACAATGCATGCAACATGTGTACAGTTAACCGGACATTGACCCTGTAATGGCTGACGTTTGAATTTTGCCCAAACAGAGCAAAAATGAGCAATTTCGTGCAGTTCCTGATGTTTTTATGGTCTAAATGTAAGATGAAATTCTGACAGCTTGTAGCATAAATCAATGAAATCTTTATAACAGTGTCCACCTTTTTTGCAACGCTTTTTAAACAGCTAAACTAACAAAGTGGTTGACACTGGAAGCCCCACACATTCAAATGACAAATGGCCACTCTTACGTTAAAAATAAGGTGGATAGTAGACTACTTGTCAGTTGGTTTTCTTATGAAGGGCAAAACATGTAATGCAATGACACACTGTGATGACAGAGATATACAAATGAACATTCCTCAAAAGCCTGATGTATTTGAAACTCACATTAGCATGATTTTTCGAAAACTTTTGTTTTTGTGGCTAAAGTAAGAGTGTTATTCAGAATGGCAGCAGCTGAAAGGTTTGTTTGAAATGCGCCCTCTACTGTACAGATGTGAATTTGCATTTCCTTCAGCCTGAGGAATTATTCATGTCACTTTTGGTGTGAAAGGGTGCAATACTCGAAGACATTACTTTTAAAAGTAACTTTCCCCGACACTGTTTATATATATATATATTTTTTTTATTCTGCAATTCAATTTACTTTATCTATGGACCAGTTATGGACCACTTCAATGCAACTTCCTCAGGTTTAAGTTCAGCTCTTTGGGCTTTCTCCTGGTTTGTTCCTAGCGTTCCTGGCGACGTTATAGTTTTCTTGTTGTAACTTGGACCTCAACTTGAGTTTCTAGCCATTTACCAAATGTTTTATTCACTATATATTATAATTAATAGTGAATCCCTTCAGTTTTGAGTCACAAGATGGTGCTAATGAGCTTGGTGGTATGAAAAGTGAGACATTGTGGAGTAATAAATGAGACATTAAATAAATGTAAATCTTGCACCAGTATTTTGTCATGTAAAATGGTGAAATATGTAGTTTAACAGTCATTATTATACATTTTGATTGCCCAATAAGCTCTCTCTCTCTCTCTCTCTCTCTCTCTCACACACACACACACACACACACACAGTATAATAATTGCCAACAGGAGGTGTTTTGGTGGCTCTTACCAGAGAAGATGAGCTTCTCCTTCATAATGTTGACATCTCTGCTGGATCTCCTAACAGCTGCGCTCAGCATGATCTGCTCTGGGTTGTAGCTACGCATCCCACTCATTCTCCACCTGTGATCACGTGCACACACAAACACACACGTACACAAACCGCCCTTAGTGACCATATCCAAACAGAGAATACGTTGTTACAGCTGACCCTGTAAATAAAACATTCATTTTCGATTTATAATCTTATTGTTGACAATCAAATGAACTCACGAATCTAAAGGTGATTTTTTAACGTAATTGGTAGACACTAAGATATGGCACAAGGTATTTACAGTACCGTTCAAAAGTTTGGGGTCAGTAAAAAAAATGTATACTTTTATTCAGCAATGTTTTGAGGTTTAGTGAGAAGAGTTAGTAGTAGCATTGACAAAATCCAGGTCAAACAAAAGGTCCAGGCAGACAGATTGAAACAGGGTTATACAGAGAAAGAAGGGCAAGAAAGGGAGATATATACACTGGCAGCATGGGCCAACAGTGCTGACCCAATTACCTGATTATGTGATAGCTGAGAGATGCCAGAATGCAGCAGAGAAGAGGAGCATGCACATCAGGCAGAGAGCAAGAAGAAGAGGAGGAGAGGTGGAAGAAAGGGGTAAAAGAAAGGGAGAGAATCAAGAGGTCAGTTCAGAAAAGCAGATGCAAATGTCACTTTGGCAAGCGCAGCAAACGTAGAGGATCCAGAGCCCCACAAAACATTGAGTGCTCATTTCACACATTAACCAGTGACGCTGATCTGGAACATTAAACATTATAATGAAAAAATAACTGGGGAGTACGCTAAACATCCAATGCAAACACATTTTCTTCATATTTATTCTTCTTTCCTTCTCTCTAACCATGGTTCAGGATGCATTCATATTTTGTTTTGTTAAGGTTGAACGAAGATGCAACACACAATTTGATTGTGTGAAACAACCAAAGCAAAGTGAATCTATGCATTTTAAGAATGACTTTAAACAACCTTTAACATTCAAAGTCATATTTTCTTTTAGACTAAAACCGTATTGTTTGGGTGAATTTAAGGTCATACAGAACATACATTTAAAAATATCTGTTTAGTAGTAAAAACTAAAAATGTATATACAGGATACACTAACTTTCTACAAACATATATATTTCTATTTGCTAGTTTTGTATTGCTTGTAATCTAGATGAGATTGAAAGGATTTAAATTGAGATGAATTTTAATATTTTATTTAGGTATGTTAGTGTATATGTTGGAAATTTGGAAAGAAGAATTAATATATTGTTGTTAGTGCTAACTAAAACTAAATATATAACTTGAAATAAATATGTTTTCATTAGTTGGAAAAAAAATGGAAAACAATATATATCTGATAAATAAAACCTAAATGAAAATGAGAAATGTTGCCTTGACAACTAACTGAAATAATTTTAAGTTGAAGTGAATAAAAAAAACAAAACTAAATAAAAAAAAAATACACCTACACACACACACACTTTCTCACACACTCTTTCTTTGTATCTCTCTCTCTCTCTCTCTCTCTCACACACACACACACACACACACACACACACACACACACACACACACACACACACACACACACACACACACACACACACACACACACAGAGAGAGAAAGAGAGTGTATATATAAACTTGACTAAAAAGACAAATAAAAATGACAAAAACACAAAACATGATTATTAAAACTTAAAAAATTAAAATTAAAAACTTAAAATTAAAACAAAAAAATAAAAGCCTATTCAATATATTAATAAATAGCTTGACAGAATAAATAATGCTAAAATAATTCACATATATATAATAATCAAACAAGTGGACACTTACTTCTGGAATATAAATATTCCCAGAACTACAGCAAAGGAAATGAGATCAGTGGAGATCCATATCAAGCAGTACTCATCCGGAGTCTGGGAAGACACAAATGCTAGTGAGGTACACACACACACACACACCACTAGATGGTGCAAGAGAAATTTATAGAACAGGCAATGCTGTGCAATGCATATAAAACATGCTCCTGAATATTATATTGCATGAGATAATTTTATCAATATATATTATATACAAAATATGCCAATAACTCAATTAACATATTTAGCATATTTGTTTTATATTCTAGTAAAAAAAAAAAGCACAACAAAGCACAAAAATGACAGTAATGCTTTTGTTTTGAATAAAGGCCAGAGCAGCAGATGTTGACCAATTATATTTCTAATCCATTGCCTAATGAATAATCTACAAGCAGATGAGGGTTTGTACCATGAGCCAGAGCGGATAGTGCACCTTCCTCAGCACCTGCGGGGCTTCAGAGGAGACGGACGACACCCCGCTACACCACAGCAGAGAATACAGCCACGGGGCGTTCACTGAATACAGAGTCAGACTGATGTTGTTCTCATTATACAGCCTATTCAAATAAACAGAGATTTGGGATGAGCTTTTGGACTAAAAGGCTATTCACACCCACACCAACTGCAACACATTTTTGTCAATCTCTTATTTCCGCTATACTTGTTTGTTGTTGCTATGGCTTTTTCTGTTGAATTTAGATGTGAGCAACAAGCTTACAGGCTAAATTGTGCCCTGGAATAGCAACATTGGCTATAATATAGCTTGAGTTTGGCTCAGACACAGCAGCTTTTGTTCCCAAACTGTCTCTTATCGTGTAATGTGGATGTTGTAAGTAAGTGAGACCAGGTGTTTGTAAATAGAGCAGAGGCCTACCGGACGTCCTGCACAGAGGCCTGGTTGTAGCGCAGGAGGACCCTGCTGATGTCTTTATGATGGAGTGTGTCGAGGGGCAGCTTGTGTACTGAGGTCTGCTGTAAACCTGGAGCAACCTGCCTCACCATCTCCCTGTTACTGTCCACCGTCCACATCACCTACACACAAAACAGTTCAATGTGAGAAGGGAAATACAAACTATGGAATAAGTATACTGTATTAACCCTGTGAAGCCTGACACTGTATAAAGTAATAGTCAGACAAATCTAATTATACATTTTAAAAAAGTATCGAATAACATTTAACATGATATGCATCATGATATATTATAGGACAATATGGAACTCACACTCAAGGAGGGGGGAAAATTATTCAGAGGCCCAAAATGAGCTTGTAATGTAAATGAATGAGATCTTTATAACAGTTTAGTAGACTACATACAAAAAACGCATTTAAATATCAGTGGCCACTCTATATTTCCCAATAATATGTCTTTGTAAGATGATATTTAAATGCTTCGTTTTATGATCAAAGCTCTGTCGATTTTATTTGTATGGGGAAAAACATATAATGCATTGCAATACTATGAATACTAAGAGAGATGTATACGTACATAGATGCTCCTCAAAATCCAGATTTTTAAAAAATTCTGTATGGATAATCATCTTAAAATATCACTAACAATATAAACGTTATTATTACGTTTACTTTATAAATATTAATTAAGATTTCACAGCAAAAAGATACAAGTACCACAACCTGAAGGTGAACATTTTTACATTTATACTAAAAGGCTTTTTGCTTGCTGAAAAAATGAATCAGATGACAGCATGCATGTAGTGGATTGTGTAAAGCTGGTGTTTTAGCAAAGTTTTGATCATGTTGATCATGTTGATAATATAGGCCTTAGAAATTTGCTTTTCAAATATGAGAGTTATTAAGGTTACACCCATAATGTAATTAGTTTTACTCACAGCTGGGGGCGCGACTATACAACCATATAAAACAAGGACAAACGCATCCTAAAGATATGTATTTCAACCCTAGGCCAAGGATGAATGAGATCTCCAGTAGCATATCAAAGGTGAGTATCACTCCCTCAAGACGAAGACTAACCTGCCGTTGTGGTATTCTTGACCTCAGAACAGTGTCCAGGGTGAGGTTGACCCAGTCATGGTGGTGGGGGTGATTGGGCGGTGGTCTACGCAGAGTGAATACAGCCGAGGTCTTGGATTTAGCCGCTAGTTTCAGCATCTGCTCCAAGCTGCACACCGTCTGGTTCCCCACCGACAAGCGCTCGGAAGCTGACATGTACTGTACAGTCCAGAAAGGATCATCCTGCGTTCAGTGAAATCAGTTAGTCAAGCTATATGCAGATATATGTACTTATAAATTCTTAATGAAAAAGATAAAAATTTTAAAGTAAAAAAAAAAAGCTATGAAGCTTATGACACTGTGCCTAATTGACCTATGGCTAAGCCACGCCCTCAAACGCGATGAGCCAATCATAGTATCCAGCTAACCCAATACACTCGGACATTCTCTGCTTCCACGTCCATTGAAACACATTGCAGTTAGTCAGTTTCATTCGTTTTTTCTTTGTATTTTAAGTTTAAAATGGTCTAACGGTGTGCATGGGGTACATGCAACTCCGACACTAGGTTCCCGAGAGTCTGGGCAACAGTGTGTATTTTTTTACCCTTTCCCAAGCCACATCTCTACCGAGATAAGTGTCTGCTCTGGATTAAGTTATGCGGTAGACCACAACACCAACTAAACGTGGATAAATTAAACAAGGATGTCTACATCTGTTCTAAGTTAAGTCAACAACGTATTTGAACGTTATCTTCAAAATCTCTAACGTAACGCTAGGCTAACATTAGGTTAGGTTAACATGTCACTTAGCTTCATTAACGTATCTGTAAATAACCGAGATAACAAATGTTAACAATGTTGTGCTGAATGATTCATGTAAATAACGTTACTGTAGCGCCAAATGGTGACGGCAACGATATGCGGGTTATCACGTTTACACTATGACCTGTACATTTTTGTCAGGACCTGAAGCTTTTAATCGACCTTCTCAACAATAAAATTATTAATGTATCCCTCCAATGCATAGATAAGGCCCTTTAGGTGACTTCGAGATGATATTTAATCTTTCTGTCTCCAAAATTCACCAATTGCCTCCTGTGAAATGTCTCCTACTGTGACAGCTGCCATAGCGCCTGCCCCCGAATGTTGACTGTTTGTCCGAGTGAGTGGAGTGGGCGTGGCTTAGCCATAAGTCAATTACATTGAAGTGCACTTTTAATTGGAGTAAGAGTCAAAATTTAGATTTACATAACTTGTTACTGTACCTTAAAGATTTCTATATGCAAATGATATCTGTTCTAACAGGCTAATCACTTTGCATAAGTCGTTTTGGATAAAAGTGTCTGCTAAATGACAAAATGCATGAAATGCAGTATAGTTATTGTTCATCAGGTTGGGCTGATTGTGTGTCGATGTATAAATTTGGATGAACATATGTGCAGACATCATAACTGTGAAATGTTTTATCCAAATGACCTGTTTTGCAATATCATTTCCATTAATGGTCAAGCGAGAGGCTTAGTGCGAGTATTAAAGTACATCTACATATTAGACTGAACTCATATTTAAAAAAGAAAATCCTGTTTTTTATAAGTCCCCATTAAAATTTTAAAACATTCAGTGTTGCCATAAACAAATGCAAATTACCAACAGAACTACATCTCTATTTCAGCCTTATTGTAGACATTGTTTAGAGCCAAAATGGCCCATACCTTCAGAAACCACTGGCCAGCGTTCAGTGAGCTCAGATCAGTCCAGTTGAAGAGTGAAGCATCCTCATACTGTCTCTCTGGGAACACTCTCCTCACGTTTGTGGTTCTCCTCAATGTCCGGTCTCTCATGAGGAACGGCACACCATCTAGACTACAGCCAAAGCCAGAGTTACTCAGCAGTGTGTGATTAGACAGCACTTAGATGCAACTGAGAAAGTGCTTCCA
Organism: Pimephales promelas; assembly: GCF_988280905.1. Lineage (NCBI taxonomy): Eukaryota > Metazoa > Chordata > Actinopteri > Cypriniformes > Leuciscidae > Pimephales > Pimephales promelas. Next base: position 19,397,083 of record NC_142784.1, read on the forward strand.
TTAGGGCTGAACCTGCAAGCTATTCAATGATAAGACCGTGAATAAAAGAGGTGAGTGGACTTGCTGTATGCTATGAATAGCAGAAGAACATCTGTATGGACTTTTTATAATAGTGGGATTGTTGTCCAATTGAAGTAGTATTATTTTTTTAATATGGCATATTCCGATCAGATCCCCTTCACAAAGGGGAACCACTAAACTGAGGTGGTAGCACAATGGTGGTAGCTTGGGATTGAAACTTTGGGTTACTTACCAGACAAGATAATTTAACCTCTAAGCCAAATCAACCCATTTTATTTGAATATGGTTTTATGCCAGTGGCACCACCTCTCAGTGAAATTAAACCAGATTTTCTCAACCAATCCCAAAGTAGTAATGGCCACAAGACTTCATTTTGTGTTTCTTACAATATATATTGCTGTTTTTAACCATTTCAAAATTGCAGCTGTATCATTGCAACACAATGACCAAGGTGGATGATCAGGAGAAAACAGCCTTGAATTTAAAACATTTAATATTTCAATGAGGAATTTAACATTTTTTACTAATAGATTATAAAAGGATTACAGAAATTATTTGCTTTTACTTTCTTCAGTTAAAACTCTAGCTAAATATGAAAAAAGAACAAGCAAATAGCATAATTTTGCAGTGTTTTTAAAAATGAGGTCAAAATGATTTTTTTGGTAATCAACATTATGCCAGAGATTCTGTCCATTCTGTTCACTTGTATTTGAGATATCTCATTCAAAAAGGCTTGAGTGATGACTCTCTTTAACCAAGATAAATTACAACACAACAGATGGATAATTTCTGTTCCATTATCTAAAGATGTGCAGGCAGAGTAGATTATAGCTTAAAAGGGCTTCTTTATAAAGTCTTCCTGTCTGTCCCAGTGTTCAATTACTATGCGCTCCCTGAGTTAAAGAGACGTCACGACTCATGCCAACCTCTCATTACAGCAGTCTCGCTCTGCCACACAAGAATTCACACTTTGAAACACACACTGTGGCCTTGTGCCTTTAGACCATAGACTGTAAAAAAGATGGACGGCATCCCTTCGCTCTCTTCCATTGGTCAGAAGTGAAGCCGCCAGTATCCCGATACGGCGCTGAAATCTTGGAACTTGGGTGTGCACAGAATCGATTTCGGGACCAGACAAGTGCAGTAGTGACCAGGAAGTAAAGCTACGAATTCAAGGCCCCGCCCTCACTCTCGCAGAATCAATCGCAAGCACATGCTCTGGCACTTAAAAAAATAATAATTATAGAAATGTATATATTAAATTTAAAGCTCCAATCTCCTCAGTCCTCCGAAGATCCCCAAAAAAAGTCTGTTGGTGCTTCAGTGACTACTTCGCTCGTGGTGACGTCACACCACCGTATCAAATAACTAACTAAAAACTTATTTTAAAAATAAACACTTGGAATTACATCAGCGTGGTAAAAATAACCGTTAATGACAGAAATAATCTTTGGAAATACGATATTTGAAATGTAATTTAATTGTTTAGTTGGTCTCATGTACCTTTGAATAACACGGGGAGGCAGGGTTTATGACCTGAACTAGGACCGGCCACTGGGGGGGGGGGGGGTGTCGAGATGATTTGGCTTCACTTTTCAGGGCTTGTGTGGTACGCTTGCTTTAGACACACACTGCTCTGTATAATCTATTGATTGAACTGTACCAGGAGAATAACAAGACAGAGTGAATGTATGAATACCTGATGGTCACATCCGCCTCCAACCCACTAACATTTCTCTGCAGAGCTCGGTTGAAGGACAGTAGAGTGTTCTCTGGAGCAAGCTGAACAAGAGAAAAGAAAACAAAATAAAAAAAAAAAACTTAAAAAGTGAAAATGATACGAAGATTAATGTACTGCATACTTGAACCCTATGGAGGCACCAATGGAAAGAGCATTGTTAAACCAAAATGTGAGACTCTTCTCACCCTGGAGCTAGGCAATAGCAAAACATCTTCCTTGTTGTTTGGATATAAATCAATAACTCATCTCAGAGGTTCACAGAGTGCTTGAGGGCGAGACAGATGCGCAATCTACGGCTCCTCTGTGGTTAATTTCTTATGCAATGGTATGCACGCAGCAACTTGAGATCATCTGAAGACAGCGGGTCTACATGTGACAAATGAAGAATGATGTTGAGATGCTTCCTTTGAAGCACAAGAGAATGATGAGAGGAATATATTAAGGATCAACAGGATCCGTATGAATGTGCCTTTGGAGAGGACTTATGGTTATGACCCTCATCTCAGAATTCTGGCTTTTAAACCCACAGTGGTCCGTTCCACACCTATGATCTCAAACCAGCACCCTCAATGTGTTTTCAACCTAAGTTTGGGTGTTTACATCTGTAGCTAGGAGTGGCATGAGACAATTACTTGAAGTTCCTCCAAACAAAATTGTTCACTAATAAGGTAGAAGAAATCTTACATAACACTACAGCTAGAAAGACACATACGAACACTGGGATGTTATTATTAATTATATTTCTCATTGATTTTTCTGTAACAATATTCAGAAGCAGACCATTTTATCCCAATGCAGTTGATGGAGATTTGTGGGATGCACATCCAGGGCATAAAGCTCCCCCTCCACCACATCCCAAAGATGCTCTATTGGGTTGAGATCTGGTGACCGTGGGGCCATTTTAGTACAGTGAACTCATTGTCATGTTCAAGAAACCAATTTGTAATGATTCGAGCTTTGTGACACAGTGCATTATTCAGCTGGAAGTAGCCATATAGCCAGGATGTGGCCATAAAGGGATGGACATGGTCATAAACAATGCTCAGGTAGGCTGTGGAATTTAAACGATGCCCAATTGGCACTAAGGGGCCTAAAGTGTGCCAAAAAACATCCCCCACACCATTACACCACCACCAGCCTGCACAGTGGTAACAAGGCATGATGGATCCATGTTCTCATTCTGTTTACGCCAAATTCTGATTCTACCATTCTCTTTCACACCATTCTTTGTAAACCCTAGAAATGGTTGTGTGTGAAAATCCCAGTAAATGAGCAGATTGTGAAATTTTCAGACCGGCCCATCTGGCACCAACAACCATGCCACGCTCAAAATTGCTTAAATCACCTTTCTATTCCCATTCTGACATTCAGTTTGGAGTTCAGGAGATTGTCTTGACCAGGACCACACTCCTATATGCATTGAAGCAACTGCCATGTGATTGGTTGATTAGATAACTGCATTAATGAGAAATTGAACAGGTGTTCCTAATAATCCTTACACACACACACACACACACACACACTTACATACATATATTGTATAATAATTTGTGACATACACATCTGGACAAAGACACAAAAAGTCCAATTCCGCCTGAATCAGTACAATAATGGATGTACTATATGCATACCTTGACTACAAATGCAAAACAGCATTTGCAATCTTTTCTGTGCTACTATCACACAAAAATAACATCCATACATATAAAAAACGCATTTGCCATTACAGAGCACAATACACCACTGATACACACAAGCGTATTAAAAACCCTTCACAACCACCAAACCTTGAACAACGCCTACACAGAGATTCTCACTGGCTCTTACCAGAGTTATATTTAGCTCTGACAAGCCAGGGAAAAGACATATGAGAAAGATAAATGAAGAGAGAGAACGAAAAAGAGAGGGAAAGTGAGGGCTGGAAAAAGACAGGAAAGAGATAGAGGCCTAAAGAGAAAGAGAGAGAGAGAGACAGCAAGGAACAAACTGGCTCCAGCAATCCGTGATGTAGCCTGAGCTTGATGTAGCATCTAGGGAAGACAGGAAGTCCACAGCACAATGTTGACAATTTGGCAGCTTACCATTGGAGCTCCTTGATAGCCGATGATAGCGGGTGCTGCTTTGAGACTCCCACGCTCCATAATGCAGGGTGAGGTGATTGACAGCGGAATGAAGTACAGTGTGAGGAGAACACTCACGTAGATGAGGAGAACCATCATCTGGAACCCTATAGAACCAACAACATCAAAGTTATCTGAAATTTCAACTATGGTATAGCTTTAAAAAAATGCCTATAAATTAGATGTTTTTAAACTATTTAAATTGTGATTACATGTGTTATGTCATCACCTCTGCAGTAGCTAAGAGGAAATGCCTAAATTATTTTTTAAGCTCAGAACAAGTAACTGTGAATGCTTAGCCAGCACATTTAAAGTGTGAGTGTGCTGTCTCGTTGTACATAATGTGCTTTCTAATATTAGTGCTACTGTCATGAAATTTATGTTGAAGGTTGAGGAGCCATGACAGCAGCTGTCCTGAACAAGAAAACTGTAGAAGTTTAGGCTAAAATGTGCAAGAAATGCTAAAATGAGTTGTTAAGAAAGCCGACTTGTTGTAAGTTCAATGTTTAATATAAGCAAGTTTGTCACTGTTTTGTTATTGTATTTTTCATTAAGAATAATCATGAATCCACCATTTAAGCAATTGCTGCCCCTGAATTGCAGTTAATTTGTAAAATGCATGCTGAAAAAAGCGAGGTGGAAATTAAATTAATAAATAACTATCACCAACCCCAAACTTTTGAACTCTAATATAGGCTCTGTGAACTGTACGTCCCTGAGGAAGGAAGATACAATTTTTTCTGATTAACTAAATGAGCTAAACCAGTTAAATATGTGCTTGGATGAATCAGATGGGCTTGGGTAAACAGAAATGAGGAATGAATAGCAGTTTATTCATTTTGCCCCTAATGCTGTAACATGAAACACTAGAGCATTGAACTGGTGGAGATAGTAATGTGTGTCTGTATAACAACAGGAATGTATCAATAGGGATGAAGGATTTCTCTGTGTATCGCTTTAATAATTAACATCTGGTTAATAATGATGTCTAACTGAGAGCCTGATCTTTGAGTGAGGAAGTGAATTCGGCTTACTTGTTCTCTCCCCGCGTGCCACCTGTCCCGCCACCAGCCAGGCCAAAGCGGTAGTTGCAGCTAAAGCGCCGATTTGAAGGAAGGGACCAGTAGCCTGAACAAAAAATTGAGACATTAATTTGTCCTTAATACACAAACATAGAAAGAATGAGAGAAATGTCTAGAAAATTAAGGAACCTTACTTAAAGGGATAGTGTCATAATTTACTCACCCTCATATCATTCTAAAACCTGTAAGAATTTTGTTCATCTTTGAAACACAAATAAAGATATTTTTAAGGAAATCTGAGAGATTTCATCCCTCAATTGACAGCTACGCAACTACCACTTTGACGCTTATGAAAAAGTTCATAAAGAGATCGTAAAACTAGACCGTATGAATTGAATGGTTTGGTCCAAATTAAGGCTTTTATTCACATAAACATTCACCCCACTCACACATCAGTTGTTGTTGACTTGCGAGAACCAATGAGGTTCATTCTTGTGTATTACGCATCATGTTTGAGCTTCAGCAAGAACCAATGAGAACCAATGAGGTTTGTTCTCACACCTGGTCAAGCAAGTATGGCTGAGCTTCTGTTTATGTTCCCTGATCAATGTTTATGTGAATAAAAGCCTAATTTCAAACTGTTCATCAAATAAAGTGATCGTGTCTCATCTGATCGTTTTGGACTAAACTGCTCAATTCATATGGATTTGTTTACGTTGTGTGTAACTTTTTGAAGCGCCAAAGTGGTAGTTGCGTTGCTGTCTATGGAGGGACAGAAAGCTCTCAGATTCATCAACAATATATTTGACTACGAACATTAAAGTTAAAGAAACTAATACATTTATAAATTCCTGTACAAATATTATATAACACCAGTGATGCATAAAACGTTTGATGATATAAATTCTCCTATGAGTTGAAAATGTGGAACTGAATTAGGAACATTTATGCATTTATTTTGGTATTGTAAAGCTGTTTATTCCTTTTGAGAGAAGATTCATAAAATAATTCAAGATAAGTTTAACTGTACTTTTGAGCTATGCTCTTTATCATATTTGTTGAATTGTGATGTGGAACATAAGTTTCCCTATACAAGAAAATGTGTTTACAATGTTTTCTATTTTACTAAAAGAAAAATTATATTTCCTACATGGATTTCCCAGTCAGGACCAACCTTGGGTCAATGGCTGAAGCATATAATAGACTAGTTGTCCATTGAAGAAATTACAAGTAAACAGCATTCAAGATTGCAAGATTTCCAAGTACTGAATGATACGGGTCCTTAGTACTGAATTATATAGAGACTATAAAATGACAAACTCACATTGAATAATGGATAGTGTAGACATTTTTGCTCTCTCCCTTTCTTTACTGTCCTATCGATATATTTTGCTGTTTTGTCCCTGTTATTTTGTGTGATGTTAGGCTGTGTTTGTGTAATATGTGCTAAATTGTGAATTATATATATATATATATATATATATCTTTATTTGTATTCCAAAGATAAACAAAAGTCTTACAAGTTTGCAACAACATGAGGGTGAGTAAATAATGACAACTTTTACATTTTTGGGTGACCTAAGCCTTTAAAGTGTCTGTAAAAAAAAAAAAAAATTTTACAGAGAGAGATCGCACACTCAAGACAAACTTCTAGCCTGAAGTATACACTAAAGGTTTGGGGTCTATAAGAGGTTTTTGAAAGAAATCTCGTACGCTCACCAAAGCTGCATTTATTTAATCAAAAGTACAGTTAAAAACAGTAATGCTGTGAAATATTATTGCAATTTAAAATAAATATTTTCTATGTTAATGTATTTTAAAATATAATTCATTTCTGTGATGGCAAAGCTGATTTTCAGCATCATTACTCCAGTCTTCAGTGTCACATGATACTTCAGAAATCATTCTAATATGCTGATTTTCTGCAAATTATCAATGTTGAAAATAGTTGAGCTGTTTAATATTTTTGTGAAAACAGTGATCATTTTTTTCAGGATTTTTTTTGTATAGATTGCTGAACAGCATTTATTTGAATGATACATCTTTTGTAACATTACATATGTAATGTCTGTCACTTTTGATCAATTTAATGAAAACCTTACTGAATAGAATTGTTAATTTTTTTTCCAACAACAAAAAAATCGTACTGACCCCAAACTTTTGAAGGGTAGTCCAACTAAAACACATAAACGCCCCTGACATTTTTACCAGGCTTTTCAGGACTATCTAAAACCTAAAACCTGGAGATCAGATTTCTAATAGACCATACCTGAAGAGAAATCCAAACTACATCCCATTCCTCTCCCCACATCTGAGTGACAGATATCACGCCAATTATTGTAGCGAGCAAAGCGACTGTCACACCAATCTAGTGAGAAAAACCAGTTCGTTCAGTTAAAAATCATATTACACAATTCTACTTAATCATTTTTTCCCAGCAAAACAAACTATACTTCCTTCTCAGTTCATAAACAAACAGGAAAAACAACTTATACTCTCAATGTGGCCAGAAAGCCTCAGGGCATAACAATGTGTTTGTGACACTGTGTGTCAAGGTTAATTTTGTTTGTCTCACACAAACGGACTAGGTTTTCTATTTCTATTCTGGGGAAAAAAACATTTCAATGCTTGACAGGTACCTTGTGGAGCCAGTGAAGGTTTAACTGCTGTCCGACAGCTACATGACACAGGGCTAAAATCTGGACCAAAAAAAGGACAAATATTAAGTGTAACGAAAAAACGGGTGACAGCAACTGTTCAGATAAAGTGATAACTAGAGTAAGAAGCTAAAATAATCCTGAATGGTGACATGTACACACATGTGTGAGAGAGATATTTAAAGCGTTAATGGTTCTGGAGAGGTTTTGGTATGCAAACCCACAGTGCAGTATCAGTGCTTCAGAGCAGTTACAACTCACCATTAAAAATGCAATATAGGTGAAGCCAGCTGCAGTGGTGGCCAATATGGGAATGGTTCCATCGCTCCACTCCCCTGAATGGTTATATAAAAACCTGTGGGAGCACAATACCGGAAAACCGTTAGAAGTTGATTATTCAGCATTACAATTCGTGGGTGTCCTCCATAATGTTCAGACCTAACCAAATAACCAAGCCCCTGAAAAACAAATAGAAGCTAGTAATCTTTAGGCAGGCTCCACATTTCTCTTGCTCGCTCTCATGAGAGCTCTGCGAGCTTATATAAGTATACTTTTACCAAAGAGGTGGATCAGAGAAGCATCTGTTTTACAAAAAGCATCATCTGCCTTGTGTGTATCTTTGAAACAAAGGGAGATAAAGCATATGAGACCATGAGGCACAGTATCAGGGTCAGTATGAGCTTTCTTCAACATCTAGGCACATTCAACAGCTGTGATCAGAATTGAATACCGGCCTCTGTTAACTCAATGTGTAGTATGTCCTTTACATCCTGAAAAAGTGCATATTATTCCACAATATGCTTCAACCTGTGGTATGCTGTGTAGACATCTTTATGCTATTTTCAATTCAGAGATTCATATAAAGTTAAAATCTTTAAAGCACATTGATTAACATCTTTATTGTTTTTATATACTGCTGTGGGGGGGGAAAAAACGGCAAATGTTATACCGCGTTCACGCCATGTCGTAATTACGGCTCAGCCTCAGTACGCTTTTGAATCGCTCTTGCTGTACTTTGATGTCATTCACCGATCCGTCAGTGCAGCTTCAAGTCGAACACACTTTAAACGTGCAGTGGTCACGTGGTACAGCGGCCACGGGGTACAAGTGACAACATCAAAAAGCACATGAAGGCTTTTTATATGGTGTAAAAGCGTCTTTAAAACCATGTTAAATTAATGTTTTCATCATTGATAATATAGAAATGTTTCTTGAATGATTTCTAAAGGAATGAAGACCGGAGTAACGGCTGCTAAAAATTCAGCTTTGTCATCACAGGAATCAATGACATGACAAAAAAATATAATACAATATAAAACAGACGTTTTAAATTGTAATAATTTTCCACAACATTACTGTTTGATAAAACGTAACCTGGGAGAGCATGAGAGACTTCTTTCAAAAACATAAAAAAAAATCTTACTGCAGCGATAGCAATATGTTAGTATGTTTATCTGAGCCTAGAATCAGAATGGAAAAGGGTTGGTCATGTCATATATCAATCACCCTTCTGAACCGTTCTGAACTGACAGGCAAAACTGCAGCTTTGTGGGAGGAGCCATATGGAGGTTTTGCCCGCTAGATGCCTCTCCTGCCTGATCACAGATTCTACATGCTTGCACGGTCCCTCTGGGCATTAACTGGAGATCTCTGTGAATCAACCCCTTTTGTCCTCTACAGTAAAATCAAGGACTGGGAGGAGGAGGAGGCCACAAAGAAGGAGAGAAGTGACATTGAAAAGGAAAAGAAAACAGATGATGAAAGAATTACAAAGGAGATCACGAGGATCAGGAGAAACCGACCTTGAGGAAAAAAGCAAACAATGGCTTTTACTGTCACAATGTTTTTAATGTCCTCAACCTATTTTACAGAGTTTGTGGTTCCTGGGAAATGGAAGATTATGTAGTATTGTTTTGTCACGCCTTGATTATTATAATGCTGTGTTTTTCAATCTTCATTGGTATGCCTACAGCTTGATCAAAATCCAACTGCCCCCTCACTTGTTTTCTATAACCAATACTGTCCAATAGTATTATACTGTATGTGGCTGTAGTTTATATCCGTGTCTTCTGTTGTCTTCTTATTTGTTTGTGCATATGTTTTTTGAGACGTTGAGACGTTTCGTTGCTATGATACAGAATATCGGCAGCACAGTTTACTTGTAACTGATTTAGCAGATAATTTGATTCATCCTAAAAAAACATTTCGTCCATGTTGATTGTTGTCGTTGTACAGAAAGAATGTTGTGACAGTTGGTCGATGTGGTATTAGTCAAAATCTTAACGAATAGAACTAACCTTAAATAATGTATGGTTTCGCTTGAGACTGGTATAAGCATTCGCCTCGATTGTAGTCGTGTCTCATTCATTGCGTATTTTTATATTTTAAATATATCCCTCCACTGCATACTGTAAACCCTTGTGCCTCATTCTGGAGGATATTGCGGAGGTATTGCTACAAAAAAAGGTCACTGACACGCATGGGTATTCCTCTTCCCGTCATGGCACTCAGTCGCGATTAGGGTTGGGTATCGAGAATCGAGTATCGATTGGAACCGAGACTAACTTTTCGTTTTTCCCGGAATCGTTCAAAAGTTAAAATTTCGATTCCTAGTTTCGATATTCACAGTCCGCCGAGCGGAAGAAGAAACCGCTGAACACCAACGAAGAAGCGTCTACCGGAAGTGTTGGCATAACCACGGGAGTCGAAAATGAGTAGCTTACGTCGGCGATCCAAAGTGTGGCTTCACTTTTCTAAAAATAACGAAATCTCGGCAAAATGCAAAATTAGTGACAAAAGGAGTATTTTTACAGAAGGAGTATTTCCTTCCGAAAGGCCGTTGGTTAGCAAGGTTAGCTAAACTTTTTTGACCCTGCCTCTTAAAAGAATCGGAATCGAGAATCGTTAGGAACCGGAATCGAAACAAGGAATCGGAATCAGAATCGTTCAAATTCAAACGATACCCAACCCTAGTCGCGATGGTCGTGTTTGACCAAACGGCTTTTGCAAACGGTCAATTAGCTCGTTTAAATATGTAACCAGTATAACATACTACTCTAATTCATTGCATTATGCATACTGTTTTAAATACTAAAAGTAGTATTTGCATATACTGCACAGTATGTGCAATCAGCGATTCCATTCTAAATCCAAGCCAAAAAACAGTCCAGCCAATCTATTAAAGTTGCAATCTGTTCCATCAGAGCCTTTTCCGTGATCTCTGGATTACTTTAAGCGTAGGATTATACCAAATTTGTTTCGGGAAAGCTTGTGTGTTGCTTAGATGTATCTGTGCAGACAAACAGGGATTGTGGGATCGTTGATGAAAGTGTATGATTTTAAAAGCCCTACTCACCAGTTAAACTCGCTGTAGTCATTGTGGGCCTCCCACCAGAAGTAAAACCACACCAGTAACAAGGAGAAAGTGCAGAAGAGAATGAAGGTCCATAAACACTCCCACTGGAATAGAAAAACACACACAAACAAAAAAAAATAGGAGTAAATAGGAGTTTTGAAATAAATCGGTTCCATAATTTGTGTCGATCAACAAGTATAATCAAATATGTATGAACAATACATTCACTGTGAGAAACTGCGCCAGAAGATAATCTCGAGATGGAGAACAAAATTTCAAAATACTGTCAACACGGTTTAAAAATGAATGAAATTTAATATGGAGTTCTCATTATGCCTCAGGACATGACTGCATACTCATATAATGAAACTCAATTAATCTGAATAGAGCTGCTTTAATAGTGAGAACTGCCTTCATCACAGATTCATTATTAAAACATTAGTTCTGCTCTCAGCAGGGTACAACAGAGGGCCTGTTGCCTGAATTCAGCTCACTTTCTACGACATCAAGAGATGCATCAAAACGCAAACACTAAATTCGTTGCAAATCTGCAATAATTAAATATAAATTTCCCCATACTTTACTCGCATAATGTAACAAATTATGCTTTCTCATTCGATGGTCTTTGCATCAATGTTTGTTTAATAACTGGAAGTGCCTTGTTAAATATCCTATATGGATTTGTTGTATAGATAAATTATGGACTGAAATTAAACGATTGTTGATTTGGTACGCTCTTTTAATACCATGTTAGCCACTCTGGTATTTCTTCTCCAGTTTACATCTTCCAGTGGATGGAATTCAAATTATTATCAAATTACATATACAAACAAGTAACCTATTCAACAACAACACCTTTGAGACGAGAGTGAAATTTTCAGAATATCACCAGCACTTCCCACATATTTTTTTTTTAAGTTTGCACACAGCCCACCTCTTAACAATAACCAATGTACTGTGTGAATAAAGTCCGAAACTAAAAATATCACCATTTATTTGTGTCACAGGGTAGTGCGTTTTCTACAGCACACAAGAAAATTGGGTTTGTGGATTAATTAAATGGCTGTGGAATTACATAAACCATGAAAAACAATAAAAACATTCATTTATTTAGACATAATTAAAGCTTTAATGTTCGAATGGACTAACGTTACTATAATTTTCAAACCATAGTAGTTTTCCTCCTCTTTAATCCACCCTGATGATTTAGTATCAGTTCTGTAAATGACAGACAACTTCTAATTCCCCCACATTATGAACTGAAAGAAGACAACAAAAATACAAGTATAAACCATCCAGAATATTGAAAACCTGATTTTTTTTAGAACAGCATGGTCAAAAAAAAAAAAAAAATAGAAACAAAATAAAAGTGAAAAATAAAATAAAACCTGGTTACATAAAAAAATCACTCTGTTCTCAGTGCATAAAGACTATGCAGAATGACAGCACTTACTTCAATAAAAAAATAGCGAGGACACAAAGTACTCATACTGTCAATCTTTTTCCTCATCACTACACAAGAATGAAAATATAGTCTGCCATGAGGGAGCAGAGGAATGAAACCAGTTTTAAAATGTTCAGTTAGAAAGCATGAATTAATTCCTAAGCTCCACCATCCAAAAACACCTAAATATAGATGGATAAAGAGGATTATGTGTAATTCTAAGCAGAAAAATAATTCACACAAATAAATGCTGCTAAACCTGACATCTCACACCAACATCACAGGCTGTCTGAAATGCGCCGAATCAATAGCACACCATAAAACAGGTCAAATGTCAAATGTGGTTTCGTTTTTCCAAATGATTTTTCCATCGAGTTTAAAAAAAATGACACCAGACTGAGTATACTGAGGTGGTATGTGGGTGGATGCAGGTTGTTGCAGCAGTTTAACATTATAATATACAGTATAAAGAAATTATATTCATTTTTATTAGCTAAATATTACATTTACGTTATGTTTTTAAAGATTAACTTTGAGTGAGCATTCGATAACTGAAAAGGGGGGAAATGAGCATACACAATTAAATATACAATACTGACCATGTTTTTTAAGCATAAGATAAATTAGTATTATTCGAAAACCAAAAGAACATTTTGCTTTATTTATTCACCATATAGCAACACTCTGCATCCACCCACATCCCATGTCACTGTTGTTCTCAGTCTGGTGTCATTTTTAAACTCGATGAAAAAATCATTCGGAAAAACAAAACCACAATTTGACCTGTTTTATGGTGTGCTATTGATTTCCCGCAATCAGACATCCTGTGACTTTTTTACGCATAAGATTTATCATCAAGTCAGATCATAATCATAATTACAAAAGCACATCTCTTCTCAACACGCTGGATAATTTGAAGTATCATTTGTTGTGGCCTTGTGGGACAAGTTTTACACCAAAGTTTAATAGTTTAAGTTATAGATTTATTTATGGCCTGAATGACTCATCCCTAATAACCTTGAACACACAATCTTAACATGAAGATAGCTCAGCATGTGAACTGATAAACTCGGCTGTGTTTTTGGCACTGCCATTGTTGTAGCAGATTGCCATGACATCATCAGGGTCAATAAGCAACAACCGAGACAACTCGACAGAAGGGATTCAGAGTAAACTGATTCCTCTAAACGAGTACATCATTAAGCCTCAAAGAGCTAGTTTTCAAAAAGCTTGTTTGATTCTGTCCCGCTGATCTGAGATGGCAGTGCCACTTCACTACTTCATGCCAAAGTAAACTCACTTTTTTTTCCTGAGGGGAGTGTTGAATTTGTATTGTGCAAGTTTGAGCGTCTTATTGAATCACAGTTATCTCAGGCACAGAAACACTTCTATGAACAAATCTAAAGGGCAAAATCGAAGTAACGATTCCCTTCAAAACGATCCCAGGCCAGCAAAGCTTTGCATGGCACATTAGTTTTAAAGCTGTAAAGTAAACGGCTTGGACTGTCGCTAATTGGTTAAGGTGGGGTGAAATGGCATGGTTACAGTGGTTGCCTTTAATTATCTTCATTAAGTTAAACAGGCTTATCTGATGCCGAAATATGGGCATAATAACAATATCTCAAACTAAGATCTGCCAAGCACTGACTGCAATTATGAAAATTAGCTTTCTTTAGCATTTCCTGAGCAAAGAACCAAGCTGAACTACTGCCCAAAAACATGACAGAGGCACAAACAGTAAAACAAACAAAAAAAAACAGCTTTTCCTTAGAGTGCCTTGACTTTGATGCCCCATAATCATATCATTTATTCATACAGTATGTATTTACAGCACACATCTGCCAACTGTAGACTGACTGCTAAATATCTAGTCCACATAGGCAAAGGGCAAAAAACACGGGGAGGCCAAGCTGCCCGATGTGAGAGAGTAAAAGAGAGGCGGCGGAGAAAGAAAAGTTAGTTGGAGCAGCATAATAACGTCCTTTCATAACAGTCCCTGTAAGTCTCATCGGTGAGTGAAGTGCAAAATCAAGTCCCTTTTTTACAAACTGACCTATTCTGAAACAGATGTCACATAATCCATTAACAGAACCGTTCAATGAAAAGATGCGTTCTATTCATAGAGTGGTTATTTTACTGGTGTACAGAAACACCTTTCCAATACGGGTCTAAAAAAAACTAGACAACTGAAAAGAAATGTCACTGATTGGAGGTAAAATTTAGGTCAGATGGAATTAAAAGTGTCAGTATAACAAACACTATGCAAAATGACTTTACCAAACCACACAGCACTACAAGTGCTAACATCTTCATTCATTGTTTAGGTGCATCATTTCTACTGAATAAACCAGCAGTAATAGTGGAAAAGGTGCTATGTAAATTCTCACTATAGTGTTGGCATTCACATAAGGGTATTTTTGGTCCTGAAAGTAGTTTCACTACAGCTCGACAGTGTCTGCCTGAAGGTTACAGTCAAAAATGCCAGATCCTGACTAATTTCCACTTGAAATTACATTCTGTTTATTTCTATTCAAAGTTTCCATTGATGTTGATTGTTATGTAAAAATCACTGTGGGTCAATAATGTGCAATTCAATAAACGGCTGCCACAAAGAGTGCTTTCATAAGCTGCCTTTGCAAATGTACAAAATGAACACAACCGAATATGTACTTTAAACATGGAAAAACATCTTCATCAAAGAACTAAATGTCAGATGTAGCTACATAAATCTCCATTTAAAAGCACTGAATAGCGAAGATCTTTGTAAATCCACACTTCAAATCCACAGTTAAAATTTTAATTCTGTCATCAATTAGTCACCAACCCATTGAAAAGCTCCCGAGGAACATAAACAGATGAAAAAAAAATGTTTTTGTCCATACAATGATAGTAAATGGAATCCAAACTATCCCTTTAACATCTTTGCCTCTTCTTCTCCAGTGTAAAATAACAACCGTAACCTAATAATCTCCATGTTGATGGACAGGAAAGATTAAATCTGACAAGAACATGCATTGTAGGTCACCTTGTAGGAAAAGCTGGCACTAGAATACACCCATAGATCAATTCATCAAAGCCATTTAAAAATGCTGCTCTCCTCTGTAAACATGAACCCCGAATGACAGCAACAGCACTGACAGAGGAGTGGAGAGAATCTGAAAGCAACATGTGAATCCAAGAACATTGCAGTGAATGGATTACTACGTGCAAAACAGTGTCTGGGGAATAGAAAGCAATCACAAACATAATCTGTATTCCTGAGGGATGGGCAAGAGTTTAAGATCCTCAGTTTGTTGCTGATGCGGTTTGAAGATGCATGTACAGGTCTGTGGGTTTCTTCCAATCCACTGGAAATGACAGTCTTCACCCTGAGGGCAAACACAGACTTTTTTTTCCACACAGTTGGTGGCAGTTCTGTACCTGCCGTAGGCTGGAGTCACAGTCTGTCACTGTGCTTCATGCCTATTGTGACACCCTGCCCTCAGTACTGAGTCTGACTGGAAAAGGAGAATGTTTATACTACAGTGTTTTCACCAGACCAAATGGTATTTGAACTCCATTTAAAAAGGCTAGAAAGATGTTGAGAGGGATATTTAACCCCACCTCCCCTAAATATGGTTAGCATAAAGCCAGATATGCTATGAAAGACACTGACAAACATTCTATAACCAAAGTGACATTTCAGTTGAGGAGTGCTGTGTGAATGAAAGCAAAGCAAACAACTAGTTGTCTGTCATGTCATTGACACATGTATGCCACACATTGCGAGTTAATCTTTACTGTCAATCACTAATGTAAGAGCTGTCAACCTCCCTCAGATTAAAAATGATAGAAAAGAGGGGAACTGTGTGGAGTGGGTAGATCCTGAGAGGTTTTGGCAGCAAATCTGAGAGGATGAAAGCAGGCTGGTGTAATGATGCTGAAAATTAAGCTTTGGTACCAGGAATATATTACATTTGAAAATATATTCAAATAGAAAACAGTTATTGTACATTGGAATGATATTTTACAATTACATTTTTGTACTGTATTTTTGATAACAAAAACAATACTGTACAAATCCTACACTTTTGAATGGTAGTGTATGTAACTGATCAGAGTTGATTCACTACATGCCAGTCGCTGCTGTTATTGTGCTTGTACAGAGCACATGCAGGGGCCCATGGGAGAAAAGGACACTTCTATTCATGTGTCCTTTGTGTTGGGATGCGTAAACGGAAAAACTCTCAATTATTACTGAGGAGGGATCTCTTTTCAGTGGAGCACAGCTTACACAGCTTAAACAGGAGACCATCGCACATTTCTCTGACACACTCACGCTACCTAGAAACAAATACAGGCTTCATATAGAATAATTCAACAGAACATATTATACGCATCAGATCCCTGTGTGCCATGCTGTTTTGGGGCTAAAATCGCAAAGCTTTTGTATTGAGTTTGAAATGTCTCATCTCACCGCTCCAGTGATTCCAGAGATTGAGTCTGGAATCATGAAATATGGATGCGCTTTGTATAATCCCAGACCTCACACCCCAGAGTTTAGTGTGTCACATGAGGGGGAGAGCTGGGCTCTGAAGCGATCGACAGTGGCAAGATGGGACAAAGGTCAAATTGTTATGTATGGGTAAAATATCATATCCTGTTTCATTTAAAAGTGACAGGAAATGACATTAGCTGCATTCATTGAGAACTGACACCATTCTATCTCTCTCTCTCTCTCTCTCTCTCTCTCTCTCTCTCTCTCTCTCACTTACAGACAGCTGAACTGGCTGTTTCTGTGGACAGGGTCAGGCCTCCCACTATGGACAGTCAAGAGTGAGCAGAAACTGCTGACAGCACAGTACAAGCATCTGAGAGCCAGAGAACAACAGGAAACCAGGGCAATGGCTTAGCCTCCTTTTGTGGAATTAAAATGGAAATGTATCTGCTCCCCTTTCACTCATTTTATTGTATTAGACCATGGGTCACCAAACTAAGGCCCGCGGGCCGAATCAGGCCCGCCACACCCCTTTGACTGGCCCCCCAACCCCTCTGCCCCCCACTACTTGAACCGGCAATCCCCAAAAGTCGTCATGGCCTATTTTTTTAAATTGCTTTTTGGAAAATAATAACATGTCTGCATTTGGTATTTTGTTGTTTACTGAGCATGCTCACCTGGATAGGCATAAGAGCTGACTAGTTCTATTACTCATGTTGTTGTTATAATTTCAATGTTTATTTATTTATTTTATAGGCCTATTTATTTGACCTTTATTAAGTGCTGTACACAATTATTATAAATAGTAACAGGCCTACCTATAATTTATAATTTTTCATTCATCCTTACCAGTGCCACTCACCTCAACTAGGCAGATGTTTCTTACCTTGACGGGTTTGATGTAATTTGTATTCGAAAATAAATAAATGGAAAATCTGTGGTATTTCAAATTAAAACAAAGTGTGAAGACTCGATTACTACTTTTGCAAACAACTATTAATGATAAACAAATATGGCTGTGCCAGGCTAGTAATCTCTACTATGAGGCCTGCTGGTGGTCAGTTTGTGCTTGGTCACACAATTCTATTTTATATAGCCCCGGCCCCCCATCACAGTCAGGAACGATAATGTGGCCCCCAGATAAAAAAGTTTGGTGACCCCTGTATTAGACATTGATCTAGTGATGCACATGTTCTGAATCCCCAAAAAAACAGGTTAAAAAGCAAGCTCATGCCCCCACCATGAAGGTAGTGGTACCATGGTAAGGCAATGTGTTTGTATGGAAATACTATGACATTTTGAAATACCACCAATATATTATCAAAGTACATTTCCCAAAACAAAAAAGCAAATATAAAAGGAAAACATTATTTCATGATCTAACAATATATACCATTATTTATAAAAGTATATCTTCTGCTCACCAAGGCTGCATTTATTCGATACAAAATAGATGGAGAAGAGCCTTGGTGAGCAAAAGAGATTTCTTTTAAAAACATTTAAAAAATCTTGCATATCTAAAATATTTGACCGGTATTGTGTGTGTATATATATATATATATGTATATTAGGGGTGTAACGATACCCTCAAGTCACAATTCGATACATATCACGATGCTGAACTCACGATACGATATTATTGCGATACTCCAAGACATATGATAATAGGTTAACAAAAATGTACTGTTGATTTGATATTACATTGGGTGAATAGGCTTGGACTCTGTGCTTGTAACCCAAGGACAATGGTGCCACCAGAATAACAATATTCATGATTCTGAAGCTGAAAATATAGAATTATTTTAGACGAATATTCTTGCACTTTTTCTGACTAGATATATTTAATATATTTAGATATATTTTAAAATAATGTTGGACACTTTTTATTGGTCAAGTTAAGTCATTTAGCATTATCAGGACCCGCAAATATACCTCCATTGCATTATTATACATTATAAATAGTAGTTTAATGTAGTACTGAGAATTTTTCCTCACACAGTAATTTTTATTTTGGGAACTACTGTATTCACGATACATATTGTCACTATCCACGATGCGTATTGTTGTATTTTTGTATTGCGATATTGTGGCACGATATATTGTTACACCCCTAATATATATATATATATATATATAAAACAGGTCCTTCATTGTAAGTCTATGGAATTCTTTCATCCGTTTTATTTTAACCCTGGCAAAAATAAAATTAAAAGTCAGATCCATTGGAGCTTGTCCAGCATTATTTGATGAATCAGTCATGTATATAATATAAGAATCAATAACAAATTATACATATTTCTACTGTAAATTTTACTGTATTTTTTACAGTAAAAGGACATGAAGTTTGCAAATGATATTCAAACTTACTCTCAGACAGATGCCTAAGACAAATATAGTTTGTGATGCTGTGATGCTCCTCCTTTCGCTATCGACATGCATCTGTACTGATAAGACTCCAACTTTATCTTGGTTTCTCTGACAACCATCTCTCCTGCTTCTCTCAGCAACATGACCACAGTCAGAAATCTGTGTCACTGAATTTCAACACAAAGTCATCTCCTTTTGCTCCCGTCTCATCTTACAGCCCGATTCTCTGACAAGCAATTGTGTCCCAACTCTCTTCTCCCACAGGGACCTTTACCGAGTACACAACTGAAAACAGTAATGCTCAAAGGCAAACTCACTCTGAAGGAAAGCAAACATTTAATAAATGCGGCTTCAGGGAGTTTGGGATATTTTATTTGCTTGCTTAAAAAAAAACTTGCATGAAATGTTATAGTTTTTCCACTAACACGTGTGTTTTTGAGCTACTGAAAGTCCTTAGAGAGGATCACGGAAAAGGAAAAAAAACTAGAGGATGTTTATTAGCGAAACATTTACTGTGGCAAATCAAAGGGTACGTACAACATGAAAGGCCACATGTTCCCTTGACGCTGTCCCTATTCCACTAACCTAAAATGTATACAGACCGGCAATGTTTTGATTAAAGTCTTCTTTTACTAAAGCAACCTCGTGGACTCTTGGCTACGCTCACTGCATTAGACAACGAGGATAATACCATTTGTTGGCAGTCTGGAGGCAGCTCTTTCAACACACATATATAACATCACAATTCCCCTGATGCTTAGCACATGTGCTTTAATTAACTTCATGGAAGCAGTATCCTAGACAAAAAGTGCCTTGACGCATAAGAGACCGATCGTTACTTACTTATACTTGACTCTATTGAAGCAGACGTAAGCAAACCCCAGTCAAAAGACCATCAAATAAAAATATTCCTAATTAAATGATTTTATCCTCTATGACTAATATTTGCTTGCTGAAATAAATATATTTCTAGAACATAATACATTAAAATCAGTAAATCTTATGAAATTTAATGGCAGGCTCCGTTTGTTTTTCTCTCTTTTTTAATGAATAACGCTCATTCATAGTCTGGTTATTTCACATGTATACTATACAGTACAAATGTTGGTTCACTACTATTTTTTAAATGACTGACCTCTAAATGACCTAGACTTCCTTAATAAGCTTATGTTCTATTGACACTACATCACCCATGTCTATGCACAAAACAAAGATGGACGTGTCACACTAGTCTGGGTGACGGATAAAGAACACAAGGGAACACAGAGTTTGCAATCAGCCAATGCATTTCTGCACAGTGACCCTTGACTAATGTGAACTTTGATCTTATCAAAAAGGTTTTCTTGGAAACTATGACTCATCATGTGACCATATTAATTTCCAATCCTAGTTAACCTATTCACTTTCAAAACAATCTGTAGGCCTATATGTTTTGGTTGTTACTTAAACTGTATGAGCCTAAGCTGTTTTCTGAGGGTCGCGAGAGAAAGTCTCGAGGAGTTTGCAGTCAAAGAAACAACAACAAACATAATTCTATTTTTTTATCTAAGACTTTTGAAAGACGTGTGGGAACGCTGTTGACTCTTCTGTCAGACGCAGTTTAAGAAAAGGGCGCCTGAGAAAAACGTGTTGCTGATATAAAATCTGCAGTCAGATGAGATGTCAGGTTATATGTCAGTATTATTATTTTAACTTTATTTTCGAAGCTTGTTCCAAAATAAAGAACCTCAGAAAAACGAACTTTCCTGTCCTGTTAGCCGTTATACTGTGCTCATAGGGCGTGAAAATGCGGCGGCACGGGATGTATATCACTTCATAAAGTGCAAAAATAAATTACGAGCATGCAACATCATAGTTATGTTGTCAATTAATAAGTCATGAAATTACTGTGATCATTTAGTCATGAAAGAAAAGAGGGTGTGTCAATCAATTTTGTGAAATACATTTGCTTTTTTATGCTAATTTATTATAATTATATAGGCTAATTAAATAGGATTTAAGTCAAATTCCTAAAAAAAAAAGGTAGCAACTAAATGACCATGGAAAATGTGGGTCCTATGGCCAAGTCAGTTGAGTTCCACTTTTCCACTGGACACCACACAACAACAAACATGTTACGATAAGTGTAGTCTGATTCACGAATCAACCAATTATGTGATAAAGCTGCAGTCCGCAGTTTTTCCTCTTTTCAAAATCTGCAATTGCAGTCATTCAGGGAATTATCAACTTTACGTGAGTTGTGCCTCGACACCGCACAGCGTGGATGAACACAATGTTTTGAGGAGATTGTGCGGCTGTCAATCACCGCGCGGTGTGGATACTGGCATTCGCAATCACAGATTCAACTGTTTGGAAGTATGACCAACATAAGAATTTTCACCCTAAAATGTCATCTAATCAAGTAAGAAACATCCAATTTTTTTCCTCTGACCAACTAACTAAAAAAAGCATTGCAGAAAATCACACTGATTAAATCTAACAATCGTTTATCGTAACACGTCAAACCATGTAAATTATACTTGTTTATACTATCTCAAATTGTTAATGTTAGCAACATCAGCATTGCGTGACTACATGCAATGTCCTTCCAATATTTATCCTTTTCGCATGAGCCGGTTCCAGTCTCTTTTTCCAAACTCTCAGTCCAGAGTCTTTTTGCATTTTACAGCGGGTGAATCTCTAGTTGTCGCTGGTGATTTCTAGATCCGCCGTCAAATTGATAAGTTTAATTATATCAAGTGCTGTGAGAAAAGTCTATAAATCTCCACCTCCAACATCCTCACACACAATATAGCTTATACTAGCCAAGACTCTTCTTTATGTGTACAGATGGGACGTAATGACGGAAAGACATGCTCGAATCTCCCGTGGAAATCCACCAGTACCACTGGAATTAAAGACATTATTACAAGCTTACCACTTTGAATTGAGCTAAGGCAAGCAGATAGTTTTAAACACTGGCTGGTTATGTACTCGCTCAAAAATCTATTTTGGATAATTTTTAACCCAAAAAGGTTACGGAGTACGGACAGGAGTTTTAAGTAGTGAATGAAATGACTAAGAATCAGAAAAACCAACGTTAGTTTCTTTGAAATGATGCCGCTTGTTGGGGCAGGGTGAACCGGATTAAACCAGTTAAAATCTGATCCAAAAAACTTCACCACAGCAAAACTGTTCGAAAAAAACATATGGGTAAAAGGTGTGTGCGATGAACTAAAATGAGACATCTTTAATTTTAGCTGTGGGATTTGAGCTTTAATAAAGTCTTCAAGTCACAGCCAGATGGCTTAGAGACAGGGTAACTCACCTTGGTGGTGTCATCATGTGACCGCTGGTAGCGTTTCCAGCGGCAGCCGTATATTCCGGTTAGACATGACAAACACAGCTGTCTCTCATAGACCTGTAAGGGTTGGTGCTTCACCATGCTCCTTCAATCCAGACTCCAACCCACCTCACTATCATCCCACTGACCGCCAATGACCCTGCAGAAAGACACACACAGAGCACTGCATAAAACAAACAGTAGATTAGCATTAGAAGCATGTGACACTTCAAATGGCTGACACATCCATAAATCATAAGAGAGGAGGAGTGGAGAACTGTGTTTTTTCCAATTCCAACATTTTCACTGATCAATGCCATTCCAGGTCCTCTAAATACTGTAGATGCTTAATTCTTAAAACTGACCATTACAGCTCAATTTGTGCTTGTTAAAGATTTTTTTTGGCACTTTTTCTCTGCAATAATGTAATTTAAAGTCATTTATACTGTTATAATAGTCTATTTCAAATAAATGCTGCTCTTTTGAATTTAAACACATGTCACATTTTCCACAACAATTTTAAGCGGCCAACTTTTGAACATAGATGATGATCATATTAATATGTTTCTTGAGCGCCAAATAAACGATTAGAATAATTTCTAAAGAATAATGTGACACTGAAGATTGGAATAATGGCTGCTGGACAATTCAGCTTTGCATCACTGAAATGAACTACATTTTATAATATTAAATAAGAAAGGTGTCATTTTAAATGTGAATAATATTTTACAATAGTTCTATTTTTACTGTGTTTTTGATCAAATAAATGCAGCCTTGGTGAGCATAAGAGACTGCTTTCAGACTACTTTCTGTCTGTGGATCAATCTTTTGTGGACCCTGAATTGATCTCATGTTCATGTGGGTCAGGCACCAGATCGGCGCTGTGCCCATAGTAATCATCACTGCATTACCCAAGAGAATAAATTCACATTCTTGCAGCTTCAGCCCAGAGATTTTCCACTGCTTATCAGTCTCTGAGGTACTAAGCCTCTGGAACCCTTATCAGGGAGGGCAGTGAAGCACTGGCATCAGCCAAAACACTGTCATCTAATGCGACAGCTTTTTCATGTACACAAATCCAAGCTCTGAGGAAAAGCTGACAGAGAAGTACTTTCAATGTTGTTCCTTTTAGATTTCCGTTTTTACTTTTAAGAAACTGTTTATAATACCCATAAAAAACTTGGGGTCAGTAAGATTTTTTGAATGTTTTTGAACGAAATGAATTTTTTTTATTCAGCATATATGCATAAAGTAGACAGTACCGACTTTTAAACAGTTTATCAAACGAATGCTGTAATTTTGAAAAAATTTTCGGAGAAGAATTCTGCGCGCAACTGTTTCCAACATTGATAATAATGTTTCCTATGCCCAAAATCATCATATTGGAATGATTTCTGAAGGATCATATGACACTGAAGACTGGAGTAATGATGCTGAAAATTCAGCCTTGAGTCATAGGAATAAAATTAGAAAAGTTATTTTAAATTGTTAAATTATTTCACAATATTACGTTTTTTTATATATTCTTGAGCAGAGCAGAGATTTAAAAATCATACCAACCGTCACCATATTTACAAGCATGACTATAATATCTCTGAGCACCTCCTCTTCTTATCTGCTAAATGATTCATTGCAGAGTTCACCCAAACAGTAATAATCAGGGACATCAGGCAGAGAATAGAGACTACCAGCAGCCTTTCATGTTCACTATATTGGTGGGAGGTGTATCCAGTAATTAGAGGACCCAACAGAGCAATGGGAGTTAGTTGCATCACCAAGGTCTCATGTGAATGCGCATGAACCCTCAATACAAATTGCACACGGAACATGGTAGCAAAGACATTTCTATAGGTTAACTGAACAGGAAACATCAGAGGTCACGTCACCTCATTTTGACAGCATGAACCTGCATAGTGCTACGATAAATGTTAGAGGCCACACTTTTGGACTAGCATCCGCTAATTTGCTTTGCCATGTCATTGGAGTTAAATATTTAAAATTATATTAAAAAGCACCGCTTGTACAAGGCAGACTGAAATATGATTTTTCAAGGGTGTTATACAAATAATTTCTTTCATAACAAAAATGAGATTCAAAATACTTCTCTCGTAATCATTATACTGTTAATTAGCTGTCAGTGTTAGTTCATTAAAAAGAAAGCAATTATTCTTGCACCCCCATGCAGAGAAGAGAAGCCATTTTGGAAAACTGTTGAATAATTAAGAATCTCCTGTATTTACTGCTGGGTGTGTACGTGAAAAATTTAGAAGGGGAACGGTAATCTAACAGGTGGGATAATTATCAGGTTAATTCGATCTGGTAATGCCAGACATGGCTGAAAGGCTTATTACATCAACATTTTTCATGTTTAATATCTGTGTGCCAGGATACATCTAGAATGAACCATTTAATAAACTAAATTAGAATAAAAAATCATCATGTATTTAATCATTAATATCCTCCAGGAATTAGATGGCTCAATAAATAAGCATGGAGGATAAAATAATTAGGATTAGTGACTGTTGCCAGGAACTGGAGATGAAATGCAGCCGTCAGCTGTTCCGTGTCTCAACAGATCCCTCAGAGAGGGAAAACATGCTATTACACAAGACCGCGGTGAAGCAGCGCAAAACTCTGCTGTCTCTTTAAATATATCACCTTTCTGCCAGGTCACCAGTTCACTTAATTATCAGGCGAAAGAGAGAAGGTAAGCGCTCGGGAAGAACTAATGATTCACTTTTAGACATTGTCAGTGGAATTGTGTATTTCCTCTATGATATCGTATTTCCCGTAAGTTGCATCTGATTTATAAATTGTACAAGGTAAAAATTGCATTGTTGAGAGGGGAACAAAACACAGATAAGTCACATTCTATGCTTTGGAATAGAAGATGTTTAAGCTGATTTAAAAAAAAAGAAAACAGTATCTATGGCTGTGTCCGAAATGTCCCACTACTCACTATATAGTGGACTATAGACCATTTCACAAGATGTAAACAACACTGGCCCAGAAGCACTTCCTGTTTCATTTTTTTAACACTACATAAAAGCTGGGATGAAATACAACCAACAGAACATTTAAAACTGAATCAAAAAGTTAAACAAACATCTTTAAGATGTTTTCTTTACATGTGAAATAAAGAAAACAGTTACAAACTGAAACAGGAAGTGCTTCTGGACCAGTGTTGTTTACATCTTGTGAAATGGTCTATAGTGAGCTCACCATTTTGTAGTGCTGTCCGTATGTGTAGTGATGATTATTATAACCTATGTAGTCCACTCAATGTATCCCAGAATGCATTTTGAAAAGTAGTGTACAACCGATGGTCACTAACCCAAGCCCTACATACCATCATGCATTGCGCTGATCGTACAAAAGACAGACGGGCGACAGCAATGACGTAATCAAAGGGGCCGAGAGACGATCGAGTAGTGTTCGAAAGTGGCGTTTCTATTATGCTGGTGAGCTCACTATATAGTGCTCTACTATATAGTGAGTACTGGTTTGAGTGGAGATTTCGGACACAGCCTATGTACTGTACTATGATATCACCCCAGCAGCACTAATGATGTCAGCATAAAATGTCTGAGTAGGGACAAAAATCTGACACACAGACTCAGCTTTCTTGTGATCCTCATTTATATATATATATATATATATATATATATATATATATGATTTATTATTTTAGAAGTCAGAAAGAAATATATTAAAAATAATAAAAAAAATAACAACTTTATAAACACTGATGTTTCGATTTACTCTCTGACTGATACTTTCATTCTTGCATTTTGAATAACATTTCATATGCATCAGCCAGCTAAATAAATTTAGCATAATGACATGTTGAAATCAACAGAATTCACATCAGCAAATGTTTACTTGTGCAGTACATAAACATAGACCCCATATAACATAGGCAAGAGTCAGTTTCTGTCAACTAGTGTGAAACTTTTCCATCTGGCAATTGTTGTTGTTCAGCACTGAAAGCTCTAGTTGACTCTGGTGCCGTATTTTAAGGGTGCTGACATGGGTGAGACAGAGTTTAGGAACAATTTTCTCCTTTTTTGCCGCTTCATTTCCTATTGCCAGAAAACAGCCTCCATTAAGGGAAACGGCTCAGCAGTTTGAATCTCAGATTAGAGTTAGAAGGGAAAGGTTGAGTTAAAAGGAACCTCCCAAGGCAAAAAGAGCCAGTATCGTTGAGTCTTAAGGTGAGGTCACATTAGTGAAAGTTTGTGGGCAAAAAAATGTCCACTGTTTATTGTCAATAGTTGATGCATTAAGCACAGCTCACAGAAAGTCACTTTCAAGCAGCTTTTGGTTGGTTCATGTGGCAAATCCATGAACACGAACCCGTTGGAAAGTCTGCATGGAGCTTTTTCAACCTGATACAAATTTCCCAATCATGAGGATTCATACTAAAATGTATGGATTTTGCCTTTGAAAGTCACCGAACAACAGAAAATTGAACTGCATCTTTAGGCACAAAAGTCAGTCTACTATTAGGCCTAGTATCTTAAACATGTTTACTACAGGTTAAAGTACTGGTCACACTGAGAAAAAGATAAGCAGGTTAAACGGTTTACAGTCTGGTGACAAACTAATCAAGCCATTGAGTCATTTTAGGATGTCACTGTACCACAGTCAATTTGGTGAGACATTTAAAGTAACCGCAGACAATCAAGGGCTCCTCAAACTGAAATGACTACCATCGGTCCTCGACAAGTGAAGAGACAATTGAAGAAAATGATAACAATCACCTCTTTGCCTTAGGGAAAGGTTACAGATATTTCATTTTTATTCAGGCGTAAGATGTCAAATCTGATCGATTTACAGGACAAAAGTGTTGCGTTTTCCACAGGAGGAGACAAATTGCTTTCTTAAGCTTTTCTTCATGTGTATCAGGTAAATTATTCTTTAAGGAGCAATTTGTTCCAGTTCAGATGTTCAGAGTAACCGGTGCTTAAAGGAAATGAAACTAAACAGAGACACCCTTTGTGTCTTTAATAAATAATACTGATTAACATGAGGATTCAGTTTGAAAACAAAAAAAAAACATGTTACACTAGACTGGCATCTTCTTGTCTAAATCATGTTGTTTTTACTAAATGGAAGGGTGGTGATTAAGACGACACAGGCTCTGCCATGGCCTGACTCATATTAGCAGGTTGTTTATGTCTGACTCCCTCTGAAATGGAAGCGTTCCAATGCTGTGTCAGCAGCCCACCCCTACTCACCCTCTCTATAACAACTAAAAGATATTCCAGTAACCGTCTGTTTGCTCAAAACTGCCAAATACCTTGCGCAAAGCTCGGGTTAAAATACTCCCTTACAACGAGGGAGTGAATGTGACCTCACAGATCAGATGCTCACAGCCCCTTTTTAAAACACTTCAGGCTGGAATTTACAAAGACCACAAACAGTTCGGACTTGACCTCTTCCAGAGCACACCTAAATAAACACAGACAGGGTCTGAGCTGCGGAGGACCAGCCGAGCTGGTGCGGCTGGAGGTGAAATAATATTTGGGGTGGTGGTGGTTGTTTCTTAGAATATTGTTTGAACTGAAAAGCATGCATACAACTTTAGTGGTTGTGCAATGTACCCTATGTTTGCCTATCAAAAAGTTGTATTTGGCTTCAACTTTTATAACAACTTTATTTCTCAAGAACTAGTAGATATAACGTGACTCAAGAGATTGAAATTCATCCAGTTTAGTATAATCTCCAAACCAAGAGTTTTGCAACTTCAGGAGATTTTTTTGAGGTCATCGGATGTAAAATTCACTTTTATATGGTGTTTGCATGTGTCTTTGCACCATATAATGAAAAAAAATCCATTCACTCCCTTTTTTAATCCTCAAAAAGTCTAAACACTCTCAATAATTAAGCCGTATGGATTTTCTTGATAATCAAGCTGTTTGGATTTTGCATGAGCAATATGACATGATGTCATATTGCTCATGCTCTGGGACTGACTGTCCCTTTATATTTATTAGCATATTTCCTGTGTTAGAATATTTCCAATTTTAACCAAAGTATGTTACATACTTTACATGAAGAGCCTAAAGAATCATGTGGAAAATGGGCATCAGATGACTCCTTAAAAAAAAACCCGGCAACTAAATCAAGAATATCCAGGACATTAAACCTATGTATTGTGTAACACATTAAAAATTCAACAACCAGCATATCTGATGCCCAACGTGGGGCATATCGTTTGTGAATTAAAGGGGTAATGAACTGGCTTTTTAATTTTTTTTATATTGTTGTCTGAGGTCAACTTATGACGTTCATTTGGTTTTTACATTAAAAAAACATTAAAATTAATAAGTAATAGGCTATTTTCTACCCTAGTTTTGAGCCCAGCTCAAAAACGCTCAGTTTTTATGGGCGTCTCGCATTGAAGAGTTGAAGGTAAACGCCCAGTGCTGTAGTTTTGCATATTCTAATGAGTTTCACTCTCGATCTGGTTTGTCATCACGAGGTAGGCTATGTTATTTAGCTATGCGTGTAATGCACGAATCGGTGGGCGGGGCTAAACCGGCCGTGTTGAAGTAGGCGTTGATCTTCGTCTGTGGGGGTGGTGTTTTATCCTCTTTGACGTCATAGTTCCCCACTTGGAAAAACGAGTCATTTGCTGAGCCTGGTGTCAATAAAAGCTTTTATTGGACTAACAAGGACGTTTTCAGTTCCGAAACTTAGAGGATATTCTTATAAGAATAAGAATTCTTATGATGACCTCTTGAAAATTTGATTTCTCAGTTCATCACCCCTTGAAATGGTGAACAAAATAAGTGTCGCATTCATGTCAAATCTGCCTTTGGTGGTAGGTACTTCCATATTTGTGGTATAAAAAAGTTATCAGGCGGGTTATTCATTATTCGGGTTATTCGGGTTATTCAAAGTTATTCATTTTTATGAATTTATTGGTACTTCTCACAGCAATGTGCAATGGTCGCAAGAGCTTTTTGGAAAATATTCTTGGATTATTTATGGAAAAAACGCTTAAGTCCAATTAGGCTTATTCTTGGTGGCAGAAATTGACAAAACGGTCTGTGTTTGATTGATTCCATACATCAGTAATTTTTTTTGAAGAATTCTGTTGTGAAGAAAGATGTGCCAACTTTTGCAGTCCACAGCTCGCTCAGAATTCTAATGAGCGTAACAAAATGCTGATGTGAAAATCTGTTTGAGGGTCCAAAATGCCAACATAGCACAACATTACAACTGCATTAGGGCAGCTCGTGACAGAAATATTGCAATGGAAAATGTTTATGTGAGAGCAAAATATGTTGCTTATGAAACATTGGACCACTATTTAAGTGACACAAATGACACATAAAACCCCAAGTCATTACCTAAAGTCAAGATGAAATGTCAGCAAGTCATTAAAGTCAAGATGAAAGATGAAATGTACCCAAAGAGAATGCATGGGGATTGCAATCTACACTGGCAGAAAGCATTAATGTGACCACAATCAAATTGTATGAGACAGAGGAGAGGCCATAATTCTTCATACTCTCGAGAAAACAATGGACCTCTCTATCATAATGTTATATGGTGAGGTCCAACATAATTTGAGAGTACTGAAAAATAGGTAAGCATGAAGCTATGGCACATTCCAAATCAAATGCTTTATTTTTGACATGCTTATTTAATATGCAAAATGCTAGTGTAGATAAAAATAAGTATTATTTATTTACTGTCTGCAAAAAAATGGGACTAAAGCAAATAAATAAACTGTCTGATTCCGTATAAAAAAATGATTAAACAGATCTTTGGAATTTATTCCTATTATTCAAATGTGGAACAAAGTGTGTAATATTTTGTATAACTAGCCTACAGCTAATCTGTGTATTACACCATGGTCCGTTGGCAACATGTATACCCATGCCACTGTCATGTGGTCCGGACCCTTGGATTGCGAGCTATGGATGGGGCCTACGCCAAAGAAATTAATTGCTTGCTGGGCTATCAATAAATGTATTTATTGTTACAGTATTTATTCTCCCGAGTCTTTTTGGTAGAACTAGGAATTTTGGGGTGGTACTATGTGCGTTTCGACCACAGGAACCAGGGTCTAAATGAAGTTCCGGGTAAAAAAATGTCCCCCTTTAGAAAGTCCCTGCTTGCGAGCATGCGAGGTAGTACTTTTTTCAAAGTTCAGGAACTTTCAATGGTGGGACTTGGCACTGAAGATGCTGATTGGTTGGGTTCATGTATGAAGGTATATTTGGTGCAAAACTACTGAACGCCTGTGACGGTGGAATTTGTAGTTGTACAAAATATAGCCACACATGTGTATCAGTAAATTTGAAGTCACAGAGAGAAATGTTTTAAGAGTTGCAAATTTGTAGATTTTTTATCTTCCACAAACACAACGCAACAGTTACACCTTCTCAAATTCCTCATTGCAGCTGCACAAATCCTATTCTACAAATCATAAAGTAAGAAATATACCTTCATATTCATGCCGCATTTTTATTGGTTGACTCCACACAGCATTTAATTTTAACTTTAACTTTTCAATGGGTTCATGTTCATGGATTTGCAACACTGACCAACAAAAAGCTGCTTGAAGGTGACTTTTTAAATGACTATTCTTCATGCATCACTAAACTATTGACAATGGACATTTTTTGCCCAAAAACTATCACTAATGTGACCCCACCTTAAGGCTCTTGAGACTGTCAGATTTTTAAAAATCTGTTAAAAAAAAGTCCAAATTGTTCTGGGTAATTTCGTTGGAAAGTCGAAAGAGGGAAACACTATACACTATTCCTTTTCACAAACTTTAAGCTAATCAAGTGCAAATAAGATAAACAAGATACATTATCTGACTGGATCCCTTACATGACATCCATTTATTCCTTACATAAGAGTTTAACAATGTATTTCAAAAGTGGAAAAAGCTAATTAAATCAGCAGTTTTTTTTAATCAGTCTCTGCTATCTAAATTAATCAAAGGCTGGTTTAGAGACACAAGGCAATCAAAAACAAATAAGCAAGTCCCTCATTTCCTACTAGTAAATGACTAATAGACGATCCATGGCAACTATAATAATCATGATAAAACCCTCAAGAATTGGTGAGGGTATATGAACTGGGTCACATGTCCGATTCATTTTTCATTCACTGA
This sequence comes from Pimephales promelas, assembly GCF_988280905.1. Lineage (NCBI taxonomy): Eukaryota > Metazoa > Chordata > Actinopteri > Cypriniformes > Leuciscidae > Pimephales > Pimephales promelas. The sequence goes on from NC_142784.1 coordinate 19,428,751, forward strand.
GAGCTCTGTCCTCTTGGATGGAGAGTTCAAGCAAACAGTTTCCGTCATGTCTCGCAGGACAAGGAGAGGACATCTTCACTGGACAAAAAAAAAACAAAACAAAAAACACCCAGTCAGCAGAACACTGAGCAATGAGCATCTAGGAAGACCTTGTTCTGATTGATCGAAGACACTGTAATAGATTTGAGTTAAATATAGTTTCCTTCCTCTATTGTTTAAGCTGAACACGGATGCTGGATGCTGTAATTTATCCACTTGATGTCTACTTAGATTAGAAGAAACATTCACTGTTACACTTTTCATTTAAAAAAACAAAGAAAATTATTAAGTGGTCCCAATTAAAATGTCATAATAAATGACAAAAACAAACAAACAGGCAATTACAAGTCATTATCAATCCAACTAATTTATCTGATATACAGTTTCAGAAAACACAATGAATCAAACCAGGCCCAATTCAAATATTTGAAGGGATTATTTAGAAGTTGTGACAAGTGACACAAAGCACTTTTCACAGACTAACTGCAGTACCGAAGTGCAGTGCGAAATGCCCATCAGTGTAATTATAAGGTTAGCAAAATAGTGGAACAGACGCCTCCTTACTCCCTGACTGGACACAGTCTGTGATTTAAAATGCCACAGAGTACTCAGGATATTTTAGTTACTCACTGACACTAATTAAAAGCAGCAGGTGGTGCTATTTGCGGAGAGGACGTGAGACAGTAGAGGAACAAAAGGCAAAAATCCCAACTGACCTGCAACACGCAACATATTTTCACTAATCTAAGCAACAATAGCCAATAACTCATTTGCTCAAAAATGAGTGGAAACTCAACTTGCAGTTGAAATAGTTGAATGTTGTCTAAGCGAAAACAAAACAATCTTCGCAAACATGTCTGAGGACTTCGACACAGAGGAAGACTTGCATTTTTTTGCCCAGTCATAATTATTGGAATCCGAATACATGGTACATGGATGCACCAGATAACACGTGACCAGCATCTTACATCATCAGCGTCACGTCACTGAACGCGGATTGACAACAGAACCAGAAGACAATACAGTGCGGAATAAAATCGTAGTTTTTGTTATATTTTGGACCAAAATGTATTTTCGATGCTTCAAAACATTCTAACTAACCCACTGATGTCACATGGACTACTTTGATGATGTCTTTATTTCCTTTCTGGACAAGGACAGTATACCAAACATACATTTTCAATGGAGAAAGCTCTCGGACTAAATCTAAAATATCTCAAATTGTGTTCCGAAGATGAACGGAGGTCTTACGGGCTTGGAACGACATGAGGGTGAGTCATTAATGACATAATTTTCATTTTTGGGTGAACTAACCCTTTAAAAATGCATTAAATTCCTCAAAAAATAACATTAAAGACATTCATAATGTTACAGAAGATTTCGAAATAAATTAAACGCTGTTCTTAACTGCTGTTTTGATAATAAGAAATGTTTCTTGAGCAGCGAAACAGAATTATTTCTGAAGAATCATGTGACTGAGGACTAGAGAAATGGCTGCTGAAAATTCAACTTTACTATCACAGGAATACATTTTTAGTAGTGAATGAAATTTATAAACAGGATTCATTTATAATCATCAGCATTTTTCGCCTCAGCTTTCATAGTTCATACAACAGTTGACATAATAAATCTCTCTCTCTTTCTCTGACATCTTTAGCTTGTCTATGCACATCAGAGACAATATAGTTTTAATTACAAGCAGAGAGCTTTAAGATTACAGGGCATCAGTTTTCTCACTCATACATCATTGTGCTAATGTGGAACAGAGACATTTTTGAAAGATCAAATGTGGTTAATTTAAAGCCCCATCATTTATTCAGGAGAGTACTAATGGAGCTAAAGACATAACACCGCTTAGTGGTGCCCTTTAAGTAATCATTCCTCCTTAGCCAACTAATTGACTGCCTGCAATCAACCTTATTTGGTTAGAATTTACTCATGTGTCAAGCTTTCTCCAGTTGCATTTTGAAAGCCTTTTAGGGATTTGTTCAGACTGCCAGCAAAAATCTGGCATGTTTTTAGGCATATTGGCAAACTCTAACCCTAAACGGGGTGTATTATGGAATATCAAAACATGGAATTCAAACAGGTTTTATTCCTAAAGCAATTTTCAATGAAATCAAATCAAATACAAAATCAGTTGCCAACCTATAAAAAGCGGGTTTTGCCATAAAAATGTTTTCGAATAAAATATCTTAAAAGAGTGAAACAAAATGAAGGACTTAGCAACTCCTACACACGAGCGACAGATCAAAACGAGCAACTAACCAGCATTAACATATTGTGTTCAGATGGCTTCACTCACTCCAAACAGAGGGATGCTGAGCTTGGCACGTTCTCCATTCAGCTGAACCCGCTGTCCTCCGCTAATGCAGAAAGCACAAGAATGGCCTAATGGAGCAGTTTGCAACAACCCCTGGAGATTAAGTCCAGTGTGAGAAAAAAAAAGTAATTCTGGATCAGACCTTAATCAGTAGGTGCTGAAACATTTCCCTGGAAAATCAGCACCTGACCTGACAAAGGCATTCAAGCCATAGGAAACAGTTGGAAGGAACATTATTCTGGCAGAAAAGAAGGCCATCAAATCCTTAACCCTTCCGGTGCCATATGAAATCTCAGAGGCAGTAAACACAGGTGCCATCTGTCTGAAATGACAACATGGGATACCTGGCTAATTTATAGTTTCAGTCATGTGACTGCCGTGGAGAACTGGTGATTACAGCTTAAGCCTGTTAATTTTTTCATTTGTTTCAAGCAGCAACTTTTTAGATACACCACTCAAAAGACGAAAAACAAAGACATGTGACCAAACTACAAGTTTTGGGCACTTGCGGTGCAATCAATGCAGCACCCGCAGCAGTATCCTACTGCACATTAAACTACTTAAGTTACGATGAAACAAATTGTGAAGCAAATCCAAGTGTATTACTTAATAAAATTAAATAAAGAGAGAGGATTCTTAATTTTAAGCATAGTTTGTTTCTTGAATGTTGAGATATTAAGTGGTTTCTTAATGTTTTTCTGTGGGAAAATGGTTAATGTGAAACATTGCACACTGCAATTAGATTTGCAATCTATTTGCTGGTACATAGCATGTTATATTAATAAGGTTTTTATTGAGTTTAGTCCCCCAATATCACTGTCTAAATGAAATAAGCCATATTAAGCATTTTCTTAATGGTTTTCAACCTGACATTTAATGTGTATTTATTTTCTAGGCATTGCTGCTTGCCGCAATATGCAAGAATCTTTAATAAGGAACATACTGAATTTGCCCTTTAATAGCACCATCTTATTACATTAGTTGGTAAAACCTTAGTACATTAGCTGGTAAAAATAACTAGAGGGCAGTGGAGGAAAGCCTTGTTTTGACATCACGTGAAGACCATGTGCAGCAGTAAACTTACACCCTACACCTCAGCTTTGCCTTAACCACCTGTGCTCCAAAATGAGCTAAATATGGCAAGCTAAGGTCATCACTACATATCACTTCAATCAAAAAAAAAAAAAAGTTAGTGTGAGGGGGGGCAAGAGCTGATCCTCTACCTGACTCCATCTTACCACAATACAAATTTTCAGTGCACCAAAGACAAAATGTAACCGAGGACTCACAATCGATTTCAACAAACTACAGATTTCTGCAGTAAGTACCAAGCTAAAAATCATCCACCATCAAGAACAATGAATATTAATGGTGCAATAGGTGATCTGGGAAATGCTAACTTTATGCAGAGACTATTTATATAGAGACATGCCACTTCCTCAACCCTTAATACAAGTATATAGGGAAAACCCGTAACACCAAAGATGGCCCCGCCCCTCCCGCTGGAAAGCCAATCGTCTGCTTTTAAGTCAAGTTCGAGTCATTCGTTCATCATGTGACAGCCACATAAGCCGAGTTATGCAGTCGGTACCGGATCCAGAATTGAATAGCTCATCTTTTGAGTATTCAGGTTCGAGTCATTCGTTCATCACGCGACAGAAGAACGAAAGACTCAGAAGTGAACTAATCATTTATCTTTTCCGGTACTGACAGCATAGACTCTATGGGAGTGACAGGAAGAACGAAAGACTCTGACCCGAACCCAAAGACTCGAGAGATGAACTAAAAATTTCTGTTTCCAGTACAGAACCTATTGGATGTTATGCATGCGCAGTAAACACAAAATGAACGAATCCCTCTCTAAGACAACTCGGTAGTCCCAAGTCGTTCAAAATGAACGAATCGTTCATGTCGCATGACCGATCACTTCATCACTAGAACACGCACAGACCAGAAGCGAGACGAACTGTGTTATTGGAGTATGTGTCATTCACTAGTGAGAAAACTTTCCAGTACAGTCAGCGAGTAAGAGCTACAATAATGAATGTAAACAATTGTTTGCCTGCCATTCTCGCTCTGTCTAAACTGCGTACATGATGAACGTGCTGATTTTGTATGATGCAGTGATATGCAAACACACGTTGACTTACAGGGAACACATGCTTTAATTTCCTTCGGACCGAACGTTTTTTGGTCCTACGCCTTCCACAGACGATACATATTAGACTGCTTAACATAGTGTTTGCTATAAGGATATGAGGAGATTTTCAACCATCATAACAAAAAAAATTCTGTGTAGAATCTCCTATTGAACCTTTAAAGACCCTCAAGTTTCAAAACACACCTCATCAGATGCGCTTTCTTAAGAGGGTAGGTCTAGGTCCTTTGGTCCACTAATGATGCAACGCTGTGCTTTGAGTATCAGAGTCTCGTCCATTATTCCTTGACATGTGGGAGGGGGGTGTGAACTAATCAAAGACAGCACATGGCTCAGCTCCCACAGGACTGACAATAATAATAGGTCATCTCACAGCATCACCCGGCTCACTTACGATAAAGAGGGATAATTCAATGTTAAACCTGTCATGCTAGATAAAGGAAGGCTGTTTCCTTGGAAATGGGCGGCAGTGGTGTTTTTACTCAGAGAACTTTATTCTTTGCAAACTAACGCTAATAAAAAATAGTTAAGTGTATGTCGCAAGATACAACAGCAATGGGTTTAATTTCAGCTTTTGAATCTTAAGGACATTTTAGATGCGTCAAAAATGTTCAATGTAAAAGTCTTCATGCTACTAGTATTCCAAAATTAATAATTTTCTTTAAAACGTACAAATGAACTTTTAAAGCTGCATTTACATTGGTCAAATCAAGGGGCAATAATTAAGATACAGATTAAACGGATTTCCAGATTAAGTGTGACATAGAGATTTAGGTTATGATTGTACTGATTAGATCATCTAAAGTACCTAAAGGGATTTACCTGATTAAAGCATGTTCCTGTATCAACATTCTTTTGTTGGACATTCTTTTGACTGAGAGTGTTGACTTTGCATGCGTAAGAATATTTCAATGTTTTCAGAATTTTGTCATATTTTCGGACAATCTACAAACATGTAAATTAAAGAAAAAGTCAATGGCCAAATCAGAATAAGCTGTCACCGCTCGTTTGGATATTAAAATTATGAGTACATGAATGTTGCTCCAGGAACAACCAATGGATGCTGAAGGGGAAACCAGACACGATCGTGTCACCTGGCGTCAACAGAAACTACGTATCCATGTGCCGAGCAAGAGGAATTCCAAACAATACAGTTGATGTTGGTGAGACGTAAAATGTCTTTTGCCGTTCCTTGTGCTAAACGTAAATGTAAACATTGATCTTAATAGCATTCAAAACAAAACACTCAATTTGTGGTAACAACATATTTGCAATATGTAAATCTAAATGAACAGGATCAGGTTTATAGTTGCGTCCCAAATATGCACTTTGGATAGCCTATCCAATGTACCATGTGTGATGTACTATGTGTACTGATTCTCTATAGATTAGTGGTGTGAACACACTACTCGAACTATTTACTAAAAAAAAAAAAATCATAGATTAGTGCATAAGTAAGCAAATTGGAACGCACCTCATGTTTTATCTGATGATGATCCTAACAAAGTAATTCGGTGTAATAGGTGGAGCTAGAAGGTCTAACCACACCATAACCCTACCCATAACTGTATCCCTCCTCCACCAATTAGATCCATTAGATAGGTGGAACTAAGGCTGCATCCAAAATCACATAAGTCTCTTGAGAAGGTACTTATTTTGAACAAGTAATTACTTCACAACTGCTAAAATGTTCGATAGTATGAATGTGTAGTATGGATGTAACCCGGCATACTACATTCCCCATGCTGTCATTATCATGTGACCTGATAGTAAAGTGTGCGCAATTCAGAATCTCGCCGAAGTTGTAGGTCAGCCGGGTACTTTTTTTGCCTACTCATTTACGAGTACTGTGATTTGAGACAAACGTATTTTTTCACATAATGTTTTTGGCCTACTAGTATGAAAGTATGTGATTCTTATAGTCTCGAATTGTTACTTATCTTGAAAAAGTGATTACTTCAAGGCTGAAAAAGAATCTTCTATATAGTATGAGTCTGTAGTATGAATGTAATCTGGACGTTGTCATTATCATGTGTGATCTAACAGTGTCAGTGGCTTAACTGCCGTTTTCAACTCCTCTGCCGTTCACAAGTGTCCATCATATGCACACTTCAGAATCTCATCAGAAGTAGTAGGTCAGCCGGGTACATTTGCCAAATCTTGAATGAGTAGGCCTACTGTGAATTCATAAAAAACGTATTTAGTCACATACTGTTTTTTGCCTACTTATAGAAGGGAAGTATGGCATTTCGGATGCAGCCTAGGTCAAGCTTAAACTATGACGTTCAGAGAGGGAAAGCTGGACGTCACCTGGCTCTGCAGTGAACACCACTTGGATAGTGCGTGAACGCCATACTGTTGCTATGGATACAACGCTATTTCGGTTACAGAGCTTGTAATCTTTTGTATAAAACTTTTGTGGTTACTGAAGTATTTTAAAGTCCAACATACATAATTTCAAGATCAACCCACTCAACTTTATGTTAGATTTTCATTGGTGGGGATTTGTAAGACTCCCCCACCGCACCCTTTCAACATTATACCATCTGCGTTCTAACACCTGATTGCCTTTTAATATTAGCCTACATTAAATATTAAAATTAAACGAATAGCCTCGCATTAATTTAACACAACATGATGAATGGCTAAACAGTTTTTTTTTTTTTTTTTTTTTACCATTTAATGGTGGCCATCGATTAAACAAATAATATCAAGTGCGGATGATAAAATGATAAGAAAACACGTTTAGCGAGTTTCTTACCTTTTTTCGACGCGTTTGCCCTGTGCTGTTTTAGCTGGTGAACTCTGGAGGAACGTTTCCTGTGTGCGTTCCTTCCTTCCGTCCTTCCTTCAACACCTAACGGGACAGGTAGCTAGCCAACAACTGACACCGCAACTCAATCGAAGGATATTAAAAGAATATGAGACTAACCTAAATTAAAAGTGCAAGTGCAATGGCAGACACGAGAAGCAATTAAAAAGCAAAAACAATTAAAAAGTGTCTGAACTAAAAGGACATGCAGGTTTTTTAGCTAGGGTCCGGGCGGTCTTTGTGTATACCTGCGCTTCTGATTCTGGCATACAGAGACAGCAGAGCGAGCTTGTCCTGCCGCTAGCTTATGGGCGGGGCCTATGCGCTGAGGGCGGGGCCAAATGCTGCTCAGTCTTATTGTGCTCCCTACTGTCCAGTTGAAGGAGTCAGATTTTCAATGCAATGCCATGAGCTGAAAATATAACATTTGTTATGTTTTATTCAGTGTATTTATTATTCATTTGTAAATTACTTTCTTAATCGTAAACTGTCAAAGAAAAAAACATAATTTGCATAGATTAAAAAAAGAATTTGACCAATAGAGTAAGGATTTTTTTTTATTCAAAAAATGTAATTTAATGGAATGTAATACTTTATTTAATGTAATACAATTTAATGTAATACTCCTATATATAGTTATTGTGTACACTTATTTCTAACTTATTTCATTATCTTTTTTATATTCTTATTTTTTAAAGGCATTTGACCCTCTGCTCTTTGCATGTCGATCAAAAAAGAGAAAAAAAAAATATTTCAATTAAATTAATGTATATTTTTGTTTTATAATGTTTTTTTTTATATTTGGTATGGTACTAATTTATATTTACACCGCATGCATTTATAATAAATTTATTCACTTTTTCAGCATAGACCTGAAAATTAAATTTTGTAAATCTTGAATGCTCTAGCTCAGAATTAAGTTTGCAGATTATTGCTGAAGTGAAAAAAAAAGTTAGAAAAAAGTTAACTTAAAAAAAGCTACAAATTTGTCATGAAAAATGCACACAAAAAAATCAAATCCAAGCCAAGAATCTAAACAAGTTGTGTTCCAGCTTTGAGCTTGATATCTCCAAAAAATGCTTTCAGTAAGAGTTTGTTTGGCTGCAGTACAAAAAGTTGTTAAGATGAAATTCATCTCCCATAATTTCTAGTGTGGACTTTTTTAGCCGCGAAGAGCACAAGTGTCAGTGTGATGACTTTATTTTATTTGTGTGTGTGTGTGTGTACATACAGTCGCAAGTGTCAAAACCTTAACCTAAAAATAAAAAGTAAAATTGTTCAACAATTCTTCTAATTTTGTTCAACAATTCTTCTAAAAAAAAAAAATTAAAACTGTAGTGAAGAATCCAGACTAAAAACTAGTCTCTTGTTTAGGTTGCAGCAGGGTAATCCCTGGGACATTTTAGGACCTGTTCAAATAAACTGGACACCTATCCTCCAAACAGCTCAATCTTTTCCAAACAACTCTATTTGTCTGTTGTAGCCAATTTGTGGGTCTTTATTTTCAGTAGCTAACAGGAGATAAACAAAAGTTTAAAAAAATAAATAAATACCAAACCCCAAATTCTAAATTCATTTAATTGAATGAGGAAAAGGGAAAGGAACAGACATACCCATGAATTTGAGAAAGCAGCACTGCATTATTCAACCACATTCTTGTATCGCCATCTAGTGATCAACATCGTGTAGGGTGCGCAAAAAAAAAAAAAAAAGTTGAGTTATGCAACTTTTTGTTCCAATTTTAAAGGCAAGGTTATCTGAATAATTACCTCAAAACCTAAAACATACCAAGCCACATTTTGGGATTAACACCTTAAGAAGCAAGACTTCAATTTGCAAAAGTGACTGAGGTCATAGCCAATTACCCTACTCCTTATCCTTGATGAGCCTGTTCAGTGTTCATTAAAGGCCCAGACATTGAAAAGAATTACTCCTCATCAGTCTGAGCAAAGATTGTGTTCCATTTAATCACGACAGAGCCAAAATCATACTTAATAACTCTTAAATAACCTAACGCACAAACTGTGAGGAGGTTTGCCTATATTTTGCTTTTATTTTCCTATATAGGCTACAACATAGGCTACATCTTATGTTACAGTAGTATAAAAATATGGTATAAAACCCAAATGGTATAAAACCGTACATACAATAATGTACACAATAAACAATAACTTGTCTATAAAGATAACTTTAACGATAATAATCACTCGTGCACACCAGCGGACAATATCGCACGTGCTTTGCTTACGTTTGTCATCTTGCCACTTCAAATACTCGAGCTCTTGATTGGCTGTCAATGGTTTTACCATACATCAGCTTGGGGAAAATCATTCTGAAAGTGATTTCAACGATGTTATATGCTATATGCGATGAATGCTATAGATAAGACCCTTATCGTCTGGTGTCGTTTAAAGCCCTTTGAAGCTGCACTGAAACTCTCTTTTGGACCTTGAACCGTTTGGTTCCCGATGAAGTCCATTATATGGAGAAAATCCTGGAATGTTTTCATCAAAAACTTAAATTTCTTTTCGACTGAAGAAAGAAAGACATGGGCATCTTGGATGACATGGGGGTGAGTAAATTATCAGCAAAAGTTTTTTTTTTTTTTTTTTAAAGTGAACTACTCCTTTAAGAAATAATTTTGTCTTGCAAAACAATTGTGCTTCTTAAAAAAAGACAAAACAAAAAACAAATAGGGGTTCCAGATCAGTCTACCTGATAAAAAAACATTGGATTGCTGCAATACTAAAACAACACAATTCCATTTGTGGTATTAGCCTATTTTGTATTATTTGCATGAATGCCGGTGTGAAATTACTTAATCCGTTTTGCACACAAGCCAAACAAAAGGAGTCTATTTCTCTTACTGAAATCTCCTTTCCTACGACATTAAAGACATGTGCAACACTGCAATAAGTTACGTCAGCTTTTGAGAAGTAATTTTGCTCACATCTTACATCATACATGTTTGGCACGGCCCCTCAGTTCAGCCCATAACTCAACGACTGCTTTGTGCAGAGTTTCTGAGGTTCCATAGCATATTACTTTAAACTGATAACTAACAAGCAAGCAGTTCTGATGGAACTGAAGAGACAACAGTAAACAACAGATTGTCATTAGCAGCAGCACCACATGTTTGAACAACACATACCACACACATGTGGTCAGCACACAAAACACATGCTTTTGTGCTGATCAGCATTTAGAAATTTACCTAATAAATAAAAGACAATTTTAGAGTAATCTGAGAGTTTTTTTTTTTTATCTTTAATGTATTTCTGATTCACTCATTTACACAAAGAAAGAAAGAAAATAGCTTTTTTAAGTTTACTGCATGTCTTTTCAGGAATTTATGGTTTAATCTAGAGGCCTGGGTGTGTGTATCATTAGGGGTCAGAAAAAAGGCAACAAAGTGGGTAGGTAATTGTTGTAAATGCATTTGACGAAAAATGTAAAAGTTGCATAAAGAAAAAGTGATTAGGATAGCAAAAGAACTCTGAACAATAAGCTCAACAAAACAAAAATGTAAAAAAGACTGATTACCACAACATTCAGAAAAATAATAAAAGTTAGTTTCAAATGTAGCCATTCGTGCACAACCCCCACGCCGGCCTGAAAAAGAATTTAGGGTTTGACGTGGCAGTGTTGGGGGAGGATGTGAGCTGAGGATGTGAGCATGTCCCTGCATCCCCCGACAGAAGAATCTAGAAGGAATGTTGACAAAGATGGAAAACTCTACAATTAAAACAGTTATTTTATATATCCTGAAGTTATTTGTGCTGTTTAATTTAAACTGTAGCATAAAAGGCACATTTTGTTCTGCAGAACACTGCCAACTCAGCAGAGCAAATCTGGGCTCAGTGGTAAAATGACACACATTATCATCTTCCATTACACACTTGATGCCAATACATACGATTTTACTATATATAAAAAATTTTCCTAGGTTTTAATAAAAACGACACTTGTTTAGTTGCAGAGTTCAGCTCATTTTTCTGCCGATTTCAGGCGGCTTTAGGACCATGGTGCAGTGGTGGAATGTCAGAGTTGTGGTCATTGGATCCAAAGGGAGGGCTCTCCCAACTTCTCCAGGAAAGCCAGACATCCTCATTTGAATAGCCCAGCTCCAGCTTCTAGAAGTTTCTTTCCCGGACTATAAAGGCTTCTGCTTCAAACACACTGCAGCAAAGCAGCATCCGAGAAAAGAAGAGGAGCACATCTGAGATAACAAGAGGAGCAAATCCAAGAAAAGAAAAGAAGCTGTCCAAGGTAATTTTTGGGGAAATATTTATATGGAATGGCTTTATTTTGTATGCTAAAAAGGCTGCTGCACACAGGGTCAGAGAATACTTTTTTTTTTTTTTACTTCTTTTGCATTTTTAAAATGTATTTACTTGCAACTATAGGGGGAAACAAATTTCTTTACTGTTATCTTATGCAAAACTAGTCAAAACTAGTTTATGTGTATATGTGATTGTGTAATATTAATAGTTGTTTTATATATACATTTAGGTTTCTTCTTAGTGATGCAAATTTGTGCTGTTTTTCTTTTTTTCTTTACACTAAACTGTAAAGAGTGAGCAAATTTTTCCATTGGGAGTGGTTTTATGCTATCACTCAATCAGTACAATTCACATGCGGGTCTACTGTGGAAGTTCTGATTGGTTGAAAGTTTCTCCCTCAGATCTTCTAACCAATAAGAATAGTCCACGTGTCTTTCTTTCTCTGTGTGCATGAAATAGCAGCAAACTTCTTCAATTTCTGCTTCAAATCGAACCTTAGGATGAGAAGCAGGGAGTTCAAGTCACTGATTTTGTGACTGTTTTGCACTGTAACCAATGTACATAAATATATTTTTGTGTAGATTATCCAAATGCACCTCTTGTCTTTCAGAGTGAAAATCGCAATCGTTGACAACTATGAATATGAAAACGTATCAAGGTATCACAGATGATAAAAAGCAACATACAAAGAAGAAAAAAATATATCTGAATGATCAACCACACTGACTTACATATTTTGCTTGACAGTCGATAAGGAAGGACACATAACATCTTACAACCAACTTTACCCTCAAGCATAGTTTTAAAACTGAATTTCAACATACAATGTAATCTCTATATTTTTCTGATATTTAATTAAAAGTGGTCACAATTCAGAACTTTCTCAAATAAGCAGGCTCATGTTAAGCCACACATTCCTGTGTGATTAGTCATTGGCGTTGCTTTTGTTTAACTCGTTTGACCTAGAAATCATAGCCTACAGGCATCATTTCTGTAGGTTTACCAATTTAGGGTATATATATACTTAAATTAAAAGACAAAATTATTTCAAACTGATATAAAACTCATGAACAAACGAATGCAGCCTTTTGTTCCTAAAACAAACACATAGACATTTTAAAAATAGCATTGGTGAAGAATTGGTGAATTTGCACTCAGCATCACTGATCTCCCCTCTTCTCCTCTAGGCTTTCGTTACTACCCAAAAATACAACAAGCATGTGGGCGTCCAACCTCATTGCTCTATGTCTTTTGGCTGTGGCCGTGTCCGGTGAGGACAAAAAGCTGAGTACCCATGCAACCTCCATGGCAGACACCAGCGCAAACCTAGCCTTCAATCTCTACCACAACATCGCCAAAGAAAAGGGACTTGACAACATCCTCATCTCCCCTGTGGTGGTGGCCTCCTCTCTGGGCATGGTAGCCATGGGAGGCAAATCCTCCACTGCATCCCAGGTGAAGAGCCTGTTGAAGGCTGACGCCCTGAAGGACGACCATCTGCATTCAGGCCTGTCAGAGCTTCTGAGTGAGGTGAGCGACCCCCAGGCCCGCAACGTCACATGGAAGATCAGCAACAGGCTGTACGGCCCCAGCTCTGTCAGCTTCGCAGAGGACTTCGTCAAGAATAGCAAGAAGCACTACAACTACGAACACTCGAAGATCAACTTCCGTGATAAGAGAAGCGCCATCAACTCCATCAATGAGTGGGCTGCCACTTCCACTGCCGGAAAGCTGCCAGAAATTACCAAGGATGTGAAAAACACAGACGGTGCTATGATCGTCAATGCTATGTTCTTTAAACGTAAGCATTCGTGTTGGCTCTTTTTAATTATTTAATTATCTTAAATTATTTAAAAATACATATTTTTTTAATTATTTTAATTAGAGTGTTGGCTCTAAATTAATTATTTAATTATATTTATTAATTTAAATAATTTTTAAATGATCAATTTAAATATTAAGTTGGAATAGAGATTTAGTTCCGGGAATATCCATCAAATTATATTATAATTATTACTTACTACTTATTACTCTCAGAGAGAGCCAGGCAAAAATAACAAGAAAACATAGCACTGACTAAAAATGTTAATGTTTGTTTCGGTTTCCACAGCCCACTGGGATGAGAAGTTCCACCACAAGATGGTCGATAACCGTGGTTTCCTGGTTTCCCGCTCTCACACGGTCTCTGTTCCAATGATGCATCGCACAGGTAAAACCAGCAGCTTGTCTTAAAGTCTCTTATCCTATATCTGCTACCTACAAAAGAACTCAACAGTATTTAACTTGGCCTTTTACAGGCATCTACGGCTTCTATGAGGACACACAAAACAAGCTGTTTGTGGTCAGCATGCCTTTGGCACATAAGAAGTCCAGCATGATTTTCATCATGCCCTACCACGTGGAGCCTCTGGAGAGACTGGAGAAACTGCTCACCCGCCAGCAGCTGGACACCTGGGTCGGCAAGCTCGAGGAGAGAGCCGTCGCCATCTCACTGCCTAAAGTTAGCATGGAAGTCAGCCACGACCTTCAGGTAAATCGTTTTTGCTATATAGCTGGTCGCAAACCACAACTAACATTTTATGCATGATGTGTGAGCTTTTTCTCTCCTTGCTTTGCAGAAACACCTGGGTGAACTTGGTCTCACTGAGGCTGTGGACAAGACTAAAGCTGACCTGTCCAACATTTCTGGCAAGAAAGATCTTTACCTGGCCAATGTCTTCCATGCCTCTGCCTTCGAGTGGGACACGGAGGGAAACCCATTTGACACCAGTATTTATGGCAGTGAGAAGATCAGGAACCCCAAGCTCTTCTACGCCGACCATCCCTTCATTTTCCTTGTGAAAGACAACAAGACCAACTCCATCCTTTTTATTGGCAGGCTTGTTCGGCCTAAGGGTGACAAAATGAGAGATGAATTGTAACTTTTAGGAGATTTGAATTCTATTTTACGGGGTTTTAAATAGTATTGTTGTTGTTAATGATGTGACTTTTACCTCATGAGCCCATTCCAATGGATTATCTGTGTTGTTTAGACAATCTAAGTCAACCTGTCAGTACAAAAACATTGTTTTAAGGAGATTGGTGATACATCAGGAGGTGTGGAATTGGAACCCCACAAATGTATACAAAAGTTTTGACATCAATTAGTTAATGTGCATTTTTCAATCAGACACTATGCTTACATTAAGTGTAGTGCCATTGATGTTAAGCTGTTGTATTGTGGTATTTTAGATTGTGCTTGTAGAATCCCATGTGAGATCTGTGTAGGGTTTGCCTTATCTTTAACGTTTAAAGGGAAAAGGTGGTCCTATGCAATTGTTCCTCAAGCACAATTGTTGGTTCTCTGTTTTCACTTCCATCAAGATTTTTTGACTCCTGCACTGATGCCTTTCTTCTAAATTCTCCATTTTGTACCATATCTTTTGAGAAAGTGTGCTAATTTTTTTTTTAAATCAATTTTCACTCTGTTTATGTTTTTTAAATAAACTGAAATGAAAATATATATTTTGTCCTTGATTTTTTATTATATGTTTTAAGAAATGCTTAAAAAAAACATAACATTTCATAATAAAATAAAAGTCAAACTGTCATGAATGACTGAAAATCACTAATGACAGATGAAGGCACAGCACATTGTTATTGCTCTGTCAAGCCTTATTGTTTAATCCCAGTCATTCCGCCTGGTTTGACGTGGCAAATTCCTTTGTGTGGTGGAATGTGGAGCTTCATCTGTGTGTTTACAGAGACACCTTACCTTAGAGACACAGATTTCCCAGACAGCCTGCTCTCTTTATGACACACCATAAACCACAAAGAGCACATTTGATGTGGGAAATCAGTTACTTCCTTTCACACAAGCAGATCCATCCTGTAGGCTGAATGTGTTAATGAGTGGACGTAAATAAAGGACGGATTAGAGCCTGGAGTGAAGGGCTCTCATGGTGATATGACAAATCAGGAAAGGATAAAGAAATAGCCAAAGATGAGATTTGATCAAGATAATTAACCAATGCATAAACATTGTCAGGATAACCCTGCAGACTTAATGTAATATGCAGTTAATAAATGAAAGCAACTTGTTTAAGGAATTGTATGATTAAAGAAAATATCCAGCCTACTAAATGTAGCCTACGGGGCCTAACTCTAGGACTACATTGCAAAAACCCATGTAACAGGGACATCTTGTGGTAAGCAACAAAACTGCATGCAGACAAGACGTCCTGATTGTCTTAAACGTTTTATTCGTTAAAAAAGGGCCATAGCTAGAGGATTCGGGGCCCCCTGAAAAAAACTATTCATATGGGCCACCCACCACCAATAACTGTACAATAGATGAGCATGGGGGCCCACATAACAGAAGATGGTGATTCCTTCTTATGGAGACTGTTTGATTCAGTTCATGCATGAACCATCAATATAGGCTACTAACATATAGCATGTAGTCATAAGGATAGCTTTTCATTGGTTTATGATTTCTTCACTAATCATGAGTTCATGTTGAAGTAACTATTAATTAAGATATGAATATTCATGTAGGGAGTTGGGGTAAAACGCCCCCAAAATAACCTACAGTATAGATAATGTCAATACGTTTTTGTTGTTGCTGGACTAAGTTGACAAGAGTGATTTTAGAAGCTTACTGTGAAGCTTACACTGAGAGCGACGTACCTGAAAGAAAACAGATTTCAGGGTAAAGTAAAGTGATCTAATTTTCAGTAGTAAGAAAAAAAAAGTGTTTTAAAGTTTGTTGTTTTGCACGTTTGCGTTAATACGTTCTAGTGGAGAAATACCCGGATGTTGACCTATTATACACGCAATCGCCTCTGCCATAACGACCTATGGTTTTCATTAAACCGAGAAAAATGGAATTTTGTTTTATTGACGATCACTGACAAATGGTCTATTTAAAATGCAAAAAACATTATTATTTTCAATGTGACAAGGATTCATTTGCCTCGATCCACGCCGAAAAAAACGTCTAAATGTCACGTTTTTAATGAAGCAGCCTAAATGGTCCACTTTGGAAACCATGTAGAGGTTTAACCCCCTCAAACGTGAAACTTACACGTTTGCGTTAACACGCTCGATCAAGTGGAGAGTTACACAGATGTTGACCTATTCTACACGCAATCGCCTCTGCCATAACGACCTATTGGTTTTCATTAAACCGAGAAATATGTAATTTTGTTTTATTTACGATCACTGAGAAATGTTTTATTATTTAAAATGCAAAAAAAAACAAAAAACCATGTATTATTTTCAAGGTGAAAAGGATTCATTTGCCTTGATCCACGCCGAAGAAAACGTCTAAATGTCACGTTTTTAATGAAGCAGCCTAATGAGTACAATTTCTAGCCTATTTTTCCAGCATCCCCCAGCTCCTTGTTTAAGCAAAAGGTACGCTAAAACAACGTATTACATCAACGTTAAACCACGTTAAATGTGTTAACCATAACCTTTTAAATACTTGACTTAGTTCCCATTGCTTAGCAACGGGAAGAAACTCCTGCAACTCCTGCAACTTCAACCCGGTATCAAGACATGAAATAATCACGTTGGTCCACTTTGGAAAACGTGTAGTTGAAGCTCATGGGCCCCCCTCTCCTTCCTATCTCATATTATTTAGATTTTGTTTTTATTTAAATTACTATTAACATTTAGGCTATCTTTACCACACAAACAAAAGAGACAATCATTATTTCTGTAGCCCAAAAATCATTGCCTACATTTGGATTATTAATCAATGTCGAAATAAAGTCAATCAGCAGTGTTTTGCATTCAAATGCATGTAAAGGGAAACATTGATACCTGAAGAAAGAGTTAAACTCTTTGTGCTCGCGCTCATGACAGCTGAACACTTCATCCAACGCTCATGAATGATGTTCATCTTATATCTTCTTGTTATGAGTGTGAAACCGCTTCAGACAATTCAGTGCGTAAAGGAATCTGAACACATCATTCAAACTGATTCGTGAACCGATTTAGACAGTTCTACAAACATGTTTGATTACGTCTTTCAAAAGAATCGACTCAAAAGAGTGATTCATTTGTGAATTGAAACTCATGGCTAGAAAAAATATACATCGTGCTTGGAATAATTTATGCATTTAACAACATAGGCTATTACTAAATAACAAGAGAAACGTCGCCCAACGTAACAAGGTTAAAGTACAGTTTTGTTTTGTTTTTCATTTGAAAGGTAGGCCTACTCGAGTCAAACTAAGTAGCCTAAAAGTAGTACCCACATTTAAATGTAATTGTAAACTCAAGTAAATGTAACAAAGTAAATGTAGGCCTACTTCGTTACTACCCACCTCTGCTTGCTGATGATGATGACCGGCCTCATGTCTTTGTCCTCAACTTCTTCGCTAAAGCTAACGCTACCGTTAGCTGAGGCTGAGCGTAGGCGGTGGTTAGCTCCTTGACACACCCCTCTTCGTCAAATAACTGTCATATAACTGACGTTTTGGGACGTATTTTGACCATACGTCAATATCCGCCTTTTTAGGGCCCCCTTAAACGTCGGTAGATGGCGATCCCGGGCCGTCATACAACTGACGCTTTACCTTTAACGTCAGTTAGGTGACGGGTTAGGTTTAGGGTTAGGTTTAGGTATGGGGTAGAGTTAGGATCCGATAACCTCATCTACCGACGTTTAAGGGGGCCCTAAAAAGGCGAATATTGACGTCCCAAAACGTCAGTTATATGATGTCTTGGGATGAGACCGGGTTGGACATTTTTACCGCTTGTTTCTCTTCCTTTTCCTTCTTTTTTTTTTCTCTTGGCTGCCTCGCTGGACTTTATTTATTTTTTTTCTGATTGGATACTTATCAAGATCGAGGCCAAGCCTTGTTTAATGTAGCGCAAAAAACAAAAAAATCTGACCACGGAGGGCCCGTCTCTGCGCAAAAGCAGGCCCAGATGCCCGTATGGTAGATCCGGCCCTGGTTGTTGCCAAGGCAGAGCTGCGACTCAGGAATTGAATCTGGCAGAGGGATTAGAGACAGGCTTGGACTTTTCTCTGCCTTCACCTGCCGAATCTAGTCTCTTATCTCAGGGTTTGGAAGCTCCGAGTGAGACACCAGTAATGTGGTTAGCATCAAGGCAGATGTTGAGGATACTCCTGCTTATGAGGAGCTTATGGGGGTTGTGACTTGTGCCGTGGCTACTTTAAACATCGACTGGCCAGCAGAGAAGCAGGAAGTTCGTCATGAAAGTATGCTAGACGAACACTTTGTGGCCTCTTGATCACAACCTCCTCGTCGGGGCCTGCCTTTCTTCCCCCGTTCTCCACACTGAGGTGTGGAAGTAACAGTTTTCTTATTGAGTCTTTATTTCCCAAATGGTCAGACCTCAATTATTCCCCAATCCTGGGGCTAAATGAAGATTGCTACGGGCTGATGCCTACGGTAGCTTTCTACCTCAATCACTCCCTTGAGTCAGCATTATTCCTGAAGGCTCAGACGTTATCCACCAAGTCGGTCAGAACAACTTCGGCTTTGGTGTGTAAAGTATATTCTGTGGCAGGTCAGGTCACGCCATGTCCATTCTGCAGGCATAAGGAGACGGCCAAGTCAGTCATGCTGGTCTATGGCAGCCCTGGTGGCTATGGAGAGATATTTATGGCTAAACATGTCTGGTATGAAAGACAAGTTTTCTCATGGATGCCCTGCTTGCCCCTCTTGTGCTCTTCGGCGATGCCTTCACCTAAGATGTTGAGAGGTTTTAGGTAGCAAAAAAGCAAGTGGCGATGTTCGAGAGACATCTCCCTCACCGCTCTCAGATCTCTCGCCATCTACCAGCTCCTCACATCGAGAGTAACAGAAGAAGAGCCTCGCTACCCTTCCTTTTGGCCTAGCCTTGTGCGACTCCATGGGCATTCGCGTGCTGAAAATCAGTTGATCTTTCGCGCTTCGGCTGGAGCCAAACATAATAATCACATAATGATTATTTTAGGTTTCAGACATTTAAATAAACAGCCTAAGTTCTATCAAAAATACATTGAAAGTTTGTTAAATACACACTGATGTCAATGGAAGCGCCAATAATAATTTGACAACGTGTTTTATTCATATCATATACACATTGCATAGGTAACTATAGTTTACTCTATCCTTCTCCCAGTATATCGGTCACTTACTTTAATGTATTTTGGGAAAAGTGGTTGAATTTATGTGTTGTAAATCCGACTGTTGTAAGATCCGATTCTCTGAAATGTGGTGCAAACTAACATGGCGGTTCCCATCAGGCATTATAGATCAACTAACAGGGTCATTATAAAGATGTTTAAATGACAAAACACATTTACTTACACATATTTGAGAATCAGACTATCAGATAGTTCATGATATAGTTAACAAATTTGTGAATATTTGGAATAAAAAAGGAAAAACTAAATAAAGAAAATTTAAGTTATCATTTTAAACAGCTTATAAGGCAGTCAATCCCTCTCAGATAAACCCAGCCTACGTGTTTAATACAACTTAAACTGCAAAGAAACTTAAACATTTCATTTTATATTCAATACAAGCACAAGTGCTTTATCAGAGAGAGAGAGAGAGAGAGGACCCTTTATTAAACTGATTTAATACGTCAAATAAAAGCAGTTTCCCTGTTTACTAAATGTATGGCAACTAAAATGAATAATTCTGCATAGTATAAATAATTATTTTTGCATAAATTAACAGAACTCACAGAATTATTGCAATCCATTTTGTAATATCTCTGAAGCAACTTCTTAATCAGCATACACACAGTCACGTTTCACAATTTTCATGAGTCCGAAGACAGCTTACAGCAGCCTTACATTTGTAATTGCTTGGTATCAACCAACCTCAGTCAGTTTGGGTTTTGCATAAACAT
The DNA here is from genome assembly GCF_988280905.1 of Pimephales promelas. Classification (NCBI taxonomy): domain Eukaryota; kingdom Metazoa; phylum Chordata; class Actinopteri; order Cypriniformes; family Leuciscidae; genus Pimephales; species Pimephales promelas. The sequence goes on from NC_142784.1 coordinate 19,449,228, forward strand.
CGCTAGAATATCGCATTTGGTCTTAGCAACAGATGTCCACTAAGCTTCGTCAAATCTGATTAGGTCACTACATGTTTTTTGGTTAGAGAAGATCAAAGAAAAATAATTAAAGCTCCCCCATGAGTAGGACATATGGATGAAAACAACATGTGAAATCTCTGTGAAAAACAAACCCAAAACGTGACTCGCCTTAGGTACGGGATGCACATGGGGCCACTCTGTGGCCAAAACAGAGCAAGTGTTAGACATTGGGAAAGAAACACACTTTCACTGACTACCTGTTCATCAGCTGCCATTTCATTAGCGCTGTTGTTTCTGCTGTGCTGGGCAGAGTCGGCTTAGACAGACGACAATCAATCCTATTAAAGTAGTCTTTGTAAGCTGCACTGGAACACACATGCTCAGACTGTCCTTTGTGTCTCTCCATGCAACTTGTCATGTGTCTTTCCTTCTTCGGCAGTTTTAACATCCTTCCTTGCACTTCTCAGATTTTGGGATTTTTCTCTTGTCTGGCCTTGCGAAATATTGACTTGACCTCCTCCGTAACCATGTCCTGCCAGTTATCTCTAAAAGATGAAAATTGATGTAGAAAGTTATAAATGATAACAACAGACAGAACTGAAGATTCATTTTAGGACTTTGGTAAGTAATGCAGTTCACAACAACTGAAAAAAATAAATAAATAAATAAATACACGGCATGCACGAATAAACGGACATGCAATTAGTCCAGCACAATCAATGAACACCATCACGGCACAAACCCACCAGAAGTAAACCTAACCACGTGACAAATACAGCACAGCATGCAAGGTACTACCTCCTTGCAATTGGTTATGGGTTCATGCCTTTTTCTCAGCTTTCCTTCTCCTGTAAGCCTCAATGTCCTCAGGTCTCAAACCATGGTTGTCTTCCCTGATGCATAAATCCAATTATCCCATTTTAAAAAAGTATCCCATTAAGTACAAAGAGAATTATTCTAAAGCACAGAAATTCATCAGAAAGTACAATTTATTTGGAAAGAGTAAAATAAATGGCAATATAATGAAAAGGCCATGTTAAATGCCAAGTTAAAATATTGTAGGAAAAAAATATTTGTAAAATAAATGGTTAAATATTATTCAAATCTTACCCTGGTTTAATCTCTGGTGGTTTTGGCAAAGGATTAGTAAAATTTGATTTTCCAACAAGCCAGTATGTCTCTTCAATGCCTTTCCCCTAAACAAAAATCCATACAAATTACTTTAAAAAGCTAAAATTATACACAGTAAGTTAGTGCTTACACTACCATTTAAATGTTTGGGGTCAGTTTAATGTTCCTCCTGAAAGCAATTTAAAATATTCATTTAACAATTTAAAAATAACAGTTTGATAAAATTGTTTTCCCATGAATGCCAAAGCTTCACTACTCCAGTCATATGATTATTCAGAAATCATTATAATATGCTGATTTTGTGCTCAAGAAACATTTCTTATTATTATCAATGTTGAAAATAGTTTCTTTAAAACCAGCACTTATTTGAAATAGAAATATTTTTTTTAGATAATAAATGTCTTTACAGTCACTTTTGATCAATTTCAAGCATCCTTGCAGAAAAAAAAGAAAATCAAACTGACCCTGTACTTATTAACAGTAGTGCATGTTAAAAAAATATTTTGTAAGATTATTAAAAGTGTTTTTGTACCTTCAGCTCAGTCTTTCCTCGAACTTCTATTTTGTAGCCATCGTTCAGTGAGTGGAGAATATTCACTGTGCTAATGTTCACATGAATTCTGTAAGCTGATGGAAATGATGTTTATTGACCGATCTTCTCATTACAGTACAGGGTTAGTATATCACATCTGTAAAGAAAAATATCTGAATGGAACATACGCAACCCTGTAGATTCCATACGAGAGGCGGTGTTGACTGTGTCTCCAAAAAGGCAGTATCTAGGCATAGTTAGACCCACGACTCCAGCAACACACGGCCCTGGATAGAGAAGAAACAGGATAAGATAAAGGATGCAGTATTTTACAACTACATATTGGGACAATGAAATTTAATCTGTCAAAAAGATTACAAGAGCTTTTTCATAACATTACCACTAAGCGGATAAAAACAGCTGGAGATTGACAGGCTAACCTGAGTGAATGCCGATCCGTATCCTGACTGGAACTTCTGGCATGTGCCGCATCTTGAAGGATCCCACGGAGCTGAGAATATTCAGGGACATGTTGGCGATCTCAGCTGCGTGCTTGTTGCCGTTCTTCTTCGGCAGCCCGGAGGCCACCATGTAGGCATCTCCAATGGTTTCAACCTGTGATGAAGAAGAGTTAAATGGCTTTGCATGGAAATCGATCGGCATGTTATCCTGGACATCCAAGCCAGTGTTATTTTACTGTCATTGAGATACTATTAAACTCATGCCACGCCAATTCATACTTTGCACGTGACATCACAAGTACTGGCTGACGCCGTTTCTCCAGCAACAAAACCCAGTAAACTAGTCAAGGATCTTGCCAGGACGTCGCCAGTTTTTATACAAAAGTTGGTGTTTCGAGGTGTAAATGACACGCCAGATGGTGGTTGTGCGATTGGTTGCACTAACCAATGAGATAAGCAACCTTCACAGTATAAGGTTACACGTCTGTGCAGTGATCATTCCATCACTCAAGGTAATTTCAACATTTGTATGAATACAATGGGTGTATGATCATGTAATTAATCATGTCTTTAAGTTAACCTGTAGTTTCGTCAATCAACGCCACCAGCGGGTTTGGCGATTCAGCTGTTTGTGTTATGAGGCTAATGTATGATCACACCGCAAAATTAATTGAAAAAGGAATGACTTCTGGGCACTTTAAGATTGAAGTGTGTGATTGTATTAAAAAGTATTACTGCTCGATTATCTAAAAAAAAACTTTGTCTGCTTTACACAATTTAACTACTTTCACGGTGGAGTTATGGCGCTAACTCGCTAACAGACTTGATAGCTACTAGAAAGACCTGGACTCTACGTTGAAAATACCTTTTTGTTGCCCGCCAGCCATCCATGGTAGTTAACGTGACTGCCGAGTATGAATTTCCCAAAATAACTGTAATAACATTGTAATAACCCTGTAATAACCCTGAAACAAGCTTACCTTGTAGACATCGTGGCTGCCCAGCACAGCATCAAATAGGGAGTAAAGATCATTGAGCAGATCTACAACCTCAATTGGATCACTAAGGGATGAGATGGTTGTGAAGCCTACAATGTCACTGAAGTAGATGGTGACTTGATCGAAGTACTCTGGCTCCACAGAGGCACCGGTTTTCAGAGCTTCTGCCACAGAACTGAATGAAAATTGAAAAGAAGTTTAATCTGACATAGAAAGATTGTTGATCCAAGAACATGTCTTACTTGAGAAGTGTGGAATGAAAACACTCACGGAGGAAGCATCTCAGCCAGAAGCTTCTCAGTCCTCTGTTTCTCTACCTCCAGCTCTTCTGTTCTTTCCCTGATCAGGTCCTCCAGGTTAGAGGAGTACTGCTCCAGCATACGCAACATGGAGTCAATAATATTGGTCTTTTTGCCCTTGTTGATGAGCTTGAACTGAGAACAGACCATTAATATGCATTATGAGTAAATTAAAAAAAATCATTAGATGTAGTTGTCTTTAATTAAACTTTAAATAAAGTGTCTTTATTTGTCATGTTCCTGAAATCTGGAAATGCTGCTATCCATGCATGTTGCCATATTAGAAATAGACTATAAAAATACACTATACCATTCAAAAGATTGGGGTCTGTAAGATTTCTTTCAAAATCTGTTTGAAAGAAGTCTCTTATGCTCAAGGGTTTATTTCATCAAAAATACAGTAAAAACAGCAATATTGTGAGATATTATTACAATTATTATTACTATTTTAATATATTCCAGTGATGCAAAGCTGAATCTTCAGCATTGTTACTGCAGTCTGTCTTCAGTGTCACATGATCCTTCAGAAATCATTCTAATATGATGATTAGGTGATGAAGACATTTATTATTATGTTTTTTGTGGAAACCCATGATTTTTTTTTATTTAGGTTTTACTTTTTTGATGAATAGTTCGCAAGAACTACATTTAGTTTATGATCCATTGAATGCATCCTTACTGACCCAAAAAATAAATATGAAAATTAATATAATAATAAAATAACATGAAATGATAAAATATATAAGATATAATAAAATATATAATAAAATAGAAAAGCAATAATTATTACAAAGTTAGCCAGCATTTAAAAATCGATGTTCTTTAGATCCTAAGGCTTTTAATTCTTTATCCAATGAACTCAAAGCTCACCTGATCAAAGATCTGATCAAAAGTAGGCCTTCTATCAGGCTGTTCACACCAGCACTGCTTCATTAACTGGATGCATTCCAGTGGAGCTTGATCTGGAGCTACAGTGGGCCTGCACAAAGGCGGAGGTTTCTTCACCTTCCTTATTATCTCTGTTGATGTAATAAACATGTCACGGATAATAATACCTGCCCAGTTCCTGTTATCACAGCCTTGTTTACCAGTTCATCAAACTAATTCTGTAAGAACAACTAGTACAATTTATTTTCAACCAACCTTCAGGAGTCAAGCCCAGCATACAGTACGGCGCTCCTCTGACAACTACTTCCTGAAGTATAATCGCGAAGCTGTACACATCTCCTTTACATGTTCCTTTCCGTGGACCTTCCAGATCTCTGAGAAATTCAGGGGCTGTCCAGAATAGATCTGAAAGAGTCAAAGACAAAGAATTGCCGTATTATGTCTTTTTTTCAATATCAGGAAATTAGATGGACTAAAGGTGAGATTTGCATTGTAAATAAGTCATTTAAAAAAAAAAATACCCATACCCTCTGGAGGTGGGGTCTCCTTTGGAGCTTTCTGGGCCTCAAGAATCTCATAGTAACCATAATCAGTGATCTTTAAGACAAAACGTCCATCAACTACACAATTACGAGACTTCAGATGCCCGTGAGGAAAATCTCTGTGGTGAAGATATTTCATGCCCTATTGGGTGGGTAACAGAAACCATCCGATTATAATGCCAACAAAGACAGATATTATATAGAAAGTGCAGAATGGATTTAAAAATGATCTGAAGGTTATTAGAAGTTCACATTTTAATAATATCATATCAGTACCTTGATCAGATCCAGCAATAAAGAGGATTTAAACATCCAGTCCAGTTTGACATCGTCATTACGAAGGAGGTCATGTAGACTCCCCCGAGAACAGTGCTCAGTGACGATGGCAAAAGTCTTACAATCAGTGAAGAACCCCAAAAACAGATTGACATTTTCATTCCGTAGGTCCTTCATCTGGGAATTATAAACATGATAGGAACCGTCACTCAAGCTCATACCAGACTGTTAGTTTTAAATGAAAGGATTAGGGCCAATACCTTGGTGAAAATATTAGTTGTGCTCTGTTTAACCTCTTTGAAATCTCCTTCCTTAAACTTTTTTAGCCATACCCAGTCGCCCTGCAAAGATCAAAATGACTTACATTTACATTTGGCAGACACTTTTATCCAAAGCAACTTTCATTGAATTTAAAGAGAGAGTTCGCCCCAAAAATTAAAAAAAAAAAAATCCACCCTCAAGTTGTTCTAAACCTGTATGAGTTTATTTCTTCTGTTGGACACAAAAGTAGATATTTTGAATAATGTGGGTAATCAAACAGTTTCTGGTCCCCATTCATTTCCACAGAATAAAAAAAAATGATATAGATGTCAATGGGGACCCACATTCTTCAAATATCTTTGAGAAACTCAAACAACTTAAGTAAATGATGACAAAAATAAATAAATCTTTTAAGGGGTGAACTGTCCCTTAAAGCATACTGTTTGAGCTACATGAAAGTTAAAACATTTGGTCAAGATAAAAAGTAAAGTCACCTCATAGACGGCTACATTTGAAGTTTCATGTGTTGCCGTAGCCGTGCTGTTCACAGAGTGGGTCCGTTCACATGTGCTCTTCTCCTCAATGTAACTTTTTGAATCGCTAAGATCCTCGAGGGTGATTTTCTGTGAGCAAAGAGTGCATAATAAATGTAGAAAATATAGCATAACATTTTCAGAAGGAAGGCAGCTGATGAGGTGACGCGTACCCTCTTGCTCAGCTGCGGGTTGATGAAGGTCAGGTCCTCAAGCGTAAGCAGGATTCTGTTGGGGCCTTTGATCAGCTGGATTTGTTGAAGTCGCCTCCTACAAAGATCAGACAAGATCAGGTACAACTTTTTGTACCTTAGGTCATAAATCATAGGTTCTGTTAAAATCACAGCAAAATTACCTTATGAATAGAGTTAGGCCAATACAACCAAGAACTATAATGAAGACCGTCACAAACGCTATGATGACATATATTACTTCCACACCTAAAACACAAGAGATTGAATTAGAATTGAATCAAACACATAGAATATTTTCAAATTACATATCAATCAATATGCATCAGTTAACAATGACATATAAAACAATGTCATTGATTACAATTGAATTTTACAATTTATTTATTTTTCAAATTGATTTATTTATCTTTTAATAATAATAATTAATAAAAATAATTAAAATAAAATAAATAATAAAATAATAAAAATAATAAAATAAAAAATTACAGTTTAATTTTGGTATTATTGGTATAAAATGGTGTTTTTAACATGAAATACGTATTATATTTCTTACAATTATTTGACTTTGAATAATAATAATAGTTTTTAATATTGATCATATTCTAAAAGTATTAAGCATAAAGATACCAATTTGCTTAAAAACTCCTAATGTAACTATGACACATATAAGCTGAGCGAAATGAGTGTGACTTTTAAGAAGAAGCAATTGCACAATCAAAAGTCAAATATCTGTTTCTCATTGAACAACATTGTGCGGGTCTGTCGTACCTCCTGTGCAGATGGCATCGGGATCAAACCAGCAGCTGGAGTCTGAAGGTGGAGGTGAACCTCCAGGGAAATTAATGGACTTGCCGGCAAACAGCACCATGTCCGAAGCCAGGTCTACTTGAAAGCAACGATACAGTTGAGTTCCCCAGCCATCAGTATCTAGGATCACGAAGTTGGTCTGCCCGTTCCCTTGGGCGTCTGTGCGGATGTTCTGGTTGAACCCCGAAAATGTGATGTTCCTCGTGAAGAAGGCCAGGTTGGACCCGGAGAACCACTTACCTGCTCTTCTGGCATTGTGCATGGACTTGGCAAACAGGTACAAACTGTTGTAGATTGTACCAAAGAGAGGAGAGACCTGAAATGTAGCAGTTTAATAGTTTAATCAAGGTCATTGAGTGTACAAATACGATTCATAATGTGTCAAAGTGCACCACCCACACCTGCTCTGGCTCTTGTGACACTGTCAGCTCTCCAAGTCGTTTGGCCATATTGAACGCTTCATTGAATGACATCAGATCTGACTCCACAGTGACAGTGAGCACAGCGTCATAGGCTTTGCGCAGTTTGGTGTTGTTTTGAAGTGGGAAGTAGGTTGTGTTGGTGTAGGGTAGGCTGTACTGGAGGGTGTCGTATGGTATAAACACATATCGACCATTTGTCAATCCCATGTCATGGGCCTTCAACAGGAAAGAAGATTGTTGCTCTCCTCCAATGAGCACTGAATGCATGCACATAATGATGACTGAAACATACATAAAAACTGAATTAATTAATGTTGAACTTTAAAAGCATTTAGGACTGATATATGGTATGAGCAGTAGGTTTTTATCTTAATATAAAATGCTTTAATTAAATTCTAAAAGGGCCATGATCCAAAACTTATAGTTTGAAAATTGAAGATAAACCTTCAGTCAGTGACAGTGTGCACTGGAAAATTTCACATACATTCATTTCACATAAATATCTTTAATTGAGTAACAAATGTAGTGTATGCTTTTACACATGTACGAATAAATGCATGTTTTTGTTGTATGTTTCGTTTTTGTTTTGTTTTTTTGTTGTTGAAACTAAATCTTCTGACTATTCTATCAAAAGAAAGCAGTAGCACCTCATTGCAGTACACAAGATCCAGGGGGTGGAGTTGGATCCAGATCTAAGGGGTGGAGATGGGTAAGATTAGGGGTGGGATTAGGGATCAGGGGGCGGAGATGGGTAGGTATATGTAAGGTGGGAGGAGTTGGATCTGGAGTTTGTGTTCTGCAGTGAGGACCATCTCAGAGAAAGTGAAAATGATGAGAGATTAAGTAAACTTTAAGCTGTCATCTTACTACATTGAACAAAACAATAACTGCAACACTTTTGGTTTTGCCCCCATTTTTCATGAGCTCAACTCAAAGATCTGAAACTTTTTGAAAGTACACAAAAGGCCTATTTCTCTCAAATATTCTCTCAAAAAGCTGTGTTAGTGAGCACTTCTCCTTTGGCGAGATAATCTATCCACTTCACAGATGTGGCATATCAAGATACTGACTAGACAGCACGAAAATTGCACATGTGTGTCTTAGGCTGGCCACAATAAAAGGCCACGTCCGGTTACATGTCTGGTGAGTTTGCGGGCCATGCAACAACTGGGATGTTTTCAGCTTCCAGCAATTGTGTACTGATCCATGCAAGATCTGGGGCTGTGCATTATCATGCTGCAACATGAGGAGGTCGGGGATGAATGGCACAACAATGGGCCTCAGGATCTCGTCACGGTATCTCTGTGCATTCAAAATGCCATCAATACAATGCACCTGTGTTCGTTGTCCATAACATACGCCAGCCCATGCCATAATCCCACCGCCACCATGGGCCACTCGATCCACAACGTTGACATCAGCAAACCACTCACCCACATGGCGCCATACACACTGTCTGCCCTGTACAGTGAAAACCGGGATTCATCCGTGAAGAGAACACCTCTCCAAAGTGCCAGATGCCATCGAATGGGAGCATTTGCCCCTCAAGTCGGTTACGATGAAGAACTGCAGTCAGGTCGAGACCCTAAAGAGGATGACGAGCATGCAGATGAGCTTCCCTGACACGGTTTCTGACAGTTTGTGCCGAAATCCTTGGTTTTTCAAACCGATTGCTGCAGCAGCTGTCCGGATGACGGGACGATCTTGGAGGTGAAGATGCTGGATGTGGAGGTCTTGGGCTGGTTACACGTGGTCTGAGGTTGTACTGCCAAATTCTCTGAAACGCCTTTGGAGATGGCTTATGTTAGAGAAATGAACATTCAATTTACGGGCAACAGCTCTGGTGGAGCAGTCAGCATGAATGAATGTGTTTGGGATGCTCTGGATCAGTGTATACGACATGCATAAGCGTGTTCCAGGTCCTGCCAATATCCAGCAGCTTTGAACAGCCATTCTAGAGGCCACTTTCCACAGGCCACAATCAACAACCTGATCAACTCTATGCGAAGGAGATGTGTTGCACTGCGTGAGGCGAATGGTGGTCACACCAGATACTGATGGGTTTTCGGACCAATATAGCCAATACACCAATACAGTAAAACAGCACATTTTAGAGTGGCCTTTTATTGTGGCCAGCCTAAGGCACACCTGTGCAATAATTGTGCTGTCTAATCAGCATCTTGATATGCAACACATGTGAGGTGGATTGATTATCTTGGAAAAGGAGAAGTGCTCACTAACACAGATTTAGAGAAATTTGTGAACAATATTTGAGAGAAATAGCCTTTTGAGTACATAGAAAAAGTCTTAGATCTTTTAGTTCAGCTCATGAAAAATGGGGGCAAAACCAAAAGTGTTGCGTTTATAATTTTGTCCAGTGTATATAGGGGACACCGGGGCTAGTTGTCACATGAGCTGTAAAACTATAGGATTTTTAGTGAAAAGTTCAATTTTGTGTTTTTTGTAAGCGGTGATATTAGCAATGATGTCAGTTTTAAACACCTAGTTCTCTCTCTCTTCCAAAAATAGCTTTTGTTCCAATTACCTGTACAAATACAAATCATTAAAGTATACAATAAAACCACCGTAAAGTTATATATTAAAGAGTTGTAATGTGTTTTAAATGTTAAAAGGTTCCTATTTATGAATCACAAACACGCACACACACACAAAACCATGAGAAATCATTGTAAAATGTGTTGCAAATAGCCCTGTCCTCTCCTCCCCAAAAATGAATGTTTATGCTAACATTGCAAATCTATGTATCCAAAACACTTTACCTTTTATCTCCCCTGCGTTTTGAATGCTCAACAACGTGTTCTCCAACATAGTGTCATTAATCCCCATGGATGCAACAATGCCAACAGGAAGGCCTTGGTTTCTGAGAGCACTAGCCAATTTGGCAGCCGTGTCGATCCATATATCCTCATTAGAAGACACGATGCCTATGTTAGCCCAGCTGAAATACTTAAGCACCTTGTAAAGCACCCGCGTCGGAGATGGTAAAGTCCGGGCAAATGTTGGGTAGCCCTGGACCCGGTCTAACTCATAGTTAATGCACGCCCATGAAAATATAGACTTGTCCCAATTCTTGCCCATGAGCGAAGCGGCATTGCAGTATCCTGGATTTGTAGGGCCTACAAACGCATCAACTACCTTCTCATATTGTACAAATGAGGTCAATGCTTTTGATGTCTCGCAAGCTTCCTGAAGGATGACAAAGTCCATTGTACAGCCCAGGTCTAAACTAAAATCCTCGTTTATGCGGCCAATGGCCAGTCTGGACGCAATGGAAGGAAGTGCTTTAGAGTAATAAGGGTCACAGTTCCAAGGCCCCAGGACTCCTACTTTGAAAATCAGGCATTGGACACAGCATGGGAACGTCAACACACCAAGAATGATCCATAGTGTAATGCTGTAAAAGGGAAGTGTTGAGAGGCTGTGTCTGCTCCTGAGGACGGGGCAGCTGGGGTAACTGGATAACTCCCATAAAGCACCTCCAAATGGGAGGTGAATATGTCGCATTGTCCTCCTTTAGAAGCCGTTATGAGAGATGGACGTCACAAAGAGACACCTGGAAATCAGCAGATTAGATTTGAACTGGAGTCACGGCACACTTTTAGCTTCATTTTCAAGGCTAAACAAGACTCATCTCCCAGCAAACAAATTTAGGTTTTGGGAATGTTCTGGGAACGTTCGTTTTTGGTTCCCATAATGTTCACTTTTCTTTAAGGTTAAGGGAACGTTCCCGGAACATTCTCCTTACGTCATAAAAATTGAACCTAAAAATAACCTGGAACGTTCCTATAGCGTTCTTGTTTGGTTCCCAAAAAAATAACCTCATGGGACCATTCAGGAACGTTAGGGGAACGTTCTGTGTATGCTGGGCTGTCACATAATAGCTGGGCTGTATATCTACACAGTGTAAACATTTCAACTCACTAAAATTGAAAACGTTTAGAACACAGAACAAACAAAAAAAGAACACATTTTTTTTTTTTTTTTTTTTTACGTCAAAAACATTCTATATCCACTATGTTCTAAACGTTTAGTTTCTACTTGATTTTCTTGATAGGTAACCATCTTGATTTCTCCATCACTAACTTTTTGTTTTGGAATAAAAACGTTTTTTACATAGTATTATCATATTTTCTTATGCTATTGTTGTATTGTTCTGTTGTATTGATTCATACACTAGAAATGCAAAAATTATAAAAAAAAATAAAAAAAAATATATAAAAATAATTCCAAATGTATCTCCACTTACATTTATGCTTGCGCACAAAATAAAACACATTGCTAAATAAAATATCGTTTAGAAATTGAACTTACCATTATTCATATGGGCCTCTTGATGCATGGAAAAATTAAAAAGTATTCACTTTTTCTTCCAGTGGTTTCTTTCATAAAGTAGATGTATATCCTTCATAGAGTTATTCGGTCAACTTTCACGATGGTTATCCAGCATCAGTAGTTCCGTGGGCATAAATAAATGTGAGCAGATCTCAGTTCACAAACAACAGTTTGATGAGGCTTGTCGTGGCATTGAGAGATTCCACTTAAGCACCCTGGAGAGCTACTTAAAGCCTGCAGTCATCAATAAAGGTGTTCTTTTGCACCTTCACAATTCACACCTAACGTTCGGCGACATTTTCTAGCTTAACTGTTATAAATATTGCTGTACAAAAATTCTCGATAGTGTTGTCAATCTGGGCTAAATTATTTACCTTAGTTTCTTTATATCGCAGGTTCCTAGAATCATTGACGATTTTAAAAAACAACAAATACATTTTATAGTTAAATACAATGGAAAGCGATATTCGATATAAATCTCCTTGAAATTATCAAAAGGCCTAGATGTTTCTCTGTTCAATGAAAGTCCTTTGAAAGTGACCCGCGGATGAATCTAATCCATACTTGGTCAGGGACAAAATAAGAGGATTGCAGACGTTAACGCTTCAGACCCGCCACCTTTACTGAATGAACTAGCCATGAATCAATTAGTTTAGTTAGCCTACCTATATAAGAAAAAATGAGGAAATATAAAACATTGTTGTTAAAGCACGTTATGGTGTACAGTCATCACAAGCGTTAAAGAAGACGAAGACATTTTGATGCGCCCAAAAGGAATAATTGGTGCACTGAACCAATTGTATAACGCCATATCGGCTACAAAGTGATTTTCAGCATAATAGGCCCACGTTTTATTTTACATTATATATCCATTTATATCCGGGGTAAAATGTAGATTTAAAAAGGATTTTGGAAAATGTGAATAGCAACAATAAAACAAGTAGGCCTAATATAAGAATTGTATTGTTCAAACAATAAAAATATGTTCACATACGTTTTCAAAAATGTTTTCATTATTAAAAACATGCGTTGTATTATTTATGTCCACCATCACTGTTATTATCAGTATTTTTATCATTATTTATGAATATATATAGCTTCACTCTAAAAAATGCTGGGTTCTTTTAACCCAATTTTGGGTCAAATATGGACAAACCCAGTCATTTGTTTACATTTTTAAATTCCATTTTTAACCCAATGGAGAATGTCCATATTTGACCCAAAATTGGGTTAAAAAACCCAGGATTTTTAGAGTGTATTATGTATACATCGATCAATAAACAGGTAAAATGTGTGTGTGTGTGTGTGTGTGTGTGTGTGTGTGTGTGTGTGTGTGTGTGTGTGTAGTATACTGTATGTGTGTGTGTGTCTGTATATATATATATACATATATATATATATATATACAGACACGCACACACAAACACACTCAACAGAGTCTTGTTGAGGGTCTGAATTTTTGTTGTGCAATGTTTTCTGGGCAAGCATTTTGATTTAGAAGACAAAAGTTTCAAATATTTATATTACAAAACATACGTTGCTAATTTTTTAAAGAAATAAAATTAGAAAAATTTCAAGAATTAAAATTTCTACAATAATTTTGCAATTTGAGCTCTTTTTGTATTTAAAGTTCATATTTAAGGTTGAGCAAGGTCTCAGCAGCCCATTTCCACCTCTCTCCATGGAAACCCTGTGGCATATGAGAGTTTATGCAGTGTAATTAGGCATTTGTTTGGTGTAGTTGTGATAGGCTCACATCAATTGAATTTGCACAAGGTGTATTGGGTAATTAAAGTTAACGAAGGGCGCTCCCTTGGACGATCCCTAGGGTTCTCTTACATTTGCCTGCGTCAGTTAAACCTTGTGTTTTGATAACACATCTGAGGTCTCTCTGAGCTCATTTAGACTATTAGCATAATGTTTATGGTTTACAGAGACACGAGCACAGGTAAGGACACACATTTACAGGACGTTTTTTACTGTGTGATCAGTATTACATCATTTTTTCACATTGGAGAAACATTGGCTGTGAAAAGCTTGCATAAGTCTTGACTTTCTGATTGATCATGTGACTTTTGGGATTTCTGATTTGCTTGAGGAGATTAATGCACCTGGGCATCGATGTAGGCCTGTGTATGTTTGCCTTCAGGTTACTGTAGAGATTTTCTGGTGATTTGTGCAGTGAGAGAGAGGGAGAGAGAGGGAGGATGAGGAGGACAATGAGAGAGATGTGCTGACCCATATCCAATAAGCCTCTGAGCTTCTTAAAAGTTACACCTTGACACCTCTGCCCTACAACCAGAAACAGATGATGCAAACTCAGCAACCACAGCCCAAAGCACTTACAGGTAATAACACAGCAATCTGCAGCACTAAAGTAAAGGAAACAAATCTGCCATTCAAACATTTACTGTGTTTGCGTTGATATATCTATATAGATTTTAATAGGGTTGGATAAGTACATAATTGATTAATCACTGTTGAAGATGCACTTCACATACAGTACTATACTTTCTAATATTTGTGTTACAATTATATAATATTTTATAACTGTTTTACTCTCTTTGAAAAGAAGGCATCTCAAAGACAATTGTTTTATTGTACTGCCATCTAGTGGAGGGGGAGAATTTGTACATTACAAGTTGACTTTAAGTTCATGTTTTATAAAATCTAAAATTATAAAATAGATCCTGCATCACTGTTGTCCTCTTCATTTGCTTCTTGCACTCATTCTCTTTATTTCACTTCTTCTTCATCAATCTGTTTAGAAACTCTGATATAAGAGGCTTTGTTAGGAATTCCAACAAGTAAATGGTTTTCATTGTGACCTAAATCCACTGGAAAGCCATGAAGAAGTAATAATATTAATACAAATAATATTACATGCATCTTTTAACCTTTTTTATTCCTTAAATCCAGTACGGCTTTTCACATCAATGCCATAGAAGAACCATTTTTGGATTTTCAAAGAACCATAAACAGTTCCTAAAATAGCTACCTTTTTTCTGCAATGGAAAGTTTCAACCGATTTTAAAGGTTCCAACCATCAATGCTGAAAAAGAACCTAAATTTGTGTGTAATTTAATCTTAATCTAAATCTAAAGTTGTATAATGGTAACCTCCAACATTACTCTGTAGAATTAATGAGATATTATGAGGTTATATGGTTGTATCAATAATAAATTGAATTGTGTTTTATTTGATACTTCACATTTAAACATTTTTTGAATTTAATATTATTACTGATGGGAAAATACAATATCAATCATGATTTTTGTTGGCCAACACTAGTGAAAAATAAAACCCCAATGTGCATATTGTGTTCTTGGGAGTTTTTCCTTGATGAGTTTATCAGGGATACACACTCTTGCCCTTAGGCGTGTGTTTACCTTGATATAAAGCAAATGTACTATAACATAATTATTTGCTTTGGCTTAAGTAGCCTACAGTGACGGAGTAAACGCCTTTATTTATTTATTTTAATTTAAGAAAAAAAAAACTATTCAGAAGAATCCGGAATCAGAAAAGATTTCACTCCCTACTGTTGTGTACAATATTAAATGGTGTGTGGTTGTAGTAGTATATACTCGCCGCAAGGGGGCGCTGCTGACGATCGCCGAGTTCAGACGTTGGTGGGCGCGGATTATCATCATCGGTGAGTGAAACTCTAGACGAGACTCTGCTTGCGGTGGCTTTTATTACTTCATCATCTTTGGCGAGTCTGTACTCCTATTGCAGAAAGATCGACAAAGTCACAACCCAGACAATACCGCAGACGTGTTCATTTGCCACACATCAAAAAAGCTGTGGATATGACAATGACTAAAACTAAAGTATTTTCCGATGTTGGCCTGGAAAAGTAAAAGCTCTACGACAGACGAGTCTCGCGGCACATGGTAAGTTTAAAAGTTTTACGAAAAGAAAAGAAGGTTTATCCTATGTCTCACAGGCGTGTTTATATTGTATTTTTTACAAAAGAAAAATCGAAATGTACGCAGATTCCTTAATCTCCGATATTTCGCGTGATGTAGAGTAAAGACATGGACAATAGAAAAGCCTAGATAGCCTAAGTTATATTTGTGCATTCTGTTATCGTGGCAATCACATGTTTGTTGAGCATTGTCAAGCTGTTACAAAGTTTGTATTTTTAACTGAGCACAGATGTGAGTCCAACCATCAAAGCAGAGATTTTGGCTGCGTCTCAAAACTTAGTGAGCTGGCTTCCTAGACAGCATATCATACCCATAGACTGTAAAAGATCATATCCAAAATGCTGTCAAGGCAGTCACTAGACTTTGAATCAAACCCAATGAGTTGAAATTAACGGAAGAGTGTGTTGTATTAGAAATTAACCAATATTTTTTTTACCGGAAGATTTTTAAAAATAAATATTGTTTTATTCTTTTTAACCATATAAAATAACAAAAAATCATTAAACGACAACAAAAAAACATGTAATTCACGACGATTAATAAATGAATATGATGGCGAACATTTCTGTAAATGTCGAGATGTTTGCGAGTTTATTTGCAATTGAGCTTAAATTGCTCTGTTTCTCACCTGAATGAATGGCTACAAACAACTGAGTTGATGTTGTTTCCTGTTGGAGGAAGTGGCATTAGCATGATTAAGTGGCTACTTCTCTTTAGAGACCCACCAAATGGTGCCATTTGTCAGTAGACCTGAATAAAACAGCAGTCCAACTTTACCTGTTCATTATTGTAACCCATTACCCATTAATAATGGTACAAGAAACCCAGATATTCTTTTTAAATATTGTTTTAAATTATCTTTGTTACAAGTGCTAGAGTATACTGCATCCAATTGAGATAATGCAGTGTGCATGAGCTTTCTAGGATATGGGTGGCAACCTGCATTATGTCAGCTGTACTGTAGTCAACAACCATAAACACGTTGAACACTTTGATGCATGTCTCTAATTCAAAGGTTACGTGCTGCTGTTGGCATCACAAAAAGTACCTGGCATACAAAAGTTGTATTACTGCGCTGTTTGAGACACTAAGCTCCCATTAAATCTGCCCCCCTTAAAGTACTGCATTCTTTCAGCTTTATTGGATTAGGATGTCTGCTGTCTGCTAATTAAATTGGTTTAGAACCAACTTTAGTTCTTTTGTACTGTAGTTTTCTTTTGGTTATGTAAACTCCAGGAAAGATAAATATCATTTAAAGTGCCTCTATTACGATTTTTCGAATATTTCCTTTCATGTACCTATATGTGTACCTTTTCTCATAGCTGTCTGTGAGTTATTGAGAACAACTTCTACTTTGCCCTCCCTCAAACGTGCTCGTGGTGATTGGTAAAATCAACGCCATTGTTACTATCTTTACAGTGTAAACGATCTCTGAGCGGAATGGAAGTTTAGTCATGGGAATGGGCTTTTTTGTTTAGACACGCGCTGCAAGCGGTAGACCAATCACAACAGATTAGGCTGTCTGGCCAATCAGAGCAGAGTAAACTTGGAGAAAGGCGAGATTTAGGCTCAATCCCAATTAACCCCTTGCCCCTACCCCTCCGTCTTGCGCGGTCACGTCTAGGGGTAGGGTGTCCCGATTCTTGTTGAGATCGAGGGGTAGACATAGCCCTCGAAACGGAGATTTTTCAGAGGCACACTCCAAGCGGAGAGCTACGAGAAAGTTCACCGCAAATCACCGGCGAGATGGCCTTGCAAACGGTTAAACATTTAAATTTAGTGCCAGATGATACCACCATGCACTTTATTTACTCTTATAATAATACTTTAGTCATTTAAATTAAGAAATTGTATAATAAATCACCTTTTCGAATCAGAAAATACACACATTTCGAGGAAGGAATGTTATTATCATCATGTTTCCTCAAAGTTAAGAGCAGCTGCGCTGATTGTCAGTCGTTGTCATGGAGAAATCCTGTAAAAACTCCTTAACAGAAGAGCCTTTGCCGACTACTGATGACGTATCGGGTTCATGAAGGGTTGTTGCATTTCGTAGGGGAATATTTCAACCCCTTGGCCCTTGTAACTCTGTTTTAAGGGCCAAGGGGTACACTCGAAAACAAGGAGTAGGGCCAAGGGGTGAATTGGGATTGAGCCTCTGATGTTTTTGGACATTTGATGCTTGTAAACCTGTTGTAGGAGACTGTAGCTTCAAATCAAAACTAGGAACTTTTAATAGGCGCACTTTAAAATGATCTGTTTTAACACTAGACCGTTTTCATGCAGACTTGATGGGTGAGCCTCACAGTCTCACTAAAAGGGGAGAAAGATAAATGCTTTAAATATGTAGCTGTTAACCACTGACAGTGATTGCTCTTAAAATACATTGCACTTAGACTTCAGGCATTCTGAGGAGGGACTTGAGTGTACCACACCTGGAGAGAGTTCATAACCCCTGAACACATGCAGATGTTAACTGACAGAAGAGTTCCATGCCTCCAAATTTCATTCATTTTGAATGTTCTAAAGTTAGTGTTACATCATTACCAAATACAAAATGAATACATAAAGGGGCTGAAAATGGGTTTCAGTGCTTTCACCTCATGTCCTAACTCCTAAGAAGAGAGTAGAACAGGTATGATTTTTTAGGAAAATGTTTACTTGAAGTCAAAGAGGAACACATCTTGACCAGAGCGAAAGGGAAAGACATGGCTGAGGTTCCAAGTCTGTGTCTATATCCCTACCAAATGCTCCCATTTAAAGGGATAGACCGTCATAAAATGAAAATTTTACCATCATTTCCAATCTTTGTTTTTCGGACCACAAAAGGAGAAATTGTGACATTTTTTTTTTTTTAAATGTCATGCTCGCACTCATCCATATAATGGCAGTAAATACAGTTGTAACCATACTCGATCAATGAAGAAAAAGACAAAGAAAACTGATAAAAACCACAGGTGTGGTAAATGTTTTCGGTCCCATACATGGGAACTTGGCATTGAGAAAGCTCACATGTGAGCTTTCTCAATGCCAAGTTGACCACTGAAAAAGGTCACATGACTGAAACCCTTTTGCATACCACCGGAACTCTTGGAATATATGGCATTTGTCACATGGGACCATTCTGTGATACTTTTGTGTCTTGTTTTAAAGCTTGATACTGGTCTCTATTCACTGACATTCGATGAACTTGAGTGGGACATTTTTTTATTCTCCTTTTGTGGCTAGAAAAAGAAAGAATGGCATACAACATTAGGTTACTAAATGATGACTTACGGCGTTTTCACACCTGAAAGTCCACGCCAAGGTTCGAACCAAAGTTCACGTTTTGATGCATACTTTCAGAAAGGTGTGGTTTGTTTTCACACTGCAATTATGCGAGCACACTAAAGAACTTTACATGACATACTTGCATACTGTCATCATCATCTATGTCAGCTGCATCTTGACATTGATTGATTTGTAAATGGACGCGCGTCTGACGTCAGCGTGTTGTCAATTTGGCAGGTAACTTTGACAACATGTATGAACAGACGCATATCGTTGCAGATATTGTTATTTTTATGGCATAATTACATGCAGCACCAACTATACACAAGGCTAGTTCAAATTCTCCAAATGAACGTCCTCGTCTTGCGAACATTTTATCGAGTTGCCATCAGACCATACTTCAATTAAAAACCTCCCATCCACATGTGCTACCACCATAGCACGGCTCAAGTCCGAACCATACAGAAATGCTTTCACACTAGAAACAAAGCAAACCTTTGTTCAGTTTGATCCGGACCGAGACTACCTCTTTTCGTCGGACCAAATTTAATCTGATTGGTCTGGACCGTGGTCTGGGGTAGGTTTCACACCTGTAATTTTGATTCGGACCAAACAAGGTAGGTGTGAAAGGGCCCTTAATAGTAATTTTAGGGGGAACCAACCCTTTAAAGCTGCAGTCCATAGTTTTTTTGGGGTTAAAATGATCCAAAATAGATTTGAGCAAGTACATAACCAGCCAGTGTTCAAAACTATCTGCTTGCCATAGCTCGATTCGAAACGGTAAGCTTGTTTAATTCCAGTGGTACTGGTGAATTTCCATGGGAGATTCAAGCATGTCTCAGCACTTTACAGTGTTTACAGTTACATGGTCACAAAGACTTTTTTTCTTTTTTAGTACCACTTAGTTTCTCTTAGCATGTCTGCTATTTTTATTGTAAAAAGATTAAAAAAAACAGTTATAACTCACTAAATAGTTGAAAGTGTGTATTGCACATTCATTGTACCTATAATGCAATCAATTACATAAGAGGTCATTGTTTACCTAGCGTGCTGGTTCTGTTTATCGTTATCTATAGAAGTACACTCAATCTTACAGACTAATTAATGTTCAGTCATTTTTGCTGCTTCATTCTCAAGTCTCTTTCGACCTGTTTTGTAATCAGGTTAACCCATGCCCAGATTTAGCGGTAACTCTGTAGAGTGGTGAAACAGGGTTTAAGTTTATGTCAACTGTTTAAACAAAGAGCATGTGGTAGGGTAATCAGGCAACAAAAGTCGTAAGTAGAGCGTGGTAGAGCGTTTATTGATTTTAGCTAAACATCATAGAGACGATCTCCACCAGACACGCAGACCTTCTGCCTGAGAGTTTTTGAGAGTCTTCTGCGTACTTCATGAAAACACGTAAGCAAGATTCAGATATTTATGTGTAGAATAATGGTGTAATCTTATTCGACGATGCAAAATGGCAACGTGCAGTATGACGGACCAAAACAAAAACGCACATTTCAAAGTAAAATAACCTGCTGTAGAAGTGTTTTTCAGAGAAACGAGTATGTGAACATAGCATGTTTCCTCAATATTATTATTTTTATATTCATTTTTTATGGCTTTAGTAGAGTGAACCTTTAGAGCACCTTTAAATATTAAGACCATTTTCAACATTGATAATAATTTACAATGTTTCCAGATTAGCAAATCAGCATATTAGAATGATTTCTGAAGGATCATGTGACTGATGCTGGAAATTCAGCTTGGCATCACAGGAATAAATTGCATTTTAAAATATATTAAAAATAGAAAACCGTTATTTTGAATTGTAATAATATTTAACATATTGCCAGTATGAGAGACTACTTTCATGAACATTAATATTTATATTCTTATTTTACTTTCAAACTGAATTAAATTAGGATGGTAAATTAGACATACATTTAGAGTTCTTTCCTTATTTCATTTATTTCACAAGTAAACCTGATTATATTGATATGCGATATACAATAATTATTTGGACATAATCATTGCTAATAATACTGGTTTGCATACATGAAAGCATCAAAGTCTGGGTTTCATTTATATTCTTTAACTAAATGATGTGCTAAATTCTCCACGAGAAAAGCCTTGCACCTTTTTAATCATGATAATTTGTCACTGAAATTGAAAAAGTCTAATTTAATAGGCTATTTGATCATAAGAATTAGGTGAAATCCTTTGAGAAAAAGGTTTTCATGGAAAGAATGAATAAACACTGACACAGAGTGACGACTAGCATGTATGTACAGCTGTAAATGATTGGCTACGTCGGTTTACAGAATTAACACGTAAATGAGTGACTTCTGATTTCTTCAGACCTCTCAAAGGACCCTGTGAAGTGGATTCTAGTTCAGTTTTAATGATAACATAGGCTATGCCATGCAAGACCCTTTTTTTACATTCTGTCGATTTTCTTGAAGTTAATGTGATTTGATTGGTTCTGTTTTGGTACGTTCATGGCTATAAAATGAAACCCTTTAATGTGTGTTTTTTTGGTTTATAGCTCACCATGGCCACATTGCTGTGTCTCTTCTTCTCTGTGCTTGGCCTGGCTGTCATTGGAGCAGTGAAGAACTGCCATCCGCAGTGCCGTTGTGAGGTGGAGAGCTTCGGCCTCTTCGACAGTTTCAGCCTGACCAAAGTGGACTGCAGTGGGATCGGGCCCGGCAACGCTCCTGTCCCCATCCCTCTGGACACCTCCCATCTCGACCTGTCCTTAAACTCCATCACATCCATCAGCGATTCGATGCTCTCAGGACCAGGTTACACCACATTGGTCAGTCTGGACCTAAGCAGCAATGCCATAGCACACGTGAGTCCCAAAGCGTTCTCTAAACTTCGTTATCTGGAGACGTTGGACTTGAGCAACAACGCTCTTGAGGGTCTTGGCGATGGATGTTTCACTGGACTCCCTCTCGTTGAGCTGGACCTGAGTGAAAACCAATTCAAAGAGTTCAGCCTTGATCTCTTCACCACCAGAGCACAGGATATACCAATCATGGTGGACCTGTCGCAAAACCTTCTGACCGCCATTAACAGGAGGACGCCTGGCCATCCGCTGTACATCAAGAGTCTTATGCTCGCAGGGAACAGATTGAAGACGGTCCCAACGCTTACCGGAATCCCACTTCAGTATCTCAACCTGGATGGGAACCTCATCTCCAGCATTGACGCAGGGGCCTTTGATTCGATGACAGAACTGGTTCACCTGTCTCTCAGTAACCTGTCTGTCCTGAGCTTGATTCAACCAGGTGCTTTCAGGGGTTTGAGGAACCTGCAGGTCTTAGACTTATCAAACAACAGCCGGCTCAAGACGTTGAGCCCAGATGTATTTAGCGGACTCGTCTCTTTACAAGAGCTCCATTTGTCCAATACTCCGGTCACACCATTATCAAGGACCGTCTTTACCCAGATGCCAAGCATAAAGAGTATAACTCTTGGGTCAAACGTGCACTGCTGGAAGACACACAAACAAGGACAGTTTCACAGACAGATTGGACAGGCAAAACCCAATGATATACTTACCTGTGACAATGCAGGAATGATCTTATGAGCCTGAAGTGCCAGGAAAGACTCGTTTTCTCATCTCTGTGCCTTATTAGTATCTCTTAAGAACTTTTATATTTTATAATTCAAGATTGCTTCGTATTTGCACATAATATGCCAACTAAGGTCCGCTATTTTAAAGGTGTTCATCATATTTCAACACAGACCGTATAACAATGGCCTTTGCACTTTATCACATTCCTGTTCTACTTAATGTCACTTGAGATTTGAAGTGTGATGTCAGCTCTAATGTTATGTTTTTTTAGTTTCTTTAACACAAACGGTCTTAAAGTGTCAATAAGTTGTGTATTCAAACTACAGTGTAGGAGGTCAATTCAGAAGTCATGGTGCCTTACAGTGTCATTCATATAACAGTATTTTGGAACAAAAAATTAAATGACCATAGAAGCCGTACAGTTTCACTAATGCAGAAGGTGTATTAGTATTATTTTTTTCAGTGGACCTTTTAATTAAAATGTTTTTAACATTTTAAAACAAGAATTAAAATGTTTTTCTAATCCTGAACCTGAAAGATGATTTACAAACTGCAAAATTTTGAATGTTTGAGGGAAATTTAACGTTAATGAATTCTCTTTATAATTCCTGAGTCGTCATCACAGACGTATACATGATGTTGCTCTAAAATGTTGCACTTTTAATGTTTCGAGATGGCTCATCATATGAGTTGAGGTATGTTTTATGTTTGTTCAAAACTATACTCTTAATAAAAGATAATTTACTTTACATATCTAACATCTTGTTGTGATTTAATGCTCACTTCCCCAAACACTATTAAAACTTCCAAAGTTAAGCAAGGGCTCTTTCTGAGTCACGTGCATTAGTCATAATACAGGCCTCACTATGTGGTTCTGTTCTGACGCACTCCGACAGCAATGATTTGTTTAGAAGAAACACCCAGAAACAGCCATTTCTTTTATATACAATAATGAAGCATTAACCATTCACTGAGATGAACCGTGGACAGAAGACTTCATTGCTGAATTGGACCAGATGACTTTAGGCTGTCATGCTTTAGGTTTGTAGGCTTCACAGACCAGGTCTTCATATATCCCCTTAGCTACTCTAAATTGTTGCCAAGATCCAGCTCTTTGAAATTCTAGGAGACTAACGTCAGAGACACATCCCCCTCTTCTTTTCTACACAAAAGCTTAATGGAAAAAAAAAAAAAGGTTTACTTAACGGCTGAACTTTCACTTCATCACTTTCTGCCATGCTCAGGATAAATAAGTAATGTAAATAA
The DNA here is from genome assembly GCF_988280905.1 of Pimephales promelas. Classification (NCBI taxonomy): domain Eukaryota; kingdom Metazoa; phylum Chordata; class Actinopteri; order Cypriniformes; family Leuciscidae; genus Pimephales; species Pimephales promelas. The sequence continues at coordinate 19,472,985 of NC_142784.1, forward strand.
ATGTGGGCCAATGAGGAACAACAGTCAAGAGCAAACAGTCAATGTTATCATGACATGTTTCTGAGATTTCTCTTTGGGCAACACAAGAACAACACCATTTTATGAGGATAAATACTTTAAATGCAAACTTCTTTGCATTTAAGTTGCATTTCCTGAAGAAAATACTAGCACTACAGTAAAATAATAGCTTTGGTTTTCTTTGCAATTTATTTGTAGCAACACTATAGCAAACATTTTTTAAATTAACATAATATTCAATGTTTATCTAGAGATATTCAATGCTTCTTTTTATTTAAAAAAGCTTGTAAAAAAGGAGTAGTTGATTTTTCATTTGTTGACACTAGTAAGTTACCTTCACTGTTGTGACCTACCTAACAAATCAAAATAAAAGAGCATTAACCTTTACCATTCTTTTACAGAACATTGTAAATGTCACAATGAATTGCTAAATTTGATTTAGTACAGACACTGCTTATCTTCCCTGAGGCTCCTTTCACGAGTCTCAACTTGCCTTACTACAGTATGTGAGAGGTTGTATTAGATATGATGATGTAAGCAATGGGTACAGAGTTGAATGGGTTATGATGAACTACTCTGAACTTTCTTTCTCCTCCTTCTACTGTACTATCTGGCTTGTAATCCTTTGTAAATCTATTATATCACCTGCTCTCTTTTTAGAGAAGAACAGAAATGAAATGGGCCTTAGGTGAATCATTTGATAATCAAAAGCCACCGCCCACTTACAAAAGACAAATGTTGAAAAAATCCATGGTGCATGGAGAGTTTTGTTTAAAAAAAAGAGACAAATTAAACTTATAAATGCAAAATCCTCTGTTAAAGCCTCTCGACCCCAGATTCCCAATGCAAGGCTGGATTGCCATAGAGAAGACAATGGCCAAACAACTGACACAAACTCAAAGCACAATAGAATCGATATGGAACAAACAATCAAATTTAACCCTTAGGGGTCTGAGGTGTTCTCTGGGTCCTGGAGGTGTTCTGACATTTATGATTTTTTCTGTTACTTGACATTTTCATGGCTAAAGTATTATTACACTGAATTCAGCACAAACTCTGCTACAATAATATGTCAGCAGCAAAATTTTTTAGTTTTGACATATTGAGGTTTATGCGTGGTTTGTGAAAAAAAAAAATTGTCACTGAAATAAGGTCATAAAACCCAAACTGACTATTTTTTCACAAGACTTTTGAAAATTGTATCACATAGCCAGGAGTATTTGCTCCAAAACTATGTGAAAATCTTCCTGACTACTCATGCAGATAAGACAATAAAGTATTTAAAAAATTGTTTGACGTGTTTTAGGGAAGATACCTTTATGTGAGAGGCGTTAAGTCAGATTAAAAGGCTTCAATGTCTGGAACCAGAACACAGACAATAAATGGAATGAAGCCTGGAATGCTGCCATGGTCACATTTCGCCCATGAAATTCTCATGAATTTTTAATTGGAGAAGCATTCTTACAAAGTGCCACGCCAATGCTTGTTTCAGACCGCATGCTGCTATTGATTTCCAATTCGGATTTCTAAAATAGCATTAGAGAAAAGATGAAATCCGTTTCATAGTTGTAGTTTTAAAATGACTAAAAGTCTTACACAGAAAAACTTCACTATACATGCTCATTAAAACATCCCATTCGTATCTGTTTTACATTTTGGCGAATTGGTGGCTAATTTGTGTGAATTCATATCTCATTTGTAGGTTTTCGTTCAATCTGTTTACACCCCGTGACAGGTATATTTAAGGGTGAAGAGCCCGATCTCATGAAAGTTCATATAGCACGAATCATTTCATAACGAATCAAAATAGTTTTTGCGTGTATATGGTACGCGTTTTTCGCGTGCATATGATACGCACTTTATGGTGTATAATATGCACGAACTCCCCACTCCCCTCCCCCCTAAACCTACCCAAGGGGTTTTCAGTGCGTAGCATATGCACGCAAAAAACATTTTTGGCGTAAAAATGGCACGAGAAATGACATTTGTGGTATAGATTCGCACTTTCATGAGACTGTGTTGGGGTGAAGCTTAATTTTTTCAATAAATTGCACGCTTCCGCATGATTCACATTGTACCCGTTCTCATCCCAAGGCATCATATACTGACGCTTTTGACATTTCGTCTACATCCAACACACATGGCACCCTTTAGCGTCAATATGAGACGCAGATATATATGGGCCAGAAGGCGCCTCCTAGAGGTGTAAGCCTAAACCTACCCCAGAACTAAACCTAACCGAACAAACAAAGCTCTGTGTGTTATATTGACGCTAAAGGGTGCCATGTGTGTTGGATTTAGACGAAATTTCCAAAGTGTCAATATATGACACCCTAGGATGAGAATGTGTTACACACTTCACGAAATAGTTTTGTTTCCCATGAGATTGGGTTGGGCGCACGGTACTAAAGAAAATTAAAAGTTCTCATGTGCTTTCCTTGAATAAACAAAGACAGGATGGTAACATCAAGTTCAACATAACATGAGAAAACAACATCCCTCTCTAGATTGCACAACCTTGTACAGTTGCTCTACATATTCTCTAAAAGTGTGCTGAAGTTTCATTCTCAAGCTGTTGTTGACATCACAAACAGTCCAGTCATCGTCATTCCCTTTCTGCCTAATGTTAAAGACCCAGTGTAAGTCAGTATCAGAAAACCAGCACAATAGAGCCTTTCTCACTGTAACACTGCGTCCAAATAAAAGCTTTATTGTGCACCAGAATAGACACTTCAGGCTCTGTGTCCATACGTCACGCTCAACTGGGTTAGTGTTTTGTGTCAGAACAGGCCTTTGGAGCTAAAATCGCTTGCAGAGGTGCTGACCACATAATGATGTTTGCATTCCATGTAATGCATTAGCGCAATGTCATGTTACACTTGTACAGTTTTTGCCTAATCCTGCAATGTGGGTTCAAGAACCCTCAGAGATCCTCAAGCCTCAAGGGGAAAGAGAGCCTTGTTGTAGGTTCAATGAAGGCTGAGGACGTAATCTGATCATGGAGCAAACTGTTTTGCCAAGAAATCTTTCTTTCTTTGGTATACCATTCAGATGACACTAATTTGTCTTTTCATGTGTGAACAAAAATGATTTGTACTAAGCTTTAGCTAACTCTGTTAGCACTGTGTACATCTAAAATATGGAAGAAATAGTGCCTTATTGCCAGTTTAGGACACTATTGTTTGCTCCTGAGCATAGACCTGTGAGTGTTTGCTTTTACTTCTCTGCTTTAAGCACGTGGGTTGGCCGGGTTTTTCCTCATTCCTGGGTGGTCAGTCCAGGTTTCCTGTTTTGATTGATAACAATGAGGAACTCGAGATCAGGTTCACTTTCAGACCTGTAAAAAGGGACGGTAACAAAGTTGACAAAAGTTATTCTGCAGCACGTACGAGCATATGAATCAGCTAAACGATTAAATGATACTTACTTCGGGTTGGTGTTGTACTGCGGGCGTTCCAAGAAAAACAGACATATTCTGAGATTGTAAGCTCACACTGACGTCGTACACATCTGGTTGCTATTAAGGTTCGCTGACTCAAGTTACTCGCAGCAGGAAACAATTGCACAGCTCAAAGGAACCTTCTGAGGGTGCTTTCCTTTGCTGAAATTATGCATTTGTTGTTTAAAGGGATAATTTCACCACAAAAATGTAAATTCTCACATTGTTTTCTAACCCTCATGTTGTTACACCTGTATGAATATCATGCCATAGGATGCCATAGGCTAAGTCACTTTCAAATTAGTGAGAAGTTATCATTTGCAGATCAAAATGTTGAAAAATCCATATTATCTTATATTTTTTATTGACCTTATTATTAAACTATAGTATATATATATACAGTATATATATATATATATATATATATATATATATATATATATATATATATATCCTTTAATTTGTCATTCAAATGGATATCCCAGAAAAAGGCCTATTTGAATACTGTACATACAGTACAAACACACACACATATACAGTATATATATATATATACAGTGTATACTGTAGCCTATATATATATATATATATATATATATATATATTCTGGCTTAACTGACTGGTGATCCACAGATTTACAACTGATCCTAATTCTAGAGCATGCATTTTTCACACTTATGTTGGGCTGACATAACTATAAGGGCGATTTTTTCGCCTTGATGAGATCTGATGGTAACTATATCTAAAAAGTGATGCGCTATACAGAGGACCTCAAAAATAATAATACATTTTATATTTATATTTAAAGCCTTTTTCCATATTGCAATTACTAAGTTCTACTTCTTAAGAAAAATAAACTTTTTTAACTTTCAAGGCTTGTCTTTATCATATGAATTTGACCCTTTTAAAATATATTTCAAGCAAATTCATCAAGTGTAATCTAGTGTATATGAAGACATTGTGAACGTCGTTCATCTTAAAGCAACAGAGCAGCAGCAGGTTGTGTTTAAGCTCAGCTTTTATCTCCAGCAGCAGCTGTGTAATTGCCTGCACATGCCTTTTTATGCCTCTGCAATATCCAGATTTCCCCGCTGACTGCTGTGAAAAAATTTGGATTTGAGCACCACCATGTGGCTGCAGAAAATAGAACAAACTATTGTTTTTCTTCAAGGAATTTCAGTGACAGATAATAATATATAGTATCTGCCAGCATATATATATATATATATATATATATATATATATATAAATAATAGAAATATATTTAATTATATTAAATATATTTATTTACTTTTATTTTTCAGTAAGGTATCTGGAAATCATTTGCTCATTTTTACGTTTAAGCATAAATCTAACAATGTATAATAATTTCACATTGGTGTAAGAAACAATTACACTCACCTAAAGGATTATTAGCAACACCATACTAATACTGTGTTTGACCCCCTTTCGCCTTCAGAACTGCCTTAATTCTACGTGGCATTGATTCAACAAGGTGCTGAAAGCTTAGAAATGTTGGCCCATATTGATAGGATAGCATCTTGCAGTTGATGGAGATTTGTGGGATGCATATCCAGGGTACGAAGCTCCCGTTCCACCACATCCCAAAGATGCTCTATTGGGTTGAGATCTGGTGACTGTGGGGCCATTTTAGTACAGTGAACTCATTGTCATGTTCAAGAAACCAATTTGTAATGATTCTAGCTTTGTGACATGGTGCATTATCCTGCTGGAAGTACTGTAGCCATCAGAGGATGGGTACATGGTGGCCATAAAAGGATGGACATGGTCAGAAACAATGCTCAGGTAGGCTGTGGAATTTAAACGATGCCCAATTGGCACTAAGGGGCCTAAAGTGTGCCAAAAAACGTCCCCCACACCATTACACCACCACCAGCAGCCTGCACAGTGGTAACAATGCATGATGGATCCATGTTCTCATTCTGTTTACGCCAAATTCTGACTCAACCATCTGAATGTCTCAACAGAAATCGAGACTCATCAGACCAGGCAACATTCTTCCAGTCTTCAACTGTCCAATTTTGGTGAGCTCTTGCAAATTGTAGCCTCTTTTTCCTATTTGTAGTGGAGATAAGTGGTACCCGGTGGGGTCTTCTGCTGTTTTGGCCCATCTGCCTCAAGGTTGTGCGTGTTGTGGCTTCACAAATGCTTTGCTGCATACCTCGGTTGTAACGAGTGGTTATTTCAGTCAAAGTTGCTCTTCTATCAGCTTGAATCAGTCGGCCCTTTCTCCTCTGACCTCTAGCATCAACAAGACATTTTCACCCACAGGACTGCCACATGCTGGATGTTTTTCCCTTTTCACACCATTCTTTGTAAACCCTAGAAATGGTTGGGCGTGAAAATCCCAGTAACTGAGCAGACTGTGAAATACTCAGACCATACCGTCTGGCACCACGCTCAAAATTGCTTAAATCCTTTCTTTCCCATTCTGACATTCAGTTTGGAGTTCAGGATATTGTCTTGACCAGGACCACACCCCTACAGTCGTGCTCAGAATTAATGGCACCCCTGATAAATATGATGAAAACTGGCTGTAAAAAATAATTCTGCATTGTTTATCCTTTTGATCTTCCATTCAAAAAATTGGCAAAATTCTAACCTTTCATTGAAGCAAAATAATTGAAAGTGGGGGTAAATCACACTATGAAATAAATGTTTTTCTCCAAAACACTCTGGCCATAATTATTGGCACCCTGTTATTAAAAACTTTTTGCAACCTCAGATCTGTGAACTTTTGCCAAGATAACAGATCTGAGTCTTCTCCTATAATGCCTGATGAGTTTGAAGAACACCTGACCAGAGATCAGAGACCATTCCTCCATACAGACTCTCTCCAGATCCTGCAGATTCCCAGATCCATGTTGGTGCTTCATCTCTTCAGTTCACTCCACTCATCAGGTCAGGGTCTGGGACGGTCATGGCAGAAGCTTCATTTTGTGCTCCGTAACTGATTTTTGTGTTGATTTTTGATTTTTGTTTTGGATCGTTGTCCTGATGGAAGATCCAACCACGGCCCATTATAAGATTTCTAGCAGAAGGCGTCAGGTTTTTATTTTTTATCTTTTTGTATTTGATATAGAATCCATAATACCATGTATCTGAACAAGATGTCCAGGACCTCCAGCAAATAAATAGGCCCACAACATACAAGATCCAGCAGTATATTAACCGTAGGCATGGGGTACTCTTCATCCCTGTTTGCACCAAACACATCTGCTGGGTTTGCTGCCAAAAAGCCCCTTTTTAGTCTCATCTGACCACAGAACCCTGTGCCGTTTGAAGATCCAGTCGTGTCTGACACCTGAATATGCTGGAGTTTGTTTTTGGATGAGCGAGGAGCATTTTTCTTGAAACCCTCTCAAACAACATGTGGGGATGTAGGGGTTGTCTGATTTTTTTTTTTTTTTTTTTAGGTTTTCTGACCCCAAGACTCAACTAATCTCTGCAATTCCCCATCTGTGATCCTTGAAGAGTCTTTGGCCACTCAAACTTTCATCCTCACCGTCCATTAAGAAAATATAGACACACGTCCTCTTCCTGGCAGAATCATAACATCTTCTTTAGTTGATTATAACTTCTTAATTATTGTCCTGATGGTCAAAATGGGGATTTTCAATTCTTTAGCTATTTTCTTACATCCACTTTCTATTTTTCTATTTCTAACAATCTTTTGATGCACATCAGAACCATGTTTTTTGGTTTTATTCATTGTGATGGATGATTCAGGGAATTTGACCTTTGTGCTTCCTCATATTTAAACTCCTTGAAACAAGTTCCTAGTAGTCACCCTGATTTGCTTAAAAGATTAAATATTAATGGGAATGTACTTCAGAGATATTTTTCTCATAAAAAATTCTAGGGGTGCCAATAATAATGGGCAGAGTGTTTTGGAGAAAAACATTTATTTCATAGTGTGATTTACCCCCACTTTCAATTCTTTTGCTTCAATGAAAGGTTTGAATTTTGCCAATTTTTTGAATGGAAGAACAAAAGGATAAACAATGCAGAATTATTTTTTACAGCCAGTTTTCATCATATTTACCAGGGGTGCCATTAATTCTGAGCACGACTGTATATGCATTGAAGCAACTGCCATGTAATTGGTTGATTAGATAATTGCATTAATGAGAAATTAAATAGGTGTTCCTAATAATCCTTTAGGTGAGAGTATATTCTCTATTCACTCTTTGTATCCTACGCAGTTTTTCTTCTCACATAAAGATATCTTAGTTTAAGGATGTTTGAATATTTTTACCAGTAAATGACAAAAAAACTAAGCAAATTATTATTATTATTTAGCCTGGTTAAAACCAGACCATTCTCAGCTGTAACTGAGTTATGGTCTGGCAAAGCTTCATAGACAAATAATTTCCAAAGGGCCACCACCAACGGACGTAGCTCAAATGCCTCTGGGCGCAATTGGATAGACCTAAAACCAATCAGAGCGATGAAGGAGTATGCAGAGCGACGTTCGTCTGTTATATAACAAATTAGTTTGAATAAATGACCAGACACTGATTAGCTACTTGCTTTACATTTATTTAAAATTAACAGCAAGACAACTAGAAGTGAATGTGCTTTCCAGTAAATAAATCACACACCGTAAACAAAACCTTATCAAAAAAACCTTTGCGCTGTTACAGAAAAAGCCGTGCTCACAGCCAAGCGAAATGGGGTCTTGGACACCAAACGCATCATTTTTGCCGTGCAAAGATGGACGCGTCGAGTTTAAACAAGGCTTTTTACTCCGTGTCAGCGCGCACTCTGATTGGTAAAGGGGCAGAAATTTCATTTATTAAGGAAATCTCTTTGCCAGGCTAACTTGCAGAGCAAATCTAAACTTGCCGGAAGTTGTCTGGGTTTTCCCAGGCTAATTATTATTTGCAGTATGGGAAGAAACTCTAAACAGCAACAACACAAAGAAAAGAAAATATGTATTTTAAAAAACTGTATTTTAACGGCATGGTACAGTGCCCTTTTCACAAGATGTAAAATAAGTCTTTGATGTCCCCAGAGTGTGTATGTGAAGTTTTATATAAAAATACCCCACATATACTAATATATAGCATGTTAAGAAATTTACTTTTTGAGGGGGAGCAAAAACACACTGTGTTTGTGTGTGTCCCTTTAAATGCAAATGCACTTCTGCTCCCGGCACAGAGAGCAGTGCTTGTGTGTTGCATGTGTCAGCACATAGGCCTAATAAATACTAGGGCTGGGCAAAAAAATCGATTTTTCGATTAATCGTTTTTTAAAATGTGGTCGATTCAAAATCGATTCTCAACGGCCACGAATCGATTTTTTTTCCATATAAAGGGCTCGCGGACGGACATCTTCTCGTCTCTCTGCACTAGGCAAGCGCTAAACGCTGCAGCTGTCGATACACACACGCGTTTAGGAGTCGGGACACGACGGAATATTCACTTGCATAATCGGGCCAGCATTGCATCGTGACCTATGATCGTAACTAACATTTATCATTTATTTGCTCAAGCAATGTTAAACCATCCCGTGCTCGCGCACTCTCAGAGATTTCTTTCACTGCGTGCACAGGCAGTCTAAATCCGCCTCACAAACAGCTCGCCAGAAACAAAAGTTTTATCCCTGGATTATATCGCTTTAACAGTTAAAACACTCAACATTATGTCAAAACTCTGGTCTTGGTGAGTAACCTCATAAAGACAGTCGGTAATGTCTTAAATTAGCATTAAACGCGTGTGACAGAAAGTTAATGAAACAGTAATGGATTCGCACACTAGTTCTTAAAGTGAACGCAGCCATTTGTGTCAGTCATTAATTCTGTTGTCATAACAACAGAATATAGTATTAATTGTAAGCAATCAGAATTAATAGCCTTTGTATTTAATTCAGTCTGGACTAAAAAGACTATCCAGTGTTATTTTACATTGGATTACTTTATTCAGTTTCTGTAGTAGGCTATATCTGACATACCCAAAAAAACTACCCCAAAATGTCTCTTAATTTGTGTCTTTATTCTATTGTATTTATTTGTGCTACTTTTTTCAATTTAATTCAAAGATTGAAATCAAGCATCCATACATAAACTCTTAACAAAAAAAATACATTAACATTTAGGTAAGATCAATGTAAAAAATGTCTAAATATTTATATATTTATCTATCTTAAACATAAAATAACATGATACTGTTTGATCAAGCTGTGCGACTGTTCTGTGCGACTCTTTTTTTGCATATTGCATCAAAATCCTGTCTAGTCTTTGTATGCATTTAGTGTACCTAAAATAAAAAGTGTTTTATATATAGGTTTATGGCTCTTAATTTTCTTAATTAACCACTAGTAAACTTATGTCCACTGTTCTTTTTTATAAATTATAAATATAGGATTTTTATTACATCTTCATTATAGTTGAATCGAGAATCAAATCAGGAATCGAGAATCGAAAATCGAATCGAAATTGAAATGTGAATCGATACCCAGCCCTAATACATAGACCCCTTTAAAACTGAAAGAAACCCTTTAATCTTTAGTTAAATTTCCTGCCCAATGCAAAATTTGCCTTACCACAGCTGGACAGACATACATATTGCAAGGAAGGATTCACCAAGTAGTAATGTTAGTTTAGATTCCATTATTCTTCTCCTATTTCGGTTCATTTATAATGGGAAGTCAGCAGTGATTGAGATTGACTGCTCCAACAGGAAGGATATGATGCAGCTTCTATAGCTTGTGGCAAACTTGCTTTTCCGTGCACATTAACAATGCGGCTGAAGCTGCCAGAAGTAATTAATCTGAGAGTTTCCCGGCAGTGAATAAAGCGAGTGGGTTTTGACGGAGCAAGAAAGAGTTTAGAAGAACTAAAAGTGACTTTTGTTGTTACTGCGGAGACGTGGCAGAAGAATCAGCTGTTAACTGTCAAGAGCGTCCGAACCTGTTTTGTGGCTGCGAGGACAGTCGACTGTGTATGGAAAAATTGTAAATGATGAAAAGCGATTACAGGTGTTCCTTGACGTTTCTGGCATTTTTGTGTATGTTAAAAGGTAAGTCACTTCTCAAATTCATAGTTAAAATTGCGGTACTTCCAAGTCTATTTAACTTTTTTCTTAATAAAGATAGAGTTCTCAAACTTTTCTTTTTAGTGTTTTTGCACCCCAAAATTAAAAATTCTTTCATCATTTAGCCGTGTTGTTTTTGACCTGTATGAGTTTAGTCTGTTGAAAACAATTAAGAATATATTTTGAATAATATAACCAAACAGTTGAAGGGCACCCAATATGGAGGTAAAAAAAAAAGAAAAAAATCAAGAGGTCTAAAACAACACAAGGGTGTGTTAGTGATGACAGAATTTTCATTTTTTTAAACTCTCGCTTTAATAGTTGCCTACAGCCTATAACAACTTGCTTGTTATACTCTGATTTCAGCTTGTGAACTGTGCTTTGTTCGAGCAAGTCGTGCTCACAAGTTTGTTCCAGAGGGAAGCAGTCTCAAGTTGAGCTGTGAAGTACAGTGTGGGGTCCTTAGCTGGACTGGAGGATGGGTTTTCCAGGAAATGCAGAGCACAGGATTTACTCGCCTCACCCCCTCAGAACGAATCAAGCTCTCTAATTACAGCTCAACAGCCAATAGCACACATCTGTTAGTCCACATTCACAACATCAACCAGTCAGATGCTGGATCATACAAGTGTGAGATAACCTGGACTCAAAGGGACTTAACTAGCAATGGGCATGTGACATATGTTAATGTGACTGCTGCAGGTATGTGTATTCTGGACATGCTATTGTTTTAAAATTTGTATACGCAAAAAAAAAACAAAAAAATGAATTGAGAAACTATGAATGGGATCAACAACCTTTAGCTGGATCAAATCCATTTAATGTCTTTCTTTCTGGACAGCATCAGTAGACTCATCGGGAAGAAACCTCTCTCATAGAATTCTGCTATGCCTTAGTGCCTCAATGTGCTTTCCTCTTGTTCTGGGGTTAGTTTGGTGTCTGACCCGGGATCATCCACCACCACCCCCTGTCCCGCCTCGCTCCTACACTTCCTGTAAGAGAAATATTCCTGCAACTCTCTATTCTGTAGATGTGTCATATCAACTTCTCTATCTATCTGGTTGTTTATCTGCCTATTGTTTTCTTTTTTTTCTAGTTGCAACGAGAGTGAAACCAAAAAAGGAAGTAAGTACCTCAGTTTCTTGTACTTTCTGGTTTGTTTAAAGCAGTTACGGACAGCATTTTTTTTAAATTGTATTTATTAATGTTCTCTGAGGCCCAATTTTATCAAAATTTTTACATAAAATAAAAATAATAAAAATAATTTTTAACGTCCCCGCCATCTCAAAAACTACTCGGTTACTATCGTAACCTCGGTTCCCTAGAGTATCGTGTACCTTTTCGAAGTGGGGAAACTCCCTTCCTCGATTTACTGAAGCTTATTTGTTAAACCCATTTGCAGCTGCAGATTCAATGGCGCGGGCGAATGGGCTAGCTCTACGTCAACACACGTCAGAGCCTGTCAAGGGGGCGTGGCCTCAGCCTACAGTATATTATTCCCCCCGAATTCGCCATTATAGCAGGTTTCGATGACTGAAGCGACAACTCGCCAGGTTACTATAGTGCAGCCGGCTACACAATACTTACGATAGTAAACGAGTAGCTATTACGTAGCTATACACAGTGGGGACGCCATGCAAAATGGCGCACCCAAAGTAACTGGCTGCCACTGAAAAACTCAGGACCCCTGAGCTCATAGAACAAGCCAGAAACCAAAGTATATTACAGACCGGACACCATCGGGTCTAGAACAATATACACATGTGTTAGTAGCAAAACCAACATAATATACAAATAAAACCAGACACAGTCTGGTTTATTAGTATAGGAATTATAACCGGCCAAAGCGTGTTTTATATATATATATATGTGTGTGACTGTGCACAGTAATATATTTGTCATACAGAAAGTAGCCTACCTTCGCCTGCAGGAAAGGCATCTCCATATTATAAAACTTAATTCATGTGGAAGGCGAAAACTACTCCCATGGTCACACCCTCGTAGTACCAGCCCTGAGCCTGCCAGGGAGTCAGGGTTCTTAAACAACCGTGATTCACCCTTATGCATAGACTGCCTGCCTAACTTTTAGCCAAGGGGGTAATCCACCAGCCGGAAACTGAAGTCTCCCCGTGGGCCGCCATTGTCTAACAACCCTTCACCTGCTGTTACCATTCCATTGACTCCCATTCATTTTCTGCGTCACTTTGACAGCAAATAACTTTACATCTAAGGCATTTAAAGACTCCATTTGTCCATTATTTATTTCTAAAGAAACACAGCAATGTATAAAAGGCTCCATTACCTCGTATCTTACATTATGGCCCCGTAGAAGCAGTTTTTGTAAAAATAAGCTAATGATTGCGCCATAACACGCGACTCTCTGACGCATAGAGAAATTACCATATAGACAGAAGTAGAAGCTTGTGTACAGTCGGAGGGACGTGGAGGCATAAAGTCAAGGGAGAAGCCCATAGAGATTTGTAAAGTTGCTCAGCTAGCTCATGGACCGCTAACACTCACTCTCTCCGGCTCTGCAAGATTCGGAAGGGAATGATTCAGATTCCTCTCGGCACAGCTAGAAGACTTACAACTGTGAGCTGTCTATCGCCCCTTTTAAACAGATTTAGTATTTTGGTGAGAAGCACGTGACCCACGTTGCTTCTCATTGAAGTTTCGACAACTGTCTGAAATTTTGGGGGCCTGGAAGTGAATTGGAGCGAGTAGCCTCACTTTATGGTGTTTATGACCCAACTCGACACTTGCCAGGCCTGTGTCCGTGTGGCTAGGGATTGACACACAGATTGGGATGGGCTGCCTAACATAACACATAGTCGTGTTTCTACAGAAGTAAGAATTTTTTTTAGAAATAGGTTGCATACACCTACTGTAGGATGGCTTCAGGGTGAGTAAATCATGGGCTAATTTTCATTTTTGGGTGAACTATCCCTTTAATGGATCACAAGGTTGGTAATACAAAGACGCCTTGTAATCCCGAGAAACGTCTCTATGGTTTTGTTGTTGGAGTAATCCTTTGTTTGAGTCACATATTTATTACTACATGCTGTTCTAATTGGTGGGCGGGGCCAAAGAGGCAATGATGTAGAAGTGGGCGTTGATGTTATGTAGGGGTGGTCTAAATCCGAAACGAGTCGTTTTCTGAGCTTGATTTCAATAAAAGCTGGTTGGACCGGAAGTTTTCAGTTCTGAAACTTACAGGATATTTTCATTGTACAATGACCTCTTGTATGTCAAAAGATCAAGGGAAATGAGATTTTTCTGTTCATAACCTTTGAATGTGATCTTTTTCTTGTCATAATTTATGCAGTTGGTGTATGCAGAAGTTGCATTGAAAAATTCAAGACGGCAGAACGATTGTCCAAAAGAAGTGCCTGAGCCAACTGTTTACTCCTCTGTGCATTTCTCCTGAACAAAGACTTCATCTTGCATTTCTATCTCACATGTGGCTGCGGGTATTTTTGAATACCAGAACAAACATGACTGTAAACATAGTGGCTGTACAGCTGCAATGTTAGACACAACACGATTGAGAATATATCAAACTTGTGATCCTTTGAAATGTGAATTTTAGCAATGTTACACTTCGATTTAATATAGTTGTTATGCCATATATGATGGTGTTTATTATCCAGAGATGCCCGTAAGATGTGCTTTGTGTATATGGATTGTGTGATTGTACCTGAAATAAATGGCATTGGACAAATTTTTTCGATTGATTTAGACAACAGACCGCTATTTGACACAAAATACATTTTATTTTATAATAAATTCTTAATGGCACATGCCATAAACAAATATACATATACATCATCTTTTAATTTGTTTTTGACTCTGTATTTTTTTTTACGTAACATCAACAACTTTTAAAAGCAATAAATTATGGCAGTACAAACATATATGCCATCACATTTTATGTGAATGTTCTTACTATTGTACAAGAATATTTAACTCGCTCTCTGCAGTCTAATGCCCTCACCAATAAGTACCGCTGAAAACTAACAACTGATTCATGAGGAATGAGGAGACACACATTTCTAAATAAATAACACAATTTCCAAAAAAAAAAAAAAAAAAAAAAAAAGAAATTCATTCAAAACATTCTTCTGCCAACCATGGTTGAAAAATGGAAATTCATTTTTGTACATCCACCATGTTGATTTGTCTCTGTTTTCTGGCCTGGTTTCACAGACAGTGCTTAGATTAAGCCACGATTAAGCCTGACTTTCACACTACAAGCGTTGAGGACTGTATTTCACTAACACAGTCTCATCCCAAAAAGTCATATAACTGACGTTTTGGGACGTATTTTGACCATACGTCAATATCCGCCTTTTTAGGGCCGCCTTAAACGTCGGTAGATGGCGATCCCGGGCCGTCATACAACTGACGCTTTACCTTTAACGTCAGTTAGGTGACGGGTTAGGTTTAGGGTTAGGTTTAGGTATGAGGTAGAGTTAGGATCCCATAACCTCATCTACCGACGTTTAAGGGGGCCCTAAAAAGGCGAATATTGACGTATGGTCAAAAGACGTCCCAAAACGTCAGTTATATGACGTCTTGGGATGAGACCGGGTTGATTTCACAGTCAACGTACAGCTTTTTTGCCCAGTGTGAAGAAAGGAAAACTACACCTTACGTCAACAAGGCCATAATGGATGGCACTGCTTTTAATTTAAAATGCAGCAAACTACAGCAAACAGAGTATGTGTGAAACAGGCGTTCTAGTAGCTTTTTTAAACGTGGTTTGGAAAAAAAACCCAGCTAAAACATGCATTTATGCTAGTTTTAGGACCTTTTATTTAATAATTTAAATATATATATATATATGGAAACTATTTTTTTAATTCAATTGTGCTAATATACCTGTTCAATAAAGTCAGCAGGAGCTGCCAACCCAGTAAACAAATTTACTGTAGTCTTCATTCAAAGAACTAAATGTATACTGAAAAGATTTTGCTTTAAAATATAATAAAATGTGTCTGTCAACCACACAATGGCATGTTTGTTGTTGTTGTTGTTGTTAAAACCTTTATATTTCTACCATCAATAACCTGTGGTAAATCTTTATCTTTGGTTTCCCTCAGGAAAGATTTCGATCTCTTCTCACATCACTGGAAAATAACAGAACCAACTCATTTCTCAGCAGTGCACGGTTCTCTAAAGTGAAGAGTATTTTAAGGCTTACACTGATGGGCGATGCGTTACAAGACTCCAAATGACCCGTAGTCTCTGCAACAGACAGGGTATAGTAGCTGTACAGGAGCTGATAATGCAGTTTTGTATAGTCCTTTTCTCTTGTAACATTTAATGACTGTACTGTTCAAGTATTTCAAGTGGCTGTGTTAATAATGAGCATCTTGAATAGGAGAAAGCAATCGCAGATAGGCAAGGACAGTTTTCAACACTTGTTTGAGCACTACATTTAAAATGTTGGAATAACAGAGACATTTGTTGCTTTTTCTACTAGGACTGGTGTCCTCTAAGCCTTTTTGTGAGAGATTGTAAGATCGGTTCTTAACATGGTGTTCAGTTGTGTAATATGTTGAACAGTAATAACTGTTGCATCGGCTAGAGAAAATGGTCCCTTTTTTCTTCCAATCTATAAAAATCCATTCATTACCACTGCCTAGAAAGACAAAGAACAGACACACAGGGTAAATTATGTACGTTAAAAGTGTACAGATTCATTAAAGTACATACAAAACTAAGAAAGGGAGATATAGTAAATGGAAATGGTAAACCTCTATTAAATGGAAATCAGTGTTATTATAGTATTATTTATATACAATTATATTATTATCTTTTATATTTCTATTTTATTTGAGTTTTAGTCATTTTAGTACTTCAATAAACTAATTTCAGTTACAGTAGATGCCAAGGCAACATTTCTAATATTTCCTATCTACATTTATAATTTATTTTATTTCAGCAATTATCAAACTCTTGTTCTTCGTGTTCAAAAGTGCTTAGACACCTGAAATGTAACTTTTTTTGTGTGTGTGTGTGTGTGTATTTTAATTGTGTATTTTATCCTGAAATCCACTGGTAGCCACCTCAGAGAAGCTAATATTGGTAACTTAAGCTACTTAACAATCATTTAGAAAGGCCTAAATTGAAAATGATCCGTCTCCTTTTTTTGTTGTTCATTTGTTAACAACAATAGAACATGTTTCAGAATCCATTAAAGCATTCACATTCCCCCGAAATAGTTCCTATCCAAAACAAACATGCTGTACTTGCTAAAACAATTATTTTTTTCACCTCAAAGCTTATGATATCCATTTATTTTCACTGTGAGTAAATAAAAGGTAATAGCAAAAATTGGGTATTGAAAGTTTTGATATTTCAACATGCATCTGCTCATCCCTAGCTTAAAGATGTGTGCATACAGTAACATGCAAAGTACCTTTTGTCCATGCAGTGGCTTCTGTCCGACCTAATGACCCTGAAAGAAAGGATTATTCTCAGTGAATATATTTTCATTATTCACTTTGCAAATGGAAACAAATGTACTGTTATAGATCTAACAAATGCACTTTCACCATAAAACCCAGAGGAACACACGTGCTGTTATTATTTCAACATCACCGTTGTTATTAATCTGATGTACCATAAAACAATCGACTTTGAAAGCAATATCAAAATACACACACACACCCTCAATATTAAAGGTAATTCGAGGACAGGGTACATACTGTGGAGTGGCTCAGCTTGTCGAAGCGGAATTTCAAGTTTGACCTTGGTGAAGTTTTGCTCTTTACATCTGAGGAAACAGGAGGAGTTCTTGGTTTTTTGTTATAGTGCCAACAAGCAAGAATTTGTGTGTGCATGCAAGTACGTATATGCATATGAGTTTCCTTATCCAATGAGAAGACATTGTCTCTCAATTATTCATGACACCACATGGATCTTTCCAGTGACAGATGTGTCAAATTGTGAAATCACGCAGTGGATGAGGGCAAGTTTCAGTGCGTCTAATGTCTTTCCCAATGATGCTGCCAGGGCTAGACTCTAGCCATCAACCATGGACACATCTAAACTGTGTGTGTGTAGCAAGCATTTTTGTAGCGAGAGAGAGCTTCGAGAACTGGAGAAATGGTTGACTTCAGCCTTACGTTGCGTCTTACGAGTGATGCGGTACCAAGCAAGTCCCGAGGACTTTTCTATCCCTTCATGTGTGTCTAAAATGTAAACCTGACTGTTTTACTTGCCTTAGTTTTGTTAAACCTCTGGGGTCGACAAACGTGCCGGCGTGTTTTGCTGGATTTTTTTCACATAGCAGCAAAATAGACTTAAAAAACTCTGTTATTTATGGTAATACAGACTTAAGTAATATGAAAAAATAAACTGTTAAATGTCTACTTTTTTATGTGTCCACTTACTATCGAAACAAAACTGTGGTTTTATTAAATAAAGAAAATAAACAGGATTATGGAAGTAAAATAATGGCAAATACAAAAAGCCTGTTGAATTGTACTACTTGAAAAAAATGCATTGCATTAACCCTCCTTCTATTTTAATGCAATGTATTTTTAGGGTTTGCATTTTTAATGGGCTGAAATTGAGCATGGTTGAATATTTAAGCAGTGAATATTTAAATTCAAAACATTTCAAACTCATTTTCATTAGTAAAATTTCAATAATCTATATTCGCCTTTCATATTTCACTTCCAAACTTTTCAAACTGATTAAAAATACAACCTATAATATTCAACAGGCAGTTTTCGGTCCATTTTATGTCGCTTTGCAAATTCACCTCCACAAATTCCACAAAAATATTCAACCATGCTCAATTTCAGCCCCCAAAAAATCAAGCCCTAAAAATACAATGCATTAAAAAAAATTTTTTCAAGTAGTATAATTCAACAGGCTTTTTGTTTCAAAGACATTTGGTATTATTTTACTTCTATACAGGATGTGCTTTCTGCCTCTCCATCTCTGTGAACGTTTCTTCGGGAGCATGTCTCTAAAATTCAACAAAACCCAGCGAGTACTATTCATCCAGGCAAGAGCAGTATCTTTATAATCATTTAAAAATTAATTATTTTCAAATATATGTATTTATAGTGTGTATATAGACAAATATATATTTTATAAGGACATTATAATTGTACATGTACATTGATGTGTTTTAAATAGAATTACGATTACTGTAGGCTAATATAGGCCTATGTAGCAGGGCATTCAGTTGCTTTTGAAAGGACAAAAATAAGATGTCAGTGTATTTGCCAGCTATAAAAAAATCTAGCATTTCCTCACGTTTTACCACTGATTTTTAGTGACAGTTGATATATATGAGCCACTGGCCAATGACAGTTATCCCGCCCACCCCTCTCCCCTGCCCTGCCCTGCCGTGCCCTGCCGTGCCACATCAACTCCCTCTCTTCTTCTCACAGCCATCCACGCCCATTTAAGTTGCATTTTTCTAAAAGATTCTGAGCTAAACTTAAGCTAAAAGAGAGGGGTGTTTCATGACCCTATAAAACTTAATGGTTTTGATGTGAAATGTTCATCAAGCACATATGGTGCGGTTTTCGTGTGCATGTCCACTAACTTTTAACGTGTAGTGTATGATTGTTTTTTTCACCTGTGGGACTGCGGCACATGATCAGTGGCGTTCCGGAGTTCTGGCTTTCCACGCTGAGGGACGGACTATACACAGATGAGGCCGTGGATGGGTGACTGCTCTACAGGACACAACACACACCAAATGACAGTCTGAGTGAACTGCAGTGGCACTGTTAATACTAGTGCAATCGCTATAGATTGTCCTAGAACTAGCCCTGGTGCAGTAATTAGGCACATTGACAGGCGTCAGGCTGAGTGGATCAATGCAAAGGGCCATTTAGAAAGTGTGCGACGGTTATCTGCAAATCAATTGTTTACTGGAAGCTTCTAGATGTGACAGAAGTGTAATTGAATTGTTTTCATAGTGAGCTTTTCTGAAGCAATGTTCCGCAGGAGCTTTGCTAGAGAGTATTTTCTTGACCATTTTGTCTCCGTTTTAAAAATATCTAAAAATCCTAGATGTGGCTGAAGCATAATGTACTTGTTTTCAGTGAACTGATGAGGTAATTCTCTGCAAGAGCTTTGTTTGATCTAGACACACCGCAAAAATTAATAATTTTGTTGTTTTCCCACTGTAAAAAATATATGTATAATATATAAAACAATAAAATCATATGTATCATAGTAGTGTCACGAGTTGCAGTGCGATATGGCTGTATATCAGCACGGCATCACAGCATGCTGATATACAGCCATATTGCACGGTTACCAATGTGATATTGCGTTTTGACAACAGTGTGACGGCACACAACAAAATGTAGAGTTATGAAACTTAATTTTCCTCTTAACCAAAATCAATTTGTTCTAGAACAAGTAATAGATTAATAAGACCAAAGATTGCACGTTTGCTATACCCTGAATTAATCATATCGGTAACACTTTACAATACGGGTGCACTAATAAGCATTAATTCATGCTTAACTAATGCACAGATAATACTGAATTAATGTGTAACTAATGGTTATTTAAGCTATTAATTAATGATTATCACAATAGGAACTAATTAAGAGTCTGTAAGGTTAATGTATTAGTTCATACATGAATTGTTATTGATTAAATATGTAATTTTGGATTAATTCCATAATAACTCATTTTTTTAACTAATAGTGTTAATTACCAGAATGAGCCAAAGCCTTGTATTTCAACTTCCAGATAATATGACAGGTACACTAATATGCATTAATAAATGATTAATTACTTCATTGTTAATGCTAATTCATGTGCAAATTACTACAATTACTAAATGACTAGTTAATAATGATGTGCCCCAACAAGTAAAGTCATAAGATAATGATACCTTTGCAAATCATTAGCTAATGATTAATTAAAGCAGACAACTGGAAGTTGAAGTGCATAGCTTTGACTAATTGTGCTAATTAACACATTAATTTACACTATTATTTAATAAAATATGTTATTAAGGAATTAATACACAATAACACATTGAATTAACAGCAATCCATGTATTTCTTAATCTATTAATCATATTGACTCTTTATAAGTTGCTGATGCAGTAATCGTTAATTAATGGTTTAGTTCTTCATGTGTTATACATTAACTCAGTATTATCTGTGCATTAGTTAAGCATGAATTAATGCATATTAGTGCACCCGTATTGTAAAGTGTTACCATTATATCTCTTGTTTAACCACTATCTACATAATCGACAGCAGCAAATTCGACTGGACTAGCCGAGATAAAACTCTTCCCTGATGGCCTGGAGAACGCATCTGCGAAACCATATATTAGTATTTAGTGCCAAGTAGTCGAAAAGTAGTATTTAAAAAATATATATATATATGGTGGACCGCCATGACTGTTGCAGCAGGCAGAGTTATACAAGGCTGTTACTGGGTGAATATCGATGGCTCTCAGCCAATCAGATTCGAGAACCAGTAATAACTGTTGTGTGTATATATATATATATATAACAATCGAAAGAAATCACTTGCGCCTCAGCCTATCCAGTGCTCTCGGAACAGGACACAACAATCGGAAGAAAAGGACCCAAGGTCTAACTAAGACCAAGGAGCAGGACCATATAGCATAGCATATATTTACTAGTATAAAATGACCTACGTTTCGACGCAATGCGTCTTCTTCAGAGTATGTATGTGTGTGTGTGTGTGTGCGCATCTTTTGAATCTCCTGAAAGGTCAACAGAACTGTTTGTGTGTGTGTCACCAGTTCCAGCTCCTCCAGTCCGTCTCCATCTCCCGCTGTGCTGCTAAAGCTGCTGGTGCTGGAGGAGGATCGGGAGATATTAGCTCTGCCGCTAAACTCTTTCAGCTTCACGAATGGCCTGCAGGACCAAACCAGCAAGAAAGAGATCACACAATAGAAATCCCAAATTGTTTATTTTGCTGAAGAACTATGAAACAAATAGGACTTTGCTAAAGAAGATTTGCTGGAAAAGCATTTAAAACAGCATTCGGTGTTTTCGGTGTAGGCCAAAACATCCCAACCAAATGACATTTAAATCAGCTGTGGCTACATGAGGAACTGAAATTTAGAAACAGCACAAAGACCCACCTTTCTTTGTTTGGGCAGATCTCTGGTGAACTCGGATTGGACAACGTCTCTGACCTCACTTCCTGTGAGTGAGGGAATACTTCTGTTTTTTGGTCACTGTGAAAACAGAAAACAGTCTATCTAGTGTTTTTTTTGTGTGAAATACTAATGTACAAATGTTGCATACACAGACACACACAGGTGAAACATTGTGAGCTACATTTGCTAAGTCCCAATTTACATACCATCCATCCTAGATAACATTCAAAATTGTAGGCTACCTAGTATCCCAAAGGTACCCGGATGTTCTACTATTTGTGTACAGAGTACGAATCCGTGAACACTCTAACGGCTAATACCCACAACCCATCACACCTGGGTGAAGATTCAATTAGAACTACAAACATGGAAAAATTGTTAAAGCCCAAAACATGAGAAGACATCAACATACATTTCTCTTCAATCAGCATACATACAACAGACAGCAAATCAACAAACATTTCTCTTCAGTATGAAATGAAATAAAAATGTGGAGATGTTCACTGTGACAATATGATTGACAGGGCAGTTTAAACGCTGATAGGATACATGTAACTAAGTGACAGAGCGGTCAGTTTAAGTTAAGACAATTATGTTGCCTACTCTTCTGCTACACACTCAAATGTATGTACTTTTTCCTCCAAAAAACAGTACTTACTTTTAGGGCATAGTATAAGTAGGCTTATTGGGATGCATTCACAGTGATCATCTTTGTATATAGATTTTTGCACATCACTGTGTGTGTATATTATATATAAAATGATGTGTTTGAGTACCCGCGAGTTGGATGTTTCTCAGTTGGACTTTCTGTGCTGGAGTGTAGTCTAGGGAACAAACCAGAGCGCCGCTTTACAGGACTCTTTAAAGGAGACTTTGCAGAGAGCACTGGAGGCTGACAAACACAAACACACAAATAAAGCATCAAGCTCATGCACTGCTGCACTCAAATAATAATAATATGATAAGATAAGAATTTCCTCTGAATAAATGAATGTAGGAGAATATGCTCTTACAGTGAAGGTGCTCTTGGTGCACTCCATGCTGTTCTGCTGGAGTCCTCCACCGCTGACGCTCGACGGGACCCCCGCCACGGCTCCTGGACTCTTGTGTTTATGAGTCACCATCGTCTCCATGGAGTGGCTCCTCACACGCATGGCCCTCTGACAGAGAGAAAGAGACAAGAGAAGAGGGTAAGAGAAGGACAGAAACTGTATTAAGTACAATACTTTTGTACTTAAAAATGATGAGAAAACAGGAGGTTTTCAAAGATTATCTCATCCCAGAATATTCTTAAGGCTTACATGTGCATTGTTTATATTAATTGGCTAATAATGCATTTAGTTTAAATGATGTATTTGTTTATATCAGCCTTAATAATGATGAAGTAAGGAAACCTAAATTGTATTTCCATGAAGAGCCAGTAGGTGGCGCTAAAAACTAACTTATACTAATGTCAAAAGTTAAATGTTAGAAAACACAGACTACTCTAATCTATAGAGATTCATTTATATATATATATTTCGTTATATTACATTTATATACTTTTTTGTGATTTAACAAACTTTCCACAAAAAACATCTCTAAAAATATATTTTGTTTATAAATTATATTTGCATATTTTATTTTGTGACATACAATTCTATTATACATACAAAATCTATAATTTACTTAATATTATATTTACATATAACATTGATAACAAATACATTATAATATAATATTATAAAATTGTATATTATAATATATGTATGTTATACATGTTATGTTATATATTATATATATTGAAACTACTCAAATAAAATATGAATAAAAAATGTTTAAAAATAATTAATATTTTTAATTATGTAAATTAACAAAACCAAAAAACTTGCACAAAAGTACAAACAACCTACAGAGAAATCTAAGAGTCTTGTGTTGTTGTATACATGTTTAATTTATTTTTTAATGTGAACTGGTCATCTGCACCAGTTCGGCTTGGTAATGATACACAGTCACAGCTGCTACGCAGATCAGAACTGCTGGATATGCGTGTGTCTGCAAACTGCCCCACACACACCTCCACCCTGCCTGTAAACACCCACACACGGCAAAATCATGCATATGGTCACAAACACACAAACAGGCCTCATAATGAGAGCGTACAAGTTCAAAACAGCTCAGTTTCATGCATTTTAATATCTCGACAAACAGAATGACATACAGACAAGACCGATCAAGACAGACATGGTTTTAAGCACAAGCACATAAAAATTACATTCAGTGGGAGACATCAAAACTGTGGGTATACATATACTACCGTTCGAAAGTTTAGGGTCGGTAATTGATAAACAATACATTAAAAAGTAATAATGTGAAATATATTATTACAACTTAATTTATTTAAATTTTAATTTCTTCCTCTAATGACAAAGCTGAATTTTCAGTCTCATTAATCCAGTTTTCAGTGTCACATGATCCTTCAGAAATAATGCTAATGTGCTAGCCTAATTTGGACATTTCTTTTTATTATAAATGATGAAAACAGTTGCCGTTTAATATTTTGTGGAAACCTTGTGGAAACCTAAACTTAAATATTATTAAATGAATAGAAAGTAAAACACAAACAGCCTTTATATTTTTGTAAGATTACAAACGTCTTTGCTGAATTAAAGTTAAATCTTACTGACCCCAAAATTTGAAATGGTAGCATACATATTTGAGAATATATTATTTTTATTTTTTTAAGGGAATTGAGAATATTTCTCTATACAGAAAAAAAATTCAAAAATGCATCATCATCTTTAGGTTCTCTGAGACTTTAAGGGGTCAAGTGGAATTCAGGATAAGACATCTCACCTTAAAAGATTCCAGCAGCCCACCATGACCTCCATTTTCAAGCTTTTCTTCATCTGAAGTCGATCCCAGTCCTACTGTGGCCTGTGTCTGTCTGTGCAATTCATCGTGAAGGTTATCTAACAGTGCTGCCCGTGTCCTCTCCTGTCACACACACACACAAGTTGACAATGAATCAGATCGACTGATTAATGAGATATTTCATCCGGAAATGGTAACTCAATGACAGCATTAGTAAATAATGACAGAATGTCTGAGAAAACAAATCTGAACTGTGAAATACAAACTTGCTAAAAAGTAGAGATTTTATTCCATGGTGTAAACAAGCTTCCATAGGCGGGTGATATTCCTCACCTCTAGCTTGGCGAACTTGTCTGACTTGTAGCATGCATTTTCTGCATTGATCAATTTTGCCAGGAGAAATTCCCGGAACTCAGGACCCTGGGGAAGAATTGATCTCCATCATCATCTGATACAAATCATCATCTTTTGATGTCATATTTATTTGAAGCAAACTTCTATATTACCTTCTTAAAGACTGAAGGGTTTGGAAGAGGGGGGCCGAACGGAGGGACATCCTCTCGTGCTGTGATGGACACCTGTGAACACAGATCAATATCTCAGATCAGTGTTGGTTAAGGGATTGATGGCTATCTGGAGTAATTCAGTGAGGTGTTTTGCAAACCTTGTACATAGTATGATCAGTACAGGGGTTTTCTGCCTGCACTAACACGTAGGCATGAAGGAAGTTGGAAGCGATCATATCGGGTACGAATGGCGTGGGCCCTTCCTGGAAGACGGCTGCGACAATGTCATTGCCAATATGTCTCTTCCTCTGGAGCTGAGAGAAGATGACACAAGGGAAAAATATTTAGACAAAAAAACAACAACAAACTAAAATCTAGATTTGTGTAGCCCACCTGCTGAATGTCTCCTTCTGTGAAGGGAAGTTTTGTGGAAACGTGAAACATGATTTCTCTCTGACGGAACGTAGTATAGACGGACTCGGATCCCGTCTGTCCGTGAGACACATCCAGACCGCCTCTGAAGCTAAGCGGCACAAAAACACCAGACAAATTAGTTCTGCGGATACTTAGGCAGATCAGTCAGATTACTCTGCCCAGATTTACAGTCAAAATCACACACAATGGGTGAACTAAATTATTCACAAATGAACTCTATGATTATTGATTAATATTTAAACGGGCCTTTCGAGTGTGTAGGTGACCCCTGGCGGCAGTTTTCAGAGTCTAATCTTCGTCTCTCACCCTTTAAAATCCTGCAGTTCAATATTGTCTCCTAAAACACTGAGGAATTCAGCAAAGGCAGGCGTCTCCTCGTTGTTGCCGAACAGCTCTTCCTCTGATGTCTGATGTGAAAAGACAATGGCGATGAAAAAACGGAAAACATTCAGTGAAAATAGGCCGGTAACACTTTACTTGAAGGGCTGTGCATAAGACTGACATGACACCTTCATAACCATGACATGACATATGTCTGAATATGAAGTAGGGTTTATGGATGTTTATGACAACTGTCATTAAGTGACTTTCGCTCAATAATGACATTTTGAATGCAAATATGACATTGTTTAAGATGTCTTTGTTAGGACATTTTGAAATAAACCATAATATCATAACCTGTCAGTGTCTTTGTCATGACAACTTATAAAATTAAGTTAAACTGTCATGTGGTTGGATTTGACATTGCCTGTCATGAGGCATTATAACTGTGTCATGAATATTTTTCGTGACCTCAACTACAGTGGTACTAATTTAATTTGTCATTAAAAAGTTATAATGGCTTCATGGTAGCCAATGTCAAAACCAACCACCTGACAGTTTAATGTAATGTTAACCAATAAAGCTAGGTGGTTTCTTAAGTTTGATAATTAATCTGCTATGTCATGTTTATGACAGGTTGTCTTGTCTTAGTAATGTCAAGTTGTCATGACAAAGACACTGACAGGTTATGATGTTATGATGATAACAAAGACATCTCAAACAATGTCTTGCATTAAAAATGTCATAACTGAGTGAATGACACTGAATTACAGTTGTCACAAACATGCATAAAACGTATGTGTCATGTCATGATTATGAAGGTGTCATGTTAGTCTTATGCACACCCCTTCAAGTAAAGTATTACCAATAGGCCTAAATAAAACGAAGAAAACTACTCAAGAATGCTCTCACCTGACCAAACTTCTGATAGATGACTCCAAACTTGAAAGTGTTGTTCAATTCGTGCTCATCAAAACTGACGATCAGTTGCGAGGCCTTGGGAGAAAACAAAAAGTGAGCAAAAGCGCCCGCAGGGGTAAATATGTATGTCAGTGCCTTTCCATAATTCAGGCGTTTGTGTTTGCCATGCAAAGCCTTGAGATGGCCTCTCTCAAGCCTTCTCTCTATGTGGTTCAGGCACACCAAGCAGTGTAAAGCAGATGGATTTGTGAGTCCCCTGGAGCATGGGAACATTTTAATTCAGATGACTTGGGTACTAGGGTGAGACGGAGCAAAGCGCAGCCCTATTTCACCCTGACGCCTGGAGTAGGTAAGTCACAGATGGAGTGAGAAACAGAGAAACGCTCACCCTGGGGTAGAGGACGGGGTTGAACTTTAGACCCGTGACATCATCGCAGAGCAGCTGAAACACACAGGACACATCTGATGTGAGCATCTTGCATCTTTTGAGTGGATTGAGGGAAGTTCAAAGGAGGTCTGCCAAGTATGTGTTCTTAAGAAACTTTTTGAGAATGTGTGTCCTCATGCACTTTAAAAGTTTGATTTCAGTTGGACTAGAACAATAACTATAACAATAAGAAAAAATATACACTGTAAAAAATATGATTTTTGATATGATCAATAAGTTATGAAAACATATGTTTTTACATTGCTTTAACTCATCAAAATAACTAAGTTAAGCAATTTTTTTAGATTTTTTGATCTTTTTTCAGATAAGTTATACAAGATTAAATTTTTAAGTCGGTTGAAATGACTTAAACATTCAAGTTGGTTACTTAAAAATTGTATTAAGATTAGGGTTTGCCATCACAGACATAAATTACATTTTAAAATATATTAACATGAAAAATGTTCTTGTTTGTTCTTATATTGTTCTTGAAAAATGTTATGTTTTTGTAGAAAAACATATTGAATGTGGATTTTTGTTAAATATAGAATATTTTCTTTATTTTTGTTTTTAAAAGGCCAGATTGTTAAGCAAAAACAGCCAAGAAGCATTCAGGGTGCATGGGAACTTCTTCAAAGTATAGTGGCACCTCATACAATTATTTAGAGGATGCCAAAGTCTGCAAAGCTGTTATGAAGGCAATGGAACAATCTAAAAGACAGTTTTAATCAGTTTGGTCACTGGATATTTTTATTTATGTTATATATAATGAATTTTGACTGGCCTTGCCAATACACACCTTTGCTATCTGTGGTACACTTGGTAACTGAAGGAGTCCTTCAAGTGGGATCCGCTCATGAAGGGTCTTTGTTTTTGACCTAGAAAACGACACCCAAGAATAAATGCTCAGCTAATTACTGTGACAATACAGGCCTACCTAGCTATGATGACTATACCAGAGTTTCAATATGTGTTGGGGTGTGTGATGTTTATGGTGGATGTGGCACCTGAGCATGATGCGGAGCGACTCCTGTCCGTCTACTTCCTCATACTTCAGAGACATGATGAGGTGTCCCATACTACTGGCTGTGCAGTAATAGTTCATGTGCTCCTGGGAAAGGTGTTTACACAGGAGTCATTACACAGGTTGCTTCCTCACAAATTTGAATATGGTTCATTTTCCAATAGACTGATTTTTAATTTCAAGCGTGCCTTGTTCAAATCAAGGTCTCTGTGACACAGACAGAAGTTCTGATACCGAAATGTAGAGCACAAAATGTTCGCGCCATCACACTTCATGTCCAGTGTTATGACAAATTGTGAGTGAATATCACCTCAGACGGGACACTTACTTGTACTGTAGCTGAAAGGCCATATATTGAAATTGTGTGGCCGTGGTAAAAACATAAAATCTACATATGGGTACTTTTGGCTCTGTGGACTTACAGTATAGAAAATAAACATACTGTCGGCAATAACAAATGAATCCTGACCTTGCCCAGAAAGTGTTTGCGGTAAGCGCGTGAAGTGTTGTTACACTCCAGCCTGTAGCTGGAACCTCCTCCTCCTCCACTAGGACTAAGACCATCATCCTCCTCCTCACAGAAGCTGCTGTCTGAGGACGTGGGCGTCCCGACTGGAGCCTCGGGATCCTCAATCCAGTATCCACCAAACTGAGGTAAAATGACCTGAGGGTAGGGACCACCCTTCTCCAGGACCTACACAGCCAATATGAAGAAAAATAAAGGGTCAGCAAAGTCATTTTGATTTCACATACTGTATATAACCTAATAACTTATAATAACCTAATATAATAACTTTATGCTTTAATAGCTTGATAATGTTATATAAATATATCTTACTATTATATAAATAAATATACACTACCACTGAAAAGTTTGGGGTCTCTTAAACTCACAAAGGCTGTATTTATTTGATCAACAATAAAGTAAAAACAGCCATATTGTGAAAGTTTAGGTAACACTTTATTTTACTATAAGTAACTTTGCAACTACATGTCAACTAACTGTCATTAGAGTATTGGTAGGCAATTTGCTAACACTTTATTTTAATGGTCCGCCAACATACACTCTACTAACTAAAAGTAACTTTGCAACTGCATATCTATCAACTTATTCTACCTACCCGAACAGTCTACTAATACTCTAATGAGAGTCACTTTTGATCCATTTCATGTGTAATTTTAAACGATTAATAGCAATATTGATGTTATTAATGAATAGTGTAAGAAAAACTGAACTTGGATCAACTGAGATATGGACAATACCCTCACATTTGCTACTTCTCCCCACTTCCTTCCCTTTACACATTCTCCTCTTCACTCAGTTCACTTAAAAAGATTATTCAAAAATTATAAATGTTCAATGTCAAGTGAATTAACAGTAATGTTGGGTATAATTTAAAATGTTTCAGTCAATCTCCACTGAAGTAAACCAAAATGGTAATCAGGGTTTAGAGATACTTTGCTTACTGGGTGTCCACTTTTTCCCAGGGTCCTTCATCCAAACTACCTCCTGTTCCTCGATAAGGTGTGTCTATAACTCTAGTCAAAACTCTAAGCCCGTAATTCTGAATGTCCTTGGATGCACACCATTATGTATTTTTCTAATGTCAGGTATGCATCTTTTACTCTTTATTTCTGGGCATTTGATGTTATGGTATTAATTATCTTTGAATTGATTATGTAATTTGCATGATACCTTTACCTGGCTGATAATAAATTTGGATTTATTCTGACTTACATGAAATTCTTAATTCTAGTAGATAAATCCATAAAATCACAATTCTACGCTCAGGTTAGTAAACTAACTGAAATCCAGCTTAGGTTGAGCAGAGATTAGAGTTTTAGAGATCCGACTACATCGGCATTAGTCGTGTATACTTAGACTGTAGAGTCTAATAATGGGTTTTCCGTTTAGAACAACAGAGTGTTGTTAGACCAATCTAAATAGCGGTGAGCCTAAAAGAACTTAAAGAGCAATTTCTATCTGCTTTAAACAACAACAACACAATTGGAATAAATTAATGTTCTTAAGTTGATTCAGAAATATTAAATTACATTTTTGACTCCAATAAAACCAGTTATTTTAGATTATATCATTTAAGGTTACCACATTTTTCTGTGTAGAGGAGTATATGAGATTTGTTGAGCTTGAGCTTAGCAATCATTTTGCAAACATATCTAAATGCAGAACACAGTGATTGACCAATCAGAATCAAGTATTCCAGAGAGCTGTATAATAAATAGAGACAATCTGTTCCTTTCGGTCCTAAAACACTTATAGGCTTGATTTTTAATGTGTTTGTGTGTATGTGTGTGCGCGCACAAGGACTCACATCCTCAATCCGTGGGTAAGGGATGTAGTCATCCTGTAGGAGAGAGAAATAAATATGATCTTAGGATAACAACGTAGAGCCAACTGCACAAATTACAGTCTGTTTATTGCAATAAAAGCATCCCAAGAGCAGGATAGAGAAATAATATCAACAACACAATATGACTGATAAAAACAAAACAAAAACAAAATAACAGCAGCTGCAACAAAAAAAGGTATCTGATTATTCTCTGCTTGCATTCCTATAATTATATATGAGCTATAAAGGTTTCAAGTCTGCATTTGGACTCTTTGGTAACGTCAGATGGCCATCAACACTGAGCCTAAATGTACAAAAACACTTCAAAATGATTGATGTGTACTGATGTTGTAAAAAATCCAGAAGAAAAGACTGAAGAAGAACATATACATGCACAACTCTCCCACTCACACGCATGCACTTACAGACACAAACTACACAAACACATTCAGAATACCAGCCCAACCTTGATTCTCTTAGTCTCCTCAGTTTTGGGAATCTGCCGTGTCCAGGTAAGCAGAAGGGATTGGAAGAGGGAGAATGCATGACACACTAAAACATGTATCCCTGGTTGCCAAATAAGCTCCACAAATCCAGCATCTATGTTCATAGTCAACTCTGTTTTCCACCATTTTAAATTGTTTTAATAACACTATGGTGTCTGGCTAATATCAAGATATTTGGTAAAAAAAACTGTGGTTCCCTTTCGAGAACATCCACTTCGTATTGCGTAGCTACGCAGTGGGGAAACTCCTTTTCCCCGAATTCTGAAGCTTAAAATGTAAAACGCATTTTGCAGCTGCACAACTAGCACAGTGAGTGTCTGGCTCCCTCATTGGCTGTGCTGTGACAACTGCACATCCAATGGCGCGGGCAGCACCAACATGCTAGCTGTGCAGCTGCACAAATAGCTATGCAATACTCGTTCCCTTACTCTCAGGGAACCGAGGTTACGTTATTAACCAAGTACGTTACCATGGTAAACCGTTTCCTGTTAGTCTAGGCTAGGGAAAACAGATGCCTAGAGATCAATAAAGGCAGTTTGATAAGCTTTATAATGTTTGGCAATATGAGGCGAAAGCTTTTTTTTTAATTTTGCTTCTCAGTTCCTTGTTGCGAATCTGAATATTGGGACATTGATGACACAATTATTTTAATGATTACGAGGTAACTCATTAAACGGAACTGATATATTCCAATTGGGGCTTTATAACACACCATTGACAATCTTCATTTTAGCTGTTACACAGTTAAAGGGGTACTTAATTGCTGGTAAAACGGACTTTCAATAAAACTTGGCTGCCTTTATATTAGAAAGGTACAAATGTTTTGCAAATCGGTGCTACCTGAAAACAGAGGAAAAAAGGCTGCTGTTTTGCCTTTTGACAAATAGGAAAACTGCAACACCCATAATGCACTGGGCATGTTGCTGCCCAAGGCCACTCCCACCAGTCTGCTACAGATTCGCTTACATAATAATATGTAAAATACCGCCTTGCTTTAGTAGGAAATACTTCTTGGCAAACATTTAGTTGTAATGGTGTTGACTTGTACTCTGAATTGTTATAGCGGGAACAATACATTTTAAAGAGTTATACTTTCAGTTTCCAGTGAATGATCCAGCGTGTGTAGCATACATTTTAATTAATTACCTTTATTTAGAAATTAAAATATGAAAAGTCAACATTTTAGAGTAGAATAAAATTAAACAAAAATAATTGAAAAATAGGTTTTACTTCAAATTTGACTCCTGTACAGTTCTTGGAAGTTTGTGGCATTGTTTCCCTTACATATTAGGGGCGTAGGAATGTAATTATAAACAAAATCTTTTTTTAGAAAAAGAAAGTAGGAAAAGGCCAGTTCCTTGGGCTCTGTACATGTCACAGGATGGAGGACTTTCGTATTTGATTGAGAACATCACAAGTGCATGTGATCCATTGGAGAGAGACATCAGCCCTTCAGATAAACCATCGATCTGTTACTCATACAGAGATCTGTTCAAGAAGACTGGGAGCTTTAATAACACCCAATTCAGATACCACACTTCTGCCTCGGCATATTGATCGGCTGGATCATTAGCTACCTGCTGCCCATCATCTACGCACTCTCACAAACATGCACACAATGACAGCACAACTGTTATATAACAGGTCAGTGTGTCCTGTTCCCAGTCTCTCACCCTGTGGGGCTCCTATAAAACCCCCACCCAAAGACTGACCACAGAGAAAAGGTCTAGCCCAAACACTGCGTTTTCAAATGAGCCGAAATGTGTAAGAATTCATTCAGAATAACTGATGATTGGTGGTCCTTAGCCAGCACTCAAGGTCAAAAACATGCTGTGATTATCATATTATTATACAGTAAAATGCTCTTCAGCTTAATTACAAGTTACTGGAGGAATACTGCTATTACAGGAATCAAGAGCGACGTGCACTTATAAAATCATCCGAGTAATGGAGTCTTACCTGCATCCTTTCCAGCATGTCGAAGAACTCCGCCGACTGGGAAAGAAATATAAATTGAGATAAGTCAGTATTTGAATGTCTAAATTTACATAGTTTTGTGGTGATATTTACATCAAACCCATTTGTTATTTTTATTTATTCATTTATTTTATCCTTTTGAGTATGTTTGTTTTTTTCCTGAAAGGAAATTGTAGAAGCCAGACAGAAATATTCCTAAGAACAGGTTAATTTTGACACCACTAATTTTTTTTATTATTACTTTTTGTTTTTCCATTTGAGCAGTAAAGACAATAAAATTCTGTCCAATAAAATGCTCATAATTATGTTCATGTTATGGATGATAAAAGATAGCATTCTCAATTAAATATAAGATAAAATAAAATAAAACTATAATATGGAATTGATTTATTCTGCATCCCTAATAAACAAAAAACTATGAAAAAAATAATTTAAAAAATACAATAAATAAACAAACAAACAAAAAATACATTTTAAAAGCAACATGTAATGGTCACAAAAAAAAAATTCTTGACAGCTATGCTCACTTTGGACATTCTCTCAATCATGAGGTGCATCCTAGGATGGTTTTCAAGTTATATAAAAAAGTTCCCGTGTATTCTGGGCTCTCAATCTTACACACCCAACTCACACAGTCTTGAGGCAAAATTTACATGCCTGATCATATCTAAAATCAAATCAAAAACTAAAGTCTGGATGGAATCCACTGCACATTTTATCATATCATATATCATAAACACTGCAATGTGAGTTGGGTTGAGATATGTTTAATGCATGCTGAATGACAGTAAATGACTCTTTCTCCGCAAAGACTTAAATCATGATACATCTTCAATCTAAATCAAACTTACTGAACCTTTACAGACTCATTTGATAAATGGGCTGTGCAACCATTATGGCTTAAATATTACAAATACACCAGATAGCCTATTTAAAGTATAATTCTTGTCAAGGCCTGAATGGCTTTAATAAAACAACCTCAATTATTCTTGTTAAACTTGCACAATACTTCAGCTGAACTCAAAGTCTCTTACCTCAACAGAGCACCCTTGCTAGTTAAGAGGAAGACCACCCCCCAAAAATAGCATTTTTGTTCAAAATAAATCCCTTTGGTTTAAGGATATTCATATGATCAGACAGCGTAGCAGATGTAGGTGGGACAGAGCAAATGTAGATCGGTTAATGTTTAACCTGCCATGGATCCAAGGGCAACTCGACTTCACAAAGTCAACAAAGTTCAGCCCAGCTGAGGCTTATTTGCCTAAATAACCTTGAGGAATTGAGACCACAACATCAATAGGACGCACAGGGGCAACACCTTAATTCTAAGGCAGAACGCAAAGGCCAAAGAAGGAAACCAGTGAAAGATGTGTACATTTTTGGAAAGGCTTTGAACGTTTTGTAATGCAATGGCCTGTTGATCTTTCTGATTAGATATTGAATATTGAGATTTTTGAGTCAACAGTCCAATGCAGTAGCAGCTCATGACTTTACATTAAGGTAGGGCAGATTGTAGGTCTTGTGTTAAACATTTTGTAAGCTTTATAATCTAATACCTTTGCGTTATTCAGCCTGAAGTTGGCGCTCAAATGTTGATTGACAGGCACACATAGAAAGCTAGTATTGCCTTAAAGGAGTAGTTCACTTTTAAAAAAAAACTTTTGTTGATAATTACTCACCCCCATGTCATCCAAGATGTCCATGTCATTCTTTCTTCAGTCGAAAAGAAATTTAGGTTTTTGATGAGAACATTCCAGGATTTTTCTCCATATACTGGACTTCAATGGGAACCAAACGGTTCAAGGTCCAAAAGACAGTTTCAGTGCAAACTGTCTTATCAAGTGAAACGATCACTCGTTAAAAAACAAAAAACAAAACAAAGTTTAAGTTTTATAGGCTCAAATGGTCAAATCAAAATGAACAATTCTTTTTCCGACTCAATTCGTTTATTTCATTCGTTGAAGGAACCAAATGACTCGAAAAAAGATTTGTTCATTTTAATGAACGAGTTCGAACAGGAGAGTCACGAACGTGCATCACAGAACAGAGCAAGGCGACCATTTGAGCTTATAAAACTTAAACTTTGTTATTTTTTTTTTAAATGACTGATCGTTTCGCTTGATAAGACCCTTATTCATCGCCTGGAATCGTTTAAAGCCCTTTGAACAGTTTGCACTGAAACTGTCTTTTAGACTGTTTGGTTCCCACTGAAGTCCATTATATGGAGAAAAATCCTGGAATGTTTTCTTGAAAAACCTTAATTTCTTTTCGACTGAAGAAAGACATGGACATCTTGGATGACATGGGGGTGAGTAAATTATCA
This sequence comes from Pimephales promelas, assembly GCF_988280905.1. Classification (NCBI taxonomy): domain Eukaryota; kingdom Metazoa; phylum Chordata; class Actinopteri; order Cypriniformes; family Leuciscidae; genus Pimephales; species Pimephales promelas. The sequence continues at coordinate 19,508,280 of NC_142784.1, forward strand.
GCAAAAGTTTTTTTTTAAAAAAGTGAACTACTCCTTTAATATAGTATTTATTGCCTCAATTCAATAAGGAAAAGAAAGTCATGTCTGTTCTCAGAATATAATGAAAAAAAAAACAGAACTATATAAAGGCTATTTCATAAGAGCATGTTTAAATGCTTTACACTTGCATTAATTAGGAAGAACAGACATTCCAACTAGTTGATAGCACACGTACATCACAGAGACGTCTATTTGATGTGTGTAATTACATCTGGAAGATGTATTTTTTTAGTGTTTTGCGCATCTGCAATACGTTTCCTGTCAAATGTCAAATAGACGTTTAAAAAATGTCTTTAAGATGTCTATGATTTAGAATGTATGTAAAACTGACACATTAAAGACTTCTATCAGATGTTAGTAAACAGCAGATGCTTTCCAGATGAAGTGATCTTTAACAGACCGTCTTTAATGATTTTGCAGACGTACGTGTGCTATCTTACTGACATGAAGCAGACTAATGTACACTGAAGCGGATTCATATCGTCTTGATTTGGAGCGAGATTTACGCAAGGTAACGCGGAAAGCGGGGCAGTTTGAAATCTACCCAAATGGCTCTAAATTAGAGCGTGCTGCAGTTTTACATTGGAAACCTGTGGGGCGCTGTAGAGCACACACAGGCACCATCTTTTCCGACTAGTGTCATGATAAATGCCCGCCTTAGCCACTTAAAATAATCAAGAAAATGATCATCATAATGCTGAACACAGTTTTATTATTCATTCAGTTCTATAGAGGTCTGTTTAGGATGAATATTTTGCCCCACCTGCCCTTACAGTTGACAAGTAGATCAAATTAAATATAAGCACATCAGAGCTACATGATAAAACATTCACATAAGTCTTAAATTATGCCTGTGGTGTCATCATAAGGAATAAAGAGACAAAGCTTATCTGCCATGACAACCTGCTAGTTTCAATGTTGTCTCAAGATTAACAGGATCTTTGAAGCTTCACCCAAAATACAATGAACTGAGTGACATTCTCGAGCAGACATAAGAAGTTCTTGATAGTTGATAAAACACATTTAAACCTGATTTATAATGACTCAAAATGGTTTGGTAACACTTTACGGTGAGGTAATACATTACATTTATATAAATTAAAGTTTCTACATGTATGAATACATTTTTAACATTTCAGGTAGTATGAGTTAACATTACACCATGTTATATGTGTGTGTGTGTGTGTGTGTGTGTGTGTGTGTGTGTGTGTGTGTCTGCGTATGTGTACATATATTGACTTTTAAAAGACCCCTTAAAGCATGCAGTGGGTTTGGTGGGGGGGAGTCTGGTTTAAATGAATGGGGGAAGTCACATGAGAGGAGGAAATGTGTCCACCTCACTATGATGGGATACGATTGGTTTGTGCTCTAAATCCAGCCTTTTCATTCATGTTCCGTGCTTGCGAATCAGTCTGAATGAACAATTTAAATGAGTTAATGGGAAGACTAATGAACAACTAACTCCACCACTTTAGATATCCCAGCTTTAAGTCACATCAAAATCAAACTTGAAATGGCCTGAAAACATGATAACTGTGGGGTTTTTGGTGAGCAATTAGCTTGGAGAAATTAAAGATAATTTTTTGTTTCTGTGATAGGCTATATTATATTGTTTAAATAATGTTTAAACTGTTAATTTCTTAAGTAATTATTTTGGAAAAAATGTAAAAATGCTTAAGAAAAGTTGATGATGTTCATACTTGGTTTTAATAAATAGAACATTAATTACATAGTATATGTAAAAATGCAATACAGAAGTGTCTTGTTTTAATGTAATGTTTCACCAGTAAAATGTGACAACATTACAGTAACTGTAACTGGGACATGAATTTACATTTGATTTATTTAAATAAAAATAAAAAACTGTGAGGACTTTGCTTCCTTGTTTCAGAACACTACTGCAGGCAACTGATATTATGTAACATTTCAAGTTGTATGGCGTTAACATTAGATAAATCCTCCATTTATTGGTCCCATTCATTTTCATTGTAAGTGCCTAACTGCAACCTAGATTTTTGCAGGAAAAGCCAGATCTATTTTTTGAGGTAATCAATATAACGCAACAATGGCTTGAACTTAAACTTAAAGGCAAAACTTAATCCTGGAATATTCTTTTAATATGCCTTAGATTAATAAATGCAAAGAAAAATGATAATTATACCAAATGTATTAGCAAATTTTAACAAATTGAACCTTTACTTGAATATGCCAAGATATATTTTGACTAAGTAGGTATAAATTGATACACAAACAGTGAGGTAATATGTGCATCTGACCCTCTTGTCCAGTACTGGCTAATAAACAGATATTACATAAAGATCTTCACAAAGACACACTAGAATGAATGAATAAAGCTTGATCAATAAGAAACACACATCCAGGCTAATACCTCTCACATTCTGTTTCCCCCGTCACAGTGTGTTATACAGCGATCATACCTCTCTCCTCTGATTAGCTGTGTTCCTCTTTGCAAACACTTTCAGCAGCACAAAACAGGAAGAGGATGGCCAAGTCCGCACCCAAAAACTGGTCCTACCAGTGTGTCTGTACTTATGAGTTAAGTTCTCTCATTCTCTCTGCGTCTTTTGTAGTTCTGCTCTGAATATGACCAACAGCTAAGCCACAGTTCAAGAGAGCTTATCACATCCACACACTCGCTGTCCTCCCTTTCCTCTTTTCTTCTTTAGGCTCTGGGTTTACATTGGGAGTGGCCACTAACTGTGTGAACAAAACATAATTATAGATCTTAAAAAGACACGTACACATACAGTTTAATATGTTCTTACTAACTGCATTGTGTTTACACCCAAACACAGGTGTTAATTGAGTCTTTGCACATTGTGGGAGTGTTTATAGTGTGGTGTGTGTGTGTGTTTGTGTATGTCTCTCAGGTGGTTTTGGCTACATTGTGTGGACCAAATGTCCCTACAAGGAGAGCTAAACCTAAAAAGAGGTACAGTACATTGTGTTTTCTGCAAACATTTCCCAATGTATAATAAAGTGACTCTCTAAGGACAAGGTTAGAACGGGGAAAAAACTGGCTATGTGAGTTTTATATGACAAATATACTTTAGGATTAGTGCAGTACAAACTAAAACTAGATTTCGGGAAGATATTTTTTAATGATTTTGAAATCCCTTATGCTCACCAAGGCATATTTCATTTATACGATCAAATGTACGGTAAAATAGTAATATCTGTTTTCTATTTTAAAAGATTTTACAATGCAAGTTATTCATGTTATAGCAAAAGCAGAATTTTCAGCTTCATTACTCCAGTCTTGTCACATGATCCTTCAGAAATCATTCTAATATGATGTTTCTGTGCTCATTCCTTATTATTTGTGCTGCTGATTTTTGTGTGTGTGTGTGTGTGGGGGGGGGGGGGGGGCAATGACATTTCTTTCAGTATTTTTTGAGGAATATAAATGTACTGTATTAACATTAAAGGTCTGTACTGTCACTTTAGATTATTTTTGTGCATCATTACAAAATAAAAGCCTTATTTCCTTTTAAAAAATAAATAAATAATAATTACTGACCCCAAACTTTTGACCTTCAAATGGTCTTCATTTCCTGTTTACACTTCTTGGCTTCAGGGTCTATACAACCCCAACAATTGATTGAGTAATTGTACAATTGTATCATTTTTTTGTTTGTTTATTTCTCATCTATTCATTAATGCTGTGTTTTTGGAGATAGTACTTTTGTATCCATATACCACACAATTCCTCAACTACACCATTTTATTATGATGCATTGCATTTATGCTCTAGTACTAGGCCTTCATTTCTGTGTAAAAATTTTCAGATTTATGCCAGATTTTTTTTTTTTTTTGACACATAAAGAAAATATATTTAGTTTTTTTTTCACATTTCCCATTCATTTCAATGTGGGGTCATATTGACCCCGAAGACCAGAAGTGTAAACATTTTTTTTATTCAGAACAACCGAATAAAGCCCAGTTTTTTTGTGTGTGTATAGATAGATAATGTATGGAAAAGTCACAAAGTCTTATTCCACTGAGATGAAGGGAACCTTTTTTTTATTAAGTAAAAGTCGTTTGGGGTCGTATAGACCCCATAACCCGATTGAGGGCTACCCAGGCCAGTACCTTCATGTCATTTCATATTTTCATGACTTCTTTTCTTATGTGAAACAAAAGAAGATTGAAGAACGTTTGATTTCAACAATTTGTCCATACAATGAAAATCAATGGTGTCAAAATAACATCGGACCCCATTAAATGTTATAGTCTAGGCCGCTAAACCATTTAAGTGAATGATGACAGAATTAACAAGATGCGCACAAGAGAGGCAAATAAATTTAAATTCTTTGAAAAAAAAAAAGCAGGTGATAATGAAACACCTGACCTTAATAAATATCGAGTATAATGTTCGACTAGTTCTTCAGACATTTAATCAGTCCGTATGAGAAATTATCTACATAATTAAAGCACTGGCTAACAGGATCATGACCTCTGAGTTCGACTTCATGTCTTCTCATCTTAATATCACACCTGACACCTCGGCCTTTCGCCCTGCCTTCCCACATAAACGCCCACCTCTCTCCCTCCTCTTCTGATTTTTTCAGCGTTTCATCTCAAGGTGACACCGACTGTGCTCCGCTCACGCCGCACAATCCATCTCTGAACTCTGTACCACTTTTAAACAAGACAGAAAATCTTTCCAGACCCTCTTGAGGCTGTTGCACATATAACAGAGATGATGATACTGTGCGATCTCAATGGGACCTTAATGCTCCGAAGAAAATGGATTTCTCAGTCCAAATGAATTAGAATTACATTTAGAGGTAACCTTGAATGAAAAGCTTTACCTCAAACACACCGCATGTACCTTCACAGACAGGACCGCAGGTTAATGTGCATGTCTAAGTCAGTTAGAGACATTATGTAAGAGCATGTTGGCATTTCAGTAGAGAAATGAGGGTCATTTTATATAGCACGCTACAAAGGGCATTCTCACTTTCTCAGGCTATCACGCTAATAGAGGTTAATTTAGTAATAAAGATGTGGCTGAAAGATGAATGCACCAGATTTCAGCTAACAGCAGATAGTAGAGCGATGCTTGTGTTGTTGTGTGTGAATGTGGGACCACAGCACTCACCTTCATGGTGGGTGGTGCAGTGCGGGGAGGTGAGGGTGGACATTCTCCCAGAGGCACACTGGAGATGGTCAGCAGCTCTTGTTTCCTGCAAAACACACAAACACACGCAGTTAGATTGAGAAACGGTCAGCAACACACTATGAAGAAGACTAGCAGTTTTTCACAGAGGATATTTAGTTTTGCATATTTGAGTGGAAACCATTATAAAACAGGATTTTTTAAAAGAAGGAGTGAAAAAAAACGAAGGAAAAATATAGATTAAAACACATGTGCAAAGTGCTTAGAAATGCGCCCTTTATATCTAGGTTTTGAAAAACGTTTTTTCTTCATGTTGGTTTGAAAGAGTTTACTGAAAAGAACATGGTTTTGCCTCCAGAGACTACGGTGAAAGACTGCAGGATAGAAAAACCCACTAACATCAATTCTTCTGTTTGCATTGGTATCTGCACAGAGACATAACAAGAACAACTAAGAGCAGCCAGCCCTGCAGACAAACTGCTGTAGGTCAAAAAAGAAGAGGGATAAGGAGGACTAAGGAGGGGGGGGGGGGGGGCAAGGTGTAAGTAAAGGCGTAAGTCTCCCAGCAGGAACATGATCGCATTTTAAAAGCAGTTCTTTCTGCCAAAGACAAATGACAGAGGGTCTACTTGGAATCAGAGGTTAAAATTAGTCAGGCAGACAAACTCGGGTCTAGAAATGCAGCTCCTTGCAGACGGTCTCAAGTGAGGGTCCATTAAAATCTTCCCTTACATTACACCTCTGAGGGTCATTAAACTACAAAAACATTGACCAAATGAAGAGCTGTAGCTGGAAAATGCCACATTGATACATATACTGTATGAGGCTGTGAAAGTTTCAATGGAAGATGTAGGAGAGTCATCTCAATTGGAACCAATAACAAACACAATTTAGAAATAATATTTAGTATTTATATCATAATACCACAGTAACCACAAAGGTTATATGCATTTGCAGAGACTTTGACTGTGGAGCTAGATTTAGTCCAACAAAAAAGTTATGATGTAAAATGAAAACGAAATGTATAAGATCCAACACTATTACAAATGAAATGACCAAATTTGTGACATTGATCAGAACCCCCCACCCCCCCCCCACCCAAAAAACGATGGTTATGCTTTACAATAAGGTCCCATTAGTTAATGTCATTTATTGCACCAAGAATGATAACTATAACGATAATGATAAAAACGAAGATATTGTTCTCATGTTAGCTCTCGCGTCGGAAGTTGAGGAAGTGGGGGAAGTGATGTATGCCGTAAAGCGGTCGAATTTTGTAGTTCTTTTTATGCTAGGGTTCCTACCGCACCTCGAAGTAACATAGTGCCAGTAAAAGCAATACAGACAGTGTCAGGCTATGGCAGACCTGTCATTCAATAATTGGAAAATTATTATAAAGGTTGAAAGTTAAATAAAAAATTTTTATTGAAAAAATGTTTAGTTAATTGAATTTTAGTTAAAAAAATGTTTTTTAGCTATTGAGCATTGAGCAAATTGGCTGTTTTTTTGTTTGTTTTTTTGCCTAGAAGGTTTCAGCATGGGTAGTTGTCCTGGAAATTACTAAAATACCACATTTAGCGGAGGGACACAGTCAATAATGTACTTTGTTGATGCGTATATTCCCTTTTCCCCTTTCTGAAATGCATCCAGCACACAGACTCAGACACGTTCACTGAGACTCAAAAGCCACATGTGAGTGTTCGTCTGGATGCCAGCCTTTCCATTGTTAAGGGGAAAATGAGTCTACCCATGACTGCAGCTGCTTGAGGGGACATGCTCCAGAACAGCAGGACTCTTGTTAAAAAAGACCAGTTGTGCTCCAAATTCATGTCTATACTGCACTGCACCTTTTTTCCAGCTGGGTCACCAGAACAATGCCAGCTGCTGCTATGGATCTAGTCAAGAAGAGGACAAACAGATGGACAACAGCAGAGGCTGACGTCAAAGTTATGGGACCAATCCCAATACCAGTCTACAAGTTTTTTTTTTTTTTTTTTTCCAACAAGGATAAACATGGCTTGTGCGGACAGACCTCACTATTTGTTTTGTGAGGTGAACTGAGAAACCATAGAAATTCAAGACACATTTAGAAACCAAATACTAATACCATAAAAGTTTTTTTTAAAGCAATGGGACCATAACAGGAAATCCTTCACACACATTATAAACATGTTACAATCAGAAATGCATATGCGCTGCTTTCACAAGCAGTCTGCAACCGGTGTAGCTTTAGAAGCAATGTATTGCTGATCAGCATTTTGACATGTCTAATGACTCATTGCTGATGTAACTGCATCACTGACTAGGCCTACATCACTATCACTTTGCATGAGCCTGTATGCGGTTAATTCACTGAATATAACAAACAAACACCTAGCTGAAAATAGATTTTTTTTGTAAAATGTAATCTGTTTAATGGGGTCATGAGCTGGCTTTATTATATTGTTACCTGAGGTCAACTTATGACGTTCGCTTGGTTTTTACATTCAAAAACATTAAAATGAATAAGTAATAGGCTATTTTCTACCCTAGTTTTGAGCCTGGCTCAAAAACGCTCGGTTTTTGAGCTCGCACTGAAGACTTGGAAGTAAACGCCCACTGCTGTGAGTGGATAACAGTTTTGCATATTATAATGAGTTTCAACTCACTTGTCGATGCACGTAAGGGAAATTGTTATGAAAACGCCCGATGTTGTAAAATGGCAACCGGAGTGATTCGCCTATACATGTTCGACTTTTTTAAGTTAGATCAACTGATGACTTCTTACAGTGTAATAATTTGTGAAATTATTTGTGAGGCTGAGAGGTTTGCTGTGCTGTGCACAATAAAAAGATGAAGACTTATAAACAGGCTTCTTTGGAAGTTATATGAAACTCTTTCCAGGAACTCTACTGCAGTGTGCGTTTATGACGCTGACTTATGAATAAAGCCTTACAGCAGCCCTGAAACACAATTAACAACCACAGTAATTCACCGTAATGGCTTTATTAGAATGTTATCAGCTCATAGGGAGAACCGGGAAGTTGTGATATCTCTAGTTGTTCTGCACATGCTGTCTTCCCTCATTTCCAGTCCACAGTTTCATCACCAGGCTGTATGTCTGCCTCTTTAATTAGGCTTGATTCAATACTAATCACATCTGCCCAGTGATTCTGATTATCTAATGTTCTAGCAACATGCCTCATGCTTTGATTACACTCCAGAGAAACAGACAACATACATGCTGTGTAAATATATAAGCTGTCTTGATTCTGATTGGACAGAGGTATAATATTTTTGTAAAAAGACTCCAGGCAACTAATTTTCAAAAAAAAAATAAAAAAAAATAAAAAAGCAGGATCTTCACTATCACTCTGTGACTTCCTCTGGCATAATAAAATAAAATAAATGTGTTTATACATAAATAGTGTTCAAATATTTTAAGTCGTTTTTTTTAAGTACATTTTATGTAAACATTTATTAAGTTACTGAAGATTTCTATTTCAAATAAATGCTGTTCTGCTGATGCTGTTTAAAATTCTTTCTGTTCATCAAAGTATCCTTTAAAAAATATCACGGTTTCTACAAAAATATAAAGCAGCACAACTGTCAGTTTTTTTAAAATTGATAATAATAAGAAATGTTTCTTGAGCAGAATGTGAAGGATCATGTGACACTGAAGACTGGAGTAACGATGCTAAAAATTCAGCTTTGCCAGCACAGGATTTAATTATAACTTAATATATATATATATATATATATATATATATATATATATATATGATATTTTAATATTCTAAAACTACAATAGAACAGAATAGAATAGAATAGTTTGTCCATTTATTCAATGATTTATCAGGAAAGTTCTGATACCCCTGTTAGGTTTTTGTGTGTGTGTGTGTGTGTGTGTGTGTGTGCGCGTGTGTGTGTGTGTGTGTGTGTGTGTGTGTGTGTGAGTGTGTGCGTGTATGATTCTCACATACTAACTATACATTATCACTACAAATTAAATAGGACAAGGCAGTAGACCAGACTAGAGGAAAGGAAATATTGCCTGAGGGCTGAAAATTAAATCCTAATTATAAATGTTATTTTTGACCTTGATAAATACTTATGAAAACCGAAAATGAACTTGATCAGCCCCCCTTTGATGGTTGAAAATGACAAACCACTGTGGTAATGGACTTAATATTCAGCAAATTAGAAAAAAAAACAATGACAAGCAGAACCAATTTTATTGTTACCTATACCAAAGGCACTGTGTTTTTGTTCTGCTCACATAAACTAATTTAATATGATCCCGTCAGGTTCACTCTTTTACATACAGTCCGCGGCCTAAACATTATCTACAAGCTATACGATTATGCAGTTATTATGACGGTGTCAAAGCTCTGCTCATCAACGAACCTGACAGTTCACATGCTGAGGTGCTCTTTTATCATTCTTCCCCAAGCAAGGGATTATGGGAAGCAATACTAGTGTTGTTTAAAAGGATAATGTTTTTCCTTAGATAACTCTCAGAGTGGTCAGAGTGTGGCTTCCTGTTGTACGTTGATATGTTGAGGCTATTTATAGAAAGTGTTAAATGTGGACAGCAGCCAGTGTCCCAAACATGGTGTACCACATAGACATTCAGTCTAACACACACACTGACACACAAAATGAAAATGCCTTGTAATACAAATGTAATTTTGACCAAGTCCGTATGGAGATTTAATTAAGGAATAATTGGTGCTGAAACAACGTTTTAACACATAAAAGGGACAATCGATACTGAGTGCTGTTAAAACCCTCTCTGCTTTTAGACCCTGCTGTGCTAACAAGAATTAGAAAGTCGCTCAATAGGGCTCAATTAAGGCATTCAGTCTTTTTTCTTTGATTTTTTTTTTCCTGTTTAACTTTTGTAAACAAAGTATTAAAGTGCTGGAATAAGGACAAAGTGTTACAACTTTTATTTGATCAAATTCAATGTTATTCCTTCTTAACAGACTACACGAAAATGAACATTCAAAAATAACATTCACAAAAGAGCTGAAAAAGGTCATGCAGGTTCACTGACTAATTCCTAAAACTCCAACAACTAGCAGTTGCCAACCTTGTTAGGATCAATTAATGATGCAATATACAAAGCAGGCTAAATTATGAACCACTAAATCACCTTTTTTTAATAAGAAGCTGGCTAGCCCTTGACTCTTTGCACCTGTTCTCCATTTTACTCTACTTGCCCACCATCTGTAGACAATCAATAACTCACTTAATAAAGCAATTCAGTCACCATTACACATTAGCAAGACTAGCCTTGCTACTATGGCAACTGCACAGAGGTTGACATCCTATATGGCTACCTAACTCTCAGGAGGATGAGAGTAACAATAAAGAGTTCATGAGAAAATGTTATACATTTCCACATTATTTCATTCCTCCTAGAAAAATGGCAAAAATAAAACATTTTCTTTTAACTTTAGTAAAAGCAAGTTCTGAGGATCAAACAAACAATCTAGATGCCACAGTCTGTGGATCAAAATCAAACTCTCTTTACCTGTTACATTCTCTTCTATTTCAAACTGGTTAAAAAAACCCTTCTGGTTCTATTTCATCCCATGCCATAATAAAAAAAATATATTCAAAAAATAAGTATGCTGTAAAAAAAAAGAATAATTAAAAGTTGTAAATAGAACAGATTATTTGAGAAGGCTATGTTTTAATGGGGTCATGAACTGAAAAAAAAATACAATTTTCCTTGATCTTTTCACATATTGAACTATAAAAAATCCTACAAGTTTCAGACCTCAAACTTCCTCATTATCCCAGAAACAGCGTTCATTTAAAACCAAACTCAGAATGTCTTCATAGTGTGATGAAAGACCTCCCTTCAGAAAAAGATCAACGCCTACTTCTACATCGTAGAGAGGAAGTAAGAATTTAATACAATTTCTCCATTGACAGCTGGGCTATAAAAACGTAACCACATGGTAGACTTAAAACCAGCTACGGCTGTACTAAGCGATTGTAAACGTTCATTTAAACACCGAAAGTTCAAAACCTTGTTAGCTAAATGCCTTTTATTTGTGATGTCTTGGATAAGTACTTCATTACCCACAATCATAACCCCACAGGGATGCATCTGATAGGTGGAATTCGTGTAACTGTCTGGTTAAACCCCGCGAAGGTCCGTGAAGACTGAAGAGCGTGTAATGGCATAGGGCTAGTTCATTAGTTGCAGAGGTGCCCACGCCATTGGATGTGCAGTTGCAAATGCGTTTTACACAAGCTAAGTTTCCCTCCAGATTAACTATAAAAACATTCACCGGAGGAAAAGATTCATGTGGCCGTCGTCAGATTTGGAAGTCGCTCAAAAGGCTCTTTCGCGGTTGTGGCTTTAGTCGACTTCAGTGAGGCGTGGTGATTTATGGGAAGAGTAGTTCCTTCGCTCACAAATGAAAATATGTACACAGTCTTGTACTGTTGACTTTTCTTGGATTTTCTCTGTTTTTTCACTCGAAATGATGTGCTGTGAGTTCAGCCATAGCTGGTTTTTCTCAGACATGCTCTTTAGATACGGATTTTCCAAAACGTCAATGGGAAATTTACTTACGGCACCAAAGCTCTCTCAGGCTGTGGGCGGGACTGTGATGCTCTATTGGCTCTTTGGCCCCGCCCACTGATTCGCACATGTCATGTAGTGGTAAATATGAGACAGGCGCAACTGCGGTGTCAAATACATTGGATCCGACAGTAATGTTGCAACACACAAGTGTGAGTAACAGTGCTTTTACTATGTGTCACGATTGCTTTGTCTGCTGCAGATCGCTTGATATTTCCTGAGTATTAATACTGTAGCGCCACAGTCAAACTGAACAGTTGTGATATTCTGATCTTTCCTTTAGCATTTATGGGATTATCATGTTTGGTGGTGATTCGGCATCTATACAGCATCGTGTTAAAAACAGTATTACAATTACTATAGTATTGCAATGGTAAGTATCTTGTTTGTACAGATTGATTTTACAAATCAGATTTAAAAAAAGGCTAAATAGGAAAACAAGTAGGCTACTGGAAAAGGAACAGACACAAACCTGTTGATATGTAATCCCTTTTTCCAACTGTCTGAATAAATCAAATTCATTCTCATATCAACAATATCTTCCCTCCCCTGTTTGACAGTATTCAGTCTGATGTGTTTTTGCCTCCAGCGTGACTCCAGGAGCTGCTCCTGTTTATTTGCCGTTAGATAAATTGGACAGTTGTTAGTTTTTGGAGGCTTTCCACATTCAAAAAGACAAAAAGAGTCCCATCAGACCAGCACTGGGGCCTTAAGGGGGGCTGGTGAGATGCTGCCATTGAGCAGGGCTTTTGATATCACTCCCTCTATTAAAGCAACCTGTGCTCTACTGGGGTTTTTAAATGCATTAACCCTTTGTCCATATCTCTAAATCAACAGTCTAACAGGAGACAAAGAGGACGCCACAGGGTTTTGAGAGAGCGAGAATGGGAGATAGAAAGGGGAAAAGAAAAGTGACTTCTAAAAATACCCTCCTCAGTTCAACGGCTCTGTAAATAGGCTCTATACAACCTGTCAGTGAAACCGTTTCGGAAGCAATTGTGAAGAGAGACATGGTCACCTCATCTATTCCACTTATACACAGTTCAATGGACTACTATACACTAGACTTGTAGTCAAGATCGCCTAAACCGAGACCAAGACATTACCTAGACCAAAGGGTACCGAGACCAAGTCGAGACCGGAGGGGAAAAAAAACAGACAAGTGTTGTTTAAGCTAGGCAATAACTTGTAAGATTTTGTTTTGCACTGCCTGCCAATCTCTGCCGATTTTCGAAGTCTCCAAATGAATCCATTCTGCAACTTTTAAATACATCATTTATGTACAAAATTACCCCAAATCTCCTGAATGAAGTTAAAACCCATCATGTCACTGATATGTGTTTTACTAAATATTAATACATCAAAAACTACATGATATTCGTTTTTTAAATCAAGTGATCAAAGTGCTCGTTGCCGCTGCGATCAGTGGCGTGGATACTGTGTTTTCTCGTGTGGCTCGCACACACCTCACTGTCTTCATTTGGATACCGCACCGTCTTCGTGGATATTATACACTGTAAAAATTAATATGCTTTATCTAATCAATAAAATTGTGGCAACAGATTACAAGCAATATTATTTATTAAATTTAACAAATTAGAATTGAGTAATAGTTAATCAAATTAACATTCTAATTTGTACAATTTAATTAATAATATTGCTTGTAACATGTTGCCACAATTTTATTGATTAGATAAGCATATTATTTTTTTCAGTGTAGTTTTGTATTGCTAAATCCCCCGTTCCCTTCGGTCTGTGTCAAGACCACGTAAAAGTGGTCTTGAGACCGGTCTCGAGACATTCACTACAAATGCACACACACCAGAAGAGACACTTTTATTTGGACAATGAGTGGCAGCTATTCTATCATTCTATAAAAGGTAAAATGCAAAAACTATGGCAACAGTGAATCTGGGGAAAATGGCTTCAATGTCTTTTGATTGAATTTTGATTGATTTGATATCACTTTTCACACTCCGTCTTCTTTGAATCTGAGCTTAGTTGAGCTAAACTAATCTGTCACGGAACAGATCATATTCTAAAAGATCTGATTTTGTTCACAAATCGATTAGGAGGTTGACATTAGGCTTATTTTTTTATTTAAAAATAAAGACAAAAAGCAATGCATTTCTTAAACTGATTTGAATACACAGCTTACAGAATCTGGTCAACATGTGTTTATGTATTGATGTACTTATGTATTCAAACTGGAGGTATACAGTAATGTCTGAATTATCTCAAATATCTGAGCTCCATTGTGCAGGAAAAACTCTTGAGGAAAATCTCAAATCGCGTTCGTACTATGTAGCTCATTTTCTCATGGGCGAGCCAAATTCTCTGGGCGGGGAAAGCAGAAAAAGGGGAGGTAACCTTTTCCCCGTATGATGTCATACAGGGGAGACTCAAGATCAGCACGTCTGAGTTTTCATTTTCTCAAAGGCAGAGAGAGATAGACAAAGCTAGGTTTACACCGATTGAAATTTCCAGCCACTGGGGGACCATTTACAGGCTAGGTGAACTCATATTAACGTTAAAAATTATCAAAAGTGAAAATTTCATGTCAGAGGACTTTTAAAATGAAATGTTGATACAAAAATGTATGAACTAAATTATTAAAAGATCACTTTATCACTTGTGTTTTGTTTTCACACGGCAGTAAATAAACGAAAAGTTCAGGGACATTCAGAAGGAATATTCCATCCCCTCTCATTTAATGTTTACCTTTAGCAGGACTGATAAGGAGCATAGAACATAATCCATCACTTTCTCAATATGCTTTGTTGCCATTTGACCTCTTTACTTTGTATTTTTACTGTGTGTATTTTATTGAGTGATTTTGGCCATTGCGCTGGCAGCCAGAGGACTGTTTTACAGCCTCTTCTGGATGAATGAGCTGCATGTTTTTTTTTTCCAGGTACTCAAAGATGACTCGCTCTTACAGTTACAGACGATGATGCATCTGTGATACTGAATGAGGAACTGAACTGGTATCTTATGCTGGGAATCTTATCCTTGGACCTAGAGGACATTGAGTCTGTGTACGTTTATATGCAAGGCAGAGGGCAAAAGGTGACCTAGTTTAGTTTAATTTCATGCAGCTGCTAATCAAAAACGCTTTCTCAACAACAGAGAGCGAGAGAGAGGGGGGGGGGGGCAAAACAACTGAGCGAAGGGGAAGTAAAGGCGGGAGGAGGGCACAGCGGAGGTACAGTACAAATTACACAGAGAAAAGTGAAAAAAGCTGAAGGAAAATAAAGTGTGATGGAAACAGAATGATTCAGGAGGTAAAGGCAGTTCATGTGAACTGCAGGAGACAGGATCACGGGAGAAATGAGTGATGAAGGTGGAGAAAATTAGATTTCAGTGAATGAAACAGGAAACCAGAAAAACATTTGCTTTGGTGCTTAATGAGCTTATGAAGAAATGCTTTCGCTGCTGCACTCATCTTACAGCACTTGCCAAGATAAATGGAAGAGGAGCATCATGTAAAGTAAAGAATCATTAACCAAAATAAAACATGAAACTAAGGTGGTAGAGAGACCGAAAACAAAACAAAAATTCAAAATAAAAAAAAATATTTGTCTTGTTTTCCCATAAAAAAAAGTTTTTTTTAAATAAATAAATTTACTTGAGGAGAAAAATTGCGTTAGATATCAATACATTTTTGGAGAATATGTAGAATAATTTAACCCACTGGAAATTTGTTTTAGATGTATGCTACAAAAAAAAAAAATATTCTTAAATGCTTAAAATAAAATCTTCCAAAGTATTATTTTATATTATATAACTAATATTAATTTAATAAATTCAACATATTTTCTGTAAATATGTCTTATAAGCTTAATAAAATTTAAGCTTTGTTTTCTGGATTTTTTTTATATTTTTACTGGAAATCAAGACAAAATTTTTACCAACTCAATGAACGTTAACTCATCAACATTATTAAATTACACTCTCGAACCCTGTACCAAACCTTTCATTTTAACATAAAACAATGCAATTACTACAGCACTCAACCCTTTGATTAAGACAAGAGGGAGCAATAACTTTCCTGACAGTCCAAACTCGTAACAACCCTGCCTTTCAAGGTGATTCACATAATGTTGACAAATACTGTATATGCCCTGCTTATCACTCACTCAAACACAGCAGACCTGTAAAGCCACTTTCTTCTCACGGAGTGCCCATCTGAGCAGAAGAACGGGACAGAACGGATCTAGAGGGAATAAACAAGGCGACTCCAGCAGGGCCGTCTCGCAGTGATGTCAGTAACCATGCCAGTTATCGATGAGATCTATGCAAATGGAGCCGCACGCGCAGCGCCTCCGAACACAAACCGCATTGTGTGGATGGTTCAGAGCAGCACGACACCTACGTAAAAGAGTGTGTTTGGATGTGTGTTGGTACGTGTATGCGGTCAAATTGGTTTTAATTAATGATTAGACAAAGTGTACACTGGGTCACTATTAGTTAGAGAAAGTCATGCCAGTTGATATAGAGAAACATGGCTACTGACCAGATAGCTACTGGAGAAGCCTTTAGTAAATGATAGCTGAGAAATAGTTTTTTGGTTTCTTCCTCAGAGATTTATTTCAATAAACGATCTGACCTGGATGTGGCCCTGACAAGGGGAGTTTGGTGAAAACTATCTGCCCCCCCCCCCCTCCTCTCTCTCTCTCTGTTTACTCTCAATAAGTTTAACAGAGCTGTATTTGCTTTTGAACTCTTTGTACATGGACTGTTACACAGGAAAGAGAAAATTACACGTGTTATCTTCTTAATATCTTAACTGTTTCTCCTAGACACCAATGGGATCTGATAGGAGAGCAAGGGAAAGACCCCCAACAACATCACAGAGTTTCAGAAGACTAAAATTATTTTAAGTATTCATTCATTCATTAAAATATGAATATTAGATTAAACTTAAACTAAATGAAAATTAGAAATGTGGACTTGGTGGCTAAAATGTAAGCAATAAAATGACTGGGGAAAAAAAACTAAAACTGAAATAAAAACTTATTTTTAACCTAAATTACAAACATAAAAAAATCAAATGAAACCTAAACATATGACAAATAAAATCTAGTTTAAAATAATATAAAAATATTAACACTATTCTCAATGTTGTCTCAAATTGTGTTAAATCTACACCAAATTCTGTGAATAAAAGTCTCAAATATTTATCATCATATTCTTGCGAGACCAAAAATATAATCCATGGTAGTTTTACATTGACTGTACAGTATATCAACAATTGGCTCATTTATGTGTTCAGATACTTTAATGACACATAATTGAGAACTACGTCAAGTGTCCTGAGTTATGAATGAGCAATATCTAAGAAATTCGATTTTGCTTTGGGGCATATGAGGAGGGAAGCTGTGAAGCTGCAAACAAGAACATCCACAAAAAAGGGTCTTTTACTATATACTGACCCAATTACAACACACTCTGGGACGACAATAAATGTATGGAGTGTACATAAAGACCTACATAGCCATAAACGCAGGTCAACTAGAGCAATAACAACACCAGAACTGACCCAGATCTCAAATCACAGGTCAAATTAGAGGGTGGGAAAAAAGAAAGTTCACCCACCGCTCCTTCTCTCTCTCTTTCTCCTTCTGCCGCCTGGACTTGTGCAGTAGTCCGATCAGAATGACGGCAGCCCGAATGCCGGCTTTTTTTGAGTTCACTCTGGCTTCAGGGTCCGACATGCTGTCTGGCCCACACTCCGAAACACACTTTGGACCAGGACCGTCCTGTGCTATTCTAGTCCGACCAAGCTCTCTGCCTCTGGCTGAGGGACTGAGAATATACATCTCCGTCTACCTCTCTCCTTCTCATGCTCTCTCTCTCTCTCTTTGCTTCTCTCACTCGCTCCTACACCAGTTGTCATTGCTTGCCCCAGTCTGGATCCGATAGGCTGAGCAGAAGGCAGGCCCCACCCCCTTTCTCACCAGTCCCTCCCTCTCAATCCCTCTCTCTGCTGTGCTCCTGGACTGCTTGCCTTTCTGCCAGACCTTTCCGCACTCGTTCAGTCTAGAAAGAAATCTGTTCTCTTCTGCCCTCTTCATGCAACTACGAAACACAGTCAGACTTAAATGTCTCTAGCATCTTTCTGAATCTCAATGTGACCTTTTGTTTAGTATTGAAAAAAACTATCACTCTATCACAACATCCTTGACCCCTTTTCTTATGTTCCATGGCATTTCTGACCATCACAAAAAGGCTTTCGGAACATTCAGGTGTTTAACAAAAAGGTGGTAAATATTTGTGACCTTCCTCCTCTGCCAAAACAAGAATTTCCATTATGTTTCAGTATATTTGCATCTGCATGTTTGCGCGTTCAACGGTCCATCTAAAGGTGCGTATTGCGGTATGCTTCCTCCTGCATCTTGTCTGACCTGTTCTTCGTTTTACTCCGCTGTCTCTGTTTGTCTTTCATCTTCTCTTTCTGTTTGCCTTATCCCACTGCAGGAAGTTACTCCCTCTTCTGCTTTCTGCCTAGTGTGCATGGTCGGACTCTTTCCATGCATATCTCGCTCAATGACGGATTAATGCATGGGCCTGCTGAGCAATTGCCCCAAGGAGGTCTATAATACCTGGAGAAGGCTATCCGTTAGCATTTCCATTCATCTCAGTGGCAGTTGCTCAGCTGGTGAAGAAACCCCTAGAGGTACTGGTTAGAAATCTACCCTTTTTGCTCATGTCACACTAAATAAAAATAAAATAAATATTATAAAATACCATATTTTATAATATTGAATCTTGAATGGGGGAAAATTAATCTAGGAAAAATATATAAATTCTGATGCTGTTTGGTCTTTAAAGGGGTCATTTAATGCCATTTATGTACAAGTTAATATGAATGTTTAGGGTCAAAATGAAAACTTTGTAATATACTGTACTTTAATTAAAAATTCTCATTAGTAATTTAAGAAAACACTCATTTTACCTGGTCAAAAACAGCTCTGTTTTCAGCATGCCGTTTCAGTGCATATGCCTTTAAATGATAATGAGCTTTGCTCACTCCGCCCCTTTGTTCTGTTGACGTTTTGATACAATGCACGTGGAGTGTTGCCTTGACAACAGTTGAGGGTATATTTTGGAAAAAGAATGGCAGCAGGAGTCTCTGAGGATACATCTATGCAACCGTATCAGTTTGACCCAGAGTCGGACCCGGAACAAGATGACGGGCGCAAAGAAGTTTGACAATTAAGGCTCGAACAGGGTGTTTCTGAATGGTTGGTTAATGTAATGAGACTTTGAACTATTTCTGTATACTGGCAGGGTAGAGAAGTGAACATGAACGCATTGACGTTGATCCTGGGGAATATTCCCTTCAAAAAAAAAAATCAGCCACTGCGTCTTCAGTGGTATGGATTTAGGAACATCAAAATGACTGTGTTCATTATTACACCCAACACTCTTAGAAGAAAAGGTTCTTTATAGAACCTTAAAAGGTTCTATCAACGCTACGTATTTGGAACCCCTAAAAGGTTCTATACACTCTTAAAAAAAGGGTTCCTCTGGGTTCTATATAGAACCCTGGGGTTCCATACTTCGCCAACAGAACCTTTTACCAAAAAATGGTTCTATATAGAACCATTTTGGAGTTCCATATATGAAGCGGGGGATGGAACCATTTCTGGTTCAAATAGAACCATTTCTTCTAAGAGTGAAGAACAGAACACCACAATCGCTTAGACGCCGGCGTATCAACAATGACGGCAGAACGGGTCGCTCAGGGCGGGGATGTGTTGAAACGCTGCTGTCAATCAGCAGTCGTGGGAGGGGCGTCCGATTTATTGACGTCACAGTAACGAACGGCTCAATTTGAGACAGTGGAAAACATATAAAACAAAATAAAACAAGATTTTTATCATTATATGATGGTTGTGTACAGGCACTGCCAACACACATTTCAGTACAATCAACTTGTAAAAGTGCATGTACCATTATATGACCCCTTTAACACCCATTATCAACACTGAAAGGATTGATAAATCGGGACCCCTAGTCTGACTGGTTGCCCAAAACTTGTAGTCAGATGTACTCTTTGTGTCTTATAATCCAGGTTTTTGTTCTGTTTGCAAAAGATTAACTACCCATGTCTGCAAAAACAGATGGTTCTCTGACAATTAAAATGAAAACTAAAATGGAAACATTGGCCAGCTGGTCTTTAATCAATAAGGATTAAAGTAGACATAAAATCAAAGTTGACTTTCCTTTTTACTTTCTTAAAAGGCATTCCTTGGTCTTGGTCGCACACTGCTCAAATAAAAATATTTATATTCATCTTCTTTCATTATAGAATTGCTACACCTCTAAAACGCATTGACTGTCGTCACCAAATTAACTTATTTTCATAACCGTCATGGTCCAATCAGTTCCACATAAATAAAATAAAGACCCGCCCAAGCTTTTTCTCATTGAATATCACGTTTCTCTCAGAAATTCAGTTTAAATGTTCTTTTTGATAGAAATACTGATCAAAGGGTACAGTAAAGACAGCTATAATGTTACTAAAGATTTTAAATAAATGCTGTTCTTCTAAAATTTCTTTTCACCCTTAAAAAATTTATCAGTTTCCACAAAAATGCTAACTGTTTTCAACATAGATAATAAGATTAATGTTTCTTGAACAGCAAATCAGCGCATTAGAATGATTCTGAAGAATCATGGCTCTAAAGGTACTGAACGACTCAGCTTTGCCATCCAATTTTTGAATGAACAATTAACCCTTGAAGTTAATTAGACTGAACTTCAAACCTTACCAGACCTATTTCAGTTCAAATGTGCCACCTGCTTACTCAGTAAAAAGTATACTGTAAGTATATATGGTAAGATATTGAAGTATCTGTTAATTTGTTATATGTAGTGCTCTCTCGTAAGTGCAAAATATGAATAATTCGACAAAAAACAAGCAGGAAGCTGCAACAACAAGTGCTTCAAAAAGCCCATGTGCCCCTTCCCCAGACTCAGGCTCTGCCATGGTAACGTTGCTTCAGATTCTCCAAATCTGCCACCAGGATCCTCATCCCCACGGCAACCCTGAGCTTCCTCCGGGGAAGGGGAAGGTTGACAAGCAAACCGAATCATGTGATCATTGGAAGAGATGTGGTATCTTGTATCTGAGGAGAGGTACTGGGAAATGAATATGTGAGGTGTCTGGTAGGGAAAGTGAACCTTTTCCTCTCAGCTGAGCTGTTAAGAGAGATGGAGAGCGAGAGATTCAGAATGGACACAAAGTGAGCAGTCTTTCAACAAAGATCCATGAAGCTCCAGGCTGAACCCCTCAGAGAGACACAAATGCAAATGCATGAGCAAACACACACCCCTCTCCCACTCCCTCATCTCCTTACACATAAACATTAGTCCCACTGTCCCTCAGTGCATCAAACAAACACACACACACGGTGTAAATACCTTATAGGAAATATTACACAAATTCTTGTCTTCCAAACATCTGTAGTAGCTCACAGCAACACATCCCTCACACATTTCACTGCACTTCACATGACATCCCAGTGGTCATCTTCATTCAGGTGCAAAAACACACTTTGGCCACTCATGAGGGAATGCATGCCCCGAGAAACCCCTCCAGTGACAACAGAATTGTGGCAAGTTACATCACATATATGCTGACACGAAGATCAAACATGAAATCAAATCAGAGTTTTGAATCATCACCGATGTAAAAGCTTCTGTTAGTGCTAAGGTGAGAAAACTCAAAGTAATATAAGATCATATTGCTCAGGCATTGCTATATATTTCGAATGTATGCTTAGCAAAGTTAGTTTATTAAATACTGAAACTTTTTTTCAAACAAAACTTGTCTGCTCCGCTGAAGTAAACAAGACCATGTAGGCGGAGAAAAACAATGTTACAAATAGGCTTATAAAATCCTAGCATAAAGAATGTTGGACATAATTAACTTATCCTAAATTAAATTAGACAAGAATACATAAATGATATTAGCTGATAACAATCTAGCATGATTAGCATTAGCTAATAATATTGTAGCATGAATAAAAATAGCTAAAAACATTCTAGCTTTACTATTAGCCAATATCCTACAGCATACACACCATTAGCCAATAATTACCTAGCATAAACAATGTTAGCCAATAAGATCTTAACATACGTGATTAGCCACTATCCTAGCAAAAACAACATTATCCAATAATGTAGCATAAATAACATTAACCTATAACATCTTTGCGTACAAGATATTGGTCAATCGTCGCATGAATAGTATTAGTCAATATCCTAGCATACACAAAGTTAGCCAATAATATCTTAGCATACGTAATTAGCCACTATCCTAGCAAAAACAACATTATCAATTATTGTAGCATAAATAACATTAGCCTATATATCTTTCATCTTTGCGTACAAGATATTAGTCAATCGTCGCATGAATAGTATTAGTCAATATCCTAGCATAAACAATGTTAGCCAATAATATCTTAGCATACGTAATTAGCCAATATCCTAGCAAAAACAACATTATCAATTATTGTAGCATAAATAACATTAGCCTATAACATCTTTCATCTTTGCAAACAAGATATCAGTCAATCGTCGCATGAATAGTATTAGTCAATATCCTAGCGTAAAAAATGTTGGCAAATAATATCCTAGCACATCAAATTTGCAAACATGGGTTATCCAATCAAATCCCAAAGGATAAAAGTAAGTATCATCTACACTATTTCCTACTTGAAACATTGTTTCATTCAGTATTATTATTATTATGTGGTATTATATTATGATTAAAAACAGCTGTGTTATCGAGAAAATGAAGGTGACTAACACTGAACCAGACTACTGGAACACAAGGTTTTAAGGTTGCCATCAATCCAGTTTCTGTCTCAAGCTAACACACACTAAATTCATCAAAACGAGAGTACAGTAGATATATCTATTAGCTAGCCAAGATAGAAATGCGTTGACGTTGTGTGAAGAATGAGACAAGACAAGACAAGGTGACTGAGAGAGCAGCTGAGTATAAATCCAAGCCAAACACTACAGACAGAAATAACCGAGCACCGCACAGGAGAAACATGTGGCCCTGGAGCCAAGCCCAGCCAAGCCAGAGCTCTTTAATGAGCACTGTATCAGTGTGTGTTTATACACTTTCACACTAACACACAGGCTCTCATACAAAAAGATAGGGTCATTCACAATCTCTGAAACACACATACACACACGCACATACTGGCAGCCACTTAAAAACACACTCTTGGACCACAGAATCGTACTAATATAATTAGCTTGATGGGAACAAAAAAAAACTGTGTGACACAATAATGTAGAGTTACAACCCACCAATAAAAAAATCAATTAAATGCTGAAATTAAATGCTTAATGCAAAGGCAACAGGTAAGAGTGAGCTGGTAATTGGATAGGTACTGAGAACTCTTTTACCATGTTTTTTTTCGGTGTGCATGTTAATCAATGAAGCAGGAGCGGCGCGTGAGCAGCAGAGAAGCGCGAGTTTCGCCGTCGAATCTGTTTTTTTGCTGTACAGCTCACGCTCAAATAAAGTGAAATCGCACTTTTGGACAAAAATAAATATGATTTCACACAAAAAGTGCCCAAAATGCACAGAATAAGCATGTCAAGTGAGTTTTAACAAGACCTTGAGTAGGCAAATAAAAGAAAATCAAGACTCAAAAATATTTATAGAAAATTTAGGCTACCCAGTAAAAACTTGTTTTTAATTATTCAGTTTTGGTGAAAGTTGTGTATTATATTAAAGTAAAATTAAATTAAACTTATTATAAAAAAAACTAAAGTAAACTATCCAGAAAATATTATATATAAACGTTCTTTTAGTTTATGTAACACACAGACTGCTACATAGGCTCAATTGTGTGGTTTATTTGTATTTTGTTTTTATCCGCGGAGTTGCAGTCTTGTAAACATATCGAAAGTATGACTGATACTAAACTAATAGATTGGAGCAGCATGGGGAAACCCAGGCTAGATTTGAACAGAAATAATTTTATTTTACGCAAAATGAAAGCGTCTGTGGTTAGTGTTGTTATTGTCATCTAAAACTGAAACTATTCAAAATTGTTACCTACCAGGTTATCTACTAAGCAAGTTTAGAAAAGCCAAACATATGGAGCTGGTTATGTGATGCTAATTTCAAAATGTATTAGTTTACAAATATGGTAAAAATTATTCGAGGTCATAATAACATAGTTTTGTGCAAGGAAGGGGCCGTGTGAAAATAAGTACTTATTACTTACCACAATGAAAATTTGTGTGAAAAAGAATAAAGGTTGTTGGCACTGTAGGCTACTGCCTCTGTTCATTTCAGCTGGAAACAAACTTGTGGAAAGATAGTAACATGTTTCTTATTTGCCAAGGTGAGGCATGTCATTATGTGACGATGACAACCCTCTAGCGTAATGTGTTTTCAAGACCAGACACTCGATTTAAGATCCTATGATTTAGGATCAAGCTGTCATCACCTAAATCTTCTTGGATCATCTCCCAATGAATGAATTTATTTTAAGACTGATCTTAATAAAACAGACTACAGAGCATAATCACATACATTAAAGAGATTAATGTTTTCACTGTGCATACTTGTGTTAAAAGATTGTAATGCTATTATTAAGAATCAATGTTATTTCAAAGTGTATGTGCTCTTGGCATTATGTGCAGACAAGTTTGACAGTAAGGTACATGTGTTCAAATTCACTGTAATGACATTTGAAAGACAAAAAAATAAAAAAATAAAGAGGCCATGAATATTAATTTTTAAGTTAAATTGAGTATATAAACTGGTCTATTATGTCTATAATGCATCATATGTTGTGTTGGGTTGCCCTAAAGTACTGTTATGGCACTGCACTTGTGTTTCAGTTATTACTTTGAAGGTTAATAAAGGTAATTTTCCTCTGTTCTAAGAACAGCGGGTCCAAAGGTAATATCCGAATGAAGGTCTTCTTCATTCTCTGCGGCTTTGCCTCAATATGCTGTCTGTGATTGCACTTGTTATACCAGTTGACTGTTTGCACAGTCACTTTGGTCCAAAAGCATCTGCAAATTAAGAAAATGCTAATTTTATGGAAATTAAAGCTTGGTTTGAGGGTGACCTTTGCAAATGTCATTGATATGTGACACGCTAACTTCTACTGAGAAATTTCGAGACAGAATTAATGTAAAAAATGTGTCAAAGGCTTCATTTACTAACATCTAGGTAATTGGTCACCTATTTCAAGTCTCAATCTACATGTCAAAAACATCTCAAAACAATGCTGCAAACCAACGTTGGTAAGCAGAATAATAACTGTGATAACAAGCTCTTTTACTGTTTCTTGATCTCTTAAAAACACATTTATAACAACTTCCTTGCACTTTACAGAATAACTGAAATCCCACTGGGCCAAGTATTGGGATTGGTCACCTGGGTACAATAAGCAACATCATGAAACCGATCCCTCCAGGCTCATGCCACAACGACACAAAGATTAAAACCTGAGGAATAAAAGCTCTCATCTGACGTCTATTAGCTTCCAGGCAAACCCCAGAGGAGCTGTGTTTTTCCCACATCCCTATGCTCTGAACTCAGGGCCGCAAGAATCTCATCGTCACACCTGATCATTTTATGACAGTTTCTAACTTCATCTCTGAAAAGGAAATCGTCACTATAATTATCAAGAACTCTTGCTCTGACACAGACAGACAGATCATCTTTCATTTGCAAATGTCTGCACCCTGTGTAGGCAATATGACAGGCTGCCTGGAGGTTAACGTGACAAATCGTTCACTTATAGAAGTACCAAATCTCTGAGAAGAGATAGATCTGTGACAGGGAACTTGGTTAATGAGTATTATCCCATAAATGAGCATCCAGCTGAGGATTTTGACAGGTATATGATGATGAAGGTATGTGGAATCAAGTTATCAAACTTTGCTTATGGATGACCTCTGTCATCATCAAACACTTTAATAGCACTAATATTTTAATTTCAATATACACTACCATTCAAAAGTTGGTCAGCAAGTAGAGTCAGCATCCTTGCTGTAGAGTCAGCAAGGATGTACTAAATTTAATAAATTGTGTGACAGTAAGGACGTTTACACAGTTAGAAAAGATTTATATTCCAAATAAATGCTGTTCTTTTGAAGTTTGTATTAATCAAAGTAATCTGAAAAAAAAAAAAATGATCACAGCTTCCGCAAAACAATTTGGGCAGTACAATTGTGTTCAACATTGATAATAATAAATAAAAAAAGTTTCTTGACCACAAACTCATAACAAATTCTGAAGGATCGTATGACATCATATAGGAATAAATACAATTTTAGAGATGACATGTTTATGACTTATAACATATTAATAATATGTTCAATGTCATCAGAATACAAATGAGAAGAGTTAAATGAGCTGAAAACAAAACAAAAAGATCATGAGGGTAAGATATTAATCTATACATCAGTTACATTTTGTCATGCTATGTTTAAATAAGTTTCATAATAAATGTTAAAGGTGCTATATGTATTTTTTAGCAGCCTCTATCGGTGAGGTTTCAGATTGCAACCAATTTTTACAGAGCGCTTGTGGTGTTGCGCGTCCTCGAACACTAGAGTGAGCACTCATGGCACACGGTGATGTAATGGTGTTATGATGTAAACTCCCACCGCAACGTTACAATAATAGGCTTCAGCTTGACGTTGAACTAATGCTCCATGCTCGTACCATGATAACGTTACATTTGTGGTGCTATCTAGCATAAGGCATTTCACTATATTCGTGTCTCTTTCACAATCAGCAATGTCAACATAGATTAATGTATAATATGATAACGAAAACGGTTAGTGAACTAGACTGAACAATTTCAGTGTAACAGTAAGATCGTAGGAAGTAACATTACTGTACTGAACGTGTCTGGAAATGTATTATAAACAATATGATAGTAGTGGGATGAGTGACGTTAGACAGTAGATCTGGTACATAAAATAAAAGTTACATCCTAAAGCACCTACTTTTTGTTATCCTGGAACAGCCTTTTGTGTTAATTTCATGTCTATGGAAGCTTTTTTCCGCCATAGAATGAAAAATAAAAAGGTAATTGCGACTTTATATCTCACAATTCCAATTTTTTTTCTCACAATTGTGAGTTTACATCTCACATTTCGGACTTTATTTCTCATAATTGCGAGATGAAAAGTCAGAATTGCGTGATATACAGTCGCAATTGTGAGATATAAAGTCAGAATTGCGTGATATAAAGTCGCAATTGTGAGATATAAAGACAGAATTGCGTGATATAAAGTTGCAATTGCATGTTATAAAGTCAGAATTGTGAGATATAAATTCAGAATTGCGTGATATAAAGTCGCAATTGCGAGATATAAAGTCAGAATTGCATGATATAAAGTCGCAATTGCATGATATAAAGTCAGAATTGTGAGATTTAAACTATTCTGAGGGGGAAAACGTTAGTCTTTTTTCCCTTTAGAATTAGCCTGATAATTCGCAATTGCGAGTTTATATCTCACAATTCTGAGAAAAGATGTCAGAATTTCGACATATAAACTCGCAATTATGTGTTATAAAGTCAGAATTGTGAGATGTAAACTCGCAATTGTGAGAAAAAAAGTCAGAATTGTGAGATAAAAAGTCGCACTTCTGTCTTTTTTTCTCAGAATTGCGACTTTATTTCACGCAATTCTGACTTTATATCTCGCAATTCTGACTTTATATCATGCAATTCTGACTTTTTATCTCGCAATTCTGACTTTATATCATGCAATTCTGACTTTATATCACAATTCTGACTTTATATCACGCAATTCTGACTTTATATCACGCAATTATGAATTTATATCTCGCAATTCTGACTTTATAACACAATTATGACTTTATATCTCGCAATTCTGACGTTATATCACGCAATTCTGACTTTATATCACGCAATTATGACTTTATATCTCGCAATTCTGACTTTATAACACAATTATGACTTTATATCTCGCAATTCTGACGTTATATCACGCAATTCTGACTTTATATCACGCAATTATGACTTTATATCTCACAATTCTGACTTTATATCTCACAATTCTGACTTTATATCTCGCAATTCTGACGTTATATCATGCAATTCTGACTTTATATCACGCAATTCTGACTTTATATCTCGCAATTCTGACTTTATATCACGCAATTCTGACTTTATATCACGCAATTATGAATTTATATCTCGCAATTCTGACTTTATAACACAATTATGACTTTATATCTCGCAATTCTGACTTTATTACACAATTATGACTTTATATCTCGCAATTCTGACGTTATATCACGCAATTCTGACTTTATATCACGCAATTATGACTTTATATCTCACAATTCTGACTTTATATCTCACAATTGTGTGATAAAAAGTCACAATTATGTTTTATTTTAATTTTTTTATTTAGTGGCGGAAACAAGCTTCCATACATGTCTCATATATGTTGCAGTTTACCTTACTATTTCATTACAGTTTACCAATATTTCAGCATATTTGAAAACTTGTAATTTAACACAATAAAAAATTCAAACGCTCTGCCGCTGTTGATCCGTGTTTTTGTCCTAAGTCGATCCGATTCACGTTTGGCCTGATGAGCTTCAGCAGATCATTCTTGTTTCATTTTGTTATCTTGTTTGTTATTTTGTCTCTTGTTACATCATTTTTGTTTTGTTTTGTTTTTTTATATTTATGTGGACTGTGTGTTGTGCTGGAGGCAGGTTGTTTTTTTGGTGTTATCAGACTCATGTCGTTAGCTGCATATAAAAAGGAGAGAGGCTCGGGACCGCACATTTACGTCACATCCGATGGATTTCGCAGAAAATCCAACCCGAAGACTTCACATAGGAATAGGAATACTGGCCTTCAGGGGTAATAGCAAAACCCGACAAGTGGATCATTGTAATGTGTGACTACAACCTCTTCACATACATAGAAGAAAATTCATTCAGAAGAAGAAAAGTTCCACATAGCACCTTTAACGATTTTATTTGTTGAACGATTTTCATTACTTTTTCTCAAAGGCAAATAGCACAGTCTGGCATTGAAATCAATGTGCTGCGTAAATTCATTAATATATATTTTTAGCAGATATAAAAGATGGTCTCTGAAATGCGCTAAGACTGACGTTTTCTCATCTTTATGCAGCTACTAATTGCTTAGCTGCCCTTCCGTGCTGGAAAAGCAGGTTATCATCTCCAATTAATTTGGCTCAAGAGACATGAAATGCACCATTGTTCCACGGCAGCTCTATCAAAATAAGATTCTTTGAGTGAATGCACAGCTTTGCCTGCGTATTAAAAAGACTTCTGCATCTAATCTCTGTCCAATATTTCTCCCTTCTCTTTTCCTGTCTGTTTCTCTCCAGGCCAGACAGACAGAACGTTCCTCTTTTTTTTTTCTTTTTTTTTTTTTGCTCTGCTGTGATGCATCCAGTCAACCAGACCCAGACTGATCTCCCCCTCTCCTCCTCCTTCTCCCAAACCCTTTCTTCCTCTTCTGCTGCAAATGTCATTTATTTAATTTGAGTCATAAATCAATTTGGTCCCATCCTTCTGTTTGTGGATAGGGTTGACAAAGCTTAGTCTAACAATTGTTTAGCCCCTGCCCCGATTCCCCTCAGAGTAGGGCGGATGCTTGCTGAAAGAGAGGAAGAACAACAGGATAGGACTGATAGGAGATGAGTAAATACCGGGTGATCGATGTGATATACAGCGCAATATACCAATTCCACAGTCGTGAGGCTCCTATGTTGAAGAGTAATGAGTAAAATGGCAATAATAACCACAAACAAGAAATTCACAAGCAAGCCAACTTATTTTCTATCTCTCTGATCTGTGACGCAGACAGAAAGCAGTCACTGGCCTTAGTTTTAATAGATTTCTCTCAAGTCATTTAGGATTGCAGAAAGGAGGCACACTGACTCCAGCTGCAGGTCTTCTTTCATGCATATCTTATGTAAAAAGACAGAGTGCGAGAGATCGAAAAGGCAGGAACAAAGAGAAAAGGAAGAAGAGGACAACAGAGGTCAAAGTCAATTTAGCGAATATGATAGAAATTTTGGTCATATCCTGTGTGGCTTGTGTCTCATTGAAAGGAGGCACGTTTTAGCCTTTATGCAACCTGCCTTCTCAGTCCTTCTGCTGTTGGCACATTGCTTGTGCTTTTAGCTACTTTTATTTTCCTCTAAATTGAAAATACTGTGGAAACGACTGACAGAATTTTCAAAATTAAAAAAATACTGGAAACAAAGACACCTACATCTTGGATAGACTTGAGGTAAGCTAAAACATATCAAAAATTCATTTCAAAGTGAACTATCCCTTAAATGAAACTATTCGTTTTTGCTGAAGTATTGATAATTGTGAAATTTCACTGACATTTATAATTACTCATATCATGAAAGATGATTTATGAAATGTTACTTATATCAATATTGAGCAAAATAATTATGATTATTTTTTGCCAAAATCGAGCAGTCCTACAGATCGGGAATCAGTGAGCGGTCAGAGGGGACCAATCCAAGTGCGATAGGCTACTGTGCGAAAATTTGGTCCATGGTATCCATACTGCCTAGCAGTGGGAGTAAAATTGCACTGTGCAAAGGCAGGGAAACCCAGGCTAACACAGTGTTGTCTACCTTTAAGATCCACAAAGGGCAAAAAATGCATTACAAAGCACCATAAATGTTTTTGTGCACTATATTCTAAGTCTTCCGAACACATTCAATAGCTTAATGTGAACTAAGGACAGATGAATACTAAGTTCATGGAAAATCTTCCTTCACTGTGGCTGTCAGTCATTCTCCGTCAGTTACGACAGTCAGCACGGTAAAAATCTCTCAGAGATGATTCAATATTCCCATTATTATACATACTTGATCTTTAGGTAAAGGTCTGTGGATTTGCATAAAATAACTTTATCTGGCTGGAGTTTTTTGCTGTTTTTAAACTCGCAACCAGTCTGTTAGATCACAACACTGGAGTAGAGAGCACTATGAATTGGTATTGTGGGCACTGTGACTGGAATTTAATACTATGAAGAAAAAAATGCTGAATAAACTGCTGAATGGATATAATAATGTACTAGGCCATCTCTTCTCAAAGCGTTATGAATCCATGTTGCTTTAAACACATTATTCTGCACCCAAGAGGGCAAATCAAGTGGTTTGTGCAGCTCTGTATTGGAGTCTTTAATATTATTAGCCTATGGTTTTGTGCACTAGATTATTGAAAGCTTATCTTGTTCTGTTGTGTCTACTGTATAATATATTGTTTTTGCATTATGCGCAATACAATTGAAATAAACGTCTTTTAATTTTATACTATTTATTTTCTTAAATGTGATATTTTTACATTTTTATATTTATATATTCATCTTTTGAGTTGTGTAGATGTATATAATATAAATTGTTTTTCACAAATGTATTTTGATACTATTAATTTGTCAATAATAATTTACATTTTACCATATTTCGCTACAGTTTTATTTCCCTCCTCTAAATTACTTTTCACTAAATACTTAGATTCTATAAAATGTTTTTATAGAAGTACTTTTACAGCTGAATTATTCCCTCACCAGATAATATATTTTTGTGTTGTAGATTGATTTTTTATTTGTTTGTTGTTTTTCTCTATAATAAAGTAGTGTGTATTTAGTGGACTGTGTTTAACACATAAAACATTGATCATCAGTTCCACACACACAGAGAAAATACAGCACTGGTATCGGATAAGTATCTGTCGATATTCAGTATTCAGATATTCAGAATATCGGAATCAGGCCAGTTATGAAAAATAGTATCAATGTATAAGCTCCTATGGAAATGCATAAATGCATAACGGTTATCTCTCAATATTACATATTTTTCCTCATTTGTCAGCAAGCGGCCGCTTAGGGCCCCAGGGAATCAGGGGGCCTTGAAAAATATCCAGAATTCTATACAAATTTTTAACATTATTATTATATCTGCAAGAATGATTACAGGCCATCAATTCCAAGAGAAATCAATAGATTTCCTGCATTCTCCAAAGCAGGATGATCTCAAGGGGCTTCTAGATGCAGATGAGACTAGGTGAAGGGCATCAAACCTGCTGTGGACGGGACACGGCAGTTCTCATTTGATGTAAAAAAAAAAAAAAAGGAACATCTTTTCATGAGAAGAAAGCTAAGCTGGTGGTATATATATATATATATATATATATATATATATACTATATTCACATAGAAGTTCAATGTTTATCATTATATAAAGTTGGATACATGTCTGTATACAGTATACTCATGTATGGTAAATTGTAATTTATAGTAAATCTCTTTTTGGCTTATATGTTTACAAAATAAAAATGTCCAGCTCTAATCTGCTAAATGTGACTAAGATATGAAGATATTAAGATTTTATAAACATTAGCATCACGATTTGAAGCTGCTTTGATACAAAAGGTGATGTAGAAAATAATTTGACTTGACTTTGTATATCATGCATCTTTAATCCAATAAAGGCTAATCCAATCCAATCAAACATTTATACAGATATTTCTATAATATTCTGTACAAATCGATATTTTAGATGTAATAATGTATACATATAGTTTAAGTAACTATATATACACAGTATATTAGCTCATACCAATGAATACGAATCTCCAATATTGACCAACAACCAATTTGGTAGTGATATATCATGCATCTTTAATATGCATCACAAATATTCAATACATTATATATTATCTATGCATGGGAGCAACTAAAGATGTGAACTCCATTGAGATAAATGGGAACGCTACAGAGCCATCTCTCTCTCGGTATCATGGACCTCCTTGGTTGGTCACATGACCGGCATGTACCTTGGGGGGCTTTAAGTGTGAATCCAGAGCAAAAACAACCTTACTACACCATCCTCCACATTCCCTTCTCCATGTCTTTATCCTTCTTTCTCACCCTGATCCCTTTCGGAAACTCATCCAGTCCAGCACACGCTCATCAAAATTCATTTTTCCAGGCTGCCTGACACCACTTCAATCACTAAAAAGGAGTCCTTGACACTCTTATCTTTCATGTCACTGAGGTGGTTTTTAATTTTCTACACACTGTGCATGCACTAAGTCTCCAGGCTTTGGGACGTCAGTGGATTTTCGACGGATACGTGGAAAGGAAAGACTTGGGGCCATGAGATGAATTCAAAAGAAAAGCTGACTGACAGTTCACCTCGTGAGTGTCACATCCCAGAAGGGTTATGGTGGATTTATTCATCCAATATCGCAGTAACCCCCCACATCTCAAGGACGTTCGGCCCTTAAGTGAAATCAATCAAGGCAAAAAATAAATAAACAAAAAAAAAAAAAACACAAACATCAAATGACTAAATCTATAAGACTCTTTTAAGATCTCCGCTCAGGCCAGCCGGAGGTCTCTGTTAGCCCTGCTATTCAGACCGGAGAGAACCATGAGCTATCCTCCCAGTGGGCTCTAGGCTTCTTTATGGCCCTTAAAAGCCCCATTAAAATCAAGCTGCCAGATGGTGCCCTTATCAGAGCCGTCAGAACGTTGCAATGGGGGCAGAGTAGTAAATATTTGTCAGGAGAGGAGGGCAGCTGCTTCTGAAGACAGATTTGTGGAGGTTGTACACAAGTCCACAATGCTGCACGCCTTCTCGGACAGATTTTGGCACTCGGCGTGTGTTTGTGTGAACGGGAGAAAGCGAGAAATGAAAAGGTAATAATAATTCTACAGTTGGTGATAATCATTAAGCATCTGTAGCTGTGGGTCTAATAACAATAACACAAGCTGTCTCAGCCGAAGCGAAGCCAAATGCCACTGTCAACCTTAACAGCTGAGCAGGGAATAGCCAAAATATTTCACACAGTCAAATTTCAGCACCAGATGTTTTCAAAGCTAATGATGAACACTGTAAAGCTTTCGTTATGTTTGTCTTTCTCATGGCAACAAGGCCTCTAGTAGCCTGGAATGTTCTACTGTTTGTCTCTGATGTATTGCTACTCCATTGTCATGACCGTAGCCCACGAGAGACTGTTTCACATTGTCAACAACGCTGAGCCCTATTCTTCACCGCCTACAAATGATGCGACCCTCTTTCATTAAGTCACTCATTCAAAAATAAAGACATTGAGATGATACTATTATGTCATATTATGTAAATGACCACATTTTGAATGAGTCAGCTGTGGTCTAACTTCAGTTTCTAATGAAAGCTTTCATCCCAAACACCTGTTAAATGAGTTTAGTTTCATTTTTTAATTTGAAATTCAGCATAAAAACGATTACCGTTTCTATTGGAATGGGTTGCAAACAACAAGTCAAACCACAGTAACTCACTTAGTAAATTGAAATTGCATTATTATTGAACCGAAACGAGTTTGTAAACAGCAGTAATTTACTTTGTAAGTTGATAAGACAATAAAAGTAATGATATGATTAATTTTATTTAAATTTAAATATTAGGGCAACTAATCATTGCATAGTAGTATAATTATTATTATTATATTTAATAGTATATTATTAATTAAAATATTACATATTAGTAATAATAAATAAAAGCATATTCCAAATTACAATATAATTATTGCACTGGAAATATTTTTCCATTTTTACCATTATTATATTCAATATTATATTATGAATGACTATATTATATAATAATACATCATATTAAATGTTACATTAAAAGATAATAAAAGTATTTATATTATTCATTTCATTTCAATTTAAATATTATTAGGCCAACTAATAATCGTATATTAGTATAATTATTAACATATTTAATTTTAAATTATTAAAATATTACATAATATTAATTGTAGTAATAAATAAAAGCATATTAAAAATTACAATATAATTATTGCACTGGAAATATTTATCAGTATTAATAGCGGTAATAGTATAATCATTATTATATTCAATATTATATTATTAATTAATATAGTAGGCCTATATAATAATACATCATTTTAAATGTTGCATTATTATTATATGCTTGCATTAACAGATGTACACAGTGCTAGCTATGTTCAATTCATGGCATGGGTTCAATTCCGAGGGAACACGCACAATGATAAAATACAGACCTTGAAAACGGAAACTAGCTTTTGAAGGGTAGTGTATTAATAAATATAAACAAATGTCCTCTTAAAAGAAGAAAACATTCGAGACCACTGCCCTCTGGAGGACAATTACTGAAAAAAAAACTGATTGCCTATGCATTATACATTCATCTCTGCTGCCCTCTAGTGCCAAACGAGTGTGAGAGCTCACTGAAACTTAGATATTATGCAAGTGTACGCAAATTATTCTCAAAAAAAAGGAGAAGGTCTAAAAAAAAGGTCTAAATTGGCCCCAAGGCACAAAGCAGGTTATTTTTATTTTTATATTTATTTTTTGGAGGGAAACAAGTGAGATTCATGTACATATCCATGAATGAATGACTTGTGGAGGATTCATTAATTAAAATGTTACATTAAAAGTGCAGGTCCAAAAGGTCAGAGCCGAGATAAATTTATGCTCCTTGACATTTAACATTTTGGTAAGAAAGCGAACTCATCTCCATACCATCTGGAGTCATGTGATGTTGCTCTCAGTCTCTGTTCAGTGTAATGGGTAATTGTGGGTTTATGCCTCTAATTGTCTCCTATAGGACTACAGGCATAATCGAGACAGCTGCAGATGTGGCTGGAGACAGAGCGCCGTCCCAGAAGACACTCCATTGAGCAGTCATACCGCTCTCAGATCAGCACTATACTCCCCCGATACATGCACAGCCATGACTCAGTCTGAGCGCTCTCTCAGTGTCTTTTCAGTCTAAACAGCTCATTTCAAGTCTCACACAGCAGAAGGTTTCAGGGGCAGATTGCTGACCCAGGACCAAATTAGTTTATAGATAAAGGACAACAGTCTTTCAGAGTCGCTTAATGTCACCGCCGACAGCCATTCGCAGCACCCCAGTAGAACAGGCTGTTGGGTCCAATATTAGATCGTTATGGGGGAGATAATGAAATCAGAGTACTGGGGGTGGGACCAATTGTGACAGCTGAAACAGCTTCAGGCGTTGTCTCATTTAGGCGTCAGATGGTTCACCTCCAGTCCTGCATCAAGACAGCAATCGAACTTAATTCCCTGTTAAACTGGGAATTTATGGTTTATGTAAACGTGGTTTAAGCATTTTTTAAGAAAGAAAGGAAGACCCAAATTGGAAATTGGAAATATGCCATCCCACATAAGAAAAAACATAATCGAGAACCCATGCTTTGTTAAATTGTTTCTAGTAGAAGATTAAGAGATTAGACAATACTTGAACTTAGATATTTTTCAGGAGTTCTAGAGTTTCAGAAGAGATATCAAGAACGCCACATGCTGTGCTTGGATAATCAGCAAAAGATCTCACTATAACCTCAAAACATGAAATTCTTACTATCCATCTTACACTGTAAAAATGAATATGATTTATCTAATCAAAAAATTGTGGCAACAGATTACAAGCAATGATATTAATTAAATGTAACAAATTACAATTGAGTAATAATTATCAAATTAATTGCTTAAAAGTTAACCATTTAAAATGAGTAAAACTTACAACAACCAAAAAAAACATAAATTGATGTCACCATTATGGTGATCGGTGTTTGTTTTAAAATTACGGTTTTCTCCTTTAGTGATTCTGCTTGTTAACATCAGGTGTCTTCAATGTTGGCAATATAAAATATTGATTGATTAATTATTACTCAATCCTAATTTGTTAAATTTAATAATATTGCTTGTAATCTGTGGCCACAATTTTATTGATTAGATAAAGCATATTCTTTTCTACAGTGTGTGCAATCCACATTCATTTTAAAGCTCATACTGTGTCAATGGCTGTTATTTCTCAGGAGAAGCATCTGAAATAAAACTGACACTTAAATGAGATCCCCGTTAGGTCTCCCAAAGGCATCAAAATGCAACCTATTGACAAAGATTTTCTGTGATCTCTTCAATCAGAAATGTATGGATGCATTTACATCTTTTATATAATTTACTATAGAATAACATT
Organism: Pimephales promelas; assembly: GCF_988280905.1. Classification (NCBI taxonomy): domain Eukaryota; kingdom Metazoa; phylum Chordata; class Actinopteri; order Cypriniformes; family Leuciscidae; genus Pimephales; species Pimephales promelas. The sequence continues at coordinate 19,545,131 of NC_142784.1, forward strand.
TTTATAATATAAATATAAAGCATTTATATTCATTAAAATAATATAGAATTATTATAAAATGTCTCTAATGCTCAACAAGGCACCATTTCAAATAAAAAAATACAGTGAAAAAAAATGTTTATTGTGAAGTATTATTACTGTTTTCTATTTTAATATATTTTAAAATGTAATTTATTCCTGTGACGCAAAGCTGAGATTTGTCACTTGATCCTTTAGAAGTCATTTTCTGCTCAAAAAACATTTCTTATTACCAATGCTGAGAATGACACAAGTGCGGAACAAAATACACAAACGCAACATAAAATACTCCAGAAAAACTCACCAGATTTTGCGAGGCATCTTGCACGTTGAGAGGTGCACCCAAAAAACACGGCTCTCTATTTCAGTCTCTCCCTCTCCGTCCTTCCATTTCTAAAGCATATTCACGTAACACTACGCTTTATTGAATAAACAACAGCACCTGCATAAACAGGCAGACACACAGGCCCTGATTATGCTGTTCCTCTAATGTGGCCCTGTCCTTCAGGTGGAGAGAGCAGACCATTCACTTTGTAGTTGCAGATGCGATGGGGGGAAATCATTGGTTAGATACTACCCGGCAAAGCACAGCCCTACACAGACAACGTTGCCCAGACACACCAACTTGTTCTAGTACACAGACACACACGCATTTTTTTGATGGTCCTTGCTTTGTTAACTCATTTCCATGGAGACCAATATAAATAGTAAGCAGTGACATCAGGAATTGTTATTCGTGACAGAAACACACGCAGAGAGACACAAGAAGAAATGTGACATGACCAGATCTGAAGGTATATAGTATACTGATACAATCGAGCATGCTGTTCTTCTCACACACACATACAAGCGCAAAGACCACCTGTGCTAATCCACAGCAGGGGGCTTTGATGTCGGCCCGTTTCTGTCTATACCGAGCTCACGATTATTACCTCCACTCCTCCACTCACCTCTCTTTCATCCCCATCTCTCGCCGCCAGACAGGCGGATAGACACTTGAAGGTTGAGACGTTCATACAGAACAGGCGAGTGTGAAGATCTCACACCAAAGATTTCAAAGTAGGATTAGCATGGGCACGGGGAGCGAAATGATTGCTGGATTATTGGTATATATATTGACTGAAAATTCAGGCATGTCATCCAGACAGAGAATTTAGATGGATCGAGTTTACACACACACACACACAGAGAGAGAGAGAGAGAGACTCACCGGGTTCTCAGGGCGGCAATGCCGGACTTGTCAATCCTGTAGACCAGGAGAGAAAGAGAAAAAAAAATGACTTAATTAAAAAAATAAAAGTCCAAAATCATCAATACACCATTTGAGACAATAAGATACACTTGCTTTTCAACCTAAACATACATTGTATATTCCCGATAAATAAGAATGCACTCAATATTTATAATTAATAAGCCATAAATGCTGTCAATATGTAAATTGTCATATTCATCCAACCATAATTTGGCCTTAATTCTGTATTTTTTTTTATTCAACTACATGTCATTTCAAACCTGTGTGAGGCTCCAAAAAGGACAAAAACACCATGAGAGTATCATAAAAGTGGTCTGTATAACTTCACTTATACAAAAAAAAGTTTATTCAAGTGTGATATTAGTACACTTCTTTTAAATAAAACAAGAAAGTATACTTTCAGTACACTGTTTTGGTATTTCCTCATACTTCACAGAAATATACTTAAAATTGCACTTAAATATACTTGACTTATACTGACACAAAAGTCTAAATATATTTGGCTTATTCTGTACTCTGTCTTTTGATCAAAATATACTTATCAAGATATACATTATTCTAAGTAGTAGCCTATTCAATATTTGCTCAAATAGATTTACATACTGTCTTATGGATTGCAAAGTGCAAAAATAATACATAAACATACTAAACTAGTTTAATGAGAGTATAAACTATATATATATATATACACACCTCAATACTATGTTTTAAGCATTTATATCAGTATAGTATTTGCAGATCAAACAAAAAACGTAGTTGTAAACTAGTTAAGTATCTCAAAGTGTACTACTGTCACAATTAAAGTGTACTTAAATGTATACTTAATTAATTTATACTCTAAAAAGTGGGCCAATTTAGTCCAAAGCACACTAAAAAACGTTCCTGCCATAAATGTAAGTAAAAAAAACTTGGATGTTTAAGCCATTTCAACTTAAATTACATGGGGAAAAAAAAGAGTTCCAAAACTTATTTAAAAAGTTAAAAATTTCTTATTTTGATGAAAAAATTGTTAAAGAAATGTAAAACATGTTGTCATAACTTATTGATCATAGTATTTTGTAGTGTATTTTTTAAATAGTACACTTACAAGTATACTATTGATACTAGAATGTTACTATACAAATAAAGTACACTTAAAATATACTTAATAATATTACTAAAATTTAAGTCATATTTTACTAAATATCTTGCCCTTTAGTGCATTAAGATACATCCTTCAAAATCGGTTTTGTGTTTCACAAAAGAAAGACAGTCATATGAGTTATGACTAATTATTTAGCAAATATCCTCTAAACAAAGCTGTTGTGTTAGATGGGAGATGCAGGTCTGAATCCAGTTTCTCCATGTCAACTAGTACAGTAAATAAATTGATAATTACTAAATCAGATGAAATGGTCTGTCTATGATCTTGGATGAGCATTTACTCCGATTTAATTAGTTTCTCTGTTCAGATCTATTTTTTGCGTAATTTTATGAGGCTGAATTACTGCCATTAGGCCTGATGTGAGAACAGCATGAGGTGTATCATTTCAGCTAAATGAGTGATGAGCCAAACACATGCTGGTAATTTGCCGGCACGGAGAAAATTTATATTTATGTTTCACAATCAAAAAAAAAAAAAAAAAAAAAACCCTTGCAGACATTCAGTAGCCTACATCAACATTTTCCAAAGACGTTTCGGAGAACCGTTTAAGGACATTTCAAACATTTTGTCCAATTGAATGTGTGAACATTTACAGCCCAATGACGAAAGAGAGATGTTCCATTCCATTCAGAGAGTCAACCATCAATCATTCACCTTTACTTGCACACAACTGGATACATTATAATACAAAAGAAGAGTTGACTTATTAATTTTCTCTAAGAAACAAGTCCACTGTGCCTTACATTAGCTTTCCTATCAACCCCAAACTGAAGCGACTAAATGTAGATGAATGTGTATATTTATAAAGAGAGTCAGCGACCTTCACAGCAGCAGGCAAAAAGCAGTTTTGCAAGTCCGATTTTTTGTTTTATTGTATTTTGATTATCCGTCACACTGAAACATGCTCTCTACAATGAAATTCATATTACCTAGAGCAGCCAGTGACCCTCATGTAAGCAAAGGTGTGAGATATGAAAGCTGGTATCGTCACGGTCCCCAGTTGTGACGTAGTCATCTAATCAGTGTGTATTGTTGTCAGACTCGACACGCTTTGTCACTGTGCGTCACTATCATTACATCAGCGCGGGCCCACCACAAAGCACAGAGGAAGACCACCATTAAAACCACAACAGTCTGCATGCTCATTGTGCACTGCATAACAAATAAAGGCTGGTCTCACTTTTGTTCTCTTAGCTTTAACTTAAGATACACCACAGCATTCTTGAATGGCATGCAAAACTCATTCTTCCACAAATTACATTTGGTCACATACAATTATCTAGACGTACCGATATATTTTTAACCCAATAATGTACATTATCGTGGGCACTTCAACGCACTGTGAATAACTGTTTATTATGAATTATTATGATTTTTAGAATACTTTTCACACCAACTGGTTAAAATGGTTAAAACCAACTAGTATTGTTTTCTGGAACAGACGAAATGTAGCCATTACCCTGGTAACCCCGTAAACAAAAGCAGCTGTGCTACTTTCTGTTTCTGAACAATATTTACATGTTTTAAACAGCCATTCAGATTTTTGTATTCGCAATGGTGGTCATTGCAGCACCGAATACTTAAATACTTAGACTTAAGGCTATTTATTTTCAAATATTAACATTTTTTTTACATTTTAATCTGGAGTCTAGAAGATTGTCACACTTTACAATAAAGCTCCATTAGTTAACATTAGCCTAGTTAACGAAAAATACTTATTAATCGCAGTTAATGTTAATTTCAACATTTAATTACACATTAGTATAACTATAATTTAAAGTAGTAACTATTTAATGTAAAAACAAAAACCTATTAAAATAGTAAAACTATTTTAATGGACCTGAGATGACATGAATAAACAGCTGAGTTTTTTTTTTTTTTTTAACAAACTTTAACAAAGAATAGGCTGATAACTTCTGTAACAAATGTAGCTATTGCTCATTGTTAGTGTTAATGCATTAGGCTAACTAATGTTGACTAATGAGACATTATTGTAAAGTGTTACCTATTATTCTTTATAATTCATTTGCATTTTAATATGTTTGAAACATTTGTTTACTTTATTTTTTTGTATTGCTTCATTGTTGTAATGATTTATAAGGAACACATTATAAATCATAACAATTGTATTTAAATGTTCAGTGCTTTGTATTAGAAAAAAAGTTATTAAACCTGTATGTGACAACACTTTTTTTTGCAACTTATTTCAATATCATATACCGTGCATAAAAGCTTGACAATTTTATATCGTCACATGCCTAATCATCTTCATAAATTTTTTTTTCACTTGCGTCACGTTGTCCGTTCATTAGCATCAAAGATCTGAAATCTCCTACACTCCAACCTGATATTTTCGGTTTTCTGAATGTGGCCTTCTCTCTGTCCCTATTATAGGTATAGCCTCTCTTCTTGGGTAGATCATTTAGCGTTGTCACACCCTAACTCTGAAATTCTCTCCTCCGATCACTGCATTAAAAATAATAATATTTCTAAATTCAAATTACAACTCAAAACCTATTTCTGTTTGTTAAGTAATGTTCTGTTTTTGTGCTTGATTCTGTGTTGCTGTGCACTACCTTGTCTACACAATGCCCCTTTTACTGTCTTTGCATTAGCTTTGCTCAATTCTGTTTGTAATATTCTACTGCTTGTGCTATTGTCTGTTATTATTGTCTATCATATTGCTGTTATCTTTTCTTTAGTGTATATCTACAGTACATTATAAAGCATCCTTGAGTAATGGAAATGCACTCCATAAATCCAACTCATTATTATTCCTTCTTCACCTCGCCCCTCTCATTTTTATTTCCTTACACTCAAAGAGAATATCTGTGTGTCAGAGGTGCGTGTAGAAAATCCAATCCTTCTCCTCCATCCTTTAACCACATAACCTTAATGCTTAACTGAACTAAAGAAACCGAGGGCTCAAATAAAGAATAAAGAAACGAGGAACAGGTGATCCAACGAATTAAAAACCATGGTAATAAATTAATGAGGACAGGCAAAACAGGGTCAGAGAAACAATTATGAAACTGTGAAACTATAAACTTAACAAGACATAAATGTGATACAAAGACGATGTAAATATCTCATACTACACCCGTTTGAAGAGCCAAAGCAGAAAGCACTTTGATTCGTTAAAATAATACATATAATATTAATAATAATAATTCGCTTGTTAGGAGAGAGAATTTGCTATACATAGACTTTATAAAAAAAAAATGTCAACATTAGTAACAACAAGAAATATTTCTTTATCACCAAATCAGTATATTATATTAAAATACCATGTGATGATTCCCAACAAGCTGTAACTCTGATCTCAATGAGGATGTGAATGCTTTTTGCAAGTGGAAATCTCATAATTACGGTCATTACAACATGACGTGAACGCACCTTAAATAGCTGCTTTGCCATAACAGGAATAAATTACATTTTAAAATAATATATTAAAATATAATAGTTATTTTAAAATGTTTAATTATTCTCACAATATTACTGTTTACTGTGTTTTTGATCAAATAACTGCAGCCTTGGTGAACATAAAATACTTCTTTCAAAAACATTAACCAGTATTTGAACTGTAGTTTATATGCACATGTCTATTATTTTTACAATCATACAATCTTTCTTTTATAAGAATAAATGTAAGTACACAAAAAAAAAAAAGTTTGGCAGCAACTGAAATCAATTTCAATTTCCTGTCTTTCTGGGGTTTTGCCCTTGTAAAGAAAGCATGAGCCTTAAGGTCAATGCCAGCTGATTTTCACATTTTATAAGGCTGTTAAAATTTACTTTTCTTTTCAACCATTTTCTTAGAGAATTACTGAAAGAAATCTATTAAAAACAAATCTAAAACACATTTCTTTACTGGATGGACAGTTTTACATAGATTGACAACGTCCTCAAAATAACGCATCTAAATTATATTAAAAAAAAAATCTAAATGGAAATCTCAAGTGTATTATAAAAAAGCTATGGTACACAATTTGCTGTCTTTCTCACTAAAAGCAAGTGATTATATGCAAATCTTTTATTAGCAAATAAAAAAGCAGATTTATCATATTCTACCATAAACTCAAATGCACTGAGCTCAACTGTACTTCACTGAAGCTCAACTTTTGAGTCACAGTTGGAGGCTAGAGAGAAACAAAAAAGTATCCTACCATCCAAAGCCCCCGAATGACACACTTCTTTTCCTCCTGTACATGCTGACCGCGGTGATTTCTCTCTGTCTTACTCTATCTGCTGTGACAGACAGAAGACTTCACCTCTTTCCACCCTTTTAAGGGAGGCCACCAGGGGGAAGTGTAAGGGACAAGCTGACGCCTCCTCCTACCTGTTTCCCACCCTAACCCCCCTCTCTTCACTTCACCTCCCTCTATACTTTATAAATGTGTCTGCATGGCTTTTTATTTCACTCCAGCCACTCATTATATCCAGCACAGGAAGTACAGCACCATTTATGTAATGACTTTTAATCAATAGATCCCAATGTGATTTTTAGTGGATACCTGCTCCCATTTTCCCTCAAGTTTTAACTCACAATACCAGACTGATATGTGAAATTTCTTAAATAAAATCAGTGCTATTTGTTGTGATCTTTTATAATGTGATCCACTGATATTTAGTTTAATTTCTAAATGTGTGGGGCCGAAACATTATTCAAAGACAAAACAATAACGGACCATGACTGAAAGGAACAGATGAACTCAAATACACAAGGTGACAAACTCAAATACAAACAGATGCGCTCTTAGGAACATAATGAACCTCCATGACAACTGATTAATGTAAACAAGAACGTAGGCAGACGGCAAAAAAGAGGAACATAATAAACTAAATCTAAACTGAACATAATGGTGACCCCCTCCGGAAAGGCCGTAACACATAGGGAGGGTGGGAACTCTGGAGGCAGACGAGGGGCTGATGAAATGGTAAATGACTGCATTTATATACCGTTTTCATAGACCTAATGGCCACCAAAGCGCTTTACATTTGCCTCAAATTCACCCATTCATACACTCATTCATAGACCGACAGCTGTCATGGTGTCAGCCATGCAGGCGCCAGCCAGCTCGTTGGGAGCAGCTGGGGTTAGGTGTCTTGCTCATGGACACCTCGACACTTGGTCATATCAGGTGGAACCGAGGATTGAACCACCAACCTTTCGGTTTGTAGACAACCCACATGAACCACTGAGCCACTGCCGCCCTAGAACCAGAAGAACCATGAAGAACAAGAACTAGGCAGGAGGAACCAGGGTGGAGCAGACGGCGGAAGGACACCTGGAGGAGCTGATGGTAGACACACCCATGGAAGATCTGAAGCTGGAAGGAACCAGGGAGGAGATGACAGGATGGTCAGTAGATCCTGGTGGAGCCGAGAGACTGAAGGGACCGAGGCACAACGGAGGTCCTGGGGGGCAGTACGGAGCCACAGCGACAAGCTGCCAAGGCATAACCTGGGTGCCGGAGGAACGAGCCGGAGGCAGTGTGACCGAGGACCCTGGTGAAGCCGCAGGGAAGGCAAAGCCAGACAGAGCTGAAGGGGTGTAAAGCAGAAGTGCAAGTACATGGCACAGGAACAAGTACACCTGTACACCTGCCCAGGGTGGAGCAGAGGGGACGACGGTCCCGGGTGGAGCTGAGGGAGGGAGGAGCCAAGGCGGAGGTGACTGCTCCACGGTCTGAGTTGGTGCTACAGGCCTGGAGGTCTGAGGTACAACACAGGAGTCGACACACTTTGGCCAAGCTGGTGAACTAGAAGTCCATGGCGGATCAAACCAGGTAAGAGACAATAGAGGAGCCAAGGAACTGAAGGGTGCCACCGAAGACACGAAGGAGTGACTGACTAGCCTGGGCAGAGGACGTGGGAGAGGGAGTTAGGTTGGGTATTATCCATAGTAATGAAGAATTTAAGCTTGGCAAGACAAGCAGTGAAAATGTCTCTAAGCTGAGTTTAATAAACTGGGCTGCAATATCCATTTTCTTCCTCAATTTGAGGGTCCGTTATTCTGTCACGTTTTAGTCCAATGATGATAAAGAAGATTCAGGTAGACATGCGTATCAAAAAAAGTAAACTCATTTAATCCACATAAGAGAGCGTGCAAGAGAGCGTGCCATGCACAAACGATAACGGACCATGACTTAAAGAAACAGATTAACTTAGGCTATGTTTACACGGAAATGATTCTGAAGAGAAAACGCAAAAGTGGCGTTGCGACATAATTTTTTATTCTGCGTTTAGACGAGCGTTTTGTGTGGGAAATCCGCATGCAAATGGTGACGCTGGAGTCCATGTGGCTAGGAGTGCATACTACAACAACACCAAGTCCACGCGCCTGTGTACAACCTTAACTGTCAAGCAGACTTTTGAGTTTTTACCGTTTACACGGGAACGCGGCGGTGGAGCGTTTTTAAGATTTCCACTCTGGAGGGTGGTTTCACTTTTTTGCGTTTTTAAGCCTCAAAAACGCCGTCTCAGTGTAAACGAAAGGCACATCCGATAAAATATTTTTACGTTTTCACCCGCGAGCGTTCTCGTGTAAACAGGGCCTCAAATACACAAGGTGACAAACTCAAATACAAACAGGTGTGCTCTAATTGGGAAAATAATGAATCACCATGACAGGAACCTAGGCCGAAAGCAACAAAGAGACAAACAAAACTAAAGCTAAAAGATAATGGTGACATCTACACATCAAAACAATTTCAAATGCATGATACTAAACACCTCCCTATATATCTGTGATGTTTATTGAGCAGAGTATATTTTGTTCAGGTATGCACTTTGATAATGAACGTAGATGTAGCGGCTTGAAATTATCACAAATAATTATTTTAGTTTTCATTTCCTCATTCTCAGAAAGCTAGAGAGCTTTTTAAAATGAAGAGAGGACAGATAATTCATGATCGCTGAGGACATGTACTCCTGCACCCTTAACATTAACATCCGCTTCGATAATGATTAACGCTGGCCATGGCGGAACATCAATATATGTGATAATTAGATGAGTATCACTTGAACTTTTCTCAACAGCTTTGTACGAATAGCGAATAGAAAGGGTTGAGATGTTTTATGACTGGTCAGAGGCATTGATTAAAAAGGATTTCATCACATACAGGCACCCACACACACAAATATGACAGACATCATCAATCTAAGTGCATTGGACTTGGCAGACAGAATGCAGTCTGTCAAACAGGGCGCTCCCCATGGCATGAAGTCAGAAGCTCATAAGAGATGACTCAGCGTTGGCTGAAATAGCCTGATGTCTGGTCTACTGAACCCCTGACTGTCTCTTGTTATTTATAAAAAAAATGACAGAGTAATACCGTTTTTAAAGTTATTGTTTTATTGATATCATGAGCAACCGTTTATCTATTCACAAAACTTAGTTTACTCAGTGTATTGTTTTCTTTAGGTGTACATGATGTGCTAAAACCATACACTGATAACAGCAGAAGTTTGCTGTTGCGATTATATATAATTTTTTAAGCTTTATACACGTTTGTCTTTGTACACAAAATAGCATCGAACTAAATGGCTACTATAAACAAACAGTGTTGGCATTGGTGCACGTTCTTGATCAAATCGAAAAATTTCGTCATAAAGTATACATTGGAAAATACATTTACAAAATTAGTAGGCTACATAATTACAAATTCTGGTCAAAAATGTTTGTACGCGTTTAATAGCATAACTAGCCTAAGTGGCTACTAAAACCAGTGCTGGCATTTGTTAACGTCCTTGACATTACAAAACATTACGTCTTAAATTATAGGCTACATGCAAATATGTTTGAAATGATTAGCCTAAGTCTTATTTACAGGTTGTGTAATAAAATAAAAAAAAAATAACACTTTTGACAGCATGACTACAGCTCTCCACTATAACTCTTAAAAGCCGCAGAAATATGCCCCCTTTTTTTGCATATTCCGGAGGGAGGGTTGATGTAAATTTATGGGTTAGATACGTATATAAACCCGGGAATTATCTCGTTGTAGTCCCATTCGACTCGTTTTTGTAGGCATTAAACTTCCTGATTTTTAAAAGATATCTCTGCTTATGTTGAACTTTCAGTGCAGCAACTTACTGTTCTTGCACCAACAACAACATTACACCGTATTTAAAATGAAAAAAAGGTGAAATCACAACCTTTAAAATTTTCACAACATTATATGAAAAGTAAACATATGATTTTCTTAAGTTTACATTTCACCATGTTATTAAATGAGTGTTAAAATATTCATTTTAAGTGAGTAGTAGATGAAAAAATAAAGGGAAATGAGCATGTACAATTAAATACACTCTTAAATACACAATATTTCAACAGAACTAAAAAAAATTCTCTAATATCAGCCAATAACCAATATACGAATATATAGTGCATTCCTAATCACTGTATTTTAACGGACACAGATAAATTTGTCTAAATTCAGGTTAATGGGCCATTTCTCCTCAATTTCCCTTATGTCTGCATTTATAGATCAAGTTTGGCTGATAAAAATCTGATGACTTAAAAAATTAACTATGTACTGTATCTACTAGCTGTATCCTGAACAATGACACCCTATTGGACAGTTTGCCTTTTCCTCTCTAGTTAAACAGCAGTATTCCAGAAGAGTGAAGGGCGTACATGTTGTGAATGAGTTATGAGAGAGAGAGAGAAAGAAAGAAAAGAAAAGGCTGAAAGCTGCATAGGCTTAGAACCAGAGGTGTAACAAACTTAAGGTTAATCATATCTTATGAAAAGAGTGAAAGAGGGAGGCAGGAAGTGGAAAGGGCCCCTCTATTACACATTTATCTGACTTGGAAACCACTTGTTTCCCCTAATCTCAATTTCAAATGTCCTTTGAACTTCTTCTGGCATACATGCAACTAAACTCAGTCCAATAAGAGTAAATGTAAAACTCAATGTAAAATACAATGGTGCTAAGGTTTACATGTTGGAATAGCACTCTTTGGTTTTTAATGCTTTATTTAAAAACTGACACAACAAATGGACTACTTAGTCAGATACACAAATGATTCGATTTTGACGTCACTTATTCAAATCTTAGGAAGGTTATGGGTTTGCATGTAAACAATGGGTCATTTCAAAATGATTCTTTTTGGGAGTTTCCTGCGTAATGGCGTGCAAGTAAACAGTTATTGGTTATTAGGAATATTGTTCAAGTTCCTGAGCCATTTTAAGGTTAGGCATAAGGTAAGAAATGCAATTAACCTTAAAATGTGATTGGTTGAAAAGAATTGTGCTCCAGGACCAAGTCCTACTTGGGCAGGACATTAAGAATGACAACTCAGGATTCATACGTTTCCAACTTGTTATTCATGATTTTGCTGATGGTCCAGGGAAACAAAAGTCTAAAATTTAACTCTAACCTTCACCCTAACCATTAACATTAACCATTGCTCTACTCACTCTGAAATCTCTTTGGTCTTTAGTCCTGTTTCTGATTAGCTGTTATATAGTGTCAAGTTATGAAGCACTATTTGAAAACTTGTTGCATCACACCTGGTTGGGACTCCAGGCAGGCCTACTGTAACTCTATGCCAAAAATCGAAATACTTCAAGGGGTACAAGGATGGCGATCCAGCCCAGATCTTTGACCATTTCACCAAAATACATTAGACTCACATTAAACAGACATTGGAGTGTGCAGCAAATGTTCCATATGTTAGACAAGTCTAAGCAATGCGCTTGGCATGATAGTGCTCTGGACTGAAGACAGTGTTTTGTGGGCTCCGGCAGCCCTGAGCCAAGACTGACTGATGGGACTGTTTTCCAGCGCTCCCACTAAATGAACGCCATGCTCTCTCATTAGATTAGGTAGAGAGGGGGTTGTATCACTCACACACAGCGCTCACACGATCTGGCTCATTAGATCTACTGTCTAGGCTTCCCCTTATCTGTCGCTGGAATGAAGCCACCAAAACCTCAAAACAGGATGGCAATTCTGCATTGCTTTTATTTCACCTCATTATTTCTTCTACTTTATTTCTCCACAAAACCTTCAGGGTTCTACTTTACAATTCTACTTTATACTCTCACCTTCCTCCATTCATTGAACATGCTGTCCTCTCATCGACCTCATCCTTAACCTCTCTCCCTCTCATAAGGGCTTCTCACATTTTGACTTCCCGTGCTTGACTTCTTCTCTGATCCACTCATTAGTGATGAACACTGCTCTCTCTCACACATCTCTGTGCTGCGCGTATGGATTTTGATAGCCGTGACAAAGAGCTTAGCTTGTACACCCACTCACAGCCTGAAACCCGTTTACACCCACCCAACCGGCAAATCAAACACATCCACATGTGTGTGGCTGTGCGCATACACTGACACTCACAAAAACAAATGCTGGTCTCTGCAGTGCTTCTAGCTCATCTGCAGTCCCTTATGATTTTGAGTTTATAGAGAGCTGGACCGCACAACTCTGTGTAGAGAGAAGAGAAGAGAAGAGAAGAGAAGAGAAGACGCCCTTCACTCTTGCCATTACAGTGACTCATTCTCCATTTAAGTTTCTGCTCATCACTCATTCCCTTCGGCGACTCAAGAAAGGACAGGTACAGAACAGAGGTACGGAGGGGGAGGAAAGAGAGAAAATGAGCTGTGAAGCAACTACGCCGCAAACTAATGAGAGATCGCAGTGGGGAAGAGAGGGAAAGACACTTGAGAGAAAGTGAGAAAATGAGCAATGGGGAAATGACCAGATGAGTATCATAACAATGGAAGGATGAAGAGAGAATGGAGGACAATAGAGAGAGCAGATGAGGCTGACGCACATGGCAGGACCCCACCCACATACCCTTTTTGCCGAAGTGCCCTTTTTTGTGATCAATAATGGTGTTTTTTTTTTGCTCTTCAATAAATCAATGCTATTGGTCACCCTTTAAGTCTGTCTGTCCGTTTTAAAAAGAGCTTGTGTAAATCCTCAAACTATCAGTAAAGGCCTGTTCACACTGGGACAAATTTCGCACGCATTTTCAGCGACGTTTAACGCCTCGTGACTAAACAATGGGCGCCAATGTGAGTGTGCACACGGACGTGGAAAATGCCACACGTAAAAGCGAAATTTTTTTAAAAACGCCTCGGATTCGTTTTTTTAGTTTGACGCGCCGCGTCAAAAATTATCTGACCAATGAGATTGGCGCTTTTGCTCACGTGTTTGGAGCTTCTGAAGTTACAGTAAAACACAACTTGGGGGCGTTCAAACACAAAACGGTCTTGCCGAACACATACGATTACTTAATGAAGAAGAAGATCTACGCCAAGTAGCGTCGCCGTCTACACTGCCAAGAAGAAATCAGATGAGGAAGATGCAAGGCAAGATGAATGTAGAGCTGCTGGTTTCGTTGGAGTTAGAACATAAATGTGACAAACACGACTGCGACTACAAACATCTTGATAAAAGAGTTATAAAACTGTTATGGAGTGGAATTGCAGAAGAAATGGGCGCCATCTAATGTCAGGGAATGAATTTGCACGTTCACTCGGCTCATCGTCAGCGAAAATCGCTTGGGTGTGAACACAAAAAACGCTGACGAATAACGCGCGCTGAAATTTGTCCCCATGTGTACGAGCCTAACTGATAACTCTGCTCCCTCTATCTTGACTGAATCAACTGAAGCTCCAGTCCGCAGCGGCCACACAGCAGACAGCAGCTGTTTTGTAAGGGTAAACAAAGATCTTGTTGTTTGAATAAATACTAAACACGTTGTCTATAAAAGCTCATATTGTATTTATTTGATGTCTGACCAAGAGATGTGAGGTCTGAGAGAGAGGTCTAGGCTAGCTTTTTGCCATATAGGTCATAGCCAACTGAGAGTGAGGAGTCACGTGCCGATTTGGGCAGGGTCTGCTGAGCTGGTCGGGCATGATTGTGAGAGACTATCGGTTGCCAGGGGCAACGCATTCTTAAAGTCTCTGTGAACTGGAAGTTGCAAACAAATTTTCTCCAGTGTTGTGACGTATTTCCGAGAGAAACGGAATACTAAATGAGGTAAAATAGTGGGCGTGGATTTTTTTTCCAACTAGCACCTGATTGGATCTAGAAAAGTAGGTGTAACATTAATTAGAATTGTAAAACTATTCTTATTTGCTACTGCTGCAACCTTAACCATTATCTGCGTGTAACTCATGAGTGCCACAACCAAAAATGCGCCTCCTCGCCATCTCTCCTTTTACCCACTGCACATGCGCCCTCATGTTGTTTCGCACTGGAACTTACATAAAGCGTCAAGTGATCCTCGTCACCTATATTTCCAAGAAATATGATTTATTTAATTTATGATTGCTGATACACTTAATTTATTAACATTTATTCACGTATATGGTAATAATATTAAATTATGGATAATTCCAGATTGTAAATATGCACGTTTTCGCTAATTTTTTTATCTATAGTATTCTATACTCTCCAGTCGTCCTCACATGTTTAAATGTAGTAATGTAGAAGTAGTAACTAAAAAAAAGCATTACAGAAGATCACTTTGAAATCTTTATATTTTATCATGCAGAATGTAATTCATAATTTTATTTTATTTTATGGAAAGTGCAGTGAATACGAGACCTTCAAGAGACCAATATTCCTGGTCCTTCACAGTATCAAGTTTTTGCCACCAACTGCAACTGAGGAGAGATCCTTTTCCAAAATGAGGTTAACTGCGAAGCCTCTGCTCAGAGGAGAGACTCTCAGACCTTCTCCCCATAGCCAGAGAAAGGGACATCCCAGTGGATTACAGTGAAGTCATAAACATCTTAAAGCATGGCTTACAGAAACTTGCTGTTGTAATTAGGTTTAAAGACGCTCTGAAATCCTGTATATCTATGATCTATTAGGTTGTTATTAATAGTGAATAAATCTAAAGCTTTTGAGACAATATTTTTTTTTTTTGATTGAATTTGTCATGAAGATGAGACCATTTCCTCTTTTTATGTAGGATTACTAAATAATCTTGATATTAAAAAAGGGAGGGGTGCCCTTTTTCAGTTTGAGCACATGCCACTCAAAAGGCCCTGCAGGACCCACAATAGACTTTAAGAGACATAATTATGCCATAATGGTGCACTGTGCACACTCTTGCACTGGAGAGGACAGCAACATCCAGTTCACGTATCACTCTAATGCATAAAAGTAATCACACTAGCTCAGCAAAAGCTCAAGCTACAGGTTGCACTTATAACCGCAGTAGTTCGACATAATGTTCTGTAATATTAAACCTAAGATCACATATCATTTCCTGCTACAACCACAAGGAAATGTGGCTGTGTATATATTTAAAAACTGTGTAAATTTCATGTAAAAACTGTTTTGCATCTTTGACGCTTAAAGTCTCTTTCATTTTATCATAATGCAAGCCTCTTTATGATAGCTCTCTGTTTGCCAAATCCCG
Source organism: Pimephales promelas (assembly GCF_988280905.1). Lineage (NCBI taxonomy): Eukaryota > Metazoa > Chordata > Actinopteri > Cypriniformes > Leuciscidae > Pimephales > Pimephales promelas. The sequence goes on from NC_142784.1 coordinate 19,560,946, forward strand.
CACAGCCCGTGCAGAATGACTCACATGCATCATCCACATACTTTATTTTTTTCTAAAAATTGAGCCATCATGCTGAACACGTCCCCTGGCAGTGACAAACAATGGCATACACTGAGGGAATGAGTCATTAACATAACACACACACAAGCCTAAAACAAGCTATAACTATTAATTGAAATAGTCACGTAGGTTTTAATGTCACACGGTTGCGCTTTAAGACTTTTTTGTTAGAAAATATGCAAGTTTAAAACTCCATATTAGTTTAGAGACCCTGATGCAACTCATGGGCATGACGTAAGAAAACAGACACAAATACAAACACACCCTAATATATACAGTAGCAGTTTAGTCAGGTCCCACACAAACCCAAAGGCTGCAGTCCATTAGTGTGACAAAATCCCAAGCAAATAAGCTCTTGAATTTATCATGCACTTAAATAACCATTAAAACATCACCTTACCTTGAATCTGCCATCAGAGGCTCTCAGAACTGAGTAAACACAGCAGTGCTGCATGAAACGACTGGTTCAACACGAGTGAGGAGAGAGAACCGCTCAGAGAAACAGTGGGAGAGGGAGGGAGGGAGGGAGGGAGAACAAAACTGAGGAGGGAGGGAAAAGGATGAGAGAATGTGAACGAATCGTGAGGAGAGAGAGAGAGATGTGTATAAGAATGCAGGTAGTAGTTGTAGTAGTTGCTATGGCGTTTAATACGCTCTGGCCCTCTATAATGGGCTTGTGAGGGAGTGCGGATTAATCCTCAGATATAAAATTAAACGGAGCCATAAAAGCCAACCTTACAGAAGATTTATGGCACAGGGTTACTCGTATACAAGGCTAGAAAGACATACGCTTAATAACTCAGAGGGGGGAAAAAACGCACATCTTAAAATTCAACATATTTAAGGCATTATATATTTGATGCCACTACTTTGGTTCTGAGTTAATTAGGGATGCACTGCCATTAGAGATCTTGCCGTTACCAAAAAGGTAATAATTATTTCAGTCATCCTATGGCCAATGATAGTAAATACCTGATATTCAAATTCGGCATTGTTTTGTCTTATTAAATTAAAGCTATAATTTGGAAGATTTTTGTAATATAATATCCAAAAATCATTTGCACACTGTGATATATTTCCTGCAGAGAAATTCCTATTTTTAATAATGTCTCGTCCATGTTCACTTGTTACCTCACAAGTTTCATTCGTCTAATAAACCGCCCTGTGTAGTAATACAGCACTTGCATGTATAGTTCGGAAATATATTCCTTTATATCGTGTGTTAATAATAATATCTTTATTGTCCACCAGGGTGGAAAATTCTCTTTGGTTTACCAACCATTGAGATAAATATACAGACATAAAAACAAAGACATAAAAAACACACCGAGCACAGTTCATAGAAAAATAAATACTAAAAATGAGTTAAATAGATAGATACAAATTAATCACATTTCATACTGTAGTCATTTGGATGATCATTTGCTTACCGAGTTGAGGATTTTAACAGCATTTGGGATAAAAGACCTCTTAAGTTAAACATATTTTTTGTCTACCTGGTTTCATGGGCTCAAATTGACTGGGGTGTGGCACTGGTATCTCTCTCTCATTAGCAATTACGCCCTGCTTCATACCACAGTCATGTTAAAAAACACAATGTATTTACTATGAGTAAATTACTCAAGCATAAACATTTATAGATCCTTCAGCATGAAGACAATGCGTCATCAACCTACGCCTTATTGTTAGCGACCCCTAGCGGCGAACAAAAAAAAAAGTAGCTTTAAGACAGTAAACATTTAAATCAATCATTTTAAATGCTACCTACAAGTGAATTTAGGTATTACAAAATTATAATATACAGTATGTAAATGGTTAACCGTTTTGAGATTGGCTAAAGATTACATTTAATATTGTTAGCAAATAAGTGTTTTTAAAGATTAACTTTAAATGATTGTGCACGATGCAGTATCCAGTGTCGGCCGATATTATATATGGAATATAAATAATGGTGCCATTATATTATGCATCCCAAGAATTAATAACATGCAGCATCATAGCCAGTTACGGCAGACTATGCTATACATTTATAATTAATATTTATAACATTATTTTTCCACTTGCAATTTCTGTATTAAAGTATTTTCTTTTTAAAAATGTATGTAGTGTTTTTCACAATACATATTGTTTCATCATGATGTTGTTTATAATGTTTATAATATCTTAATAGTCACATTCAGCAGTTAAGTTAAGCAGTTAATTTAAGTACAATCAACTTGGATATTAGTCATTTTAACTTAAATTACATTAAACTTGAAATGAGTCTTAAAAATTGGTTTGTTTTACAGTGCAATCAAGGAAATAAAATATGAAAAGTAGTATATATCACGCATATATATCTACTGTATGATATGAGTACTTATATCCAAGTAAGTATATACGGTATCCAATTTTTTCTATAAAGAGTTGGGCGATATTAGTTACACTTGGAAAATAGAAAAAATGATGTCGACTCTCTGCAGCATCAAACAGTCTGCGTAAATGCATCTTCTGCAAAAGAAACAAACAGTTCAGAGCTCAAGTTCTCACAGTAAGCCATGCAATACAATGCGAACATGGATCTGTTCAAAGAGGGAGATTCCACTCAGATGTTCCACAGTAGTTTCTTCACATGCAGACACATGTGCCTCACTGGCCAGCATTATAACAGCATGTGGTCAATGCAGTCAGCCACCGCTGGGGTCCAGTCAGATCAATGTCCACACACACACCCTCATCTGCACATACTGGAGGAACATCAATAATCTGGATTCACGTGCAGTGCGTCATAAATATGAACCACAACTAATGAGTTTTCTAGAAACGTCCAAACCTAGGTAAGAAAACCGAATCAACCCTTATCCTCGCTCACCCTGCAATCTTTCACTAAAAGAGCCTGTTGATCATTACCTGGTTCTTTCATTTGTCAGTTTGTTTAGAGCTGTTGTCTCCATCTCCTTCAATCTCTTGGCAGTTTAGTGTTTGAGAGCCATTGCGCCTTCTAATTGGTTCACTTTCTGGGGTTGCCTTGGTAACCCTCTTTGGAAATGTTCTTTGGAGTTCTGCCATAAGGTTTGGTTGGATGAACATATGTATAGCATAAAGCCGATAATGATTTCACATAAGGATTCACATTTTATCAACCTGTTCTTTTCCCTGCAATAATATGACCAGATTTTGTAGGATTTAAAAATGAGCATATGGCACTGCTATGTTTGACAGCCAGCTAGAGGTGTGACTTCCCTCTGAACTGAAAAGAAATCCATCAGCTTGTAGTTTAATTCAAGTGTATATGCCAACAAACCGAATGTAAGATGGGCTGTAGACAAGTTAACAAAAAAAGAAAGTGTTTGCTTAATCAATAAAATAGGCTATATATTGTGTGCTATCTATTATACCATAATACCGTATATTTAAACGTACAGTATGTAATTTTTGGCCACCAGGGGTCGCTAATCACTTACAATAACGAAGGCGTATTTTGATGAAAGCATAAAGCGGAATTATGAATCTTGTCGTCAAGCTGATGGATCGTTTATGGATGAGTCAATACAGTGATGTTTTTAACATGACTGTGGTATGAAGCAGGGAACGCGATTGCTGATGAGAGACGTACCAGCGCCACACGCAACGCGAGTCCCGCGGATATAAAGGAATAAGGACATTTCATTCTACCGAAATACACACAAGTGCTGGATTAATAAATTACTCACAGGTCAGTTTATTAGACGAATTAAACTAGAGGTAACGCAGAGCTGTTTCACTTCCTCTATCAGTTAACGTTACACTATTAAACGGCATTTGAGTGTGTTGAATTTTGTTAACGTTAGTTAGGTTGTTTGTTGGCTGTATGAGACTAACAGTAAGCTAGATCAACATTAGAATAACATACAGATTATAACATTTTATCATATTGAACTAAATAAGATTGATTCGTTTTACGTACATTTAATCACCTGTCTAATAAAGCAAATGGAAAACTCGCGTCTCTGTCAAGTCGAAGTTAGTCGCGGATGTGGAGCTCTCGGTATCTCGAAAGATGTTGATCTTAGTTCTAGTACTCTTTATGTCTCAAAGTCCATCCATGGTCCAAAATGTTAGGACAAAACAACAGTGTGAGCATCTTGTTAAGCATAACCCAGTTGTCCACGTCTGTCACCATGGTTACTATGGCAGTATTAGCAGAAACCGAGGGTAACGCGGATATGACGCCGTTGACTGGCGACTCCTCACTCTTGCTGACACGTCCCGCCGTTTCCTCGGTTAAAATCGCAATTTTCTCACAATTTACAAATAGTTGGAAACATTGGGTTTATTGTAAGTAATCAACTAAACAAACTTTATAACATAGGCCTAGTGGTTTTTGGGTATTTTATTGCAAAAATCCTACATATTGTACCTTTAATACACTATAAAATTTACATTACAATATACAAAATATTTATAAAAGAAAGCATATCTTTTTATTTTAGCTTTTAAAATTATATTTAATATAATATTTATTTAATATATTATTAATTAAAAAGTAAATATTAATTTTAAAATAAAAATGCATTATTTTGATGCATATTATAAATAAATAAATAAATAATAAATATGTTACTTTAATTATATATTATCAATTAAAATGTATAAATTATAATAGTAAATGAATACAATTCAATTAATGTGCCTATTGTAATGGATTTATTTTGATTAACTGAATTTCTTGTATGAAAGGTGCTATAAAAATAGTTTATTATTATTATTATTATTATATTAAAATAGGATAAATTAATGGTGATAAAGGTGCATAAAAATGTATCTTAATACATTTAGTAAAAATCCCAAGGTCACTTTATTGTGAAATTGTTGTGACACTGGTCTCCGATGCTTTAAAACAATATTTAGTTTCATAATCATTCATTCTTTTTGGATGTCCCCGATCTGCTCATAAAAGCAATCTGATCAGAAACTGATAATATAAATCACCAAGGAAAGGAGAGCTGAACTCCACTCTCTGTAAATGTTGAATTAATGCTAAAACAACCCTGTAATGCTTACAACTGTGCTGCTGGTCTGACCGGTGCAGCAAGGACTTGTGAACTTTAATATTATATAAGCGCGCACACACACACAAACATCCAAGAAAAACAGGCCTGCAGCATACAATCCTACCCTAAAATAATTTGCTTGTTTATGTAAAGCAACATCGGGCCAGATTACCCGGGTGTCACCTCTAATGTTGATCACAATTCTGATCAGACATTGCAGGCGGAATTTAAGTCCTCTGTCCACACCCATCTGCGGTGATAGTGAAAACGCGAAACTCAATACCGTAATTACTGTGATTCCCCTGGCGTGACACAGCTGTCCACTCCTGTGCTGTTTCTGCTGACAAACATCCATTAGCTGCTGATGTCTCCGAGGCCTTAATACAAAAGCCTTGTTCAATAATTTTGAGAACATTTTTTTTTAAACTAACAGCTCAATAAAATCTTGAACTACAGAGTCAACATAAGTGATCTGCTAATGGGGCCAACAAGGGACATCCATCCAGCAGTCTGTCAGACTCCTAATGTTTCACTTAAGTGATAGTATATGTGAGTTGAGCAATAATCATCCAGAGAAGATACAAAGATGAACACCATGAACTGATCCATATTAATGCACATTGTAAATGAGTAAACTACGTAATACGTATACTTCACTCGGAAGGGTTACATCTATTGCTTCCTTTCTCATTGAAACAAGCTGGCTAAAAACAACAAATGACAACAAAACAACGCATTCAAATATCTTGTTCAGGGATAGCCATATGAAACATACCCCTCTGTGTAAATTATTGATTGAAAATCATGTTTAATGGCAAACTTTACAGACTTTCAACTGTTTGCAACAAATCAAACAAAAGTAATTGAAATAGCTCAACAAGTACTTCTGCAAATTCAACGGAAATTGCAACTTTTAATGACTTTGGAAGTCTCAAAATTATTCAACCCCTGAATATATAGAGTTTAATTAGCTTTATAATGGCAGTGAATGGTCTTTTCAGTTTTGAAGTCCATCAACGTGCATCCATCCATGATAAAGGTGGGTTCTGGGGCTTTGGGGGTTAACCTTTTAATGTAACCATGGTAATGAGCCATCCTTAATGTGTTTGGCTAATGCAACATAGACTGTACAGGAGGCTACCATGTTGCTTCAATTGGATGTCAAGTGAAGTGTTGACTGTTTTTCACCACAGCAAGGCAATATGAATGTTGTAACTTACTGTACTTAGAAAACAAGAGCATTTTAGCGAGATGATGTTACTTACGCCACCTGTTAAGTTTCGGTTCTACTTTCGGTTCAGAGTAAGTGAAATCGACAACCCCAGCACTAGACATCTCTCTCTAGTAGCCAGTCTAACTATGGACACTGCTGAAGAACTGATTCTGTGTACTCACTGGTGAGTGTTTTACAATGTATTGCAAACATAACGCATAAGAGATTTAAGATCTAGTTATGTTCATTGCCGATGCAAACAGACATATTCGTCGAGTTTTAGACGATATCATCATGACAAATTTATCTCTGTCAACAGCAGCATTAAAAACGAAAACAAACACACACACAAAAAATGTTCTACTTTAGTACACAACAATAATGACCTTTTCTTTATATGGTGTTGATAACTGTGGCCTAATTTAACAAAGTGAAACTATTTCTATGAAGGCCAGGTCTGGCTGACAGGGCAGTTTACGTTCTATAAAATTGTGAATTTTAATTAAAACTAACATGTCGACGTATTTCATTTGCTTTGGTATAATTTGCTGAATCATTCATATTAATTGAACAGATTATAGTAAATAATTGTAACACTATTAAGCTTAAGGCTATTGTGACCTAAACAATTTAGCCTGTTAGCTATTAACTTGATATAATTATAGCTTAGTTCACCCACAAATTCTGGCATAATAGCATTGTTACTCACCCTAACATAATAGCATTGTTACTATAATAGCATGCTACTCACCCTCACTCTCACGTCCTTCTAAAATCGTAGGACTTTCTTTCTTCCGTGGATCACAACATGTTGATTTTGGAAAGGTAACTTTATCCAACGTGACTGGAGGTTCTATGAAAAAAATAACATAAACGTATGCTAACGTTACTTATCATAGATTCAGAAGTATGACTCATGCGCATTCAAATGTCATGAAGCTATAGTTAGCTTTATGTGAGAAACTAGCCGATTTAAGTAACAACTCTAAACCTCTAGTGAACTGCGACTGGTTCATTGAGTCAGTGTTGAACTGATTATTCTGATTCGCGAACAAATCATTCAGATCCGTTCTGTTTGTATTTAAATAACAAGAAGGGGATACAAAGTGATACAAAAACACTTTAATTTATAAAGCATTAAAACAATTAAATCAAAATTCTGCATTTTATATAAAAAAATCAATCATACACCCTTTCCCGTTCAGACATATGATTCAGACCTTTTTTTTTTTTAGTTTGATCAACCGATTCATTCATCTGACTCAAAAGAATGATTCATTCATTCACGAAATATATGGTGGTCTTATGGGGAACTATGATTAAACAGTATTTCTTGGATACATTTTTGTCAATAATAATATACTCAAACACTATGTGATTTAAGATGCAGTAGACGAGTAGAGAAAAGCTACAGGAAAGGAGAGCTGTCCAAACAAATGGGCTTTATGCCCAGCTGCACTACTTCCTGAACTTCAGCCAGCTTCTTGTTTCCTGTCTGCCATTATTGGCCAAATTGATTAATTCAGGTGTGTCTGATTATTGTTGCCATGACAACTGAGGTCAGGCACACCTGGATTAATCAATTTGGCCAATAACTGCAGACAGGAAACAAGGAGCTGGCTGAAGTTCAGGAAGTAGTGCAGCTGGGCATAAAGCCCATTAAGATGTGCAAACTCTGCCTAAAAGTTATGCTTAGAAAGGTGAAAATCTTATGTGAAATGTTCTGCCTTGTCAGCTAATTTAATTTCCACATGATCTGTGAGAAATGTGAGGATATTTACTTTAAGAAAACCATTCCAATATGGTTGAATGTTTAATTCTTTTGTTGTTGTTTTTTTGTTTGTTTGTTTTTTTGGTGCATTCTAGGGTTAAGAAAACATGTACAATCCCAATGTTTACATCTTCCAGTCCCTGTAAAGAGTCTCTATTAATGTTTTTTATGCAGCAATAAAGAGGTGGCAAAGGCAAACTATGACCTCCATGAACCACACTGTAAGAGGTTTCTGTGTAAATGCCCTGACTGCAATGACACTATCCCTCGAGATCAGCTGGAGGAGCATAAAACCGAACAGCACGCACAGGTCATAACCGCAACACTCAACACGGCTTAACATTCTGATCCATGCTCCTTTTTACAAGCTCTTAGCCCTGTTTGTCACACTCACAAAACAAGATTTTTGTTGCATTTTCCTACTGACGTTTCCCACTCGTGTTGCTTTTTAGCCATCATTGCAATCTCCAACCTCTAAAATACTGTTGTGGTCTCATTTTCATCATGTCTCACAGGTAAAATGTAAGATGTGCAATAAAAAGATGGAGCGAAGGCATTTGTTGGACCACGAGGTGAATATTTCATCTTACACCTATTTAAGCTGATGAGCTCCGGGTGTTCGTTGTTGTTTTTTTCACTTATTCCTTTGTTGTTTCTGTCTTTTAGAAAGACGAGTGCTCCGAAAGGCCTCAGATCTGTGAGTTTTGTCAGCTCGAGCTTCCTCTGAGCAACCTGAAAGAGCACAAAGTGTCCTGTGGGAGTCGGACCGAGCTCTGCTCCGACTGTGGCCGGTATGTCAAACTGGTGGACCAGCTTGATCACGCTCAGATCTGCTCAACTACCACTCCAACAACATCAGAGGACCTTGTCCCTGACGATGATGCATCTGACACTGCCGGTTTGTTCATCAAGACACAATCAGTTTTAAACATTGTTATAGGTATAGAATCGCCAAGTTCTGGGTATTATCATTGTAAAATACTGATTTAGCATATCTGTTATCTCCAGAGCCGACCATGTTGCAGTGTCAGAATTGTCTGACATACATTTCCTCAGACAAACTGAAGGATCACCAGGTAAAATATGGAAATAAATAAGATATTACATAAATATATATTTCATATTTATGCAAGATATTTCATGTATTTATGTACAGTGATTATGAAAACCTCTTTTGAACGCAGCAAATCTTTTATTATTCCCTTTGACTAGCTGAGTTGCAACCAGATTTCACAGAATGCAGACGATTCGGATGATGACTCGGATGAAAATTTCGAAGCTGGAAATGCCAGTGCTCCAGGCGCTACGGCTGCAGCTTTCTCCTTCTCATCATTGCAAAAGACAAAGAGAGACAAAAATCTTGACATGGACCTGAATAAGATAAGCAGCTGTCCGCTCTGTCATCTGGCTCTTCCTGTAAAGACACTCGAGTGGCACGAGGTACTAGTCTGTGTGTGGTACTGGTACATAATGATATTTTAAACTTGTGCGGACTTAACAGCAGTCAACAATCTGAACATTCATTTTTTTTGTTGATTTAATTAATACTTTGGATTAGAAGATTTATTATACCAAAATGAATACACTACCGTTGATAAGTTTGTATCATTTTGCTCACTAAGGCTGCATTTATTTGATGAAACTACAGTAAAAAAGTAATGTTGTGAAATATTATTACAATTTAAAAGAACTGTTTTCTATTTTATTAAATTTCAAAATGTTTAATTTTGGCAAATCTGAATTTTCAGCATCATTACTCCAGTATTCAGTGTCACATGATACATTTTAGATACATCTTTTTTTTTTTAGAAAAGGGACCCCAAACTTTTCAATAATACTGTAAATGATGTACATTTGAGCCTCTACTGTTATTCTACACTAATATGATATACAATATTTACTGATGATTAATTGTATTTATAGATATTTATATTGTTTTTTTTTTTGTTTTTTAAAGAAAAAATGTGAATTATACAAACATCTAAACCTGGCATGATGGCTGGTGAAAGCAAAGCTAAATGTGTAAGTATACAAATAATACATTATGTATCACCAGTATAACTTTGCAATGCAACTGATGCCATTCATGAATTGTAATAAATGTATGATTTATCTTACAGGGTTGCTGAAAACTGCAAACTCATCCATCATCACAAATAATAATAAAGAAAATTTAGTTGTGGAAATACATACTGAAGTACTTTGAAGATACAGAGACTAAAAAAAAGTTTACAATGCTCATGTTGTCTGATTTTAATTTGATAATAATGTCACTTTAAAAAGTAATGCAAAAAGCTTTGCGTTGAGTGCAGGTACTTTATGTTTATACTTTATTTTCTGACTACTGCCTTTTAACCCTGTTTATGATTATTATTTGTTTAAAACTTCCTGCATGTTATATCTAGACTAACCTTGTGTAGTAAAAAATAAAAGATAACATAAGGCAACCAAACTATTTGTATGAAGTGCATGAAAAGATTTTGTGTGCGATGTATTCTGACTAAGTTAGTTCTCTCTATGCTACCATCCACATACCTTTGTATGAAATGCCTTGAGGATCCAGCTCTACCAGATGAAGTTTATGAAAATCAGGAGAAATCTATGGGAAAGACAACAAACCACAAGATGGCGGTTTCAGTCAGGAGGGCCTTTTCTTAATATTCCTATCATATCTTTTAATGATTATTACTTAATTGATGTATTTAACTAATGTTAAAATATATAAAAATGTCTTTTAACGGTCTATTTGTCCGTTTGTAAATTGCTTTCTCCCCCCCACTTGTTCTCCTGCACTTGGCAACAAAAGTGCAACAGTGACATCTAGTGTAATTTTTTTGTATTCCTTTGTGAGAAACCAGTGTTGTTGAACAATATTAACTTCAACTGTTTTTCCCCCTTCATCTGTTAACAAAACAGATTATACAAAGTAGATTATAAATAACTTTAAGATTTATAAAGCATCCACTGTTGAATTTGACTGGTTAAATTAAAAAAATGTTAATGCACAAAGCAATGAACCCTTTTCACAGACCGAGGACACTTTCACACAGTTATCAACATCGAGTCTATTCGTATTCAAATGTTTCATATTCAGACATCCCATTGGTAATCTGGATCCCATAATCAGATTCCGAAAAGTAATATTACGCATTCTTATATGAATATATAATATTCAATATTCCGATGTTATATAAGAATATGCATAATCAGACTTTATTGATTACATATTATTCACAGAAGGGCAGTAAATCAATCACAATTTATTGATTGTCCCTTTCATGTTTTAAAGTTTTCTTTCTAAAAAAAAAATCATTCAGAAAGTCCTCTAGTTTTATGAAATTGCATGTATTGCTGTCTTTGGAAGGAATTTTTATTATAATTTGACATTTTTATGATTTAATTATTAGCTTTTCATTAAACTCACAAACCCCCTGCAGTTCAGTTATGAATGAGGTAGGACAAAGGTAATCAAAAAGTAATACGATTACATTAAATGTGCAATTAGATTATGTTGCTAACTACAATTTCTGTCGTGTAATTTGGCATAAGTAACAGACTACAATCAGAGTGCCCCTGCACTGACAGTAAAACATTACTCTATTAAAGGGTTAGTTCACCCAAAAATGAAAATTCTGTCAGTAATTACTCACCCTCATGTTGTTCCAACCCCATAAGACTTTCGCTCATCTTAACAAATACAAATTAAGATATAACGGAACACAAATTAAGATATTTTTGATGAAATCTGAGAGCGGTCTCACTCCTCCATAGGCTGCTATAGGTAATTGAAATCTGCCAGCCCAGAAAAGTCAGTAGACACATGATTAAAACGGTCCAAGTGACTACAGTGGCAAGCATCGAGAATACCTTGTGTATAGAACAAATAAAATTACATATGGCAGCCAAAACCAATTTTCCCACTTTTCCCGATTACCTGTTGCACTTAATCGTAAGGAGAAAAACACAATACTGATTTTTAAACTATTATTTCAAATTATACATTTTATTTTTATCTTTGACATTGGGTTTTAAAGTAGGAGACATCTTTTGACAGTGTGCTGACTTTTCATTTCTGGGAGATCAAACACAGGTCCATAGGAGCTACATCTAAGATAATGTGCCTTCAATCACTATTCAAAATCACATCCGGAAAAAAAAAAAAAAAAAAAAAAAAAACACACACTAACGAGTCTTTGGAAATTCAAGTGAAGAGAAACTACTAATAACAGATAATGCACATTGGCTAAAAGATTAAAACATTTACAGCAGAACTGTCAAAAACTGATTTAAAAGAATTTCAGAATAACAAAACCAAATAAAGAAGACCGTAAAATCAGATTACATAAATTAAAACCACCCAACTTCATGGCCACTTTGCAATATGTTAAAATGCACCACAAATAGAATTATCTTAAATACATTTTGCCTATTATATTACCTGTATAACAGCACATAATTGGTCCAAACAGTCTATGAGACCCAGTCGTCTACTGAAAATATCATTCAGTATATATGAGGAGCTCTACAAAGAACCCATTTCAGCTCCCGATGCTTCTCATTTTGGTTATTATGTTATAAACAGGGAAAACTTTTTAGTCCTGTAACTCAATATATAAGATATTTAAAGATTGCCATATACTCTAGTGTCACAATATCCTCAGCTTATTGTATTTTCTGTGCTATTAGCATTCATTGCTTATGTAACTTGCTCCCAGTTGTAGCAGTCGGTAGCATAGCGTTGCGGTGTTCAGAAGCTATGGATGTCCGTTGAACTTGTCCTGCAGGAGTGTCAAGGCGTTGGAGGAGAAGTCACGTAGGACGTGGAGCGTTTCACGCTGCAGTTGTAAGGTGTCGCGTGAATACTGCTGCTGGGTGTGGACTAATTTCTGCACCGACTCCGCGAGCGACTCCAGCGAGCGAGACAGCGACCCGATCAGCAGTGTAGTGCCCTGCTGTTCCTGCAGGCTGAGCGAGGCACTCTGGGATAAACGTTCCTGCAGACTGCGGGGTTCCATGGAAGCAGGTTGGGGAGGGATCCGAACAGGAGCTGGACGTGATGATGAGGCGGCCCCAGAAGGTGCAATAAATGCTGAGGTCCTGGTGGCGGAAGGCCCGTTATATGTGTTGTGATTCGCTTTTTCTCGAACTTGGTTCTTCTCAGCAATGGGATGGCTGAGGAATCCAGGGATAACAACAGGACTCTGATTTGGTTGGTTTCCTGTTTCAATAAACTGCATGTTTCCACCTGGAAGGAACAGAAATATGTTCATGCTAATATAAGTATTAAAATAGAAACAGTTTTTTATTTGGATCTGCAAAACATCATGTAAAAAAAGTTTATTTATTTTTAACAATAATATTCATTTTTCCCTTATATATGAAAAACATGACCGAGACCTGACATTATTTATCAACAATAAACAGGGACATTATTATTTTTTACAATCATATTTTTCCCCAAAAAAACATTTCAATTGCCTTTCTTTTTTTCTTCAAATATAATATATATATAAATAAACATTCATCATGTTTTTTTAGGGAATTGCACTACATGGTGAATAAAAGCGTTTCAATTAAAAACCTGCTCATTGTAGAAGAGATGCATTTCACTTAATGTACGAACTGGATTTTTTTATGCATTTTTAAAATGTATGGCAAGTAGCTCTGCATTATTATCACTTACCTTCCTTTTCTGACATGTCAGTGTGGAGGTCTAAAAGAGGCACTGCTGAATCTATCAATACAAAAACAAAATTACCAACTTATTATTTAAACATTTAGTAACGAATAACCTTAAAAATTACTCACTAAGGAAGGAACTCACCGCTAAACATCATGTGTGTGGGAAGCACCATTTCTCCTTTGCTTGGGATACCAGTGTGGAAAGGAGGTGGCATTGGTAAACTAAACGAATGAGGCCTGCCATTTTCCATGTGTGAGGAGCTATGTGGTATCTCAGCGAGACCTGGAATGTCTTCGTCTTCGTCATCCATTTGGTCATCGATTGCCAAATTGCTCACATTTTTGTGAGGGTTAGACAACTGAAGGATCTGGTGCACCATGGTTTCTATGGGTGACAGCTCTTGTGCGATTTGGGTAGTCGTGGCTCCCGATGCCCTCATGGCAGCCACCCTCCGTTTGGTGTCGCATTTGAGGTCTGCCCATTTCTTGATGACTTCAATAACTTCTCTGTGACACTCACTGACCTCATTGATACGTGCGGTCAGATCCGCCCAAGTGCGGTTTTTCAGTTCCTTCGAAATGCCCCTGTTGAACTTTCCTGTTGAAGACATGAGTTTATTTAACTAGAATCCTTCATGTATGCAAAGCATCTTTGAGACTTTCAAATCACTGAAAATCAGATCCTATTGCACGATGTGATGTAAAAATAAAAAGGTATGTCTTACCAACTAGAATATGCCGTTTTTTCTGCACCTCGCTGAGGAGAAGTTCGACCTCCTGGAACGTGAAGCGTGACTTCCTTTTCTTAAAGCGCATCAAAGCACCTCCTGGCCCTCTGTAAGGGTATGGCAGAAATTCCGACATCCTTCCTCTTTCGAAAACTGTTACCAATCACAAACTAAATCGATCAGATTTAGCATCTATCAGAAGGTTTCCATGAATTATATGGCTGAAATAATAAATACATTATTATTATTATTATTCATCCAAAAGCAGCATCATTTAACTCATTCATCCTCTAATTCATTTTAACTAACAGAACAGAAATAACAGAAATATGTTCATGCTAATATAAGCATTAAAATAGAAACAGTTTTTTATTTGGATATGCAAAACATCAAGTATCAAAAAAGATTGTACAGGATGATGCTGTTCACAATACACCATTTGCACAAAAAAGTGGTGGTGTGACCAATTTATTTATTTTTTAACAATAATATTAATTTTCCCCTTGAATATGGAAAACATATGAGTCGACCAAAGACCTGACATTATTTATCTACAATAAAAAATAGTTATTTTTTACATTCATTTCTGAATGCAATACATTTTTTATCATTCAACTCATTCATCCTCGAATTCATTTTAACTAACCTGTTCTTATTCCATTGCACTATATATATATATATATATATATATATATATATATATATATATATATATATATATATATATATATATATAAAGAATATTGTGTAATATCATTACCATTTAAAATAATGATTTTCTATTTAAATATACTCAAAATTATCTTTTTTTTTTCAGTGATGCAAAGCTGAATTTTCAGCATCAGTACTCCAGTCTTCAGTGTCACATGATCCTTCAGAAAAAATTTGAATATGCTGATTTGGTACTAAAAAGAACAGCATTTATTCAAAATAGAAACTATTTTTAAAAATATAATTTATCATTTTAACACATCCTTGCTGAGTAAAAGTATTAATTTCTTTCAAAAAAAGAAAGGACAAAAGAATGACGACCCCAAACTTTTGAAAGGTTGTTGTTACAAAAGATTTCCATTTTAAATGAATGCCATTTATTTGGTCTTTTTATTCATCAATGAATCCTGAAAAAAGTCTCATAGGTTATAAAGGAAATTTAACCGGCATAACTGTTTCCAACATTGATAATAAATCAGTATAGAATTATTTCACTGAAGACTGGAGTAATGGCTGAGTAATCAGCTTTGCATCACCAAAATAAACACACACACACACACACATATAAATGTGTGTGCGTCTGACAAATACTCTGCTTAATAATGTGATGACTGCTGCTTGTGTTCTGCTCTTTAAACGGACAGAACAGCCACAGACAGAGATTATTTGGGAAAAGCACAGATCCACATTTTTCTAGGATCCTTTTACTTTAAATTAACTATTACGACTAATTGCGGCGTGATCTCACACCGCCTTGCCGGTGTACCCATATGCTTCCTGCTTCTTTGTTGTTGTCCTGCCTAATCGTCAGAGAGCAATAGGAGGAACAGAGAGAATCGAGCGAACGCCATCACGGGCACACGGCGTGGATCTCGAGCGTTCAAATCAGCCATATCTGAATTATCTCGCGTACAGTATTCGCTCACACACGTAAAGATAGATTCAAGCATTAGAAACGAGCATTCGTCCAGGAAACGCGAACGGATTTGTATTTTGTTTGTCGCTAGCCTGCCGAGTAGGAAAATGGACTACGCACGCATTTCGTAGACGTATTTACGAACGAATTTAGCGTCAAATCTAAACTGCGTACACTGGAACGGCGATAAACGTTCTTGCTATTGATATTAGTGATAGATTGTGTGGTAATTACCTACAGTGTGGTCGAATGTGTCCTAGGATTTGTCGGTGTAGTCTTGCCCGATAAACTTCGTAGGCAGTGATCCCCTGCGTCGCGCAGACTCAGCTCTACGTGTTTTTCCCCCTCCACAACGATAGTTCGCCAACATTCTATAGTAATCCTGCCCTGTGCCTGTCTGTGTGGAAACATTCCCTACTACACACGAACACCCTGTGGCCCAGTCTAAGCATATGAATGTGCACCTCACAATTAAATAAACGTACATTTAAGTTGCATTTTATATACACATTGTTGAAAATATCGCGTAAAATATTTGTGGATTTTGTACGCTTTCCCCCAAATCTGATAGGATTTTTTTAGTAAATATACGGCGCTCCAACATTTATTAAAAAACCGAAATATATAAAAATTGTGATTTCCTTGTCTGATATTAATAAAATATATAAAGACATAGGTTTGACATAATTTAAAGGCATATAATTTGACAAATGCAAATCATAAGGGGCTATTCTTCCTAGTAAGAAATACTGGGATTCATTTAGGCCTTACATCTGAGGGGATTAATTTAGGCCTTACATTGAAGAGATTAAATTAGAAATATTAAATTGAGTTGCAATCCTATTGTCTTTCTTCTGTGGTCCTCAGGTCTTAATCAATGTACTCATTGAGTATTATATGCATATCTAAGCAGAAGTTTGGAAGGCAACCAAATGAAAATGAATATTTGTTTGTTTTTTGAAAAGAAAAAAAAAATACCATTAATGGTTCAGTGATGATGTGGCCATGCAACACGCCACCATCTTGAGGTTCTTTCACAGACATGGGGAGTGGCATTGTAATTGCCTGCAGCAACCGGTGGGTGGGAGTATTGAGAGTTCCTCAAATATGCCTGCATGAGTCAGGAAAAAACTTAAAGGGATAGTTCACTTCAAAATGAAAATTCTGTCATCATATTCTCACCCTCAAGTTGTTTCAACCCTGTATGAATTTCTTTTTTCTGCGGAACACAAGGGAAGATATTTTAAAGACTGTCAGCAACCTTACAGGACCCACTGACTTCCATAGTATTTTTTTTCTACAACTTGAGGGTGAGTAGGCCTATAATGATCACAGAATTGAATTATCACTATCGTTGAGATTTGTCTAACGGCTTAAATTAATTTTGTCCCCCAAATTGTGTCCTTTTCTTCCGTGGATCATAGAAGGAGATTAGATGGGATAATGTTAGAGACCAAGTAACCATTTTATAAAAGGATGGAATCTCAGTGAATGGTGAGTGAGTCTGCAGACTAGTCCCAGGAGAAAAGAAAAATCAAAGGTTGGAAACAAAACTAATTGGAAATAGTGTACATTTTGTTATATTTTTAGTGTTATTTTTAATTTAATAAAAATGCAAATTAAAAAAAAAGATTTAAAAAAATTAAGGCTATGGGTTTTTGAGGAACCTATAAGCAAGTGGCCCATATTTAGGAGAAAAAAAATGTTTGTCAATCAGAAAAAGCACCCTACAAATTTGGATTTATTTAAAAAAGAATGTTACTCAAAGTAAACAAAGACGTGTATACAACCTGAAGTCTGAATAGTGAGCTGAAGTGTTTTGGAGGCTTAAAAACCAAGTTAGCAGTCTAAAACATTTTTATATACAATACATGTTTAAATCACAAGACTATAAAACATTCATTAAAAATAGAGGTATATGTCGGACCATAATATATGAATAATTTACTATCATATCAGTAGGGAGTCATCCAAATTCCATAAATAGTCATTTAAAAGATGGATAGCCTATTAGTTTGTGTCATTTTGCACATTTTCTACAGAAGACTGTAAACATGTTTAACAAAGGAAAATCCCATTTTTTATCTTGATATTAGCTTTGTGGTCCTCTGATTGGCCTCATTGATGCGGGATTCATTGACCATGGCCTGCAAAAAACAGAATCAAAGAATGGTTAACATAAATAGGTTCAGCTGCTCTTTGTATAACAGCCAGCGTCTTTGAACCCTTTCCAAACACTGACCTTGCTCTGTATGCGTTCAATCTGGACATTCTGAGTGTCGATTTCATTGCCCATGTCAAGTGCCATGTTTCTGAGGTTGCCAAGGATACTGCCGACCTGGGCCAAGTTCTCCTCCATTTCATCCTCCCTTACATCGTTTGTCACTCTGTCAAGATCGCACACAAATAGTTAGACACACTGTCAACTGACTGTTGGTTACTATACTATGCCTATAGACGCAAACACTTTCACAGATGCAAGCTCCAGGCCATCATCGGCCGTTAAACGTTCGTGTACCCAAAGAGAACAGCTTTATCTCGGCCAGTCATTCAAGATCGCATTCAAATCTGCCTCCATTTTGTATGCAACGCCCAACCTCCAGTGATCCAATCAATTCCCAAAGGATGAAATCAAGCCCTGCCCTACATTTTTTTTTCTAATTTCAGAAGTCGTTTCATTCGGATATACGTCACGACAAGGAAAATAGGACAATCTCAACTTCTGTTTCACGCGGACTTTAATCACGTCACTGGCCTCGCACCTCGCGGCCTCGTTGCTGCAGCTACGTCAAGCAGCTACGTGCTTTTTTCATCTACTATTTGTTTATGTATGCACAAAATTCCAAGTAAAAACTTGTCAGTTTTAAGTATATCCATCATTTATAAATGTATCCACCAAACCGTTTATTTAAATTGAGAAAGAAATGGTAATGTCAAAAGTCCTGGCACCTTCTAATATATCCACCGCTCATAGTCATCTTCTCTCGCTCATCCACCACTCGAGAGGAGGGCTGGCTAGACACCACCCCATCTTGATTATTACCCCACACCTTCTTATACGCCCCACTTTCTTCAAAGTCCTTTAATCTGAGAGAAACCATGAGAAAGACACAAAGTTACCTGAATTAGTCATTTCTGTTGTCAATAACCTATACCTTGAGAAATGATCTGTGAAATTTAGGCTGAATTCTTTTAGTAGGATTCAAAGCTGTCTCTGACGACACATGGTGCGTTCAGATGCTATGGTAAATACCAAAAGCCGACGTGGAAAATGCACATGGACACCCCCTCATGTGATATTTTCCACTGGGTAACTCGTAGAATATTTTGATGCACGACGAGTTGCCGAGATGAGATAATCTTTGACCTTTTCAAAATGGCAGAAAGCAACGCAAGAGTCATGAATGGTAAAAATGTGTCCTATTCATGATTTAGAAAATATACAGCATATTATTTACCGTTTGAGTTTTGATGAATAATTTTCTTGCTGTTGCAGATGACTTAAGCAATCTATAGTTTTAGCTAAATAACAGGTCTGGATCTCCATCTTTTACCACATTACAACAACAAAAACACCTGAACGCAACACACTGGTAAATACCAGTTCACAAGTGTAAAATATCATATTTTCCATAGCACATGAACGCACCAACAGTTACTTGGTGTTGCATCTGTTTTGAATGAACCGCACAAAAATCTCCGTATAGTATATGTTCTTTATAGTTTAAGTCATGAGTTCAATGGAAAAGACCAGTGAGGGGAAATTTTGTATTGTTATTGTTCCTTTCACAACGTTACTTATTAGGGCAATATACTAAATATATATAGACACACACACACAAAGGTGTATGTATCCAACTAATTTACTGTGATTTCTTGAGATATCACCAGAAGCAACCACTGGCACAAAATGGCAGAAATGAGGTATGCAAAGTTTTCATGCAAGCATACTAGAAGCCGAGCCCCTCCAAACATCACATACTTATCACAGGAGCACAGACCGCAGCATTTGCCCAGATCTGTAAGGTTTTTCTCAGCTTCCCTCATGTCCTGGTTGATCTGGTCCAGCCCTTCCTCAATCCGTTCCAGTTGCTCTGGATGACGGAAGGTAGGATCACAGAGTATGGGAGTTTCAGTGGTTAAAGTATGGAGACGAGATAAAAAAAAAAAACACACAACAACAGATGTCTCAGCAAGAAGCGCCACACACCCACAAGGAACTAAACAACTACGGCGGCTCTAGCTCAAAACGACAACCAGAACAGATGTATGGACTTAAACATGACTGAAAGACATTAGGATACTTAAAAAACAGGTAACGCTTCCTTTTAAAGTACCGTAGTTACAGTACACTTACCTAGAAAGTATTGACTAATATAAGGTAGTACATGGAGGTTTAGGGGTAGGTTCAGGGTTAGTACTAGTTATTACCCAGTAATTGTAGTTACTAAAATAAGTACATAGTATTTACATGGGTAACTGGACTGTAAAAAGGAAGCGTTACCAAAAAACACTGTTTGTTGTGTGAGCACGGGTGGCACATCACATCACATCTGCTCACAAAACAGCCAAAAAGAGACAACTATGAAGCAATGTCAAAGCAGGATAGGTTAACCAATGGGACAAAGGCATGGGCAGAGAGGTGACATTATTGACTGCCAAAGTCCAGCCATGGCTCTGATGTCTGGGAGGAGACCTACTTTGTACATGGCCAGATGCACAGACCACAACACCAGGCCATGTCAGTGAGATTTTTCTCAGCCTCCTTCATGTCCTTGTTGATCTGATCCAAGCCCCCTTCTATGCGGTCCAGTTGTTCTGCCCATGCGGGGGAGATAGGGGAGGGCATGGGTGGCAGCAGGAAGGGCAATTCAAAGGGGTAGAAATATGCGACATGCACACACAGACACATGTAGGGTACGTAGTTTTATGTCCACATATATGTCGCAAAGGACGAGTAAATAACAAAAGATGAAGAACACATTGTCTATACACCCACATCTTGCACATATTATCATTAGCATACAGATAATAACTACCTGTCATAGAGATGCAATGGGATTAATGAACAACTAATTATGCATTTGCTAGTAATTAGTTCATTGTTTAGCTGCTGTACATTTGATCTCTATTTCATTACGACGTGTATGAAGATAACTCATTATACCTCCCTGCTCGTCCAGCATTACAAGCGTCCTGATCCCTGCATCTTTACTCTGTTGAAGAATTACACAAATAATTCAGTACGAGTGCACATTGACATTGATGATTCATCAATATTCTCTCAAAATAAATTAGCTTTATACACACTATATATACAGTACGATATATATATATATATATATATATATATATATATTAGGGCTGTCAAACGATTAATCGCGATTAATCGCATCCAAAATAAAAGTTTTTGTTTGCATATTATATGTGGGTGCACATGCTTGTATATATTTAAGAAATATTTTCATGTATATACTGTATATAGATTTATATATAGTTTATATTATATATAAATATACATATTTTATATATTAATAATATTTTTTTCTTAAATATAGATGCATGTGTGTGTATTTATATATATACAAAATAATTATACACAGTGCACACACATATATTATGTAAACACAAACTTTTATTTTGGATGCGATTAATCGCGATTAATCGTTTGACAGCCCTAATATATATATATATATACATATATATATATATACTCTAAAAATCATTCAACAAAGGCCCCATGTATACTGTATATTTTGCATTAGTGATTTATGAAAGAAAGAGATTTTAAGATCTACTAAACTTTAAAAACATGAATATTAAAAAACAACAACTTGATAGATAGATAGATAGATAGATAGATAGATAGATAGATAGATAGATAGATAGATAGATAGATAGATAGATAGATAGATAGATAGATAGATAGATAGATTATTGCTGATGATATATTTTTTTTAATAGTTGATTAATAATAATCACTCACCCCCTCCAACAGAAGCTTCAAGTTTCTGGTGATCTCAAGGGACTGTCGGAGGTAAAGATTCAAAATGCAATGTTGACTAAAAAGAACATATTGAAAACTCAGTTCAGCCAGTTTATTAAGTTGTGTTATTCTATGGAGTACTCAATTCTGATTAGACTGAATAGTCTGTATAGTGAAAATGACTTGAGGAATTTTTAATATCACTGTAATATTGTTGCAGTGTTCGACTTGTTGCTAGGCCAGTTGTTTTTTATATTGTATTAGACTTTTTTATTAGTGGCAAGACAATAATATAGGTGTGTAATAAGCACTCTGAATCTGAGTCCAAACCCTGTTGGGTTCATTTTGCCATAAAGACCGGCGAACTGTACATTATCCATTATATAGCACCCAGTGGAAAATCTGGTGATGAATAATGGCTTCATTTATGTTTTCCTCATACGTCACAATGGGATTCATAATCATTGCGCAGGTGCATATAAAACATGTTTAGCATCATCATCCTGGTTGCTATATACCATGGGAATTATTGAGACCTGTAGTAACCCTAACAAGGCAACACGGAAAATGTTTGATGTCATCACTCTAGAACTGTTGATAAGCAGTTGTGCAGCCACACCAAAACAGGATAGCAAAAACACACACCATCAGCTGAAGATCCACACAAATCAATGCAAATCAATGTAGAAGTTTGCTACTTTAATCATTGTTGTGGGAATTACCTCATCTGTCACCTGATTGGCCCTCCTCTGCATCTCCTCCACTTCAGATGTCATGGTGGAGTCGGCAGCCAGCTGAGTGCAGCAGCGGGGGGGAGGACAGGCCGAGGGATGTGGTTATTCTTAGAGCAAAGGCTTTATAAACTCAGCATGCCTCAGATTGACAGCAATAATTGGTCTGGTACAACAGAGAAGAAACAGCACAGCATAAAATCAGACCCCCTCGTGCAACACCAAAACCATCATTTATTAATTGCTAGGTGCATCTCGCATCCCGAGCATTAGGATGGAAAATTATATATCTCGACCAACCTTGCTTACAACTGGAGCTCACACTGTTTAGAGGGTGTGTTTAAATTGTCACCAAGTCTTTCACACCTTTCACTGTGACTTAAGAAAATCTGCAGTATAGGCATTTGAAACAATGCAACAATGCTTATTTGAAGCATGTTACTTCTACAATGTCTCTATATATACGTGCAGTAATTTGACATATGAACATGAACCAGAGATGGAAATACATGAAAAAAAGGTCAAGATGTTCCACATCACATAAATACAGATCTTAAAATGTTCAATGACAGCATTCATGTTCACATATTTCCTCAGAGGAAACTCATATTCTACCTCTGTTAGTTTTAATTACGTAAACTTAATTATAGTCTCATGATATTAATTGGGGAAAATCATTCATAAAATACCTGTACATCAACCAACACAAGTAATTCTGAATTATACAATATGAACATGCAGATGTGTAGATTAAGAAACCTTTGATCATTTGTGGAGTAATAGATCATAGCATGTGCATCTATGAAATAGGAAAAGAAGCCTTATGATAAAACCACTGAAATGGTTAATGCACACAAACAAATGAAGATTTTCAGATTAGATTCAAGTTAGATGCATTAGCCTCAACAGAGTGGAATTTATTGCAACTTTAAATTTATTAGAATATTTGTATTATTGCAACATTATTTATTTAATTCTACTGACTTTATTTACATGTTTTTCCTTATTAATCATAATTTGTCTGCAAACAATTCACTGAATACCAAGAAGGCAGACCAAACTAATATTGACTTAGCAATAAACATATAAGAGCTAAATATTATAAAATAGAATTTACTGGGCTGGTTTTGCCATGGGTTTTAATCCAAATATGCATGGATTTAATGAGGGGATTTCATCTGATCATTAGCAAGAGACCTCTGTTCAATTGCAAAGGACATTAAATCAAAGCAAAAAGTAGCTTGAAATTCTTATAGCAAGAAGAGAAAAATAGTAAAAGCATATTTTGGCCGAATGAGCAGTAATAACTGCTATATGTTTTATGATGAATTTGCTTCCAGTACACGAGACAACTAAATGATGATATATTTCTATATACACAAATTCATTGTGTGGGCAAATAATATATTTAGGGAATATCTAAAGATTAATCTTGTGATGATTATGCAATTGTTTGCCTTAACGTAAATTACATTGAAAAAATAAATAAATAAAAACAATTATATCAGAATAAACTATAGGGGTGATAAAAAACTCAAAACAAATAGCATCCCAAAGCAATATTAAAGTCTAACATTAACAGATGCCTTTTTCATGATAAACTAGATTACCAAAATTATTTAAAAGTTTAAAAAAATAGTGCAACTCACCATATGACAGCAGATACACGCTTAATTTTTATTTCCCCTGAGGATGACGCAAAGATAAAGCCCGTTTTGTTCACCTATGCTCGCTCAACACCTGTTTGCTTATTGATCTGATTTCAGCATCATCTACTCAGCGCGAGCCGCAGTTGTCTTCATTCAGGTAACTCTGAGGCCACGCCCTCATCATGAAGACGATTGGCTGTTGTTCTATACCTAGCGCTGGGGCTATTTAATTGGCTATAGACCAACGCCACTTTTGCGTCATCGAAGGGTAACGCCCCCTTTTGGGGGAAAACACCTCTATACTGTCTATGGGAAAACAAACGGATTCCCATGAGAACAGAACTCGCACTAGATCTGCAAAGTTTCTTGATAGCAAAAATGGCACAAACTTAAAGAAGCTAACGTTACTGAATACGGGGTTACAGAGGTGTCCCTTTGAAATGGTCGAAAACTGGATTAATGACCCCACACAGCGGCCAAATATGGACTATTCAGACATCTAACGTTACCACTATCTCGTGGAATCACCAAGTAAGCACGTAGCCTTTTTTTTTTCATTAACACTCACAGTATGACAAACTAGACGATGAATGGATCATATTTAACTTGATTTAAGCTATTGACATAGTCTAATAAGGTAACGTTAGCTGCTAACAGCTAGTCTTTCTAATAGCTAGTCGACAACAAAACTGTCAATAGCTTAAATCAAGTTAAATATGATCCAAGTGACATATGGCCTCATCGTCTAGTAGTTTGTAATAGGCTACTGTGAGTGTGTAAATGATAAATAAATAAAAAAGGCTTCTTACTTGGTGATTCCACGAGATAGTGGTATCGTTAGATGTCTGAATAGTCCATATTTGGCCGCTGTGTGGGGTCATTAATCCAGTTTTCGACCATTTCAAAGGGACACCTCTGTAACCCCGTATTCAGTAACGTTAGCTTCTTTAAGTTTGTGCCATTTTTGCTATCAAGAAACTTTGCAGATCTAGTGCAAGTTCTGTTCTCATGGGAATCCGTTTGTTTTCCCATAGACAGTATAGAGGTGTTTTCCCCCAAAAGGGGGCGTTACCCTTCGATGACGCAAAAGTGGCGTTGGTCTATTGTAACTGTCAGTCATTTTCTATTTCAGCCCACTGATGCGGTTAGATTGCGTTGCTCAGAGCAACCGGTGTTTGCACACGTAATGAGTGGAGATCTGCTTTGCTGTTGTGTTTTCCAGAACAAATAACGTTTATTTGTACATCAGTTTTAATAAATCTGCAAAAATGACCGCTGATTTACATCCTCAATGATTAAATAATATGGCTCTGGAATGTTGTTATAAGCTTTATCTAATACGTAAGAAAATTCTTTTTAATATTTGGTTGAATGCACTTTGTAAAACTATAAAGCCAGTCATAGATTAATGCAAAGTACACAATTGGCATGGAATAAACTATGGAAATGTGGCAAAAACTTGACCTTTAAAGACCAACACTATCTAGCGTCGCAACAAAGCTGCCATCTAGTGTAGAGGCACAGTATATGATCATGCGGTCATGCTAACAATTAAACTAATAATTATGTCAGTTAATAAAACACAAAGACAGGCCACAAAAAAGAACTGACAGATGAATATAACCATTGTTCAGCATATTCATCTTCATTCAGGAGTACATCGTCAGCTGCAACCACTGTGAACAAGAAACAAAAGAGTTATATAGAAGCTAATTTAGCAGACTTATGGCACAAGTCATAAAATGCTGGTTTCTTGTCATCTTCAATTATGGTTCTTGTACAGTAGTACCTCTTGAATGTCGACTTTAATGGTACCATTGTTGTCTTTATCAAGTGTCTTGAAGGCACCTGAAAATAAGAAAATATTAGCAACTGAATCTAAAAATAGACTGAGCCTTTGATGAAAGAATAAAGAAAGACTGCAAAATATTCTGACAAACGTACGACACATAGCATCCAGGCGTACAAGACACCCAATGTAATTATCAAAATCCATGTTGCCATGTTCGTCACTATATCGCCGAACGATCAATTGGAAAAGCTGGTCATTAAGCGGGAACCCTAAAGGATGGAAAGAATTACAAATTAAACCAATTTCGACTGGTAGATATACTAGTATTTTCCCACAATATTTATATAAAAAGCACATAGAGGACTTCAGCATGCCTTTCAAAACTGCAACCTAAAATGTAATAATGTCCGCACTGACATCAAGCTCACCTGCTGCACTGAAAGCTCCAGGTAGCTCAGCGGACCCAATCATACCAGACTGATCGGCATCGAAATTCTTGTAAACACCCTGGATTTAACAAAAATAGTTTGCTCTGAAACATTTTTGACAGGAAAGGGAAATCTGTTGGACATACAAGAAAGCTAAAAAAATATCCTAAGTGGAAAACTTAGAAAGAAAAATCATGATCTTCATAATAGTTAGTGAACACCAAATTTTTTTTATAAGATAAAATAAAGGCTCCCACTTTATATTAAATGTCTTTAACTACTATTTACTAGCATTTATTAATCATTTGTAAACACAATAAGTAAATTAATTGTCCCTATCAATCTATGCTACTACATAGTTAAAGAAGACACCTAATATGTAGTGCAGGGGTGCCCAATCCTGCTCCTGCCGATCAACTGCCCTGCATATATAGACAGTAAAAGAAATGGACAGAGCAACCCCATTGATTTTAACAGAGAACATTGAAGCCCATTAAAAGCAGATCCCAGGCAAACTGCGCAGGCTCAAACTGAGCCAGTCATGTGAGCAACCTATATGTCTTCTAGTAGCTGTGCCGAGAGAAATCTGAACAATTCCCCTCCGAATCTCACAGAGACGGAGAGAGTGAGTATTAGCGGTCCATGAGCTAGCAGCAGGATCAACTTTATGACTCTCAATGGGCTTCTCCTTCAACTTTATGCCTCCATGTCCCCCCGATTGCCTGCAAGCTTCTACTATTGTCCATACGGTAATTTATTTACTGTGCGACGAAGAGTCGATTCGTTATGACGCAATCGTTAGCCTATTTTTACAAAAACTTCTTCTATGGGGCCATAATGTAAGATACAAGGTAATGGAGCCTTTTATAAATTGTCGTGTTTCTTTAGAAATAAATAATGGACAAATGAAGTCTTTGAACACCTCAGATGTAAAGTTATTCACTGTCAAAGTGATGCCAAAATGAATAGGAGTCAATGGAATGCTAACAGCAGGCGAAGTTCTGCTACAATGCCGGCTCCCGCGAGGCTTCAACTTCCAGCTGATGGATTACCCCCTTGGTCCTGCACAATTCATCTCCAACCCTAATCAAAAACACCTACCTTTAATTTTCAAGTGATCCTAAAGACCATAATTGGTTGCTTCAGGTGTTTGATTAGGGTTGGAGATGAAATCCAAAGTCCAAAATTGTCATGCCCTTCACCTGCTAACTTCTAATGTCATTGCTCACTACTGGCAGAAACTGCAATGGGCTGAATTGGAACGTTCTAAGCCCGTCGTGTTGCATTGTGGTATATGGAGCTGCCCTGTGTTCACATATGAAGTAGACTCAGTCCCTCTGTCAAAATCGAGGGAGCGAGGGTCTGTCCATATAAACTTCTCTCGTCTACTTCACGAAGTGGAACGCACTTCAAAATGGCGGCAGGGATTCCCCTTAGGGAAGTTCGCAAGAGCGTGTCTAAAAGTGGACTTGAACCCAGCCCAGGACAGTCGATCGACAGGAGCAACATTGGGCACCCCTGATGTAGTTTGACCCTATAAGGTCAAGTACAAACAGTGTAAAATGAACAGTTATTGTACCTGCCACCTCTTGATATTATTCCAAAGATACTTGAATTCTTCAAATCCAAGTTTTCCAGTACTGTCAGACTGAGAGCAGATAGTTGAGGCAAAAATGATGTACCATTTCAACACTTGCAAAATGTAAAAAAAAAAAGTTGCAAAATGTAATACTTGTGTTAACATTCTGTTAATGACTGATTGTATTGAAGGATACGTCCATTACTGCAACCATGCTTCTGCAGGACTCAATAGAGAAACCATCCGTCTTCAGATTGCCATCTAGAATGAAAATAAGGGATCGTCTTATTAACATCTTTTACATAATGCCTCATTTGTGTCATATGCATATGTTAAAGGAACTTACGTTTGGAAATAATCTTGTTAAGGATGTTCATCAGTTCATTAGGGCTCACCTCCATGTCCTATGATGAGAGGAAACAGCCACACTCTTTTCAATATAAGCTTAAAACAATCTCACTTTTTTTTAAGAGACTAGTAACATCCTAAATATAAAATATATTTAAATCAGCAGTTCTCAACCAGGGGGCCCACAGTAAACTGAATTACTTTAATTAATTGTATTAATTATTTAAATATTTAATTATTTTAAGACAAAAATCAAGTTGTAACCCTAAAACGTATTTTTCTTCATTTCAGTATTTGTTGTTTTTATAGAATCAAATCTAGAGTATTACAAAATCACATAATAATTCATGTTTTTATGTTTTTATTTAAATGTATTTAACACACACACACACACACTCTCCCAGTTTCTGTCTGTCTTGTAGTTAATTTGATTAATCTGTTTGCAATGCTTCATGGGAGTGTAGTTCTTTTCCGTAATGTTGTGATTCACCTCACAGCTGATTGGCTTGGTTCAAGGCTTATTAGTCTTTAACAAAGATTCTTTTTTAAAAAAAAAAATCCCTATGGGAAAAATTAACGGAAAAAATACTTCTGGAACCAGTGCTGCTGAATAAGCGGGCAGCCACTGTTGCACTATTGTATAGTAAAAAGTAACTTCAGTGATTTTCTCTAATATTCCCCCAGTTTCACAGACACTGTTAAGCTAGTCCCATACTAAAATGCATGTTTGAGCCGTTTTAACTAAAAACAAATTAAACTGAAACATCCTAAAACATGTAAGTGCCATTGTTTTGTGTCAAACTGCACACCTGTAATGTTTTTTTTTTCTAAGGCAGTACACATTTATGAAAGCTACTTAAATGCCCTAATTCTGGTCTGTCTTTGAAACCGCACAACTATGTTTTGATGTTTTGACAGAATGCAGTATCCCTGACAGCATTCAAAAGACAGCTGAAAAAAAAAAATATTTCCTTTTCTTTTACATCCTTGCTTATCTGGCTTATGCTACTCCGAGCAATGTCTGAACTTTGTATTTTGTTTTTGTCTCTTCACGATGACTCGCTTTTTTTAGTCCTCAGTTGTAAGTCGCTTTGGATAAAAGCATCTGCTAAATGACTAAATGTAAATGATAGTAATTTTCCACTAGCATAACAAGAGAGTATCCCTTTAACTTTAAAGAGAGCTCCTGTATCTAATATTTTCATTCCTCCAGTAAAGCAGGCTTCCACACCCCTCTATGATTCAACACAAACCAAACCAATTGGGTCACAAAGGCAGGAATGTGAAAAAGAAGAACAACCAGCCATACTTCTTGCCCCCGGACTAGTTAAGCATGGTCTAACCACACCCATGTTTTCATTTTGAAGTTAAGTAACTCTGAATGAGATTTACAAGCCTACACGGAAACAAACCTAACTGAAAACAGGGAAAGTCATTCTGGGTGGAGCAAAGTGATGGAATGTGGACAATGCCTAGATGTGGAATTTTCTGGGTTGAAATGGAACGTCTGATGAATGTGTTGTGTGTCTGATTTGTAAAACTGTAGTATGGATCTTTATATGCAGGTGTAGGGATAATTTGAGAAGCATAGGAGAATACATTAGGATGCAGGTCATAGGAGATGATACATTTTCCACTAAGTGAATGAAGCTGACTGTGCTGATCTTAATCGGAACTGCACCACAGAATAAACATTCGAACACTCCAATAAAATGGAAATTAAAAACAACATTGGAAAGAACAGATAAAAAGCATGATGTCAGGACAGGTACTCACGTCCCCTGCAAGTTGTTGAAATACTTTGCGAAACTGCCTCTCCTCGTCAGATTCATTCTGGTTTGCATATGCGAGCGGTCTTCTGGGAGGAGGCTGGAAGAGCACACAAGTACTGTGAGAAGTGCATTCAACTTTTTCATGCGCCAGGATAAGAAATCAATGGACAACCATGTTTGACTTCCAGGATTCGCCAAAGTGCTTAATGACATGGCACAACCTCAACCATTAAACATCATCACAATGAAAAATTATAAATAAATAAATATGCAAGCTTACAGGGTCAGAAGGAACAAACTGGTCGACGTCACTGTGATGCATGGAAAAAGCAAACAGATACCATGAATTTGTTGAAAATTTATTATTTGTAGTAGTGTACAGTAATAAGAGTACAGGCTTACCCGACAGCATCTACGAGCCCTTTAAGTAATCTTTTAGCCAAAAACATCTTGAGACTGAACAAGACAGGAAAAGACAATATAAAGATGTGATTAGACAGAAATTAATATAGCTACTGCAAACAGCAATACACAGACCATTATCCATGACAGTCAGCTGACTACAATATCGTTATCTAGCAGTAAAACATTTTTTTTTTTTCCATTTCTGGTATTTACCTGTGGTATTTTTCTTTTGATAAGGTAAATAACTCAATAAACAAACCAAGTCAGTACTCTACTGGCCTAGTAAGGGAATGTATATGAACACATGAATTGGTAACGCATTACATTTATGTCTCTGTCTTCGTTTAACTACTGTAAAAATCAACTTTAAAGTTAGATTAGCAGGCCGCTGACGCACATCCGAAATTAGTAATGCGAAATATTTGAACTACTATTAAATAAGAACTTACCAGAACAAAGACGCCGAATGGGTCAAGCGAATGGGTAGACAGAGAAGAAAGACGCGCAGCTCAGGTAAACAGATAAAAGCAGCTGTTTGTTTGCAAAAGGCGATCGGTTCTTGATGAATATAGCAGTTCTCCACACCCAGTCCACTGATTTGTCAAACTCTAGGTCCTAAAACCGGCCTGTTTCAGAACAACTGCAAAGGTGATGCATCATGACGTCAAATTGTAGGCCAGAAGTCTGAAATAGCGCTCCCTAGTGTACAAATCCTGTACAACAGACTTGATGTTTGAGTCTTTTGTTCAAGGAATATCAATGAAAGAAAACATTACTAAAAATATACTGTTATTGCTGTCTTTATTTCTTACAAATGTTACCAACTAGCCAATGACTGCTTTCTTAGCACTAAAAAAGCAGTTTTGACAACAAAAATCAAGCTACACATACCAAAAAGATATTTATTATAAATAAATTAATTAATTAACTAACCAAAAAGCACGCACAAAAAAATCAAAAATTTTCAAGCTTCTTCTTTTTCTACTCATTTTAAGGTACTGGTTAATTTAGTTTAATTTAGAAACTGACTGTAGTCATTAAACTTTCCAGTTTACAATGACCTGAACAAATATGTGCACAGAATTTAGGAAGCAAATAATTAGAAAAGAAGAAAAAAAGAAAAAAATGTAGCCTATAAATAAATAAAAAATGTAGCCTACTTTCTGCAATAACTACCATGAAACCAATTATTTGGGCAATGTACTTAATCAATTATCAATTAATCATGGTCCATGGTAGAAATGTAAAATGAATATTCAAGTTTAGACCTCTCTCACTTTTATGGGAAATGTACTTTTTGGAATTACTGAATATTCTAAAGATGTTGAAAGCACTTATTGAATTTATTTAGTTACATTTTGACCAAATTTAAAAATCATAATTACAAGTTACAAAAAATATGACAAAATATAACTGAGCACTCAGTGCTGTCAAATGAAATCAATTAATAGTGATCAATTACATCTAACATAAAAGTTTTTGTTTACATTACATATGCTCACAAAGAATACTTTGTGAGCTCTACAATGCATATATTTGATATTTTTATACCTGATTGGTATAATGATTGGCACGTTTTTTATTTTTATATCATTACTTTTATATTGTTTTTGTTGTTGGTTTCTTTTTGTGCACTGTAAAAAAATATTTTCAAAATTTGTTATCGCAACATTTTTTCTTTTGTCAAATCAACTTAAATAATTTATTTAGTTGAGATAACTTATTATTTTGAGTTTCTGATGATTAAATTAATCTCCTTCATTTTATTAACTCACATTTTCCAGTTCAATCAACTTAAAATTTTAAGGCAACCAGGTTACTTACTTTTTTAAGTTAAACCAACACATATATATATATATATATATATATATATATATATATATATATATATATATATATATATATATATATATATATTTTTTTACAGTGTGGGGGTTTTAATGCATAATTGTATAATGTGTAAAATTTCATTATTTTATATTATGCATGAATAAATTCAATGACCAGAAACGTCACCACCCAGCAAGTGACGTCGAACAGGATGTAGATTTACACAAGGAAGTGTTGCTCGCGCTGAAGTTGTAACGTCTACAGCTTCCTTATGACAATGGCGACTGTCACGACCGATTCTTTGGAATCGGTGAGAATTAGAGGAGTACTGATTGTTGTCATTCTTCATTTCGTATTTATACCACCGGTGACAGCTATATCAGAGCCGGGCAAATGGATCGTGAATGTGGATAACGTTAATGTAAGTGCATCCCCAACTGCAGTATTCTGGCTAGCAGGTGAAATCTTGACCCTCGCGTAGTGTCTTCTTGACCCGTGATATTGACAGTCCATTGTCTTTGCACACACAACACCAGTTAACACTTACCATATATTTATATGAATGTATAGAAACATCGATAATATGATGTTACGTGCCTACAGTGCCTATAAATACATGTATCTGAATACAAGTGTTCAGGCTAAGATATTTTACAGGATTTTTTTAACCTGGTCTGTTACGTTAATCTTTAAATAAGAGTTGCAAATACATTTCTTCTATACTACATGTCCATGAAGGATTTCATTTTTGTGTAACTAGTAAGATGGTGAGAATTCTCCTTTTTGTGTATTACAGACAGTTAAAAAAAGCTACTTCTATTTTCCAAAGACAATGTTCAATGGCACTGACATTTCCATAATCTGTGAGTATGCTCTTTACTTTGTAATTTTTCCCCAATATAACTTCATCTCATGCATCAGTGAGTCGGTTATGCTTTGGCTGCTCTGTGCATTATTTGTATTAATCGACTGGACATATTTCAGGGCACAAAGGAGACTGCAATGGTGCTGTAAACTTTAGTATATCATGGTATTTGCGGAGTTCTTCTTGCCACGATGAAGTGTTTGGACTTAATGTGAGTGGATGTTTATCAAAAAGTGCTTTTTTTGACTACATTTACAGCATTTTAAATATTCAAAATTCTCTTTTCTCCAAAAAGGCTGATTTGGAAAAACAATATTTTAACAGCACGAATGTACTGCGGCCAGGAGGCAATGGATACTACATTAGTCACATCTATGAGCCTATAGAGTGCACATCTCATTTTGATGGAAACAAGGTACATGACAGCTTATCTTATTAATACGCTCATTGTCGAGTGAATGTTTGTGAATATTTTGTTATTGTTTTAGTTTATTTAGGTCAGACTTAAATTAATATGAATTTCAAAGGCTCCCCACTAAGCAAAATGATGTCCAAAAGACATCTTTTCAACGTCTTTGTCTCAAATGTCGGACGTTAAAAAGACGTCCACTGAGGGGCCAGAATGAAAGTTTTTATGACGTCTTTTTTGACGTGATCTCCACGTCTGATATAGACATTCATTGAACCTTCGTAAAAGTTTAAAAACGAGATGTTTTCAACATCATTTATGGTATTAGACAACTTGCACTGTTTATGGACCAAATAAACCACTCAGGATGCATTAAAACATGTTTATTTCAATGTAATTTCCTTAAATGAGGTTTAGATGTTGATATTTGTTTAATTTTAAGTCACCATTGTGGTGATCAGTGTTTGCTTTAGTTGGGCTCTTGGTCCCAGTTCTTCTTGCTTTAGCTTTTCTTTGGCTGTTGTAATTGTGTGTTTGTAAAATACAATGGTTATGGCAGAGAAAGCCAAGAAAAAGTATGATCGGCATTAGCTCCTTGTTGATGATGACAAAATGAATCATTGTGTTTAGACTTTTGTTTCTGGCATTTATAACCATCAATCTTGTGAAACTTATTATATGAACGATTATTTTGGTCTGTCAATAAGCCTCTCTTTTTCTTGATTGGACACCCAGCTTGCTCTAGAAAACTCTGATACGCCTAAAAAACTGGACCTAATAATATATGAGGTAAGTTGAAATATTACAATTAGATAAGGGAATAGTGTACTGTAGTCTGACCATTATTTGCAAAATAAAACACAGCTGTGTGATCAGGACTTCACTCATCTCATTACTGTTTAAATAAACGAATAAATAGATATGAAATATTGATTTGAGAAGATTGTATGAGATGAAAGAGGCTATGGAGTGATATATGAAACTAGCACAGCTATGTAGGAAATCTGTTGCCTAATAGTCAATTATTCAATAGTGCAGAGTGCGGTGATTGACCAGTTAGAATCCATTATTCCAAATAGCTTTGTATTAAGTATTTTATTTGTAGGTCTGATGATCTGACACAGATTCTGTCTCACTGTTAAACTTGACAGTTTTTTAGAGCTAACCTAAATAGCCAAAGCTTAAAGAACTAGAAGAATTTGCTGTTCATATGAATATCTTGTCTAACCAGTTGTGTCGTTAGTTATTTTGAGTGTGTACCCATATTCAGAAATTCCTTAACTTATTTATAGTATAGATTTTGTCCAAATAGGAGAGATCCTGACAAATTTCTAAAACTGCTAAATGGGAGAGTACACCAACAGAATTATTTTAGGGGGAAATAATTTGCATAAAATATATATATTTTTTAAAATGCTAGCTACAGCCCAAAATGTCGTTTAATCTGCAGCCAGAAAAAGCAGGAAAACCCTTGGGAATGCTCTCTTGTCTGCTCTCTTTTGTGTTTCAGTCAACAACAGATAAACAAAACAGACGAAGGAGGGATGTGAAGGAGGAAGTAAAGGCAAAAGATGTTTGTTCATTTTCTGTTCAATATTTTTAACCCTTACACTGATACTCAGAATGAAAAGTCTGTCATCATTTACTCACCCTCCAAACCGGTGTGACTTTTTTTCTCTTGAAGAACACAAAAGGAAATGTTTAGCAGAATGTCTGAGCTGCTCTCTGCCATACATACAAAATTAATAGAGACTCTGGGCTTTCAGGCTTCAAAAATAGCAACATAAAAACATAATAAAAGTATCACTTTCAACTTGTTCACATATTCTGAATCATCTGAAGCCATGTGATAGTTTTGTGTGAAGAACAGACTTTAAAATGACAAAGTTTAGTACTTTCTTTGCGATTGTGGTCACCATTTACTATAATTGTATGGAAAAAAGCAACTTTATACGTTCATGTGAACAACAGGAGAGTGAGTAAATAATGTTTTTTTTCTGTTGAAAGAATTACTCTATTTAATGCCTTGTTATGATTATTAAGTGATGGTATTTTAAAGGAAACAAAGATGCAATATGATGTTCAATGCCAACAAGGTTAAGATTTATAAAATCACACTCTTTTCAATGTTTGTATGATCAGGCTGCTGCAACAAACCCATCGAGTGCTCCGAAAAGCAAAGACTCTTTATCAGTAAAAACCTCAGTGAGTATTATTGCACAGAATCACAATTCAAAAATCGTTCTTTATTGTGGCTCTTTCTTTACATGCATTTTGTTGTTGTGGCAAAAACAGTCTAAATCGCAAACCGCAGCGGTACAAACCTGGGAAGACAGCCCTTATATGTTCATCATCCAAATTGAGGCGTTTCCAGCTACCAAAGAAACGACATGGAAGTTTCAACGTAAGTTTATAATTAGGCTTATACCTTAAAGGTAATAATTAAGGTTCATGTAAACTACTTGTGGAACTCACGAAGCCAGATCTTTGATTATCGTCAGCATAATGTCTTGTGAACAAGAACAGCCCAGTTTTACAGCAAGGGTCCTTTTGAATGACCTGTACAATTGCTTACAAATTTTATAAATAAACATATTTAAATATGTTAATATATATTTCTTCAAACTACAGTGGAGGTCAGGATGCACGGCCCTTATGACTACATCTCAGCATCTGAATGGCCTTTGATGATTGTGAGTGTCTGTCTTTTTATTTTTTATTGTCTAACTGCAGTTATTTAAGGCTCTGATTCTACTGTTATTGTAGGATTTACTGTAGCAACATATCAGTGTTTTGTGTAGTATTTTGTTAGAGACTTTTTTAGGAAAGGATTTCACATTTTGCCCGTTGTCCTCAGTTCTACATGGTGATGTGCATCATCTACGTAATTATGGGCGTGCTGTGGTTGGCTCTCTCGGCTTGTTACTGGAGAGACCTGCTGCGTATTCAGTTTTGGATTGGGGGAGTGATCTTTCTGGGCATGCTTGAGAAGGCGGTCTTCTATGCAGAGTTCCAGAGCATCCGTTACGATGGCCAATCAGGTAACACTAGTTAAAAATGTGTCCTAAAAACGGATTCATTATTTATTCATGTCACATTTCAGCTGCAGACACACAGTATGGTCTCACTTCAATCTGTTTCTTATATTTTATATGAAGTACAACATAAGTGCACTCAAATTAGGTCAGTTTTTAAATGGTCACTGTGAAGAGAAATGAAGGCTGTTTAATGTTTTAATACGCATTTGTAATAATCTAGTACATTTAAAAATAACGCTGCTTTTTTTGTGTTCAACACAAAGGCAAACTGTTTAAATGTACAGTATAGTATTGTGGCCCATTATATCAATAAATCCTTAGGCTTATGTTTGATGTGACTGATTCTGTAACGGTGCTGTAAATCTTTGATTAGGTTACTATAGTGAATGTAGTCATCACGGTACATTATTTTGTTTGTGCAGTTCAAGGTGCAGTGGTGTTTGCGGAGGTCCTTTCGGCTGTGAAAAGAACCCTGGCTCGAGTGTTGGTCATTATTGCTAGCCTTGGATATGGCATAGTCAAGTAAGTCGTTTTTAAACCGTGGTAAATGGAGGCATAATAGACTAGAATCTGGTCTAATCTTTTATTCAGTGAGGATGCCACATCTTTCTTTCTTCAGTCGAAAAGAAATTAAGGTTTTTGATGAAAACATTCCAGGATTTTCTCCATATAATGGACTTCAATGGGAACCAAATGGTTCAAGGTCCAAATTAGAGTTTCAGTGCAGCTTCAAAGGGCTTTAAACGACACCAG
The DNA here is from genome assembly GCF_988280905.1 of Pimephales promelas. NCBI lineage: Eukaryota > Metazoa > Chordata > Actinopteri > Cypriniformes > Leuciscidae > Pimephales > Pimephales promelas. The sequence continues at coordinate 19,598,624 of NC_142784.1, forward strand.
ACGATGAATAAGAATCTAGGACCCTTTGAGTCATGACTCGAAAAAAGATTTGTTCATTTTGATGAACGCGTTTGAACAGGAGAGCCACGAACGCTCATCACAGAACAGAGCAAGGCGACCATTTGTGCTTATAAATCGTCTGGTGTCGTTTAAAGCCCATTGTAGCTGCACTGACTCTCATTTGGACCTTGAACCGTTTGGTTCCCATTGAAGTCCATTATATGGAGTAAATCCTGGAATGTTTTCATCAAAAACCTTAATTTCTTTTCGACTGAAGAAAGAATGACATGGACATCTTGGATGACATGGGGGTGAGTAAATTATCAGCAAAAGTTTTTTCAAAAGTGAACTACTTTAATATATCAGGCCGATAACAGTAACATAAAATATAAACGTGTGTCAGTCGATACCAAAATGGTAGCCGATATATTGTGCATCCCTAAGTGTAATGCTATTTGCAGTTAATTGGAGTTCAATTGCAACAAAGCATTTACTATGAGAGTAATCTTCTATAAATTTACCCATTCAGCAACTCTGCCTTTTTGCTGCAGGCCAAGACTAGGAGCATTGCTGCACAGGGTAGTGGGAGTAGGACTGCTCTACCTTATCTTCTCCATCATAGAGGGCGTCCTGAGAGTCAACACGGTAAGGAGAGTCTCACCGCTGAGTCCAAACACAATAATAAATAGTGACTAGTGGAGAAATATGTCCTCCTTTGTGGCAAACCTTGTAATTTAACATGATGCTGTTGCACCACATGTCATGTGAAGCTTAATGTTTCTCTCTCGCAGGAGCACGGTGGTTCAAGCAGGCTGCTTTGTGACATTGTTATGGCCCTCATTGATTCTTGTGTTGTGTGGTGGATATCCTTTCACAAGTCGGTCATCTGTTAAGATTGTGTCATAGTAATGTTCATTTTGTGGTGTTATTACAGTGACTTCTGCATGGTGTAGTTCAGGACAGATAAATGGAAATTACAGCAGATTCAACAGGGTTGAACTTATAAATGTTTTTTTTTTTCTGCTTCAGTGACAATGCATAGAGTACTCTGTGCAATTCTTTTTGGGATGCTATGTTATGGACATCTGAGTCTCTCATTGCTCTTCTCGGATTCTTTTGGCACTTGTGTTGGTGGTGGCGTACAGTTGAGATAATGCCTTTGTGGAATATCTTTTTTCCCCATTTTCAGTCTTTCTTCCAAGCTAGTAGCATGACATAAACCTGCGTTTGTTGGACTGAATGATAGTTGCAAAGTTAGCATTTATAACTAGGGCTGGGCGATGTATTAAATATGGAGATCATTTCAATTGCAATATAAAAAGAAACCACATAGGAATTTAATGCTACTCGATTTCTGAAATGCTATTTATTTCATGGGTATGTTTTCACCAATGCCTCACGGGCTGCTACGTAATCCGTCCGCCATATTGGAACAGTCAAATCTGGTCCATGACGACTTGAAAGAGCAAGTTTACTGGTCATCTACATCTGCAATAGTCCTTAGGATTTAGTTTATTATTAATGTAACAATTCTGTATATGGATATTGCATTTGTTATACATAGACGCTTTCATCAGACGCGTTGCCATGGTGATGAGCTGGCCCAAAGTTAACTTCCGTTCTGTTCGTTTATTAGTGTTTACTGGATAATATGGCATTGACTACAAATGCAGTCAAAAGCAGGTTGTTGAGCTGTGGGGTGCAACCTGACCTAGTAGGGAGCAAACGCAATTTTTAAAAACAAAAATGTCAAGGTTTCCTATGAGGGAGACGGCGGTATTAAAATAGCCTATGTTTATCTGAGTGATAACCGGTAGCAGTGTTTCCCATACATTTATTAGTGGCAGCCCACCACATTATCAGCGCTGACCGCCACATATTGATTTCCATGTTTTTAACAATTTAAGATGGGAAAAGTTGTTGACTGCAGTTGCATGCAGCGCATATTCTCTCTCTCTCTCTCTCTCTCTCTCTCTCTCTCTCTCTCTCTCAAACACATTGACAGCGGACCAGACTGTGTATTGAATGGTTAGTATCGTAAACAGCGCTGCACAGATCCATCTAACATGTGGTCAATGTGGAGACCCACCTTAAAAAAAGGTTAGCAAGCATGTAAGAAGCCTAGCTAATAAGGAGAGCTATGTTATTAACCTTATCAAACCCCGCCGTCGCGCTCGCCAGTTTTTTGAACACTGCGGTAAATCAGACACGTCGGTAGAAAAACATCTTGTCTCCAATTTTTGTTCAACGGGTCTGGTAGTCACATTTCAGTTTGGCCAGGTAACATTTATTTTCTTTGACTGGCAAGAAATACCAGTTACTAGGTTATTTACTTGTTATGGATTGTCTCCGCAAGTCTGCCGGAAGTTAAGTTTGGGCCAGATTAATGCACATGCGCAGTACCGTTTGTTTATGTTGTCACTGCTGAAAGCGTCTGCAATGGTTATACCATTTCATTGAATTAATTAAAGGAACACTCTGACTTTTTGGGACTTAGCCTATTCACCTTACCCCCCAGAGTTAGATAAGTCCATACCTTTTTCATCTCCGTGCGTGCTATAAGTCTGTTTGACGCACCCACCGCTAGCCTAGCTTAGCACAAAGACTGGATGTGAATGGCAGCTTTCATACTAATCCAAATGAGTGACAAAATAACGCAAACGTTTTCCTATTTACATGTTGTGGTTTGTATAGTCACAGAGTGTGCAAATATCAAGGCCATATGAGACACAGACATCTTTTGACCGTATAAATACTATATTTTCTGAAGGCGAAGCACTGCTACTTGGGCAGAGTGATAACAATCACCTTAGACGCACCGTGACGAGGAGCAGAGTGTTCGCTCAGTGTTGGAGTAAGAGTAAGCAATTACTAACGTTAGATAGAAAAGCATAGTTTATCTTGGGTGTTTGCTTTATTTTTATGAGCTGTGACAAACAGGGGAGACCAGGTAATAGGCTACCATGTTTCATTGATTTCCAACCAAAAACGCACCCAGATTTATAAATATCACATGAATAAATAATTATTATTACAGGAATCAATATATTTTAAATGCAATTTATTAGCTGAACCAAATGTATTCAACAGTAGCCTGTATAATATACAGTATAATTGCATTACTATAGGATAGAATAAGGGGAAAGTAATAGCACAAATTGTTTTTGCACGATGAACTCACAGCCTACCCTTTTGCACGCTCAAGTTCGTTATTTCCATGGTTATTTCAAATTTAGGCTACTAGGCGCGCCGCGCGCACGGTGCAAGCTCAGCGCGGTGAACGCGCTCGTTTTTTTTTTCCAAGCGCGTCCGCACCGCATCAAGATAAAAACATATTCATACCCTAATCATATAATAGTGTCACTAACGTTACATTAGCTCTGGCTAATGGCACTGTTACAGTAGGTCATCTAAAAACATAACGGAACACTTACCTCAGCCGCAGGTGATCCACTTGTCCTGTCTGTGCTATCGATGGGATGGCCGTATCCTTCAGCACATTATGGTCCGTGTGGCAAATTCCATTTTTTCAAAATAGTCGTCCATTGAAATGTACCGAGCAAAGTAATGTCCCTTGATAATCTATTTAGGTGTGTTTGGATAAATTTCCAGAGTAAGTTAGCCATTTCTTCATCCAGTCAGCGTTTTTAGTTGGAATTCTGTGAAACATGGTATTACCTCCCCTGTTTACTGTCGCAGCTATTTACAATAGAGCGAAAACCCATGACTCTAAACTACGCTTTTACTATTTATAAATTGCTGACTCTGTTACCCAAACACCGAGCGAACTCTCCGCTCCTCACCACGGCGTGTCTCAGGTGATGCGGTTAATTACTGCCAACGTAGCAGTGCTTCGCCTTCAGAGAATAGTTCCCAGGTTTTATACGGTTAAAAGATGTCTGTGTCTCATTTGACTTTGTTATTTGTACATAATGTGACTATACAAATCACAACATGTAAATAGGAAAACGTTTGCGTTATTTTGCCACTCATTTGGATTAGTATGAAAGCTGCAACCATTCGCATCCAGTCTTTGTGCTAAGCTAGGCTAGCGGTGGGTGCGTCAAACAGACTTATAGCACGCACGGAGATGAAAAAGGTATGGACTTTTCTAACTCTGGGGGGTAAGGTGAATAGGCCAAAGTCCCCAAAAGTCGGAGTGTTCATTGAAATGAAATTTTAGTGTGACTAATGAACACCATCATGTTAACTTAGGTAACCTTTCCTCTGTATGACGGCATACACGAGAAGATTCAACATCAGCACGTCTGAGCTTTCATTTTCTCAAAGGCAGAGAAAGATAGACAAAGCTTGGTTTACACCGATTTAAATTTCTAGCCACTGCTGGGGGACCATATACACGCTAGGGGAACTCATATTAATGTAAAAAAAAAAAAAAAAACTCAGAAAGTGAAAATTTAATGTCAGGAGACCTTTAAAAAATATATTTGATCACACACCGTTTGGATGAAAGTATACTGTCGTTTCATGGATTAAATCTCATTTGTGTATGTTCATTACTGTACTTCTTGCATTAATCATTTTGGTAAATATTTTGTTGAATTAAATTGAATTGATGGTTCCTTTGAAAAAAGTCAGCCTTTCAAGCCATCTCTGAGCAAGTAAATAAATGTGTTGGGTTAAATAGGTTCTGAATATCTGATAAAGGCAGTCGTCCAGCCCTCTTTAGGACCCTCTAATGGTGGTGTGTGTGACGGTGCTACTCTTCTCTCTCTTTCTCTGGCTCTCTCTGTCTTTCCCTCTCTCTTCCCCTGTATTGTTCTGCCAGGCTGAAGATGACTTGGTGTTGCTGGCCGCCATCCCCTTGGCTGTTCTCGACTCTACCCTCTGCTGGTGGATATCCTACGTTTCTCCAATGCTGCTTGTGTGTGTCCCTCTTTCTCTCTCGCTGTTAATCGCCCTATTTGTCCTCCTTCCCTTTGTGATTCCCTATATTTTCTCCATTCATAACGCTTGACTCACCTAAAGGACAAACTCCTCTATGTTACAGCCAGTGGGTCAGGAAGACTTTACAGTTCTCTGTGTCTGATTTAGATTATGAACATTAGGAAGTTACTGAGCTCTACTGATCAGATATATAGTCCTTGACACTCAGTCACATCTTCATTAGCCTGGCCCAGACGATGAAGCTCCTTCGGCTGAGGAGAAACTTGGTCAAGCTGTCCCTGTACCGACACTTCACCAACACACTCATATTCGCTATCATTGGTGAGCACGCACTGCACACTACTACACTATTGTGTGAAGTGTCTTTGACATTAATCACTGGTATTTAGGCATTTCAATACAGTACTGTAATCCTTTCAATGCAGACTGAATTATGATTGGTCTGTCAAACATCTGGGTTACATGATTTATTAATGGAAAGTGAGCCGTAATTGGGGACATTCAGTCTATGTCTCTCTCTCTTGCTACTAAAAAATGTATCACTTGCATGCACTGATATTCCCTTCATAATGCACTACCATTCAAAAGTTTGGGGTCGGTATGTTTTTTAAAAAAAAAAAAAATATATATATATATATATATATATATTACTTTTATTCAGAAAGCATGCTCAATTTATTAAAATGTGTTCAGGATTGGAGCTAAACTCTGCAGGACAGGACTTGCCTATCCCTCCCAATACCTTGCTAGTACTGGGTTGGACCTCCTTTTGCCTTAGTGATTGTCTTAATTCTCCATGCCATAGATTCATTTTTTAGAGGTGTTGGTCCACATTGACATGATAGCATCACACAATTGATTTTCGGATGACGCATCCATCATGCGAATCTCCTTCTGTTCTAACACACCCCAAAGTTACCCAATTGGATTGAGATCAGGCCATTTGAGAATAGTAACCTTTATGACATGTGCGTTATCCTGAAGCAGCCATCAGAAGATGGAAAGATTGTGGTCATAAAGGGATTGGCATGGTCAGCAACAACACAGGTGGGCTGTAGCATTTAAATGATGCTCAGTCGGTACTATGAGCCCCAAATTGTAACAAGAAATATCCCCCTCACCACCTGAACCGTTGATGTTTACTCCAAATTCTGACCATCTGAATTTCACAGCAGAAATCAAGACTCATCAGACCAGGCAACCAATTTTGGTGAGCCCGTGTGAATTGTAGCCACACCTGGTGGTGAATTGAGTTGCACCTGGTGGTCTTCTGCTAGTGTAGCCACTGGACCACTGGGGTGGTGATGGCGCAGTGGATACGACACATGACTTTGGTGTGAGAAACCCGGGTTTCGAATCCACAGTGAGACACCAATGTGTCCCTGAGCAAGACACTTAACCCCTAGTTGCTCCAGAGGCGTGCGACCTCTGACATATATAGCAATTGTAAGTCGCTTTGGATAAAAGCGTCAGCTAAATGAATAAATGTAAATGTAGCCCGTCTGCTTCAAGGTTTGACATGTTGTAACAAGTGGTTATTTGAGTCTGGCCATTCTCAAGTTATTTTCAGCCACAGAACCGCCGCTCGCTGGACATTTTCTCTTTTTCGGACCATTCTCTGTAAACCCTAGAGATGGTGTAAGAAAATCCCAGTAGATCAGCAGTTTCTGAAATACTCAGACCAGCCTGTCTGGCACCAACAACCATGCCATGTTCAGTCACTCAAATCCCCATTCTGATGCTCAGTTTTAACTCCAGCAGACCATGTCTACATGCCTAAATGAATTGAGTTGGTGTCATGTGATTGGCTGAATGGGTGTGTCTATTAAAGTGGCCGAATGGTTTCCACAACATTGATAATAATAAGAAATGTTTCTTGAGCACCAAATCTCAGCTAATTATGATGATTTCCAATTCTATTATATTTGACTGTATTTTTGATAAAATAAATGCAGCCTTTGAGTGTAAGACACTTTAAAAAAAATAAAAAAATAAAAATCGTGCCAACTCCAAATTTTTTGAATGGAAGTGTATGCAAAAGAATTATTTTGCTGCTTTTTGTTTTTTGGCCCCATGTTCTCATAATAAAATTCTGTTTCTCTTTCAGCATCTGTCATATTCATTGTGTGGACGACAAAGACCTTCAAGTTAACCAAGTGCCAATCTGTGAGCATTCTCTTGTTACATGTAATAAATATCTCTTCTGTCTTTTTAGTTCAATATATTTGTTTGACACCTATTTGCCATGAACTGTAGGACTGGAGAGAGCTGTGGATAGATGATGCCTTCTGGCGCTTCCTGTTCTCTAGTATCCTGCTCGTCATTATTTTCTTATGGAGGCCTTCAGCGAACAACCAGAGGTAAAGCACTTCACCTCTATCCATGTGTCAACCCCGTTTGTAAACTCAGCTTATAGTGGAGACAAGATCATAAGTCTCTCATTCTGAACCCTTCAGGTATGCCTTCAGTCCACTGGTGGATGAAGTTAGCGAGGAAGAGGAAGAGCAGCTAATGAATGAAGCCTTCGGTAAGAGTTTTAATTGACCAATTAGGTGTGAGACACAAGAAGTGGCCTGTATTTAAAGATGATGGGATCTTTTAATATATGATGTATTTGATTTAAAGTCACAATGAAATAGCGACGGATCTTTTCTTCTGTATTGTGATATACATCCGAGTGTAACAGATTATCAAAAAAGAAAAGTAGTGAGGTATTGATTATGTGGTTGATGATTTGATTGTGGAATGTGGGTGTTATGCTCAAAAGTGGAGGCAGATGAACTTGAGCTTGCAGGTGTGGAGTTTAAGCAGACTAGATGAAGATTGGTATATTCAGTTGAAATTTTTCACAAATTTTCTTAAAGGGGTCATATAATGCCATTTTCATAAGTTAATTTGATTCTTTAGGGTCTAAATGAAAAGTTTGTAATATACTCTACTTTAAAAATATAGATTTTTATCATTATATGATGATTGTGTACAGGCACTGCCAACACACATTTCTGTAAAAGTGCATATACCATTATATGACCCCTTTTAAAATTGAAACGTATTCATGGGTGAATCATTCATAATGAGATCTATTTGCATTTCATGCCGAATTTAGTTCTTGCTTAAAGAGTTTCAACAATTTCATCAGCACGCTTGAATGCTGCATATCATGTCTCCATGTTTGGTTATCAGCCTTTGTTTGCTTGACTGTGTTTAGCCAGTTCTAACCAGTTATGCTTGAATCTACAGAGGGTGTGAAAATGAGAGGGATAAAACAAGAGACCAACGGAAGTGCAAAACTCAGCAAAGTGGTAATATACAACAATACTTGGCATAAAAAATTAATAGTTTTACTGACAATAAGCATGTTGTATTGCCATAGGAATGCCTTAAGAAAGATATAAAACACCACGTTGTGAGAACTCATTATTGTGTATTCCCAGATGTGCTGCATTTCCCCAATGTTAAATTTGTAAATTTTGTGGTCACAACAGGATGAAGATCTCAAATGGGTTGAGGAGAACATTCCCTCATCGATGGCTGATGTGTAAGATCATATAAAATTCATATTTTTACAGAAATTATGGTTAGAATGATATGGTTATTTTTTAAAAGGAATTCACTTTTTAGATTATTTGTACGGCCAGACACTATCAATTTGCCTGTAAATCTAATAGCAATTACTGCCGTGTCATTGACGTGTCCTTTTCTTTGTTTTGCAGCGCACTGCCGCCTCTGCTAGACTCAGACGAGGTAAGTGTCTCGTACTCTGATAGGCCAGCAGTGGGCGCCATTTGAGCTTTCAAAGTAGAACACGGAGAGCAATCGGCCTGTCACGTCACAGTGTTTACCCTCGCTCCCTCTCCGTCGGTTGTTTTCTTTCTGCTTGGAACAAAGGAGCGCTGAGGTTTTGTCTGACTAATAAGACCTCGCTAAAGCTAACATTGGACATGTTCATTTCGAACCGCAGCCAAAACAGACAAATCTCTTAAAGGGTTAGTTCACCCAAAAATTAAAATTCTGCCAGTATTTACTCACCCTCATGTTGTTCCAAACCTCTATGTGTTTATTGGTTCTGCTATACACAAAGGAAGATATTTGGAAGAATGTTTTAATCAAACAGATCTCATTCCCCATTGACTACCATAGTAGGAAAAACACATACAGTGGTAGTCAATGGGGAATGAGATCTGTTTGATTAAAACATCCTTCTAAATATCTTCCTTTGTGTTCAGCAGAACAAATAAACACATTGAGGTTTGGAACAACATGAGGGTGTGTAAATACTGACAGAATTTTCATTTTTGGGTGAACTAACCTTAAAGAGCAGATCAGAGATTACATGCTACAATACACGCAGGCTTTTAAAGGCGTTTATGTAACCGTGTTGATTATTTCGAGAATTTCGAGCCTTTTTAAATGTCTCATTTGCCCCATTGTTTAAAAGATTTCCTCTCATGGTTTTGTCTTTCTTTCCTCCCCCAGGAGATCATGACTACGAAATTTGAGATGTCCAAAATGGAGTAAATCCATAAAGATGTATGCATTTGTGTATATAATGTGTATGACAATGCACAACTGCTTTATCCTACAATGAGCTTTTCATAAGCAACGTCTGTAAATATGTGGGGCGTTGAGGGTAATGCACTAAAGGACTTTTTGTTTTATTTTTAATTGCCTGTTTGTATTTATATTTTCTCAGATAATATGGTGTCAGAGTTTCTTAAAACATAACTGTAAATTGCCTTTGACTGTTGTTTACATATCTAAAGCACAGACTGTGATTAAAAAACATTAGTTTGTGCATTGTGCTCTTTTACTAAGAGGCTTTTGCACCGCAATCCTCTTAATCACATAAAGATGGGAAAACATGTCAGATGAAAGCACTCTTTTCTGGTTTTCTTTAATTCGTCAATATGCTTTCATAGATTAAGAGTACCTCTGTGACCTGCAGCTGGTATTTTCAGTAAAAGTGGCCATAAAGTGCCATCTTACTGGCCTGTGGACCATTTAAGCAGATTGCCTTTCAGTGGATTTATCTAACGTGAGTTTTTAATGCTCTGTCATAGTTAATAAAACCTCTGGCTTTGGGTACAGTGAGGGTGAGGGAAAATGAGGTTACTAGATGTGTCGGTCTAAAACAAAGGGCAAAGGTTCTTTTTTTCCCCAATTGATCCAAGCTCATCTCTCTTTTTGTAAAATCTCTTTTCCACCCTTGAACCAGATGCTCATTGGAAAGTGAAGTATTTTTAATAGCAAAAAAAAAAAAAACAGTATATATAAAAAAGGTATTATCATTGACCTGATTTGACAACATATGCTAAGTCCACCCGAGTTGTGTTGTCAATAGGTATTGATTTCATTTTCATCTCAAAGCCACATTCAAAAGTCTGTCATGCAGAGTGTCAGTTTCACCCGCTTGCCAATACAGTCTCAATATCGCTGTCCTGTTGTGTCCCTGTTAAGTCAGCTCATTATCTGTTAATACTTCCACAGTTCTTCATTAACCCTTACCCTGTGTAAGCTATAGGGAAATGCTGCACAAAAACCTGTTGCTAGGCATTCTGTTAATCTGCAGTTAACGTGCTAATAGCATGATCTTGGCGAATTAGTGTAAATAGTTGATAGCATTATGGTGCTCAAAGATGCGACAGTCATAATCATCTGAGCTTAATAGAAATATGTTGGGGATGAAAGTGAGATATTGAAATTCCAGTCAAAGCATCCATTATGAATAAAGCTTTGTCATCGCAGGAACAAATGACATTTTTAAATTTATTCAAATATAAAACAATAAATTGTAATAATTACTTCACGGTTTTGCTGTTTTTACTGTATTTTTGATTAAATAAACGCAGCCTTGGTGGTGACCGAAAGAGAATTTTCAAAAACATTTATCAATTGTAATGTTTCCAAATTTTTGACTGGTAATGTAAATAAATTCTGTTGGTTTGCATGCTAATTAGTGAGCATTTCTTTTCTAAAATCTGTAAATGGCAAAGGATGTCATAACCTGCAAGAAAACCCAGAGAATTACTTAATGTTTAATGGTGGTTTATTCATGTACACAAGATAACAGTCTAAAAACAAAAACACAGAGATTAGAGAACGTTCCGTATTGAATTCACAATTCGGGGAGCAGTCTGGCGGGCTGTTATTTTAAATGTGTCTGTATCACATATATTTAGTCAAAGGAAAACTACAAACATAATGGCAATTAATAGAAAACTAACAGTCTTTATGATCACGGTACTTTGTGATCACTGAGATTAACATTTCAAAGGAATGTCGTTTATGACAATATAAAATCTCACTAGTAGACAGGCAAAACATTTACAATGATGGAATGGTAGCAAGAACTGCACTGATTGATGAATCTGAATTATTGCTTTTCAAGATTTTTTTTTTTTACTATGTGGATTGCATCTCTCACCATGGTGAATCGTGGCGTAAACATGTGATTACTCCATATTTTGGGGGGGAGGGGGGCAAAGCTCCTCGCTGAACGAATCCCATGCAGATCTAATCCTCTTTGTGTGGCATCACACGTTTCCCGCCTTTTTTTCTGGTAAATAATAACAGAAGAGATTTCAGAATATATTACAATATATTTCTACATTGAAAACTTTCATTTTAATATTCAATTATTCACACATTTTTTTTTGTCACAGAGAAGAGGTCATTTAGGTTCACCAAAAACACATTTTGTGGAGTTTATAATACAGAACAGCAAAAACTACACAACTGCATGTGAAAATCCTCCACCTCAAGAACAATGAATTATTATTGGATCCACATTAACATTGAGACATGCTATAATTGTTATAGGTAGAGAATACTTCCTGAATATACACAAACTGGTACTTTGGGTAACTTCACAACAGCTCAATTAAAGCACCTATATCTTCCTTTGAATTCACTGACCCTGAAATTCACAGCTTTTTAAAGGGGTGATGAACAATAACTTTTTGACATGTGTCCACAACACCAGAACATGTTCCCCACAAACACAGATGCTGAGGATCAATACAGGGATCCCTGATTTAAAGTAACTTCTCTGTGACAGTAACTGTCGTCAATATCTGTATAACTGCTATTATTTTCAGGCTGGAAACACTGCAAACTACTGTCCGGAGGCTTCTTCTCCTTGGCTAACTGTTCAGTGGCTGAGGATACAACTGCACGCACGATGGAAGCTGCAACCTCATAGAACATCCTCTTCAAGGCCTCCTCTTGTTCATCTGCATTGGTCTTTGCTGACCCAGAAAGGGACCCTCCACATTGAGGGGCCCCATCCCCCCTGGTCTCTACCTCAACACTAGTGCCTAGTCCTACTTTAGACTCAGCTTTGTCATTTCCAATTTGCTGTAGATCTCTCGAGTCAACTGGGGCTTGACACTCACCGCTTTGGACAACTGCATTGACAGTATCGCACTTCCCATCTTGATTTAGGATTTTCCCATCCTTCGGACAAGTTTTGCCACTAGAGTTTATGGTCTCCTGGTTGGTCTCCTCATCCTTCACATCATTCTGGGTTGTTGCTTCATGATTGTGTGCTGCGGTGTCCTCTGATGTAGCATCTGAACATCCATTCTCACCATTGGCTTTTAGCTCTGCCTGGCCTCCACCCTCTGGTGCTGGATCTGCTGCATGAGGCTTGTCTGATGGCTGAGCAGATGGTGCGCTAGTTTGGGACCTCTCCTCTCCATCAGAACTCTTGTGCTCGCCTACCACCTGAGCTTCATTATTGCTCTCACTCTGAGCCACAGTCTGCTCCTCTGATCCAGTCTGTGGGACATCGGTTGACCCAGCTGCATCATCAAGGCCATCCATGTTTTTAGCCTCGCTCTCAGCAGTATCATCGCCATCTTTCTGGGCTGTTGTACCCTCCCCCATGTCCATGCTGGTACCCTTCCCCTTTCGCAGTATGAAGTTCTTTAGTGACACAGCACGGTTGAAGTGTGTCCTTTTTGCCTTGGCTGTCTTGCCTGAGTCTTTACCCGCCTGTGGTTCATCAGTCTGCTCTTGCTCACCCGCTGCTTCCTCCTCTACTCCACCAGTGTCAGCTGCCTTCTTTGACTTGGGAATAACTCGTTTTTTGAAAGAGGTCCAGATCTCGTTTGCATGCTGGTCCACAGATTTTGCATGCTGTGTAGTAGCAGTTGCTCCTTTCTCCTCATCAACGTCAGCATTAGTCTTCTTCTGTGTTTCTACGTCACTGGCTACCTTTACATCTTCCATCCCCTGTTCTGCCTCTGGGTCATTTTCATCCTTTACATCTGAAGAGTCTTTGTCCTTTGGTTTGTGGATTCCAACAACTGATGAATCTCTCTTCAGACCTTGGAATGTCCAAGATCTCTTCAATTTCCACCTTTTTTGCCCAGATTGCTCTGACTTTGTTGTGGAATCCAATGTCCCAATGTCTCCTGCTCCATCTGCACTTGTTCCATCTGCCCCCTCAGCATCCTTGGACTCATCTGTGCTTTTCTTGTGACTTTTTTGAGCCATAAGTTTCTTAAAAGAGTGCCAGCGTTTCATGTTTTTTGTTGTTTGGGGGTTAGACTTGTCTGGCTCGTCTGTGGTCGGAGGCTCCTCTGTTTGGTCAGCCACAGTTGTGCTGACGTCAGCATCCTCAAGTCTGTCTAGTGATTTCGACCGAACCTTGTCATGTTTTTGGAGCCCCTCTGTACCATCCTTTTTGTCTGTGCTTTTGTGTGAGAAGATTTTAGCGACAGGATTGCGAATGAAATCTCTGACACTGGACTTCTCTCCTTGCTTTGGCTTGGCACCAGATGCCTTTTGCTCTTGGGAAGCCTCCTCATTTTCTGGGGCTTTTTCAATAGTCTGCCCATCAGCTGCAGTCTCGTTAGCTTCTGCTGGCTGACTAGATTCCTGTTCTTTAGGGCCTGCAGTATCCCCTTGATCATTTTGATTGGAGATCTTATCCTGCTCCTCGCCTGTAGTATCCTCAGCTCCTGTATGCTGTTCCTTCTTCTTCTTCCCTCCCATTACTTTTCCAAGCCCACTTTTATTTAAAAAAGAGTCCCATATTTTTTCAGAGGCTGGTTTGGATTTGCTATCAGCTGGCTGCTCTGTGCTTGGCGGTGCCTCAGTAGTAGGCTGCGTTTCCTCTGTTGATGCTGGGGCTTCCTCTGTTGAAGCTGGGTCTGGCTTTGTGGTTTCCACCTCAGCTTTATTCTCAACAATGTCTACTTGGACAGGCTCTGCAGTGGCTTCAGTTGCCGCCATATCCGAAAACAAAATCTCCCACTATCAGGAATTTCTCACTGAAAAAAATACTTATTTCCTTCCGTTCTTTACGGAACTGAGTTCATTGATGATCAGCCAACAGCTCTGAGAGTGTTCCTATCCAACGTATTTCCATAAGAATTAGGCAATTCTGCATCATATTCCGTGTAGAGAAGATGGACCTCAAAGCTAGAAGGAGAGGAGACAACAATCAGTGTTTAATTGGCTGTATGTATCAGCATATGAGAAATGTTTTTTTTTTTTTTTTACAGTGCTTGAAACTTATCTTATTTCTACAATTTAGCTTATTAAACCCATTTTAAAAAAAAAAAATCTTATAAACCTCTAAACTCTTCAACCGGAGTCAACTCATGTCGTTTAACACTGGGGCTGGTTTTGTTTCTACACAGAGAATTCTTTTGTGATTACAAATATGATCTTACGTCAAGCTATCTTGATGCCTAAAGCAATTCAATGCTTCCTCTGAATGACCCACTTGAGAATTTGAAATTATTATACATTGTATATTTGGTCTAAGATGCTAGAGGTGAAACCACATGTGAAATAGTTACATAATTGATTTATTCAAAGAACCATATGACTATGCACCGTAAAATGAGTACAGTAGCATAAAAAACAGAAGCAATATTCTTTGCCTTGTGAAAAGCCTGATGGAAAGAACATGGCTTAATTGGATTTTGCCGTGACTTAAACTGTTTACTGATGGGACACAAGACCCTGCTTGCCCATCCGACTGACACTGGGACAATTGAGGCTTGACGGTTTTGTCCCCTCTTTTCATGAACAAAACCCTTCCCCTTTGTTATGCAAACGCAAGAGAAGAGAGTTGGAGAAGCTTCCTTGACAAATCCCTAAGTGTGGGCTCAAACCTTGCATTGCAGAAGTAGAACCCAATTCTAATGAGAAACGAGGGAAAAGCCGATGCAAATGCCTGAGACAGCAGGT
Source organism: Pimephales promelas (assembly GCF_988280905.1). Taxonomy (NCBI): domain Eukaryota; kingdom Metazoa; phylum Chordata; class Actinopteri; order Cypriniformes; family Leuciscidae; genus Pimephales; species Pimephales promelas. The sequence goes on from NC_142784.1 coordinate 19,613,738, forward strand.
GCCAGTGCTCTTCAAAACGTCATTTGCATTGCTAATGCGTCCCTAACCATCTCCTCCATTTTGTAAAAATGCGTTGATATCAACATCACCCAAGTTATTTTAATTGAATGCGTGGCGCGAGTAGTACGTTATTTGCTAAAAAAAATGATTCGAAAATAGCTACTCAAGGAGACATCCTACTTCTGTTGTGTCTGGAAAACATGCTGAACAATACGCATTCATGCCTCTTGACTGATCACCAGTTTATAGGACCTTACAATAGTTCGTGAATAATTAAAAATATTTAGATTGGCGAAGCTTCCAGTAATCAGCAACATGTCTGTCATCGTGTAAATGTGTGATGTGGGAATTATGAAATCACCATGCAGCGGGAAAACAACAACCTGCGCGCCATACAAACATGCACACACAAGCGCGCGCGCATTTCGTCTATTGTGGTAAAGCCATGCTTCTTTTATTCTCGAAATCTCGTTGGTATCCAATTCAGCGACTATTTTTTGTTTGTTATAAAAGACCATTTAATTGATACATTCACCACAGACTGAACGCGGTTTAGAGCAAATTCACACTTGAGTGCGTCTGATAATAATATGCGAGAGGACAGTCTGGCACGTTTGGCGAAGTTGATCGCATGAATGAATGAACTCGTAACAGTTGCTTGAGCAAACACGCAATTGTGAAGCAGATGTCCTTATTCAGAAACATAAACACAAAGCAAGACAAGCTGGAAACGGATTCGTTGAACCAAATGCTCAATTTCACCAAGCCTACGAATTCAAATCCAGGGCGCAGTCATTGCGCGCCTATTGTCCTTTCCATCTAAATCTCTGCACTTCCTTAATGTCCATTGTAAATGCATTGCACAGGCGAAGCGTTTAAAACAATACGTTTGCATTTTGACACAATAGAGAAAGGTAGTCAGATCTAGTATACAAAATGAAGTTGTGTACGACAGAAATACTTAACATTATAACCCCCAAAAAAGTATAACTAAGATAAGAGTCTCCAAACCTTGTTTCTCTTGTGTAAATCCGTCCCGTGTGCTGGAGGGAAGGTAATAATCTGCTCCAGACTGGAAAAGACACTGAAACTAAATCCCCGCTCGCATCCTCATGCCTTGACTGAAGAGAGATCAGTGTGCGTGTGAGAGTGTGTGTGTGTGGAGAATTGCGCGCGGGGACCTGGAGGGTCGAGCGCTGGTATTAACAGACGCGCAGCTGCGGCTCCATCTATCTCACCCTGTTGCCCTTAGCAACCAGGGAGACCACCCCCACCCTGACACCACCGCCACACACACCCGCCCCCAACACTAAGAGGGTTACAGTACCCGGTTGAGATGGTAACTTTAATTTCAGCCACCACTTCCCCTGATTTGCTTGAAATGTGGTGATGTTGCCTCACGACGATTCAGATTGGCTGCGGCGGTCCGCAGATTGTTTCTGTACCCCATGATGCAGGGCAACAGATCAAGCGCTCGGGGACACTGGAGAGCCTTAACATTCAGTTTTAACGTCTTGTAACACACTGCTTTTGCTACACTTTGATGTAGTAATATTTCAAATTTTTCTGCTAAATTCAAGTAGTTTGAAAATCTTGTAGGGTGGGAAGTGAAACCAATAAAAAAAAACATAGACAATTTAAAATTTAGTGTTTTAAGTTAATTGGGTTCGAGAGCCTATTCAAATGCATAAAAATGGAGACATAGACGTTTCTGCTATCATCTGATGAGGCTGGTGGTGGATGATAGTGATGTCACCCATAGCTCATTTCTAATTGGTTAAACTGATGGTGTTACATCTCACCCTGAGTTACACACTCACCTACAACTCTGTTCAAATGAAAAAGCTCCACAAATAGAAATGTGAACAAACTGACCTCATTATCTGAAGCTAATTGTTGGGGAATCAGAACAAAGGCCCGTGTGCACATCGGGTTGATGCAACTGGACAGTAAGAAAGATAAATGCAAGTGTATTGCATCCCAGAATGCTCTAGAGACCCTAAAGCATAGAGCTAAGGGATGAAATGGAATATTTAGGACTGTGCCAAGGCCAAAATGGTGTTTTTATTGTGTCCCTGTTCAAAATATCGGACACGGTTTGCCCCAAGGCCAGAATAATATATGCGTTCCACTGGAAATGCATTGCTCTGTGATGAATATTTCATACGATTGAGCATCTGCAAGAGAATTCTGTTCTCCTTCATTGAGCTTTAATTTCCTCATGGAGGACGCCACATCTGTCTAGAGGCATCATGGGGTCAGACACTCAGTCTCGGTCGGGTTCACGGTGCAACTGATCGGCACTGGAGGATTAACATGTGGCGGCCAAAGAGTCATAGTAAAATCATCCTCGTTCAAGCAAGGGGGAGGGGCATAAGGGATTGGTCAATTTGAAAGGAGCGACCTATAAATAGCAGAATAACAGGGGATTATTTTGACAGGACGTAAAGTAATGCTGTTATGACTGTATGTGGCGGTGCAGATGCTAGGTGAAGGGAGGTCTACATAGATGGATGTAGGGAGGTCTAGGTGGATGTTTAAAAGACTGTGTTTGTCTGACTTTCACTGCACCTCAGAGATGGTAGATCACTTGGCAGTTGTATGATCAGGATGTGTTTGACTGAGCAACGTTTCGCACTTTGTTGTGTTTGTTTTTTTTTTAACCACTTAACTGTCAACGTCCCACAGGTGGGACGTTTGCCACTATATTTTTAAAACAATAATATCTTAGTAAATACCTTAAATAATATTGACAAACTATATATCATTTGAAAGCTTACAATCTCTAGTTTCCATATTTGGTGACTGATTTTCAAAATATATTACAGAGGAGCCATAATTTATCAATATAAAACAAGAATATTTTCATACTCATAAGGCGTGTTCAGACCTTTATTTTTAAATAGCAGTAAACATGAAAAATCATGAAAAAATGGTAGATACCTCAGTTTGTTTTCATGCCAAAAGTTCAAAAGATAGAATCCATTCAATTATTTTGGAAAAAAAAGGTCTGAAAAGTTTGAAATATCAAGAAAAAAATAATAAATTCACCATTTGTGACGTGGCAGCTAGCTATGACTTACATGCGTGTTCTTTGTATGTGTTTCTTAGAGGTTCAATTCATATCAAAATCTGCCAAACTTCCCATGCTACTTCTGAATAGGATCTCTACTTCAGAAATTGTATGAAAATTGTGAAAATAATGGCTCATATCACTCAAAACACGAATGGAAATGCAGGCGCCCTTATATGGGCAGTAATGGAGTCTGATTGTGCCCTAGTGAAAAAGTTTGGTACTGCGCTCAAACAAAATCTTACTGAAAGCTCATTTTTTGAGATATCAACCTAAAATTTGAAACACAACTTGTTCAGATTTTTGGCTTTGATCTTTCTGCCATTTTAGAGTAGCCCAGGTTTTGAAAATATATATTTTATGTAAAATATGAATAATTAATATTTTTACATTGTACATTTCCATAAACTCAAACTTCTATAACTTTTTTTCTGTTTCACTTTCTTAATTTATTTCACTTCTACAAAAATCTGCCAAATGTCTTCTTTAAAACAAGACCAATCACATGTCTATATTCCAAAGCATTCTTGAATTACAACCATTTAAGTTCGAAATGTGCATTTTCATGTCTATTCAAAAAAGGGGGGGTGACAGTTAACAGGTTAATGAATTTTTACCCATTTTTAATATTATCATCATGACTTTTGCGTAAACATACATGCCAAATTCGACTCAAGTGGCGTGTTATTTCTACGTATTTTGAGCTATCCACGTGTATGCATGTATGTCTACGCCATTAACGTCCGAGTGATTCCGCCGTCAAATGTCCGAGCGAAACTAAGCAAAATGTAGATCTACATCTGGGGAGTGATATTTTTTATTCCTAGGATGGTAGGGGAACACTCATAAATGCCATTAACCCCAATGACGGGTAGGTTTTTGAGGTAGGTCAGATATTTACATATATAGTAATAACGTTAAGTCAGCGGCGTTCATAAACATGCTGAAAAGCGATTATGCGTGTTGATAGCACACCAAAAATGGAAATACGAATTGGCGTGTCATAAACGCCATTTCATGAGATCAGTCTGAATAAATAGTTTTTAACACAATGCAATGCCTTGCCATTGTGTATGAAAAGTGATAAATAGATAAATAACGAAATTGTTTTTAACGCAATGCAGTGCATTGCCAATGTGAAATCTGATAAATAAATAACTAGTTTTGATCAACACAGAAGTACAAAACAGAAGCGCTGCGCTATTACACTATGTGAACTAACTCAAGGCCCACAGAGAAGGAAATGAATAGTTGAATTAAGTCTTTATTATTGTTTGTTTTTGCGCACAAAAAGTATTCGCGTCGCTTGATAAACTTACGAGTGAGCCACATGTAGTCGCTTGGACTATTTTAACGAAACGTCTTTAATAACTTTTCTGGGCCGACAAGTTTCATTCCCTCAGAAGCCTATGGAGGAGTGATCCAGCTCTCAGATTTAATCAAAAATATCTTAATTTGTGTTCCAAAGATGAACGAAAGTCTTAAGAATTACTGACAGAATTTTAATTTTGGGGTGAACTATCCCTTTAATGTCAGGTCAGAAACACAACAATACCAGAATCAGAAATGAAAGTCAACTCTTGTGAGCGAAAACAACAGGAATTCCTCTGGGAAAAAATGTATTCCCACATTATGGCATGTTTCGGTCATCAACAGATGTGTCATACACAAGCTTCTCTCTACAGCTCACAAGAACCTGCAACTAAGACTGTAAATGCACATCTGACGCAGGCTCAAGAGTGGGGATGGGAAGATGTAGCAAGTGCAACGCGGTTGAGAAATGCCCAAGCTTCAGGTGGGGTGGAAAAAGCAAATGTGTGTATATCTGCCACGCTAATGCCTCGCGACAGCATGTGCTTGTGTGTGTGAGCAGCAGAGGGGTTAAGATGGGGGTGGGGTGCTTCTGCTCTGACAGATTCAACCGAAGGCCGCGTCATCAAGCTCACGGCTCCGACTGTCAACTCCATTTCCCTCTCTCTCATCCACCACAACCGAAGTCTTATTTTAAGAAGCCTGTGTCGTGGCGGGACTGACCAGCACGTGCTTCCGCACGCAGCTGTAAACACCGGGATCAGAAGTGATAAGTAGCCCCCGTGGCCGCAACACTGGGTCCATAAAGGTTAGCCTGGGAAGTAAAAGCAGTTTAATCAATCCAGGCTTTGCACACTAAACGGGTGAGATGTGCAATGGAACGAAATCATTATATTAAGTGATGAGTTTAGCCTTTTGCTGTGCTACTGGCAGCCCTGGTTAAATATTTCAAGTTGGAGAAGGCAAGGCGAGGACTTATGCAGGCTTACTGTCATTGTCAAGTGAAGTGCCTGTAGAGGGGGAATTAAAGGCTGCACTTGAAATCTTACTCCAGCAGCAGACTGAAGAAAGTCAGGACACGCATATTCAAATCTAGATGTGAAGGATCCATCAGCATTTAAACCGCATATTTGGGCTGAAGCAAAGTCTCCTTCTTTTTAAGGAGGCTATTTAGGTAATGGCACCTTCCATGGGACATTAATCTGAGTAATTAGGTTTTAGCTTCAGCATGTGAAATAGATTGCTCTGGCATACTTCACTTCTCTGCAACCTGTCTACCGGAGAACTTTGGAGGAATGAGCATTTTTTGGCTGTCCACCTCCTTATTTATTTCCTCACCGGCACAAAACATCCATTAACTCCTGTAAGGGGAGATTAAATATCAAGCATGATCTAGTCCAAAAGAAGGCCTGGCCTTGCTAGGGCTGCTGCTGTTCGGATGATGATGACGATGAAGCAATATCATAACATTCACTGAAAAAAAAAATCAGCATGAACTTAATAATTCACCCTGTTTAGATATTATAGATCTTATTGAGAACATTTCATCCGTGCATGTTGAATTTTGAAAAATAAATTCACCCCGTAACGTTTAGTCAAAATGTCATACTGTAACTGATCTTAAAGTTAAATCTCTCTGGTGATGTATGGAGGACTCTTCCAATAAAACCCACCCCTGCAAGCTCATTTTCATCTGCAACACCCTCATCCTCAGCTATTAGGGAACGCTGATGACCTACTTCTGGTGAGATTCTGAAGTGTGCATACAATGGACACTTTACTATCCCATGAGGCTACTGGAGAGGGTTTGTGAATGGCAGTGATGTGACAACTGATGCTGGTAGTTCACATGATAAGGGCAACATGGCGAATTTAGTACGTCCAGATTACATTCATACTATATACAACATGCTTTTGTAGCTGTTGTGAAGTAATTACTTATTCAATATAAGTATCAAGAGAGTATGTGATTTCAGACGAAGCCCCCAACTAACTGACCTACTTTTTTTTTTCTTTTTCTTTTTTGATAATCCTTTACATTCACATGTATGTCACAATACAGAGGATAATATCTGATACTACTTCCATTTCAATGCAACTTAAAAAAAAAAAAAAAAAAGTTGTTCATTTTCATTTTCTCACCCTCGCATAATTTCAGACCTGAATAAAAATATATTTCAAGTTACACAAATGTTGAAAAATGTTGACCCCATTGACATTCATTTTATGGACAAATATATAGGCTATCTTTTTTGTTCTAACGTTTGTAACAACATGAGGGTGAGTAAATGACTTGACTTACATTTTTGGGTGAACTATCTCTTTAAATTGAAAATTTGTTGAGAGTTTAAAGGAGCATTTCACCCATTGCAACATTAATCTTTATTGAAAGTGGATCATATATGTAGTCGAAATGTAAAATATTTTTTTTAATTTGGTGCCCTCTTGACTGAGAAAAGACAGAAAATAACCAAGGGGCGCCTTTGTGTTAAAAAACTACAGTTCCCAGAATTCCCCAACATTGCACAGCTCCGCAAGCCACACCCACTAACCCACCCACCGGAACAGCGCAAACAGTCAGAGACGCAAACACACTCTTCCGTCTACAACGCTAACATTAGCTGTTACGAGAGTAAGAGTTTGAAATTCATTTCAAACAAAATGTCTAGTTAGTTGGCTGTGGCGAGCAGGACGATCGAGGGCGAGGGATGTAAGAGGACGGCGTGCTGCGCGAGGCCGGTGGCGTGAGTGATAATGAAAGACAGCTGTGAGGCGCGCGCAGGTGCGTCTCTCACGAAGGAGCGAATGCATAAAATGGGGAGCGACGACGGCAGATAGAGAGAGAAACAGGCCTGATTTTATGTTTTGTTTCTGTTGTGTGTAACGCTGGCTTACTTTCGTTTTGTATTTGTTCATTTTACTATTAAAATGTTTAAATGTTCGCCGGTTCATGCCTCTTTCTTCCCACGACATCAAACCCCGTTCACGTTACATTTGTAAACACATTAACGTTAGTGAATTACTCCGCGTTTGTATTTATTTCTGTATGGTGAATTACTGTATGATACCTGGATGTTCTGAAGGCGAAACTATCACAACACAAACGTCCGTGTGCTCGTCTGATTCAGAGATTTCCTCCAGGAGAAATTGCCATCGTTGAAATTCTCTGCAGCAGACGGACTCTGTGTCCGTAGGCCGTGACACGCAGCGAGAGTACAGGCAACAGCAGGCCGCCGAGCTCGACCCAGTCCGGGCGTCTCGACCGACAGCCAGGCGTCTCCTGCTCCTTCATCAGCCTCAGCTGCTCTAAACTATACTGCAGCTCGTAAAGATAGCCACGAACATCGGATTCGAGCAGCAGACTTTCAAAACCCTCTTCTTCCATATCATGTTTAGTTTCTTCCATCATTATCATAACTTCATGTCTCCACAGTGCTTGTTAGCTTAGCTTGAAGCTTCCAAACAAGATGGCGGATGTTGATTTCAGTTTCTGCAAGTGAAGTCCCACCCACTGATCTGTGATAGGCCTGTGGGTGAGTGGGTGCCACACCCTTGAATAATAATGAGCTAATCATTGTAGTGTGTTGACATTTCAATGAAATCATCGTGACGCAAAATGACGATTTTTACGTCACGATAAGCAGGAAATAAAATACTTAAATCCTTATTTCTCCCATCTCAAGGGAAAATAAGGGAATAAACCATGACCATTCAAAAATATGACTGGGTTTCTAAAGATACAAAGCTTAATGCAAATGGGTGAAGTGACCCTAGTCCCCGTGAACCGGAAGTTTCAAACGATTTTTCTCCAGTGCTGTGACGTATTTCCAAGTGAAACAGAACAGGCTTGTTCGACTTCATGCAGCTCTGCGCAGACCGATCGGCGGCTGACTTGAAACAGTGCATGCCGGTTAGAAATTTTGTCCGACTTGATGCAGCGCTGACTCCACGTGACTGTGACATATGCCATCAAAGTACCGCGAGAGCAATACGAGAGTAGCCGGAGGACTCAGCCAGCGCAGCTTCTGAAGAGCGGCTGCACGAGCTCTGATGATGTCACAGCTGTTCCACGATTCGCCGGATTCACCGCATGACAACGATCACGTGCGTTTCGTGTTTATTCTCACACGTTTAGTTCCACTAAAGCTCACAAATCAGCATTTTATAACAGTAAACACTCTTTTCATGTAGTCGCAATGTTATATTGTGTCATGTTTATCATGTTTATCAAAATAAAACTGATTAAAAAACGTTGATTCCACGTCATTGATTATAGGCTTATTTTGAACTTTATTCTAGTTCAAACAGATGCTGTATGAAGCAGTAAAGTATTGAATGAAAATGTGTCTGAAATATCTGTTTATTTGGCAAATGTTGCATTTATTTCACTTCAGCTGTGGTATAAGCATGCAAACACCACGTGAGCCGTCGGTACGGGAACCAGAAATTGTTCGACTTCACGTCTCCGTTTGCAGCTCCTCCCCGCCTGCACGCGGCTGTTCTCGCCGATCGGTTGCATCCAGCCGCAGGCGATGTCGAACACACCTAACATTGAACAGAGGGCAGGGTTTTACTCTAGCGCTCCTCCTCTCCATCTTTCGCTCATAGCAGACTAACGGTTTGAGGGGAGTGGTTAAGAGTTTCCCCACCCCAGAGCCATGTCAATAGTAATACATGGCTCTGCCCCACCCAAGCTGTGAAACCTACGTCATCAAAAAAAGAAACCATTCCAGACCGGAAGTAACTTTTCAGATTTTGATTAAAGATTACCAGGGTAAAACATTTTTTAAATATATATTTACTTGCACGGATTAATTGTTCACCACAAGACTAGTAATATGCGCCAACAAAGTAAATAGGTTCAATTTTGATTTCACGGGGACTATAAGTATGCCCTGAGGATGGTTGTATTACCGAAAGCTTGGCATTAAATTTTGCTTTAAGGACTCAAGTGTGCAGACAATTATTATTATTTTTTTTTGGGGTTGTCAAGTGGTATCTGTCTGGCACCTTGTTAGCCATGAGTGCGGTGAAACTCTTTCAAATTGAGAGTAAAAGGTGCAATGCAAATGCAAAACAGAGACATTTGTCGATTAAGCAAGTTTGGTATTTCACCCCATTGGACAGCTCCGACAAGCTGCACTGTTCATTGACCTTTTATTGTAAAGTGCTGATTGGGTAATGTGTCCCTTACGGCCTAAACGTTACGTTAACTTCACGCATGGACAATATTTGAGGTGCAGCTGTTCTAGATATCCAAACGAGCGCTGTCCTGAAGTGTTGGCTTCAGAGGGATTTCCATGTAATCTCTTTATTAGCAGCCAGCCTGTCGATCTCAATCACTGGTGTTGCTGTGTGGGAGGGAGGGTGTGGTGGGAGCCGAGGTCCCAGCCAATGGTGCCCTATCCTGTCGATTAGCTCTGCTATCTCATTAAGTTACTTGAATACCTTTGCCCACTTGTGTTGGCAGGACACAGAAATGGCATTTGAAAACAACAGATCATAATTGTGAAATGCAACTTTTAGAATTTATCAAAAAAGCTTTGGTGCAAGCAAGGTGGAATTGAAACTTCTGTCCATCAAGCGGCAGACATAGTTCTGATGTCTGAATAACCAACGAATCATGCAATGAACAAATGAGCCACAGAGAAGTTGTATGAGATTATTTGTATATTAAACTGGACATTTTAATACAAACAAAAAACTGTGACATTCTGGCATCTAATATATACAGTTGGAAAATGCATATTTAGTAAGGGTGACCAGTGACCAAAATATAGCATTGAAAAAAATCTAAAACAAACAAAAAATCTAAAACAAAAAGGTTTAATTTATATTAAAAAGCTCTCTAGTTAAGAAAATAAATGTATATACTATATTGCTTTTTTCTGAAGGAGCAGGGTAATGATGCTGAAAATTCAGCTTTGACTTAACAGGAATACATTACATTATGAAATATATTCAAATTGAAAAAGTTATTTTAACATCTTTTTCCATTCTTTTTCACAATATTGCCATCTTTACTTAAATTTGGTGAATATAAGAGACTTCCTAATAATTGGGTAGCATTTTATTATTATTATTTTATTTTATTATACAGTCCTGTTGGCATGCAACAACTGGTTAATAAATAGATTTAGAACCTGACTCTGAAGCTATACCCCACATAGTTACCTTATATCACTTTCTTATAGGCAAGTACACTGTAAGAACACGCAAGTGCACAAACTGAAAATTGAAATGCAACCAAAAGTGTTTACATCTCCAAACTTGTCAGATACTGTGTGTCATGTTGTTTACAGGAATGGTTAATGGTGTTGTGTTACTAACATTCTGAAATACACAGGAATTCAAATGGCTGGGTCTTCAGGATTAGTTCGGCCACATTTCAGCTGAATGGTGCAAAAACAAAATGCTCCCTCTGTTCTCAAGCATGGCAATTCCCCTGACATAGGCAAGGCCTGTTGTGGTCAGTGGCATCATATTAATTCAGAGTAACCATCGCAAAACTGAGTTAGTGACGCTGTCTAATCAGAGTCAGGTTGTCCCAACTCACATTTTTGTCATTTTCTGATACAAATCTGCCGTGTCAATTTGTAATGCCACATATAACGGACACTGGGGAGTTAGGAGCCAAAATTAAAATGCATTTACATTCATTTAAAAAAAACAAAAAACATTTGGTTCAGGCAATTAAAGGATCAGGATCATGACATTAAAAAGCTCTCCTCTGTCGTCTTTCATAGAAACTATTACCGCATAATCCCCTTTCCACCCAATCCAAACACTCTTTATATCAGCAATTACCAAAGTTATAACAGCAGCACTGACCTTCAATGCTTCGGCAGAGTTCAGAAAAAGCTATTTCCTCTAAAGGTTTTATTGCTAGAGAACGCCCCCTGTTTGTTCATGTTGTCCTCAGGTGATACTACAATTTATTTGCTTGGGGTTTATGGGCTCTAGGCTCGCAGAGGTATATGGTTCAATTTGAGACTCCGCTTTTGCTTCTGCCAAGTAAATAAACTCATCATCAAACAAAAGACAGGCTTGCTTGCAATGCATGCACAGAACACTTGGTTTTCTGCAGTGTTGACTACAGAACTCAGAAGAGCTCTGAGCAGACAGAGATGAGGTTGAAAGGCCATCTGCAGACGTTTCCAACTAAGACCATTTGTGTGCAAATTGAAATTTGAAACATTCTTTCATAATCTCTTTGAGTGTTCTTCCCTGGCAGCAGCACAAAACCTTCTTTCAGCAAGTCCACCAAGCCAGATACACAGAGAAAGGCACTGACTGCTTCCCCCCAATGAGAATCACTCATTCCGTGTCACCATCCACAGCCAACCACTTGTTTTCACTCATCTCTTTTATTATAGAAGTCATTAAAAATGGACAACAGTGCAAAAGTGATCCTTGATGTGCACAAGGATTTGCTTTAAAGCCTGGTTGGGTCTTCTTCATTGGACCGATGCAAAATATTTAATCCAGTGCAGAATGCCCATTTTAAAAATGCTATCGTGATTACAGCATATAATACAGCGGTTCTTGATCAAATGTGTATTGTGTTCAGTTTCATTCTCTCTCTGTACAAAATTGGCTTCAACTTCAACATTTTCAGCAATATTTTTTAAACAAAAATTCTTGAAGCAAATGCTCTCTCTCTCTCTTTCTCTCTCTGTCACACACACACGTCATAATCTGCCTCTAACAAACTTATAAATAATGGTTGGCCAATAAATCCTTAATTTTCAGTCAAAATAAATCAAGTAAACAAGTTTTAAATAGTGATGCTTCCAGAGCTATCAAATCGTTTACATCTTATACTACTCACTTTGACATTGTGAGAAAATTAGTGTCAGAGCAGAATTAAGTGCACTTGTTACATGGGTTTGCACTCACAGGCTTTGATGGCCTGAGTCCAACCATATATAAAGCATGTGGACAGTAGTCATAGATTATATAAGACCATCTTTAGGCAATGTATCTATGATGTGCTGGCCATGCAGCCAAACATATAGCAAAACTTTCAGACCCATTCAATTTTCATGGAAGAAAAAAAAAGGAAAACCCTAAAAACAACCCCATATGTGCTTATTAAACTCTTACTGTAATTACTGTACTGTAATTATTGCGGTTTGTGTCCTCAGGTGGGAGGGGGTCCTTTATAATGTAGGGCCAGGTGAAATGAGCGGGTCAGGGTATTGGACCGATGACATGAGGTATCGTGGACTGAAATGAGGTACCAGATCGTCACAGCAAGCAGGAGGGCAAAAAGGATGACAAAAAACCACAGGGGACACAACTGCCAGGGGGCTCTTTGCCATAAGCTGCTAGTAGAGGTCTTCGGTTTAATCGGGCCACTGGAAACAGAAAAATATATGATAAAAAGCCATTTTTCAGCATTAATAGGAGAAAGAAACTGCCTACAGGTCTCCGCATTGGTGATAGTTGGCATAAATCAGCTGTGCCCAATCCTGCTTCATGGAGGGCCAATTTCCAATTGTGCCTGAAAGTTTCTAGCAATTCAAAAGACTTTGGTTAGCAGCTTCAGGAGTGTTTAATGAGGACTAAAGCAAGAGAATGACCCACCAGGAGCATACATCAATTTTAATTTAAGCTTGGTATGCATTGGTGAGGTAAATTTGCTTTAATTTAAAATTTTCAAATGCGGTTCACGGGAGAGTTTAAGTACAGCCTTCATTTAACAACAACAACGATTCATGTAAAAAAATGACAACATTTAAAACGTGTCCTTAAGTGCAGGCCTCACTGGTCAGGGAAGCATGAGACTTCACTTTGTCAAATGATTCTCATTGCATTTTTTGCAGTCCAATGGACTTTTGGGTTTCATGCCTTTTTTGGATCACTGGCTCAAGGTTAACTAAGAATATTGGGTACAACTTTAAACATGTTGGACTACACTAACTTTGATTATAAGACTTTCTTAGTCCAGATTTAGAAAGACAATTTTAGAATTTAGAAGGAGTAAATTATGACAGTTTTCATATTTGAGTGAACTATCCTTTTAGATTTACATACTGAATTTACAGAGAGGCAAATTCACCATCATTCAAAAGTTTGGGGGGTTTCAATGTTTTGGAAAGAAATCTCTTACGCTCAACAAGGCTGCATTTATTTAAACAAAAACCCAATAATAATGTAAAATATTGATTTTTTTTAAAAAAAAACAACAACAACAACTATTCTTTATGCATTTAAAAATTCAATTTTCAGCCATTTTGTTTCTGTTTTCATAATTCTTTGAGAAAGTCCAAAATAACCGCATTTAATTAAAATAGAAATATTTTGTAACATTATAAAATGTCTTTTCTGTCACTTTTGGATTAACAATGCAAACTTGTTGAATAAAAGTATTTTAAACTTTTGAATGCTAGTGGATTTCTAATGCCTATTTTTCCAGCTGTGTAGAGAGAAAAAAATCCTGATTTTTTATATTTATTTATCACAACAAAATACATAATTAGTGCTAACCATATCAAACCAAACAGTTTCCTCACCGACTCGACTTTGCACAGGTGTTGTCCTCCAATGAGTCGGGGAAAGAAAGTCTCTCCTGCTGCCTCTAGTGACAGAGAGGGACATGACGATAATAGCTTGAGATTAACAAAGCCCTGCAGGGACTCTATTGTTTACCAGCTCTTTGGCACTGGCACACTTTACAAGTGCAATTATGTGTGGGGTGTGTCGAGGTGTAAATCACATCATAAAAATCATGCAAGGTGCCACATTCACTACACATTAACAGGCCTGGTTAATTCACAAACCTTAGGTGACCCCAAAAAGTAGTTATGTAGTTTGTAACACATTTGAAGCTACTGTGTGAGAGGTGTTTGGGACGTAAGAGTCTGCACGATGGGGAAATATACCTGTGGGTCTTCGTGACATGGGTCACATGATGAGGACGGGCAGGGGTTGTAGCATGTGTGTAGAGTTTGCTGTGGGTGGGGGCGTCTCTGGAGGAGCTCGTTCTCCTGGTAATCAACTCCCTCCTCCTCCTCCTTTCCGGAAGGCAGAGATGAAAAACTGGAGCGAGGCTATAAAGATTCACAGAAGCAACAAACACTTTTGATTGCCAAGAGCGGACAGTACAGTTTTCACTACATGTGACAGCTTCGCTATGCTACAAAAGGCGCTTGTAAATTGAAAGAGACGGGCTCCATTAACTAATAAGGTCTTTTTGTGCTCTCTTGTTTTTCTCATTTGCTTGGAGTCCTTTAGTGGGACCAACAGATACGCTGCCTCTACCTTTTCGTGTGACACATTACACAGGCGCTCTTGGCCCTTTGGTAGTGCCAGTTCCCCACTATGTTTGTGCCCACAATAACGGCTTCCATTAAAGAGCCAGTTAGAGCGGCTGGTCTTTTCCCCATCCCTGTAAAGCTGCCAATTAGCCATGAGCACCGAGAAATTACAAGAGGCTCTTTGAAATGGAAATGGTCCCTCTCTCATCAAGGTTTTTCCAAGGCTTCGGCAGGCAAATCAGCCTTTGCATCAGTGCAGAGGATTCTCTTTCCCAGAAACCAACCCCCCTTCCCTCTCTAAAAGGAAGCATTGAGCTTTTTAAGTCGAGATTGAACAGATTCATTCGAGATGGATTAATTAGCAGCACGGCTAAATAATGTGTCATTTTTATGATGCCCCCACAATAGGCTTTTTTCTCCCACAGAAAGATTGATAAATATTATGGATTTTTTATTAAAGATATGAACTAGGCCAGCACAACATGGGAAAAAAGTTAATTTTGTTTTTCTGCGATACTGTATATATTGTGATAAATGATTATTCATGTCAACTTGTGAAATTGTTTATGAAGAATTAATCATTCTAGAACAATTTTGAAGGGGAGTGAATCAACCATACACTCTTAGAAAAAAGGGTTCATTGGGGTTCTATATATGAAGCATAGGGTTCTTTACTCAACTCCAAAGAACATTTTATGCTAAAAAAAAGTTCTATAATGACAAGAAAGAACCCTTTTACCCTTTAGAAAGGCACAAAGGTTCTTTGTAAGCTATTATTCATTTATATATTACATTATTCTGCAACATTTTATAGTTGTAATTCAATTATTATTTATTAAACTGTTATAGTAACTTAATATCACCTTTTAATCATGCTGATTTTTGGAGGAGAAAAACTGAAATGGCACTCTTCGTATGATATTGATTAACTACATAAAATTATATACATATATACATTTTCTAACCCCCATATCTTGAATTTTGTGATCATTCACATGCATTCATAAATACATTTTAGGGTCTTGATGTTTGTCAATAATATGAAATATTTAATCTGGAAAGGATAAAACAAATGATAATGAATGAACCCAAAAGGTTCCATATAAAACCTTTTTCCTGGTTAAAAAGAACCCTAAAGGGTTCTTATTATTTAACCCTTAAAAAGGGTTCTGTATAGAACCTTTTAGGAGTTCCAAATACGTAGCGCTGTTAGAACCTTTTCTTCTAAGTGTGTAGGAAATAAACAAATTACAAGCATAGATAAATACAATACAACAAAAATACAAATGAAATAGCTGATAATAGTGAGCCTAAGTTCTGACATAGGCTTACTATTGGCCGACGCTGGTCTTGAGTGTGATGCTGGCGAGTAGTGAGCCTAAGTTCTGACATAGCGGTGAATAGTTATGTGTTTTTTCACATAACTAATTAAGTAAATAATTAAGTCGTTATTTTAGGGGGGCTTTGCGCACAAAAAGTATTCTCGTCGCTTGATAAACTTAAGGTTGAGCCACTGTAGTGACTTGAACTATTTTAACAATGTTTTTACAAAATTTTCTGGGCTGGCAGGTTTTAGTTACAATAGAAACCTATGGAGGAGGAGTGAGACCGCTCTCAGATTTAAAAAAAAAATATATATATATATCTTAATTTGTGTTCTGAAGACGAACGAAAGTCTTACGGGGTTGGAATAATATGAGGGTGAGTGATGACTGACAGAATTTATTTTTGGGTGAACTGACGCTTTAACAGCACACAATCATATATCAATAAATCAAATAATGTAATTATTGCAGATGCACACTTTGCAAAATCGATGCTAAAACACACACCTACATACATATACATATGGTGCAGCCCTAATATGAAGAGCAAATTGAGGCAGCAAACAGATCTTCAGCAAGTCATTGTGAGGTGGAAAAGCAGCATAATGACCATTACAGAGTCGAGACTGTTATAATGTGCACAGCCTGTGACTGCTTAATGAGATTTGGCAAAAATGTCTCCATTCACAATTACACCGAGCATCCACTCTGCATTTAGATGACTGCAGCACTAAATATGTAAACTAATGAAGCGGTTCACAACTTGCTGATTACTAATGCAGTATTCATAACTTGCTGATTTTGTTCTGGATTTGATCATGCCTAGGAAACGTAGGATGAACATACAGTGGAGTCTCAGAAGTCCACTAGTGCAATTTTGTAATTTAATACCATTTATCATTTATCCATTAAAAAAAAATGGACCCCACTGGATAATTCATACAGGATTATTTACCTATTAAACATCAATAGCTGCAACATGGGTACCCTAATGAGTCTGTCCTACCATTGATGAAAAATTTTATATAATTATTTAGAGTTAATGGCTGTGTACATGACAGCTAAATATATTTAAAAGCCAAAGACTGATTTTATGAGCTGCAATTCATTATAAACACATGAGTGGCAGCAGTTGGCCATTTATTGCATCTAAATAAGTGAGACTGATATACCACTGGTTTAACAGTAATTGCGCATCAAAAAATCCTATAATATTGACATCAAGTTAATGCCAAAAGCAATATACGAGAGCCATTAAACCATTTTTGACAGACAGCGTAATGAGTAGCATTACTGACAGAGAAGCTTAAACGTATACATACACTTCCGATATTTGAATGTTTTTGTGGAAACCATAATACAGTTCTTTCAGGTTTCTTTGAATAGATTCCAAGCAAATTGTACCTGTGAAACATGCTCCGTCTGGACGGCTTTAGAGCAAAGTTGATGTGTCTGGCCTAGCCAAGCGCTGATGCGGTCAGGGTCAAAGGTCACATGCTCAGGAGACCTAGTTTCAGGTGTTGAGGTCTTAAATTGTTTGGCGTACTGAGGCTTGCTGGCTCTGATGACTAACAAACACATGCAAAACAGATGTTAGCAAAGCATAAACAAATGACTATGATATAAAAAAATTCCAGAGGTTGACTGCAGATTAGACGAGACATTTATCATAAAAAAAAAGTCTAATCCCTGGCCTGGACATAAGCACCAAATATAACATTTTAAAACTAGTTTCTGCATAGAATATGATACAATGGGCCAAATCACAATACAGAGGCTCAAAAGTTCATCCCCCATCAAGAACTTTATAAAGTTTTAGGTGGCTATTTGGCCATTTTACAAGGATATTAGAAAACAAGCCAAATTGAAAGCAGCTCTTCCATGATTATCAAGTGATTAAGCGGTGAGAGGGACACTGCCTTCTGTGGATGGCACCAGATACACCGACCAATCAGGAGCCACAGCTTTACCTGGCACTGGCATCTGGGGTGGGGCCACACGCTCTAAGCTGTTCTCAACGCCCTGAAAAACACAATAAATACATTCAGCATTGACCAACATTAAAGATATACACAGATGCATATTCACAGCCATTTTTACCATCAAGGTCGGCTTCTATACATTAAGATGCATTTATATTGAAAGTAATGTACTTCAATGCACTTGAATAATAGGGTGGCTTGCTTAACGTGTTCTAAAGCCAGCTCAATAAGTAAAAACATACCATCTTACTCAGTCCTGTAACCATCTATTTGCATGTTACATACTACACATGTGCTTATGTCTATGCATGCACACAAAGACACCAACTACCATGTGATCCTGCAAGCAGGAGGCTATGCAAAACAAACAAAAACAAAAAAATCCCCTAATTTGCATGTCAATTACATTGAGTTGCTAGATGGAGAATGTATGCAAATACACAACGAACCAGCAATCCATGTTTAAATGTATAGTATATAATGTAAATAATTCTAAAACGAAGTTGGAGCCGTCAGATAGACTTACTGGCTGCTTGAAGCTGACAGATGCCATGTCTGAATGCGAGTCCACAGGACTCTTGTAGACTCTCCTCCTCAGAGGATATTTGGCTAGTTCATCTGTACAAGACACAAGAGGGTGGAAGATTATGTTCCAGATAAGTTAAATTCTGTTTTAAAGTGACAAGCTAATAGAAATGTGTAGCATTCACAAAGGATAAAGGGCTCCAGTCCTCATTTGGAGTCATGATTATTACATAATCACCTGATTGTAATTCACATGTGAAGCATAAATATCTCTGGAGCACCTGCGGTGGTTTACAACACATGCACACGGACGAATAAACAAAGTGTTCATTTATATTGTGAATGCAAAGTCCTCCAGTTTCCCTTTATTTTAACATGCACTTAGAAATATTGTGTGGAACGTGATCAATTTAAGACAGAAATGGTACTATTGGATAATATGCTAATATTTAGAGAAAACTACTGACATCAGTGTTATAACTAAAACTATAAAAAAATTTAGTAACAAATAAAATATAAAAAAAACTTCAGTTAATTGCCAATCCACCATTTCAAGTTTTTGTTTCTATGTTTTTTATTTACACACTAAACAACTACAGCTAAAACTTAAAGCTATAAATGTGTTTGTGTAATCAGTGTTAACTAAAACTATTAATTTTTTCAGTAACAAATAAAATATAAAAATGAAAAAAACTTCAGTTAATTGCCAATCCACCATTTCAAGTTTTTGTTTCTATGTTTTTTATTTACATACTAAACTAATACAGCTAAAGCTATATAGAAATGTGTGTGTATTTTAAAATAATAATAATAATAAAAGGACAAAACCACATAGCAAAATAAAACTAAAACTTTGAAAATATTACAAAAGCCAATTCAAAATATGAATAAAAAAATATAGTATATAAATAAAATGACAATAACACTACGTATGTATGATGTCAAGTGTAATGTGTAATAAACAACTAAAAAGGTATGTGTGTCAAGTAAATGAATTGAACAAAATTATTTGCCTGTCAATTAATCACCACCTAAAGTTTTATGATTGCCATAGATATCTGCACAGGCTTTAAAGAGAACGTTTGGCTCGGGTCAGGTAGCAGACCCCTAGATCGTCATGGCCTTATTGGCAGGTAATGGATATGAAGATTGGATTGTATTACAGAGGCAATCCCTACCTGCAGAAGCACTGAAGGAGGACGAGTCCGTGTCATCCCGGGAGATTGACCGACCAATGTCCACCGAAGGGTCCCACTCCAGAACCTGGTGATCTTGACTGGATTGAGGAAGGCAGGCCTGAGTCTGAGGCGGCATGGTGCGCTCTAAAAAACACTCATCCTCCAGCATACTCTCAGAGGGACAGCCGGAGTCAGGGGCACACAGAGCCCAGTCCTCTTCGAAAACCTGGCATAACACAATTAAACATCTTAAAACACTTGCATTTTCAGAATTACGTTTCAGTTTAAAGGTATTTATATAGAAGGAAGAAGATATGTCCTTGAAACTGCTTATGCTCACCAAGGCTGCATTTATTTGATCAAAAATACAGCAAAACAGTATTTATTAATTTTTATTTTTTTATGAAAATGAACAATTTTCTCTCAGAAATATAATATAAAAAGTTATAAAGATATTTTAAAAGGTTTTAAAATGTGATTTATTCCAGTGATGGCAAAGCTGAATTTTCAGCATCATTACTCCTGTCTTCAGTGTCACATGACCCTTCATGTAGAAATCATTCTAGTATAATGATAAAAAAAAAAAGTTCTGAGGGATCATGTGATACTGAAGACTGGAGTAATGATGCTGAAAATTCAGCTCAATACATATTTCTTATTATTATCAATGTTGAAAACAGTTGTGATGCTTGTGATGACTTTTTTTTGTTCAGGATTCTTTGATGAATAAAAAGTTTAAAAACACATTACATATACAAATAAATCGTTCCTGCCACTTTTCAATCATCAATTTTTAATGTATCCTTGCTGAGTAAAAGTGAAAACTTGTACATTAAATAATTTTGCAGTTAATTATATTACATCCATCACAATTAATTCATGTTTAAGTGCGCCTTAACTAATTCATTCTGAAAGTTCTGAGAACATACTGAACTGGCGTGAGGGAGGAAAATGCCTACACATAGACATTGTGTGCTTTTTCAGAGCTATGGAAAATATACTGTGGCAATTCATCATATGTCTGGTGTGGGATTCTATAAACATCCTATATCTGCCAACAGCATAAAGAACATAACAACCCAAGATTTTTTAGCATTTCTTAACGTGATCCACTTGGACCTAAAGAGACAAAGGCTCACACAAGGAACTTGTTCAAATGGACAGTACATGTATTGTACAGTGGCTGCTTGGCTACAAGACAACAATTCAGGCTATTCAGGGGGTGTATTCATGACTCCTCTGCCAGAACGTATGAAGTTGGATGCTTGAGTAGATTTCCCTCGGGATAATTTTCCGAAATATGTGAACTTGAGTGAACTTGAGATGGCACAAATCAAATTATCAAATAAAAAAAAATAGCTATCAGGGAAATATCAGGGGACAGAAGGGACTTATTTAGTTTTCATAGTCAATTGTGCATATGGTGTGTGATAATACTAATCTATGGAGGTTTGAACAAAAACATTAGCTAAAAGCTAGCATGCTACTGCAGATATATAATCAGTCAGCTGCTTAGTTGGCCAATATTTGGGGCGACAAATGACTTGAAATGATTATACGCACCTTGATTTCAGACCAATATAAATGGAGCAATTGAATTACAAGTTCAAAAGGGACTGAGATGACTTTCAGGCTTTATCTTGGTTCATTCCAGGTGTAAGAAAGTTAGTTTAATCTCATTTGTGCACATGCAGCATGGATATATACCAGTCTCATGCTGAGCAGGCGTGTGTGCAGGCGGCCCAGGCCCTGAAAGACACGGGCACAGTGGAGCAGGAGTTCCTGCAGATGGCTCTCGATGGCCTGGGCGTCCGCCGGCTCGCTCCTTTGGATAAGCTCTTCTCCATGCTGGAGTAAATCGTTCAGTTTACCTGCACTCTCTCCAACCGCCTCTTGAAACCCCTGAGGGATAGATATACACAAACGCGTTTAATAATCATGCACATACATACAACAACTTTCCTTGAAAACAAGTTCTATAAACCCCCAAATAGAACAACTCATTTTGAATAGAAAGTAAATTAAGCCCGTTTAGAATCATTAAAACGTCCAAAAGCAAAAATCTCAACAACAATTAGGCACGTTTATGCTTAAATTTGATATCGGCGATGCTATTTTCTTAGCACTGAGGAATAAATAAAAAAAGGTTAGAATTTGAAATACAAATAAACGCTTAAAATAATTAATCATAGATCATTTAAAAAGACTATTTTTATTTAAACGTTATTTATATATTATTAATATAACAACCGCAATAATAATAATAATAATACTGACTTATAATCATTATCGACTATCATTATTATTATATCACCGTTACCATTATTATGCTCCTAATCATCGCTATTATTGTTATAGTCCATCATGATAATTATCATAATAGTGATATCTTTATTTTTATTATTGTTATTATTATCAGCATCATCATCATCAACTATTATCATTATTTTTTATAAAAAATAAAAACTGCACTAAAATTAAAGTGAGAGGGGTTATAGCACTTGCGTATTGTTGTCCTACTGTTAGTTTAACTGCTTCTATTGTTCTTATTTTTAAGTCGCTTTGGATACAAGCGAATAAATGTAAATATATTTATTATTGATTTTATTTAAAACATAAAATGTCTAGACTTAAAGGAAAAAAGAGCACCGTTGAGAGAAATATTAATTGTCCTACTAAAAGTTCTTTATTTAAAATGTATTAATTTTGATTTTGGGGTGAAGAAATTGATTCCCCCTCCTCATTTAAAAATAAAAATTATTCATTTATTCATTTACTTAAATAAACTCTTGAGGATTTTTGCAATACATGTACGTCTCTTGTTTCTCACACTTTCAGTGACCTAATATTTGGTTAAAAAAGCTCAGAAATGCCTTTCAGGGATTTGAACCCGTAAATTAGGTGTTAAAGATCCTCACTTGTTGTAACACAAACCACACTACCCAGACGGCAAACAAACAGAGATCAGATTTCTCTCTGCATGGACCAATCCACGGATCCATGTTTCCTGAGAGTACCTGAAGCTGGTGCATCTTTGAGCAGGTGTCTTTGCCTGAGAAGTGCTCCACTTCAGTCAGTCTGAGGTCCATGTCAGCCAGCCACACTGCCATCTCTTCCCTCTGCCTCTCAAAATCCTCCCGCTGGCACACCAAATGCTGTTGCGCACACACACAGACAGAGCGAGCATCATTCTGTCTGACCGTCCACACCCTGATGCCGTTTTTAGCAAAGACAGAGACTGACAGGGAGACACCAAAATTATAACAAGGATGTCAAAGTGGCAGACAGGGAGCGGAAATGGCATAAACAAAACAGACACTGAAGCCCACAGTAAAGGGGGGGCATATGCAGTGCAGCCAAGCATAGACCTACAATGCGCAGGGGTCACTGCGGCTGAAAGGACAGAATTATGTAAGCTGAACGCAGGCAGAACAGCAGAGGGCTGTATGGATAAAGAGTTAATGGGATTAAAATGAGGGAAGAGACTTACGCGAGTAGAAAGTAGCAACTAAAACGCCTTTCAAAATCATGTGCTTTTTACGTATTTCAGCCTCAATAAACAATGTATTGAGAACCTAAACTGTAAAATATACTGGTAAAAAACTATTTAGTAATGAAACTTACCATTCAGGTTTTTTAGCATACATCTTTACTGTCTTTCACTGTAACAGTGCTAACAGGACATTCATGTATTTTTTCAATGATAAATGGCTGTTAAATTTACAGTTTTGTGAAATTAAAGACCAAATCATCAAACCATTTACAGAGATCCCTGTGTGATATTTCACATGATAATTCTTTCATTGAAATATCTTTCTTTTTCTGTGTATTCCCATGATGGTGTTTTGAATGCGTGTGCTTGACACTGCACACCTTATATATTAATATTTACATCAGCTTGTGGAAAAGCAACATTTAATGAGCTTTGAATCTTCATGTGGCTTTTTCATTATCACCAGTGTTTTTGATGGTAGTCGGTGTATTATAAAACAACAAAACAGATTTTAGTGAGTTGTTCTATTTACATTATGTCAGTTAATGACATACTGTATGCAGGTACACTCTCAGAAAAAAGGTACAAAAGCTGTCACTGGGGCTGTACCCTTTCAAAAGGTACACTTTTGGCTGCATATTGGTACCTTAATGGTATTAGCTCCTAAAATGTACATATTAGTGCCTAAAATGTACATATTAGCGCCTAAAATGTACATACTGGCACCTAAAATGTACATACTGGCACCTAAAATGTACATACAGTCTCAGCACCTAAAATGTACATATTCACACCTAAATGTACATATTAGCACCTGAAATGTACATATTAGCACCTAAAATGGACAAGTTTGCCTTTTGAAAATGTACAGCCCGTGACAGCTTTTGTGCCTTTTTTCTGAGAGTGTAGCATAACTAAAATGTTGCTACCTTTTTTACGGTAAAGTTCTCGCAACCACAGCTGCCATTTTATTTACCATGAATTTCATTGATTGTTTACAGTGTGCTTGCTTTAAAAGATGTCACATTTGAGTAGTTCGAGGGTCCTTATATACCTTTAACCTGCGGCGCACAGTCTCTACTGTGTTACTGAGCTGATCCCAGCGGTGTCCGCAGTCCTTCGTCATTTCTACGAGCCGTGTGCCCATAGTACCTCTAAACAGGCCGACCAGAGTTCGACTCTTCTGAGTCAGGCCGTCCAGCTGGTTTAACCGCATCCTGGCCTCTGCATGCAGGTTCTGGAAAGAGATACAAAAACAGTCGGTCTTTAGTTACTGATGACATCATGCGATTAACTAGGAGGTAACCCCCTCTAAAGTGTAAAATTAACCACCGGAAGGTAAAAAATAAATCCCACCAGTTCTCTGATTAACTAAAGCAGGTTATTTTAAGAAATTGGTGCGAGGGGTTAAGACGGAGGGAGGCACAACGGTGCTTAGGAGAAGAGCCAATGAGTTTGATGGCCATTTGGTGTCATTTATCTTCACTGGCACAAGTCCCGGTCTTCTAGACAGTCTGAGTAAATGCGCTGTCGGTGCAAGTGTAAGCGTGTCTGTGTCGTTGATTACACTTTCATTGTAGAAAGCGTCAAAACGTGACTAATCTGTCAAAAAAAGTGACTAATCTGAGATGGCCTTGCACTCATCATATACAACAATACAGCAGCTAGGAGTTTAGGGCTAAATTATTTATTGTTATTTTTTTGGGCAATTATATTTGCTCAGATTTAAACTGGAAAATGGGCAGACTTGTGGCTTTACCGTGTTTCTAGGCCTTAACATTTTTTTTCGTTTCTTCTCCTTAGTGTACATGGTCCAATCGGGTTAGGAGTGGATAAGAGTGTTTGGAATGGATAAGCATGTTATTTTAGGATACGTGTAGTAGGTAATGTGAGTGAAAGCATTTTGTTTGTGTTTGTGGTGTACGTGTATGGTTTTGAATTTGTAATGAATAAAAAGTTAACAAAAAAAAGAAAAAAAATGGTTTATTTTTGGAAATTGACATTAAGATTTAAGATATAAACATTTTCCATTCACCCTGAATGCATGTTATTTTTTACTTGGTCCCATTACATGACTTGTTTTTTTACATGCTAGTAACACACACACACACACACACACACACACACACACACACACACACACACACACACACACACACACACACACATATATATATATATTAGGGCTGTGCAAAAGGCAAAAATTAATTGCGATTAATCGCATCCAAAATAAAAGTCTGTGTTTACATATTATATTTGTGTGTGCTGTATATAATTATTTTGTATATATAAATACCTATGCATGCATATATATATTTAAGAATAATTTGCGCTTAAATTCTGTATATATACATATATATATAAATACATAATCTATATTATATAAATATTTTATATATGAATAACACATTTTCTTAAATATATAGATGCATGTGTGTGTATTATATATACATAATAATTATATACAGCACACACAAATATATTATGTAAACACAGACTATATATAAATAAATAAAAAGTTTTAGATCGGTAAGATTTTTTATGTTTTTAAAAGTCTCTTCTGCTCACCAAGGCTGCAATTATCTGATAAAGAAATATTATTACAATTTAAAACAGTGGTTTACTATGTGAATATATAGTGAACTGTAATTTATTCCTGTGATCAAAGCTGAATTTACAGCACCATTACTCCAGTCTTCAGTGTCACATGATCCTACAGAAATTATTATAATATGATGCTCAAGAAACATTTATGATTATCATCCATGTTGAAAACAGTTTTTTACATTTTTATTTCAGGATTCTTTGATGAATAGAAAGTTCAAAAGAACAGAATTAAAACTATTCAAAAAGTAAAACCATACTACCATTCAAAAGTTTGGGGTCAGATACTAGATACGTTAATATTACGTTATTGGTTCTAGTGTAGTTATTCATTAATGAAGGAACCGTATTCTAAAGTGATACCGATTTTTCCTTTTCTTTACACACTCTTACCTGTCAATAACCCTAAAATTAAGCATCAAACATCACTGAAATTAGACCCAATGTCTTCTTACCTCATACTTTTGTAACTCCTCTTTTGCTGTAACATAAAGCACATGGCTGGAGTTTGGGGACGCTGCCATTTTCTCAGCTGATCGAAGCCAGTCATCCAAGCTGGAGAGTTCTTTCTTGAATTCATACCACAGCATCCACCTCCTCTCCAGCCTGATGGACCAAAACAAACAATTAGATAGGAAAGTCTGTACAGATCAGTTATACAGACAGGTTTCCAATACACATGGATGCCTACTCACTTGACGCAGCCCTCAAGAGAGAAGGAAACATCTTCGCTCACGTCTCCAATGAACGACCACTCATTAGAGAACTCATTCAAATCATCATGTTGAAAGCATCTCGTGGGACAGCAGGTCTCAGAGGACTGTAGGTAGAGACCACTTTGGTGGTTCGTATCAACACATGTTTGTATCTCTTGTCTGTCTTCATCACTTCCTCTGGGGCCTACTCTAGAGTTTCCATGGTGACTGGCTTTGAGTGACGTCTCTTCTAACATCCTGGCATGACCAAGCGCCACCTGTTTACAACACAAAGAGTTCATAAGGATCAAACACAGCATGATATACGGACATAGTGTGACCCTGTTGTCAAAAATGAGTTCTTTCAATTACAGTATCTAGTCTTCCTTGTGAGGATGTTAATGCAGCGTGAGCTAAATTCATTTCTATGTCACAATGGAGTGGAAATTTTATTTTTGGGTAGTTGACATTAAAGGTAGGTAATTTGTTCACAAAAATTTTTTTTGTTATGCTAGCTGAAAGTCTCTTCACATAACGATAGCAATCACGAAGTCGTCTAAATGTATTCATACATATACATTTATGACCATGAAAATGTTCATCCAATCATTGCATTCAGTCCGAAGCCCTGCTCACGCAGACATCATCAGCTTGTTTCACGCTATGCAGAGTTGAGACATCAGTCAGCGAGCACCGCGACCACCTATTACAGTTCCTCCTGAACCAAAACAACGTGCTTATGCAGCGTTTACACCATAACTACTGTAATTGGGAAGAGATGGAAACACGTAACATATACTCAGAACGGTTTGAGAGTCAAATTATGCGTTTCAATGGCAATATTATCAACGGCGAAATGAATCTGCAGCAGTCAGGTGGTACAGGTCAGTGCTCTTTAAGTCCTTTATGTTCATTATTATTGTATGTTCCCTGCTGAACGCAATCATGTGTTTTAGATGGGGCGTGACTTTGGAGACGGGAGGGTGCGATCTAATGTTTTCATAGCCAACTCGCAACTAGCCTCGCCGAAAATCACCTATATCATAATTTGAAATAATTTTGGGAAGTATTTTAGGAAGAATTTAAAAAGCATTTTAAAGGAGCTAAACGCAAGTCTCTGAGTTTTTGCAGAACTACGCCCCCTCTGGCGACAAGCGAAACTGCAACCAGAGCTGTGCGCGTTCATGGAGGAACACACACACATACGCACGTTTGCACGAGCTGTTCATAAGCATCAGCCGCACACTGTGCGGCACACATCTTTTGTTACAGTCATAATGAGGTAATACAGTAATAAATCTGCAAGTCATTTAAAATATATGAAAGGAAAGGCATTCGAGTAAATTACACACTTGTGTGAGAGGGGGAAACGGGGGTAGTAGAAAACTTCGGTTTTTGTTTCCATCTATCTCCCTGTGCTTACTGTATCCACTTATGATTGAATTATTATGGAAACACGTTCAGTTATCACTTTGTATAGGCTATGACCCGTTTGAGCCCTAGAGACGACCGGAGATCTCTCCGTTTGTTGAAAGCTTCCCGATATTGACTCTCGTCTTATTCCGACGCATGGCACTGGACAGACAGAAGTTTTATTTTCTGTCTCACGTGGAGTTTGCGTTGGGGTTTGTAATGAGCTACAAGCCGGTCTCTTTCCGCGCCATATACAGATTTAATGAAGTGCACGTCACCGAAAGCAACAGATATGAGCTGGATTTTATTAATCATCGGCTAATTTCAAAATCAGCAAAGACAGCAATAAGAGAGATCGGCAACAGAACTGGTAAGATCATTTCATTTCTTTACTTTTAATGAAGATGGTAGTGTTAAGCGTCTGCGACTTACTTTCACTAATTCACTTTGATTTGCGATAGATTGCGGCGCTTGATGAAGGGGCTCAGCTCAGCTGCTCAGGTGATGCGCGTCGTCATATATGACTAAAATATCATGACATATAGCTTGGTTTCAACAACCAGATGCATTTACACTTGTCCAGTTTCGTCTGGAATACGGCACAGACCACGTCCTCAAGTGGTTTGAGCGATCGAATTCAAATCCGTCTCGAATGCGTTTCGGAGGGCATTTACACCCTGGTCTTTTCACGATCGAATAGCTATCCGATCACAGAAGACACATGAAGTGACCAGGTGTAAACAGCCCCTTTGAATCCATCGTCTACTTTTGTGGAAAGCTGACTAGAGTTGTGTCGCTCGAGTTGTCTTCTCTGATACGGAGAACGGCGGCGAATAGCTACACGAACCTGCCAGACATAGCCAGGCGAGCGTGAACGCGCATGACGTCACGCCCAGTCTCAGATTCGAGCCCGAATCCCTCTTATATATTTCACTGTACAGGGTTATAGAGGCGATCGCAGTGATCAAAGAAGGGCTCATTCAGCCCATCAGGCGATTGTTTAAGCATGTATGGGTTAGAAAACGGCTATTTTTAACATGAAAAGTTGCGCAATGCACCTTTAAACAGAAAATTTGCATTTTAATGACTCCGAAAGCTTTTAATTACAAAATAAATCCATTTGTCAGTTTTAAAAATTAACTAGTAATGCCAAAAGGTTATTAAAATGGTGCAAATTTAAATTAGTGGTGACCACGATTTAAGATATCATTAAAAAAAAAATTTATTGAAAGAATAAATAACTTGAAATAAAATATATTAATGAATAAGATACAATAAAATAATTAAATAATAAAAAAAACCCTCAAAAATATGAAGAATAAAATAATGAACAAAAGGTAAAACTTTACAATAAGGTCTCATTTAACATTAACTAACAATGAGAAATTCAATGTTTATGGTACTTAATAATCTTTGTTAATGTCTCTTAATAAAAATAGGGTCATTTGTTGTTCGTTCACCATGATAACAAACAACTGATTTAAAAAATGCATTAGTTAATGCTGAAATTAACATTAACTAGTGTTCATGTTAACTAAAGTAGTCAACTATAATAAAACCTTATTGCAAAGTGTAAATTTGAACAAAAATGAAAAGTCCTATGCTAAATGTTCACCATTGCATAGTTTTCTTTTAAATCTCTCATCTAAAGCAGAATTTCACGTTCACTGATCACGGTGCATCTGGTTAGAAAAGCTGTAGTTTATCACAAACAAATTAAAACTTTCAGTCACAGAGGAAAGTCTCCTGTGCTCTAGGGTATAATTTCAGCCATCAAAAATAAAATAAATCAGTTTTATGCCCATTACCCAAAGGAGTTACGGCGCTGCCGCCACAGCCCTGGCAGAAAAAAGAAGCCAAATAGATTTTCCTCACTCTAATACCTGCATAATGTGGCTGGCAGAACAAGGTCAGCTATGCCAGGCCATGGCTGCTGTCAATCAAGAGTGATGGTCCCAAAAACTGCCTTGGGCTGACCTCATGAAAAACACTTTAAAAAAAATGTTCAAGAATAACTTAAGAGCCTACGTCATTCTCATAAGTGGTCCACATCAGTATTTATGAAGGACTTGCCTTGCGAGATCACTTGGGGAGAACAGTTCTTTCTAAACTTCAAGCCCAACCAGCAAATAACTCAAAGTTAGATGGGCATATTTTACCTGCAACCTTGCCGTCCACCTCGGCCGCCTCTACTGTAGGTACACACTGACTTCAGGCTCAGCCGAAACAAAATAATGGTCCTTTCTCAAGGTCTGCCATGAGTTTGCCCCAGTGGAAGGCATTAAGGCACTGGACTGAGTCTCAAGGTAGTCAGTTTGAAAATCGAAGTCACCATTATTGCTTTTCACAACCTGCAGAGAAAGCTCTTGCCCGAGGAGTAATGGAGTGCAAACACGACTGCAATCCATACCCTGTTCCTAACCTTTTCAGAAGTGAACATACTTATGCAGCCTGCAGGCCATATCCCATCTCAACGGTGAGCTTGTGTCTTGAGGAACAGGTGTGTACGTGTGACACCCAACAAGCGTGCAGTGACACAATGACTGTTAATGGGGCATTAAGAATCTGATTTCATACTGATTTTCACCCTGTAGGCCAACAGTACATGCAGCCCAGCTTAAGTTACATATCATAATGCTCCAACACACAAACCAAACCAGGGAGATTGTCATACAAGCCTAAGATGTGGAATAGGGGTGTAGCAAGTTCTCACAGGTGTAAATGTAAAATGAACGTGACCATTTTGATATCCAATCTAGTCTTGGACAGCTTGACCATAGTAATCATATAAATGTAATCCTGCAAGAAAGTCGTGGAGAAGGATCATGGTAAATTAATATAGATATAGCAGGATCAAAAAGCAGCATGAGACCCCCAAGGATGTAAATGACAGGCCGGATTATAGATGCTTAGTCATCCCATTCAGCTCGTGTCGGTGGTTTGGCTAGAAACAGACGAGGCAGGTGCATCTGGGGATCTTTCCATAACACAGCCCGCATTTAAATGAGCCGGAGTTGAATAAACACGCAAACTGTCTGTGAGTGTGGCAGAGGACAAAAAGCCCTTACATTTAGGTGAAAGGTGATGCAGGATGAGTCTGCATGTGGAAGCAAATGAAAAGTAATGATGCATTCAACACATCAATGGCGTTCAAAATTACTTATTCAGGTTTTATAGTCCATTTTTCCCACATGACACCTCTGTACAGACACAAAACACCCTCACAGAACATGAATGTCGCTCTGGAGAGAACATCGTTTTTATTTCTTGCCGCCGAATGAACCTCACGGCAAACTAAAGGTAAAGTTACCCTTTCGGTGGCCAATGACAATTACTTCCCTTGGCTTATGATAAGCATGGGAAAGGTCATAACATTTTAAAAGCTCAGACCGTTGCTGTTTCCATCCGAAGCAGTAAACACCCAATCTCTTGCCAAGTTCAGGGCTCGCTCTGAATCTCATCCCACACGCTGCCAAGCAAAAAGTATAACCGACAATTTCTGCCCACTTTCTATTGATTAATTTGAGGAGGAGGACAAAAATGGGTTTAACAGCATGTCTAATGTCTCTAATCAATCACATCACTGAAAAGCTAAATAGTATTTAGACTCATGGAACAACCTTCTAGATGTAAACTAACTTTCCTACAATAACAATCATGGACTAAGACTACAACATACAGCAAGGAGTCTATAAGGATATAAAAGATAATGATGCTCAATCAGTAGATCTAAACTGGTGACCCAAAAAGAAGAGGAAAAATAACAATGCTAAAAGCAAATAATAAAACTACGAATAATCACTAAACATCTATTTATTTAAATAAACATCTATAAAACTACTAAAATTAGAGAAATAAAACCTATATATAAAAAGTGGTGAAAATAAAAATCCTTGAGGTGAAAATCAAATTTTTAAATGTTGTTTGACTATGTGGTGTTTTTAATATGGTTTAAGATAAATCATATGCAAATTCAGTCAACACCATAGCGGAGTATTTTCTCCTTGAAAAGGGCATTGTACCGAATATAGGCCGCGTCCGAAATCTTAAAAATACTGCCTTCGAAGGGTGCACTCTAATGTAGGAAGGCATTAGGGCGCAGCCGCATCTGTATCAATTGTTAACTTCACTGTCTCCTGTGAAACCTTCATCTGATTGATATTTGAAGGCAGATGTATCCTTAACTGCCTTTGGTATCCCACAATTCTGTGCTTTCCATTCGGTGAAAGCTGAGCTAAGTGGTAACAATGGTGTCTCAAAGTTGCGTTTGGTGGTCAGTTTGTGTGTAAAAGCACTTTTTAACCAATGCGAATCACTTTTTAAGTAATTTCTTGGGAGAAATTACTATTGTAGTAATTAAATATGCTCTAGTCATCCTCAAAGCTCTCTCTATTTTACCGTGTAGAAGTTAAACTGCCTCAGAAGTCTGTCCAAAATCTGTTTTGTGCAGTACCTTTGAGTGCAAACGCTGCCTGTGAAGTCCTGATAGGGCAGCGAGGCGACAAGTCAGTTCCTTAAATTTCCGGACGCAAACCATAACCTCAAAAATGAGTTTTGAAACCATGTAAACAATCTAGTCAACGTGCGGGCTGGAATTTGGGTATTTTAACATAATGAGCAAAACACCAATTTTAACAAAGGACAGGAGTGTGTAGAGTAGGCTATATTACAGTTGACAGGGGGGATCAGGTAGATTGTGCGAATTGGGGGAGGGGGGGTAATTAGCAAATTCATGGGTCAGCGTATACTAAATGAAGCAATGGTGTAGTTACATTCAAGCTAGCATGAAGAAATTTTTCACAGGGAAAATGTTCACTTTTGACTATCAAAGATTATACAATTACGGTATGGACTGGAAAGGGAATTCAAATAAATAACAGTTTATAAAACATTTATAAAATAATTTACATAAATTATAACTAATAATAATAATAATAACTGCCTTTTTGTACTTGCAAAATTAGAAAAAATTAATTACTATTTAGCTTCAGTTAGGTTAATAATTCTGAGTAAATATTAATTAATAAATATTAAGCTTATATACTTGCATGCTAAAGTTGTTTTATTATTTTTATTTTTTTTTTATTTTAGGTTTTACAGACACCTGGAACTGTACTGGGCCACCACTTAATGTCCAATGTAAAATCTTAACAGAAAACCTGTGGATTAACATGGCGAACACCACAACCCTGCACAATTTTAACACCATTTGCTCAGTGGGAGTCACAAAATTACAACAATCTAAAATAGTTCATCTTGACTGAGCCAACCTGTTCAGAAATTGTATTTTTAATTGAAAACGTGTGCACACACTTCCAGTGAGGTGACAGCGTTCCACCCACTCCCGTCTGTACCGTCCCACGGAGGCGGTCTGAGGGACAACTGTGTTTCCGGTAATGGGTGCTCATGAAGACGGAGGAGATAAGGACCCTGGTGCTCCGCACCGCTTGAGCTCGAACCCTCTGTTCGCTCTCCCCGTCCTCACAGAGACTGCAGAGACTGCACTCATTGTCTCTTTGGTGCCACAGGCCCAAATTGCAAACAAGCAGGCCTTTCTCAGCACCCGGATAGAGAGAAAAGGCCAGTGCCAAGACACCTGATCTGATCCACTACACACACACAAAAGCAAGAGATGAACCAGGCCCCCCCTCCTCTCCTCTCCCTGGGCCCCTCAGAGGCCAAGCTGTGTAGAGGGCAAAAGAGCATCGGAACAGCAAACTCGCTCCGGGGTCCTGTAAACTACAGTTCATTATCGTTTCTTAATTCAAGCCCGACTGTGCCCTTAATTCTCTTAATAAGAGGCGAATGCTCTGAGAAATTGTTCATTTGTGATTAAAGTAGCTAGATCAGCCTTCAAATCCAATCCAGGCTTCTTCTAATCCCATTTACAGCACTCGCAATCTGGTGAGAGTTCTTAGACGGCATCCTCCTGGAATTGCCTCAATTTCCCATGCTTAAGACGGGATGATTCCAAAAATCAAAAACAAACAGATGACAAGGAAGATCTGCTGCTTTGTGACAATATCAAAAGTTTAATGAGGACATCATCCATTAATTGCAGCACATAGTCAAAGGCAAGCTACTCCAAAAGGCACTGTTCTTGTTAAGATGAATTTTGCTCATCCACATGAATGCTAGAGATGGAAATGATTGCCCTCTCAGCTGTGATTCCCCAGCTAGCAGACGTCTGACAGGTGTTGTGCTCAGGGAGAATAACACAGACTCATTCACCCGACAACTGAAAATTCATTCAAGGACAGACAGTGAGTTTTACAAAGCTGAATATCTGTTTGCCATGCCTGAAGCAAGGTCATTCTCTCAGGAGAAAGAAAGAAATCATGTACCTCTCTATTATTATCAGTTTGAAGAGAAGATAGATATATTTTACAATAAGCACTCACTATCGTACGCAAACTTAAATACAAGAAATTAAACTAAATCACAGATCACATTCATCCCTCTCTGCTTTCATTATCTGTGCATGCCAGAAAACAAAACTGTCATTCATCCTTTACAAGTGTTGGTGAAATCTGATTCCTGGTTTTCAAACAAAGCTCTGCTCAGGGGGCATCTGCAGTTTCAGCATCGAAACTGGCCAGAAGCAACAGGGAGGAGAAAGCTCTTAAAAAAAAAAAATAAAGTCTAACAATGAAAGCCAGTAGCAGCATTAGACTGAATGGCCAATTACTACCGATGCATGACGCCATTCATCATTAAACTCAGCATGGTGTCATTCTGGCAAAGAAGTGTGTTTTGTTGAATGCATCTATACCCTGTCCTGAACCATAATGGGTCTGGGAGGGGATATTTAGAAAGAAGAGACAAAGCAGGAAGCTCTCTTTTGCCCTTTTAAACCAACATGCATTTCTTTCAACCAGCAATCTTCAAATAAACCCACTTCTGGGGTCTTAAAGCAGGAAGCCAGAACAGTATGACAAAAGAGCAGGACATGTACAAGCAGGAGAAGGAGAACTTTATTCTCCGTGCTCACTTTTTCCTGACACTGCTTAAACCATGGTTTGTTGGGCCTCATAATCGAATCATTGGGTTTAGGTCTAAATTTGAACAAATTACCTACAGAAATCGTAAACATCAAATTAGAGGGAATATTGACTGCAAATCAGATAATCGATTATAATTGTTTTTAAAGGGCTCACTGAAGGCCCCGGGTAGACCGAGATAAGAGTAAGACAAAAAAAATAAATAAAACACCAATTCAAGTTTGTCAAGCCATGAAGTCTTGGAATCTACTCAGATGGATGAAAAAGATAATATGTAATTGTTAGTTTCACAATCAGCTGCCTGAACATTAATTATTTAGCATTTTTCATATTCTCATCATGATGTAGTAGTAGCCAGTGTGCAGTTTTTCCCACCACAGACGACACTTTAAATTACATTCTTATGCTAATGATGGCAACCACAACAGAGAGATCTGTAATATTAATGATAGAAACATATGGGGAAGGAGACGACGTCTGAAGGTAAAAAATCTAAATCGAATCCCTTTTTATTGGTTTCTTAATTAAATTACATGTTTGAAACTATTTTATTAAAACACTTATTCCATTTATTTATTCTAAATATAAAATAAATATAGTCACAAGTTTGGACATAATTTCATAATATACATTTCTAATGAATAAATAAATAAATAAATAAATTTTGTTGCAGTTGCAGACTGATTATGGTTAATTTTTTTTTATTTAAGCCCATTAAAATTAATTAGATAAAAAACAAAATATCTCTGACCCTGAATACAGGCCCAGTTTAAACTGCAAGAGGCATCAGATGCTACTGCAGGAATAATCAATGGGCATGGAGTATCACATTCAGCAGTAGTCTTGTAACCTGGTCTGGTGTTGTCACCCAACTGGTGAGTCATGCATACCATTCCACAACAGAAACATTTATACAAAAACCATTGAAAACAATGGCTTGTATAGAAGCAAAGCACTTAAACACGCCCTTTGCAAACTGTCACGTGCGTAATTACCATCTGGTACATCGCCCAAAAAGTTTGTCCCTGTGTTTACACACTAGAACAAGTAATAGCTATTTTAAAAAAAATTCGATTAGTGATAGGCTAAATATAATTTTCGTCGAAAATCTACCCATACATGTATAAATAATTTTACTTCACGCTTATTAAATGCACAAACGCGATAAAGCACGTGAACAATGTTTGAAAGCGATTTTTTTTTAAAAGCAATAAAATGGGAGAATTAAGACTTACGTGCAAACCTGTCACTCCAGCTTCCAGCCTTTTCCTTCAGGGAATCCCTCGGCGTTTCAGCAATCAAGCATGAGCAAAAGTTTTTATCCGCAGGGAGAAGATATACTTTGAAATTCCACCTATGCTTTACACACATCAAACAAGAAAAACCGCTATGTGTTGTGAGATAAAGAGAAACTATGATGCAGGTCACTTTACGCAAGTCACCAGTCTTTTGAGTTATAAGCAAATTGAACTGTCACCTGACACAGGTGAGAGGAAGCCACGCCCCCGACCAGTTCATCCACTCCTACTCACCTTTACAACTCTGCGTGACTTCAAGCATTGATATTTACGGAAATAAAATATGATATATTGTTATTTTTGTAAGAAAATATATATTTATTTTTTTTTTAAAAAAAAAGAGAAAAGAAACTATTATAAAATAAAGTACACAACAAGAAAAAATGATAAAGTAGGCGTACGTTAAAAATTATTTTCTTCATTCATATTGCGCGTCATTCAGGAACATTTCATTATTTACTTTTCATAACACATTAGACTGCAAAGTCAGTTGCTGTACAAGCTACAGAAGCTGATGGTGCTGTATTCAATGTCATCATTCTAAAGCAACCATTTTAATCAGTATTTTTATCAGTATTTTTGTATTCTGAAACGTTTTATGAAACATGTGGGGCTGTAGGGAAAATATTGGAAATTTCTATTATTATTCGAAAGTGCAAATTCTGCATGTGTGGTGATACAGTACTCAATATAATACAAAAACAACATAAATAAACAAACAAAAATTGGAGTTATCTAAAAAGAAAAGTTATCTGGACTTTCCTGGAAAGGTAGTAAAACAAATAAAAATTCATGATTTAAGATATGATTTAAAAAAATCCTCAATATTGAACATGGTTGACTGGTCAGCATTTATTTAATAAGTGTATATAGATATATAAATCTAGACAGGTATATGCTATATACACATAATTTTATTCAGTCTGTGTCTCTTTCAAAATAAGCTGCTGACTAGGAAACTGCAGCATGAATGTATGTTGTATTGGAGGGATGGATTAGCTCACTGTATATTAATAGGCAGATCTCCCATAGGAGCTCTTTTGTTGATTACAAGGAAACAAAGAAAAAGGTCCCATAAGGGGCCATGCTGACAACTGCTGGATATGAACTTGGCAGGACACCATTTATCCCCGTTGAAGAGTGTGTGTGAGCAGACGGCACCACTACACCAGGGCGCACCAATCCGACGGCCAACCTTCACTCATGTACCCCGTGTTCACTCATGCAGTCACCATTTGTCTCTTTTCTCACCCAGTAAGGAGGTACAGCTCCTGCATATGCTCATACGTCTGAGCGGGGAGGGGTCCAGTGATTCACCGCTCACGTCAGAATGAATCAGTCAATTTTGCTAATTATGAATAAAACACAGTGTAATTATGCAGTGGGGGTGCATTTACTTGCTTTATTCATGAAGCCGCCAAATTTGAACGAGCAGAAAACAATAGAGATGTGTGCCCATTGAGTTTGAGAGGTGAAAAGGTCACAAGCTTCATTAGTCACCAAGAACGAGGATTTAAAGGGACAGTTCATCCCAAAATGTACTCCCCATAATCTTGTAGTTGCAAATCCATATGGACACAACAGAAGTCATTTTGAAGTAGCCTGTATGAACTTTTTGTCCATAAAATCAGTGATGTCCAAAACAACATTGGCTTATTTTTTATTTTATTTTTTATAATATCTTTGTTTGTGTTTCACAGAAGAGTGAATAAATGAAGAC
The DNA here is from genome assembly GCF_988280905.1 of Pimephales promelas. Lineage (NCBI taxonomy): Eukaryota > Metazoa > Chordata > Actinopteri > Cypriniformes > Leuciscidae > Pimephales > Pimephales promelas. The sequence continues at coordinate 19,651,618 of NC_142784.1, forward strand.
AGATAAGCTCAATGATAAGATAAGCATATTGGCTAATACAATTATTTTAAGACTATGCCCTTTGAACTTGCAATTACATGGCCTATTAATATTCACCTGTGTTCAGATGTTTGCTGTTTTTCTGCAGCCTACAAACAGAAAGGAAGACATAATTATGTTCTCATAAATTAACTCCATTCTTCCAATGAATCGTTCATTGTTATTGTAATAATGTAATGCCGTCATCCAGATGCAGGTCTTCTAATAGAATGTCTCCCTCTTCTGGTTGTTCCGTGAACCGTTTAACACATTCAACGTCACCCTTTGATCTCGGGCTGTGTGAATATCTTCCTTTCGTTGCAGTACTGTAAACCTCAAAGCGTGTCAAATGAGTGTGCTAATATAAAATGTCTTCTTTGGATGGGGTTTCAAAGGACACCAGAAGCTTTGCTCGCATTTGCTAGATCACGAGTCAAAGCACACTGAAATTAGGTCACCACTGTTACAACCGTGGTTTCAACCAGCAAAGAAACGCGCGGAAAAGCAGCATTCAAATGCCTGATATTATCTTCGTAGCCCTCACCCCCACCCCAAAAAAGAAAGAAAGAAAGAAAGAAAGAAAGAAAGAAAGAAAGAAAGAAAGAAAGAAAGAAAGAAAGAAAGAAAGAAAGGCTAAGTTGTCTGAATCTTGTCTATCTCTCAAGGCTAGCCTACTCTGTAAAATCTACAACAGCACAACAGTCTTCCCTGGAGAAAGATGATTAAGCGACTCTTGAAACTTATTTCTCTCCAGAGAATTAGGCTACCGTATATTTTGGTTTATATTATGCTACTTAATGTAAAAATTCACTGTATTTTTTCTCTCTCACACATTTTCAGGGGACATTTTCTAGCACCCCAATTTGTTAACCGCTGCTTTCGATTATCTTAAAGGGATAGTCACCCAAAATGTAAAATTCTGTCATCAATAGGTCTGTACTCACTCACTCTCATCTCGTTTCAAACATTTTCGTTCAACTTCGAAACATAAATGAAGATGTAGGCAAATATCTGTCCCTCCATTGAAAGTATTTATTTGAAAATCTATAGTTCAAAACATTCATGAGTTTTGGGTGAACAGACTTTCAATAGAGGGACAGAAAAAATATCCCTGATTTAATTAAAAGTTGCCTATTTTCAATTATTTTCCAATGGTGAACGAACGTCATGGGTTTTGAAACGACACAAGAATAAATGATGGCAGAATTTGGTAACACTTTATTTAAAGGTGACATAGTTACACACTACATAAACAGTAAATTGTGCATAATAACAAACAATTAAACCTAACCCAAACCGCAACTCTATAGTAAGCATGTATAATTAATATTACTCAGTACCTATTTGAGTAAGTATAACTATGTAACCTTAAAATGAAGAGTATTTTGTATGAAAAACCCAAAATTTTAATTTTTGAATTTCATCTTTTTTTGTGTGTCACTGGTTTTATACTGCATATTACTATTGCTATTGCAATTAAAAGACATAATTACATTTATAACTATGGTTTACTAAATATTTCTCAGGAACCTCTGTGCTACTCCTCTGGTTTCAGTCAACTGATAAATACCTTTCCTTGGCACAAATGTACTCGGTGACATTTGATCTGCTTTTACAGTATATCTGGTGTAGAGTTGAATTTGAAAAGCTGACCTTGAGATGCTTGTATGACACACAGTTCATAATTCTAATTGCTTTGTGACGGGGCAACAAATCAAGTTGGCCTGAGGCAGCAGACACTCTTACCTATACGAGTTGAGATACGAGTTGCTTTTCCAGCCATCTGGAACAGTCAAGGAGAAGCTTGGCCTTTAATGCAGCAGTTCAGCAGAGGAATAAAAGGATCCAATGAATGTAAATAAATGTGCACTTTAAACGTTTCAATTGGATGGTGGGATGTCATTTTTATAAATAAACAGAGCAACATTGTCCACATGCAGTTTATGCAAAAGACACCATCAGGGCCCATTTCTTCAGTAAATGACTGAGCTAATCAATAGAGAACTGTTGTTGTGGCTGAATATTCTTTACAACAGTGTCTTACCTTTGACTCAATGGAGAAAAGCAAGAGAGTAACCTTCGAAATCGCTCTTGTTTGTCTATGCTTTGGATTGATTGCTTTAGATTAGAATATTCAAACTTGCCTTTGTGTTTTTGGGATCTAACTCACTGGAGCTTGAATTCCATCACCAGATCAGTTTGATTTGGAGTTCATGCATTTGTTAATTGCCTATTGGCCCAAATCATATCAATGCTTGTCAGTGGCATTGTGCAAATCCTGGCTGTACAGATGGATGCTTACAACCACACTGATGTTCTCTAGAAACGCATCGCAGAACTGAATATGGGTCAACCACATGATTCAGCTGAATGCTCTGAATCCGAATGTTGCCTTTATCATGCAAATGAGGTTTGTTTAGTGTGAGTCGTACTTGTATGACTGTTCTGACTGAAGTGGAAGATACTGACTGATTAAACACATATGCCTATGCTCTTTTATCTTGCTACTGAGAAAGTAATTGAAGTTGTTGTTAATGAAAGTCCCACATGTATCAAAGAGCTTACAAGATTCAATGGAAGGGCCAACCTTTCATTCCTAAAGATCTCACTCATTCACAGATTATTGAAACAAAATCCCTGTAACTGATCATCAGGGCATCGATAATAAGTTTGTGTTTAATAGGCCTACATAAAAAATAAAAAAAAAATGCAATGAAGGGCATGCAGTATTCTGTATTTTTTGTATGTGCTTGGTGGGCCTTGTAGATTATCAAATGATCCATGATCTCTTTGGCAAAGAGACAAAACCAATATCCGCTCAGTGGGATTTTTATTCTTTGTAAATCCAAGTAGCTTAAAAATAATCGAATATTAATGATGTAAGCTGAGTTATATTGTGAGAATCTGCTGGTTTGTAAAATGCACACTCGCTTAGACATTACTTGTGACATCCATAAGCTATAGCTGCTGCTTGTGCTTTAAAATAACCATGATCATTTAATCTTGAGTTAACCCTGATATATTGGCATGCAACGCATATGTAACGCTGAAGGCTTTTGAATAATTCCTCTATCCACAGACAGACATTGGCCTTGTTTAGTAATAATATGATAATGCAGTCCCTGTTTTTTATTCTGTTCAATTGATTATATTTAAATTATGCATTTATTATTGCTTGCAGCAGATTCAATGTTATCTTTCTAGGTATCATACTAAAATGGGACTTTAAAAAAGGAGCTATTATTATTTATATATATATATATATATATATATATATATATATATATATATATATATATATATATATATATATATATATATATATATATTCTGTAGGGCTGTTAAAATTGTAGCTTTATTAAAGTTTCTAAATAAGACCACAAGATGGCGACACAATTTCAAAACACGAGTGTCTCTTTGAACGTGTCAAGTTATTTCTTTCTGATAAACTGAATACAATATAAACCTTATCCAATATAATAACATGATTATATCCCATAGCCCAAATTAAATACAATTAAAATTAAAATTAAAATAATTCATGCATAGGAATATTTCAAATGAGACATTTTTATTATTGTATTTTGTACACATAAAAAACATTAAATAGTTATAACTTATTATTTTGTTATTACTTAAGTTAGTTATTAGCCTACTTCGACCCAAGATCACTGCGATAAGAATGTTCGGTACGTCATGTGATCTGCTAAATTCAAATGTGCTTTCGCGCGTTGGCTGTTTAAACAAAACACATATTTGACAATCAGAATATCACATTTTTTCATGTTATAGTTAGCAAGTTCGAGAATATTTTAATAAAAAAGGAAAAAACAAATAAAAGCAGTGGCAATGACATAAAAGGGAATGACGCGTCGCCATGGAAACAATAAAAGTGATAAGTTCTAAATAACGATCGCCTTGAAAAAGTCACGCTGGGGAATCAAAACCAGTATCTTTTAGTATCGAAGTGTGATCAATAAACATTAATAGGAATCATTACAGGTGTAGGTCTATTACAAGTGTCAGGTTAAAAGGGTTTAATGATCTTCAAAGTGGATCTTCAAAGTGTAGGCCTAATTTCCTTTGACTTCCACCTATACAAAGAGGTGTTGATGGACCGATATAAATACATTAATACCTCAGTTAAAAAGATACAGGGGGTACAAATAGGCCTACAACTCTCCAGCTCCATATCATTATTAAAGGAGAGCTAGAGGAGAGAGTGCATCACACCAGCTTCTCTGGACCCCTACTTGAACATGGCAACTCAGAAATTTTCTAACTTCTCTATTGATTACATCTTGGGAGATGCCAGCAAACAAACAGCTGAATCACCTGGATTGGATCATCCAGCATCTTCTCAAGATTTCCCAGGGCACTTGACGACACTTGACCTGCTCACCCAGGATGGACCTAGAGGTCATTGTGACCATGCAGCACTGATGATGAACTTTCCATCATCATCATCATCATCATCATCATGGGCAGGAATGTACAGCTGCTGTGTTCCAGTCTCATATTATCAACCAGCTTTTAATTCAAATTACTATGCAGGTCAACAGTGGCCTTGCCCTTTTGCCGGATCAGGTATGCCTTTTTAACTTTATTTTTAAATTAATTTAATTTATTTTGGTAGGCTATTGTTTTTAACTGAATTTGTAATCGCCTTCAGGTTGTGAAACAGTTGAGAATCACTGCCACCCAACTGTAGCTCAGAAACAGCGCTATCGAATCCGAACGGTCTTCACCGACAGCCAGACGGAGCAGCTCGAGCGACTCTTCGCGCTCACCGACTACCCGACCGCTGAAACCCGGGCGGACTTAGCCAAGAACACCGGCCTCAGCGAGGAAACTGTCCGGGTAAGATAACGCTCTTTAGTTGGAACAATATTTCGTATTATCTGCTAACATTTCCATATAAATATATACAATGACTATAATCCAGTTATTTATTTTTAGGTGTGGTTCAAAAATCGACGTGCACGCAGAAAGCGACAAACAACCTGCCCTGACAAAAACGCGAGGCGCGCTCCCGATGATCATCAGGAATCAGATTAATTCATGATTGAAACGTCAACATAAACGGCTCGATTACTTTTTAACGTTGTTTTTAAAATTACATTTACAGATGTTTACAATTTTAAATAAACATTTTCTCAGTGAAATAAACTTGAGTTTGGCTTATTTGGATAGATAGATAGATAGATAGATAGATAGATAGATAGATAGATAGATAGATAGATAGATAGATAGATAGATAGATAGATAGATAGATAGATAGATAGATAGATAGATAGATAGATTAAACTTACATTAAAATTGACTTAAACGTTTAACTTAATGAAAATGCTTTGAGTTAAAGCAATGTAAAAACATATGTTGTCATAACTTATCTTTTTTTTTTTTACCATAATAGACATGTTTTAGAGTGAAAGATGCTGGATGAATAGAAACAGATAGATGATAATGTAATCAACCAAACCAACACAGTCAAACTAAGTATAAAACACTAATGTTTATTATCCATTTGTCCATAGTCAGGATAGTTTCACTTTAAGTAATTAATGAGCTTTTTCATGCTGATATACTGTAGGAAAAAGAAACCTGCAAATGTATACACAGCATGCAGTACAGTTATGTTGTCCATCAAATCCAAAACTGAGTTCATGAATAAGATCCACGTTAGTCTGATTTACAGAGTATATTTAACATGAAAACAAAGCACAGGACGTTAAAAAAGTACCTTGTGAAATTATTAAAATATATATTTTCTCAGACCAATAAATGTTTACAAATGAACTATTACCAATTACACAAACTGGATAGAAAATGACAGAAGGCTTTGCTGACAGTGCTAGATGTCACTCTGAAACTCTTGAAAGCGTGGAGGGTGAGCCAGTCAGTGCGAGTTACTTACATATGAAATTTCACTTTACAGTCATACTTTTACTCTCCTTTTGGCATCAAAAACAGAATGTGATTTGTCCTGAAATCAAGGTAAATAACAGTGTTATATTGATGCGTTGTACAACTTTAAGTCACCAAAAAGCAATATACTGTACTCCATAAGTCACAAAATGATAATGCACAATTTCAGTTTTTTTTTTTTTTTTGTGAGCTGACCTTTGCACTTCACCAGAAGATGCACTATTCTACTCACTACAGTGTCATTGCTAAACCTACCACACAAATTCAAGAATTCTTCAATGAAATAATGGCATGGCGGCAGAAGAAATCAAAAGCTGTCTAGATCTGCTCAAGCAGGACATTTTCAATTTTGCAAGTTGCTCTTTTTTGTAAACCAGTGCAGTTGACCAGGTGTTCACAAGAAGGTAAGTGCACAAGTCAAGTCGTTGTTTTTTTATTCTCTCCTTGACAAAATCTGCCCGCTCTAGGATCACTGTGGTGATACTGTTGGTTGATCCCAGGTCATCTATAATTACGGACAGACACTTTCACTCATGCTGTGCTACCGCAGGGTGGTCATAAAGATTTCCATATTCATATAGCATGTTGACACAAGAGTAAATATTGCTGTTATTACTCACACACTTGAATACGATATCATAAGCACGTACTGTTTTCATGATCAGGATTTTAAAGAACGGCATTTACAAAACTAATCCAAGTGAAAACTGATGGAGGGAGAGTGAGAAGGGATAGGTAGTCTGTTCTAGCATCTCTTGACTTTAGACGATAGATGAGGATTGATTTTTAATTTTTTGTTAAAAATAAATTGTACAATGAGCGAATTTTTCTTCACTTTAAACTATACTACTACTATTTTGATTTAAATATTTTTTTGGCGAAAGAAACACGATTGTGATTTTGTATGGTTATTTCGGTTTACAAAATAAGCAAATGCTTTAATTTTCACCTGGTTTTTTATGAAAGGTCAAGAATAAACATGCCTCCTTTTAAGAATTGCATTATTGAAGTGTGATTCTTAACAGTATATTTTGGAGTGAAAGATACAGTCATTTCGCTTTTGCTATATCATGGAGCTTGCGCTTTGGTTTTATGGTAGATTTTAATTGAATGAAAAGTTATTAACTGATATCTAAAGCAGGCCTCTCACCTCATTTCAGAGCAGTTAATGACCTGAAAACGTGCCCATGCCTGCTTATTTCATGCAAGATATTCTATATTTGAATCTACACACTTACAGTTTCACTGTAGATGAAGAAAACATTGGGCTCAGATGACAAAACCCAGTTCTTTTTCACATTGGCAGCATGAATATTTTCAGACTACAGACTGCATAAATTGTGACGAGCATAAGATCATTTGATGTTTTTTTTAGATGTTTGCTAATGTCACCTACTAGTTCATTTAAAGGCATTTGAAACTTAGAAACCAAAGTTTATATATAATAAAATACTGAAAAGTGAGACAGTAAAGGTGCATAATACAGCAGCATGTTTCCAAAAAAAACAAAAGAGCACCTTTACAAATTAAAACAGATGTACAAGCCTACTTTTGTGTATAATGACTGTATTAGCAAGCTTGAATACTGCCAATTATCTACCAACAGTGGTTTAGCAAAAAAAAAAGAGAGAGATATGCATGGCTTTTAGATGGGATGATTTTCCCTTATTTTGATTTCATAAAAGATTGTTCGTCTATACTTCAATCATCGGAATGCAGGACGTTTGTTACTTGACAAGGCACTATTTTTTTGCTATTGAATTGCTGTCAAAGGGGTGGGACAGCAGTCTGGGTATTTCACAGAGTGAAGCACATATGAATAATGGAAGTACATAGAATGGGTGAGATTTTATCTTGAGGAGGAACAGAAAGAGGAAGGGGGATAGAATTAAAGATGTAAGCTGTGGATTTAGGACTGCATCTCTGCACGGAGCATCCAGGGAAACCAGCAACAGAACAGCAACCTGCTACAATAGAAACAAATCTTGAAAGTAAAGTGCTGTTTAATCTTCTAACACAGCATACATTATAGATTCACAGCTGGGGCCAAAACAGATATGTCACTTGTGGGACACAAGCATACCTGGATATGGAACTTTCCGATGTTATGTCTTTCGGAGATCGCACCGCATTAAAATTCCGCTTCGGCTGGGACACTGTGGAGAAGAGGAGGTTGAAACATTACAAACATGTACCTGAGACTGCCATGTGGGAATGTTGTCCATTCATATAAATATTGTATGATGCATATTGCATAATAAGAATGATCTGTTTCTGTTCTTTAATGCATGCAATCAGGCAGCTGAACTAGAGGGGAAAACTTCTTATTGCTATTACACATTATGGACGTTAAGGGGCGCTGTATGCCAAATTGACAAGATAAATGCAAAATGGAGGACTAAATGTTAGCTTGTTTTGTTTATTCATATAAATACATACACTCTGATTGCGAAAAAGATTGCTTTAAAAACAGGGAAAAACATATTTTCCAAATTGATAAACATGCTCCTTATTGCTATACTTACTAGTCACCTGGTGGACTTTCTTCACTTGTGTCCCATCCGCCTGGGGATCTCTGGGCCCTGCAATTCTGCAAGATTTACAATAAAACATTTTTTTTTTTTTTAAATTAAAACATACTGCTGGTGATTTTTGGTGACTTAATCTAAGCAACTTAAACATATGGATGTTTAAATTGACATTTTACTAAGTGTCCTTGTTTTTCACCTTACACAATACACCTTATCATCTTACACCAGATGGTTTAGGTAGTATTTTAGCACATTTACTTAGGCCCAACCCCTTACATTGTTCAGGTACTCTATCATTACCTTTCATTTGTAGTGAAACCTTCCTGCAAATGCTTTTGCTATCCAGGAATAAAATCCAAGTGGAAGGCAATGGTCCGTTCATATTCTTTAACCAAAACAGCAGAACATATAACTGTAAAAGTCCAGTTACACGACTTTTACAGTTATATGTTCTGCTGTTTTGGCAAAAGAATATGAACAGACCATTGCCTTCCACTTGCCTTTTAAATAAAGCCAAATTTGGACAGGAATAGATTCCTAAACAACGTTCGAGTTACAATTCTTATCACTGGACGTCTTTGATTTCATCGTGTAGGCTACTGATTAAATTCACATACAGACGCCATTAGATTTCTTTGAGAACCATTGAGTTTGCTGTAAAACAGTAGGTAACTTGGCTGATTCGGACAGGATTAAAATTGCAAATAAAGTCTGTGAAACACAAATTTCTCCCCGAAAAACTAGTCTCGTCCGAATAGGGCTTAAGTTGAAGATTTTACCTCTGAACACGTGAAGGTGGTGCAAAAACTCCATATTTGGGCAAACAGTGGAAGTAACGCACTCCAAATACGCTGCCATCATGCTTTCCAGTGGGATGCTCCAACTCCACACCAAACCAATATCCTGATCACAAGAATGCACACACAAAATACTAAATTCTCACGGCACAATATGGTAATTGTACGACTCATTTCATATTAGTTATTATGGAAACACAAATTGACATACCAGGGGCAAAGTCTGTCTTTCCAAAAAAGCGGACAATCCCTTGTTTTTGGCCTGCCACCAGCACCTGATCCCCAACCTCAACCTTGACTCCATCAGGATCCAAACTGACCCCGGACACAGACTTCTTTCTTGGAGCTGGTGGAGAAGCAAATCAAATGTAATTCAGTTTGGCAATAGCCTACAGAATCATATCACACATATAAATTAGATATAAATAGTATTATTATGATTGTTTTAGTGGTCTTGGTAACTATTTATCACAGTGAGTTTATATCTATACTGTATATTTTTCTCTCTCCACAACATTCCCAAAATGTTTTATTAATAATAATGATTACTATTAAATCACACTAAATTAACCAATTACTTAAACTTATCACTGTACCTGTATACACACTACTATATCTTTACATCTATTTATGTTTGTTGTTGTTGTTAGGTTTTTATGTGTATAAATGTGTGTCAATGGTCTCTATGTATAAGCTGCTATGTCTTGTTAATAAACAATCTAGAATTATCACTCACTCTTCACACGATCTTTCTCTTTTTTCTCTTTCTTGATTTTGCCAGTGACGCGAGACAAATCCATGCGAGGGGTTTTTGGGGTGGAGGTGACCGAAGAGGGGGTCTGCTCAAGAGCTTTGCTGATTTTTGACACAGGGGCAAAGATGCCTGAAAAATAGAAATTAAACAGATTATTTCATCTGAATACTCAGTCTGGAGTCAATTTAAGCGTGCTGTTGTCATTACAAATGACTTTTATACTACAGAAACGAAGAGAACACACCTTGTTTTGGGGAGCAGATAAAATAGCGGATTCCACCCACACTCCCATCATTCTTGCCCTCCGTCTCGTCAAGCTCAATACCAACCCATTGCCCGCTAGCAAACTCAGTGGTGCCACAGAAACGGAGGGTGCCAGTCTGCAGGAGAGAGGTGTTATGTCTTACATATCCTATTTACTCTAAGGACCTTCAGACCACATTCACATCCATTGTTCAAATCTTTAATACACCCACCTTTGTGTCGTCCAGCACTACACGGTCCCCTAGTTTGAGGCCCAGGGAGGAGAGCATGAGGTTACCAGGGATGTTGTCATAGTTGGGCAGGGTGGCACGGGGTAGGTTACAGCTGAGAGGCACAGCGTCCAGCAGCAACTGTTTCAGCTCTTTAGCCACCATGGCGGCTTCAGCCTTATCCAGACTCATGTCCATGGGGTCAGGGACAACCTCAGCTGGCTCTTGACCCTTATCATTCTACAACACGCAGAGAGATTATATTTGTCAGTCATAGTCTAACCAGACCAACGTTTATCTTCTTATTTTTTTTATTTTTATATTATTTATTTATTGTATTATTTTCAGTTTTACAGAAAAATAAACAGTACAATCACAGAACAGGACCAAAGACAACTAATAACAGTAAGCAACACTAAGCACAGGCAAGGGAGGTCAAAACAGGATAAGCACAGGCAGATTGCCCAATGTGAAAACAGATTGCCCAATGTGAAATTATGGACAAGGTGAAATTGAACAAATGGACCAAATGAGATACCAGTATTTATTTAAATTACATTTAAATAATTAAATAATAATAAAAGATACCGCATATAGGCAAAGCTGGAATGGAAACACTGGTGGAATTTTAGGAGAGTGACAATTAAAAGAAAACAATTAGATTTTTAAATATTGTCATCATTATCTCTGACTTTGACTAATAGTCAAGAAGCCCCCAAGCTATCAAATCCACTTATATTTACAGAGATATTACTTAGGAAAAATAAGGAAATAAATTAGGAAATAATAGTAAAAACCTATAAAGTTTTACTCAAACAAACAATATTTATAATTTTGAGATTACAGATATGGCCTGCTGAGCCATATCATTTAAGTTTTTAATAACGTTTGTGTAAATATTGCTTTACAACTTTCTATTAATCAAAGAAAGTATTTCACAATATAAACATTTTTTACTGTATTTTTAATCAAATAAATGCAGCCTTGGTGAGCACAAGATTTGAAAATAGTAGGTAATATATATATATAAGGTAATATATAGTAATATATAGTAGGTAATAGCATAGTAATATATATATATATATATTAACTATATTAACTATACTTGTTTATATATATATGTATGTACATTTGGGTCCATACTAACATTCTTTGGCTACTAATGTATTCTGAAATACAGACCAATCAAACATTGATTCAAAATGAGAGTGGAATAATAACACAGCCAATTAGACTGATTAGCTCAAGCAAAGTACAGTAAGTTTAAATCATCATGCTCACTCTGACAGTAGGGTTGGCTCCGTGCTCGAGCAGACACTTGACAGCACCCAGGCAGAGGTTGGAGGCGGCGATGTGCAGGGCTGTGCCATGATAAAAGTCACTGCAGGTGGAGTTGAGCACTGTGTAGAGAAACAGATATCCCAATTTTAGTGGAAAATGTAATGAACTGCCTAATGCACATCATTAGCCACTTCATCATTTGCTGAAACATTTTGCATTTTCTGCCTCAGTGTGTGTGAGAATGTAGTTAGATTGTCTCTAAAGCATCTGTCTACTCTGTAAAGTTTAGATGCCGTCATGAATACAAACACTGGAAGTCACCTTTAGGCTTGCAGGATTTGAGCAAAACACGAATCAGTTCTGGCACATCGAAGTAAGCTGCATAATGGAGGGCGTTCATGTTGGTCCAGCGACTGCGCAGACTCACATCAGCTCCCAGGGCAATCAGCTGATTGGACAGCCGCAACGCTGCCTCGGGATCACCTGAGAGGAAAACACTTTGTTACTATAGGAGGAATGGTACATTCTGCAGGCTATATATGCTTTTATAATGTTGGCAAGTGTAAAATGCACAGCAATGTAAGAGCTTTTAAAGGATTAAGAACTAGAGAAGTCCTCAAACTTTAATTATCAAAAAAAATTTGTGGAATGTAAGGCAAGTCAGGGCAAAGTCCTCCAACCGTCAACTCCAATGCCACTTACCTACTCCGTGAGCCCCTGCTTTGCAGCAGTAGTGGAGAAGAGTCATATCCGTCAGGCCGTCACGGTCATTGACATGGCAACCTCGCTTTAAAATCTGAAAGTGATAGTGACAATGTGAAATACTGTACATCAAGTGATGATCAGCACATGTTGGACTTCCATGCATCTGGAATCCAATTAATAAATAATGCGGCAAATAATGTTCGCGCGGAAATTCTGGTCCTGAGTAGATGAAGTTTTTCAAAAGCAACTGGCCACTCTCAAAGCTGGACAAGAGCCATATTAGTGAGATGCACTCTAATGATGAAAAATTATACCATTAAATATTGATTACAAGTGATAGAAGAAAGGCTTTTTTGCTGAGTCATCCACAACATCACAACTGTACTTTCAAGATGGAGGGCAACATGGCGACCGACATTAGAACCCCTTACCCGCATGTATTTTCAATGGCATATTATACTCTCACAAGAATACATTATTACTTGAACGAAGTAAATATACATTAATGAGCACATATATTTTTGAAAGAACTAAGTGTTTTTAGCTAAGAATAAACTAAAAGAGTTACACAGTGTAGCTAAAAGCAGACGGTCTGTTCTTTCTTTCAATATTTTGCATGTTAAGTTATTCATGCAACTAAATATTGTGGGGGCCATGAAAATTTTGTGAAAATGATCAAAAATGCTGTCAAAAAAAAAAGAAAGTTGGTAGGGAAAGAGTTAATGATTTAGATTTCCCCGCTGAAAAATACACCTTAAACCAGCCTATGTTGTTTTTTGCTGGTCTTTTCTATCCCCCAGACTAGTCAGGTTGATCTGGTTTAAGCAAGTCTTGTCACAAGGGTTGTAAAACCTTATAACCTTATGAAACTTCTTACATTGATTACTCATTATCACAAGTCAGACTCACAAGGTCAGATACTGGTGGGCACTGGGCAGTGAGAGTTCTTCTTCAGCTAGATCTGACAGGTGGAGCTGATTTAGGACAGAACTCAATGGAGAGATCAGTCAAATGTAGGCAGCTTATTAGCACTGCCATCAATCTCTGCAGCTCTACCACCTCTAGGGACACCACTATACAATACATCAAGGCACCCACTTCTCTATCACCCATACATCTTTATCTTAGCCTAGATTTTGTTTGTGTGTCTGTGCTATACATCTAGGAACTGAGATAAAACACTGAAAGTCCCCCAAATTCCTGTGCCTCAAACAGTCCTGCATGGAGCAAGAAACACCAAAGTCATTGATTTGATTCCCAGAGAATGCATGAACTAACTAAACGTGTAATGTAAAATGAACATTATGTCCCTTTCTCGGTACAACGTGTAAAATGAAAACTAAACTGGGGAAGATTTTCAATATTAGTTCATCTAATGACATTTATTTACCTGGGTAGGGTTGCACCAGTAAGTTCTTTCTTAAATTGTAACGTAAAGTCCACACTAAAGGCTTAGTAACTACTAGCTAGTTTGCAACTGACTCTTTACTTTATTCCGTTGCTCCATTTGTTCGTAAGGTAGAACGTAGACACGTTTGTTCGTAAACACGTTTAGCCTCGACGAACCTATAGCAGCCTTCAAATGCGTGAGCAGAAGTTGTGTGGAAATGCCGTGAATTCCAGTTTATCCTTCATTCTAACTTCTTTTGCCTCGCGTTACTAACGGTAAAAATAAGTTTCCATTCAATACGATACTTGAATGAAAACTTCTCTCTCTTAAAATGTAAGCGAGTGTAAATGTCAGCATTGTCATATATGTGTAAAGAATTGAAGTCTGTCAGGTAAAAGAAGAGCTTATTGATGCAGTTCATCTATCTGATATTTTATTCCAACCATTACTCCTGATCGGAGGCTGCCGTAAATATTTAGTTGGAACGTAGAGTTACGTTTAAACTAAGTTTAATGGTGCAACGGAAAAAATATTTAGTAGTGCGTAAGTTGTAACTTAGTGCCCATTTACCAACTTACGCACGATTGGTGCAACCGGCCCCTGTACTGCAAGCAAATAATTTGGACAAAAGTTAATATAAACCTGGCAAAATTATTTGCACATCATTCCTGTCTTTACCCTCTGTACACAAGCCTGTTAATTATTAACGTGAAAGATTAAAAAGAAAGATGAGAAACTCTCAAAAAAGGTAAAGAGGACAAAAGTTTTCAACAAGTTCGAACACAACCCATGGATTAGAAACCATACTCTATCCTCAAAATCAGAAAGACTAAAAAGCTGAATAGAAACTCAATACACCTCTCTATTCTTGTAGACATGGCATTTATTTACGGTTCACTGTCTTCATTCATTCCGTATAAAACAAATGCTAGGTTTAAGTAGGTTTTGTTAGTTGCCCATATTCTTTAGCAGGTTTTTTGTCTAGCCAGCTGGCAATTCCAAAGAAATACGTGAAGCTTTATTAGACTGTCTCTCACCTCATTGCCAATGATGTCAATCTTGTGTTGAACTTGTGGAACCCATTGGCGGATAATGGCAAACAGTTCGGGGATTGTGGTCCGAGAGTCTGTCAGAATCTCCATGCAGGCTGGATCATTCGGATCAAAGAAGGTAAACGCTGGAATACAGGCAAATAAAATGCAGGATATAACTACATTACCACTACATTGTGCTGTGAAATTTGTAAAAAAAATTAATCTTCAGGAAATTAGATTTCTTCTTGTTTGGGTAGAATTGACTTAGTTTTGAAACCCACCATAGTCTTTGGGCAGTGGAGCCTGTGCAGATGGATGCACTATGGGTTTCTTGTGGGGTTCATGAACAGGGCTGATGAACTCAGACCCAGGCTGGGCCTCTTCCACATCAGAAGTTTCCTCTTTCGTCATTCTGCTTAGGTGATTGGGCCTGCACATACATTCATACACACATCACACTCTCGGTATTCTTTTTGTTTGATCCCTGCTCAATAACAAAAGGACAAGTTATTTTAGATGTATAATCATAATCCTCTAGGCTACTCCACAGATATTCCTCTCTGCAAGGCTCTAAGTTTAGTATGGAGGCTGGTGGAGAGGACGAGTGACTCACTGCTTCCAGCAATGTCTGCTGGAACAGAGGAGCGTTCGGCTGCGCCATCTTACAGGAGATCCATGCTGAATATAACTCACTGCAATGTCTCAGATACCCGTAACTGTATTCTGCTCATTCAGCCATCAAATTAACATTCAGGAAATTATTCAGACAATTCGAGCCAAGGCTACAGTATGTGCACTTAAGAATCACCACTGTGAACCTGCATTTATAAAACTAATTTGGAAGTTACACAGAATATTTGCAAAGATGTTGAGAAGCTGCAACATGATATACAATTTTTCAATTGCAACTAATATATTTTATAATTTTGACCATCTAAATTTGATATACATGCAATTTACATGACCATGGGGTATATTGAAACTATATAATGTACATGTAATTTAGAGTAAAACATCTGTACAACATCTGTTGTCATAGTAATCAAAATACTTATTAATGGGGTATACTCAAAAGCCTTTGATTTAACATTGCAGAACACAATGTGAAATCAAAGGCTTTTGAAGGATGTATAAAGGATGTATGTTCGATAATTAATTCATCAGACTTTTTTGTTACTTTTCAGCTTGTGACCTCCCTTAATGCCAATTTCACAAAATGTCTGGATACTCAGTACACTCATCTAAAGGATTATTAAGAACACCTGTTCAATTTCTCATTAATGCAATTATCTAATCAACCGATCGCATGGCAGTTGCTTCAATTAATTTAGGGGTGTGGTCCTGGTCAAGACAATGTCCTGAACTCCAAACTGAATGTCAGAATGGGAAAGAAAGGTGATTTAATCAATTTTGAGCGTGGCATGGTTGCTGGTGCCAGACGGGTGAGTGTTTCACAATCTGTTCAGTTACTGGGATTTTCACGCACTACCATTTCTATGGTTTACAAAAAATGCTGGGAAAAGGGAAATACATCTAGTATGCGGCAGTCCTGTGGGCAAAAATGCCTTGTTTATGCTAGAGGTCAGAGGAGAATGGGCCGACTGATTCAAGCTGATAGAAGAGCAACTTTGACTGAAATAACCACTCGTTACAACCGAGGTATGCAGCAAAGCATTTGTGACGCCACAACACGCACGACCTTGAGGCGGATGGGCTACAACAGCAGAAGACCCCCACCGGTTACCAATAATCTCCACTACAAATAGGAAAAAGGGGCTACAATTTGCAAGAGCTCACCAAAATTGGACATTTGAAGACTGGAAAAATGTTGCCTGGTGTGATGAGTCTCGATTTCTGTTGACACATTCAGATGGTAGAGTCAGAATTGGCATAAACAGAATGAGAACATGGATCCATCATGCCTTGTTACCACTGTGCAGGCTGGTGGTGGGGGTGTAATGGAGTGGGGGATGTTTTCTTGGCACACTTTAGGCCCCTTAGTGCCAATTGGGCATCGTTTAAATGCCACGGCCTACCTGAGCATTGTTTCTGAGCATGTCCATCCCTTTATGGCCACCATGAACCCATCCTCTGATGGTGCATTATCCTGCTGGAAGTATCCATGTCTCAAAGCTTGAATCATTTTAAATTGTTTTCTTGAACATGACAATGAGCTCACTGTACTAAAATGGCCTGTATTAGTATGATGTTCCTAATAAGCCTTTAGGTGAGTGTATATGATCTACTCTGAACACTATTTTATTAGGGCAATGATCAAAGTGAATATTAGCTTTAGCATCTCTTGCTCTATTAATTAAGTCATTATCTATTTCTATAAAGGTTTTTATTTTGCAGTTGGAATATACAAGCCCACACACATTAGCTGTTTGTGGTAGTGCTTTCAATGTCCTTATTGCATCAGACTGTGGGAGACATTGATGGTGTTAATGCACAACAAAGATGTCAATTAAACAAATAGACTGCATGTGATGTTGTATTGTAATGATAATTGGCACATCAAGATTCAAAAATTTTGAAAATGATATACAAAATAACACCAGAATTTCCAGTTGAATATGACTGCTTGGTTAAGATTCAAAGCCTTGTCATCTAAATAATGGAAAACAGACTATAAAGGTGATAAAATGCAATCTCATAATAATGTGCACGACACATTAACTGTAAATGATGATATTTGTATACAGTTGTTCATTTTACAAAAAATAAATAAATAAATAAGAATAAAGAGCATACTACTCTTTAATTTACTGACATAAGAATAAGAAATATTATTTAAAGCATATCTGAGCAACCAGACTGCTGAATATTTAATTTCACGAAAAAAGGGGCGTATTCAGAAATGGATCGTTCACAAATGGAATTGGCACTGTCTTTAAAACTCTCAATATTATTAATTTAATCGTCGATAAATAAATTAAAATGATCTATAAACTGTATTTAGCGACTAAATGTATACAAGCAGGTGCATTATGTCATTATATTTAGTTATAAAGCATGTCAGTCTTGCTCTGTCAACAAGAAAACATGGACGCTCCATCACGCAGCACATGAAAAACAAGCAGGTTTTTCTTAGGCGGAAAAACACGGACATTTAAATTTGGCGAAAATTCCAAGCGGATACATCGAAATAATATCTGTCTTACCTGACAGCAAGCCTCAAAACCTTGATTTCCTTCCCCCTCTTTTGTCAGTCGTTGTTGTGCTATGGAGGATGGAGATGATGCTGCGCCTTGTCCTTCTCTCTGCCTGCGTCACGGATGTGACTCACGACTGGACCACTCTCCTCTCTGCTGCTCCTCAACCAATCTTGATGATGCTCGTTTGAACTTGCTAGTTGTGACTCCAGCTTTTTTTCCCCGTTACAGATTCCTGCCATTTTAAACACGAACGATCTGGATAGCTACAATAATAACTTTCATGGCTCTGTCCATTTAAATGGAATTCCTCACAGTAATATTAAACCTGGGCGCAATAAATTGCAGATTGTCTTTGGCGCCTACAAACACAGCAAACCGTCAGCTATCTTGAAAATATTTTAAATATACACGTTGATAAATGAGCTAAAGGAACGTTCTAGAAACTTTTGCTTATACGTTCTGAAGAATGAACAAGAATTGCTCCAGTAAATTTAACAGAACGTTCTTTCAAAGTTAACATTTAATATTATTCTCAGGACATAAAACATCATTTATACATCCTTAGTGTTATTTTCCCCTGAAACGTTTTAAATGGTCGATTAAACGTTTAAATAGTCGAAACGTTTAAATGTTTCAGAATTTTCAAAGAACATTTGAAGATCCTGAACTTATATTGCTATGGGGGAAAGATATACAAGCAAGTTCAGGATGATAATGATGTGTTATTATAGGAAAGAAATATGAACATTTGCTACTTTAGTTGCCATCAGAAAATGTCAAATATTAAAAGAGGGGTAAAATGACTGGAAGCTCCCCCTGGATAAATCTTTACAGAATGTAAAAATGAATTTTGATATGATTCCTGTTAATATTTTAAAGGATTATTGTGTCAAAGTGTCATCTTACCCAAGGGGTTAATTTTATCCTTTTATAACTTTTACTTCACAAATCAAAAAAAAAAAAAAAAAAAATGAATGTGTCCACCGTGTACTGATACTTTTTTATACTGAATACTGATTTTTATTTATTTATTTATTTATTTTTTGTGCAAGTGAGATGAGTACCTGGTCACATTAGTCTAGAACTACAATAACCATCATGTTTACTATGCACATAACTCCTCTGCACTTATTCATGATTTCAACATGGGGACAGGAGAGCTGTTAGCCAAAACACTTGGCCACTTGACCTCGGGCTCTGGCTGACGCGTTACGGGTCTCCGTCTGCGGGAAGCTCTTGCGATTTCTCTGTTGTCGTGGAAGCTTTGGGTCCGGCTGTGTTCTGGACCGGGGATAAAAGCAAATGTGACCTTTTGTGCCCGTTGTTCCTGAGCCAGGGCCAGTGTCTGCTGTTCCTGAGCCAGAGCCATGGATTTTGACCTTTGCCTGGACTGTACGGATCACCCTTTAAATAAACACCGCTTTTGGATCAGTCCTTGTTTCTGTGTGTATTATCGTGACAAATTGTGTGTTCCTGCAAAACATACAAACAACAAAACAGACTTTAAAATGAGTGTTGTGTGAAGATTAACAGTCAGAAGGACAGTCTGTCATTTGTCACAGAGCAGACACTTTGTCTTCAGTCGCATCAGTTGCAAGATGGATATAACACTGACATTGACAAATGTATTACAGTTGTCATAGCTGTGATCCTTCCGTTATTGCTGTGGAAGAGTCAAAGAAAGCAGTTTGGGAAGCTCCCTCCGGGACCCGCTCCGTATCCACAGCTGGGAAATTTACTTCAGTTTGATGTCAAGGAACCATTCAAGTTTTACCTAAAGGTCAGTATTCAAAATAATATAATTCTGTTATGTTTGTGCTTGGCTGGTCATGAACGTCCATTACTCATCGCCAGGATTCATTATTGTTTGTTTATACTACAGGGCTGTTGAATGCTTGATTCTGATTGGTTGAGAACGTTCTAAAGGTGTGCAATTATTTTCAGGGAAACGCACGGCTAAAGTAGTTTCAGGCAAGTTTGTTTCACGCACATCGTCACGTCTCTCTCTCTCTCTCTCTCTCTCTCTCTCTCTCTCTCTCTCTCTCTCTCTCTCTCTCTCTCTCTCTCGCTCTCTCTCTCTCTCTCTCTCTCTCTCTCTCTCTCTCTCTCTCTCTCTCTCTCTCTCTCTATTCCTCTCTCTAATAACTGCATTAATAACTGCATAACGCTGGGACAGACTAGTTTAGGCCAAAGGCAAGCAGTTATGAATGCAATTTGATACTTCTGACTGAGCATGCCCAAACGCGCGTTCGTCTGTGTTCACAGACACAGTTGGTGTTTAGTAAGACCTGCTACAGTCGATGGAAATTGGAAACAGTCGGTCTTCGAATATTTCAGCGAATTGTAAGTGTGTCCCCCATCATTATTAGTCTGCTATAAGTAGCTCAAACCTCCGTTACTAACTCTAAAATGACGCTTTGGAATTAGCAACGGAGGCATGGGATTAGATGCGTAAGAAATTAGTCCTACATAAGAGCGCTTTACTGTCAAAAACTTGACAAACGTCTTGATATGAATCATCTGAACAATGTTTTGAGGTGTGGTAACTGTAGTATAAGCGGAATAATTGAATTCAGCCCGTTGAATTATCCGAAAAATAATGCACACCCGAGGTGTAACGGCCACTCCGCTTCGCGTCGTGACCGACCGGCCGCATTACCACCTCGGCTGTGCATTATTTTTCTAATTCAACGGCCTGTCGTCAATTATTCCTTACCTCTTCCATGTGTTTTATTATCTGGATAAACTCTGCCTATTTAAGCCCCGTGTGTTCACATTACGAAGTCTTGCTAATGACGCACTGCATTTGATCTATTTGATCGCTCTTTCTTGTCTCCAGTTATGGTTCTGACCTTCTGCCAAGTCATCGGCAATCCTCTGCAAACTTCGACAAGTCAGTGAGGACTCTCCGGAATAAAAAAGTGTGTTTCCTTTAAAACAGGAATATGGTGTTTTTCAACCTCTTTAACCTGATAATAACCTCCACCTCTAATTGAGTACCGCCATTTGATCGATTTAGACGGCCTTGCACTTTATTCTCAGTCTCCTTTTTCACGCATTGATACTGTCATATGGGAAGAGTTATGAACATGGAGCCAGTCAATGTTCACAAAACCCCTCTTCAGATTTTCTTTTGTGAATTAGCATTTATACATGTTTCAGGGGTGGTGTGGCTACCATCCAAGGATGAGAATATATTAGGCTATACTATCATATAGAATCTGAGACAAAGAGAAAAACAAGTTCTATCTATTGCAACTTACTCCTATCTTTGCCTATATTTGGGCTACTTTCCAAGATATACATACATGGAGAGAAGATTACATTAAAACAGAGGGAACAAGATCTTCTCCCCTCTCCCCCTTGAAGCCTATAGTCCTTTTAGAAAAGTCAGTGTGAGAGGTTTATCTTACATAGCTACGCATCAAAATAAACAAATAACAATGTAGTTTTTTACAAGCTTTGTAAGGTGCATCTGCTCCACCGTTACTAGGTGAGTGTCACTATTCTGGGATTTCTGAGCCCCTAGAGAAGTTAAAGAGGGCTGAAAGTAGCTCCCTGTATCCCTGTAAGAAGGTGAACAGTGAATTGCTGTTTACTTCAGTGATATCTGTATTCGAACTTGCACTACAAACAAAATCATTATCAAAGAACAATTCACTAATTAGGGCCCAAGCCCTGAAAGGGCGAAGGCCCTATTGTTTTCCTTAGAATTATTTATTATTAGGGCCCAAGCGCTGAAAGGGCAAAGGCCCTATTGTTTTCCTTAGGATTATTTATTAAGCCCTGAAAGGGCGAAGGCCCTATCCCAGACAGCAAACTGACATTGAATCAACGTGGAAACGACGTCTCTCATGACATTGAAACAACGTTGATTTTGCTCATCGAATTAACGCTGAACCAACGTCAGACGCGGCATTCTTCAAAGCTAATGAAAATCGAAAATTGGTTTGCTTTCATAACGTTGAAACAACGCGTTGATTTCAAGTTGGTTTTCCGTTAGTTTTGAAAGAATGACGCGTCTGACGTTGGTTCAACGTTAATTCGATGAGCAAAACAATGTCAGATCAACGTTGTTTCGATGTCATATTTCCACGTTGATTCAATGTCAGTTTGCTATCTGGGATTGTTTTCCTTAGGATTGTTTTTTCTTCTTCTTCTTCTTCTTCTTACGTATTATTATTATTTTGCTACCTTTTGGCCACTTTTGGGGCCCTTAAGGCCTGTTCACACATGGACGAATTTCGCGCGCGATATTCGTCTACGTTTAACGCCTCGTGACGTGAAAAACGGCACACGTAAAAGCGTCATTTTTTAAAAAAAAACGTCCCGGTTCATTTTTTTGGTTTGATGCGCTGCGTCAAAAACTATCCGACCAATGAGATTGGCGGGTTTGGTCACGTGTCTGGTACTTCTGAAGTTACAGTAAAACACAACTTGGGGGCGCTCAAACACAAAACGGTCTTGCCGAGCACACATACGGCAAAGAAGAGATAGCCTACAAGGCAAGATACCTGCTATGGGCAAGATTGAGCTGCTGGTCTCGGAGCATAAAGAGCTAGTATATGATAATATTTATATTAGTATTTCTGTAATAATAGTATAGTATAGGGTGACCAACAGTCCTGTTTTCCCGGGACATGTGTAAAACGGTCACTTTGTGCTTTATAGAAATCTGAGTTGAGATGAGAACTGCGCATAGTGTGCGTAGTCAGGGCCGTATTAAGAGCTCACAGGGCCCCGGGGCTATGAGTTACTGCAGGGCCCCCCCACCACTTTAGGTCACCAACAACATGAGCTAAATGTTATATTATTATACGAGTCGTTTTATCCATCTATGATATACTTCACAGTTAAGTTATGTTACTTTTAACACGATTTTTTTCATCATTCATGCATTGAGTGAGCGTGTAGGCGGCTATGGGTCGGCCAATCTGGTTCTGTCCGTTAAAAATAACTTTTGGAAATAACAATCGCGGTCCTGGACACTGAGTGACCTTACACATTAAGATAATATCGGATTTTCTCCAGTCATAGTTAAAAAACAAGCTAACAATCCTTGCTAACTAGCATTAGTGAAGCGGCCAGATGGATCTTTCTGCCTCCACCTAAGCTCCGCCCACAAAAAACGTTACCATGTTTACCAACTGTAAAAGGGTCTATACGTAGATTATGTATAATATAATAGTAGTTAATTCATGTATAATATATAATAAAACGCACCACAGATGCACAATATAGAAAAGAGATGGACAGGGACAATATGGAACTTTTATTTTTCAGATAATGTTTATTGCACATATTTTGTTACTTAATGCCTATAAATATAAGGCATTTCTGTTTCGTGCGCTGCTTGGGGCTATACAAATCGCCACAAAACTGAAAACAGCTTTCGAGGAAGTACCTTTCACAAGCAAGAATGAACGTTTGTTTTTGGTTGTATTTGGTCATGATTTAATTAGTACTAGTAACGTTCAGAGGTTAAACTTAGAAATACTACTGTTATTGTGTCACGAAATGTAGTTTTAATAGTTTTTCAGTCGCCAATGTAGTTGTTTAAAAAAAAAAAAAAGCTATTAATTTTTTCATTCAAAGGATTGTGTCATGTTACAGCTATTATAAGCATAACACACATTAGCCAAATGAACAGTGTTTGCTGATCACAACAGAATTGATGTAGCTTTTTGACGTGTGCAAAACTGTCCCAATTCTGCTCTTCACAGCTTCGGGCCCTTGCACACTTTCTCCGCTAAGTGCACTTTCAACAAGTGTCCACTTCGAGGAAGGCCTTAGGGCTCAAGGGAGTATTGGGACAGGGCCTAAATCTCGTGAGCTTCCCTATGCCCTACTCCCTTCAAAGGGCAGACGGCAAAGCTCTTCAAGTGGGAATTTGGCGTGAGCATGACACTACTGTGTCATTTATGTAGCCATTTGGAACTTGATGAAGGGAGCAACAACAGACAACATAATGTAAGTATATTTACCTAGGATGTTCCTACAACACAGCACTTTGTCCATCAGCTGTATAGCTGTTCTGATGACAGAAATATAATGATTAACAAAATGGTTGCAAATAAATTATTTATTTTTTATTTTTACTTTATAAAAATCTGTTAAAATATCCGTTTTATATATCTGTATATCAGTGCCATGCATTACCTAACATTTTTAGGAAACTTTTCTTATGAAAATTTAAACATAAAATGAAACTATTTGTATAGTGTAACTGATGTATAGATTAATATCTTGCCTTCATGTTCTTTTAGATCTTTTTTATCTATTTAGTTTAGTTTTCAGATCATTGTTCTTTTCTCATTTGTATTGTGATGACATTGAACATATTGTTAACACATGTTGTATATTGTACACAAGTTGTATGTCATAATAATTTGAATCTCTGTGTTTTGCAGGGGAAAAGTCAAAAGAAATTAAATAAAATAAAGTAGAATTTTGAGTAAGCAAGGAGTATAGACGAACTATAAAAAAATTATAATATTATAATATTATTTATATATACAATATTATTTTAATAGTATAGTTTATTTATAAAAAAAAAATATAGGCTTTGACTTCTTGTCAATAAAGGTTTTTGCTGTAAACACGTCCTATGTATGCTATGACCACGTCCCAGTCGGGTCCGTCACTTATTTGGTTCCCCGGAAATATTTCCGTTGTGGACCGTGTTATTTGTGGACCGTGTTATTTCTGTATTTGGTGGTGTTGTGAATGTTTGCAGCGCGTTTTGTGTATTTGGTTGTGTTGTGAGTACTTGGAGCACACGTGTGTTGTGGAACGGATGAAGATGTTTTTCTTAATTTGCACACGTTTTTTTGTATTTGCATGCGTCTTCATCAGGTTGCAGTGCGGTGAGCTCTCTCGGCCACCGTAGATTTCTTTTCTGGCATTGCTTGTGGTTCTTGTGTTTTTCTTCTTACAGGTAAGATGGCTTCTGTAACCATTCCAGCAGCTGATTGGTGGTTCAACGGCTGATTGGATCTTGGAACTCCTCCTACTCGTCAGTGGCTGCAGCTGGCTGGGCTCTTTAAAAAGCCTAGTTTTGGATCTGTTCGCTCTCTGCTCTGGCTTTGCACACTGTTCCTGCTGCTGGTGTGGTTGGTATCCCTTGGTGGGGGAACTTTGTGACTTGTAGATTACTTTATTGTTGTCTATTTGAGATTATGATTGGAACATTTGACAATGCTTTTGATAATGTTGTAATCTAAATTTGTTAGCTAGTAACTCTAGCTTTGTGTTCCACTTTTGGAACTTGAACAGCAGGAAATAGTATTTGTTTGTGAATTCTTATTCTTATTATTACTGTTTGTGTTAACTTATTTTTCTTGTTCTTTATTCTTTACAGGGAGTCTGGGGAGTAGATTTAGAGCTACCCCGGGGTATACATCACCCATAGGCCTACTTCTCTTTCTAGAAACACCAGTTAGACCTGGGCGGACAACCATCTGTAATTTTGGTTAGGGCGCCTTGATCGTGTGCCAGATAGGTGATGGGTACAATTAGCGTAGATTAGTGGTGGGGGTATTTTGTTTATTTCTTTTCTTTGGTTCATCCAGCTCTCCCCTTTCTCCCTTAAAGTTGTTTATCATTTACATTATAACCGTGAAAAAAATAAAAACCGTTTGTACGGTGGAATTTGTCTCCTTTGCTCGCACCACGACTCCATTCCTCTTTTGCAGGTATTTGTTGGTCTGAGCAGAGGATTATCAGGTTCCCCTCCCTTTTTGGGGGCTGGAACGTAACAATTGTGTATATTCTGTAATTGAAATGTCTAATTCTATTGCTATTATTATAGTATTATTAATAAACTATACTATTATCAATATTTTTATATAATTATACTATTATTCTTTACTATTTTGTTTGTTTATTTTATTGACTAATCTATTTACTGTTACTTCTCACTTTATGTTATAATTACTATTTGCATTGCACTGTAGGCCCAGTTGTTCCATAACATTTGTATATCATAAAGGAGCCATCAGTTATCTATGTTATTGCTAAAATCTGGTCAATCACAGAAAATGCTTTTTCCACAATAAGCAAGCTTAAATATCTCAGTATGGGGTCTTCACCATTCTTATCCAAGAATAAAAAGCTAGATAGCCTACATGACAAGCTTGACCATTCTTTATTTTAATATATATATATATTTTTTTTTATTTACAAGTCTAACTATCGATGTTTTAAATAACTAAAGATGGAACTTTTTGTAAGCCACTGAAATCGGTTAATAAATGTAAAAAACGTTTTCCCAGAAAAAACGCAGCTCACCTGTTTACTTACATTTGATACAATGCAGTCTTGCCCTCCGCAAAAAAAAAAAAAAAAAAAAAAAAACCGAATCGCAGTAATGTTACAAAGCACAGATGCATTACTTTCTGAACTTAAGCCAGCTCCTTGTTTCCTGTCTGCCATTATTGGCCGAACTTGATTGATTCAGGTGTGTCTGATTATTGTTGCCGTGACTACTGAGGTCAGGCACACCTGGATTAATCAATTTGTCCAATAATAACAGACAGGAAACAAAATGAGCTGGCTTAAGTTTAGGAAGTAGTGCAGCTGTGCATAAGGTCAATTGGGCATCTATGTATTTATGTCTATGGCACATGCTGTTGGGGCTGTCTCAACTCAAGTCCGCACCTCTCGATGCATCCTCGGTTAGGGGTGGATCAAGAACACTCTGGGAAGTGGGCTAGGCCTATAAAAACGCATAGTGAGAAACGGCCCTACATTGTGCGCCGTATTGTGTCACCATGCACGCTGACCTAGAAACAAACGCCAGTTTTTGTTATTTTCTTTGAGTCGGCTCAAAAGAACAGTCAAGTAAAATTTGAAAGATGGATATATTGGTGGCATTGAAGACAAATGCACTGCCTGCTGTCATGACTCTCTTGGTTATGATGTTGCTGTGGAAGATTCGAGGAAAGCAGAGCAGTTTTAGGCGTCTGCCTCCAGGACCCCCTCCGAATCCACTTCTGGGAAATTTGTTTCAATTTAATCTCAATGAAGCCTACAAATATTACCTAGAGGTTAGTAGAAAAATGCATTGTTGTGTATTGTTTAGATGTAGCCTATATATTGTTTAAATATATATTCATTAACTTAATTCAATCATTGGCTGCTTGTATGGTTGTGTTCAAGGCTTACAAAGTTTTTTTTTTAAATGCTTAATTGTAAACATCAAGTAGCCTACCATGCATAGTGTCATTTCTCATACAACAAACAAATAATTCGCATGCCTCAACAAGAAAAATAATTAAAATAAGATAAAAGGATGAGGGTATACAAGCATCAGTTTACAACACATTTATCAATTCCAAAGGGTATTCTAATGCAATATAAATACAGAAAATATACACTTTACATATCATCACCATTCATTATATTTTATATTTTTACATTATGTGACAACGTTAAAGGGTATTAATCACTTTAATTCTTACAAAGATACGCTGGCTGCCTTACTAGTTTTACTGGGGTGTCGCACACCGGAAGAGATACACAGCGCCACATCTTTACACTCGAACATTATTCTCTACAACCCCTTTTCCACCAAGCATTTTGAGAGCCGGTTCGGAGCCGGTGCCTTCGCGCGAACCAGTTCTTTGCGTTTCGACAGCCAAAGAACCGGTTCTCGGCCAGGAGAACTGGTCTGGTTCCAAAGCGGCACCAACTCTTTTACCCATTTTCCACCAAAAATGAAAGTGAAAAACAATTGAAATATGTATCTTTTCGTTTGAAATGTAATCTTTTCTAATAAGTTGTGTACCCCTGTCTTGTGTATTTTTTCTTTCCATTTATTTGTTCTATATCGTGACAGTTTAATTCTTTGCTTATAATGTTTTCATTAAAAAAAAAATAAAAAATAGAAACGCTTGCGTTAACTTCAAGCATAACAATTACAAAGGCGGACTCCATCGTGTTTCTGCAAATTTTTTACTGTGAAAACTAGGCCAGGGGAGACCTTTTTGACTTACTTGGGGTGTAGAGTATTTTTTTTTTCTCACATTAATTTCCCACATGTCTATGTGATTTTGTTTTATTAATACATTGTATAGCCTACGTTTTTCTTGATTTATCCTGAAATAATGAAAGTGAAGTGTGACAACATGCCCCATGGGTTTTAAGCTTGATGTCTTAAGTCCAGAACACACCAACTCGATGGTCGGCCGTCTTACAGTTTTTGTGCGTCGGCCGACTAAGGGCCAATCCCAATTCTACCCCTTACCCCTTCACTTTCCCCTTCCCCTCCGTTTTGCGCGTCCACGTGAAGGAAGTTTCCTCTGTGTGTTTCGCACGGTTCCGTGCCGTCAGCTGAAAATGGTCCTCGTCGGCTTTGTTTCACCAGGGTCGACATGTTGAATCGGCGTTGGGCCGTCGGGGAAAGTGAGAACTCTGATGGGCTATTCAGCTTAGTGATGGCATATTATTTACCATTTGTCCTTTTCTTGCTGTAACAGATGACTTAAGCAATCTAAAATAGTTTTAGCTGAATAACAGGTCTGGATCTCTTTTGTACCACATTACCACAACAAAAGCACTTGAACGCAACACACTGGTATACACTGTAAAACATATTGTTGGTTTAACTTAAATTAAGTAACCTGGTTGCCTTAAAATTTTAAGTTGATGGAAAAAGTGAGATGAAGGAGATTGATTTAATCATCAGAAACTCAAAATAATAAGTTATCTGAACTAAATAAATTATTTAAGTTGATTTGACAAAAGAAAAAATGTTGTGAACAAAAAATGTTGTGAACAAGAACATTTCAGATATCCACAACTACATTCTTATACATAATTGTCATTTCAGATATCCACAAAGACACTCTTCCTAGGACAAATGATGTCACTTTTTCCATTAATTTGTATGTCGTTTATCATTACAGATATCAACAATTCAGTTGGAGTCTTGGAGATATCCACAATGTGATAGTTATCTACAACTGAATTTTAGATATCTGCAATTCTATTTTGAGATATAGACAATTTGATTCTGAATAGTCATAAGTATTGCAAAGCCCTTTTATTTTTATTTAAATCTTTTTATTTTTGTTATTTTTCCGAAAGCAAGAAAACAACAAGAACAAAAAAGGAAACAAAACATTAAAAAAACACAATCAAAACAGACAAAAAATAACAACACATAAATAAATAAATTACTCAGAGAAACACAGACATTATAAGTGTAGTATACTAAGATTGTCACAAAAGGGTTATTCTTTGTTACATTAAAGAACTGAATCACTTGAATGAATCCAAGGAATATATTCTTACACATTTGAAGAATACAACATATTGTATTAGGCTTCTTTGGACTGTCTGTTTGTTTTGATTTGCCACATGTGTTCCTCCTCTGAGTTTCCCGCCATCAATCTGTTTCCATGGACACGGCTCACCTCCCTCACAGCTTCCTGTCATTCTGTAATCACCTTCACTGTGTATTTAAGTTCCTGCCTGTCTTCACTTCATTGTCCGGTATTGTTTGTGTTTAACACGCTGTCGCACCTGTTAACCTGTTCTAGAGTTTTGCTATATTAAAGAAAGTGTTATTTCTACTTTGATCTCCGTCATCCTTCTTCTGCCCCGTGACACATAAACAATACCTATCCACAAGTTTCCGAGGGGCGCTCCTGTAAAAAATAAAGTGGGTGAAACTTCCGGTGACGCGACGGAAGTAGCATTCAATGGTATTTTGTGTGTTAGTTAGCGAAGATGCTAGCTGTTTTTCTGAGAATTATTTTACTATTTAAAGACGCAAATCTTTATGAGAGATGTCGTTACGGAGCTCAGGGACAATATGTGCTGTTCGCGGTTGTATGTATAACCGGACTAAACTAGTTCAGTGGCTTAAACGTGATTGTTTTGAACATAAGCTGAAAACGAGTGATCCTGCCAGAGCCCGTCTCTGATCCTGCCAACGACTGTAACGTTAGTTTCCATCACCTCCCAAAAGACGACGAATCTTCCTGTGTACATTTTTTTTAATTCTTTATATTTTATAAACTCTATCAGCATGTGATTGGCTGTTCGCTACTGATGTTACACCTAAACTCAGGATCAAAGCCTGTGTTGACCGAATACCAAATGTGCCAGTAGTAATGTATTCAAGCAGCACATTCATTTATAATTTTGAATAAACTCCAAAGCACAATGACTAAGTGTGTATTTTTTTTATTTGAATTGTTTGTCAGCTCGCACATCTGTCTGTCACCATGCCTTGATGAGTAGCCTATTGATAATTAATAATGTTATTATAATACTCCCAATCAACGACTGCGGAGGGTAAAGGTAGTGTTATTTCACCCTTTTTAATTTCGTTGAGGTTGAGTTCCCACATCGTTAGCTAGTTTGGATCGCTATAACTTGAATGACTGTCAACTGTTGAATGAACGAGTGTTAAGCATGTCAAGTCGCGCTTTGTTTACTTCCAACCGGAAGTCGCGCCCACTTTTGACGCAAGGCCTCATGGGGCGTAAGAAACTTGTGGATATGAGTAAAAAAAAAAAAGAAAGAACCACTACTGCAACACATTGACCCAATTCTTGTAGAATGTTACTGCCCAAGGTCACTAAATCGCAACTGTCTTTATTTTATTCAGTTAACCTAAATCTGGTTGTATATGGGTTATATAATCAATCCAATCTCTCTATAGGACTGAAAACAACTGGGACTTTAGTCTTAGAGCATAGGTTAGCTTCTCCATTGTAAAGATATCATTTACTATGTTCTTCGAGAGAGGGCAAAGTTGGTTGCAGCCACTTTTTTTTTATTGTTTTCTTGCTTGCGATTGTTAGGATTCTGAACAGGTATTTGTTTGGAAAAGCACTGCTGATCAAACCCAAATACATCACCTCAAAATTGAGAGGAATTTGAATCTTAAGAATTATTTCAAAACAATTATGTATCTCATACCAATATTGATTAATCGAAGGACAATTCCAGAAAATGTGAAGGTGATTTGCCTTGTCAACCCCACAACTTTTCCAACAATTGGATGATTGTTGCTGGATCTGGGCAGGTGTAGAGAAAAACCTGAAACACCCTTCCACGCAAACTCTTTCCAGAACAAAGAATGTGTAGTTTTCCATTGTGACTTGCATATGCTTTCCCACTTCTCTACTGAAAGATTACCTTCTCGCTCCCATCTGCTCTTTATGTATAATGTGTCTACCTGCTTAGCTTGTTGAAGCCTGCCTTTAATAACCCATTTTCTCCTTACCTTAAGACATCTCCTTTAGCATGTTCTAAATAGTGGCACAGTTGTAGATATCTATAAAAGCCTTGGTTCTCCAGCCCGCAATTTCCTTTAAGCATATGAAAGCTCTGTAGTTTCCCCTTGTTCATAAATGTCCTATAGGCAGTTAAGCCTTTAGTCGTCCACCTTTTGAACCTGTTATCTGTTTTACTAGGAACGAACTCCGCAGCAATACCATAGAATCTTTCACATTACACAATTTCACTATCTTCTTCCAAATGTTTAAGTATACATTTAACCAAGGATTATATAGTTAATAATTTATCAGCCCAATATCGGCCCATAGCTGCCTGAACTGGAACATCTTGAGATATGGCACTTTCTATTTCCTTCCATCTAGATTAATATGCTGGATTACATAAATACACCAAAGGTTTAATCTGGGCAGCATAATAATAATCACTCAAGCAAGGTCCCCCCTTTCCCTTCAATAGCTGTAGTGTTTTAAATCTAATTCTGGGTTTCTTCCCTTTCCAGATAAATCTTGAAAACAATTTATCCCATTCTATGAACTGCTGTATTGGTATATTCACTGGCAGAGACTGAAATAAATATGAAAGTCTTGGTAGAATGTTCATCTTGACTGATTCGACTAATTTTAATTTTTGAAATTAGAGGTGCAAAAGTAGCTTGAAATCATCGTGATGTATCTTTTCAGCCCATTCTCATCCCAAGGCGTCACTTAACTGACGCCTTGGGAAGCATTTTGACCATGCTTCAATATCTGACGCTTAAGGCACCCTTTAGCGTCAGTTTGATGACGCCCTAGGATCGCGGGTGCCTAAAGCGTCGAATAGTGACGCCTTGGGGTGAGAATGCGTTGATCTTTTGATAAAATTGCTCCCAAATATGTCATTGAAACTGAATCCCAGTTGAGACAAAAACTCCTGGTAATGAAACAAGGTGGCTTATAATTAAAAGTGAGAACCTGGGTTTTCTGTATGTTCACCTTATAGCCTGAAAATGAACCATATGTCGCAAGAAGTGACATCAATTCTGGAAAAGACTGGCTGTTTTAAGTAAACTAAAATGGCAGCTATACCTTGTGCATTCCGGTCCCCATTTCTACCTGTAATTTGTCATTTTGCCTAATCCACTGGTTAAGGGGCTCTATGAATAAGACAAATAAAATAGGGCTAATTGGACAGCCCTGACGTGTTCCTCGTTCTAGAGTAATCTGATTAGAAAGATCACCATTCACCTTGATTCTCTTTTACCATATAATGCTTGAATAACATTAATAATAGATTGGTGAAACCCAAATCGTTTCATAACCATAAAGAGGTACTTCCACCTAACAGAGTCTTGCAAGCCCTTTTAAAGAGCCCCTATCATGGATTTTTGAAAATGACTGTTCATGTAGTGTGGACTATAGCTCTAAGGGAATGAAAACATCCTGCAAAGATTTATACCTGAAAGTGCACTGTATATAAAGTTATTGTTTTTCAAAAGTGAGAGTCGACTCTGAGTCTATGAAATGAATTGTTTTTGAAACGAGTCATTAGCTGTTTCGTAGTGACGTAGACATGAAACATTAGCATATTGGCCGCGCCCAATTACTGCGCGCAGACGGAAGTGTAAACTTAGTCTAGAACACATTCAAATACTTCAGCTGAATCACATCATGTCGAGAAGACGCTGTGTTCTAAATTGCAAAGACAGTTCAGCCACTTGTTTTCTTTGCCCAGGGACGAGCATGTGAAGAATCAGTGGTCAGAGTTCATATTTGCAACGATACCACAACAGTATAGCCCGAACCTCTCATAATTTTAATGGCGACTCATTCAAAAACATAAATGAATTCAAATGTGGGTTTACAAGCCGGTTGTTCCAGAGGAAGGGCTCCGTATCCAGTATATATGGATCAGGTTCGTCCTCTGCCGAATCACAATCTGTTAGTATTATTAATAATGTTTGCTGTTATGTTTTCTGTAGCATGCACAATATTATTTTGTGTTGTGTGTGTGTTGTGTACACTCCGCGCAGCTTCTAAGCGAGGTAAAGTTAGTTTTGTTTTTGATATTCACCAGACATTCACTGAAAAATGGCAATTACCTCCTAAACGACTTAGCCAAATATGACTTCGCTCTATATAATAAGCACTGCCCCTCAAAAGCCGCCGCAATGTGAGTTTCACCGGGAAAGCTTGCTCATGACGGAGATGCGAGTAAGGGACCGTGTGGAAAGTGCACTTTTTCTGACACGTTTGTTCAAACACTATATACAATTTTCAACACTTGACAAGCTATAATCCTGGTTATGGGCGTTCCGTTGCCGACAGTCTCTACCTACGGTTTACCAATAACAACTGACTGGGTCATTTGACCAATCGCCGCAGATTCGCGTCACTCAAAGGAGGTGTTTGGGAAAATGAATCGTCGAATGAATCATTTGGGAGTCGTTGAGCAAATCCGTTAAAAATAAATGCATATTATAAGACAAATAAAGTGTTTATCCTTGCATGCACGTTAAACTGTTTTTGGGAACTCCCAAAACAAAAATAGGAACATTTCAAATGCTATGATAGGGACTCTTTAACATTTAAAAGCTATGTTTGACTATCGGTAGTTAACATTACAGTCAACATTACAAAAACTTTTTCCGGTGGCGCTGTTCTGGCTACTCGTGTCTTATGTTTTTACCAAACGCACTCAAATTGTAAAAGTAAATAATACAATCTCTGATCCCATACCAATTAGGATTGGTGTGCCTCAAGGTTGTGTATGCCGTTGACGTTGTAAGACGTTGTTGATAATGTTAATAACGTTGTTAATTCCCGATTATCAAACTTAGCTTTTAAATGTTAATGGGGCTTGCCATACACATACATATATGGAAAGTAGTTCCATATATGTAGACCGTTTGTATCACTTCAGTGTATTCAAACTTGCACTACAAACAAAATCATCATCCAAAAGCAATGCACTAGTTTACTTTGTTTTTGACCCCAGAAAAGCAGAATTATGATCAATTTGAGGTTATTGGAGCTAATTTGTAATGTCGTTTGAATTATAGCACATATAGCATTGAGTGTCCCATTTCAAACATCTTTGAAAGAAAGGAAAATGTATGTTTTCTTCCCATAGCTCAGTAAGAAGTATGGCTCCGTTGTCACCATCTGGTTGGCAAACACTCCTGTAGTGATAATTTCTGGATATGAAGCCCTAAAGGAAACTATGATTGGTCTTGGTGAAGAATTCAGTGGCAGGGACACCTACCCCCTGATCATGAAGGCCACACTTGGATATGGTGAGGTCGCTTGATGGCCAATGTTTTACGTGGTTTATGTGATCTGTTTATATATATATATATATGTAGTAGACCAGAAACATTTTCTCTAAGCGCAGGTGTTATGTCCACCAGTGGACACAGATGGAAGGAGATGCGCAGATTCTCTCTCATGACACTGAAGAACTTTGGAATGGGCCGCAGGAGCATCGAGGAACGAGTCACGGAGGAGGCTGAATATCTTGTGGAAAGGATAAAAAAATTTGAAGGTTAATTTTTTTTTTTTATATATACAAGCTTATATTCAGATTATCAGAATAAACAAACTGCAGACATAAACTACAAACAAATCTGACAAGGGTGTCAATAAAACAAAAAAGGAATATAATGCGTCACATCTCACGTTACAGAGGTGTGAGTTTTTACAAAACATAATTGAAGAAACCTGATCTCTTCACTCTTCTTTTCTTCTCAAAGGCTCTGCAATCAGCCCTGCAGACATGCTGTCTAATGCCGTGACCAATGTGATCTGCAGCATTGTCTTTGGTCATAGGTTTGAATTAGAGGATCCACAGTTTATGTTTCTCCTTCAGACAATAAATTCTTACTTCAGTATCCTCAGTAGCCCACTTGGACAGGTTTGCACTCTAAAGATTTACATTTTTTTTTATATATACATTAGATATTATCGTTCAGAAGTCTTTTATGCTCACAAAGGCAGCATTTATTTGATCAAAAATAGTGAAAACAGTAATATTGTGAATTATCATTAAAATTCAAAAGTTATTTTTATATATTATTTGTTCCATTTTTAATGTATTTTCAAATATAATTTATTCCTGTGAGGCAAAACTGAATTTTCAGCATCATTACTCCAGTCTTCAGTGTCACATGATCTTTCAGAAATCATTCTGATAAGCTGATTTGCTCTTCAAGAAACATTTACTATTATTTTCACAGTTGCTTAATGCCTTTTTTTTTTTTTTTGCAAATGTTTTTTTTTGTGGACCCTGTGATGCATTGTTTTTCAGGATTATTTAATTAATATAAAGTTTAAAAGAACAGCATTTATTTGAAATGGAAAACTTTTGTAACTTATAAACGTCTTTACTGTCACTTTTGATACATTTAATGCATTCTTGCTGAACACAAGAATAAATTTACTTAAAAAAAGAAAATAATCTTACTGACCTAAAACAGGTGAAGGGTTGTGCACATACAATAATAATACTACTACTAATAATAATAATATCAACAAATTTTAAGCTGTAATATAGTAAACAAAAAAAGATTTTTTTTTTCTGCATAAATTATTTATTGTATTTTGAGACTCACCTTGATGTTTCTTTACTTTCTTATCAGCTCTATAATATATTCCCTAAGTTAGTCGGTCTCTTCCCCGGTAAACACCATCAGCTGTTTAAAGACCTAAAAGACGCCAGAGACTACTTCAGGCGTGAGGCACAAGCTCGGATGAATAATGTGGATCCCTCTTGCCCACAGGACTTCATTGACGCCTTTGTGTTAAAAATTAAAGAGGTAAATCATTGAAAGAAATGGTAATTTAAACCGATTTAGCCATGGTCCTGAATACATTTACTTGCACCATCTCGTGGTGGGACCATGACATGATGTCAATTAAACGCATTGTTAACATTTCATACCTGTTCTCTTTTGCAGGAGAAAGACAAGCCTGACACAGAATATAATTTAGAAAACTTGGTTTCTTCAGCATGGAACATGTTCAGCGCTGGCACAGAAACCACTTCATCTACCCTCAGACACTCTTTACTTCTAATGATGAAGCACCCAGATGTTCAAGGTGAGGTCAAACTAATGCTTCTCTCTCCAAGCAATAAGTGTGATTTTACTTTCACTTGTTCTGTACAGAGCATGTTCAGAGAGAAATCGATGAGATTGTAGGACAGGACCGTTGGCCCTCCATTGAAGACAGACAGAGGCTGCCATATACAGATGCTGTAATTCACGAGGTCCAGCGCAGCATGGATCTCTCCCCCATCGCTGTCCCACACAAGACCATGTGCGACACTGAATACAATGGCTATGTCATTCCTAAGGTATTCTTCTCTCATATGCATCATTTTGATTCATTAAGTGCTTATTATTATTTAATTCTTTCTATTTATTTGTTAAACACTTTCTTTAAGGGAACAATGGTTTTTCCACTACTATCCTCCGTGCTTATAGACCCCAAACTATGGAAGAACCCAAATTGTTTCGATCCAAAAAACTTTCTGGATGGAGATGGCCGATTCAAGAAGAGTGATGCATTTGTTGTATTTGGCATGGGTGAGCTTAGATCTTCATTTTGCATATTAGACCATAAAATATTACTCTATGTAAATAATTATGTTTATCAGTGCATTTCTTTGTGGGATAATATCTTTCACTGGTTTTAAATCATTACTGTCTGTATTAATGAGACTGTTTCATTGGACTATGCAGTTTGTTAATGCAGACTCATACTAATATATTTCTACATTTATATTTCATCATGTATCAGTGCACTTTACAGATATATTTATATTTGGGTTTGCAATCTCTTAAAGGAGAACTACGGCGCAAAATGAACCTTTGGTCTAATAAACATTGGTACCTAGTCGACCGTTCTCTGAGATTTGTTTTCATGGTAATCGAACGTAAAGAGTTGTATCTCTAAAAACTGTTTACCGAATAACGCTAATGGGGGCATTTAATAAGTAAAAATAAATTAATACCACTAACAAGGCTCAAAATAGCCCCACACTAACACAGTTACATAATGAGGGTCCCTAAATACAAAACGAAGCATAGAGAACTTTGTAAGTGTACAGACCATTTAATAAGAAGATATTTTATAAAGACAGTCCACTTCGTGTATACAGGCGGCGCCATCTTTGGAAAACAGTCTCGACAAGTCGAACCACGAACGACGTGCCAAGTAAGCTGAACTATATGAAGTTCAGTGAACTTCTGAACTGTATGAACGGCGTTCGTGGTCCGACTTGTCGACTGTTTTCCAAATATGGCGTCGCCTGTGGTCAAGTCATTGAAGAAAATGCATCGCGGCGTGGAAATCTCTTGAACTCTCGTCTCAGGCCTAAAAGAAAGAAAAGGAATAGTCTAATAAAGTTGTTATTTCTGAGTGTTTGTTCCCCGACCTGTGTATATGTGTGTTTATCTGATGGGATAATAAACACCTGATTTACAGAGATTCCCAATTTGTGTCCAAATTCTGGCGAGAGTTTTGTAGGTTATTGGGGGCTACGGTCAGCCTGTCTTCGGGAGAACATCCCCAGAGCACTGGGCAGTCCGAGCGAGCCAACCAGGATTTGGCAGAAAATGTTACGATGTTTGGTAGCTAAGAATCCTTCATCCTGGAGCCAACAACTTTCTATGGTTGAGTATGATCATAACTCGTTACCAGTGTCATACACGGGCCTCTCTCCGAGTGTAGCTTAGGTTACCAGCCACCTATCTTTCCGAGTCTGGAATCCGAAGTCGCGGTCCCCTCCCCTCACGCATTTGTCCAGAGGTGCCACCGCACTTGAACCAGAGCCCGAGAGACTTTGCTCCAGTTGGGGTAGGCGCATGAAGGCCAAGGCCGATCGCCACCGGTCAAAGCCTCCCGTTTACGTTGTGCGTCAAAAAGATTGGCTTTCTACTAAGAACATTCCGCTCCAGTCCGTTTCTAACAAGCTTGCTCCTAAATTTATTGGGCCGTTCCCTGTCACCAAGATTATTAGTCTGACTAAAACTTCCTCTGGCACACAGGAGAATTTGTTCTGCCTTTCATGCATCTAAAATTAAGCCTGTGTTTTATTCCCAAATTAATCCACCTGTCCCGGTTGCTTCATGTGCTTCATGGCTTGGCCCAAAGGCATGCTACCTCAGAGAGCCGGATCCACCTCCTACCATCCTTTGCATCAGGCAGAGTCCTTCTGAAAGTTGTGCTTGTGCTGTTGCACCACAAATCAAAGACAATAGAGACTTATGCTATATTAAATGACAGAGCACAGCGCACCATGATCCTACCTACTGCTGTCCAGCAGCTCCAGCTTAAAGGTTAACCTGAGACTCTAGCACGTACAGTCTGACCAGACACTGCTCACCTCAATGACTCAAAAGTCACCTTTGATATCTCTCCAAGAGGTAAACCAGAGAAACACTATCAAGTGTTTGGAGCATTCACAGCTTCTGGCATTTATCTGTTGTAACAGTCATACCCAGTTCAGACTCTTCACAGACAGAATGCACATCTAAGAGGAGTTTCGTTACGGCCATTTCACAGGGTACGTCCATTTGTGCTAAGGTGCCTATTCGTCAAGGAACCAAAGAGTGACCCATGGCTGTGTGTACAGCTCTCGGCTGGGCACTTCAAGGGGCTGAAATGAGGATGCCAGGTCATGAACCAGTGCAGCAATGTTTCTTCATCTCCACTGATCACCCAGACGATCTTCTCTACAGAAATGTGGAGAGGTTATGGCAACTGGATGTTCTTTTGTACCGAGAAACTGGTTATCCGGTCTTGGCAAGACAAAGAGGCTATGCAGTTGCTTGAGTCTCAAACGGAGTGAGTCAATGTTAAGGGAGTACAATGTTATGCCACCCCTCTTCTGTGGAACCCAAGTGCTACAGAATTTGAGGGCAGAACTTAATGCAATATGTCCTTGCAAATCTGAGGAGCACTGAAAGGAGACTCTAGAAGAACCCTGAAAAGGCTTCAATCTATTCAGGAGAGATTGCCAAACTCATCGAGGCAGGTTACGTAGTTAAGCTCAACCAAATGGAAGTGACGTAAACAGAGGCATGGTACCTACCCCATCATCTCGTGACTCCGATCAATAAGCAGCTACTGGTGTTCGAGTGTTCTTTCAGATACCATGGCCTGTCCTTGAACGATCAGCTCCTCCCAAGTCCTACACTTGGACCATCGCTGTGAGGAGTACTCAAAAGATTCAGACGGCATCCTGTAGCAGTAAGCTCAGATATCAAGGGCATGTTCCATCAGGTCCGTCTATTGCCGAAGAACAGGCCCTTTCTTTCGTTTCATTTGGAGAGATCTGCAGATTGAAAACCTTCCAGATGTATACGAGTGGCAGGTTCGGCAATTCGGCATAAACAAGCAGTCCATGCTGTGCCATCTTTGCTCTGCAACAACATACTTTTCAATTCCGAAGCCAGATATCCAGAGCTACAACAACTAGTCCACCAAAGCTTCTATGTGGATAACTGCCTGACAAGCTTCCCTATTGCCCCAACAGCCAAGCAAACTCTAGATCAGTTACGCAGCATGTTGGCAGAATTGGAGTTCGACCTCAGACAGTGGGCTAGCAGTCATCCAGTGGTGGTAGTTTATCTTCCGACAGAGCAGTGGTTAGTGCAAAACTGCATTGATCTTATGGAGCCCACATTAGGCCTTAGGTGGAGTTGTGCAGCTGATACCCTTGGCTACTTGCCTGTCTTCCTTCATACTCGTATTCTAGTCAAAATGTGAGTCTGATACTGCTCCATAGGGCTTTGATTATAAGGGGTGTCTTAACCGAACCAGGAAAAAAAATCTCTGCACTCAATTGGATAGACCTAGATCAGAGCAACGCAGTAGGTGACATAAATGTTGAGGTACGCATAGTTGTCAACAGAACTGCACTGCAGAGTGTTTCTGCTTTTACTTGGTCATTAATGAGTGTGACCAAAGTAGTAACCACAACGACCACACGGTTTTCATTGTGTCCCATCTTCTTAGTGACCATCGGAGCCAGCTGATAAATTAAATTAAACTTTTGCTGAATCCGGTAGGAAGGAGAGCCAACACATCTTTCCGATCGCCAAATGTGATTGACCTGATCTTCAAATGTCTCACAACCAGGGCAGTTCACATTGAGCTTCTTAATTTGATGGATGTCGATGCCTTCCTTCTAGCACTCTGCCGGCTCATAGCCAGAAGAGGTCAGACCCCTGAGATCCATTCAGATTGTGGTACTATGTTCCGCGTGGCAGAAAGAGAGCTACAGGAACCCTTCTTTATCATGGAGTCAGAACCCCAAATCCGTCTTGCAGACCACCGAATTGACTTCAAGTTCAACCCGCCCAGCGCTCCACATTTCGGCGGAATGGGAGCATTAGGTCCGCTCTATAAAAAATGCTCTCCAGGTAGCCGTTGGGAACCAAGCAGATTCTCAATTCGAAACCTCTGGGAGATGCCTCAAAAGATGTCGCTGACATCGATCCAATTACTCCTAACCTTCTCCTTATGGGGCGGCGGGATGCATCTCTCCCTCAGGTGGCATATGCTCCAGAAGACATGAGGCGGAGGAGGTGGCGTCACTCTCAAAACATGGCGGAGCTATTCTTGTTACAGTTCACCAGAAACTAGTTGCCTACGCAGACTAGGCAGAAGTGGCATAAAGCTTTAAAAAAACTGGAGGTCGACTCCATTGTACTGATTGTGGATACTCAACTCACAAGAGCTCAGTGGACCATAGGCGGAGTTTGGAAGACTGCATTGTGTGCGAACTGTTGAAGTTGTCATTGATGGTAAAGCTTACATTAGACCAGTAGCGCACTTGATATAGTTGCCTACTCTAGAAGGTAACACTAAAGACAGTTAGAGAATTCTCTTGATAACCCATTTGCTACTTAATTGTGGGGGCGGCTGTTGTGAATTCTCTCCCTTTAAGTGTTAATTTGAACAATAATCATGTTAAATAAATGATTCCTATAGTTGCCTTTATGTATCATCCATTTTTGTCTGTGATTTGTTCTTTGGAGAAAACTTTTAAACCAACTTCTGTGTGCTCTTTTGACAGGCAAGCGCGCATGTCTCGGTGAGGCTCTGGCTCGCACAGAACTCTTCCTCTTCTTCACTTCCCTCCTTCAGCACTTCACCTTCAAAGCCATGGTGCCACCAGAGGAGCTCGACACGACGCCTACAAATT
The DNA here is from genome assembly GCF_988280905.1 of Pimephales promelas. Taxonomy (NCBI): domain Eukaryota; kingdom Metazoa; phylum Chordata; class Actinopteri; order Cypriniformes; family Leuciscidae; genus Pimephales; species Pimephales promelas. Next base: position 19,693,129 of record NC_142784.1, read on the forward strand.
GCAGTTTTGGCCGCATGCCCCGCACATATGAATGCTATGCCATTCCTAGGATCTAGAGGAACAGTCCACAAAATAACAAAGAAAGCATTCAACATTCTCATTTTATTTTGATGCTTTAATGGAAATAAATATGTCCAAAATGATATTATTGCACAAGTGTTTTTTTTTTGTTTTTGTTTTTGTTGTTTTTTTACACAGAGGCTTATGTCTGTGGAATGTTTGAGGACATGAGCATTTTTTACAGGTCACACAACAATAGTATTGGCACTTTAACAAATAATGCAGTTCAACATCTGAGTTGGCACATTTCTTTTTTTTCTACACCTGGGGGCATTTAACATGTTTTTGTGTTCAAAGGCACACTTACTTTTAATTATATTCACTATGGTAAACCTATTAGGCTATACATGTTTATATTTTAGACCCAGCGAGAGGTTTTTTTTGTGGGAAATTGTGCATGTCACTTGCCCATGCGTCTCATATTCGTTAATAGAAAAAATAGAGGGTGATCTAGATATAGCCTAACGATTTACAGTGGCTTCATCAGAACAAGACAAACTGTACCAGAGACTACAACAAAGATATCTTATATTTTGACAAATTCATGCCTGAACACAAACTCTTTGCACTAGGTTAATGTCATTCAGCACTGACAGGATGGTAAGAAATTTCCTCAGGGAACAAATGCAACTCTACAACACATCTGTGTAGCTCTCTCTACGTCCACTAGGTGGCTTTAGATGTCAATGGATCCGAGGAATAACCTCAATGTGAAAGCCACAGAACAGCGCTTGATGCATGAAATTTAGAAATAATAATACATTTCCTAAACCACAGTGAAAGATCAGATAGTCTACAACATACATAAATATCACTATATATATATATATATATAAACTCTTCCATTAGTAACACAAAGAATGTGTCCAGTAAAGACGAGTAATGTAATAGTAAGAATAGATGTAAGAATAGATCTTAATACAATGTGAGTAATAAAAAAAAAGAGGGGATACACTGATTTAAAGGGTCAGTTCTATTTGGGTGAACTAACCCTTTAAACCTTAATGCCATTTTAGAAACAATCTGTTTCCATGTTTGACAGTGTTGTTACTGTTACCTAACTAAATTACCCTCTAAGCCTTTTAGATATACAGTTCACAGTTGGTTTCTGTCATGGCACTGAATGAAAAGGGATTAAGCCATCGAGTGGAATGCAGAAACAAAAAAGAATTAGATTTCCTGCAGTTTAAGAGAGTGACTAGACCGCACCATTCTGGTTGAGCGGGTCACACAAGACTAGAGCCATATACAACCTCCATGTTAGATATTTAATGTCTCCATGCACTTATCATATCAGTGTAAGGATGTGCTTTTTGACATAATGCTAGTGCTAATTTGCTGTTTATGGACATTTTATAAGTTTTAATAACTTTATTATTGGTCCTTATTCTGTGTACAACAGTTGTGCCACTTAATATTTTTGTTGAAACTGATACGTGTTTTTAAGGATTCAATGATAAGAGTAGGCTATTTAATTGAAATAAAAATATTTTGTAACAATTTAAAATTATTTGATCAATAAAGGCATCCCTGCTAAATAAAAGTTAATGAATTTCTTTCTTTACATTTTTGTTTCGTTTGAGTGGATGTGTGGCTTAAGGGTAATACTTTAATACTTTTTGGGGTGACTGATGGTTATTTTGGTGATTTCACAGGCTAGGTGATATTTGTGTGCCTAACCATTTTACTCTCAACAGATAATCCCCATTCAATCCAAATTATGACTTTGTGGCAATGAAGACGGCAATTGATCCACGGTGTTGGCGCATAACAGAATTCATCTTGTGTCCAAATTGAGGTATAGTGGTAAATATCAAATGAGAAAAACAAAAACAGGTCTGTCAGGTCTAATGTGAGAAATTTGATGTAGGAATATCCTTTTTATAGTTCAAAAACAATGAAATCTCTTATTCCAAGACACTCTGTCTGTGATATCCAGCATTGATTGTCTAATCAATGGCCAGCACCGTCCACTTTATTCAGCAGTAGGTCTCGGAAACCATGGTTGCGCCCTCTGCAGCACATTGGGGTAACGCTGGCACATCCAACCTGTTCAGAACCTGTTTTCGGGCAGAGATGTAGCAGTACGCCTTGTCTTTCTTTGCTCCAGGATGGTAGTGTTGTTGAACGGTCAGGTGGGCGTCTGTTGGTGTTGGGTCTGAGCACAGTTGGCAGCCACTGTCCAGAAGGCACTCTGGAGAGCAGGCTGGGTCATGGTGGCACAGAGGACTGACACCTCCTTGCTGTGTGTTGCTACCTGTATTACGCTGGTCTTCCAAAATGGTTATTCCCAATCTCCATCGCTGCCATTTCTTTTTGATTTCTGACTGTACCTAAATAAATAAAACACATGATAGGTAAAATAGCAGTTATATGAATATACACGGCCTAGGATAGCAGGGTTATTATCATTAACAAAAAAATAAAATAAATTAAATTAAATTAAAACATTAGCTTAAATAAAAATGATAAAATTAGATATAAAAAGTATATAGTATATATATTCCATTTAGCTGAAGTACTAAAATACATTTTCTAAAATTAAAACGTTATAGACAGAACAATAAAAGAATTAATAAAAATGACAAAAAACAACAAAATTACTAAAACGTAAAAAAAATCAATTGAAAACAGAATATTTAAAATTAAATCTTATTCAAAATATTAACAAACTATAATAGCATATCAATGATAATAAAACTCTCTCTCTCTCTCTCTCTATATATATATATATATATATATATATATATATATATATATATATATATGTAGTTTATTTTATTTTATTTTAATTAAATACATTAGAGTATACATTAAAAATATTACACTATACAGTATAGCAAAAATATATACCTCTTTATTGAAAAAGCAGTATAGTATGGCCACCAGAAAACCCTGTGGGGCAACAGCAACAAATGTGTCAAAATGCATTAACTGGAAGGATATACACAACATTAGAATAGTGCAAGGAAAACAAAAAGTTGATGATCTAGGCCATGTTGTGACATGGTCTGTCTCGCTTGTTCCCCTTAGTTGTACCTGAAAGGAATTGAAGAAGAGTTCAAAGAACAGGTTGACATTGCGAAGTACGCCCCCAGTCTGTTCATCTGTCATCACAGCAAACACCACCTCATGAATCCCTAACAGGGGAATGAGGGTCAGCGTCGACTTGGCTAACCTGAGGAACCAAGAATATTAGACGCAGATTATACAAAACACAATCTCGCTTCAAAATGCCATCAACTTTTCTTTCTTTTTTTGAGATCTCATTGTTTCAATACACGTGTTATTCCACTATGGAAAAGCAGGATTCAAGCTTAAAGGCTAGAGGGAAAAGAATAGCTCCCTAAAATATACGCTGTCCTCAAGGCAGAGGGTGAACATTTTCTTCAACATGGCTGAAACATCAAAATCTTGCTAAGGCACTTTATGTGACACAGTTCCAGTTTACATAACATGGATGAAATCAGAATTACCGGCTACAAGGAAAAACCAAAAGATCAGGGCCCGGTTCCCCAAAACGTTCTTATTGCTAAATAGTTCTTAACCTATTCCTTAACCTCTCTCTTAACTTTATGGCACGATTCATAACACGTTCGTACAGGCCATGAGTCCACTGAAAAAAAAAACCTAGCGTCTTCTCCTGAAGACACCTAGCTTTGGGCGCTTGAGAGCGTTCTGGCGCAGCGTTTTTTTCCGTTGAGACATTTTGTTGCTATGATACAAAATATCTGCAGCACAGTTTACCTGTTAACTGATTTCGCAGATAATTTGCTTCACTGATATGGAGTGAACCGAAATGAGTCGATTGGAAATTAATCATAAATTGATTTATAAGAATCGTTTAAGCAAATTCATGGTGTAGGAGCCATTAAAAATGTTACTTAATGTCATGGTTGTATGTAACTACTGTCTGCTCGCCCCCCTGTGGCAAGGGAAAAGAATTAAACCCCTTTTTGGGAACTTCCTGAAGGCAGCCATTTTAAACAGGAAGTGATGTGGCAAGGGCAGAGGGAAAAAATGGAAGAACCAAATATAAACATTTCACTCAGTAGAGCAGAAGGAAAACATTTAATTTTAGAAGCATGTAATAAGAAATGGCAGACAGTTTGGGACTCATGTCATACAGGTCGGCATTATTATAAGGTCCAAAAAAACATAAAGCGAGGCAATATAATCCACAACTTAAGCAGAAGAGAACAAGTTATTTTCATGCATTTAAGAACAGGACATTCAAAGCTAAATTATACTTTACACATTATAGGGAAACATAACAGGTTTATGTGAAGTATGTAGAGGAGACAGAAGAACATATAGAACATATATGAAGAAATGTAAGGCGTATAATAAAGAAAGGAGGATTCTTAAGGAAGAATTGCAAGCAGTAGGGTGCCAGGAATTCACTATAACCAAATTATGAAATGATGGTCCAAATTCAGGAAAACAAATAAAGGCAATCATGAGGTTTATTAAGAATAGTGGGTTATATAATAGGATTTAGGAAAATTTAGTTCATTCTTTTCACACTCCATCACAGTAGGTGGCGGTATACACCTTTAAAGTTGGTTCGCAGCTTCTTGGTTCGAAGAAGAAGAAGAAGAAGGGCAGAGGGGAAGGGAGACAGTTTTTTGACCTACACTACACAGCACTGTTTTTTGGAGCACAGAGTTTTGGCTTCAAGTTTTCACCTTTCTGTTAAAATAAAACAGATGTAGCGTCAAATATACTTTCCCTCACGGAAGTGGTTTAATAAGGAAGCTACAACATTAAGTCAAAAAACTCCCAAGAAGGACATGCAGGCATGTGGTTGGCCCAATCAAGGCCTACATCTGGAATGATCAAGCCTCGAGTGACACGTATCGACAGCTTTGACAGGATTCTGAAATTCATCCAATGCGTGAGTAAACAAGGGTGAACTTATTTCTAAAAGCTGTGGTTGAGAATTTTGGCTTTGATCAAAGCATGGTACAAGAAGCTGATGCTTATCTGCACATTGTGGCCTGCTGATTCTATGGAAAGCTGGATACTTGATTGTGCTTGTTTGTGTCAAACATAGCTGATAAAATGTCCAAAAATGAAAAGGATGGAGTTGAACAAAGCATTGGATCACTCAGTTCTATGCGTAGGGGAAAACTTGGATGAATGAAGTAAAGGCGTTGCTTGCTGAGGGTTGTGATTGTGGAATTGATTAAAAGAAGTGCAGAGATATTTTTTATGTCACTTGAAGAATTCAAGACTGCTCATAGGCTTATGCAAGAACAACTATCCAATGATATCAGAGAAAATGAGCGCATTGACTGGTTTGAGCCTAAAATGGCTACATTTAAGAACTTAATGATTGAATATGAGATGTGGAAAAATGTTCAAAAGGATCCACAAACACTCATTGAGCCAAGTAATGGTGTTTCGAATGTGTCCAAGAGGGCACATAAATCTCGTAGTTCTCACAGCTCAAGTATGCCATTTATCTATCTGGAATGAGTTATTACTCTGCCGGTGGAAACAGAAATGGGGTTGTTTGTATTCTTTCTGTAGTCTTATGCAGTCGCGGTATCGTAGGCTACACTATACAAGTGGTTTGCTTGCAATTGGCAAAGGTGCATTATCGCCACCAACTGGGCTGGAGTGTCTATTATTCAAGCTCTCAATCTCAAGAATGTATGCTTGTGAGGCGTTCGGAAAAATAGGTTAACAGTTTTACAACGAATGGTAAAACACCTGTTGGAAAGCATCTTTTGCAGCGATTTTTGTGTGAGCAGCATATCAGTGAACACCCCAAACCACTCGGGGAGTTTCACGTCTTTGTAAACACTCTGAAAAACCTGAAAATTCTCGGGACAGCAGCATCTGTCTAAAAAAACAATCTAAACCATTCTATTTCATCAGAAACGATCTTAAAACAGGGCTTTAACTGTAAAATACCGAACTTGTCCTTAAGGGAATAACATAGTTTAATAAAAAAAAATGGTGGAGTATCCCTTTAAGCTCTTTTGACATTTTGCCTGACGTGGCTATATTAAAAAAATTTCGCCTCCCAAGACAACTCATTATGGAGCTGCTGGACCTTCTCAGACCTGCGCTTGCCAGGCTAATGTGGCGGAATTTAGCTTTAAGCCTTTAACCATTGGCAATCAATACTGCATAACAGAAGTAACTGTATTCAGAATTGTTTGACAAGAAGCTGCAAAGTACCTTATTATTAATTAAAAGTGTTTTACATAATATTTAGAAGTCGTTAAGCCCATGTCAAAAAGCGGCACAAGTGGCACAATGGGATAAGGAGGGTGGATGCAGGCCAGCTGACAGTCTTGCCTGGGCCCGAGACAAGATCATCTTAGATGGGCCCCCCAATGCCCAGATCTCTCCCTCTTTTCTGGCAGCCTGTTGCAGTTCATGTTAAAACACACCAAACACACCACTTTGTGTGAAATTATATTCATTTTTTTGTCCATCAACAGCCCATTATCTGTTCACCGATGCCGACAGTGACACATTTCAGCCGGCTTTTTATTTCTCATCTCAATAAATATATCTAGTATGGCTAACGCTAAGAGTGAGCGTTATCGGGGAACCGGGCCCAGGTTGTTTTAAATATAAAATTTGCAAAACTAAGATACTGATGAACATGAATTAATTTGTTGAAAAACAAACAAACAAACAAACAAAAAAACACTTCATTATTACGTTAATTTAAAATAAGACAAATTCTTACCTAAATTTATAATCTGTATATCTCATCTGATGTGCTTTTAATTTGGAGATGATGATCTGAACAATCCTTATAAATATGAAAAAGTTCACCTGCAAAATATGATTATTTATATATAAATAATTACATGTAGAATGCTCAATGTAAAGGGACACACAACTTCTCATTCTGGAGAATGCAGAAAACTGCATAAATTATCACATGCAGCCGAGTGTGACGGATCCGTTCAAACCAAGCCACAATAATTTCGGAGTGCAGAAAAACATTTCCTCAACACAATCTCAAGAGTGCTCAAGACTAATGAGTCATCCATGTATAATGCAAGAGTGACTGGTTATTTAACTGGTTGTTATGGTGAGTTCCTAGGTAGTGTTGCACCAGCCTTTTGTAAATTCGTTCTTAAATTGGAATGTAAAGTCCACACTAGAGGCTTAGTAACTAGCTAGTTTGTAACTAAATCTTTACCCTATTCGGTTGCAGCATTTGTTTATAAGGCAGAATAGCTAATAGGTCATAAGCTCCCCATAAAGTAATGCGTAGTCACACAATGTGGTATTTACTCTCAATGATCCAATAGCAGCCTTCAAATAGATGAGTTGTGAATAACATCATGAATAACATGTATTTTTTAAACATGTCAATAACATTCAGAAACTGTATTTGAAATTTGAAAATTACATTCATGACATTATATTATTTTAAATGTTTAACATGGACCAATGCTTTAAGAGGAGCGCATACGGGTTCTTGTTGAAGAGCCTCTAACAAAGTAATCTGCACATAATGTTCTCTATTTTTTGCTGATAATTTTTTTTGATAATTTTTTTTGCTGATAATTTACTCACCCCCATGTCATCCATGATGTCCACGTCTTTCTTTCTTCAGTCGAAAAGAAATTAAGGTTTTTGATGAAAACATTCCAGGATTTTCTACATATAATGGACTTCAGTGGGAACCAAACGGTTCAAGGTCCAAATGACAGTTTCAGTGCAGCTTCAAAGGGCTTTAAACGACACCAGACGATGAATAAGGGTCTTATCTAGGACCCTTCGAGTCATGACTCGAAAAAAAGGTTTGTTCATTTTGATGAACGCGTTTGAACAAGAGAGTCACGAACACTCATCACAGAACAGAGCAAGGCGAGCATTTGTGCTCATAAAACTTAAACTTTTTTATTTATTTTTTAAGTGACCGATCGTTTCGCTAGATAAAACCCTTATTCATCGGCTGGTGCCGTGTCAAAGCCCTTTGCAAACCTTAATTTCTTTTCGACTGAAGAAAGAAAGACTTGGACATCTTGGATGATATGGGGGTGAGTAAATTATCAGCAAAAGTTTTTTTTAAAAAGTGAACTACTCCTTTAAATGTAAGTAAACGTAAACATTATTATACAGTATATGTCTAAAGAATTGAAGTCCGTCGGGTAAAACAAAAGCTTTTTTGATGCAGTTCAGTCAGTCTGCTGTTTTATTCTAACCGTTGCTCCCGATGGGAGACTACCATAAATATTTAGATAATGCGTAAAGTTATGCTTTAAGTTAAATGGTGCAACACAAAAATATTTAGGTAATAAGTGCGCAAGTTGTAACAGTGACCATTTACGTCAAGTTGTATGCAACAACTTAGCATAGCTGTTAAAACCATTCCCGGATTACTCAGAACTTGGAATTCTTTCACCTCCTCCTCACAAATAACCACTGGAACATAGGTCAGAAATCATACTAGTAAAGATGCAGCAGATCTTTCAGCCCTGACTATGAGGAGAAGCATCATTTGTTGTCATTTCCAAGATGGTAGAAACTAACGCAATATTCCATTGATTAAAAATGTCAAGTTCTGAGTTATCTGGAACACAGGTTGGAATTGGGAAATTTCCAGTATTCAGTAGAAATAAAAGATCTGTAAACAGGACGAGGTCGAGGGACGTGGGAGGATGGCGCGAGGCCAGTCCGATTAATGATGAACGACACCTGTCGCACCGGTCTCGTATCTCTCATGTCCCTTGACTTTGTCCTGCTCGCCACACACATATACTGTAAGCCTATGTGAATGACTATAAATCAGAGAACAAATTCAAATTTTAGACAAAATGAGATAAATACAGAGGAAAACTCACTAAAATTGCCAAAAGGATTGGCGTTCGGATGATCCACCAATATGCCATATTTTCGTTGATCTCCCAGCACCTTGAGAAATGTGTAGGGACATTTGTAATGCTTAACCAAAGTTGATCTTAATCTTTAACCAAATGAAAGCATCAAGACTTCTGGCACATCTTACCTAGTGTTCTCATACAAGTAACGAACAACTATCCAAGGCACCACAAAGAGCACAGGCGTTCCTGTCAGAAAACAAGCAAGACACCTGCCTCACATTTGTGCATCCATTTAGCATTTCATTTATACTTTCTTTAAAAAAAAATGTTTTTAATTTAATTGTGGTAATTGTTCAAATTCATTCAATGTTTGGAAATATATACATTTTAATTAAAACATTTTTGTATATTTTTGCATATATTTAATGTTTTTTTAATAAATTTATTATATGTAGTTTTCCGCTAAAAAAAAGAGTTGAATGAGTTTGTTACACACCCCAGCCGATGAAGAGGTACACACAGAAGTAACTGTTCTCTGAGAAGACCATCAGCACCACCAGGTTGTGAAGATATAGACCTTCTACCAGTAGCCAATAGTAGTTGGCCCCAACACAATACTGCATCAGGACCTGAGCCACACGGCAGCCTGACATCACCTGTGGGATTTTAATGTGGGTTTACTGTACCAAACAATGTACTTGAATAGTTTTGTAGCAGGAGCGTTTCCTCAGAAAATAAATCGCCAGAAAATAAAAAGATAAAATGATGCAAATTTTATAAAATATGAAATTAAAAAGTGTCTAAATCCCATATTTTTAAAAAATGACATTGTCCAACAGTGACACCAGCGGTTAAAGTTACACCGAGATGCAACGTCTTTCTTGGTTCCCCTCAGCTCAATGACTTTTAACAGACCCCCCAAAAGTGTGTCAGGGGATTGGCGAGTTTAACAGAGAACGAATGGGGAAAAAGTCATGAGAGAGAAGACAATGCTTCCATTGTACTTTGATGGGCCTATTACAGTTCATACTATACAATCTGGATTCATAAAAAGGTGTTAATGAGAAGACTAATTCAAAAATAAGTATACAACCCTAATACATGGATATCTCACTTTACAACACATCAGAAACAAACTTGAAATGACTTGAAATGACTGTGACCAATGTTTACTGATCTTTGATGAGCAGTATTTTGATGACTGATGAAACAATAATAAGTTTATTAAAGACTATTAAAAAACATCAGTTGAAAAAACAAAATCGACATGAAATCTAAAATTTGTTTATCTAAACTTAATTAGTTTTTATTTTGTGATAAATTTAAAGATAGATTAGATTTAATACATTTAATAAACAGAACATTAACTGCAAAGCTAATATAAAAATAGAAAATAGAACTGTATAAACAACGTTTATTTACACTGTAAAACTTTAAGTGTAACTGTAACATAAATTTACATTTGATTAAAAAAATACTGAGGACTCCTTCCAGAACAGCAGCTTTTTTGCAGCGTGTAATTACTGTAATGTAATTGAGTCAGTACTGTATTTCTGCTTACCTCGTCACTCAGAACGATTGAAACATCTTTGTTGTCCCCGAACTCTGGAGCGTCTTTCATGAGAAGTGCGTCTCTCGTGAGAATGGACACAGCTCGCAGGATAAATGAGGCAAACAGGTTGGTGTGGATGTAATTACGTGTGCAACGCAGCTTCCTGCAATAATACGCACAAAACACTTTATGGCTTTTCAGACTTGAAATACTTAACCGTGGGTCAATCTAAACCCTGGGTGAACAAATCTTGCTTCACTTTTCAGACTGCTCATAACTTAACAATTAATCCTCATAAACTGATGTTTCACACTGTAAATTCTTGAACTCTGGATTAATGTTCTTATTTGGAGCAGTGACATTGATTGGGCGAACAGCATGTGGCATGTTTACATTAAGGCTCTTGCTTTTTTATTTTCTAATTGCAGGATGATGAATTAGGCCAACAGCTTTATATTGTGTTATTTCTTCTTCTGCATGCCATGTTCTGCTCACTTTTCTGGAGGAAAGCAGTCACTTGCCTGAATATGAGAAGTATGACGAAGGCTAAAGACAGGCTGGCCAGGGAAAGAGAGTAACCAACTGTGTACATCACTCTGAAATAGGCCAAGATCATCATCTGATTCTCCTGTGAAAAAAGCAAGAGAAAGAATAGCACTATACAGACATGAGCCAATTTAATTCATGTGACAACTCTGAAAGAAAAACCATCTCAAATGTCTTGTGTGCGACATGAAGGCAAAGCTTCAGAGCAATTCAGATAGTTTTCATACTGACAACCACTGAAAGCTGCCTTGGGCAGAGTGTAATGACATTTTTATATTCACGAATCACAGTAGCAAGTAATATCCAATAACTCTGCAAAATAACTCTGTGAGCAGGAGATAAAGTCTCCTTTGCCAAAAAGAAATAAGAGCAGAGCTCTGCAAATGACACTAGTCGGATTGCTTTATATTATATTACAAGTGCTTTGGTTCATGAAATTATGGAACCACATAAAAATTCACCCAGCCAGTTTCATATTTTACATAAATTCTCCATACACCACAAATCAAACTGGTTTCTTTGACTGAGACTTTTTCCAGTCGTTTTGAACAACAACACGTACATGTGATCCATGAAAATAAAGATGTCAGTACTCTCTGCCTGAGAAAGCTTTCAATGGCTGTCAGAATGGTGGAATTTAACAATTGACTCGATTCAATTCATGAATAGGAATTTGAGTGAACTGGTACCACAGGAAGTTAAATTGGAATTTGAACTTGTATGACAGTAAGTGGAATTTACTGAATTGCAACTCGCATGATTTTAACGACTTATTAAGTCGTTTTAACGACTTAGTATGTCGTTATAACGACATAATATCTCGTTATAACGACATAATAAGTCGTTAACGACTTATTTTGTGGTTATAACGAGATATTATGTCGTTTTAACGACTTATTAAGTCGTTTGAACGACTTAATTATGTCGTTATAACGAGATATTATGTCATTTTAACTACTTATTAAGTCGTTTTAACGACTTATTATGTCGTCATAACGAGATTTTATGTCGTTATAACGACTTAATAAGTCGTTAAAACAACATAATATGTCGTTATAACGAGATAAGTTTTCTTTTTCTTTTTTTTCTCCCCTTGCGGTTCAGGGCTTCCGTAATCAGATGTATTTGGTGCAAACAGGGATAAAAAGTATATACCCCAATATAATTAAATACACTGCTGGATCTATTAACCTGGATGCCAGCCGAACTTAGCCCCGCCCACAACATTTGAGGATGGGAAGTGACTATTTAAGCGAGTATTTATTTCATAATGTGATTTTCCCCCCACTTTCAATTCTTTTACTTCAATGTAAGGTTAGAGTTTTGCGATGGATAAACAACTGTATACATGTACATTAGATGCTATACATGTCTCTTTACCTGTGCTATCTGCTGGCTGCCATCTGCATTGCATTGTGAGTGGTCTCTCCATGTGCGGCTGTGGTTGACAGTGAGCCACTGGCCATCTGGACCACATTCCCGTGACACAAACCCATTACGCACTAAAGAGGACAGTGATGCATAACAGGTCTTCTTTTACTCCAAACATGTCTAGAATTGGAGAGTCTTCTATGAACCTTTTAATAACTGAGTGCATAGAAATGACAACCAACTGCATCATTTATGGTAGTCATTCATTCTTATGTTAGTATGTTCTAAATCTGTCTCATCGTTTTTACCGGCGTAAGATAAAATGAGTTTAAGATAACATTTTCACATAAAAAAATGGTGCGCTTTTAGATCCTCTTTTGAAAATTAAAATGGTAAATTGAATGAAGCATACTTTTTTATTTTTCTATGCCAACAGGTACTATTATTGGCAGTGGTACCTTGATCATACCATGGCAGATACCAGGGGCACGGCACTTTCACCGTTGTGTTGGGAACTCCCTCTGTCCAACAAGCGTACATATCAAACATGCTTTTGCAAAACAAACCTACTGGAGAAAATAGAGTTAACGTGAATATAAAGGTGATCCAGTGAGGTTTAATAACTGCCAGAGCTTATTTCATACATAAAATTGTATATCTAATTGTTGCATTCCATGTTAGAAGTGAAACTAAAATTATCCTTATTGACACTCCTTACGCAAGCAAGATTTACTGTATATGGCAAGAAAGATTCATGACAAACACTTGGGGTGGTTAGTGTATGTCTGTGTGTTTACTTCTCTTTATATACATAGTAAATCTCAACTAGCTGTTTTCCAGTGTTGATATAGAAACGCACATGCACACACACGGATGGGAAGAGCTAATGCCTACCCGAAGGTGTGGGTTGTGAGCTTATCTTCAAGATGCACTCGTTCCGATACCTGTTCCATTCCTGCACTGTGTCCTTCACCGTCTTCCCACTCACACTCTGAAATAACACGACACCATGAGGTTTCAACTCTCTTCAAACTAAATCAAAATTGGCCTTATTTACTGTCTTAATATACAGGCTAGAAAGACTTTGGTGGACACACAGCCTAAGCAAGCCTATAGTATTGCAGGCCTTATGAGAGCTTTACGGAAAACACCAGCCCGTTCTCATCCCTGACGCTTTTGACAATGCGTATACATCCAATGCACATGGCACCCTTTAGCGTCAATATGACACGGAGATATATATAAGCCAGAAGGTGCCTCCTAGTGGTCTAACCCTAACCCTACCGCAGACCTAAACCTACCCACAACCGAAGCGTGTCATATTGACGCTAAAGGGTGCCATGTGCGTTGGATGTCTACGCATTGTCAAAAGCGTCACTATATGACGCCCTAGGATAAGAATGCACTGAAAACACACACTCAAACAGAATTAATCTTCATAGAAATGCATTAACAGCAAGCTATTAGTTTTCGCTGCAAAATATATGTTGATCAATACCTCAGCTCTGCACAAGATGGACAGAGTGAGGAGGAAGATGGTGGAGGTGCTCTTCATCACTGAGACAGGTACCAGGGGCCAGACATCTTAGAGCTGGGCCCTCGTCCAACCAGAACCAGAGCAGGCCATTCTTTCAGACCTGTACGCCACCAGCTGCACCCTTCAGGACTGAAACATAGCAGAGAATACTAAGGGCAGTCTGACACCTCGAAAAGAATTAAAGAAAGCTCTTGAACTTCCAGTCTCTCTCAGTCTATACTTTACATGATCTTATTAAATCCTTTGAAATAAATCTGTGTAACACATGAAAGTACCCCACGTCGCCAAAACCTGCTTTAACTTCAACCTGAATACTGTTCGGTTCTTTTATTTCCCATCTATACACTGTATGTACTTCAGTCTTTACATAGTCATAACAATTTACAGTCATTATACAAAAATGGAAATCTGAAAATGTAGTACAGAAAATCTAATCTCAATATAAATATGAACATGTATTTTTATATATTTTAGTTATTTAAATGTATAGAATTAAATAGTATAATTTAATATGAATAATTATCAGTCTATTAGACCATCCCTAAACAACTAAAATAATGTCTGCGGAAACAGAAGAATTAAATACAGAAAGAAAATTTAATGGAAATTTGTAAAAGTACAGTGCATTTGAACAGGAATTATTGATGGGCAAACTAGAAAAAAATCCATAAAAAGATTAAAATAACCATAGAATTGGTTGACTGAATGGGTTGTCCTTCAGCAGTCAATATAATCCAGATGCTGTTGCTAAATCTCAACTTAAATCGATAATGGTTCAAGGAGGAAGGTCATTTGATCTCCAAAAGAACACTTTGACGGAAGTCTCTTCAAGCGTGTTCGAAAGGAGGAAACAGTACGTTTAATCGAGATGATGTGTAAATAAGTGAGTGTCCTGCTAAATCATGTATGAGCAGGTAGGTGTTGAATAATTTACTTGATTTTGTGCTAAACAGGCTGGAAAGTGCTGAGGGTATAAACACAACACACATGAAGGACTTAGAGAAGGAAATTCCGGAAGAAGACATTCGTGTAATCACTCTAATCACATTGCTAGGGGAATAGAAACAGTTTACTCCATCTCAATCCCTTCAACTTCACCTGTAATTTCAATAATTTCCCAAAAAGGACACAAATATGACCTTGAGTGGGGTCTGTGAAGTCTTAATGCTTGATTTGATAATTATGATTATATAATTAGTTTAGTTTATTATATAAACATGGAAAATGGTAATATTTGCTTTATATAAAACGTTTCCCTAGATAGTAGTACACTAAAGCAGTAGTTTTCAACTGGTTTTGTTATTAAAAAATCTAATCAAATACTGAATTTTATAAAACTATTTGCATGAAATATTAACTTAATATAAAAGAACAGAGAATAGTTTGTTGCAAATCTTTTGACAATCCATATTTAACCATGTTTGTAACCATTTCTCTAATCATTTGTGTCAAAATACAGTACAACAGCAAAACATGCAGGATTTTATTTTAACTGAATTTAGCATTGTTTCCCCTATTGTCTATGATCAGATTCAGGACCATGTTTGACTATCAGGACTATCACCCTTTATTTACGTAATGATTGTGTTGTCATGTTACCATAATAGTTCTGGGCACATTTTTAAATAAGTAATAACAAATAAGTAATTTCTAAGTGGGGTGTGTTCCATAACTCACAATGTGTGCAATAATTTACTCCTAAAGGCCAGAAACCTACTCTGCAATGTTTATATTGCCTCTCCTTAAAGGTTCTTTTGATTAATTCATAACCCATAACCCACTTGTGCCAAAGCCAAACATACAATCACACAAAACACTGGACACAGTCGAACGACTGTAAATTACATCAGTTTGCCAACCCTTTTGGCACATCAACCGACCTTTTAAAAGCAAACATTTAAGGATAATAAATGATATCTTTAGATATTACATCTCTTAAAGGCAACACTCGCCTACCGATTGTGTTTTAGACATGTCAGTTTCCAAAAGACAATCAACAGTTTTAACAGAGCAACACTGCTGAGAGGCGCATCACCACCAGGCTGCAGGAAATCAGTTAGAATGTTGTACGTCCTGCTGATTATAACGCACACTATTACCATTCATCTTACATTACAAAATGAAATAACAGCATGAAAACAGTCATTTAGCGGGTAAAAAGTAATTTAGTTCATTTCAGCCCATTCTCATCCTTTCGCGTCACATAGATATGACAAAACGGCGCTATACTATGCACATGGCATTCTCAGCTTGTGGAAAATCTGCTTGTGATTAACTTTGATTCATCGTGTGGTTTTTCTATTCACCACCTGTGTTATGTCAATATGTAAAAAAGTACAAAACAGATTTAGTAGCAGTGTGATCAATTGCTAATTGAGCAGGAAAGGGCTGTTGGGTTTACCAGTTTAAATTTATTACCGGACTGGTAATAAATTTATTATACGCACATTTTTCTTCTTTTTTTACCGTGTGCACCATAAAGTAACTTGTGTGACATCACCCAATTCATATCTAGGAGTAAGAATAAGCTTCAATGAGGACCAGACTTTGTCTGTCTATGCAAAGCTATTGTACCCATTATTTTGTGGGGAAAGTTTAATGATTGTTTGCTGAGATACATGAGACATTTCAATGCATTTTCCGGAAAGCAACAGTACATTTTGTTTTTACACAAATAGAATCTGGGTTCAGAATCTGGGATCAGTCCTGTACTTTTCTTAATGCTTGAGATAAACAGAAACTGAAAAGATTTTTTCAGAGTAATAAAGCTGATGTTTCAGGCAGTCCTGCACTCGGAGACCTTCACAGACTAACAGCAACATTAATGAGCCAGATTCGCTACAGCCATTTACTTGTTTACACAACTCAACGTCTGCCTGCGACCTGACCTTAAATGCACCAGACATAATTTATTACCCAAGTAAGTAGACTACGTATCCTATAGTCTACTGAGGCATCTAACCAGGGCTGTAACCATGTCTTTATTGAGCATTGGGGGGGGGGGGGCTTAGATTATTTTAAGTCTAGGTGTAATTGTGAAGTAATCAATTGAAATCTAAACATGCACACATTCACTATTATTTGTATAATAACTAATAAGTTTAAAATGCAACATTTCTTGTCTTGTCACATTCAGTTATGAATTAACATGTTTGCACATTTTGATGTGCAAAACAGCAACATTTTATATCAAAAAGTAGTTTGCATCACTATATCTTACTCCAGCTGGTTTAACATTTCTGTGAACAGTAAAGCTCGCCTTCTTTGATTTGATTGGCCATCTCAGTCATTTTTACGAGCGCTGTTACACCAAAGTCTGGCTTAAAAATGTAACTTATGCACTTTCACTCATCAATATGCACTTTTAATGAACTTTTAAAGGGTTACATCATACTTCCTTAAAACAAAAAAAGTATACTTAAGTTCAGTTTATTGATTCCAGATTCCAGAAGATGCGTAATATCGCCCACTACCGTAGTGGGCGATATTACGCATCTTCTGTAACATAATATTCCAGCAATACAGTGAAAAAATGTATTGCTGGAATATTATGTCAATGGAGGGAAAATAATTACATGTACATATTTGAAGTAAATTCCTATTTACACTAACAGTTGACTACACAAAAATTTAGAGGTGTTTATTCAGTTTTCTTTATAAATCAATATTTTCAAACAATATTTTATACGACAGTAAAACTAAGTAAAAAAAACATATTTAATAGGCTACCGAATCAAAAGACTAAACACAACTACAAGGCAATCCAAGTACACTTAGTTATACATTTAAGTAGGCTTATATCTGGATAAAAAGATACTTAGAGTATAATATATAATATACTTAAGAAGGCTTCAAATATACTTAGACTTTTTGTCAGTGTAAATCAAGTATACTTAAGTGTAATTTTAATTATATTTCTGAGAAGTAACCTACTGTACATAAAGACTGAAAAAAGTATACTTGCTCATTTTTTTATTTAAAATAAGTAAAATAACAGCACACTTGAATAAACTTTATTTTTTGGAAGGGTTCCCCCATCAACCGTGTGCAGCATCATATTTCTGTCAATTAATGTGCAAAAATACATATTACCGTGAAGTTCACAGTTGTTTGCAAAGGGTGCTTTTGTTGGTATACTTTGGCTCAAAAGTGAAAAAATGATAGCCATTGCTTTAGACCCCTGGCTAGTTTGATTTTGATGATGCTTTCTTAGTTCAACAAGCCAGATATATAATTCATATAAATCATCAAAGAGTATTGAGTTTGATAGGTGACTGTTGTTCTCCACTCCGAGGAATGCAGAATGGGCATATTTGGAGATCTATGAAAGCACTGAAACTCAGGACCTCCTTGCACTGAAATGAATGGCATACACTCTCTGTTCAAAACAGCTTGTTTAACATTCCTATACTGCATCTTTCAAAGCCATCTATGAAGATCAAAATGGTCTTCCCAAAACCAGTCCCAAAGTTAGAAGGTTCAAAAAGGATAAAAGCAGGGATTCCATTAGCTGTATCAGTTTATTTATTTCTACAGGACTGTAATGTCCTCAGTGCCGTCATTTATTTAGAGAGTGATTCAGAATGACAAAGGTTTTTTTTGTTTTAAAAACTGGAATTAGCAATAAGTCTGCAAAGAGTTTAGAATATCAAACTTTAAAAAGCCAAAATTCTGAACTTCAGAATTATTTAAGATAAGATTGTGTATGAGGTATTTTTGTGCACAATTGAAGATTCCTCAATTTAGTGTAATACAAAAAAAGGTCTGTGAAATTTTACGTCAATATATTTAATAACAGTATAGTGACTTACTGCTATAACTATATTTGTTATAATCAAATCTCAGAAAACTTAAATAATTTACATTTCATTTGAATTTGTAAAAATGTATTTGATTGATTAAAGCATAAAGGCCCACCCAAACCGAACCCTCAGTGAGACATCCTACAAAAACATATAAATGTTCATACAAATTTGCCACCAAACTATTTTACCAAAATGTAAAATAATTAGGAATTGCCAGGAGAGTGTGTCAAACTACTAATTTCAGGATAGTATTTTATTGTTTTAAAATAATAGGGAAAAACACACCATGAAACATCACCTCACAAAAAGTTAACTTTACCATACTTTATTTTAAATGCAATTCTCTCATTTCAAATGAGAAAATCATGTGTCAGATTCTTTTCTGACATGTTCCTTATTTCTAATTGAGGATATGGTGGAAACTCAACATTATCCCATGATGAACTGCATTGCATTGCACATACACTCACAACATTGCACAAGAGTAAACTAAACTTAATCTGAGAATGTACAGTCCCATAACAACTTTCATTAGTTTCTACTTTAGGTAAATGCAAATGCAAGATCCTCCTGAGATCCTTATTGTATGTTGTTCAGGATCAGTCTGGCATATCCAAATACTGTACAAAGCAAGACGATCAGAATAGCACCAATTTACAATCCAGGAATACTGATGCTGGTATATCCAGTGAGAGAAACGTAAACATTTAAAGACAAGAAAAAAGTAAGGATAAATTCCTTTGCTGGTCTCTCCATGAACTATCATGACAAACAATTCTGCAAACCAATACAAATTGATAAAGGTCAAATCAAGCGTAAAGCGGCAATCAAAAGTACATGCATGATCTAACCAATGATAATCTGAGAAACTGAACTCTTGACTGAGGGAGCTGTGAGCAGCATATTAACTGCTTTAACATTAGAGTGGAAAACGTTCACATGAACACACACATAGTCCTATTAATTATGACGATTATGACGAAGTGTTGAAAAACATTAGCACTGTGTGCATTCTGCTCCTGCTGCGGTGCCAAGGCCATCGCCCTTTAACTCAGCTCATATTGGGTTCACATTTGCACATAAGAATTGGTACCAATAACCATAAAGTAGCCTACTACATTACAATTCATTTTTATTCATTCACTTTTTCAATTTCATATCCGTTGCAATAATTCACATTATTTTAAAGAACCCCTTAGACATTACAAAACTTGTTCTCCAAAGTCAACATTTGCCACACCAAGTTTTCAAAAGATTTCAGATGTTATACATTTTTAAGTTGCACTGTTTTTTTTTTTTTTTTTTTTTGAGAACGAGAACGAGAAGAGTCGTGTTGACCGCTGTTGCGACATGTTCGTTGGGCTTTCGTCTTTTGTTTTTCACTTGCACGCCGTTAATTGATTTTAAGCTCAAAAAGACTTTAATGGGCTGAATTAAAAATCATATTATAACCAGCTGAATCACACCTGTTACATTTATGACAATTTGTTTAAAACTCCCTCAGCCAGGTCTATTGGCACAGCACCTCACTCTTAAAGGTTCTATATACAGTAGAACCTTAAAAGGTTCTATCAGCGCCACGTATTTGGAACCCCAAAAAGGTTCTATACACTCTTAAAAAAGGGTTCCTCTGGGTTC
Organism: Pimephales promelas; assembly: GCF_988280905.1. Taxonomy (NCBI): domain Eukaryota; kingdom Metazoa; phylum Chordata; class Actinopteri; order Cypriniformes; family Leuciscidae; genus Pimephales; species Pimephales promelas. Next base: position 19,713,442 of record NC_142784.1, read on the forward strand.
TATATAGAACCCTGGGGTTCCATACATGGCCAATAGAACCTTTTACCAAAAAAAAAAAAAAAAAAAATTGGAGTTCCATATATGAAGCGGGGGATGGAACCATTTCAGGGTTCTAAATAGAACCATTTATTCTAAGAGCTTGCTTTATGAACATCTTTGATATAGGCAATATAAAAATGTGACAAGAGGACAGATAGGCTAATTCAATAACGTCAAGCAATGGCAGTTCTTCTATGATTAATAATAATAATTCATAATCTGCTAAATACCACAACACTGACAGACAGATTTAGCCCGATAGTCAAGTCAAGCATATTGACAACCTAAATTAATTTGCAAATGAAATGGTCAGGATGGAACCATACACAACAGCATGATAATCAAATATGCAGAGAATTTTTTTTACCACTCCGGTTCTAAAAAGATAGCCTAATCGTTTTCATTAAACAGATAGTGTTCATTCTTCATATTACGCACTTACTTACAAAACATAGAGGTAGCATAGACACACATAACACAATTTCACTAGTACATTTTCAACATCCTACCGTTCACATGTTTTTGGGAAATGTTATTTGAATTCCTTCGTGTTGAAATGGTGCTGTGCTGTTAACCAATCCAATTTCCTTAGTAAATTAGAAAAGTTGTGTCGCTCGGCTTCTGGGCGAAACGAATCATTCTAGAAGTCAATAGTCAGAAGAAGAAATGAAACTGCGCTTCCACACGCAGTTTCTCATAGACAGTATCAGAGCGCGCGCACAAAACGTGTGGACGCGCGTCACCTACAAAACAGTGAGAAAAAAATGTTATGTGATGTTCTTTTTCTTTAAAGGGGAAAGGAGCTAAATAAAGTCATAAAAAAAAGTAATGTCTTGAAATTAAATCGACTTAAATCTACTGAAATGAAATAGCCTATTGGATAAGAACATACAGGCAAATTGCACTGTGCTGAAATGTTTGTAGAAAACTTTTCTCACAATGGCTCTGCCTGCTTGTTCATCATGCCATAATGTCATGATATGTCATCAGGTATCAATATCAGCCAATATAAAAAAATGAGCAATTAAGACTTAAATAGAGATCAAGTCTAAAATGCATAAAATAAACAAAAGTTAATATTTTGCCTTTGTATTCATTGTGATATGTAAATCACAAATGACTTTTCAACCAGGCTAAATGTTTTTTTTTATGTTTACATTAGCAACTGAATTTTAATCCACAGTGCAGTTCCTGGCGAATTTGGGATGAATGTGTCATTTTATTTATATTTTCTTATTTTAAACAGAATCAGGTTGAGTCACTTGCTATAGAAGGTTTGGCCTTCTAACCTGTAACCCTGCCTTTAACACAAGGGTTTTTGTCTGTTTTTCACACCCAAAGCAATGGCACCTAAAACACATTACTAAGCGATATGAACCAAACCCAGTATGACTCAAATTAATATTGCCAAGATGGAAAGTACATATAATTCCCAATAAAATTCATAGTTACCTTCTAATATAAACTATTGTTTACTCTATCTGATGGCATGTGATGCATTGACAAAATGTTTAATCAGTTTCATGCAAAAGGTGAAGCTTCAGAACTTAATTCGGTGATTAGTTCAATTTAAGAAATTTTAAAGTGAAATTTTTTTAATTCATTGTGTATTTTACTAAGATTCAAATCCACAGGTGTGAGAAATAATTTGCATGTGCCTGGGAAATTCAACATTATCAACACACAAAAAAAATGTTTCTTCCTGACAGAGAGTGAGTGCACACTTTCAAAATCTTATGTCATCTAAAAGGGTTGTGTTACATAATACTATAGCTAAATTAAAATGGGTAGAATGAACCTACGCACTAGAATCTATTCAATATAGGGTTAATGTCATCACAGTTTAGCCTATGTATATTGCAACTAAAGACACAACAGCAACATAAAGACATTATAGTCATTAGTACAGTTTAGCAGGTACTTCACAAACTTAAAAGCAGAAACTAAAACTATTCAAATATAATTCATATTTTTCTCTCTTAATAGGCCTATTCCATGAAATTGCATCTAAAATATTTTCAATTCGATAGATTTCATTGAGGATTTTGATCACATATAGTCAGCTTTAATAAACAATTACAGCACCAGACCTAGACAAATCATTTCAAGACACTTTTCGAGACCAGTGGTTTCATCCAGGCCAAAATTACTTGTTCTGCTTCAGTGGTCACTCAATTAAGTAATTGTCTGGTTCCACAATAAGCTGAATCATCAAAGTGAATTAGCCAATGATCTCAAAACACTTCAGTTTAGGGGTTTCCCTATCAAACAATGTGTGATAGGGACATGATCTGCATAATACAGCATATGCTGTAATGCTGTACAGGTATATGTGACATTCAGTTTTAGGGTGCAGTGCAGATTCATTTTACTTTATTTTGTATAGTGTACTAGACTCGAGGTGGACAAATGTTTGACTCTCTAAAGTAAGTTGAGTTAGAACCAAGATGACAAAATCATTTTAAGGTCACAGTAGGAACAAAGTGGTTAATTAGTAATTCAGGATTTCCGGATCTTCAAATCATTTACTTTAAGGTTAATCTACCTGTCAAATCTACCTAGATTAAATATAATATAAATATTTTACCACTAACTGAAAAAATAAACTACATTTTGCCAGTTGATGCTCTTATATTGTGTTTTACTGTATTGTCCTTAATATATATATAAAAAACCTTTGTTTAACGTCCTCGAGTATTTTGCATAATCAACATTGTCTAGAGTGGTATTTTTTCAGAAGTTAAAAGCTTTAAGCCTGCTTATTATTAGTAAATCTTTCCAAATACTCAACATTCCTCTCTTTAATCTCTGCACATTTGAATTGCTATAATACCTTCCACTTATCCTCAGTATTTCAATCCGAAGTTCTGACTGACAAGAACAATGAATCACAGATGTGTCGATGTCCTGCTGATAAAGCCAAAGTATTATTTGCAGAAGTAAATTGTCATTTCTGTTTCTGAATGTTTCTAATACATGTTAGTCAAATGAATTGGAAGCTAAATAAGGCCCTCTGAGTGTCTGGCCTTGTAGTTTATTCTTGTTTTTAATCTGTTTTTAAATGTTGCTTTTATATGTTATGTTTTTTGTAAAGCACCTTGGATTGCACTTCTGCTGAAACGTGCTATATAAATAAAATTGCCTTGCCTTGCTTGACTAAAGACTTTAAATCTTTTAAGACAAAAAAGGTTTGGAAACTAGCCTTTTTAATTCACAAAATTCTCACGCAAGCAAGACAAGGTAATTACACGATATCTGCTGTTTTGATTATGAGAATAAAATTTAATTTTATAGAACAATTATCATAGGAGGAAATTTCCTCAAGAAAACACTGACACTCAATTAACCAAATCAAATTAAACCCTACAGCGCTCTCAGTGGACTGTGCTCTCCATTTTGTGATTCCTTTTATCTTACAACATTCACACAGCCATAAAATAATCTTTCAGGGGCATAATTTTTCTAATTTCTCCATTTGTTCTGACCTTTAGTCACACATTTAAGCGTTAAGCATGTTGTCTCAGCTTGGCTTGATTCTTAAAGATGGTATGTAATGAAATAGCAGCAATTAAGCTTTATCTAAAACAAACAAATAAATAAAAACACAAAGGTTTCTGTATGAAGACGGCAAATGAAATTGACGAATTAATTATCCATGGGTCTTTTTCACTGATCAATAAGATTACTCTCCATCTGGGATGGCTCCAGGCAAGCATGCTGACCAAAGAGGCACCCCATACAACCACTCAAAAACACAACGAGGAACTGTTTGTGTGTGCTTGATGGAGAGAATTAACATCCTGTGATTGATGAAGCCTTTTGAAATACTGGTAAAAATATCAAAATGCCATTTAATAAAAAGAAATGCTCAGAAATATAGTTCTTGGCCCTCATGATGGATAGAGTGCGAGTGGAAAATAAATTATTCCATTGATTATATAAATTATATGTATATTTAATTTTACAAAAATATCCAATATGCGGCAGTCCTGTGGGTGAAAATGCCTTGTTGATGCTAGAGGTCAGAGGAGAATGGGCCGACTGATTCAAGCTGATAGAAGAGCAAATTTGACTGAAATAACCACTCGTTACAACCGAGGTATGCAGCAAAGCATTTGTGAACACACAACGCGCACAACCTTGAGGCGGATAAGCTACAACAGCAGAAGACCCCACCGGGACCCCATCTCCACTACAAACAGGAAAAAGAGGCTACAATTTGCAAGAGCTCACCAAAATTGGACAGTTGAAGACTGGAAAAATGTTGCCTGGTCTGATGAGTCTCGATTTCAGTTGAGACATTCAGAGAGTCAGAATTTGGCGTAAACAGAATGAGAACATGGATCCATCATGCCTTGTTACCACTGTGCAGGGTAGTGGTGGTGGTGTAATGGTGTGGGGGATGTTTTCTTGGCACACTTTAGGCCCCTTAGTGCCAATTGGGCATTGTTTAAATGCCACGGCCTACCTGTGCATTGTTTCTGACCATGTCCATCCCTTCATGGCCACCATGTACAATCCTCTGATTCCAGCAGGATAATGCACGGTATCACAAACCTTGAATCATTTCAAATTGGTTTCTTGAACATAAAAATGAGTTCACTGTACAAAAATAGCCCCCAAAGTCACCAGATCCCAATAGAGCATCTTTGGGATGTGGTGGAACGGGAGCTTCAATGGCCTGGATGTGCATCCCACAAATCTCCATCAACTGCAAGATGCTATCCTATCAATATGGGCCAACATTTCTAAAGAATGCTTTCAGCACTTTGTTGAATCAATGCCATGTAGAATTAGGGCAGTTCTGAATGTGAAAGGGGGTCAAAATATTAGTGTGGTGTTCCTAATAATCCTTGAGGTGAGTGTATGCAGGGCATTTATTGGTGGAAGAACAGCTTTCAGACACTCTTTCTTTCTGAGAAAGTGCAGCCCATATGAAAATCACCTTTTCCTCAGCATTCATTCATACTATTTTCTTTGTTTTTTAACGGTATAGTTCACCAAAGATTAAGATTCTGTCATTTGCTCACCATACATTTTTTTTTTTTTTTGGACGCCAATGGGTTCCAATGCCATTTGTTAAAACAATGTTCATTGAAATATCTTCTGTTGTGTTTTCAGAAAAAAAATACATACAGTTTTTAAATGACAGGAAGGTGAGTAAATAATGACCGAATTTTTGATAGATTATCCAGTTAAAGAAAAACAAATGTACTGTATTACTGTATAACAGCTCAATCGTGTTCCTGGAAATCAACCTTTCTTCAACCTTGGTAATTAACCAGCATTAATATATTGAGGATATAAAACTCTGATGCTCAATGGGTTTGCCAATGAAGGCAGGGATTTCATTGAAACTACAAATTGCATTAAAGAAGAATCACAGTTACTATCACAAAGACACACAACAGCCAATCTTCTTCAGCAAACTGCCACTCACAGCATGTGTAGAGCTGCTGCGGGCAGAGACAGCTGTGTGGTTATGTCATGCAGCACGTTGCTAGTTATAAGAAAAGACACTGGCAAACAAAGATAAAAAAATTCTTTTAGCATTGCTCATCACCACGTGAGAGATATCCAAGCCAGCTCATGCTTGATTTCCGGGCTAGATAAGTCACGTGTGCATCGCATTGAGCGTGACTGTCACTCTGTCTTCTGTCACACACTCCTGCCACACATTGTATTTCTCACAAGGAAAAAACATTTATAATATATTTAATATGCCGCAGCAAAATGTATCTGGCCGCGTCACTCTCACTATGGAACTGGCAGTAATCAAGTGCGTCTTCCCTGGAGTTTTTAGTCAGCCTGCAACTTATCAGCCAATACAAAAAAAAAGGGACTACACAATAGCCAATCAGAAAATAGCACTATCTGGGTAAGATTTAATGCAACAACCAATGAGTTTTGCAGCCGGTTCACTGTCAACCCCTGCTCAGTCAGAATAAGTCTAGGCCTATGATGACTGACATATTGTCAATTATAAAAATCTCTCTCTTCAAATATTAATAATTGTATTAGCACTAAATAAATTAAAGTACATTGCTTAGTCAATGGTATAGTTCAATTTTAAAATCATGTCACATTTTATAATTATATCCTGGCCATGGATGCATTAATCAATAATATTTCACTCTTGCCTGTCCTGGGCTATGTGAGCTTTGCTGTGATATACAGTAAAACCAAAAATTATTCAGACACCAGATATAATTTTAGGTGTATTTTTTAGTGGATGCAGGACACTAAAGTTAATTTATGGAAAACAAAATAATGTGATCTGTGACATTATACCCATTATTTATACAGTGGACTGCAGTGTATGAATTAATACAGCATACAAATTTCCCCTCGGGGATTAGGAAGTCTACCAGTAAAATGTATAAAAAATTGGGACAAAAAAATGATTCACTCTTACACCAGACTGAATAAAAATTAAGCATTGCTTGGTAATTGCTTGACTTAAATTGGTATTATCTAATTGTGTACTTTAATTTAAAAGATTTTCAACCTTGCTAATTTATTTGTGAGAGTCTAACAGAAGGATGGCCAAAACCAGTCAACTGATTTGATAACTCTTGTCATATTTTATGACCTTTTTCTAAAATATAGCGAATAAACTGTGATGATGTGAGAAATGTTGAAGGTGTCTTAATCCATTTTGGTTTGATGGTGGAACTAGTGCGGTAGAATTGGTTTATACAAACACACTCATTAACATCTTTTCGTATCCACTGCAGAATACAATGCATCCTTTAATCTAGTGCCAATACCAAACAAACCAAACTACTTCCATTGAAAGTGTGATCAATTCATTAGGAAGTCATAAACTTGAATTGGAGTTTCAGACATGCATGCTTAATGTAAAACTATTGCACTTAAACATTCACTACTCACAATATGGCTTTTCCACACTGCTCCTCAAATCACTTGAGAAGATACAACTGTCATTAAGATGAATGGGAATGCTTACAGAAAGTTTCAAATGTGGCTGCTCACAGAGTTCGGATTTTGTTGGCATGAAAACAATTATTTTAATAGGAGAAAGGTTTCTTTCTTACAGCTTCTGAATCATAGCTTCATCTTAATCATATCAAAATCAAAGCACGTTTTGTACTTTAAGGAAATTAGACCTTAAAATATAATTCATGAGCCAAGTGTGCCCATATAATCTCAGCATAAGTGGTAAACAGATTTGGTTTGCTGTCTGCTATAGAAGTGCTCAGAGGATTGCTAGTGCCAGAGGATTTACTTGAGCTCCAATTGCCCCCTATTACATAGGCAAAATAAAGGAGGAGAAGGGGGAGGATGGATTCTGAAATGACTGACAACGGGAAGTGATAAGAGGTTGTTTTTATATGTTGGTATTACTGTAATTAGAAGATAAGAGTACTCAAGCCTTTGAAGTGCATATCAAATTATGAAGTGTATAAAAAGTGCAATTTATGCTTTTTATTTTACATTGCACTCTGTGAACAAAATTAGTACTCTGAAATTTAAGTTACTGATTTTTTTTTTTAAATCCTTCAAATGCTGCTGTGTGGAGTAGAGCCTTTTAGAATTATGAAAACTCCATATAAAACTCACAATGCATATCTTTATCATTCTCCTTTTGTCCACAACCCAATTACTTTCTGCTCCATTCAGCCATCCATGAAAACTCTGGACCTTACACATTGGCACATGTTGGGCATTTGCCATCTGACATCCATTCAAACCCCTATTCACTCTCTCCCTCCCTGCTGGCAAGTTACCACTGAGGGATGAGATGAGAACTAAATTGAGCAATGGTGCATTATATAGCCTATGCAAATAAACCCTAAACATCAAGTCAATACACCAGTTATCATTTGCTGGAACTGAAACCCTAATGATCTTGCATTAGCATGACCAATAAAGCCATTAAGCCAATGTTAACAATAACCACTTTTGATACATGAATGACGGGCGTGACAGAGCTGCTCAAAAATGGTTTGAGAATCAGTTGGCTTAAGTTACTTCCTGATTAAATGGTCAAATGAATGTGAGAATTTCTCTCTGAAGAGATGCCTCTGTTTTGGCCTAATGAAAGGGAAAATTATAAACAAACACAAATGGCTGTTGTGGGGTTAATGTCACCTCTCACTGATGCAGCAATAAATAGTTGTTCAGTCAGTGATCAGGCAAAATATCGCAGCGGAAACTAAATAAATGGTAAATGAAGGTAACAAAGTGGTAGACTGCAAATTCCATTGCAATCTTGATGCTTTTGCATCCTCTAGTGAAAGTGTTCACCGAGAAAAAAAATGGTATGCGTTTTGTTTGGCAATCATTGACACGACAAGGGCTTTTGGCTTTATGCACAGCTGCACTTAGGGTTGCCACCTTCAGTGAGGCAAAATAAGGGACACCCATACACGAGATAAATAAATAATTAAATAAAATAAAAAAAAATGTGTCAAGGGTTTGGAACTGATTATTTCAACATGACAACTTGACAGCTCAACAATAAACCACGAGAAAACATGAGATCAAGTACGTGAGCTTGCAACAGAAAACATTTTTATATTATTATTTTACATTTCATTATTTTACTTATATATATTAGGGGTGGGCCGTTATCGGCGTTAACGTGCTGCAACCTGCACTAGGCTACTTCCTGAACTTAAGCCAGCTCTTGTTTGCTGTCTGCCAATGCCATTTTTGGACAAATTGATTAATCCAGGTGTGTCTGACCTCAGTAGTCACGGCAAATATAATCAGACAGACACACCTGAATTAATCAAGTTCGGCCAATAATGGCAGACAGGAAACAAGGAGCTGGCTTAAGTTCAGGACAGGAAGTAGTGCAGCTGTGCATAAAGCCGATTGAAAACGTATTAGGCTACGTAAACGCGTAACGTTACGTGCGCAGTTGCGTATCATATTTAAGTGAAATAGAGATAGTAGGCTAGCCTACTGGCCTGGCACAGCGTTTTTAATTGCTTTCGCGACGCGGATCCGTGTGAATGGGGATGGTTGAGAAATGTCGTTATTTGTCCCTTTTGTGCCCTGTAAAAATCAACATATAAATGTTTATTTTTGCTAGTGTTTAGTTAATCAAACAAACAGCCAATTCGGTCTCACAACAAAACCATGGGAATTTGTTGCTCAGGTGCTTGTAAAACGTTTTGGGACGCCAGCTCTGAATGTGCCAAATATAACATTTTGCAGTTTTAGTCAGACCTGCACTGCCATCTAATGTTAAAGAGTAGAAATAACAGTTGTTTGACTGTCAGGGACATTTTATGACACCAGCATCATTAGCAAGTCAATTCCCAAGATATCTTTAGACCTGTTACAGGCAATAAGGAAATAGCCTTAAGTTACATGTGCAAAACAGTTAAATATCTCGATGTGTTTTTTTGTCCTCGGGGCTTGTAATTTGACTAACCTGCCTCTTGTCTCAAATCGGAATATTTAAATCATGCTAAAAGTGGGAGTAGTAACTGCATATTATGGGACTCCAAGAGTAAACATACACTATTGTTCCCTTCTGGGTAGCAGCAGACCAGCGGTGAAGCTGTTGCTATAGAAACGCAGGCAGCACAGGTTGTCGTCGGCTGTTCGGTGGAAAGGTGGTGAAGGCTCTGACTCGTATGTGAGGAAAGTAGCCTAATAGGCTGGCGGATTTGAAGACCGGCGATTAAGAGAGAAATAATAAAGGAATTGAGCAGAAGAAGGACATGTCGGAGCGAGTAGCCTCATGTGGGAACCTGTATGACACGAACAACCTTCTGCTTCGGTACTGCAACGGTAAGTTTGGCAGGGACTCGACTGAGCATTCATAATGAATGCACGAGAGACAGCCACACGAGATGGTTTGTTTTCATTTCCATTTCAAACGTCTTGTCTTTGATATCAGTCAGTTTTATATATGCAATGTTATTGTCGTGTCAGTGCGTCACTGCCTGCGAGGGCACAACAAAAGAAACTGTCTCAGGTTTATGTGATGAATATTATTTGTTTAAATTAACGTTACTGTCCATTTTTATATCCTGTATACATGCAAATTTCATCCTCTATTTTCTTATCGCATTGGCTGTGCGGTTGGGATCAGTGTCAAGATACAAGGATGAACATCTACCCAGATTCAGGCTCTTGAGAATTACAAGCCTGTATCTATCATGTGTGTTGTTTACATTTTTTTTTAAATATATTTTTCTCATCAGCTTTTGATTTGCTTGAAGCCTCTCATCTTTAGCAAACCTTATTCAGCTTGCTTCACTTGGGCTTTCTTGTTTGGTTTCTGCTAAGGTTTGAGTGGAAAGAATGCACTAAATTGCTTATTTATTGTGAGCCAACTAGTGAATAACATTAGATGGGTTTACTAGGGTTATCCCTACAATAATACTTAGATGTAAACATCATGTCTGTAACAAACATTAGCCAAAATATTAGTTGTAAAAATAATGTCTGTTTTGATCATGACTAATACAATGATCTAATCATTAACAAACATTAGCCAAAATATATTTGATCTGAAAAGTGGTGGTTCTCAACTAGTTTTTCTGTAGGACCCATATTTGTAATTATGTAAAGTGGTGACCCAGCAGAGCACCAGATTGGATTATCATACAGAATTTTATGACAATGCATAGGCAAAATTGACACACGACATACGTCTGACAATTTTGCATACTGTGAAGAACAGCAGAAATGTGATTTACCCGTATAAAACACTAGGCTAAATATTGCATTATCCACTTTACCAACTGATGAATATGCGTCAAAATACCATAACGTTTTTTGAACACGTGTCCTTTGACCTAAACGACAAAAGATAAGAATGCGATAAGACATTTCTCCCACCAATTAAGAATGATAAGCCCATTGATTCTGAATGATTAGCTGAATGATTCAATGTTTAGTTGCAATTTATTATTTCCATTTATAGTTTTTCCCAGAACTGCAACTCATTATGGGTTTGTGGCCTAGCAGTTGAGGACCAGTGATATATAATATATATGTTAGAACCACAGAAAGTTCTATACAGCCGATGCAAATATATAAGCAAATATTTCAAAGCAATTTACAGGTGGAGCAAGCGATTTTTGAGAAACGCTGTTAAAAAGTGAATCAGACCAAGCGCTAAAACCATAAAAATATAGAGGTAGTGTCCGTGATGTCACCCATTGGTTTCTAAAGAGAATTTTTGAAGCCCAAACTGGGTGTAGTAGGCAGTGGCCATATTGGCAGCGTGTTACTCCCAGATAGCCAAAAATGGGCAAAGAGGTGGGATTAGCTGAGGTGAAGCGACGGATTAGTGGCAGCAGAACTTTAAGGCTTGATATAATTTATACGGATGAGTAATGAAAAAAAATCACCAATCCTCACAGTTGTCATGAAGGGCAAAATTAGCTATAGACCAAAACCACTTTTTGTACCAGGCTTTAAACATTTTTTTTTCTGCTGTAAAGTTGGGCATTTTAACACGGAGGGTATATGTGATTGACTCTCTTTTGGACCCTGTGTCTTGCGGCAAGTCTATTAATTGCAGCTTAAGTCATTTCCGTGTTGGATTCAAGAGAGAAACCAGATGGTTGCCGCTTGGTCAAAACACACTTATAGCCAATAAGTAGTAAGGGGCGTATGCACTCATTAAGGGGTGCCTGTGCCAGTGTGTTTGTGAATTTGGGGGCGGGGCTATCCAATATGGGGTGTGATCTGTTTCGGTTGGGTTTTTTTTTTTTTTTGGTTATTTCAAAACATAGATATATATACTAGATGTCGCCTTGGCTACTGCAGTTCAATAGAATAAATGCGCCAATAGAGCCGCCATCTTGGAACAGGGGAGCCCCTCCACTTTAATGCATCAGCGTCAATGTAGACAAAGGTCTAATGGAAATAAATTCACCATAAATCATCATGAATGCGATTTTCTCATTTTTTTGGTTCGTTCCAACGGTCAGATGTATCATTGATTCCAGAAAAAAATGTTAAAAATAAAATAAAAATTTAAAAACATTCTTCCTAATTCAGATTTCATTTGTGAACATCATACGCAGCACAAAAGTCTGCCGCCATCCATTAATTCAAAGTAAAGGCAGAGATAGCAGCGTTACCTTGCTACTTCCTATGACAAGACCCCTGTTCCAAGATGGCGGCGGTTTTGAAGCATGCTTAGGACGTCTTGTCTATCAACAGCTTTTATCAGAAATCGCTTCCTGCACCTTTATAAAATAAATACAATAATTATATGGGTTTGTTCTTAAACATATTTATCTTTATATATACGTTATTTATTCATATTTTTGTATTTATATATATATATATATATATATAAAAAAACACACAACGTCACAGGTTCTCTCAAGGATAGGTATCAGTGTACATTGTTTGGGTTTTCCAGTAGGTCAGTTTCCGCAACAGATGGTTTGGCTGACCGACAGATGGATGGGTAGACAGTGTATCATGATGAGACTCGGTCAGATGGGTTTATCCATGTTGTACAGTTGGATGGTTTAGACCGGTTTTAAATCGTACATGAAGATCTTAGGTTCAGGCTATGATATTAATAAGTTGAATGCATTTAAAAATCCCTGATGTGAATCGTATTGATTCAAATGATAAGAAAATGAGCATGCCTCCCGGGTGTATAAAACAACAAGTCATAAAGTGTCAAACTGACATACACTTCAGTGTGCTTTTAACAGAGAGGCTGGTCAGTGCACTTCCTGATAGTGCCTGGCTAACAGGTCTGGAGTCGAGCCAAACCTCTCTCTCTGCCAACAGCACATCCAGCAGTTTTCTTCCGCATAGGAGACGGGGAACAGCGTCCTGTTACAAACATCATCCTTCTCCTCAACACACAGCACTGAGGGTGGGGGAGGGTGAAGAAGGAAGGTCCAGACACAGGATCAGCCATCCAGCAAGCCAAGGGGAAGGTGGGAGAAAGAATCTTTGGCCAGGCAGGCGTTTGGCACCTTTAGGAAACCCCTAGAGAGCTGCAGAGGATCAGGCTGTCTGAGCGAGTGACTGACAGGCGGACATAGTACTGACTGAAATGGCAGGTAGGAGGGGAATACAAGCAGAGTGGGATGATGAATATTTCAGTGCACTTGGTTACTGAGCATCCGGTTTCCTCCAGACTGCTTTTGTCTTCCAGCATCACTATAGCTCCATCCTGCTTTCTTCTCACCTTGCACTTTGCCTCCTATTTTCTTTCACTTTTATTATTTCAGTTGACATGATCACCACCTGCTGATGCCACTTTATGGATGGGATCCCCATGCGTTATAATATGCACATTTAGCATGCAGCCCGTTGCATTGCCTTTGAGATTGAAACAGAGACGGAGCCACTGTTATATGTGAATTATGAAATTGAGGAGCTACATTTGGGAAAAAATGTAAAAGGGAAAGGAATTTTACTTCTGGTTTTGATTATTGTGATTTTTTTTTTTTTTTTGTTATTTTGCGGATAAGTTGTATAATGGAATACATCCTATCGCCGACACTTTGTTTGACAACTCAATTGTCCAACTTTTTAATCATTTTCTGATTTTTTTGTTGAGAAAAATTGGCTAAAAATTGCCTAAGTGCCTATGTAATCTCTCTTTTAATCACAGTTTTCCAAAAATCAGAATTACCATCACTTTTTTTCCCCCAATAACCAACAGGACATTTTAGTCAATGTATGAAGTGACAGGTGTGCTAGAAATACTTTTTGTATATATTTGATATCAAATTTGCATTGTTTTATCATTTCAAATGTTTAGCTGAAAAAATGTTGTGCTATAATTCATTAAAGTAAATGCTTTTTGTTTTTATATTTTGTAATGCAAAGACTTACAGTTTTTATAATGTAACAAGTCTGTGACAGCTGTTTAAATTCCAATCAGTGCAAATTCTAATGCTATAACTATCTGCTCGTCTCTTTCAGATGACAATGTATCAGCTGGGAGTGGGATGGAGATGGATGACCGTCTCTCTCACCTGGAGCAGAGGGTGCAGCTGCAGGAGGACGAGATTCAGCTTCTGAAGGCGGCGCTGGCGGATGCTTTGAGGAGGCTGGGCTGCTGTGAGGAGATCACACAGACCAGCAGCAAGAAACATGGACCTACTAAAGGTCAGAGCTTCATCGTGGCCCTCTGCTTATTATCATTATGAGTTAGAGCCTAGAAAACTCACAATTGGAAGATATTTTTCCATCTAAAGCAATTAATAAACTAATAATCTGAGGGTAACCTTTCCTAAGGGTGCATTCTGAGTTCTTAACTTAAGGTTCTTAACTGCAAACAGGGATGTATTGTAATTCATAATAGTGATTATATAAATAGTTTCATGTGGGAGGTGAAGATAATTTGCATGTTATCTCACTGTGTTCCTCTGTTTCTTCCTTCTTGATTTAGTTCGTCAGATACTGCAAGCTCTACCATCCAAGCCTTTGACAAATGGCTACGTGCAAACAAAACGCTTGAGTGGCTACCCTTCCTCTCCCTCCTCTCCGAAAAAGGAGGTACTGATGTCCATCAAAAGGTGAGAGTTATATGCAAGATATATATCTATATTTTTATTGCATATTATCTCTAAACATTTTCAAATGCCATTTTATTGAAAGACACGCTGGTATCACACATTAAAGTAGCACATAGTGGAAATATTAAAGTAGCATTTATTCTACACAAAGACATTTGTTGCTCAACAACATCAGTGCAGGATTACTTCTCGACCTCAAGATGGCGGTATTGAGTAAAAAACCATTTGGAACATTCAGCCTAAAAGATCCCTATATAATTAAAGGGTTAGTTCACCCAAAAATGAAAATGATGTCATCAATAACTCATCTTTATTCATGATCATTAATAAATTTCATCTTTGGAATACCGTTAAAATGTTTTAGATTTAGTCCAAGAGTTTTCTGTCCCTCCATTGAAAATGCAAACGATATACTGTCCTTGTCCAGAAAGGATATACAAACATTATCAAAGTAGTCCATGTGACATTAGTGGGTTAGTAAGAATTTTTTGATGCATCGAAAATACATTTTGGTCCAAAATAACAAAAACTATTACTTTATTAAACATTGTATTGTCTTTTCCGGTTCTGTCCTCAGTGATGCTGATGACATGTTCTCTGTAACTAGAGAACACATCAGCTGCGTCTTACCAGCGTCACTGCGGACTCGTGAACGCAGGACCGGAAGACAATACAATGTTTAATAAAAGTCGTACTTTTTGTTATTTTTGGACCAAAATGTATTTTCGATGCTTCAAAACTTTCTAACTAACCCACTGATGTCACATGGACTACTTTGATGATGTCTTTATTTCCATTTCTTTGATTTCCATTTTTCCTGTCCTCTCCATTATGCCTCACTCATTACTCCTGTCTCTGTGTTTCAGGAAGAGCATGTCCACAGAACGCCTTTCCACAGTGAAGAAGGAGATGGCTGATTCCCGCAGCAGAACCACCTCATCTGGCAGCTCAACAAGTGGAAAGAGAGACAGGTACCTTTTCATCTAAATAAAGTGCATTAAACTCAATGATTTTTCTGTTCACAGAGATGAAAACTCTTTCCTTCCAAGCCTTGAGACTAGTACAAGATAGAGACTAGTCAACACAGCTAAAAATAGAGGCTACTTCAGTGTCTAATTACATGACAAAGCCATACTTTTGGTCAGCAAGACACCAGAGACAGTAGGGGAAGTGAAGGACCATCTATAGAGAGCATTTTATACAATAAAATATTAGACCATGATTTGAGCTGATATTATTGTTGTATTTGTATTGCTGATTTGAAATATGTTATATGCTTTGCCTATTTAGGCCTTTCTTTATTTAAATAGAATGTTACTGCAATTGTTAAAGGTTACCATTGTGACCTGATTCATAGAAACAGAGTTCTAGCTATGTTTTCTTACCTTAATGTTGGTACATAGACAATATACACTTCTGTTCAAAGATTTGGGGTCAGTATAGATGCATTAAACGTTAGAGCCCTGCACGGGCCTCAAATCTAGGCCCTAGCCCGGCCCTGGCCCGAGACGTCCAGGCCCTAGCCCGGCCCGTGTCCGACAGCTCATCAGAATGATCAGCCCGAGTCCGACCCGAGCCCGTTATTTAAAAAAAACAACAAAAAAAAACACACCTTACACAGCCTGCCCTGTTGCAGCAGTCATTTAAACAGATATGTTTTGTCCTCAATGACAAAGTAGTTACCGTTTAGATTATTTTCATTTCTTTATCAAGTTAATTAAGGCAAATGTTTCTTTTTATTTATTTTTTTATGACGACCAAGCACCCGACAGCGAGTTAAACATGTTTGATCCATTTATAGCCTCTCAAATCAACACTTTACTTGGCTACAATAAAATCCATAGATATAAAACAACTTAAACATATTCACACAGACAGTTAACGTTAGTTTAAACGTTTGTTAAACGTTTATTGTCATTTTTGAAAAGCTGAGGCAAACTGCTCCGCTGCTCGCAACAGCACTCGTACAATACAATATACAATACAATACAGAGAATGCAATCTAAACAAATCAAATAAATTAGGCCCTACATTAAAAACAAACATGCAGGTTATCTTACCTCAAAAATCAAGTCTTCACTACAGAACATGGCCATTCGTATTTCCAAAAGTTTCCAACAGACTCATGAAACTAAAGTCCAATCAAACAAAAAACAACAAGACAACCTCCTAAACTGTCTCTTACAGAGCATCGTGCAGAAAAAGCACCATCCACCGCGGAAAGTTTTAATCCAGTCGTACTTTTTCCAGCTGCGCTGAAGTCACGCTCACTACTTCTGCTGCTGGCGGGACACTAAACAGAGAACGAGCCGGTCGCGCGGATCGCGTTGCCGGGAAACCTGTGTGCGCGTGTGCGTGCCGTGAGCAGACTGTCAGTCATATATGTCAGTATGATAGGTTATAAAACGTCTTTCTATGTTTGCTTTTCAATAGTCATCTTCTCATATTTTATTTTAAGTAATATCTAAAATAGGCTATAAAAAAGATAAGCCTAAAACAGGCCCGAGGCCCGGCCCGCGTCTGAACTATGACGTTAAAATTGGCCCGAAGCCCGGCCCGAGGAGTGTAAATAAGTCGGGGCCCGTCGGGCTCGGGCTGAAATGCAGGCCTCTATTAAACGTATCCAAAGTGAAAAGATTCGTATTTTAAATAAATTCTGACCTTTTAAACGTTCTATTCATCATTCCATCCTGAAAAAAACATGTCTAAACATATCAAGCAGCACAACTGTTTTCAACATTGACAATAATCAAGATGGTTTCCAAATCAGCATCATTAGAATGATTTCTGAAGGATCATGTGTCACTGAAGACTGTAGTAATGATGCTGAAAATTGTAATTTAATATATTTAATTTTAAAATATATTAAAATAGAAAAAAGTTATTTTAAATTGAAAATATATTTCACAATATGTCTAAAAAAGTGAGATATTTCAAATACTAAGTGTGTTTGTGGGGCACACACCAAAAAGGCTTAGGAACATTGTGATCAAATAGTCATGAATAATTTATGGTGAGTGTACATGGAGTTGCGCTGAAAGAAGGTAAACACTGATGTTTAAGCTAGACATCTGTCAATAAAAGTGTTATTGACTAAGAGCCTGATTGTCAGAGCTGAATAGCAACCACTGGAAAACTCTCACAAAAATTTTATAAAAGAAATCAATTTAACCAGGTTACCACTTAATATAGTTTTCAATTCAATTGAGTTAATTTTTATTCTTCCATTTTTATAGTGAAAAGGAGGGTATTAAAATTAAATTTGAATAGAGAAAACTTAAAGCTTGTCATCATATGAGTCCATAAACCTTTGTTGCTGTCGCAAACCAAGGGTTAAGTATCAGTTCCAACAGGTTTCCCAGCAAACTCCTCCAGGATATTTGTACAGCAGATAATCCTACACCATAGTAGTTTTATATTTATGGCATTATGTAAAGCTCTTCGCTGTCACTTGGTTGACACACACAACTGAAACAGTCTCCTGACCACAGAGTGCTTCACTGCATTAAAGCATTGGGGGGTGTGGTCACCCAGAAAAGGGCTGTCATGCACACTGAGGAAGTGTCCTCCCATTGGTTAGTGAGGTCCATGTTCCTGCAGAGCTTAACTCAACTCAAACAAGGAACACTGTCTTTTGCTTGACGCTTCAGCAAACTCCAGCTTGCACTTAAACTGAATAACGGGAAAAACAACATGAAGAGGTCGACAAGGTAAAGCTCATGTTCTTGTTAAGTTCTTTAAAAGAAATACTTTTGGTAGTTAAAGGGTGTGGTTGATCATTTAATTGCTTTCAGCTTTCCTGCAACAAAGCAAACATTGGTAGGCAAACAAGAATATTCACAGCAACATAGGTTGCATAGATAAACAAAGCGAACACACCTGGGCTAAGTTGGTGACGTAACTTCCCAATTGGGAACAAAAGATAATGAGCAAACTTTAAAAACACTGTTGGAATGTGACAACATTTTGCTTATGTTTTTTTAGCTCAATTTACATCATTTTGTGAGTCATTTAACAAGAATGTGAATATTTCCATCTGGTTTTGATTGCTTGTTTCCATCTGGTATTGTCAGGCTAAATCCTTGTTATCCATTTACTCCCATTTAAGTAATGCAATACATAAAATACATACAGTAAGTTTACTAATTGCTTTAGTGCATTGCTTAGCTAGCAATCTGAGTTAGATATTGATTGTTACTAATGCTCATCTGTATGTATTAACATCCCCCCCCCCCACACACACACACACACACACAGAAAGCACTTTGAAGGCAAATTAGAGTGAGTGCTCTACATCAGGAAACAAAATGGTTTGAAGGACGTCATGTCCAGATAACTTCAACAGAAGCTTTTAGTGAATCATTTGCTTTAGAAATTTGATTTATTCTGTAAAGATGTGTGATTTTCATGTATAAAACCCATGAATCGTCAAATTGTCACCGCACTGTGTGTGGTAAGGATGGGTGTGTGCATAGTCAGTGCATTAGTACGAGGTCACACACATAGTACTCACTGCATTATATTGAGTGTGGTTTTGCTACACAGCCTAGGATCATTACTGGTAAAATAGATTTTTCCAGGATGTGCTTTTGTGAAAATGTGGCCAGAGTAGCTGCCATTTTGTGTGCCATCTAAAATAAGGTGTGTGATCAGTACTGAAATGTTCCATGAATGACCATAAACAACGTAAATTGCTTACAATTAACAGAATGCTTGCTGATAAAGAATACACGCTAAGTGGATCCAAATGTTATGAACTATTCCTCACATATTTTCCTAAAAAAAAAAAAATGTTTAGATGGCTGAATGGCTGTAAACTGCACAATAATTTTATATATACATGCATATATACGCCTCACTGGCTAATGAATTATTGTTTGATTTTTGCCTACACCACTCTAAACTGGTGTTAGTAGAGATTGGCTTGCTTTGGTTCAGTCTTTGCTTTAATGAAGTGTTTGGATGGTTTCTGCATGGACACAAACAGATCATTGTGGGAGTGTTTTTATTTTCCACGGCGCCCATGATCCTTCTGTCATCCCTTTACATAACATTTAACTTTGCCTTCTTACTAAGGTCCAGTTTGCTGTCCATTCTGAGGATCCCTGAGTTCCACAAACATATTCCAGTGAATAATGCTGGATTGATAGGTCTAATTTATTACTTTCAGCTGTCTAAGACAACCGGTCACTCATGACAGTCTTGCATCAGCACAGAGGAAGTGAAAAACTGTGTGGTTAGGAAAATCAGCTTCAAAATGCACGCATAGACACAAACTGAACATTTAGTCTTTTTTTTTTTTATTCTGTATATTAAGGCCTCTACATTTAGAGCAATTTTGTCCATGTTCGTTTTCAAAGCAAAATCACCACCAGTGCTGGCACCCCACCAAGTGTGTTTAGTCATGTAAACAAGCTCTGAAACTTCCTGTTGTTGAAAGCAGTTTTGGGTGCCCCTCTCCTCCTGTCGCTCCACATTAGCTCAACGTTTTCTCCATTGCACAGATCTATGAGAGGCCACATGAAAGCTGGCATTAATGGATGAGCACAATGAATTATTCATCCTCTTACAAAAGACAAGTCAAAGACAATAAACAAAACTTTTTAGGCATGTTCTTCAAAAAGTATTTGTTTAACTTGTGGTCTCTTTTTATCTGGCTTGTTGTCTGTGAAGGAATGAATGAATGACATTTTTCTCTTTCGGTCTTTCAGCAAAACCAAAGAGTGCACCTTCAATGCTGGTAAGTTTTCATCTGTTTTGAAGTTATTCAATAAGTTATCCAATAAATACAAAAGTCCTTTATATTGAGCGAGAAATCAATAGCTGTTTGGTATTGCCTTTAGTGCTTTATATGGTTCAAACTAACTAAATAACTAAAAAATGTTGCATGAGTAACTTTAAGCTTAGATACTCATCATTACTAAAACTGATATCAAATAAATGGAAGCTACATAGAAATATAGAAAAGAAACGACAAAAGCGTATAACAAAATTATAAAATATAAAAATGAAACCTAATTCAAAATACTCTAGTATATGAATACTTAAATACTAACATAACACTGCTACATATAAACTCTGGGATTTTTGTGTTTGTGATGATGTTTCCGTTTCCAGTGGAGGAAAAAGCATGTTTTTGTTTTTCATATATAAATGCATGTAATATTTGTTTGGCTATGTTTAACTAGCAGTGCAGGGAGAGAC
Organism: Pimephales promelas; assembly: GCF_988280905.1. Classification (NCBI taxonomy): domain Eukaryota; kingdom Metazoa; phylum Chordata; class Actinopteri; order Cypriniformes; family Leuciscidae; genus Pimephales; species Pimephales promelas. Next base: position 19,734,180 of record NC_142784.1, read on the forward strand.
TGGGCCCTGTGTTATGGGAAATTATATATTAGCCTGACTTGATCCCATTATCGTGTTCATTACAGATAAAAACTATTATGGATCGACGTAATGCTTTTAGCCAGTCTCGTTCTGTAATGGGCAAGTTGGTTTATAAGTGAACATAGTCCAGGATAATTTGACAAATCATCCTTAACAAACCATGTTTAGGCCTACTGCTTGTTTCTGTTTGGCTGCTAACATTTCTGTCTTTCTTGAACAGATGATGGTTACGTTAGGATGTTCATACGTGGACGTCCAATCACCATGCATGTTCCAGACCAGCAGAAGGAAGCCTACAACCTTGACCACAAAGTGGCGCTGCCAGAGCGCAAGCTAAAACTTCAGTGGGTGTATCCTTGTGATTTAGCTGATAATTGTAACGCAACTAAAGTGAATTGTGCAGATATTCTAATGAATAATGATGTATTTTGATAGATCATTTTGAAGTTGTCTATGTACATTATATTCTTTCTATTTTGAAATAATTTAGCCAATAATTTAATAAATTGCTATCAACTTTTCTAGTACAAGCGCATCAGTGATTTTCAAATACATTTCAGCTTATTTCTTAAATAGTTTGAAATTAAATGCAAATTAACCAATTTGAAATGTGACACAAAAGTGCTAATTTAAGCTACAGTCCGTGTAAACATTTTTTACAAAATGTACGTAATAAGTGAGTACATCATGAAATCATTTTCCAAACTGTGTTTTTGTCTTATCCTGAATCACTACGGTACACCTAAAATAAGTGTTTTAGACTGGTCCGTGTCGTACCACTGCAGAGTTACCGTTACGGACTGCATCTTTAAAAGCATGTGTCAATGAAAAAGCTTTTTATTTCTTAACACACTTCAGTTACGGCTATAGGGGAAGAGACTGCCGTTGCAACCTCTACCTGTTGCCGACAGGAGAGATTGTGTACTTCAATGCTTCGGTAGTGGTGCTATACAATGTAGAAGAGCAGCAACAAAGACACTATCTGGGCCATAATGATGACGTCAAGTGGTAAGTTAAATATATATTGATTTTATGGTGTCCAGTCCACATACTTTTGCTCATTTACTCTACTGTTAATGAAGTTTAAAAAGCACTGGTGAAACTACTGTAGCTACTACGGGAGAGAAATCAGTTGAGTGGTAATGTAATACGAGAAAAAAAGCTTTTCTGATTTCCTGCAGATTATTCTCAAATTAAGTCATTGTTCAAAGGTCCAAAAGATGTTATCGTTGTGCTTATCAGCTTCATGAACAAAGATATTGTACCACTGTATCTCCATCATTCAACAAAAAGAGCCAATGTACTCAGGAAGTGGTGCTAGTTTCTGAGCAAATTTGCATTTGTTGTACCAGATCTTGCTCGTCTCAACAGACTCGTATCTTCAAGATAAGCGAATCCTGTATATCCAAATATACCTGCAATCTAGATCTCCTCTGCCTTGTGTTCCTTTTATGCTGTTTGACTGCCAGGCAATGATTATACTGTTAACTGTTCAAACTCAGAGATTATTTTATGTAAAAAAAAATAACAGTTGTAACCGAGCGACAACATGGTATTTCTTGTCAAAATTCTTAATTAAAATTTGTTGCTAATTAAAATAACACTAGAATACTTTCTCTGTGACTGTCAAAATCGAAATCCCTGCTGGTTTGCAAAACTTTTGCAACCCGCTTACTTTTTTTTTCCGGGATCAGACTGCATTCATTTACTGTTCCCTAGAGAGATAGAGAGAGAGATGGGAAATCTTTTCCGACAAGCACTGACAATCCTGACAATGTTCTCTTTGCAGTTTGGCCATCCATCCAGACATGGTCACTATAGCAACAGGACAAGTTGCCGGAACATCCAAAGATGGCAAAGTTAGTTCACATTTACAATTGCTCAGGAACGAAGCTACTGTGCTCATAACAGTTTTAGCTATTTGCAATGTATATTAGCCTTAAAGTAATGTACTTTTATTCAGCAAGAATACATTAAATTGATCTAAAGTACCAGAATCAGGGATGTGATTTTTCCGGATTAATCCGGAATTCCGGATTTTCCGACCTGAAAATGTGACCTACGTGAATCATGCAGATCTGTAAAAAAAAAAAAAAACTCTTTATATTTTCCTGCTTTTTTGTCCTTAGCCAATCACATGCCTGCAGAATAGACATTTATGATGCTTCAAAAGATTTCTGTTTCATATAAATACTTTATCCGTCACAGAAATCTTTTTTTAATTATATTTAAACAGAAAATGTTAATTGCAAGATTATTTCACAATATAACTGTCGTTACTGTACTTTTGATCAAATAAATGCGGCCTTGGTGAGCAGAACAGAATATTTTTAAAACCATAATTTATTCTTTAATCTGATTTAAAGATGCTCCATTCATATGCATAAAAGAAGTGAATCTTTGTTTCCCTGTCAGCTTTTGCAGCCGCATGTCCGCATCTGGGACTCGGTCAGTCTGAATACTCTTCATGTGATCGGAGCAGGTGTGTTTGACCGAGCCGCCACCTGTGTTGCTTTCTCAAAATCGGTAAGCCAACTTCCTTTTTTAAGTTCTCGATAAATAATCTGTGTGCTTTGATGCCATGTGATATGTGAAAAAAGTGCACAATGGGTAAAGGCAATGAATATTTGAACAGTGATCAATGGCTGAATGAACAATGGTATTTACATGGATATAATACCTCTCCTCTTCACAGAATGGTGGTGCTCATTTGTGTGTGGTTGACGATGCAAATGATCACATTTTGTCTGTTTGGGACTGGCAGAAAGAAAAGCAGCTGGCGGAGGTTAAGGTGAGGTGGCATGCTCTATTAAAGCAGCAATACTAGACCTGCTGTACAATTTCCTTGCATAGTGTGTCTTCTGTGATTATGTCTTTTGAGTGTTCACAGACCAGGTGGTTTAAAGCCCTTGACCGCACATGTACGCCACCATGACGTGTGCATTTTCAGCTGGAAGATGTCATGTTTGCCCTCTTAATCTTGTAATATAATGACTTGTACGGCCTATGAAATTACTTTCCTGACAACAATGCCTTTATATTTTTAACCCCTTCTCATCGACTTTCCACAATTGAATAAATTTGAGATGGATACTTTTTTTTTTTTCTTGGAGTATTCTGTTTCAAGCTGTTTCAGGTAGATTTGAAAGTATTTAAATGTTTAAAATAGTAAAATTATCTTGTTTTCTTACAAATTTAACATTTAATTTTAAAAGTAGTAAGAAATTTGCCACTTCGTTTTAGACTAAGGAAGAAAGCATCTTGTTTTGTGTCAAATATCCATTAAAATTTTTTTTGCAGTGTTCCAATGACTCAGTGCTGGGCGCTGTCTTCCACCCCATGGAGGCCAACCTTATTGTCACCTGCGGGAAGTCTCACATCAACTTTTGGACAATGGAAGGGAGTACTCTTACAAAACGCCAGGGACTGTTTGAGGTTCGCATCATTTACTTTTCAGTATTCCGAATTCCAACATGTATGATGATTTTATTTAGTGTATTCCTATTTTTGATATGCTTTCAGAAGCATGAAAAACCCAAGTATGTACTCTGCATCGCTTTTGCTGAGAATGGAGATGCAATCACTGGAGATTCTAGTGGAAACATATACATCTGGGCTAAAGGTCAGCAAATAATTATGCCATTATTTGCTCTGCCAAAACAATTATCCAAATGCCACATTTTTAAGTAATACATTGTATTTAATCCATCTATTTATGTAACGACAGTTAGAAAAACAGCACCTTCATCTGTATAACTGTTATTAGTGGAGATATTCCCTCAGTACAGCCTGTGATTTGATGATGAACTCTGATTTAAAGGAGGGAACAGGATCAGCCAGGTGGTTTCGGGAGCCCATGAGGGTGGGATCTTCTCTCTGTGTGTGCTGAAGGATGGAACGCTGGTGTCAGGAGGAGGGAAAGACCGCAGGGTGCTGCAGTGGGACCATGACTACCGCAAAAAGAGCGAGATTGAGGTGAAGTTATTGTCTTGTTCTATCATTTTCACTTTTATAATGAAATGCAGAGAGAAACACTGAAATGGATACGTACTTTTAATGTTTGCCATATACCCTCAAAAACGACTTTATTGGCATGTGTTATCGTATTCCTAGTACTGAAATGTGATCCAGGCATCTTATTAATTAGATTCAGCTATATCAACATTGAGTTCACCTCAATTTAGAACAATTCGTACATTAAATCATGTTTTAGCTGAGATGTACAGATTACACATTCCTTATCATGGTTTCTCTGTAATCAGGTTCCTGAGGCTTTCGGCCCCGTCCGCACTCTAGCTGAAGGAAAACAGGACGAGCTGTTTGTGGGAACAACCCGAAACGCTGTTCTACGGGGCTCTTTTTCTGGTTCCCTCACTCCTATTGTTCAGGTATAGGTTGTCAGATTACATTACCTTGTGTTTGGATACGTTTTGGCCTTTTTTTTTTTCTCAGTCTCATGTGGCCAGACCTCAGATTGTAAAAGGCATATGCCATTGACAGGGCCGTCCTAAGCGTTCTGCTAACTCGTACTAGCGAATTCAGTAGGTGGGGACATGTTTCTTTGGGGTTTGCCGAAGCCCCCTAAATCGCGGGCCTGGTGCAGACGTATCGATCGAATCCCCTAAGGATGGTCCTGGACCATATTGTAGCTTTTACTGGCCATAAAAATGCACACAAAAACAGGAAGAGTCCAGATGTAAAGCAACCAACTAGAGTTATGTTTGTTTAAATGCCTGATGGGTATTTATCTGAAATGGATGGTACCAATAATCAATTCTACCTGTCCAAAAGTAATCAGCACAATGCATTGTTGCCATTCTTACCCTGGTCTCTGTTTTCCATCTGTGAAAGGGTCACACTGATGAGTTGTGGGGCTTGGATGTGCATCCCAGTACTGAACAGTTTGTGACATGTGGTCAAGACAAGCAGGTCTATCTCTGGGACACAACTTCTCATCTGCCTCTTTGGAGCAAGGCCATTGAGGTTTGTATGAAACTGTTTTACACTTACACTCACCTAAAGGATTATTAGGAACACCTGTTCAATTTCTCATTAATGAAATTATCTAATCAACTGATCACATATAGTTGCTTCAATGCATTTATGGGTATGGTCCTGGTCAAGATATCTCCTGAACTCCAAACTGAATGTCACAATGGGACAGAAAGGTGATTTAATCAATTTTGAGTGTGGCATGGTTGTTGGTGCCAGACGGTATGGTCTAAGTATTTCACAATTTGCTCAGTTACTGGGATTTTTACGCACAACCATTTCTAGGGTTTACAAAGTATGGTGTGAAAAGACACACCTCAAATCATAATATACAATGTAATTTTATTTGTTTACATTATGTGAAACATATTTTTATTATGTATTTGTTTTGTTTTTTTACATATATATTTTTTTAAAAATATTTACGTATTTTTATGTATTTATTTATTTTTATTTTAGGACCCTGGGCGTAGCATTGGATTTCATCCCAAAGGCCCTGTGCTTGCTGTGGGCACCATGACAGGAAGGTATGGTTGCACATGGGAACTTTAAAATGATTTTTGATTTATTTTACATGTCAATCAGCTGATTTTAAACAACTAAAAATAAAGCAGAAAATTGTTAAATTAGGATGTTTTTTTCCCCCTCAGCTGTACATTTAATTAAATATATTTGTAATTCTGACTTATTTGATGCATCAGTATTCAAACCTGTATTTTTTTTTATTTTATTTTTTTTATCTTTGCCATCGTACAGGTGGTTAGTGCTGGACACTGACACCCGTGATCTCGTCTCTATGCATACAGACGGCAATGAAATCATCTCCGTTATTAAATATTCTCCAGGTGTGATCTTTTGTGCTTTTAGCCATTAGTGAAAACTATTCCTCATTCAATGTTTTTTGGCTCTTAAACCTATTTTCACTGTAGCGAAATACATGCATATATATGAAACATACAGTCATGCTCAAAGTTTACATACAAATTGTAGAATCTACAAAATATTATATTATAAGATATTCATGTATAAAAGATGTTTACATATAGTCCACAAGACCAAAAAAAGCTGAATTTATTAAAAAAAAAAACGACCTTGTTCAAAAGTTTTCATACCCTTGATTCTTTGTCACCTGGGTGATCCACAATAGTTTTTTGTTTAGTGATGGTTGTTCTGTATGATTTTGAGCTCTATCTTTTCACACTGAGGATAATTGAGGGACTCAAACACAACTATTGAAAAAGGTTCAAACATTCACTGATGCTCCAGAAGGAGACACGAAGATCAAGGTAAATTGTACCTCCCGGGAAACATGTAAAATGAAAAATTTGGACATCTTCATCCTGCTCAAAAGTTTTCACCCCCTGGTTCTTAATGCATTTTGTTTCCTTATGGAACATGAGTAAATGTTTAAACTATTTTTTTTAATAGTTGTGATTTGTATTCCCTCAATTGTCCTCGGTGTGAAAAAATGGATCTCAAAATCATAAAGTCACTGCTGGAAAGGTTTCAAATATGCAAAAGGCGCTGGAAAAGGAGTTTTCTGAAGAACATTGCGAAGTTTAACTGCTCAGGACAAACAACAGACTTAAGAACAACCATCACACCCCCCTTATTCTTATTACTATCAATGTTAAACAGTTTTACTGCTTAATATTTTCATACTCAAAACGTCATACTTTTTTTCAGGATTCTTTAATAAATAGAAAGTTTCAAAGGACTGCATTTATTTGCCATTAAAAGTGTCTAAACTGTCGCCTTTGAAATAAAAAAGAATACATGTTTCTTACTAACCAGTGTTTTTACACAATAGTCACCTCTAACATCCTCTATCTCACAGATGGGGCGTACCTGGCCGTGGGTTCCCATGACAACTTTGTTTACATCTACTCCGTTACTGAGAATGGCAGGAAATACAGCCGTGTTGGCAAATGCACTGTGAGTTTAACAGAGAAATTACTTCATCAATTCAAAAATCTCTCTATTTCAAGTGTAATTAATTAGGGACCGTTTGCACTCATTTAATACCATGTCTTTCATCCGTAGGGACACTCCAGCTTTGTCACTCACCTCGACTGGTCCACCAACAGCCAGTTTATTGTAACCAACTCAGGAGACTATGAGATCTTATACTGTGAGTTGTTTTCTCCGCTAACAGCTTTGTCAGTGAATGGAGCTCAGATGTCATTGTTTTAATGGCTGGTGTCATGTTTCCTGTTGAAAAGGGGAAGCATCCAGTGGGAAGCATGTAACTAGTGCAGATGCGGTGCGTAATCTAGAGTGGGCCACCTCCACCTGTGTGCTGGGTTTCAATGTGTTTGGTAAGTCACACCATACACACAAAAGAAAAGAAAAAAAGATCACCTTCCATTTATTTTCCTCTTCTTGTCCCTTTCTTTTTTATTTATGATATTTTGTTGCTTTGTTTGATTTTAAGGGATCTGGCCAGAGGGTGCTGATGGCACAGACATTAACGCTGTATGCAGATCACATGACAATAACCTCCTTGCCTCAGCTGATGATTTTGGCAAAGTGCACTTGTTCTCTAACCCCTGTTCCCAGCCAAGGGTGAGATTTTATTTTTATTTTATTTTCTTTTTGCTGAATTTGTCACTCAATCAAATAGGGGTGTAAAGATACCCTCATGCCACGAGTCGATGCATATCACAATACTGAACTCACCATACTATATTATTGCGATACTCCAAGACATATGATAAAAGGTTAACCAAAAATGTACTCTTGATTAAAATGATAAATTTGGTTTTACATTTTGGGTGTAAATTAATAGGGTTGGACTTATAAAAATATTCATGATTCTGAAGCTGAAAATACAGAATTATTTTAGTCACTCAATAGATATTTTTAACATTTATAGATATAACATAAGACATTTGGCATCATCAGGACCCACAAATATTCCCCCAATTGCATTATTATTCATTATATTCAACAGTAGTTTAATGTAGTACTGACACTAAAACTCTGAAATTTTCTTCACACAGTACTTTTTATTTTGGAACTATCCACGATACATATTGTCACTATCCATGATGTATATGGATGCATTTTTGTATTGTGACACAATATATTGTTACACCCCTCCAGTCAAATCATGCTCCTGTTAAACATTTTTTCCCTTTATCCGCAGGCACCCAGCCATGTCTATGGTGGGCATAGCAGCCATGTGACCAACGTTGCCTTTCTCCATGATGACAGTCATCTTATTTCTACTGGTGGGAAAGACACAAGCATTCTTCAATGGGTGCTCGCTTAGTCACATCTGAGCCGTCCTGCTGCAACCTCACTGTAGACTCCTGCCCACTAGAGGGCAGCACTGCTGTGCCTAATTCCCTTTCCTGCTGTCCTGTTTGCCTGTACTGTGTAAGTTAGGTTTTCCATTAAGTGCTGGTACAGAGTCAGTTTTGTCTCTTGTCGAGGTGTAATTAATTACCATGATTGTTTCAGGGGTTGAGGCTGAGTCTAAATTGGTGATAATTGGCGAACTCTTGTCTAAAGTCAATTGTACGCTTTGCTGAATCACCACTAGAAGGAGCTCTGGTGCAGAAGCATGTTGTCTACTGTTGACACTATTTAAGGCTATTTAAAGAGTTTTAGCTGCATTTATCTGTGTTGCTGACGCCTATAGAAATATATAATGATGTCACTTAGTGGAGGTTGTATTTTAATATTGGAAATACGTAATAATGCCGTGGCACTTGGCTTTTGATGCATATCTAGGAGAGAACTTAAGCTGTGCTTTGCCTTTTATTTGCTAATAAAGTTTGCCATATAGCAATGAATTTACTCCTAAAATGTGTCTTGAAATCTAGAATTTAAAAAATATAGTAGTTTAGTTTATATATACACCATAATAACTGCTATGACCTATTAACAAAATGACAAGAGTAAAGCCCTGTTGCTGTTTTTTTTAGTCATGGTTTTGCTTTTCTATCTCCTAGTTGAGGCTTATTTAGGAATATGTTCTGTATTTACAGCCAACATTTACACGTCAAAAAGGTCATCGGTTAAAACTTTACAACATAAACAGCCACCTGCACCAACTACAATTTCAAGTGTTGACATCCAGGCCAGAACATAACTTATGCAATGTGTATGACCATATTTTGGGCAAATCATAGTTATTTGGTGTTAAAGTATTTCATACTTTTTCCTCATGCAAAGTCTTATTCAGTATGTGTGTGAGTACATGAATATACTGTCCTAGTAATTCCTTGAAGCATGAATTGATTCCAGAACATCTGCCCTATCATTCGTTCCTTCTCTCTAATCATACTGTAAGTGTCTTTGGAATTGAATGGGGAAAGTGTTTTAGCAATATTCATTACACCCATTCCCCGTTTTCTTCATTGTTTATAGCTGAGCACATCACAAATTCTGGCATTAGTTTACACTGTGAAAATGCCTTTTAATCAAAGATTTTATCTGACGATTAATAATTAATTGAGCATTGCAGCAATCAAATTCTCTGATGTTCGCTGTGCAACAAGCTGGCATACTTTCATCTCGACATACTTCACAGTCAGTGCCCTAGAATAAACAAAATATATTTATAACATTAATAGCAAACAACATTCAAAGAGGAAGTGCAAATGTTGGATAATTGGTTGCTCAGCAACGACACAGTAGATATTGGCTTTTAAAACCCTTGTGTGTGGGAGCACTAATCTACAGCTCTCCATCTCCTGAATGGAGGGGGAAATAATATCTGCTTCTTAGTGGAATGAAAAGCTGTTCTCTATTCTATTTCGAAAAACACTTCTTGAGAAGAATTAGCCGGATGGAGCTTTCTCTACCGCCTGTGATGAGCAGCTACGTCAAGTGTTTTCAGCCCAAGATTAAAGCCAATGGAAGCTCAAAATAGACCTGCTTTTAAGGCATGAAAAATGGAGGCGTCTGTCCAATAAATGTGTTGTGCCTAGATCTATCCCCTCAAACGTTAATTAGGAAAATCAAAACTGGATTGTTTTTATTAGGATACTAACAGCTCTAGAAAAGTGGTTCCCAAACTTTTTAACCTTGAAGGGTCAGCTCAACCAAAAATGTAAATTCTGTCAGCAATTCACCCTCATATTGTTCCAACCCCGTAAGACTCTCGTTCGTCTTCGGAACACGAATTAAGATATTTTTGATTAAATCTGAGAGCTGGATCACTCATCCATAGACTTCTAAGGGATTGACACTTGCCGGCCCTGAAAAGTTATTATACAAGCATAGTGTAATAGTGCAGCGCTTCTGTGTTGTACATCACACGCATCACACACATGATCAGCTTTGGCCAATAGTGAGCCTACGTGTGACAAAAAGCGCTGCTCTGTTACACTATGTGAACTAACTCAAGGCCAACTGAGAAGAAAAAAAATTTTCATCGCTTGATAAATTTAAGATTGAGCCACTGTACTCACTTGGACTACTTTAACGAAATGTCTTTAATAACTTTTCTGGGCCGGCAAGTTTCAGTCCCCTAGAAGCCTATGGAGGAGTTATCCAGCTCTCAGATTTAATCAAAAATATCTTAATTTGTGTTCTGGAGAAAGACCAAAGTCCTATGGGGTTGGAACAACATGAGGGTGGGTAAATACTGACAGAGTTTTCATTTTTGGGTGAACTATACCCCCACAACCCCCATCAGTAATGCTCAAGTAGCAACTCCGTCATCGAAATTAAACCAAATAATCAAATGTTGTAGGTAAAAAAGACTGGGTAAATACACATTCTAAATTTCAATATTTTAAATCCAACATTTGATGTAAAAACAAATGTTTTTATTAAAAAAATGAAAACATGAAATTGCCACAATAACAAATAGATGGTGGCAGATGAGCACTTAATTTTTTTTTTTTTTTTTTTTTTTTACATATTCTGCTTTTAAATATTAGATAAAAATATATATAAATATTCATAATATATAATCCCTTTTAATTAAATGTACAAAAAAATACCCCTCTATAGGGTATGTATACCCCCATTTGGGAATTACTCAGGGTTGCCATGTCTCCACAACAAAACCTGCCCAATAATCAACACTAGACCAATCTCATTCTTGGTGTGGGCGGTCAGCACTGTAATTGACATGACAAATGAAATCTTCAGAATCGGCTGGTTTGAGGAAAAATACCACGCAAACCCGAGATATCTTGCTTCATGTTTCACACTGCTCATACTTTAAAGATAATTAGGTAGCCTATTCAAAAACTGACATTTCACACTGTACAGATTAGGCTACTAAACCCTTGATTAACGTCCTCATTTGCATATTTGCAGTATAGGTGTCATCGATTAGACGATAAGGCTACTTGGACACATGAATTTAAATACATTTTTTAACCAAAATAACGATTTACAAGGACCCGTTATTTATAATAAATACTGCAACATTCAATATAAAATAAGAATAGTCTTTAAACAGAAAACTGGGTATAGTATAACTTGGTATAAGCATTTTTTTTTTCCTAAAATATTTCCCTAAAGTTGTTGTATGGTTTGGAATTGTTTGACACAGAACACATTTTTGTGTAAAAAAAAAAAAAAAAAAAAAAAATGCAAGATGTGGCCCATGGAATGAGAAAAAAATAAGCTTTTTTTGTAGCCTAGAAGTTAAACTTATTTTGCGTTTTTTTTTTTTTTTACACACCGCGTACATGTGCGAGATGAGAGCGCAATGGTCAAACACGTCCTCCTAGTGCTTGTTTACATATGAATATAAATACAATGTAAAAAGCAGTGCAGTGGAATGTGAAAATGCATTCTGTGTGAAGCAATCTAATAAAATAATATGGTAATGGCCTGATACGTTCGGAAACCACAGTAGGTTGACACTCTTTCTTTATAATAGCATTAAGAGCAATAACAATGTTCATTAAGTTTTTTATGACTATTGAGTTAAATAAATTCCATGCCATCTTTGTGCCTCACTGTTCATGCTGTTTACATGTTTGAGGCAGAACAAAGCAGCATTCAGTCTGTGTTTCTCAACAGAGAGGAGGGCAAGGGGTGAAGAAAGTAATTTTCATATAACCTTTTGTATCAGCGCTGCTTTCTTAATATTACTTTATCTTGTGTTTAGATATAACAGATATAATTCAAAAGATTTTTAGTGATCTGTTGTTCGGCACAAAATATAATCACTATATAATGTGTTCCGTTTCTGGAATACTGGCCTCTGTTATGGACTTTTTAGACTAGACTGTTTTAGCCACCCAGACTCCAGTTTGTGACCTAACATTCCAGGCTTGTCTCATCGTGAACCCAGTTTTCAGTCTGCTCCTTGGAGACGAGGTGACAGAACAGAAAATAAGCAACGCTGTCATCTGGGATTGCAAGTCAGCGTCAGGGAGGAAGGGAATTCAAGATGTCCCTAAACATGCAGCAGAACAGTGTCCTAACGCAAGTGTGTAATGGCTTCTGACCACTTCACAGATATAAATTCCACCTCCCCACTGCGTATTCCCAATGCTGATTTATAGATGCTATAAAAGATATGCTGACACTACAATTATTTTCTCCCTGATTTCATCAAATTATAGTGAAAATGTAAATCCATCCCATGCTGGTGTTGACCACCATTCTTTTGCTCTCACATTTTGCCTGAACACTGCAGATACTTTATGGATGTGACGCTGAGGGTTGATAATAGTGTAATTGGATTTCTTCACAGCATGCCTTCCGCACATATCAGAGCTGATTGATGTCACACTATAGATTCAAGTCAGAGTGGTGAGATTGTCACTGAAATATTAATGGAATGGGTGAAAATATGTGAAAACAATACAATGGCTTACAATAATAGAGAGTGAGGATGGATGGATGGATGGATGGATGGATGGATTGATGGATGGTGGATCACTTCCGGTGTAACGTCTGGAGACGGTTCAGTTCGGTTCAGTTGGACATCTGATTCAGATCAGTTCGACAGCTGTTAACGAGAGGTAAAAACTATATAAATACTGTTCGTTTTCTCACACAAACCGCTCGTTTCGTGTATTAGCCCATCATTCACAAGTCATTAAATCATGTTTAATTTTGACTTCTCTGTGCATGCTCTTTGAGGTGGACCCCGAAACTGCATTGACAGACAACAACGGTTTGACCAAAAAATGTCAAAATTGAAAATGCTGTGGAAATAAAGAGACCTACATCTTGGATGCCATTGAGGTAAGCTAAAACATATCAAAAATTAGATTTTTGATTAGATTACAAAGTGAACTATTCTTTTAAGCACATAAAAAATATTGTTGGTTTAACTTAAAAAAAATAAGTAAGTTAACCTGGTTGCCTTGATTTTAAGTTCATTGAAATGGAAACAATTAGTTAATACAATGAAGGAGATTAATTTAATCACCAGAAACTCAAAATATGATGTTATCTGAACTATATAAATTATTTAAGTTGATTCGACAAAAGAAAAAAAAAATGTTGTGATTACAAATCATGAAAATATTTTTTTTACAGTGCAGTGTTGGTGTGTAATGTATGATCAAGATATACAACCCTATTGTTGTTAAGGGAAAGAACATTTCACAGAACTTGCATTACTAGAATTACTTGAGGCTATTTCTGTCAAGGTAAGAGTATTAAAGGCAGAGGTAGAATTCCCCAAAAATACTTTTCTTCCCCAAATTTAAACTGTCTTTATATATCAATGCATAATTAAAATGTAAGTAATCTGGAAAATGATAAAAATCGAGTGTAATCCTCTGTAAATTATACAATGGCTTGTTCTTTTTCACTTCCAAAAACGGTAAATTAAATGGTATTTTATAGTAAAATTACATATATCACAGTTATTTACCGTAAGGAAACTTTTACCATTAAAATCGCGATCATTTTTTTTACAGTTCTGCAGTTAAATTTAGCTCTTTCTAATTTGCAGTCATATTGAACAATACAAGTATTGAGTCAGAAGGTCCACTACAAGGTCCAGATGTCTTTGAGTAGAAACCAGGCCAGTGCAATGAATCCATCTCCTCTTTCAAGCTGCCAAATACTAATTCTGTTGCTCTCATCCCCTTGGAGATTTTACTGGTTTTGTTTATCAGACTTGTTTAGTGCAATGCATTTGACACATTATTTGTCACAGCAGGCTGGCTTGATGTAGCACTGACCTTACAGTATGTGCCTGTGAAGCCCATCTAATATTCTTAACACTTTCAAATGCTCATTACTGCTCTTTAATAAGTACACAGACATTATTATTTCTCTAAATAACTGTCATCAAAGCAAAGTGCATGGGTTATCTCAAACAAGTGAATTTTCGAGAATTTCCCAGACTTACAACGCCCTGAGAGTGATGCATTCTTTGTTTGTTCATCAAACAATCAAACTGCTTTTATAGTCAAGCTTTTTTTTTTTTTTAACTTGGTGCTACCTCTAATCATATTTTCTACAAGAGAGTGCAGTTAGGGGAGGGCTTGAGTTTTAATGGACTCTAATGTGTTTGTTTGACCCTGGGGAAACCATCATGGTGTACAGTACATGCAGGTGATTCAGTCCTATTTGCAGGTAAGTTCTGTATTAAGTTTCTGCTATAAGCAGTTAACGTTAAATGATTAGCTACAACAATATTGTGTTGATTCTGTTATGTTTTTGGATGGTAAAAATAATTGTTAATTTCCAGTAAATAATACTGACAAAAAAAACAATCAAAGATTTACTTGATTGTATTTATGTTCAAACTTTAAAACACAATTGTGTCTTACAATATATTTTTTCATTTTTTTCACCATAAAAATGATTTTGTTTGCCATATTTCCACCTTAATATGACTGAATTGTTTGACCTTTTGCTGGAATTGTTTACAAATAAGCGTTGTGGATTCTGTCAAATTTAGCAATGTTTCTTGATGATTTGATTATTACTCTTATTGTGGTTGAAGTATGTTGAGGTCTACATAAGGGATTTTTTATTCATTTATATGGTCGTATTAATGTTGGTTGGATGTTGTAGGCTAGTGTAAGACAAGCACTTTGCTCTTCACAATACTTCCCTCATTGATGAATAGCATATGCTATTAAAAGTTTTGCATCTGTAAATTTGTTAAAACAAGTAGGCTACATAGAGCTTTATGTACTTAACATAACCAAACCAATCTGCTACTAAAACATGCTTGTGATGATAAAGTCGAGTTGGCCTGCAGGAGATATATACGGAACAACAGTGTTTGAGCGCTCTGTGTAAAGTAGGGGAGAGCGGGGCACGACTTAACGCTTTTTGACTTTTTCAGTTTGTGTATACTTAAGGTTCAGAGTATTTATTTTATCCCACATTCATTTCCCACATTTACAATTGTGTTTCTTTTTTTATTAATACAGTGTATACATTTTTCTTGATATTCCCCAAAGAATGGAAGTGAAAGGTGCAACATGCTCCAGGTGGGGTACATTGTAACATATGACATTAATAATGGTAACACTTTATTTTGATAGTCCACTACTAACTCTAAGTAACTTTGCAAGTACATGTCAACTAACTGTCATTACAGTATTAGTTGACTGCATGCTCAATATCTGCTAACACTTTATTTTCATGGTTCCCCAACAGAAATTCTACTGACAAGTAACTTGGCAACTACAAGTCAACTTATTCTACTATAACCCGAAACCCTAACAACCATAACCTAACAGTCTAACAAGAGTTAGTTGACTGACATGTAGTTGCAAAGTTAGTAGAATGTCTAAAGTGGACTAAAGAAATTATTAGGAACCTTAATAATTTCTGAACAATGACTCTCAGTCTTTATTCACCTTTTTCTCATGTTTTCTCAATAGAATTCATAAAATCATGGAATAGAATAGCATAGTTCTAATAGGGGCACATACGCAGTGTGACAACATGCAACACCTGCACAACTGGGATTTAATGTCTTCTGCAGATCAGCAATAAAAAACTCTCAACTGTTAAATAACATATTGGAGATTAAAATAATGTCAAATTTGTATAATTTAAAATAAACACCAAAAATAGATATTAAAAATTAAAAATTTGCTGGTTAAAAATGTTCAGTGATATTTTCCAAAGATTTCCTGAATTTTGGCGCATTTTTTTTTCTCTAAGTGTTGATATGGCAAGTAGTTGCCTAAATAGCCTACACTAAGTTTCGTCATGCTGGCATGTGTGCAAGTATTCAAAACACCCTCACGGGCAATTTATGTTGTTTTGGAAACATATTTTATTTGGTATTTGGGAGAACAGTAGAATTAAGCACAATCAGAATTATTTAATTAATTTCATTCTTTTAATGGCAAAATGTTATGTTCATAAATGCAAATTCTCCTGTAAAAAAAAACTAATTTTATTTTATTTAGGAAAGAAATTGAGCTTTATATTGATTCACTCCGATTTTATATGAAGCAAAAAGCAATTAAAACATTGAAAATATGCAAATGTTACCTATAATATCTTCATATAAGTTTACAATACCCCCCTAGTATGAAAGTCTTTGTAATATCTATGCTGTATACATAAATGTCTTTACTAAGATTGTTCTTAACAAAAAATAAATAATAATAAAAAAACACCCTCAAGGGCACAGCAGCGTTAACTAGTTTTTTGCACGTGCATAATGTTATTAGGCTACGCGTCATCACAGTCTAACGCGAGTCGAACTTCAAATTTTTTAAAAACGTGTCCATGTATTTAAAACAAATATCAATTTTACATTATGGAGCTATTTGTTTTATAGCCTATACCCGTGGCAGGCTACATATCCTGCTTTATAACAGTGACGTTAAATTAACTGATATGGACCGATAAAGCAAACGATAAGAGATAAGAGCTTCACGATGTCAGGTTGTCTTTTGGTTTGTTTAGTCCCATCTCAAATGGCCAGCAGTAGCAGGCGGTCAGTGTTGGAAACGCAACGCACGTCACATTTCTCCTCAACCTCCCGCGAGCTTCTCACTTTCAGTTTGCGCTTTGCAACTTCGCGAATGTCTCTGCGTTTCCGCTGGTGTGATGTGAAGATAATGATGCTTTAATGTAACTAGTTCTCGATGTTTGTCCTGATCTTCATCTCGAGACGAGAGTTTTGGTGGGTTTATCGCTGCGCGTGCTGTTTGGAGATGCAGAAAACATCACCTCTGTCACTGTCACTGAGTGATTGACCTACGGAAACACTCTCATGTAAGTGTCATCATTTAGATTTTTCTTGGGTTATGTAAGTCTTATGATAAATAGTTATGTTATATAGGCTATAATCGATTAAATCTTGTTTTCTTTAATAATTACTTAAAATAAGCGTTTCAATAGCCGCTACTGTTGAACAACTTTAATTGTATTTTTGCCTTGTTGCCACGTCTTGATATTCCTCCAGATCTAAAATTATGTAATTTCAGGCGTGTGCTTATGGACATTAAGCTGATATTGGATAGACATAATAAAAGTTATTGGGGTCACGAGGTGCCTTTTCCATTTTGTAAAGATTGTTTTCAAAATATGATGTATGTATAGCTGACGTACAGTATAGCAACGGTTGGCACCAATGTTGACGGTTTTACAATTCATTTAGTTATTAAAAGCCTGAGGTGAGCTTACAAAACTACAGGGTATTTACAGTAGGTCTATTAAAAACAGTAGTAAATGATAATTCTACAGATTGCAAGGTTTTGGTAAGCAATTGCTTACTGTACAAAACCTTCACAAAAATTACAGTAAAAGTAGAATGACTTACAGTATATGTTGGCTACTTTGAACAGATAACTGCGTTTCAAATGTTTTCCATGAGCCATAAACTTAACCTTTTCAATAAGAGGTCATTGTAAATGACAACATTCATCCTGTAGCTATAATAGATTATGTATTAATACATTTAGTTAGATGCTCGAGTGTTCTTTCCACTAAATTCCTCTGTTGAATACATGGTTTTAGTGTGTGCAATAGCACACTCCATTTCTCACGATTTAACAAGCAATTTAACAAGCTATAAATAAAATGCCTTTGGCAGTGTTTACAGCAAGTCAGTTGTATTGTGTACAATGCAATATATTTTCATTCACATTTGAGATGGGAAAGGATCAGTTAGTCATTTCCCTTTTTGGCAGCAAATGATCAAAATAAATGAAAGTGACACCACAGCAGTTGCGTTTCATATCTCATTTCAGCTCGGTAGCTGTAGATGTAATACAATATGAATTCAATACCGTGGTTCTGCATTGAGAAGTGTGTATTCTCTTCTCCTCCTTGCTGTAATTTGTGTCTGACTTAGTTTCACGCGGCATCTTGTTCTCTCCAGCATGTGGCTGCATGGTCTTTTAGAGGCAAAGGGCATGTGGCACGTGAAAAGGTTTTCTGGAATGTCTTGGCTGAAATGGTGTCTCCCTCTCTGTTTTGTTAGGAAACAAACACAACGTTTAATCAGTCCTTTTTAAGCAAACAGTAATTGCCCTCTTGGGGATGCGAGATAAGAACTAACATTAAAAGCATGACTAGAAGAGAAGAGTAATCTTCCCGTGAACCAATGAGGTGTTTGCTCCAGTGCCACCCGCCTGAGCTAATAAGAGTGTTTGTGAGGGTAATGTCTGGTTTGAGCACCAGATTGTGTGAGGAAAGCTATAACCCAGTGGCATAGTGGCCCCGCAAGTGGCTGTTTTCAAACTTACTAATGAACTCATAACATTTAAGTGTATAATTAAATATGTGGAGTAATTTGTAGTTTGAAACATCTACAGTAGTGGCAGATTTTATTGCGCCAACAGTTCACAACCTGGTAGAGGTTAATGTCTCCTTCAACAATACACATAAGGCTTTATGTGGTCAGTCTTTTTTCCCCTCACCTACCATATATGCAATGCAGTTTCATGGAAAAAGCTAACTCTGATGTAAAGTGCGCAGCGTGCTTAGCGTATCGGTGAGTTCTATTCAGCGCTTTGATCTGTTTAGCAAACCTGACACTGACTTCAGCAGAAACATGCCACATGTCAAGCTATATCATATTACAGCATCAGACATAATGCTTATCTTGCATGCCTATCTCACTTCTCAAAACCAGAGGCTCAATCAGGATCATGATTAACACGGCTGAATTTTTGAATGGCTTGATCAGTAGAATCCTGTGCAAACATTCCCACCATGTCAAGTGGGTTATGTAAAAAGAGAAAACGCTAAGTCCACCCGGGACTCCGATGAAGCACATTTTTGTTTGTCTCTCTCCACATTAGACGGTGTAACTCAACACGTTCTGTATTGGCTGTAATCTTCAGCCCCTTGTGGTCCTCTGGACAAAAGTAGAAGCTTTTAGTGAAGCTATTGGTGCAGTCACTTCTAGCAGTATTGACGTGTGAGAATAAAATACGGAGGTTAGGTCACCATGGCTCAGAACAAAAGGGTTTATACCTTTCCTTTGGCACTTACAACTACAGCTTTTATCCGACTTTTATCAATAGCAGATTTTTTTTTTTTTGAAAAATACAGCAGGTGATTGATAAGATAAGCTTCTAAAGCTATGTGTAATTCACAATTTTGAAATAAGGATACTGTTGTCTGCATGTTCTCGTGTAGTTCAGAGGGCTCAGAATATATTAGTAATAAGTTGAAGAAGTAGTTTAGTCCGTTTTTCCTCGAACATGCGCGTTCCAGTTAATTATTGTCAAGTTAATGTTCATTATCAGCAATGTTATCAACAAGGACTTTTGAAGGACCTATTAAAGGGGTGTACAATGGTTTTTCATGTATTCAGAGTTGTTTACAGTGTTAAAGAGAGGGATTCTCAGGCTAAACATGGCCAAAGTCACTGTAGGTGTCTGTTTATTGTAAAACCAAATCATGTCCTCATAAAGCATGAATAAACACACAAATCATTTTTACTTTTAAAAAACTCCCGCCTCAATCGGCATCAAACCACACTTCCCACATGTACACCTTTAAAGAAAAAAAATATGACGACATAAAGTGAAAATTAGTGCTGCTCATCTTAAATTTCAACTTATTTTATTGCGCAAACAGTTCACAGCGAAGGTACAGGTTAATGACTCTTTCAACAATATGCTTTAAGGCTTTATGTGGTCAGTTTTTCTCTTTTTTTCCTCTCACCTACCATAAATGCAATGCAGTTTCATGGAAAAAGCTAACTGATGTAAAGTGAGCGGCGTGCTAAGCATATCCAGCCCGTTCTCATCCTTTAGCGTCATATAGGTGACGCTATATGACAAAACGGCGAAATATACGCACATGGCACCCTTTATCGTTAATATAACACGCAAACCCTAGGCGTCATAAATCCTTTAGCGTGAATATGAGACTACTTTACCCTACCCCACACCTAAACCTACCCATCACAGCGCGTGTTATATTAACGATAACAGGTGCCATGTGCGTAGTATTTCGCCGTTTTGTCATATAGCGCCACCTTAATGACGCTAAAGGATAAGAATGCGTTGGCATATCAGTGAGTTCTATTCATGTGGTTTGTTTTTTAGACGCTCTCAACGCAAAAGCTTCGCGTGCTTGTGATTATTTAGCTCCGCCCACACGGCACGCCTCCAAACGCTTGTTTTTTTTCCGGAAAGACTCAGTACAAGGATGCAATACTACTCTATGTACTCAAGGTTAACATGAGATTGACTGAAACTGAGTGTTAAAATTTTCACATTTTAACCCAAATTTGGGTCAAATATGGACAAACCCAAACTTTGGGTTAAAATGTGAAAAAAATTAACCCAATGCCTGGGTTTGTCCATATTTGACCCAAAGTTGGGGTAAAACAACCAAGCATTTTTTATAGTGTACAATACAACATTCTTAAAAAAAATTATGGTTTTATGAAGAACTTTTAACATCCATTTTTCATATCGCTCAAAAGGTCCTTTATGGTGGAAAAAGGTTATTTGCATTATTAAAATGTTCTTCAAACTAAAGGCAAAGTCGCATTAGCAAAATTTATGTGAAATGTCCTGACATAAAAGGTCCTTTGTCAACCGTGTAGTGATGCAAGAAGCACAGTTCACACAGGGTCATTTTCATACAAAGCTTTCGTTTGGTCAACACCACAAATTTGCATGATCAACTTGAACGTGGAAAAAACTTGCCATCGCGTGAAAATAAATCATGCCGTTTCCTATTTAAATGACTGGATTTCGGCTCCAAAATTTTGCCAAGCAATGACCGCGCCTTAAGAATTTAAAAAAATTTTTAATAGCCATACACTGAAAGGTTCTTTGAGGAATCCAATACGGTTCTTTTATCTTCTATTTATTTTGAAGAAAGTATGCACAAGCAGTCACAGGCATTACCAGAAATGTACAAATTATCAGTAACGCTTCCTTTTACAGTCCAGTTACCCATGTGCAGTAAATACTATGTACTTATTTAAGTAACTACAATTACTGGGTAATAACTAGTACTAACCCTGAACCAACTCCTAAACCTACCCCTGTTCCATGTACTTACCTTATATTGGCCAGTACTTTCTAGGTAAGTACACTGTAAGTACTGTACTGTAAAAGGAAGCGTTACCAAATTATCTTTTTTTGCTTGAGGTTATAATGACAGTAAACATTATATCAGTTATAGTCTTTATTTTAATACACTTTTGTAACAATGTTGTGAGTCTTGAAGACGATTTTTCAAGTTCTCTTCTCTTTTTCATGGTGATTTTCAACTCTTTACCCTATCCTGACCCTACTAAACTATTTGGCCGCTTCACTGTCATATAAACTAATCCGTCTCTGCTTTGAAGTGTTTCTCAGCATGACACTGCATCTAGTTCCCTTTTAAACATCGCTTTGGTTTTTTTGCTAAGCAGGTGCCAGCAATTTCCTCGTCTCTGCTACATTACTGCCAAGTTACAGCCTGTCAACACAATCACAGATTAAACAGAACAATAGCAGAAGTGGACCAGATGCACCAGATGAGATGTGGAGGTGTTTCCTCTGCGCTTTATAAAAAAAACAGCATGAAACCAGTTGAGTGAGCATGAAGCATGTTTAGAGCTGAACTCTCTCGCTGTTTCTCCCTGTTCATCTTGTTTTCTGTCTTCAGAAAACATATCGTCATGTTGATACTAGTGCTGTCAAACGATTCAAATATTTGATCACGATTAATAGTATTAATGGCCGTTAACTCGCGATTAATCGCAATTCATCGCACATTTTGATCTATTCTAAATGTCTTTTTGTCGCATTATTTTTTCTAATTAATGCTCTTATTAACATGAACACATGAAACATTGACAATACAGTGTTCAATTTCACACTAAAACATTCTCACACCTGATCTCTCACACAATGTATCAATAAAAGGGTGAAAGAAATACTGACAAGGTCCTGATATTGACGACGGGGCGGAGAATTCGCATTAGCCGCATGTGCATGCTTGGCCATCAATGATAGTTCAGTTCACAACGTCAAAAAAAACAATTTGTTTATCCACTCAAAACGTAACGTTAACCTACTATTTGGCCAGCTCGCAACAAGTGTTGTTTCCGGTCTAGATCCGGTGTTGTGCCTAATTTTGACCCCCTGCCAAATTATTACCCCCCTCGTTGAAGTCAGTACCTGATTGCTTAATCCCAACCCCGCCCATAATCCTACCCCCTCCCCCACAACTAATCCTAAACCTACCAATGCTAGGAGGGTAATAAATTGGCAGGGGTCGAAATTCGGCACAACACCGGTGCATTCAGACAGGACGCGAAAAAACATTTCTATAGGGTACGCTGGTAATCGTCACAGCGGCAAAAGTGAATTTTAACCGCGGTGTGAGGTTTGGCCATGGAAATGAATGGGTTTCATAGCGCAGCGCCGCGCATACCGCGTCATGTTGCAAAAGCAAGTAAAAAAACTACAAAGTTTGCCAGGCCGAAAAGACCGTTAATCTCGCGATAAAAAAAATAAATCGCATTAAAATGGGTTTGCGTTAACAACGCTAATAACGCGTTTACCTTACAGCTGTTGTTGATGCCTCTTTTAATTGCGATTCGGGGTAAAGGTGATTAGCATTTGTGACCGTGCCTAAAGCAGCCGACCAGTTTAAGCCAAATTAAACGTCACCAATAAAACTCTTGACTGGGGACTTGAGTGGAAAATGTGGCACTTTTATTGAAGTCATTAATTCGCCTTGCAGGATGCCTGCCCTGGTCTCTCTAGAGACACACGGCCACCTCTCCAATGGAGCATAAAACACAGTTAGGAAAGGATTAAATACCTACCCTGAATCAATACCAAGGGAGACAGGCAGTTCTTACTCGGCTCACCTGCCATGGTCAGCCTGCTATGTGGTCGCTGTGTACTGATATAATGGACCATTCCTTGTAAAGCACATTGCCACTCTCTTTTAAACAAGAACAAATAAAAAAGATCAGTGGTTACAAAGGAAGAATTTGTTAAGTATCACTTAATTTAACAGTTGAAGACAGAAGTGATCTGATTTGGCAAAATCAGAATATAAACTTTTAATTAGTTAAATTAATATTAATCTCTTAATTAGTTTAAAAAACCTGACATTTTCACTGAAGTTGTTTAAATGAAGCCCATTAAAGATAAAGTTTCATTTTGTGTATCTCTGAATGTTTGCATATTTGCTTGTGTGTGTGTGTGTGTGTGTGCATGTGCATGTCTGCATAGAAACTGACATTTAAGGAAGTCGGTTGAGTTTTTTGTTTTCTTTTCTTATGTAATGTATAACTTACACAATGAGTTATAGGGGTTTTAAATAAGTAAAAGGGATTGTTCATCCACAAAAAGAGATATTCACAATATCCAGATTTTTTTTATACACTACTGTTGAAAAGTTTTGAGTCAGATATTTTTTTAAAACGCATAAGGAAATTAAAAGGACAATTTGATATAATAAAGAAGCCCATATGAATTATGTGTTCTTATTTATTTTTAATTTTTGAAGCCATATGACAGATTTGGAGACAGAAATTGTTACTTACTGAAATTCTCCCCATAAACAGCAGCACAAAAATCGCACTTTAATTATGATTATATATATCTCATTCATTTTAAAAATGGCTGCAGTGATGAGACACATAACTATTATATTTGAAAACGTGCACGCAGGAGTGACATTTGAGAGCTATAGAGAAGTTGAATTTTGGTCTGTTCCATGCAAAAAGGATTTAAATCATAATGGCTTCAGAAGACATAAATAGCACATACAAGAGCACTATAAACCAATTTTTTTGCTGTCCTTTTTGGAGCTTGACAGTTCCTGGTCATTGTGTGCTTTCCACTTATGTTTCATTGTTGGAGACAAACCATATCCTTAACTGTTACAGTTACACGACTACAATGGACATATAGCGAGCCGGCATTCCAGAGGGTTTAAAAGTTGAAATGTGAAGCACGTATTTTGTTAAAGCACTTGAATTAAAGCCCTGGTTATTTATTTATTTTTATTGTAAAGTTGTCTAAATCACAATTTTTACGTGGGACTACTTTTCTAGGTACATGACATTACTTCTAGTTTATTACAAACATAATGTGGGTGGAGTGTGTTGCTTGTAAATGTTCCCTTTCTGGAATTGAAAACATTTGATGTAACTACACAGGCAAGGTCACTATAAGTGATTCTATCACTCGCATACCATCATGTATAATATTGAAGCATTGTGTAATAAATAGTAATAATAAGCATTTTAGTGTTGCAGCCTGGCCTTGTGCTCACTGAGCTTTTTAAGTTGATCAGTTTGATCATCCTAGTTGTGTATCTCTGAACAATAAACACCATTGGTGAATTGGAAAGTGTGTTCAAACTGTCAGATGGCAGAATGGTGTGGTGAATGGTCTGGTTATGCCCTCAGGTAGACACCATGAGTTTGTGTCCTGCCTAGCTACCTGCTTATTCATCATGCTGAGCAGTCTGAGACCCAATTGAATTAGTTCCCTTTCAGTTGCCCAATGTCCTTGTGTTAAAAGCCTCCGCTGTTTAAACAGCCAGGTACTGTAGGTCCTGGCAGTAAAAAAGTTTAGTTGGGCTTCTTGCACCACTATCATCATACTGAAGTCATCATGTCACACTTAAAGGAGCCAGGTTTCAAAGAAAATGAGCATATTATTCATCACTGGTAATGATACCTTCATCAGCTCTTTTGTACTATCGGCTAATGCAGACCGCAAGACCAAAATGCTGTAAGTCTGTCATTACATTTATCTTTGAATTATTATGTTTTTTCCACTAAACCGTCACTCTAGGACAGGAGAGACTGCCGGAGGGAGAATATGTCTGGATAACATCAGGAATATATCCATCTGTAGACTAATCGCTAAATATAATTCTGACACATTGACCCGTTTTGCAATAGTTGATTTTTCCTTTTATTTGAGTTTGTGTGTGTGTGTGTGCGTTATTAAATTAGTTTAAAGTGTACTGGCAGAGCATAAACAGACCCTGTTCCTTTTTTCCCCCATTTCATAACATGTACAACCATTATGGCCTTTATAGTTGCATGCTTAATCTGAGGAAATACATAGCAGGTGTTAAACCAGTTCTGAATGGTGTTACATAAGTTCAGAATGCATGACTTCATTTTGAAAGCTTAAGTATGAAAATATGAGTTGACAGAAAACTTCCTCTGTACTTTGTGTATAATGTCTATCATAAATTACCAAAAATATCTTATTTAATATAAGTTGCTTTGTGAAATAAATGTAAAAAAAATTAATTGCATGCCTTTATTATAGCATATTTGAATAGATGGGAAAGTAATGCATACTTGAAAAGTTATCAATAATTGTCTGCAATATATTAGATAAATAAAAGCAACGTTTCACAATTTTTTTAATTCGTCACAAAGGTGTATGATATGAATGTATTAGGATAAGTGATCGTTTTAATCATCTTTATACCTTCACTATTTCATATCCCTTCACAAATTAATGTTTAGTAAATACTGTATATTCCATGTAGGTCAAAAAACTGATTGCATGGTAATTATAGAAAATAACAGATATCAATGTGCTGTTTGAAATAGTTTTAAATTGACTATAGTATGTAAATGATGATTAATCTGAAAAAAAAATCTTATAAAAAAAAAAAAAGATTTAATAAATTTTTAAAAGTTACATCATTTTTTGTCCTAATGAGGAAGTGATGTTTTTTTTTTTTAAATGTAAGTGTAGAAAGTTTTCTGTGATGGGTAGGTTTAGGGGTCAGTTTATAGTGTAAGGGGATATAGAATATACCATTTTTACAATATACAAATGATTATGTCTGGAAAGTCCCCTTAAAACATGAAAACACAACATGAGTGTGTGTTCTTTGAAATGTATCCCTGTTAGAAAGGATGAAGAAATTGGTTGAATAGCAGCAGGGAAAGGTGTCAGATCTCACCAGTCAACAATCTAAAAAGCAGTTAACCACAGGACTAGACCTCACCTTTTGCTGTATTCTCCTGGGCTAGGCATGAACCTGATATGACAGCACAGCAGTGAATGCATTAGTCTTAAAGGACAGAACAAATGTGCTGCTTTTCTGAAGTTGACCAAAATGGGTTTTTGTAAAGGTTGACGCCAATACCAATCTCTAGAGAGATGTAAATATATTGATGAATGTCATACCGTCTAATGGCAGCAAATAAAATTTACATATATCGGACAAATGATCACTTATTTTACTCTTCCTACTCAAAATTCACTAAAAAGGTGAAAGCAGAAATTATTTACGAAAATGCAATTTATCGGTCTATCGTACGCTCTTGGTTCTGTAGTTCTCCCCTGCATTTCTTCATGTGTTTTCCCCTCATAATGTGGCATATAATAACTAGTGAATCAGCCTGTTAGGCTTGTGATTGTAAGCTTTGCTTGAGAACTGGAGAGAACTTTTATGGGTTAATAAGATCTTGATTTCTTGAATAAATAAGGTTTCTGAGGGCTGCTCTGTACTGAGCTCTTGCTGCTGGGCGATTTCAGGAACAATGTCGAATCACTCAGCCTGTTATAGATCTTCACTCTCATGAAATACAGGTAATTTTATGGTTTTCCAACACGTTCTCATCCCAAGACGTCATCTAACTGACGCTTTGGACCATGCGTCAACATCCAACGTTTTAGGGTACAATTTAACGTCAGTTAGATGACGATACTGGGGCGTCTGACGCTTTACCTTTAGCGTCAGTTAGATGACACGGGTAGGTTTAGGTCCGGGGTAGGGTTAGGATTAGATAGCGTCATCTAACTGACGTTAAAGGGTACCCTAAAACGTTGGATGTTGACGTCAAAAGCGTCAGTTATATGACGTCTTGGGGTGAGAGTGGGCTTGGTTTTCTTGTACCAGAGCTGCACAAACCTTACCAAACAGGCATTATTGGAAATGATGAGAAATTTAGATTTGTGTCGTGCATCTATAAACTTGGGAACATCTGTTGTCACCTTTGATATGGGCTTCATGTAAGCTTTAGATCTAGTTGACCTTTTGTCCTTCCCGTGGACATTTGAATAAACCTTATTTGACCCCGGTGTCTGTTGTGCATCTAGGAGTTTTGCCAGGCCTGGCTGTTGTATCCTTGATCTGATCTCCCACTAATGAGTGAATAAATGAATAATCAGTCGTTTCTATTTTAAATTCAGCCTTTTTTTCTGGATGCCTCTCTCTCGTGCCCTCTCTTCCTCTCCCTCTCCCCGTCTCTCTCCAACTCTTTCATTAAGAAATAGCGGAAAGACCCGTCTCTCAGCACCTCCTGATTGGAAAGCTGCCGGCTCTCCTCTTCAAATACTAACTGTATATGTTATTGTGAGGGTGCTGTTGTGATAACATTGGGGTCTTTCCCATCAGACCAGGAAGGGGGAGATTTGAAGACAAGAAGGGTCTTGTTAAGGCCATTGTGTTTACACTCATTATTTAGTGTGACCCCACAGGGCGAACCACAGGGACGACTGTCACAAAACATAAAGCTGTTAATAGCTCTGACACAATCCTTCTGGCAGCATCTGAGACTAGTTTGTCACTCTTAGTTATGCTTGCGCACCAAAAAATGCAAGTCGTTACATTATTATGTGTGCAACGGTTTTTTTTTTAGAAGGCTACTTTACATAAACCTTCGATTTGTTCTTCAAACTGGACAATAACAACATTTATCATTTCATGAAAGAGCCAGTGCCTTGGGAGACCAGGTCATTCAGGGGTCAAGTGTCCAAAGCCTTCCTTTTCCTATTAATTTTCCCTGCACGTACCAGTCTGTCACACACACAAAAAGTGTGTTTAACACAACAAATCGCAAACTTTATCCACAGGAGCGGATAACAAAATTGACATTTGAGCCGTTGGGAAAAAGGCTGATTTGATTAAGATAATTACCGTATTTAGGCACACTTAAAATTGAACCTAATTAAACAGGCTTTCTCGGAACGTGATCACATTTTGCAAGAACTAATTAGTTTTTTTCTATGTATGGAGGAAAACCATGTTATTCTGCCTAGCTTTTGTAAAAGATTATTTTTTGAAATCGCAATAGTTGGTGACTGCCCACACTTAATGTTCCTTATGCAACGTGTTTTATCCTTGGGCAGTGTGTCCGATCATCTATCTATCTTTTCTATCTTTTTCTGTGTAGAAAAAATAAATATAAACATTTTTAGAGCCACATGAGAGCTAATGATGACAGAAGTTTATTTTTTTGGGTGAACTGTCGCTCTATCTCTGGTGAAAATATGATGCAAGTGTGTAGTCACTTATGCTGACAGTTGGCAAAATATCGTACACTCAGTGGGCCATTGTTGTACAAATCACATGTTGGACACGTAGTCTCATGTATCTGCTGGATTACATATCTATCAGACAGAATAGAAAATCTAATGTCTACATGTCTTTAATTTAATGTCTTTATGCCTCCCTCAACTCAGGTCTACGCTTACAGCCAAACTAATGAGTAACTTAGGAGAGCCAATCATTGGAGATCTTTAAAAGTGAGTACAAGAAATGACCCATAAACAGTTTGTGAGCTTTAGCTGCGAGCCATGACCATTGTTACAATGGAAATGTTTTCACTCTGTACATAGTTTAACTGGTTTCAGGTAATGACATGATTAAAATTGTGTGCAAATTAGAGAAAGCCAACAACGCAACCCTATAAGAAGAACTCTTCTATTTCATTACCAGTTTCACACAATTGTTTGAGTCCTGCATTTTAGGGTTTTTTTTTGTTCCACCACAAATCAAAAAGAAATATAACACTTATAGGAAAGGTTGTCATTACTGACAGGTAAAGGCTCATTTAAACAGCCCTGATCGGCCATTACGCAATGGTAAACTGAAATGGGATGCTGTAATCAACACTCAACATCTGATTACATAATTGTGGAAGCTGTAACCACAGTCTAAATTGTATTCAGTTAATTGTGAAGCTCGAACTTTACTGTTATTTGTGTTATGCCGTTTTTTTCCAGACATCATTCCAGTTTTATTGAGGGCTCTTCTTGTGAAATGTTTTTTCAATAACTCCATGTCAGTCCATGACACATTTTCACTCATTAGAGACTATAGAGACAATTCTTTTACTCTAGAGTGTCAATATTGAGACGAGTATCACTGACCATCACCTTGTGTCCCTGATTATTCATATCCTCATTTTCAGGGTTATTGGGTCGACGTCGGTGTTTTGTTCATTATCTCCACCTGCCTAAAAGTGGGAAAATAGAGAAACAGATTTTTATTTTGTGCTTTTTATGAGGTTTTTATGTTGCTACACACTGTAAAAAAATTTTTTTTCAAGATTTATTATCACAACATTTTTTCTTTTGTCAAATCAACTTAAATCATTTATTTAGTATGACTTATTATTTTGAGTTTCTGATGATTAAATCAATCTCCTTCATTGTATTAACTCACTTTTTCCAGTTCAATCAACTTAAAATTTTACGGCAACCAGGTTACTTACTTTTTTAAGTTAAACCAACAATATTTTTTTACAGGATCATGGATAAAAGCCAGATATATTTGTTTACACTGCGTTAGAAGATCTTCTCCTTTTGTGTAGAGTTGTAAATGCACACAAACTGCATATTTTAATCTGAGAGATCTTTTCTCTTTTGTTTTTGCATCTTACCAGCCAGTTCTGTCCCCCTCGCTTTTTATCTCCCAACCTGAATGAAAATGAAGTCGGGTTGACAACTTTCCAGTAGTTTACATTCCATCATCTTTAAATCTTTATCACCCTGTAGTGCTTTCTGTTTTTCTCTATTGAAGGGTACATTGTTATCTGCCACTGTGAGATATTGATATTGAAGCAGAATGACAGATTGGATTAGGTCAGGCATTTTTAAACCCATTGGCGTATCGCTCACCGTTTCTGGCCCCATCAGGGCAGCGGTCCTCTGCTGTTATCTCATATTTCCTACTGATTGAAAAGCATCAGGCTCGTAAGCAATTTCTTAAAACTGGTGACATACTAGGAAAGCTCTCTGGTTCCTGATCTGTTTGTTTCACAGTTTTTGGCTGGACACTGGTTGGTGGTGACTGGTGACGTACATGATAAGGTGTTTTTACCACATTGAAAGCTTTGAATTCAATCTCAAACCTTTTTAGAGTCAGACATTGTAATCAAAATAAAATGCAGGTCATTTTTAACACTGGGTTTGGAGGAAAGCTAAGTCATGTTTATTTCCTAAAAAACAGTGCAAAATAGTTGTATGTGTGTGTGTGTGTGTGTGTGTGTGTGTGTGTGTTTGTTGATTTGTTTTGTATCTTATGTAAAACAATAGTCCATTTTGATTTGGGCTTTTGCAACATTGACAATTCATCTTATCACTATAGCAGTATGATTTTATACAAACTAAATCATTTTAAGGTAAACCAGTTCACTATTATTCGTAACTCTCCAAGGCATTTACTTAAATGGGGAAATGCTGTTGGCAAAAAATGTTCATTTAACATATCTGGAACAACTGAAATTAAATCTTTTTCTGTTTTATATTGCTGAAATGATGCAATGGTGTGCCTGCTTAAAGGGTTAATTAATTAAAAAATGTAAATTATATCATCATTTCCTCACCTTCATGTTGTTCCAAACCTGTATGACTTTCTTACGTCTGCAGAACAGATAAGATTGTATAACTATCCCTTCATTAAGGTTTAATGTTGAAACATCCATTTTATTAGTGTTAAAATATTTAATATAGTATTATAACACATATAATTTAATATTACATTTATTATAAAAAATGTAACATTTTAATACTTTTATTTTAAAAGCATAGGAGTATTGTATTCTTAACTTGTGAAAAATACAAGCAAATATTATGATACTTATGATTTCCATTACGAGAGTAGATGTGAAAACTTCATAATGATTTATACTTGGCTTTCGCCAAGGTAAGCTAAGACGTAGCTTTACAGTAAACTATGCTTCTCCATCCATTTACGCTTCTTTCCATATGGTGGTGTGACTCCCCTTCTGTCTGGCGTTAACGGATGCAGTCATGCAAGTAAAGCAAGTTACATAATCAGATAACTTTTTTCAATAACTAACACATTACTTTTAAATTTACAACAAAATACCTGAGTTTTTTAAATAAGTAATGCAAGTTACTTTATTTTCCCAATAATTGACTGACAGCTCTCCTGTTCTCATGTTGACAGAAATCATGAGTAAGTGCAGAGGCGTTGTTTGCGCTGTGATAACATGATGCTTATTGTAGTTATAAATAATGAGCATGTACACTAAATATAGGCATGCATAATAAAAACAGTGAAATTCAGACTTTGAATACTACACAAACCTGCAATATTTACACTGTAAATTACACAAATATACATTATGTATTTAATCTCACTTTATTAAACAGTGTCATTGCTGCTGACCTTTGATTATCCAATTCATCCATATGAATAAGATAAATTACTTTAATCATTCATCACATTTGTGTTTCATAGTTTTTATTGCTGAAGTGAGAGTGATCTTCTGCCATCCAGAATGGCAGCGCGCAGCTGAAAGGTTTGTTTGAGCTATGCTCTCTGCTGTACAGGTGTGAATTTGCATTTACTTCAGCCTAAAACGTATTCATTTCACTTTTGGTATGAAAGGACCTTTACATTTGCCAAAATAAAACTTTTGTCTGTTTTTGTCATTTAAAAAAAAAAAAACATGCAGCCCCAGCCTAGGTGGGAAAAAAGTAATGCAAAGTAATGTGATGCATTACTTTACATGAAAAGTAACTAAATAACGCAATTAGTTCAAGTTGTCATTATGACTTTTGAGTCCTAAAATATATCCTTTACAAGAATTTTTTTTTTTTTAAATGTACAAATTGAACCTTTTGAAACTTATTTTTCACATATGGATAATGTTTCAAAAAATTCATTTAAAAAAAAAAAGATCTGTTTTATGTTTTAGGAATGTTGTCTGTTATCCCTAGAGTCTGAATCACATTGAGTCATTTCTTCACATTGTTCAGCTATTTCCTGAACAATGTTCAGTCTGAACACGGACATGCTTTGAAGTTATAAAATTAGTTACATTTACTTAAAGATTAAATTTCACTAGAATCATTTTGTGGGAATATTCGGTTGTTTTACTTGTAATTGTGCAGTATTTTTTGTTATATGGATGCTAAGAGATACAGTACACACACGCATTGCTACCCAGTTAGTTTGCACACTAGTGTCTCTCATTTATCTCTTATGCACAGCCACAGTTTCTATGCGAATCTATAAACAATCGGAAGCAAACAGCAAGCTTGGTTTCACTCCAGACACTGAACCACATCACTATAGTTTAATAACAACACCATTTACCTTGTTTTCCATGATGAGCTTAACATGTGACAAATGATGGAAGTGAAGTATTTATAAAAATAGGAAATAATTTTAAAATATTAAATGTAAAATTATAAATGATAAATTTTTTATTACTTTAAATTCATACAATATGAATAATTTATATATGTGTTTTTGTTTGTTTATTAGGCAAGCAGAAAAATACTTACTGTTGAGGCACTTTTCTCAGAAATACTGTATAAATCTGAAAGGTTTTGTAAAAGAGGTTGCCATGACTGTGCAAGGAGCATATTGGTCACCTGTCAAGTCGTAATGTTCTGCTCTGTTTATTTTATGTCACATTTCCTCGTGCTAGCAGGTACATATAATCTGCTTGATCTAAGGAGAGAAAATACCTCCTACGTACCAAGACCTGCACAAATGCCTGTACAGAAAGAAACTTCCTCCTAGAGATGTTGTACAAACCTTGAAAGCAAAATGGAGCTTTGTAATAAATGTTAATTCAGTTGAACTCCAAACAAACACATGCTAATGTGAGGATGACCAAGGTTAGAGGTGGGAATAGGAAAACATACGCTCATTGTATCACAGAGCAAATCTAATCTAACAAATACGCAGCACTGCCCTGGAAAGGCCATTTCTCACCTATAAAGATCGCAGAAAACTTTCTGCGACTCATAAATAATGAAGCGTGACTTCTAAACCTCGCATAATTGCTCTTTTTCCTCTTTTTCCTCTTTTGCAGATTGATGTTATTGGACAGAGCAAAGAAGATTAGTCATTGTGCGACCTTGAGAGATGGAGTTGACCATTTCATTCTGCTGACCTGCCAGAGACCTCTCCAAGGTGATCATTTCACAAGGATTAATGGCATGTTCTCTTGTGGTCATGTCTTTGACCTCTGAGCCCTCCGAGAGGTTAAAACACTAGCCATGAAATGTGGTAGAGACATGTGACATGTCAGGCCCACCATGCTAGACCAGAGTGGGCTACAGTGTTACTCTCCCTATTCAATACATGAAAGCAAAACGGAGACCTTTTGACTTTTCAGTCTCATTTTTAAACATGGCTTGAGTTTGGACCGTAGAAACTTTTTTTCAATGATTATATAAGTCTCAGAGGAAGCGAAGAGACCATGTGTAACATCTCAACCTCGTGCAATGTTGCCTCGAACATAGACCAGTTCTTTCAGCCGGCGCTGTATATTATAGTCATCGTCCTTGGCTTCCCCACTAACTGCATGGCCCTGTGGGCCGCGTATATGCAAGTCAGGCAGAAGAACGAGCTGGGGATCTACTTGATGAACCTCTCGGTGGCTGACCTCCTGTATATTGCTACTTTGCCACTTTGGATCGACTATTTCGTTCACCATGACAACTGGATCCACGGGCAAGAGTCCTGCAAGCTATTCGGTTTCATCTTCTACACCAACATCTACGTCAGCATCGCCTTCCTCTGCTGCATATCTGTAGATCGTTACTTGGCGGTGGCTCATCCCTTAAAATTCGCTAAAGTCCGCAGGGTCAAAACAGCCTTACTGGTCAGCGCGGTTGTATGGATAACCGAAATAGTGGCTAACTCTGCACCTCTCTTCCACGACGAACTCTTTAAGGACCGATTCAACCACACCTTCTGCTTCGAGAAGTATCCCATGCAGGACTGGGTGGCTGGGATGAACCTTTACCGCATTTTTCTCGGCTTCTTGGTGCCTTGGGGTGTGATGCTGGCAGCGTACAGAGGCATCCTGAGAGCCGTGCGTGGTAACGTCTCCACTGAGCGGCAGGAGAAGGCCAAAATTAAGAGGCTGGCCCTCAGTTTGATCCTCATCGTCCTCCTCTGCTTCGCTCCCTACCACGTCCTCTTGTTGTGGCGCAGCGTGCTCTTCCTCAGCAACCCCTGCGACTGTGGCGCCGAGGAGAACTTGTTTGGTGCATATCACGTGACTCTGGCGCTCACCAGCCTCAACTGCGTGGCGGACCCAATCCTCTACTGCTTTGTCAACGAAGGGGCCCGTCATGACGTGGGCCGGGCCCTGTCCACCCTCTTGGGTCTCTTCCAGCGAGGCCAAAGCCCGGAGGCGCTTATGGGGGCATCCATCACAGTAGAGACGCCCCTGGCCATGAAGAAGCCCGATTTCTACAGTGAAGTCAAAACCAATGCCTATAAAACTGACATTGAAGTACTCAAAGACGAGTGCCTTCAAATGACCATTCTCAGTGTTAAAAAGTGAAGTTATATGTCAATGTCAATAGCAAAATATTAAACCAAGTGCAATTTTGAAGCCCAAAGAATACTTCAGTTTTGACATGAACGCATAGTGTATGTGTACAGCATGTGAAACACTACACATGTGCACTAGAAAGTTTCATCTTTGTCCAGTGTCTAAGCTATTTCTCTCCAGAAGTTATGACCGATAAAAATGTCTTTTAAAATTTTGTTTTTTGCATGTATCTCTTAAACCCCTCACACAACCTCTTGTCAATGTGGTCGTATATTGTTGTTGTCGTCTCCAGTAGTTTGTTGTTATGTCTCATCTTTTTCCCCAACTGTGAAACAAAGGGGCACCGTCGATACCTTGTGGAAAAACTAACCTACTCACATAGAGCCCGTTCTCATCCCAAGGCGTCATATACGACGCTTTTGTCAAAGCGTAGACATCCAACGCACATGGCACCCTTTAGCGTCAAATGAGACACAGATATATATAGGGCAGAAGGTGCCTCCTAGTGGTCTAACCCTAACCCTACCCCACACCTAAACCTACCATAACAGAATCGTCTCATTTGACGCTAAAGGGTGCCATGTGCGTTGGATGTATACGCTTTGGCAAAAGTGTCGTATATGATGCCTTGGGATGAGAATGCATTGGCATATACTATGCCGATGATTGAATTTATGGCACGCACAATGTACACGTAAAAACCGAAGTATACTTTTGGCTTAACCAACCCGGTTCTATGGAGCATATAATAAGGTACTTTGTACAATGTCTCTGTGTTTTGTTTTTTGTTTTTGTCCATACAATGGAATTCAAAGGGGTCCAATGGTGTTGTTTTGGACCCCATTGACTTTCATAACAAACCACACAAAAACCAAATTTCGTAGACAAAAACAATTGACACATTTCTTAAACTACCTTTTCCGTGTGTTTCAGTAAAGAAAAGAACTTTAATGTGATTAAATGATGTCAGAATTTTCATTTTCGGGTGAACTATCCTTTTAAGTGTAAATACTTTTTGGGGCTGCTGTACATGAATGTGCGCTTTCTGAAAATAACCATACCAACACCTATGTGTACCTCACGTGTTACCCAGAAACACTCTCTATGATGAGGATTACTGATGTCAGCGCAGTGTTGATGCCAGAATCCCTTGAATGTTTTATATGTAAACATGCCTGCCATTTGTGTCTGTTCTTATAGATTTTGCAGGAAATATACTATCCCTATTTTGAAATATTTGGACATTTTAAGCAAGTCCAATAATGCCAGAGTCAACAAAAGTAATGGCCAGACTATTCCTAATATGCATCTTAATATGTGGTATAACAAGATTCTTTAACAAAACTGTCTGGAGGAGCAAGTTCCTCTTAGATGTCTCTTGTTTGATATACTTTATGTACGGTGGCCCACTACAGATAACCAAAATGGAAACAGTTTCCAAACAATGGGCTTTGCTGTTGTTTACATTTTTTTCTGCATTAGGTCTCCAGGTGCCCTGTTTCAGCCTACCAAACTGTAAGTCCTGAATGTCAGCAGTGAGATAGTGCAATGTACTGGATTTGCTGTTATGCCAAAATAAAACATGTCAGAAAAAATATATTTAATGCTTTAAATAGTTCTGTTAAATTCTTTCTTTGTCAACAGAAAATAAAAGTTATTTAAATAAAATGAAAAAAGTCAAAGTTATATAACTTTGAGAAAACCTTGCCAGAACTATTAGTTTGGATGACATTATGTGTGATCAAGGGCACTTACAGCAAGCTTTATAACCTTAAGTAGATGGTCATGTGGTTCAGTGGAAAAAACAATACAACATTAAAAAAAGTCACAAACGTGTCAACATCGACCATTCACGTGAAGATGAGTCATTCTGATTCCCACCAGTCACTGTAAAGAAGAAACAAGCTGTGTGTAATAGAGCAGAACTCTGAGCTGCAACTTAAAATGCTCAGGGGGGGAATTTTCACATAGTCTGTAAACACAAGACTTTATCTCCAAAATATTTATGTATGCTACGTCTGCTAATTCCATCGTGTTGTACACAGGAAAGTTAAATCTTTCTGCGCTTGGAATCTGTTTTTTTGTGTTAAATATTACAATTATTTGTGAAGACATTAACTCACACATAAACTTAAAGTGCTTTAGCCATCACTAATAAAAAAAAGAATAACAGGGGGAATAAAGATTGAATGAAATCTATTTTATTCACTGTCATGTCTTTTAAAACGAGAACAATGCAAAATAGTCTTTATGCAAAAATGTGAAATCATCTTTATGCTGCGAAGCATGGCCTGTGTGTTTATTAATAGACATGTTCAATAGCACACGCCTTGCTAGCATTTACTTTTACCTTTCAACATCTGTGTGACTGAAGTTATGTCTTCATGCTCCTTCATTCAACAATGTACTGCAGCACACTGCCCATCTGTGCAAGGTCAGTGTTCACTGGGCCACGTTCCTCCTGAGTGAAACACAATGCCTTGGCACTTCAGCTCTGTGTTGGTGCGGTGTGGCTGTCCAGTGACCTGGAAAGGAGTAATGCCAATGGATTCTTATCTGAAAGTGTCAGACAGGACAAACGTGTCGACATGCTCCTTGACAATATTTTGATTATCCATTTTAAGAGGAAAAAATTATTCATCAAATAATAATAATTATTGCTATATAACTACTAATAATAATTTAAAATTATTATTATTAGTAGTAGTACTATTACAATTATATTTTTGTTTATATTTTAAGCTGGGGTATGTAATTTTCTCTCTTTTTTTTTGACCATTTTTTTTTTAAATCACTTCAAATCCTATTCCTAACCCTACAGCCACTGAGTTAGAAGCACTGAAATGAAAATTAAGCAATTTAATCATCTGTGTAACGGGCAGAACTCCAAAAACTCCAGCCAATCATTCCCAAGACCATTTAGAGTCATTGGACAGTAAATGCGTCAATCAAACGGTCGTACCACACCCCCTTCCCCATATCCCTCACGCGTGTGTCCCCTTCGTGCGCATACTCAAAGCTTGTGACCCAGTCACAATAAGTGCAAGTCACCCCAGGACAGAGAGAGAGAGTAAGTGTAAGTTGCTTTCGCTCATGCATGATTGCGCGTTCATGTTCTTCGAATGGGTGGAGTCATGTGTGTTTTCAAAATCTGCCGGTCGTTTTGCAAATCCCATACTCTACCTTTAATTTGAATATTGGTGCAATTGTGGTGTAGGTATAATAATCTTGTAATAATGTAATAATCTTACAAAAAAAAAAAGGGATTGAAGTTTATTTTATGAAGTGGCCTATACTTAGGCTAAGTACAATTCAGGTATATTTTTAAGTATACTTTAAGTAGTAAGTATACTAATATCAATGTACTTGTAGTAAACTTGTGTACTATTTCAATACTGCTTGGGAATAAATTGGCCCACTTTTTAGTATATAAAAGTATACGTTAAGTGTGACAGTAGTAAACTTTAAGTGCACAACTAGTTCTACTATTTATATATTATTTTTGCATTTTAAGTAAACCAATATGTTCATATTTAGGAATTCATTTTTGTACTTTAAATATACCTTTAAGTTAAAGCTGCAGTCTGCAGTTTTTCCTCTTTGTCGCCATCTCTGTTCGAAATCTGCAATTGCAGTTATTCCGGAATTATCAACTTTACGTGAGTTGTACTTCTACACCCTCGACACGGCACAGTGTGGATGAACACAATGTTTGAGGAGAGTGTACGGTTGTCAGTCACCGTGCCGGTGTGGATACTGGGATTCAGAATCACAGATTATTCTTTTTGGAAGTTGTCACAGGTCAGGGTAGACGCTGAACTAACCGGACGTCACCCCTGACGCACACACCACCGCGAGGAGCTGCACCACAACACACAGTAGGCACGACAACAAATGGTAAGTATAAAAATCTCTTTATTTACTTTAAAACCTCACTTGAAAATAATTACTGTAGTCGGTATAGCATTCTCTTCATACATCACAATATGTCGACCTTCATAGAAGGGGGTGTCCGCGGTTATGTAGATAAATGTCTCATTTATTAACCTCATTCTTAGGTTAATAAAAACAATGGTTCATTGAGTAAGGTTTTTATACACCACTGAACACATAGTTATGGATCTTATATTGCATTTCTGTCAATAGATCCTCCGAAATATCACACATTGCACCTTTAAGAAAGCACTTGCCATGCACAAAAAAGGGCTGTTGATACAAAATAAAAACCTCAAGAACCCACTTTATGCACTTGTGTAATGTGCGCATTACAAGTCTCACAGTATGATGTGATTGCTGTTGGGTGTTGGTAATCAGCAGAGCAAATTGGGAGGCAACGCCCTTATGTTCCACGAGAGATTCTCTCCCACTAAGAGGACTACTACAGCAAAGAGGACTGAAGCAGACACATTTCCAGCACTGAAACATGTAATTGGCTGAGTGTCATTTAAATTGCAAGGGAACGGCTGAAGCGGTGATGCATTTTTTAAACACTGTAGTGTTGAGGATTGGATGTCTCGCCAACATACTGTGGCATTTTAAATTTAGACTTGGCTTATGTCATTATGAAAAGCGTAAGATGATGTATTCTGAGAAAAGGCATCAGAGTGTGAGATTTTTTTTCTTTTCATATTCATGCTTGAAATGCTGAGAACTATAATCAAAATGTGTTTCACAGCACTTTAAACAATGGTAAAGTCATTTTTTTGGGACTTTGTATCATGGTTCACCGATTTGACCAGCGTGATGTTCACCTTCAGCTGTGTTGTGTATTAGACCGAACTCAATCTGCCTAATACTGTAACAGGTTATATTGCATTATATCTGTGTGTGTGTGTGTGTAATATTTATTAAAATACTAAGTATCTATTTTTAAAGCTGCAGTCAGTAGCTTTTTTGGGGGTTAAAAATGATCCAAAATACATATTTGAGAATATGCCTTAGCTCGATACAAAGCGGTAAGCTTATTATAATGTTATTAATTCCAGTGGTACTGGTGGATTTCCGTGGAAGGTTAAAGAATGTCTTTGCGTCATTACGTGACATCTGTACACATAAAGGAGTCTCGGCTAGTTGGTTACATTGCATGTGGAGATTTATAGCCTTTTCTCACAGCACTTGATATAATTAGACTTATCAATTTGATGGCGGATCCTGAAAGGTTCAAACGACAATCACCAGTGACAACAGATTCACCCGATGTGAAATGCAGAAGACATCGATCGGACTTTGGAGTGGCTACAGAAAAAAAGAGACTGCAAAGACTCATGCGAAAACAAGGATACATATTGGAAGGACATTACATGTGGTCACGCAATGCTGACATTGGTAACATTAACAATTTGACAACAAAGTATAATTTGCACGGTTTGCGTGATATAAGTGATTGCTATATTTAATCAGCGTGTAATGTCAGAACCAGAACAAAAGTGGATGTTACTTGTTCAAATTACATTTTCCGGTGAAAATTCTTAAATTGGTCATATTTGAATGACAGTATCGACACAGTCTATAATCCACACCGGCGTGGTGATTGACAGCCTCAGTCTCCTCAAACATTGTGTTCATCCGCGTTGTGTCGCGTCAAAGTACAACTCACGTAAAGTTGATAATTCTGTGAATGACTGCAACTGCAGATTTCGAACAGAGATGGCGATAAAGAGAAAAACTACAGACTGCAGCTTTAAATTATATATTTAAATATACACTACCATTAAAACATGTGGGGGTCAGTAAGATTGAACGAAAGACAGTTAGAATGCATTTAAAAATCTGTTCATTTGAACCTGCATGGTTTCCACAAAAATATTATGCAGCACAACTGTCTACATAATAATAGGAAATGTTTCTTGAGCACCAAAATCATCACATTAAAATGATTTCTGAAGGATCATGTTACACTGAAGACCGCAGTCTGAATATTCAGATTTACCACCATTGCAAGAAATTATTCAAATAGAAAACAAAACAATTTTAAAAATCGCAATATTACTGTTTTTTTTTTGTGGGGTTTTTTATCAAATAAATGCAACTCTGGTGAGCATAAGAGGCGTCTTTCAAAAACGTTGAAACCCTAAACTTTTTGAAAGTTAGTGTACTTATAAATATTACACAAATTAATGCATATTCAAATTATTATTGATATTAATAAGTGCACTATTAATAATAATTTATTATTGTAAAACAATATCAGACACAAGGAATATAATTTCTGCCCTCTCTACCATGTGATGAGTATCAAACACCTCGTAGTGAGTTGAACGGGGTGGTTTGAGGACGCGAGGTGGTTTGAGGATGCGAGGTGCAAGATAACCTAGCAGGCCTCTTCTGCTGTAATGCTGATGTCATGGCGTCTGCTGGGGGTCCAGGATGAGACAGAAGGTCAGTGGAATGACGCGCTCCCGGTTTTGTCCAGAGGGACGGAGGAAGCGAGGCGGGATGTGGTTGATTTTCCCATGTTCCCATCCCCTAAGTGAATAACCCCTTGTAAGAGCAACACCAACTCAAGATGAGCTTGTGCTGATAGGAAGTCACCACAGACAGACCAAGCACCTCGTCATCTGGCTGTGCTTCCCAGTCTAGATAATGTCAGAATTTTCCAGTTCTCACTGGAATTGAGGTCCTAAATGTTCTACTTCAAGTCTGGATGGCACTACATTGCCATTAATTTAAAATATTAGCTGATTATAGTCAAACCAAAATTTATTCAGACACCTTCCTCACTATCCTCCTGAGCTATCCTCACTTTCATCAATGAACTATAGTGTCCTGCACCCACTAGTAAAAAAATATAAATATAAAAATATAAAAATAAATAGATAAAAAAATATACACTCACCTAAAGGATTATTAGGAACACACGTTTATCTAATTATCTAATCAACCAATCACATGGTAATGCATTTGGGGGTGTGGTCCTGGTCAAGACAATCTCCTGAACTCCAAACTGAATGTCAGAATGGAAAAGAAAGGTGATTTAAGCAATTTTGAGCGTGGCATGGTTGTTGGTGCCAGACGGGCTGGTCTGAGTATTTCACAATCTACTCTGTTACTGGGATTTTCACGCACAACCATTTCTATGGTTTACAAAGTATGGTGTGAAAAGGGAAAAACATCCAGTATGAGGCAGTCCTGTGGGCGAAAATGCCTTGTTGATTTGAGACTTCTTTCAAAAACTTTTAAAATAGAAATGATTCCAAATTATGTATTCTACAACATTTGGATGCTTTGAGAAAAAAAAGAGGAAAATTAATATAACATTTCTTTAAGTGGCCTCATTACGCAATGCACAACCAAAAATGAGAAGACTCATATTTTGTTTACATTCATTTTTGCTCAGAACTCAGTTATTTACTTTTCATGTGTGCTCTAAAATTAAATCAGGACCACATATATGCTCGGCCCAGCCAAAACACACACTACAACATCAACTCAACAGATCTACCTCTCAATCTTGACCCTCAGACTATATGGAGTCTACGACCTGCTCAGTGACCTGCTATAAATGATATTGTTGTAAGGATCTTGTTCACTGGAGGAGGCTTTGCATCTTCACGGGGAGCATCTCCAATTACAAAATGCATCTACTGTGCTCTGTTGCACTGGAGAGCTTTCCCACAGTATTGAACCTGAGATGAACTTGGTAAAATAAACGTAGAAGCGTAAGAGAATACCAAGCCCATGCCTTCCAACAAAACCTTCCAACTGATTTGTCACTATAATAATAGCCTAATAATAATAATAATAATAATAATAATTACTTTTTAAAAATAAATGTAAATCTAAATTTAAAATGTAATACGTTATGTAGATGTTTTCTTATGTTGTAAAAAATAAATAAATAAAAAAATAAAAATAAAATAAAAAAAATAAAACAGGGCTTCTAGGCTGCTATTGAATATCCCCACTAGCAAAAAAAAAAATATCCATAGACATCGACTTTTTATGAAACTTTATAGCGGGACTGTTGTCACAATGGGAAATATAAAGCCCTTTTCAGGTCTTTCAGAAAAATGTAAACCTTAAAAAATCACCAAATTGTGATTTTAAAATTGGCTATAAAAACAAATAAAGTCAAATTTCTCATTAATAAAATATGAACTGTAATTTAGTTAAATTACTAACCCTAAATTGCAGCATATTAAACGTGACAACTTGCCCCGAAAAGTCCCAAACAAAAGCTGTATAAGTGCACCCTCTGTCGTCACAAACATGTATTACAGACTCAAGTTCTCCAACAAACTGCGCCGCAGAAGTCCTTCCGGGTCAAGGGTGATTCAATTCCATCCACATTAGATGCACATGTTTACATGGACACTTGTATTTGTATCAACGTATTGGTGACACTAGCATAGGAATACATTAATTTCATACTGTTATAGTAAAAGTAGAGTGCAGATATGTCGCAAAATGAAGACGAAGCTTTTGATGAG
This sequence comes from Pimephales promelas, assembly GCF_988280905.1. Classification (NCBI taxonomy): domain Eukaryota; kingdom Metazoa; phylum Chordata; class Actinopteri; order Cypriniformes; family Leuciscidae; genus Pimephales; species Pimephales promelas. The sequence continues at coordinate 19,777,506 of NC_142784.1, forward strand.
ACTTCACAGAAGAAAGGTAACTAACTTAGTGCTAACTAGCTAACACTTTCAGTCTGTTAAAGTCAACTCGAACATGTCAAATAGAATGTATCTCGTTTTTTTCACAGTTTCAAAGTACCAGTGTCCGGATGATTTTGTGGCATTTTCATATGATTCCTCTGTAAATGAGTCGTGGGACGGAGATGAACAGAAGGAATTATGGCTCATCAAAGCTCCAGCACGTTTTGATCCTGAAAGGTACAAAATAACTTTAGAATGACTTGCTAATAGGATTTATGTCATAATTTGCATGCAGTCCTGATGATAATATTGCCTAACAATGAATATGATATTCATAACGAGTACAATATATAGAACAATTATGGATATTAAGTTAGAATTGATATCAAATTGTAATTATTTTAGTATATAATAGTGATAATAATATTATATTCTTTCAGACTTTAGACATGAGTATTTATGAAATAAATAATAATATTGATAATATATCTTTGTAAATTTTACTGTTTAAAAAAAAAACACACAAAATAACATAATTTCAATCTGTCCATTGAGGATAACTGCCTGTGGGACTTAGAAGTTACTGGCTAAATGGTAACTGATATCTCTACAATATTATTTGTAAAATGTATATTCAAAAACAAAACTTCTGTATTAAGCTTTGAATAATTTAAAAATAGCTGTGATATGGGGTTGATCAGTTCAATAATTGTTGTTTTGTGTCCTCCGCAGCTTTAAAGACCTGAAACTTCCCATATCAGGGCTGAAAATGGTCAAGTCTTGTGGCACGGAACCTCAGATCTACAGCGTCCTCAGTGGCAGGACGGCACCATCAGACCTCCATCTGCTTGTTACTAAAAGGAAAAAACAGAAGACTTCTCTCTGTTCCTCCGGCTTCAGTGGTGTCCTCAAGATCTCTGAGAGCTACGGAAACTGCAGTGAGAACCAAGACCCCATTCCCATCCCGGCCGCTCCAGCTCCGTGCATCCCAGCTGGTCTCAAGCAACGTTTCCAGCCTTTTGGTAGTTCCATTGCAGCTCACATGAAAGATGAAGTCACTGTAGTTTCCCCAACTACACCCAAGATAACCAGACTGGATACGAATGAGGGCGATGAGCAAAAAAAGAAGAAAAAGAAAAAGAAAGACAAGAGGCAAGATGATAGTGAAACTGTTTTTATCAAGCAAGAACAAACACAAATGGACTGTGATCAGTTAGAGTCATCTGAAATAATGGAGGAAGAGTCAATGGAGGAGAGGAGGAGGAAGAAGAAAAAGATTAAGAAAGAGAAGGAAAGACATAGTGAAGACATGCTTGATGAACGTTTAATATCCAAAACAGAGCCACTGGATCCTTATGATTATAATGAAACCCCAGGGAAAACTAAGAAGAAAAAAAAGAAGACTAGCCGAGATGAGTAGACTGTCAAAAGAACTTGAAATGCTCTATCAATTTTTCTGTCATGTTCACACTTGCTTACTGTGATATTTAACTGTCTAAATACAACTAAGAAATCAGTATCTCTTACTGTGTCTCTCATTAAAGAATTCAACATTTCTGTACAACACTCAATATTACCTCAAAAGCATTGTTTCTTTTGCTTAAAATCATTATTTTGGTCTCTTTTGTTTTGTTTTAACCGCCATACAAGCAACTCCACATTGCAGAGATTGCTATGTGATACAGACATGAAAGGGAAAATTAAAATCCTGTCATTTATCCAACATTATGTCTCTCTAAATAATGGCTTTCTTCTGTGGAACTTAAAAGAGTAGATTTAAGATTGTTTCAAGTGTTTGTATGAAAGTCAAGCCCTTTCAGTTTCATTGTATTGACAGATACGAAGTGTTTTCAAAGAATGACAGAACATATAATTATCTATCCAAAGTGGTTTGTACTAAGTATTATTTTTTTTTAAATATTTCATTTCATGCTCCACTAAAAGAAAAGCAGAATGACTGTGTTTGGGGCGAACTATCCCATTAAATACTGCGTTCCTGCAGTACTTGCAGTTCACCGGTAGGTGGTGGAAAATCTCCCTCTGCTGGTGGAAGCGCTGAAGGTCTTCCGCTTGTTCTGCACTGAGGTATGGCCATGATTTCTAATGAGCACAGGCACGTTTGCCGCCTGCAAAATGGGTTTCTCTGCCCCTCCCACTGCGCACATGCAGGTACAGCTCAACATCCTAGAGTCCAGTGGGATCACGAGGAATTCCATATAGACGCTACTCCGTTGATCAGGTATTTAAAGAGTGTTGCACCTGATGATTCTCTAATGGAGACGTTGTTTTTTTTAACTGAATATTATCACAAACTCCCTCTATAGATATGTTCGTGCTGTCAAATCCATGAATCGCATCTAATAAAAGTTTTTGTGAGGCCGATGGCCACCGAATGAGCAACACACCGGTTTATTAGCAATCACGCCGTCGGCCTCGCACTGTTCTCTCACGGCCCTCGGGCTTGTCCTGCTCGCCACAAATATGTGTGAATATTATATGTGCGGACACACATGCACATGCACGTCATATAAATATAATATATAGCCTACACATAAACTTTCTATAAACAAAAACTTTGTTAGATGTGATTAATCAACAGCACACATGCACACACGTGTGTGTGTGTGTGTGTGTGTGTGTGTGTGTGTGTGTATCTATAGGCTAGATACACTCACCTAAAGGATTATTAGGAACACCAAACTAATACTGTGTTTGACCCCCTTTGGCCTTCAGAACTGCCTTAATTATATGTGGCATTGATTCAACAAGGTGCTGAAAGCATTTTTTTTTAGAAATGTTCTTGCAGTTGATGGAGATTTGTGGGACCCACATCCAGGGCACAAAGCACCCGTTCCACCACATCCCAAAGATGCTCTATTGGGTTGAGATCTGGTGACTGTGGGGACCGTTTGATTACAGTGAACTCATTGTCATGTTCAAGAAACCAATTGATTTGAGCTTTGTGAGTTGCTGCATTATCCTGCTGGAAGTAGCAATCAGAGGATGGGTACATGCAGTGGCCTTAAAGGGATGGACATGGTTAGAAACAATGCTCAGGTTGGCCGTGGCATTTAAACTATGCCCAATAAGCTAATTTCACACAGCCGCCATTTTGAAATTAAACTTCAATCACAGGATAATTGCGAATGTGATGGCGTATTGTTGTGTTTAATGTAGAAATTTGTTATTCTAAAAATGTACATACATTTCTTTCATATTTGGCTTCACAAATGCTTTCCTGCATACCTCGGTTGTAACGAGTGGTTATTTCAGTCAAAGTTGGTATTCTATCAGCTTGAATCAGTTGACCCATTCTCCTCTGACCTCTAGCATCAACGAGGCATTTTCGCCCACAGGACTGTCGCATACTGGATGTTTTTTTGTAAACCATACTTTGTAAACCCTAGAAATGGTTTTGCCTAAAAATCCCAGTAACTGAGCAGATTGTGAAATACTTAGACCAGCCCGTCTGGCACCAACAACCATGCCACGCTCAAAATTGATTAAATCACCTTTCTATTCCTATTCTGACATTCAGTTTGGAGTTCAGGAGATTTTCTTGACCAAGACCACACCCCCAAATGCATTACCATGTGATTGGTTGATTAGATAATTGCATTAATGAGAAATTGAACTTGTGTTCCTAATAATCCTTTAGGTGAGTGTATATAGGCTATAAATAGAATAACGATATGGTGTATATATATATATACATATATATATATGTGTGTGTATATATGTATATAAATATGCATGTACATGATGCACATAAAGAACTCCAAGACTTCGTGGGTCATATTCAAATATACACCTGTTTACAGCACTCGCATCGTTTGGCATTTATTTTCAGAGTTTGAATCACAGAAAGACAAGTGGTTTGTCAACACCTGTTATTTTATCACAGAGGCGGAGACGCTAATCGGGTCCCGTGCACGCGCCTGCAACTTGTTTGCCTTGTTTTTTATTTATTTATTTTTTTATATACACCCATCAGGGAAAAAAATTACCGCGGTATGCCATAGGCGTTATGAGATGCTTGAACATTGCTGGGTGTCTGGTGAGGCAGATAAATAATTGAATGCAGTCTGAAGTTTGGAAGCAACGTGCCCAGACTGTAAAGCACAGCGCGGGGCCCCTGTGCGCCCTAAACTGATGCAAACGATAAGGTTTGGGTGGGGGAGTAATGTTTTTTCTTTTTATTTTGAGCCAATCTCGTTTGTGCACACCCTCCCCCTCTTTACTGCAGCAATTCTTCTCTCTCTCTCTCTCTTTCTCTCTCTCTCTCTCTTCAGCGTGCTCCATGCGGCCTGCAGCTTTTGGGAAGGGGGGTTGGGGGAGTTACCATAGCAACGCGCACTTGCCAAGGACTACGGAGCCACGCGGCGGTCGAAATGGGGTTCAGCTCACATCGATAGGGACCTTCCTTTCCCCAATTAGACGATAATACTAGTATCCACCAAGACATACATCATTTTCTTCTTGTCCACAGGCGGAAGTCAAAATATTTCTTCTTGATGATTCCTATTGAAGTGTTTTGTTTGGGGGTGAATTACCGCACCAGGAACTTGTTTGCATACTAATACGTTGACGTGACTCATTCAAAGCAATCTATTCCAAAATGTGTCATTGAGCCTCCTCTGCAGTAGCAAGGAATTCTGGGAACTTTCAGCACAACATCACTTCATAAGCCTTTATATTTCAGTGTAAGATGGTGTCAGAAATACCGGATTGTTTATTTATTGTTTGATTTATCATGACAGCAAGAGTGCAATTGGATTTGGCTCTTGCCTTACATAGAAAAAAAAGTATTAATAAATTAAGTGTTTTGCTATTGCTGCTATGCGCACAGCCAAGTCAAGTCAGACATATGTTATAAAAGCAGCAGATCTTTCAGCTGGTTGTCATGGCAACCACAATGCCGTTTTTTTTTTTCTTTCTATCATTGTTTCCTTACCCACCTCTATGACTGTGTTTGTGCTCAAGGACTTGGTTTTCTGTCACTGACCAAGATGTGTTGCATGAATTTTTATTTATTCATTTATCTTTATAAAAGACCAGCCTTTCAAACCTTTTGGCTGTGATGATAAAGCCAGTGAAGTCGAGATCATCCAAACTCAACAGATGCCTGTGCTTATGGTGCCCAATTTAACAAACTAACTTTCCCAATCTATTATCTGTGTATGTATACATAGTATATATAATATATACACACAATATATACAATATATATATATATTGTATACTAGTATCTACTTTACATATTGTTATTCTGTCAAGGCTGCTATCACGTCAAGATCTGCCATTGCTGCACACATCCTATTTGGCTATATTGTGATGTGGCAAGGCAATACACTAAATTTTAGCTTCATAAAAACCATTACATTTGTTGCCATTTTCTCTCACTACCTAAACAAAAACCCAACTAGCCTTATTTCGTCTAGGGCCAGGGTTCGTGGTGTCGAATGCATGACCCATTAGGACAGGCCGGCACTGTCTCTGCTAGACATGCTGTGCTTCCATCTGTCCAAGGGTCACTTACTCCCCATCGGTGCCAAACGCACGCTTCCCTCTGCGCGGCTCTGACATCTTCTCGGTTTCTGCCTCTTTTGGCTTGTCGAGATAAAAGGGGGGAGTGCAGATGGAAACTGGGTCACTAGAGCTTTTTATAACCTCATGGAATTGTTGTTAGATTTAACCTTCAGGTGCTGTTGTAGCTAAAACTGTGGAAAAAACGAGGGGAAGATGTTAGTAAAGTAGGCTAATTGGAAGTCAATTTTGTGATTCAAATGAAATTGACAGGGTTTCCCTCTCTGTAAAGAAATATTGCTTAGATTGCTTAGGGAGTGTGATTATTTTTTTAACTTTTTCTGTCATTTGTGTGAATTGGGATATACAGTTATATAATGGACTGTATTTTCCAAAAGCATCACAAGCTTAAGTAAATTGTAGAAAGCACTGGCACCAAAACCATTGGCACTAATGATTATGATGGTTTTGGGAAACGCAGCCCTGTAGTTGTATCTGTAGAATAGTGGCTTTGGGTAACAGAATGTTGCAGTATTTCAAGAATAAAAACATTTTATGTATTTTAATTATTGTATTTGTAGAATAAAACTACTCAATGTCCTGTATTTATTCACCTTTTCAGGTATGTTCATTAATTTGGTATGCAAAAGAAATTAGAAATGAGAAAAAGCATTCTCAAACCTGTTTTGTTTCCGTAATGTGACATTTAGGCCCATCGGAGTTGAACAGGATATTCAAGTAGAATTTATCCTTTAGAAACAGTTTTACAACAATATTTTGTTGTACAAATATCTGAACATGCAATATCAAAAGAAAGAACAGAGCCTCTGCTTTTTTAACGTTTTATTCTTGCTTGACGCATTGTTTTCTCCACTTGAATATGGGCAGGTTTCATAAAAAAATAACAAAAAACTGAGAAAGACAACAACGTGCATAATGCTTTAACGCTTGTTTCTGCTCCCTTTTGCCTGTCTTTTACTCCTCAGATTCCAACATGCCATCATGACTTTTGCGTAAACATACACGCCACTTTCAAGACAAGTGTTATCTATATGCATTTTGAGCTATTGGCGTGTATGCATGTATGTCTATGCCGTTAAATGTCTGAGTGATTTTGCATCTATGTACACACCGTTAAATGTTCGTGCGAAACGTAGCAAAATATAGATCTACATCTGGGGAGCGATATTTTTTTTCCTAGAATTTTTTTTCCCTATTCCTAGGTTTAGGGATGTGGTTGGGGTAGGTCATATTATATATACAGTAATGTAACGTTAAGTCAACGGCATTCAAAACACACTGAAAAGCGATTATGCGTGTTGATAGAACGCCAAAAATGGAAATACGAATTGGCGTGTCATACACGCCATTTCATGAGATCAGTCTGCAGATTCTGTACTCTTTAAAAAGATATAATATCGCCCCCTACCATATAACAGTCAAAATTTTCGTCAATGCAGAGCACGCACACCTACGCATGATATCGTTCTATATGCGCATGATATCATTCTATATGTGTGTGATATCGTTCTATGTGCGCATGATATCATTCTATATGCGCATGATATCGTTCTATATGCGCATGATATCATTCTATATGCGCATGATATCGTTCTATATGTGCATAATATCGTTCTATATGTGCGTGGTATCGTTCTATATGTGGTTGATATCGTTCTATATGCGCATGATATCGTTCTATATGCGCATGATATCGTTCTATATGCGCATGATATCGTTCTATATGTGCATGATATCGTTCTATATGCGCATGATATCGTTCTATATGTGCATGATATCGTTCTATATGTGCATGATATCGTTCTATATGTGCGTGGTATCGTTCTATATGTGCATGATATCGTTCTATATGTGCGTGGTATCGTTCTATATGTGCGTGGTATCGTTCTATATGTGCGTGGTATCGTTCTATATGTGCATGATATCGTTCTATATATGTGCATGATATCGTTCTATATGTGCATGATATCGTTCTATATGCGCATGATATCGTTCTATATGTGCATGATATCGTTCTATATGTGCATGATATCGTTCTATATGTGCGTGGTATCGTTCTATATGTGCATGATATCGTTCTATATGTGCGTGGTATCGTTCTATATGTGCGTGATATCGTTCTATATGTGCATGATATCGTTCTATATGTGCATGATATTGTTCTATATGCCCATGATATTGTTCTATATGCCCATGATATCGTTCTATATGTGCGTGATATCGTTCTATATGTGCATGATATCGTTCTATATGTGCATGATATTGTTCTATATGCCCATGATATCGTTCTATATGCGCATGACATCATTCTATATGTGCATGATATCGTTCTATATGCCCATGATCTTGTTCTATATGCCCATGATATCATTCTATATGCACATGATATCGTTCTATATGCGCATGATATCGTTCTATATGTGCATGATATCATTCTATATACTGTATGTATGATATCGTTCTATATGTGCGTGGTATCGTTCTATATGTGCATGATATCGTTCTATATGTGCGTGGTATCGTTCTATATGTGCGTGGTATCGTTCTATATGTGCATGATACCGTTCTATATGTGCGTGGTATCGTTCTATATGTGCATGATATCGTTCTATATGTGCGTGATATCGTTCTATATGTGCGTGATATCGTTCTATATGCGCATGATATCGTTCTATATGTGCGTGATATCGTTCTATATGTGCATGATATCGTTCTATATGTGCATGATATTGTTCTATATGCCCATGATATTGTTCTATATGCCCATGATATCGTTCTATATGTGCATGATATTGTTCTATATGTGCATGATATCGTTCTATATGTGCATGATATCGTTCTATATGCGCATGATATCGTTCTATATGTGCATGATATCGTTCTATATGTGCATGATATCGTTCTATATGTGCATGATATCGTTCTATATGTGCATGATATCGTTCTATATGTGCATGATATCGTTCTATATGCCCATGATCTTGTTCTATATGCCCATGATATCATTCTATATGCACATGATATCGTTCTATATGCGCATGATATCGTTCTATATGTGCATGATATCATTCTATATGCCCATGATATTGTTCTATATGCCCATGATATCGTTCTATATGCGCATGATATCATTCTATATGTGCATGATATCGTTCTATATGCCCATGATCTTGTTCTATATGCCCATGATATCATTCTATATGCACATGATATCGTTCTATATGCGCATGATATCGTTCTATATGTGCATGATATCATTCTATATACTGTATGTATGATATCGTTCTATATGCCCATGATATTGTTCAATATGCCCATGATATCGTTCTATATGCCCATGATATTGTTGTATATGCCCATGATATCATTCTATATGCGCATGATATCGTTCTATATGCGCATGATATCGTTCTAAATGCGCATGATATCATTCTATATGCATATCATATCATTCTATATGCGCATGATATCGTTCTATATGCGCATGCTACAGCTTTGTCGCCTGACACTTTAAATGCTCGAGCTCTTTAAAGGAAGGTGGATTCTGATTGGCCTTCAATGTTTTTACTGTTTATCAACTGGAAAAAAAATTATTCCAATGATTTTGTTTCTCTTTGCTGTTATCCATATAGTTTTGGTGTGGACTCTACTATTATTTCAGACGGATCTCATGAAGTAGCGTGTGTATGACACGCCAATTCGTATTTCCATTTTTGGCGTGCTATCAAGACGCATAATCGCCTTTCAGCATGTTAATGAACGCCGTTGACTTAATGTTATATAAATATATGACTTACCTCAACCCCGTCCCTAAACCTAACCGTCACTGGGGTAAATGGCATTTATGACTACTCCCCTACCATCCAAGGTAAAAAAAAAAGATATGACTTACCTCAACCCCATCCCTTAACTTAACCGTCACTGGGGTTAATGGCATTTATGACTGGAGATTTGACTGCGTGTACAGACACGCGGAATGACGCGGACGTTAATGGCGTAGACATATACGCATACACGCGGATACACGCGGATAGCTCAAAATGCGTAGAGATAACACGCCACCTGACTCGAAAGTGGCATATATGTTTAAACAAAAGTCATGATTTAATGTTGATTATTTTATGTTTATAACGATTTTTAGAACTATATATTTATAATTATCGTTATAGTTATCATCCTTGGTGTTAATAGCCTTAAGACCTGGAAAGTGTGTCAAGAAAATAAAAAGCTTATGCAGTCGATACTGATTTTAAGCACTTGTGTTTTTTTTTTTATCAGCAAGCTGTGATAGACCTACTGTTCTTTGGATTTCCACAGCCATACTCTGGCACTTGAATTCACCATAAAGGGCTACGGGACACATACAGTACATTCACAGATTCAAGGGTGATTTCCTCTTTTCAACTCACCATAAAATGTTCCTTCTATGGTCTTTCAAAGTGCTGCGGTGAGTTGCTTTGAAAGGTCACAAGACATGTATTTTGTCCCCTTGGGGCCAAGTAAAAGTGATTAATTCCCCTCTGCATTTGGCCTGTCTTCTGGAGGGCATGAGTTGGGGAGGTGGGGTGTAAAGCAGCATTTCACCTCAGTGTCAGAAATATGGTTATATTTGTTTAATGCAGCTCTTTCAAATAGGTGTTTAAAAGCTTGGTTTATTTAAATGAGCTTTTAGGAAAATGAGACAGATGCTGGAAGAGATTTAGTGCTGGAGCTTTATCAGTGAGTCTTGGTTAAAATGACTGTGAAGGCCACTTACCAGAGACTTGAGTGTCCAGAATGAGAGTTTTTCATCAGAGGACATATTGTGCTCAGTCAGAAGGCTTCAACCAGTTTCTATGGTGATTAAAAAATAGCTTGCTGTGTTAATGATGCATGTTGTTTACTGCAAGCAAACTGTATTTATTGTGAATCTATACTTTTATTTCAGCCTATCGTATGTTTTCGCTTGCAGATTTGGAAATGGCTCTGTTGGTTGTCCAAATATCAGACTTTTTCACAAAATTTCTGTCAAGGCCCTTGAGTAGAAAGTAGGTTGGGTTGCATTTTGGTTGGAAATGAAAGTCAGGTTGACGTCAGAATCTGCCTTTTCATTTTCAACCACAATACAACCATTGAATTCCTTTGGGAAATTATAAACCTGAATTTTGATAAGTCTTCCAACAAAGCTCAACTTTTGGAAGAAAAGAAGCTAAGGACGACACTTGCAGGTTTTGTTAGTCAGTGCTCAGGAGAATGGGAAAACCAACAAAATATTAATAACTCATTCCATTGTATTTTGATAGGGTACAGTATGCTTTATTTCCTGCATTGAAGCTTTTTGTTGTTCTCTGCCCCTTTTTTGCATAATACTATAAAACCCATTTTTAATTATTATGTTGGTGTTTGTCTTTTTAATACATTTCTGTTTCCCAATATAACATACTCATCATATTTTGATTGTTTTAGACTCTGAAAAGCAAATATTGTGCAAATAATCCCCTACAGACATCACTTTTGGCCACTTCTTGTTATTTTGTTTGGCATGCACTTTGATTTCAATTTAAAGTTTTAATCTTATTTCCAGAAAGTCTTTTATCACAAAGACCCTCCACCACAGGCGTGTAGGTTTATCATTGCGTGCCGGGTGTCTCTCAGTGTTAACCTACACAGAAAGCGTGGAGAGATTTATACAAGAACTAAGACGTTTCTTATTTTATCTTGCGTCTTGGGAGCATAAGTTGTTTTCTTTATTGTACTAGTCATATCTGTGGCAAGCAGTGACCCAATTAAGACTTGAACTTGTGCATTTATATCCCTCATTAGCCCAGCAGCGCTAACGTACATCACCTATGAAAGACTTTTGAGATAAAAAAGACAGCACCAAAAGCTAATTACAGATAGAAGCAAGAATTCATGGATAATTAGAAACAATACACACTAGATATAGATACGGAAAGCATGACCTATATGCTGGTTGCTTTGTAAGTTCACTCACTCTACTGTAATTTGTCATAAGAATGGCTTGGGCCTCAGAAATATACTGTAAAAAACATATTTATTAAAGCATATGCTCATGAACATAAAGAAAAGAAACAACAACTGCAGAAATGCAGAACATATCATATGTACCATAAAATTGATAAAAACAAATCACTGTACAGGGCTACAGTGCTTTAAAATCACAGCTTTGCATTGCAACTTTCTTAATTTATTTCTTTATGTACATATACTCATAAAACACTGATGTTAAAAGTTATTCCTTATATTACGAACGATCTCTAGGATAATTTATCAGCTTCATTTGTTAGAAATATTACAACAGCAAGAAACAAAAAACATACAAAACTATTACAATCATTTTCAGTGTTTTCCGTGAAACCAGTTTAAATTGAGTGAAATGGAACTGGATGGATATTTTGGTCTGTCAAAAACACACTCCCACTTAAGGAAATGTTGTACTCTTTAAATAAAGAAAAGGGGGAGCAAAATTAAATCAGAATTTTTTTTTTTTTTTTTTTTTGTCGTATATAGGAAGCCTGCAGTTTTCTTTCACAGTAGGATAAGAAAGCATTTTCTTGCTTTTTAAATTGCACTTCTTTAAAAACAAACAAGCTGATGAAAAAATGTGTTAGAAATGCACATTAATTGGAGTGATTAATCAATTGTTTTTGTCACTTTTGTACTATTTTGTCAAAATACATGTTGCAACATTCAAATAAATAGCCATAAAAAGGTAGCTTATAAAGTTTCGAACATTATTGCTGATAAAATTACATATTCTTATGGACCACAGTTAGTTTATCACCATCTGATTTGGTTTTGTCTTAGAAACAGTATTTAAGGTCAGATTTGTACATTGAAGACTAGTATTAGTCACAGATTATACAAAAAGCAATATATATATATTCTATTCAGTAGATATATTTTCATACAAAAAGTAATCTGGGGGGAAAACAAGGACAAAGTGCTTTTCTACTGTGACTGAGATTGCTGACTTTAGTTTTATAGTGTTGGTGTAGGCCAGACCTCGCTTTGACGTGACAGCTACTCTCTGTATCAGCACAAGCCTTCATGTATCCGAGACACACTAGCTTTAAATTGATTAGACTGCGTCACACTGTCTGATTCTGTATCCTAGCTTTTTTTAAGGAGTCAGCCGTATTAAAAGGACAGATTTTACTGCTGAATTCATGATGTTGACTTCAGCACCACCGCACAGACAGAAACCTGTTGTGAAGTCGAGGAAATATTTGTGTAGATCTACGGCTCATGCATTCCTGAGGCCTGTTTGCAGCCAGAAAGCTGTTGCTCAGATTGCAAATCAAAATGATTTACTCTTACACATTTGTAGTGACAGATGTTCTGCCATTTTTTTCAGTCTTTGACTTTTTTTTCGGCACATAATTGCATTTGATAATAATGCATCTGTAGAAATGTGGTACTTCAGTCATTTTGATGTCATACAAATCTATAAACACTGTACAGTGGCCCAACAAAGCATTTGGACACTTAGGCCCAGTTAAAATGATGAAAAAATACATTTCACAAAATTTTTCAATTATTAAAGAAAAAATATTATAAGCTACAATATATATCATATATATAAGCTGAATTTTCAGCATTACTTCCCTACTTCAGTGTCACATGATCCTTCAGAAATCATTCTTATCATTCTAATATGGTGATTTGCTGCTCAAGAAACATTTCTGATTATTATAAATGCTGAAAAATAGTTGTGTACAATTATTTATCAGGATTCTTTTATGAATAGAAAGTTCAAAAGAACAGCATTTATCCGAAAGCTTGCAACATTATACACTACCGTTCAATAGTTTGGGCTCACTACACGTAATCTTCAGCAAGAATGCATTAAATTGATCAAAAGTGACAGTAAATACATTCATAATGTTACAAAAATGTTCTATTTTAAATAAATGCTTTTAAACTCTATTTTTTAGTATCAAATCAGTAAATTAAAATGATTCTGAAGGATCATGTGACACTGAAGACTACAGTAATGATATATATGTATTAGTAATGTCAAATTGATTAATCACACCTAACATAAAACATTTTTGTTTATATAATATGTGTGTGTATAGAAATTCATATATTTTAAGTGTGTTTTAAATGTCCAAATGCTTTTTAGGCTCACTCGAAATAATCCAAGTTAAAAATTTGTTACAGATATCATTCAGCAAATACATATACAGGTAAATGCAAAGACAGTCCACCTTAATAAAAATGACGAAATGATCTCAGGACAGAGGACTGCGTGTTCTCCCTTGAAAAGTGCAGGACTAAGGACTGGAGATCTTTGCACATGTTCCACAGGTCTGCTTTCCAACTCTAGGGATTTATGAGAGCTGAAAGCATATTCTTGTCTACTTCTTGCTCTCTCTCTCTCCCTCTTTTTTTTCCCCCTCTGAGAAAAGCAGGGGAGCAGAAACAATTAGGTTTGCTTTCTGGAACAGCTGGGCTGCAACGAGCCTGTTGGGTTTGAGGTGAGGGGAAGGAACCGAGCTGGAGCAGGGAAAATCAATCATGGCCTAAGGCTGGTAAAGGTGCACAATTAGCGAGATTGGATACATTTGAAATGATGGAGCTTCGGCTACACCAGCTCACCATTCCCAGTGGATACAGAGAGAGGGAGTGATGATTCCACTTGAAAGACCTAATTATTCATCATGACAGTTTCCATGTTTAAAAAGGAGCTTGGAGCTTTGGGCCGAGTTATGGATGCAGATATAGATATCGTAGGATCATGGCTAATTTACGAAATCACTACTTATGCACGACGACTGGTGCAGAAACATTCCTACGTTTGATTGTGATTGGATTTTCTCAGAGCGAGACATCTAGAAGCTGCCTGGAAACACTTTTAAAACCCTCAACGTGCATCATATTTTTGCAAAACCTTATTAGAATTGAACGCTGTCTAAAAGACCATCACTAAAAAAAATAACAATCAAAGTCGAGCCGTTTTGTCTGAACACCGGAGATACTTCTTTAGTTTATATGGTTGGTTTGGTGAGACAGGTTTTAATCATGCGGTGAATGTTAATTTCCCTGGGGTCTCCACCACAGATCAATATGCTGAAGCCAACATGAAGACCAGTCAAGCCCGCTGACCGATGACTATATTGGGATTTTCCGCGGTGCTTTTAGCTGGTGTTGGCTTTGGAGACATGTTGGGAAGGTGAAGGTGGTTTTTGCAGGTTGGATGAATTAGTGCACAGAAAAAGTGGGTGGATGACAATGATCAAGAGACTTTATCATGTTTTTGAGATCATCTTGAATCGACTTCAACCTGAAACCATGCATTATGAGCAAAAAGACCAGTGGCTTTGCTGTACCAAGCATGTGATGGCAAATTACATTGGATTACATCACACATGCTGCATTTGCATATCAGTCACACTCAAGACACCCATACGGAAAACATTTTTTTTTTTCAGGCTTATTTCACTGATACACTGGTTAAAATGTAAAATTAGAATGATTTATTTAACGTGGAGATGCCAGTTCCATTAAAGCATGTTGTGTATTTCATATACTGTTTTAATGTCACAAGTATCTGTAAATATAAAAACAAAGTGATACTTTTCCCCCCTCATGTAAACTTACCTCATGACTGCGAGCTTTACAGTCAGTGGCCCTTCAATCTCTACCCACGTGTCCCTGATACTTCCAGTATATTCTTTATTTCACTGCCACAATATACAAATAAGAACAAATTCTATACAGTTACGCAATTTTTTTTTCCTTTTCGGACCACAGTCCAGTACCTTTCTCCAAAATATGTGAGATGAACACTGACATCAATGTAGTTTATTATTAGCAACTAAACGTAGCTCTAACTTTACACGGTACCAGCCATTCTGACATTTAAAAAAAATGTAAATCATTGCAAAAAAGAGGAACATGCAATGTTTCCAAAATGCCTCAGTTAACACATAACTCCATATCACATAGAAATGATCCATTAAAATGAAGTCACTTC
The DNA here is from genome assembly GCF_988280905.1 of Pimephales promelas. Classification (NCBI taxonomy): domain Eukaryota; kingdom Metazoa; phylum Chordata; class Actinopteri; order Cypriniformes; family Leuciscidae; genus Pimephales; species Pimephales promelas. The sequence goes on from NC_142784.1 coordinate 19,793,035, forward strand.
AAAAAGGACGTAATTATTAAAGAATTGTCTTTGAACTCCTACACATTCTTTCAACAGCGTTGGTCTCGTTAAGGTTGTAAACATTACAGCATTTTGCTTGCTCCTTTAACTGGGTGCATATCATTCTGTTGTTGTGTTTTTTTTGTTGTTTTTTTTTTAAGAAGAAGACTTGATAAGCAATCATACATGGTAAATTGTCTTTGGGCTCCTTAAAAAGCTTGAGAGAGAGAGCTGGGTTGCGGTTCTCTGAGATCACAGAGTAAGGTAGACTACGTAAACACCCTGAGAGTCACTTGTCTGTATTTTCTTGATTTTTTTTTTCTTTCTCATTTTAAAAAACATTATTATTATTATTTTAATAATTTGGGCCTGGCCCCGGCAGCCGGTAAGGGATGGTGGCGGATCATGAGTGGAGGGTGAGTTGACTGGCAACCGCCTCATTTGCAGGCATGAGAACAGAGTAATGTGGGTCTGGTCGAGTAGTATGTTATCGATGGAGAACATCACATGGCGTGGTGTGGCGAGGGAATGGCTCGTAAGGGGGGGGGGGGGAAGGTAGTGGTGGAAAGTGGTTGGCAAACGGAGGAAGGGGAGTTATGGACGATCAAAATCAACTAGGCTTACATGATGGGATTCAGCTATAACATCAGCAGGTTCCATTGGTAAATGGAAACCCAACAGGTTTTAGCTTTAGGTGGACAGAAGACATAACACCCACCCGGCCAAGCCTCTCGCAAGCAGTCGCATTCGTTCATTCGCTCGCTCGCCCACTCACTCACTCACGAAGCATGGCCCCTCCCCCAAGCCCGAGCACATGGTTTCAGGCACGAACTTGCAATGTGTTATTTGATGAAACTGAGTGTAGTGGGAGGTGAAGAATAAGACAACAGAAGACAGGTGATGGTAAAATGAACATTTATAATGACTGCTGTTGCTGTCGGAAAATAATAACCCTTAAATAAAAGAGAAAAAGAAAAGGAACGACTTAATAGATATTAGCACTAAATTGCTGACTTCACTGGTAATCCACAAGTCAAGAAACACAACTCACTATTTCTTGTACAAACACAATGCTACAGTTACATTAAATATTTAATACTTTTTTTTAAGTCAGTTAATGGATGATGTTAAAACACTAAAATACTAAAAACAAAACAGTAATTCATCTTTCCAGTCATTCCCTTTTGTCTAGTTTCTTGATGCCATTTATTAATAATGTATAGTAGTTTGAAAATAAATAAGCTCATGAAGGGTTATCAGAAAACAAAGCTGGCAGCATAGAAACATTAGATGTGGAGCTCAAGCATGGTTGAGACGCATGAAAATGATCGTTCGGCATCACACAGAGAAACATTTTCGTCTCGTGAACAGATGCTGCAATGGTCAAGACACCTAATCGACACGCATCACAATTTACACTCAACACGTCTGATATGTACAATGAGATTAGCGACTAGCATCAAGGCTAATCTTAGTCTACTTTAGCGGTTAGTGGTGATTATGCATTATTTGGAGGGGCCGGATCCGGATTTCAGTCTCAGCACAGCGTTTGTGGCTCTATAATCAAGACTAAATCATTCTAAAAAAAAGGAGCTGCTTTAGTTTAGTTCAACTTCATATCTCCACAAAAGCGAATTTATGCTGCCAGCCCCATTACGATGAACATGTTTCTGGTTACAGTTCAACCAAATCTGACAGATATTTACAATGAGAGAAAATAATGAAATCGTGGAGGAAACAGTTTGGATCTTACTGATGTTTGCGTGTGTCTCTTTTTTATTATTCTTATTTTTTTCGTCCTCAATGATGACTTAAGAAAAAAAAAAAGAAGAAAGAAAAGTAAATCCAATCATCTCAACTAGAATTGCACAGTCTCAAAAAGGTTTGGAGATGGAATGGAGATTTTAAGTCCAAACATTTGATGAACATAGAAGGGGAGGAAGAAGGTCAATAAAGTTCATGAGGGGTGAGAAGTTCAAAGTTCAGAAGACAGAAGATGGCTGCACGGCTGACGTTTACACTCCTCAGCTTTTTTGAGCATGTTTTTTATGTTAAAGGAACAAAAAGAAACCTGCCATTAAAATGGATTTATTTTCTTTGCTTGCGCTAAATGTTATCCATCGAGAAAATCAAATGGAGAGACTCGGGGGTGAGGAGAGTGACAGTGCCCCCCAACATTATGGCACACAATCAGTGATGTCCTGGAGGTTGAAGAGATGACAGAGAATTAGGAAAAGCAGTTTATGAGAGGTAGCCAGCTGTGTTTTTACCGTGTTAATCCAGGTCTTGCTTTTACTGCTCGCTTTTTGGGTAATGTTGAGGCGTCATGACTGACATCATGTTATGGAGAAACATGCTGGCTTCATGGGTGCGTCCAATGGATGTCCAACATACAAGAGAACTCAAAAAGTTTGGAATGGTACTGTTTTTGTTTGGCACTCAGGAGAAAGTCTGGGAGGGTGTGAGGGGGAGGTCGGCAGAAGAGTGGGGAGTGGTTGGAAAAAAGGGGAGCAGTGAAAGTGCAAAAGGGAGAAAAAGGGAGAGTAAACAGGATACATATGAATGACATTTTTGTTATACTTGGTCTAGGTTAGAGAGTGTCGTACAAATAAAAACAGGAAAATAAAAAAGAGAACAGAACAGTGATATGACAAATGTATTCTAACATTGCTGGTGCTTCAATGGGTACGAGCTCAAAAGTGACCCGGGTTATCATCTTCTGATGGCGTGGGGGGGGCGGGGCGAGAGGGGTGGGGCTTGGACTGGGGGGGCGTGTGGGGTTTGGGAAGAGCGACGCGCTCTAGCCATGCGCCCACATAAAAGCAATGACCTCCTCGACATCATCTAAACCATAAGTTTGCATCAATCTCGACTTAACAGCGTGTGACAAACCCAGTGACCTGGGAGAGGTACGGGGGCGCGAAAATGCTAAACGCATGCACAAAAACACAACTGCGCACAGGAACGTAGCTTAAAAAGCAACCATGACTAAGCACAGTGCAATTTTGATGGCCTTAAAGAGAGATAGAGTGGATGTGGAAGAAAAAAAAAACAATATTCATCATATCAGACATGCCCTTTTTGGCACGTATTAACATTAGTATTAATAATAAAAAAACACTGTCAAAATAACAACATTTCCTATTTCTGTAAAAACTATTCTGCCGTTTTTGGTCAGCTTCTGGCCAATCCTTTCTCATGCAAACAGTAGTGCCGCATCATTGCATTGTGACGTCATCGGAAAGTCCGGTCCCTTTCCTTTATTCGTGGTGATCTGAGGTAAAGGATTCAAGCAGTTTAGCGGTGTCATTGCATTTGTTCTCATTCGGAAACGGGGCTGTTCTTGTCTGGGGTGGCGTGAAGCGCAAGAGAATTATAAAGTGCATATTCTCGTGATAATGAGTCAAGCTTTATGTGCAGTGATGGCAGAACAAGCTAAAGAACAGAAGCCTAATGATGTTGTTAGAACTGACAGCAAACACAAGCCCTAAAATCATGATCGAAAGAGTGATATGCAAACTTATGTAGTGGTGAATACATTCACGACCATGTTTGAATGTTAATGTCGCTGAATTAACCAACTTTTCCCATTGTTTTTCTTACAAATTATCACAAAACATTGATAAGTCTGTACAAAATGAGTGCTCTTATTATGACGCTGAATATGACCATGGCTATGAATGATTTTGGTTTCTGTGGCCTAGTTTTCACAGGACAACAAAACTCCAGCTTGGTCTTAGCAAAACGAAAACATAATAAGTTAAAAATGTGAAAAAGCTAATTTGATAGCTCGAACTGTTGTTGCCATGCAAAGATTTGTCCTCAAAATGAATGCACATAGCCTAATTGTTTTTGTTGTTTTTTTTGTAATGATTTTTTTTTTGTCTTCACTTTTTTTTTTAAATCCACGCCTCACTTGGTATCATGCAAATATCAACGTGCAAAAAAGATAACATCTATCTTCACAAAATACATTTTCAGAACTATAAAAGGCTGACTTAAGAATGCTGATAACTTATAAAACTTTAACCATGCTAAGCTAACTCGGCAGTCTTCTAGCCCCGGGGATGTGTTAATGGCCACATGGCACCCTGCTGTTGTTTGGCCTGCGAGATGAATCCATCCCTTCTTTTTAACGAGGACTAGTTTGTTTAAGGGGCAGAAAACGCTCAACCTCATAGTGCTAATGTCTATTTTTTTTTTTTTTTTGCTTCTCTAGTCACTTTACCTCCACTAGTTATATCTTAACTGTGGCTTGTTTGGCACTTTTCACATTTTTTTTTTCTCTCACTTTTTTTAAATTACAAAAGTATGTCTGCTCTTAACTAATGGTGTTTAAATCACATTTAAATCTGTAAATCTATTTTGGCACAGGTTTATTTAATCCATTGATATAGCAATTATTTCATTATCAATGTAGCATTTAGTTACACCTCTTACATCTACCACATCCTGCTAAATGACTGATCAGATATGTTTTTAATCTTAAATTTTAGTACATCACTTATTCAATAGCAGCATCTTCACAACTTAAAAAATAGTATATGCAAATCTACTCAACATCTAGGTAAATCCAAAGCTCCTACACAGACAGAATAAAAGGACAAGACGTGACGACATGCTACTACGTATATTGCTTTCAGTACTCATCACATTTGATCTATTTTCCCAGTTACTTAAAAAAAAACATATGTACTTTCAGTACTGAATACAAAAACAACAAAACAGAAAGCTGCTCCTTGACACTATGTTGGCACCTTTTTATAGTTTTCACATTGAATTGTCACAGTAATATTTTGCGTTTTGTGTGTCTTGATCGAATTGAACGGTCATGTAACGTTTCTCAACCTTAAAATTATCCCGGGGATCTACCAAGACTGTTTCCGCTCGTTCAAGCTCTGAAGTGTCCGATGAAGTACTGCATCATAGGTAAAACCGAATGCACAGATGCACTCTAAAATGCGGAGGCGCTCGATTGCCATCGCTTTCTCGTCTTGATCTTCAAGTCTGAACTATAGTGTTCCTTAATTTGAAAAGAAAAGCTCATTGCACCTCAAAATCGTGTAACTATCTTTCGGAGTACTTGGAGTCACTGCTGTTTCAAACGCTTGTTACACCTCCTCAACCAGGGCACAACCACTTGACAAATTCATACCTATGCAAACGCATCAACTTTACACGCATGTACACATACATTCACACCATACAAACATTGATGGCTCTTAGTAAGTCCCTTGTTTAAGGTGTGATGTGCTTGAACGTGATCTACGGCAAGCTTCTAGTTCTACTCTGTAGGCGCATCTTCCCTTTCGCATTGTCAGTTTCGTCAAAGGGCAAGCAGACATGCACTGTTACACCAGTCATCGCCACCCATGGAGAGATGTGAGAAAAGTGGGTCTCTGGGTTGATGTGTCAGAATGGGGGTGCACAAAGGTAAAAAGGGGGGTTGAGAAGAGGTGAGGGGAGGTGATGGTTTTTAGATGAGAATAAAGAAGCCTCCTTACCAATTGGTTCAGATTTACTCTCCTTGGTGCTCCAATAGCAAAGGAGAGGAAAGAATCATAACTTTAGTCAGGGGGAGAGAGAGCACAGTTCTGTCTTTCTCTGTTGGTCGAATTCTTCTTTGGGAACGTATGCAAGTCTTGTGGTTAATGAGGATCAGTTTGGTATTTTTAAGCTCATTCCAGTCGGTAAAGAATCAATATGTTGTTATAGCAGTCGTTTAGACACAGAATAGATTTGGAGGACACAGTTTAAACATACAAAATATACCATCCTCTGCCCCTTCACGATAAATATACACGGTCGGCTGGCGGTTAGTTAGTGCACACTTGGAAAGTTAAGGTTGGATACTGCAACATGATACCAAAAAACTGCTCAGAAGAGTCTGACCTCAACCTAACAAACCATCCAGGCTTCCTTTCCGCCGTACACTCTTACAAATAAAGGGTTCTATGTTGGCATCAATGGTTCCATCAAGATCCTTTAACTTCCATGGAGCATTTCCATTGTACAAAAGGTTCTTTGTGGTGGAAAAAGATTATTTTGGTTATTAAAATGTTCTTCAAACTAAGGAAAAATTGGTTCTGTTCAGAACTGCTCAATGAAAGGTTCTTTGAGGAACCAAAATTGGTTCTTCTGTGGCATCGCTGCAAGAACTCCCCTTTTCGAACCTTTATTTTTAAGAGTGTACGGTGAGTGATACATTGACTCCATGGAGGCTCTTTTAAAAATGAGACGTTCCACTTGAGTACATTCCATCATGGTGATGCATCAACACGATAACGATATAGAAACCCTGACTTTTTTTGGCCTTCCATCACGGCCTCCACACTTCACAGTGCATTAAGACGAAATTCAGTGTACTCAGATTTAAAACAAAAAGAAAATAGGACCTTATTAGCAGCACATAAGTCGCACATGGGTAGTTCTGAAATGCACAGGAAGACTTTCACATTGGCAGCCTGTTCAGTATAACGCAACCAGAACCAAATTAGAACTGGTGACTTGGGACGTTTATTTAAAAAAATGTCGAGGCTTTCACGTTAGCCACAATAGAGCAGACAACCTGGGACTTCCAGTGCAGGCCATGTTACTAAGCAGCCTGTGCCGATCAGAATTTGTTCGTAGTCGTTCAGTAGTATGTGTTCATGAAACGCCTCAGAGCTCTGAGGGCCAGTTTCTGACTTGATAAGGAATATCTACGCAAATCTTCCAGCACATTTGTGCAGATATTCAACTGCAGCGGCTCAAAGTGCACAATGTCTCGCACTGCAGAAGGGCAGCATATAGAGTAAAGACGGGGATATGTTTTGGGACGTTACAGAAAGAGATTGGCTTTTATATAAAGTCATATTCTGATACACTCCCTTGGACTTGTGCAAAGACCTACATTCTCATTCAGTAGATATGTGAATAAATTGTCTAGTCCCCACTGTGATTTCAAGTCTGCGTATGTTTAGTTGTGTTTTCAGCATTTCAATCTGTTAAGAGTCTGCTGAGGGTGTGTGTTTTGTTGTATTAATATCACTGTACAGTACATCTGCCCCTATTCTCTCCGTTGGTGCCGACGGTGCAGTTATCACTGGACGTTAAATAAGACATATATTAAATGGACACACGATTCAATCTACTTAAATAAAAAACTAAATCCAAAATATTGTCTTTACATTCATGTCAACCTGAATTCACAGATTAAGAAAAACAAAAAAAGGAAATACCTCAGTTCTTATGGGTGAAATCATATTAATAAATAACGTTGATGGTGATGATAATTTGTAATAATAATAATAGTAGTAGTAGTAATAATAATAATGATAATAGTATTTGTATAAACACCAGACCTTGAATCCCATAGAGAAATGCCACAAACTCTAGAAGCTCTGGTACGAAAGATTCAGGTGCATTTTGCGTCCTGGCCTATGTCCGCGACATGATCTACAAGCTTCCCTTATGCTAACAACATCTGTAGTGGCAATGGACCTGGTCGAACTGGAACCCCAGGTCAATGTCTAGTGACGCTGAGCACCCCTTCAGCAATCCTCGCATCCCCTGCCCTATCCTGCCCAGCACAGGGCAGGGTCAGGCCGGCTGGGATCGTGAGGGCGAGGGGGGCTGGGATGGGGTGTGGGGTGTCACAGACTGGGGGGGGGGGGGGGGATATATAATCAGTCTCAGACCCTCTTAAAGAGGAGGCATGGGCGAACGAGAGGGAATTCAACTAAAGACTAAAGAAATAAAGAACAAAAAAAACTCTGTCAGCTAGGAGGGGATGGGGGTGGGGAAAGGGCCGTTTCCTGGGATTTTTCCACCCCATTGTCCCCCATCCGACCACCTTGCCCACCTGCTGGGAACTGCAGCGCGGCAGCATGCCAGGTTGAAATGCCATTCACTGCTGTCCAGAAAAATGCACAAAAAAACAAAACAAAAACAAACAAAAACAAAACAAAATCAACCAATACAAATTCCAAAAAGATTCAAACTTAAGAAATAAACCCATATTTACATTTTACACATTTTTCTTTTTTCAAATTTTCCACGTCGAGAGGATTTTTTTCCTTCTTTTTTTAATACTGAGATTTTTCCCACAAAGAATGTGGTTGATTTTCTTCGTTATTCGCGCCCTCCATCTTTCTCTGTATCTTCCCCATCCCCCACTCTTTCTCTCTCCTTTTTTCATACTCCCTGTTTTTAGCCCACCTTCTGCGGATTGGTGGCCCTCACACCCTGCTCGTATGTGATTCGCTGGCTGATAAGATATTGGGCTGCTTGTGTAGCGGCTGGCGATCCGGTAATGGTAACTTTACGATTTCTGGTGCCAGGAACAAACTCTCCCTTTTTTGAGATCTGAATGCGGGCTCCCGTCAGTTCTTGGTACTCCACAAGCGTTTTGCCTCCCTTCCCCAAAATGGCGCCCACCAAGTTCTCCGGCACAGCAATCTCCACCACATCTTTAGCCCCCTCATTCAGCTTCTCGGTGGCCAGTAGGGAGCTCGCCACCAGCGGGGAAGCGGCACTCAGGTAGCCATTGGTGGCTCCAGTGGCGGCGGCGAGCGAGCCTAGCGTGAAACCTCCCAGGCTGGCCGCCGGGTGGCCGGCGCCGCTGGACGCGTCATTGGCGTAGGAGGCTAGCAGGTTGGCGGCCGCGGCTGCAGCAGGGTTAGCGCTTGCAGCCACAGCGGCGAGGACTCCTGAGGCGGCTGCAGGGTTTAGCCCTAGACCCAGGGAGTTGGTATTGTATCCATAGCTGGCTAACGTGTTTAGTGCGGACGTGATAGCCAGCAGGTCATTCCCTGAGAAGCTGGACATGGTGGTGGGGAAAGCGCCCACTCCAGCCAGACTGGCCTGCCCCAGGAGACTGGAGGCCGTGGCCGCCGCTGCCGCAGCAGCAGCCGGCATCACCTCTGCAGAGTTGGCGTACGGAGAACCAGTGGGGTTGGAGTTGGCCACGGGGCCGGAGATGTTGGAGTAGCTGATGTTCAGACAGCTGCTGCTCTGCGGGTCCTCCTGGATCTTCTGGACGATGATCTCCACGGCCTTGCGGTTCTGCTCAGGCTCTCCGCTGATGGTGACGACGCGTTCCTGCAGGTTGATGCCTTCGGGTTTCTGTGAGAGCTGGACCCAGGCACCGGACTGCTCCATGACGGCCTTCACGGTGGCTCCGCCCTTGCCGATGATCAGCCCTGCCGTACTGTTGGGCACTATCAGCTTGGCCTGAAGAAAACATAAGCAGAGAGGCTGGTGTCAGTTAATGAGTCACTCTAGTAGGCAAGGAAGCGCCATTTCTCAGTTTTGGGATTTAAAAGTAGAAAGTGTGAATTTATTTTTTATCCACTGGGAGCCCATTAGTTGCAGCCCAACCAATGTCTTTGAACACAAACAACTTCTTTTGCGGCAACTGCGCCTGTATGTGTTTAAACCAAAGCCTGGCTTTTAGACTGTACAGTAATTACTTTGCCTCAAGTTGCCATTTCATCAATTGCTGTATCATTAAAGCATTAATCAAGTTGCATTTGACAGAAGAACTTTATCTTGTAATTTTGTGCAACAGCAACAGTGTTCTCAGTGAGTATGTTTTTGATAATGTCTGCGAAAACACTTTCCTCTTTAATAGAGGGGGGAAAAAAAGTGTAAACAGTGGTTACCATGGTTTCTTCTCTAACTTAGAAAGGCTTGCTCCTCTGATCAAGCAGTGACTCAAGCTGGTACTTTTTACCAAAGCTTTACACAGTACATACCGATCTTGTTATAATGTTGCTAAAAGCACCCTTGATAAATGGGGTGGTTAAAATGATTTTGGATTTCTTAACCAAAAACAATTATTTGATTCTATGTTCATTTTAGGTGCTGTTAACTGTGCAGTAACCAAAAACTGTAAAATAGTATGAAAGGATTAGAAACATTTAACAAAAAAAAAAAAATAGATTTACGCAATTAATAGTAAAATTCCATCCAATTGAAATAAATAATCCGTATGTATTTTAATTGAATAATTGAACAATCCTCAATCAATTATACTATTATTTTAGAGAGTAGACTGCAAAATATTACATTAAAATATTAAATCTAAAAAAAAGTTTAGCTAAGTGTTGGTATTGTTAACTATTAAAAAAATACTTTCACGAATTGAAATAAAGCTAAAATAAAATCTAAATATTAGATAAAACACTTTAAAAAAAACGTAGCAACTAACTGAATTAAATAAGTTGAAGTTGAAGTACTAAAATGAATAAAACTAAAAGTGAAATAAAAAACAAACCAAAATTACAAAAAAATAAACTAAAAATGAAGGAAATGCATGAAAACCTCATAAATAATATTGAATTGACACTGGCTTATCTGAAATATATAAGAAAATATAAGATAGAAATAGAAATATTATTATTTTAGATAACATTACAAAAGAAGAAAATACTGCAGCACTGATTGAAACCAGAAAATTACGCATTAGAAGATAAATATAAAGATGTGTTTTGTTCTTGTACTTCCTGTGCAGTGAATCACTAGGTAAAAACAGGCTCCTCCTGAAAAGCATCGACTCCCAGGGGTCAGTGTTTCCATGGAAACTCAACTCCAGCATTCAAGAGGGACTGAAAGGGAGTCGGAATGATGCATAGCAACCAACCAACCACCCTTCCACCCCCCACCTCACATGCTCGCAACCATTCACTTAAAACACCAGCTACTTGTGCCATAGCAGTGCGTATGCTCACACACTACCAACAATTCTGTAAGAAAACATCATCACACACTTTTTGATTTTCACTTGAAATATTAATTGAACTGACAAATTAGCGATTGATCTCTTTGATCATTGCCGGATACATCTACGCACTGTAGCATTGTGAGAAAACAAAATATGCGGTGTGGTGTTCGCTTTGACAGTTAATTACTCTGTATAATGAAAAGCTCCAGCCCTCTGAGAGCGCTTTGACAATGCTGGATTCAGAATATTTGCACTGTCAAAATGACAGATAGAGAGATGAAAATTGTAAAAAGGGGAGACAGCGGGTAGATTTGAGTAAAGAAGGATGTGTGTTTGTGGGGGCGTGCTTTTTTTATGTGTGTGTGTGTGTGTGTATTTACGAACAAAGCAAGGAGAGACGAGGAAAGGAGAGAGGTTGGGGAGGGGTGGTGATCGGCTCAGCCTTTACGTTTGTTTCTTTTGTGAGTCGCTTCGTTCTTTTCACTCTTTGCCTCAAGGTCTGCTGAAGCTCGCTGCCCACAGATATGTCTTTACAGAGGCTGTTTAGCCTTGCCACTGTAGCTCCAACTCTCATTCAGCTCAACTGAATTAGCATAGAAATGAAAAACTGCCGACAGGTAATTTCATGGACTCCTACATTCGCCTTTTATCTTGCTAGAATACACAGAACCTTGTTTAGAGAACATTTTGAGCAAAATAATCATATTCACAATTATCGTTTAATGCTTTGGAAAGCAGATCGATGTACTGTGATCGATCAGTTCATATACAGTGAAAACACACACCAGTTAGCATATCAAAAATTGAGACCTGAAGGAGTTCACATAATGTCACAAATAGTTTACTCCAAAATCTGAAATATAATTCATGTTTTCTTTTGTCGCGTAATCCTAAAACTTTTAGTCAGGCTTAAATTTTGTATCCATGTGGTTTTCAAAAAAATTAATTAATTACACTTCTAAACTCCAGATCTTGATCCCAAATGTTCATAAATTAAACGTTTGTATTAAAGACGTATACTGTATTTATACTATTAATATATAAATATTGAACATAGTAAATAACAAAATTAATAAATATAAAATGTTTCCAAATAAAAAGCCTCATGATGATTTAAATATGCACACACTTCGCTTAAAAGTTCGGTATGATTTTCTAAAATGTTTTTGAAAGTCTCTTTGCTCACTAAAAACACTGTGAAATATTTTTGATACACTTTTTAATATAATTGTAAATCTAAATCTTTTGTAACATCATATATGTCACTGTCCTTGCTGAATAAAAGTGTTAATTTTTTATATAAAAAGTGGTAACACTTTTTTTTAGAGTGCAGCATTGTTACATGTAGTTACTATAGTAGAACCTATAAATTATGCATAATTACACATAACTAACAAAAACCAAATCACACCCTAAATCTAACCCTATAGTAAGTACATGTAGTTACTAAATATTACTAATATAATAACATGTAGTTATTATAAAGTGTAACCAGAAAATGCTTAAATGAAAAGAAAATGTATTTGGAAATAAATGTTTAATAACTTTATCTGATCAATATATCCATATATGTAAAAATTACCAACGCTCTTACACTAAATATCCACAATATGACACAGATGACTATCAGCATAATTAAGTGGCATTTATTGCTACTAATAGCAGAACCAGCTCCTTCCTCTTCCTTCTCCGCCTCTTTCTTTATGATGCCATCATTTTCTATGATGGCATTTGGCAGGAGAAGTGCTGATAGAATCGAGCCTGTTGGGTAGGAACCGAGCAGCGTCGACACATATTCAAGTTAATCTGACTGAATGCATCCAAGTGCTGAGCTAGAGGAGGTAGATGCCCGCTTCGTCTATCTATAAAAGAGTGAACGGAAGAGGAGGCTGAGACAGAGAAATAAAGAGTGTAAGACAGAGAGAGAGAGAGAGAGAGAGAGAGAGAGAGAGAGAGGGAGAGAGAGAGAGACGCCTGCTGCTGCTGTGCCACCAGTCATCTGGGACTAGAAGCCTTTGATGAATTGTCGGGAGGATGCTGCAGGGGGTTGTGGGTAATGGGCAATGAAAGATTGGTCAGCCATGAAGGACATGTATGAACTCCTTATGCAGACTGTTACTTTGTTCTATTCCTGCTAAAAAAAAATGTATATAAAATAAAATAATGAGAGCAACATCTGAGACTAGCACAAATTAATCAAAGGATACAGTCTCGTTCTATGTGTGTTTTTGCTGAACGGGCAGATGAGGCCCCAGGAGTCTTCGTATCCGGCTGCGCATTATAAAAAACCTTCTGCCACTGAAAAAAAACAGTTCAAACTTCCTCTGAACTCTTTTAACTAGGGCTGCATGATATTGGAAAAAACTTTGCGATATTTACTTTTTCTGCTATATTACAATATGAATAAATGCAAATTTAAAAAGCTGGAAAATTCTTGTTTAATCCTGAAGACTTTTTTTAGTGCAAACCATACTTTTGTGGCTGAACGATTTGGGATGTTTAATTTTTTTTTTTTTTTAATTCCGGTGTTCACACTTTTTCTATTTAGTAAACACAAGCCTTCAGTAAACAAAGTGAAAAAAATATATTATATATCTATTCACTTAAGTTTGCATATGCCACATGTCCACTATTTTTGACCAATTGAGTATAAAATAGTTTTTTTTAATTATTGTTATTAAATAATATATTAAATTAAATAAGAAAGATATTGTAACATTGTAAGTGTTGTACTATTATATAAAAAATTAAGTACTTAATAAAATAATATTTGTGATTATTATAATTCTTATTAAATAACATTAAACAAATAAAGAAATATATTGTAATGCTGTACCCTAAACTAAGAAAATCTAATATTTCATAAAAAATAGTTTTATTTCACAGTACAACTGTAAAATTACAATACTAATATTTACGTCTGAATTTCTTCACTTCCAACGTAAAACCATCAAGCTTTTATATCGTGGAGTCCTACTTTCTTCTTATGCGCCAGCAAAATGTCCCCAGTCCTGAAGGTGACAAAGGGTCTCAAACAATGACCCCTGGCGCATCCCACCCGACTCGGGCACACAGCAACTGTTTCCCCCCTCCTGACCTCTGTCCCCGAAACAGTGCCTGACTCTAGAGCCGTAGCTGTTTGCACTTTGAAGTCTTAAGCGCTTGCCTTTGGGTTAATCGCCTGTCTCCTGATCCCGGGCTTAGCCGCCCATCTCTGTACAGCATCTGCCTGTGTGCTCTGGCTGCTGGCATCGGCAAAGAAAAGAAAAAAGACTCCATACGAGTTAAAAATAACACTCTGTCCTCCTCCTCCTTCTCACCTTGGTCTTATGACTGTCGTGAGAGGTTGTTGTTTGCTAGCGAGGGTCTTGTATGAGTGGTCACTCTTTCAATTTTCACTCCCTATAATTCTTTCTGTCAGGCTCAGGCGCAGCAAGTCGTTTTACATTTTGAGCACAAGAGCAAAATGCAACGGGCAAGGGATTAGGCCATTTGAGCTTCTCTATGAATTTGTAGTGCCAAGGAACACATTTAACCTGGTATTAAATTTCTTGTTTTTCTACTTTTAGACATGATGATGCTTAAAATAACAATTTTTTTTAGACATATCAAAGCAATTAACATACTTATGACTGCAAGATACCCGTTTACATCATATATAAACAAATTTTAACTCTCAGCTCTTTAGACTGAATTAAATAACCCCAAATCACATAAGTGATGCTCCAAAAATCACTGTCTATCCCTTAAAGGCCAAGCTCATTGTAAACCAAAATAAGGATGAGGCCTCCCTAAAGTGTGCTGCTAAATATTAATATTTACAGTCTCAAAATGTGACAAACATTCTGAAATCGTATTTAAGGGATAATTTACACAAACATGAGAATACTGCCATCATGTACTTATTTTTCGAACCTGTATGACTTTCTTTGTTCTCTGTAATTTGTCTATACAATAAAGTCACCGAGGTCCTAAACAAGATTGGATACCATTTTATAAAACAAAAAAACACTTTAAACATTCTTAAGAATATCTTATGTGTTCCACAGAAAGACGAAAGTCTGACAGAAATTAAATGAGTAGAGGTCGACCGATTGATTGGTTTCACCGATTGATTGGCACAAACAGCCGATTGCTGGAACCATCGGTTATTGGCAAAAATCTATACCGATGTTTTTTTCGGGTTGCGTCCGTCACTGAAGCGGCTGAGAAGGGTCTCCTGTCATTATACAGTACGAGAGCGGCCTCTAGAGGCGAATTAAAAACCGTCACCGACACCTCGTGGTGTTTGTTTTGACACGTGAGCCTGCATGCTGCACAAAGATGGACACTTCCAATGTGGATTTAAATCAGACAATGACACAGTATATACAGTACACTACAGTACATGATTTCAAATCATAATAAAGTAATTCATTTGTTGATTAATTTGTTGATTTGATTATCAACATTAGCAGTGCCTCAAGCGGTTAAAACAATGTGACAAACACACGCAATGCCTACCCAAATGATTGTTTGGAGTGAAGTTTGAAAATGAAAATGAAGTTTTACCTTTCACTAAAGATATTTAGATATATCGAAATCGTCTTCCATTGCGATTTCCCGTATATCTAAATATGTTTAGATCTTCACAGTGAAAGGTAAAACTTCCGAAATCTCTGCGTAAACAACGAGTGACATACACGCGTAAGCGATCACTTCCGGCGGAACGTTGAATATGGTTCAGTTCGGTTTAGTTGGACATCTGATTCAGATCAGTTCGACGGCTGTTAACAAGTGGTAAAAACGATATAAATACTGTTCGTTTTCTCACACAAACCGCTCGTTTCGTGTCTTAGGCCATCAATGTGTACTTACATTTACGAGTCATTAAATCATGTTTAATTTGGACTTCTCTGTGCATGCTCTTTAAGGTGGTGACCATAGACCTCCATTATATGACTGACAAACAACAACGGTTTGACCGAAAAATGTCAAATTGAAAATACTGTGGAAACAAAGACACCTACATCTTGGATGTCCTTGAGGTAAGCTAAAACATATCAAAAATTAATTTCAAAGTGAACTACCCCTTTAATACATTAAAGTTGCATCTCTTAACATTAGTTTATTCACTATTAACTACTATGAATGATCAATTCACATTTTTTATATTTAAAAAGTACAGCACACTTTCATGGTTGAATACTGTTTTAAATTTTTTGTAATAAAGTTCGGCACTATGTTATGTGATATGTTTGGTTTCATTCAGAATCCATTTTAAAAACTATCGGTTGATTAATCGATTATAGGCCAGTGCAGTCCAACTTTAAAGTCCACTATCGGTCGACCTTAAGAAATGAGTGTGAGTAAATTATGACAGAATTTGTTAAACTATGCCTTGAAGCTCATATATCACTTATTGTTTAAATATGTTTCGATTTTTAAATAAGGATATCTACATAAAATAAACTTGCACCAGAAAATATCCATCTGAACATTATGATCTAGCCTTGACACAGAAACATCACAGATCTCTTCAAAAACTCGAATGCAGAGCAACACCAAATGAAGTATGCACCTTGCATATGCATATTTAATGAATATCTAATTTATTATTGATTTTTATGCCATTTCGGACAGCTCAAGTCCTGCATCCATCAAAGAATGTTACAACTCATATCTCCAGGGGTCTGGCTCAGGATTAGAGATGTGCGAGCTTCGGATAGAGAACATCCTCTCACACGTAGACAATATGAGATCACCACAGTCCAATATCAACAGGATGACCTGTATTTAAGGTAGGTGTGACACTTGCTGTGAGACTTGATATAGACATGTCAATTCTTCCCAAATAGCCAATATGATCCCTGATAATAATGCTCAACATTCTGACTTATTAATATCCTCTTGCATCATCCACTGGACATGTGATTTCAGAGCTTTATTTTGCATTTATTGTAGATTGACAAGAGTATTTTTATGATTTTTTTTTTTTTAAAATGATTAGATCACAAACTAAGACAGTTTTATAGTGAATGTATATTTGGGTTGGTATTTTTTTGTATAATAACTATAAAATAGTGTCTCGAAATTAGTTTGTTAGACAATTTT
Organism: Pimephales promelas; assembly: GCF_988280905.1. Classification (NCBI taxonomy): domain Eukaryota; kingdom Metazoa; phylum Chordata; class Actinopteri; order Cypriniformes; family Leuciscidae; genus Pimephales; species Pimephales promelas. Next base: position 19,809,833 of record NC_142784.1, read on the forward strand.
AAAGCTGAAAAATGAGATTTCACTCCCAAAAAAAGGCATTTAGCCAATTAAATATTTTATTTTATATAATTAGGAGGAAAAAAAAAATCATTATAATTATTTCCATGATTTTTCAAGACCTGGAAACCACAATTCCCCGATACTTTCCCTGTGAGAACCCTGTAGAAATCATAAGAAAGTGTGCGTAAGATGCACACATGCTTTCCACAAACGCGCTGTGACTGTATAAACAAACAAACTTACAAAACTGCCAGTCTGCAAATACTAAAGACACACAACACAGACAGCATCTGTCCTTTCTTTCACCCAAAAGAGATTTGAGCCCAGCATTAGAGGATGTACTTCCTTGTCCAACAACCAATGTTGTGTAAGACTCCCCCTCTCCATTGGCTCTTCTGGAAATTAGATCGATCCTCCGTGGAGAGACAGTGACCTTTTTCCTGGCCGGCTGATGGATTTGAAGGTTAAAAAAGGCATAAAATATTTTAGCCAGTCATCATCCCTCCAGAGACCAGAGCAGGAAGGGAGGGTAGGTTGGGCTATCGGACGGGAGGGTTTTTTTTTTCTTCCTCAATTTTAGACGTTATAGCAATTTTCCTGATGTCGCTTTTAATTTAGAAGATGAGCAGGGAACACAGTAGTGTTTCGCTTGGCTGTCTCTCTGTGTGTGTGTGTGTGTGCGGGCGCAGTGCTCCAATGAGAACTTTTATTAGATTCATGATGCAGGATAATTAAATAGGCTGGCTTTGGTGGTGTCGTGAAGGGAAAAGATGGTTTGAAACAGCACAGCCACTTAAGGCAATCCCACTGATCAATATTAGAGAAGTAAAGCTGTGGGTTATTATGAAAAAGGCCAGTGATGCATGGAGAAAATCATTCTTTTCTCTTCGATGTAGAAATAGAGATTACAGAGAAATTGTTCCATTTTAGTCATAAGCGAAGCAGGAGGAACCAATGTGAATAAGCTTCAAAATTAGTTTCATAGCTGATCTTTAATTAAAGTCCAGAATATGCATTTCCTTTCTCTTTATTATTGATTGCTTTGCGAATTATTGTAATTGCCATTTGCATTACTATAGATTTTCAGTTGAATAAATTACATTGGGATTGATTTGTTTGGGTACGCAGTAAGTGCATTATTTTGCTCGCATATACAGTATTTGCCAGCTCTTCAGTGACGAAAATAGCCAACTGCATTGATTCACTGTGTCTACCAATAGACGACATTAGGAACTCTTGGATTCCTCTGCATTAATGGTCCATTTCCTATAGGACAAACAGGATGTGGGAAGCAGGCAGAGGAAAGGATCAGAGGAAACCTGTGCAGGCAAGAGGAAGCCACTGATGGCTGGCACTTCAAAATTTTTGTTTAGAAGTTTAGTCAAACTCTGTAGGAAACAATGAGGCGTCCATAACAATGAGCCATCTAAATGACCAGATTGATTTCCTGTGCCGATGGGTGCGTGGATTAAGTTAGGTGTCAGCCGTGTTCCTGCCCTGACCATTTGGTTGCAGGCTCAGCGGTTGACGTTCCTGACCCGAAATCAGCAGCTGTCGCTTAATATGACTTTAATTCTTGCCCTCTATCTCTCAATCAGTGCGCACTGCAATGAGATACATGCCACGACAGCCGCACGTGTGGTGACAATTGGAAAAGAACGCAAAGGCGACGCAAGATCATATAACATCAATCACAACTCACTGTGCCCAAAACCGGACTTGCATTGACAAAATTATGACCAAATAATCTAGCACCAAACGAAATAAAATATAAACAAAATATTGACGTAAAAATATAAAAAATGTAATGACTTAATATTTATTTGAAGGGTTAGTTCACCCAAAAATGAAAATTAAGTCATTAATTACTCACCGCCATGCTGTACCAACCCTGTAAGACCTTCGTTCGTCTTCGGAACACAAATGAAGATATTTTTGATTAAATTTGAGAGGTGGATCACTCCTCCATAGGCTGCCTAAGGGATTGAAATTTGACAGCCCAGAAAGTCATTAAAGAAAATGTTTAGATATCCCATGTGCCTACAGTGGCTCAACTATAAGTTTATCTAGCGACGAGAATACTTTTAGTGCGAAAAAACAAACAAAAATAACGACTTTATTCGACTACTCCATTTCTTCCTTGTGGGCCTGAGACGAGAGTTCAAGAGATTTCCACGACGCATACGCGAGAACTGAACAAGAAGTAGTAAGAGGAGATCGCAGTTCTTGCGCATGCGCCGTGGAAATCTCTTGAACTTTGTTTTTTCGCACAGAAAGTATTCTCGTCACTTGATAAACTTATAGATGAGCCACTGTAGTCACATGGAATATTTAAACATTTTCTTCAATGACTTTCTGGGCCGTCAAGTTTCGATCCCTTAGGCAGCCTATGTAGCAGTGATCCACCTCTCAAATTTAATCAAAAATATCTTCATTTGTGTTCCGAAGATGAACGAAGGTCTTACGGGGTTGGTACAGCATGGGGGTGAGTAATTAATGACTTAATTTTCATTTTTGGGTGAACTAACTCTTTAAACGATATGTTGAAGTACCAATCCCTATCCATAAGTCTATCTATATGGTCTGATCAACAGTTTGATCAACTTTTACTTTTTTACTTCTGTACATCCTCATATTGATCATTTTTAATATATCACTGCAATCTAAACTCTCTGCCTCCCTGTATGTATATATATATCATAATCATACAAATATAGTTTGTCATATTGCAGAATGCAGCAGAATGCAGTAATGCTGTCCCAGCAGAGACAATAGTCTACATTAAATTGAGATGTGTTCCTCCGCTGATAAGCCCTATAATTACATGCATAAATAATTAGGTCGGCAACTCTGCTGGGGTAAGCGTCTTGGACTTATGTTCTAGGAATTCAGGTTATGGGCCTGTCTTCACGGAAACTGCTCAATAAGCACAAAGAACAAGCTTCCTTAATGAACAGGCTTAACTAAAAATGAAGAACAGAAAACGGTAGCATCTCGTAAATTATTCATGAATGCAGCCAACTCTGTCTCTTTGTCCTAAGGGTGATTTAATTAAGCAAAATGATAAATAAAAGGGAAGAATCATTGAGGTGGATGACAACAATGCAGGAGCCCAGCAGATCAATGGACCATAATAATGAAGTGACCGGTGGCGATAATCTCCTAAACAGATAGCCGGTACACAATCAATGACTTGTCTAATTGGAACACACTCGGAATCTTCGAGAGTTTGTTTGCTTGTATAATGCAAAGGCCAAACCAAGTAGAGCCTGTTTGACTGAGTTAACACAGTTTATTAGAAAGGATGATGTATATCAAAATGTCCTTCCTCACACTTCATTTCATTCTGTGGCTAAATTCATGGGTCTGTTTACTTGTGCTTTTTATTAGAACTTATCAAATGGGAATCAGATCAAAAAAAAGTGTGAAAAAAATCTGATTATTATAGAATGAATAAAAAGGCCTCACCTGTTTGACACGGTCAGGGTTGACTGTGGTCTGTGGCTGAAGTATACTAACTGGCTCTGTTTTCTGAGCGCTCTGCGGCATCTCCCGCACCTTCTCCGCAATGAAGTCATGGACGCTATTCAGCGCCTCTACAGTGCCCTGGATCAAGCAGACACGCTCTGTTGTTCCTGAAGGACACAAACAAATAGAACTCCAGTTTAACCTCAGTGTGATTTACAGATGTTGTCCAAAGTGTGCTGTACAATGATTTCGAAAATCGCAGTGCTGTGATGAGGTGAGGGCCTCATTATAAAACGTTTTACATGTGAATAAATGAATAATTGTTTTTTAAATTATTTTTTGAAAGTAAACATTCATTCAGGTCACCTCATGGGGGCAGCCATATTTAGATCACATGAATACTTATTAAGAAAATACTTTCTCTTCCAGATTAAATTAGTAATCTCAGTATAGGTCAGTGCGTAACAAGTCGCCCAAGACGAATGCCATGTCAACAAATAAAATATAATATAATAAACCACCCAATAGAATAATTGAAAATAGAAATATGCACACGTGAACATAACATTTTATTAGTGCTGTCAAATCGATTAATCGTAATTAATCGCATCCAACATACATTTTTTTTGTTTATATGATATATGCGTTTATATATATGTTATTATATTTACATTGTGTGTGTGTGTGTGTGTGTAAATATGCATATGTATGCATATTATGCACACTGTAAAAATGAATATGCTTAATCTAATCAATAAAATTGTGGTAACAGATTACAAGCAATATTATTTATTAAATTGAACAAATTAGAATTGAGTAATAGTTAATCAAATTAACATTCTAATTAATTCGAATTTGTACAATTTAATTAATAATATTGCTTGTAATATGTTGCCACAATTTTATTGATTAGATAAAGCATATTATTTTTTTCAGTGTATATAGTACTATATTATGTATAGTATGCATAAATATACATATACACAAACATATATATATACATATATTATGCATATATAAATGGGTGTGTACACACACATACTACATGATATATATATATAAATATAATCATATTTATAAACACATATATTACATAAACAGAAACTTTTATTTTAGACGTGATTAATCAATTTGACATCACTAATATAAATAACAAACAATTATTCTAAATTGAAATTAATTATTCTAAATTTATTTGAATTAAAACTGACATTGGCCAAATCTTGAAATTCTGACTAGTGAAGAGACCAATGAATAATAATACACTACTGTACAAAAGTTTGCGGTCAGTAAGATCTTGTTCAGCAAAGCCAAGGATGCAAGGTTTCTACAAACATATAACATAGCACGACTGTTTTTAACATTGATAAATAAAAAGAAGAAAAGTTTCTTGAGCACCAAATAAGCTAATTAGAATGACCTTGGAAGGATGGTGTGCTCTAATTGTACTTTAAAATTGTATGTCACCTTTTTCAAGCTCCCTAGTAATCGTTCTAAGCGTATGTCCCATGTCCTATATTATGTCCCATTTCTATAGTTGTTTTCCTCCTGCTGGTGTAAGACTGAGGTCATACACCATGTTTTTGTGATTGATGGTGTTTGGAACTGAAAAGGTGATGGAATGCTTTTTTCCTTACATGGAGGCAGCATAAAATATCGTCAGCTGACAATTTAATCAGAAATGGCTGTTTTTACTGAACTAAACGATATAATATTAGCCTATAGTGCACTGTTTGTATGACAGTCGTATGTGTTGTGTTATCAGAGGGTGAATCCGTCAGTCATTGGGTTATCAATCACATTACATGAGAGACTACAGACATTGTGTTAGGAGGCAAACAAGCAGCATTAAAGCATCTGCCCATGTAAATACCATGGATCTATGTACATGCAGACTGAAGTTATGGGAGCAGCTGCAATAACAGTCGCCTGGCAAAGCTACTATTTTTGGCAGTCTATTCACAGAAAGCCTTCCATTAGACGCCCCAAAGTCTCCACTTTCAATTAATTCTGATACAATATCGGCAATTCGACTCCAGTTCCACTATATCTCCTACAAAACACGAGGAGGTTCAGTGCACGCACACACATAAAATCACCATTGATTAACTGTGTTTTGGTGCGGACTCTAAAGGAATTAGCCGACTGCGGTTCTCTGATTGGTTACTAATCCTTCTACACTATAACAATTTGCCTGAAAGCGTGCTTCTGGGATATTTATCCTACAAAACCCACACAAAATCACATTGCACCATAAGTGAGGCAGTCAAACGTCGCCCTTCAGATTCAGAAACTAAAACAGAAGGGAAGAGGGGGAAAACAAATTCAACCAGACTGATCCGAAGCCAGGATCTCTTGGCTCCCGAGAGGCTGGGAAGAGAATCGGCCCTTATCGGCACGGTGCAGTAGGGTTTTCCGGTTTCCTTTAACCTTCTATTGTTTACAAGCATGAAAATAATTGGGTTTGAGCCCAGACTAGCTATATGAAGCTGTGTTAATACTCTCAAACTGAGGAATCTCAGGATCATGGATGGGATCTTACAAAAAAAAAAAAAAAAAAAAAAAAGCTTTGCTGAGCTCCGGACAGCTGGCGGCCCAAGAGTAATCTTTGACGGACCAATCGGGGTGGTAGATTATTAGAGCAGAGATCACCATTGTTTTCGCAGGGAGACGAGGGGGTTGTGTGTGGACAACACCAGTCAAACAACTGTCAGAAATGAAGGACTAATTTTGAAACATTATGTTTATGGTGTATACGGTATACACACACAATGACCATTAGTTAAACTCAACATGTTAAATATCAAATAGCTGCACAGGCGAGGTTATAGCATACAAGCAGAAAGCTTATGTGATGTGTTGACTGTCTGGATGAAGAGTTCCTGGAGAGGTTGTGATGTGTCTGTTGTGATATACTCAGCGGGATATGGGAAAGGGGTGGGGTGGGGGAGTGTTTAGAAAGAGGTCACTGAGGATCTTCTTTCCTCTTGCAAATGGACGGGTCGCTTTATGACACACGTTTAAGTTTCTGCTGATGGAGCTCATTGAAAGTGATGGGCAGTTTGCTTTACCACCCATCCACACACATAAACACCCCCTCAACAGCACTCTGCCTCCTCATTAAGACACAGCACATAGTAAGGCTGGGCAATAGTATATGTATATACACAATATATTTTATATTATTTGGTTGGCGATATAAAATTAACCAACATTTACTTATAAATTGTGAGAGAATTGGTCAAACAAAAACTGGAATGGAGCGTTTATACATGCAACTACTATCGTTCGAATGTTTGAGGTTAGTTTTTTTAAATAATTGTGTTTTTTTTTTTTTTTTGGCAAGGACGCATTGAACCAAAGTGACAGTAAATCATTTGACAGTAATACAAAAGATTCTGTATCAAAAAATGGTTCTTGTTAATCAAAGAATCTTGAAAAAGTTTCCCAAAAAATATTTAGTAGTAGAAACAAACATTTTCAACAGAATAATATAATAAGATAGTAATAATAAAGGTTTCTTGAGCGAAATTCAGCACATTAGAATGATTTCTGACGGTCCACTGTGCAACTTCTGAAATTAAGAGTTATAGACAGATAGACAGAGAAAGGCCAGAGACTATCTAATATCTATGAATCACCATTTGATTTTAGAATATGTGTGAGTTTTGTGTTAGTGGCGTTTATGGAAACACTGTAAGCTTCAATACCGACCAAGAAATAAAACTAAGAAAAGGTATTGGGCAGTGCGGAGGTGTTTTATATAGTTGCCTAGGGAATGTCTACTTGGCTGTTCACTCTTGTACTAAATTGTTTTTGTACAGTTGTTAAGTCGATGAGTCATTCATTCCTTGTTCTTGTTGCTAGATGGAGCTCCTCTTTGGTGATTTAGCTACTGAGAACATCATTATTATTATTGTTGCATGGGCTATCCTATCTTTCTTCACAGGAATGCCAATCTTTTCCCCAAAAGCATGTAAAACAGAGAAGGGGCCTGTTTTCTGTAGTTGCGTGAGTGATGGAGTGTCTGGAAGACTGTTCTAAAGAATAACTCCATCATGACTTCAAAATAGACAATGCAAGTCTACAAGGGCCACTAAACAAAGCCACATGAGCATGAGCAAAACATTAACATGTAGCCTACTATATGGAATGTAAAGTTGGCTCATTAAAACAAAAAGAAGAGCCAATTAAACCTGGTAAACAGTGCTGTAGTGTGAGGTAATGCCTAGATCCTGCAAATTATTTTAGAGAGATAACAGAAACATGGTGGCTCATAGCAAGGATGGATATTCTCAAGAGTACTCAAGGACGACGGAAAGAGGTGTAAAGGTCTGCATTATTTTGTTGGTTTATATACAGACTTCTATAGTCAGACGTTGTTTTTAAGGTGTCAGGTTAAAAATAGTCTAGAAGAAACGTGTCACAAGACATCGCTCTGTCTAGCTGTTTGAAAAGGAGAAAGCGTCCTGTGTGAACGCCTTCTAATCTCTGCTGCAACAAATGGAGAGTCAGTGTTGGTGCAAATTGCTGTTGCATACTGTTGAAAATGACGCCACAATCAATCCCCCCCCAAAAAAAATAAGGTGTTTAAAAAATAAAATAAAAAAAGGTTTGCATGTAGTTGGATTTGTTGTTTACAAAACTATAAAAATATGGTACTTTATAATAATAATAATACATTTTATTTGTCAAGCGCTTTTCTGAGTACTCAATGACGCTTTACATGGAGAAAGAAAAAGACATTTATACCACTATAAATTTTATATTTAAAATTTATAATGGTATATGGTTTTTTCACAAAACTATTAAAAAAAAAAAGGATTAAAAATCAATTAGGCTTAAAGTGGTAGAGGATGTTTGCTAAACTATTTAAAAAAAATATTTTAAAAAAACCAAAATGTTTTAGATCCAATTTTCACTATTAACTAAATATTAACCACCAAATTATTGCTTATTAATAGTTAGTTTAGGTACTGGGTAGGATTAATGGATGGTCATGCAGAATAAGGCATTAATATGTGCTTTATATGTACTAATAAACAACGAATGTCCTAGTCATATGTATGCTAATAAGCTAGTCAAAAGTGAGAATTGGACCGTAAACTAAAGTGTTACCAAAAATTCATGAGCAGGTAGATGTTTCCTAAACCAGATGCCCAGAGCTTGTTCATTGGAAGAATAGTGCACTGTCATGTAGCTCACAAATGCTGATCACAAGTCCCACAACACCAAAAGCAGCTAGACTGATTGACCAATTGATTGACAAGATTCAGAACAGGCTCTGAACCCATACAAATGCCCACAGCAGGCTCAATAACCAATTAAACTGCAGCGTACCACATAACAAATGAGACCAGCTGCCGGGACACATGGAGAATCTTTCAGAATACACACCGTACGGGGCTTGTCCAAGAAATGTCTCTACGCCGTATCTCAATGCGAGCAAATTTTTGTCAAGCGTCCTGATTGCCTCACTCCAAAGAGTCCAACAGCGGCCTTAGAGATTTCGTGAACATACGGCCCTGCCCGTGGATGAGGTTACAGATGTTTCCTGGCTTTGGTGTTAGGAGAAAGAAAAAAAGGGGGGAGAAATCGAGAGCGAGAGGAAGAATGAGTTGGGGAGGTGGGGGGAATAAAAAAAAAACTAGCATCTCCCTTCCTCAGTGACTCGTATTTTCCTGTCCGCCCATCAAAGGGCGGCTGAATGCAGCCTCCACGTACGAGTCCCACAGGAGCACATGGGCCATTGTTTTAGCAATGGAGCACCCACTACAAGATGAAGTGTTGACTGCAGAGACAAGCGAATTAAAACAGGGGACACCTGGGTCCTGTTGGTGTCAGTGTGCACCATTATGTTAATAACTACATGAATGTTTGGGATGGGGACAGTCCGAACATATGACATAAGACACATCACCACAGCAACTGGCAGACCCTGAAAATATTGTGGGGCAGCTGCTAATGACGTAATGTGCTTTTATTTTAAAACAGAAAGGACGGGGCTTTGCATGTGCTTATGTAATCATGAACAGTAAAAAGGAAGAGGAAAGATGGGGATTGGAAATTCGGAAAGAGTTTCCATTCAAATCTCTTTGCTGTTTGAACCGGTATTTTATAGTCTGTCAGACTGGATGGACGCTCCAAATCCAGACGTTTCTTTATGGGCCTAAACTAACCCATGTCAGCAGTCACTAGGGCAGATGGGGAATCTCACTTTCCAAGTCTTCTTAAAGGGATAGTCCCACCAACAAACCATTGTTCCTTGTGTCTTTGTTCCAAACCTTTATGACTTTCTTTTTTTTTTTTCTGTGGAACACAACAAAAGTTATTTCGAAGAATTCTTCAACTGTTGTTATCCGTATAATGAAAGTTAATGGGTTCCAAAACAACATTGTGCCTTATTGACTTTCATTGTACGAACAAAACAAACAATCTTTTCAATATATCTTCTTTTGTTTTCCACAGAAACGAACAAGTCATACAGGTTTAAAACAACATGAGGGCGATTAAACGATGACAGAATTGAATTTTTTACGTGGACTTGAATCAGTTCGGCTTTGCCTTTCCAATGCAACAAGCCTCTCTAAACAGCAAAGGAAGGATAGAAGGGTCTCCTAAGAATAACAAAGGATCTGGAAGAAAGAGTGAATTCCTCTTCAGTGATATCACTCTTATTGAGAAGTGCTGGGTTTGTCCACCCCTTTTCCTCAGTTTGACCTAAGCCGTCCCCAGCCCCCCACATCTATAGTGACGTCGCCATGGATACGGGGCCCATGTCGTGCAAACAGCTGAAGAGATGCCTGGCCTGGGCTGGGATCCTTTCCTCATCTTTTCCCTAATGTTCTCTCTCACCCTCTCAAGACCTTCCTGCACACCCCTCCAAGACCTCACAGAAGGACAAAAAGAGAGCAAGAGACAAAACAACATGCAGTGAGTGAGAAAGAAACACAGTGAGGAAGGAACGCGATTGAAGGGAAAGCAAAAGAGATTCTTTATTCAATATGTCCAACCCACCAATAAAGAGAGGAAAGATGGGGTAACATTACCCGGAGAGAAACTAAACTCTCTAAAAATAAAGATGAAGAATAAAAAAAGTGTAGGAGATGTAAAGGGGGGTCTAAACGTTCCTGCCAGGTGCCTAATACTGTTTCAAAGACTCTGGGGAGATTTCCACTTTGGCTTAAAAGAGGATATTTTCCTCAACTGTAGTAATCTATGCATTTTAGATGTGATGTGATTTATTTAGGGCTGTCAATTTGAGAAATGTAATAAAAAATTAATTAGTCACGCCCCCCTGACCATTCCATAAAATTCACTATTGGAGTAATACAAGCTTGAAAATCCTCTGTAATGTTCAAGCTCAAGTTCGAGATGCTTAAAAAAAACGGAGCATTTGACAAAACGTAAATTATAATAATAAAAAGTATTTTAAAAAATCTCTTTAAAGGGGTAGTTCACTTTGAAATTAATTTTTGACATGTTTTAGCTTACCTCAAGGGCATCCAAGATGTAGGTGTCTTTGTTTCCACAGTATTTTCAATTTCGACATTTTTCGGTCAAACCGTTGTTGTCTGTCAGTCATATAATGGAGGTCTATGGTCCCCACCTTAAAGAGCATGCACAGAGAAGTCCAAATTAAACATGATTTAATGACTCGTAAATGTAAGTACACATTGATGGCCTAAGACAAGAAACGAGCGGTTTGTGTGAGAAAACGAACAGTATTAATATCGTTTTTAACTCTTGTTAACAGCCGTCGAACTGATCCGAATCAGATGTCTGACTGAACCGAACTGAACCATGTCCAATGTTCCGCCGGAAGTGATCGCTTACGCGTCTACGGAAGTTTTACTTTTCACTAAACATATTTAGATATGTCGAAATCGTCTTCCATTGCGATTTCCCGTATATCTAAATATGTTTAGATCTTCACAGTGAAAGGTAAAACTTCCGAAATCTTTGTGTAAATAACAATCGATCATTTCCGGCGGAACGTTGGACACAGTTCAGTTCGGTTCAGTTGGACATCTGATTCAGATCAGTTGGACATGGTTGTTAACGAGAGGTAAAAATGATATAAATACTGTTCGTTTTCTCACACAAACTGCTCGTTTCGTGTCTTAGGCCATCAATATGTAATACTTACATTTACGAGTCAATAAATCATGTTTAATTTTGACTTCTCTGTGTATGCTCTTTGACGTGGCTAAACCTCCATTATATGACTGACAGACAACAACGGTTTGACCGAAAAATTTCAAAATTGATTTCAAAGTGAACTATCCCTTTAATATCCAAAATAGTTTGTGATATCACTGATTTCAAATGTGCAACCTACCTACTGTTCAAGCGTTTGGAGTCGTAAGATTGTTATGTTATGATCACCAAGGCTGCATTTATTTGATCAAAACTCTGGTAAAAACTATAATATTGTGAAATATTATTAAAATGTACAATTGATGACAACTTAAATAATATTTTTAATTTTAATTATATTTTAAAATGTAATGTATTCCTGTGATGGCAAAGCTGAATTTTCAGCATCATTACTCCAGTCTTCAGTGTCATGTGATATATATATTTTTTCGGATTGCTTTGAAATATAATTTTTAATTCTTTGAAATATATTTTTTGTAACAATGGAAGAGAATTTTTGGAAAAGAATTTTCCAAAAAAAAATAAAAAAAATAGTACTATACCCAAACTTTTGATTGACCTCAAACCTTTGAAAGTTTGAATGGTAGTGTTTATCTATTAACATCTAAAATAAATATGTAATGTTATGTAATGTCTTTGAATTATCTTAATTTGTGTGCAAATACTTTATATATATATATATATATATATATATATATATATATATATATATTATCTTCATATATGAATTATCTTCATTTGTGTGCAAATACTTTATATATATATATATATATATATATATATATATATATATATATATATATACGTATATATAGTGATCATTCAGAATAATGAATTGCCATTTTTAACTAATTCCATTAAAAAAAAATTTATCCAAGTGACTTCCTGGATATATTTCTTACATTTCACATATGAAACTAATAAAAATAACGACGGGGTCCATGAGCTTAGACACTGACTCACCGTTGTTGATGAGGAAATGACTCGAGAGGCAACTGAGGCCAACTCCACGGGTGTGTTATGCAGATTTCTGAAGAGGGAACTGCATTTGGAGATGGCTAATCTCAAGGGACAGAACAAAGAAAGGGACACGACTGCCAAAATGGGTCGTTTCAAGAGACATTTCAGTCTCTAATCCTATGTGACTCGGTTCTTAAACTCATTTTTTGCAAACATAAGCCCTGAAGATCACAACCAGCTATTTACTGTCATAGATCTGTTGCATACAAACCTATAAGTCAAATAAGAATGCGATGTTATTTCTAGACGAATACCTCACATTCTGACTCGGAACTCGCAAACTGGAAGGTTTAACAAACTAGACTGAGCAGCGTTTCACTTAACACTCACGAATTTGGCATTTGCATCATCGATATGATAGCTGCATGAGTTATGTCCTCTAATAAAAATATCAAAAGGTATTTTCAGCAGATCTTTTTTCGAAAGAGTTACAGCCCGTGATTTATGACTGCTGATGTTTAAACAGACTAGTCGCCTTTGCCTTGCAGGGGAATGGAGAGAAGGTGTAAAATCCATAGATGCTTTAGTGTTTGCTCCTTGTTAGAGGCGACTCTGCTTTACAGCCAATGAATTTACTGCTGAAATGATTTCAAGTGTTACACTAGACTTTGGTTTCAGTCAGACCCTTCCACACACTTGAGAGGGATTATGTGTATGTTTAATTGTTCATGAGCATTTAGCACTGGGACTGAGACTACAAATACATTGGATCTGTGTTTATGAAACTTTTCACAATCCGAGAAAGGTTCTTCTGGATGTTAAGTTAGCACTTTGGTTCAGCTTACTTATTGTACATGCAGTAATACACTGTTTCCTTATCGCACACCTACACAACAACAACTCATTTTTCACCATGTATCAATTCACTTCAAAATGTGCTTGAATTAAGCCATAAGAGCAGGAATTTTATCACGCTCAAACTCACACATGTACACTGTCTAGTAACCCATAGTGAATTTACAATCTCTAAAGGCCGGTGTGGTAACTTGAGCTGGTGTGAATTCCAGGCTTGCACAAATGATTCAAACAGTGACTGACGGTCATCTACATTAGGGTATAGAGAAGAGACTAACCCACTGGCCCCCATAATTCAGTACATAGTGTGTGGATGACACAATTAAGATACCTCCTCTACCTCTTTCCATCCTTTAATATGAATAATGAAGCTGTAAGAAAGCTGTAGAGATGAGAGAACTGAGCAAGATGATGGAGAGGTTGTGTCACAACAATGCTTTTGTCATCACATTCCAGTTAGCCCCATAAGAGGTGCGAAACACTCGGTACGCTTGGTAAATGCCCATCAGTCCCTCTGTTTTGTCTACTTACAGATTTTTGTGCCTTTCAAATGTTTCTAATTTGCAATGTTTCCATAATCATGTAGGCTACGTGATCAGCTAAGGACAAAAATTGGAAGGAAACCCAACTAGTATGCTGCTAACGTGTAACTGGGACTGTAACATGGAAAATTAACATATGAAATGAAACTATATGAAAGCACCAAACAAAGAGAGCTCCATTTGCAAACTGAGCTGAATTTTGAACCAAGTACCTTAGTAAAAACACTTAGCAGCATTAGCCTATTTTGCTAACCATAAAGTGCAAGCTAATGCGAGAGGAGAAGGATTAAGTTTAAGGCGTCAGAAAAATTGTATTAGAAAAGCTGACAGAGTAAGATTATGGTGAGCAACAGGAAAACGTGGCATTATTATTACAATATCAGAATGCTAACATAGCATAGCCTGTTTGCGACTCTCAAAACACTTCCTTCTTAAATCTGCATTTAAATGCTTTTCCCGTCCACATACTCTGTGTCCTCAACTCGTTGAGTGCATCTCCCTGCGGAGGTATTGGGTTCCACACAAGTGCTTGGAGCCCAACACACACCTGTCTCGGCTTGCCTGCTGTCCATCAAAGATGTCTAAACATTGCCCGCCTGAACGATAGGCAGATTGAGTCAGCTGGCATGGCTGCCCCAAACAACCTAGAACAAGACCATCCAAACCTGCTGCCGCTTTCCCCAATGCTGTCATGTTCAAGCACTGCTAATTACTAAGAGTCCTCTCCGGTCTGGGCCTCCTCCACTGGCCTGTGAGTCATCTCTCTCGAGCCGATTGAGGCGCCAAGGCCTGAAGGTCCAGGGCCGGCTTTCTGCTCTGGTCCTTTATCAGCGCTTTCAGTGTCTCCGAACTCTGAGCCAAGATTCAGTTTCCAGCCCACTCCTTATCGCAACCCTTTACCGCTAACTTCTTTTATTTATTTATTTTGTCTGCTAGAAGAGACCATTAGAAGAGCTTTGTTTTTATTCTTCAGTGCCATGTTTTCAGTTTTCTACTTTTCATAATGTGTATTAATCTGCTTGAGTTTACTCAACAGTTGACCTTATCCATAGCAACGGGAGAATGCCAGCCGTTTTACATCATGCACAAATCTGTTCCCCATTTCGTACAGCTGGAATTCGAGTGAGGCAATGGGGTTGAAGAGCCAAGCAAGGCCGGAGAAGTCAACCTGAAAATGAGACACCCCCACCGCCTTCTAAGGCTCTCAGCACCATGATAATATACTGACAGGCGCACAGAAATACAGATTGCTTCAAATGAACATGCACTGAATGCAATTGCCAACACATGAATGGATCTCGCATGTGCATGCAGATGTGCAGACAGAAGGCGTTTGTGTAACAGAGCTGGCGGTCCAAGAAGCAGCCACGTCACTTCTCAAATGTCGGTTGAGTTGAATTGGCTCCTTTTCAAATTAAAGTCTAAATCTGAAATGAATTGGCTACACCGCACACGTTGAAATGAAAATTTGACCTGGAATGACCGAGAAGAGAACAGAACATTTCTGGAACAGAACAGAGAACCGGTTTTCTTTACATACATTTTTCCCATAGGGATTTAAAAAAAAAACGTCTTTGTTGAGGAGATATGGTCATGAACCAAACCTACCAGTTACGAGGTGAATCACAACACAAAAAACTGATTTGAAGCAAAAAAGTAATTGAAGAGACAAAGGTACAAGAATATGTATTTAACAGCTTCAATTACCCCTTTTCCACCAAAGCATTTTGAGAGCTGGTTCGGAGCCGGTGTCTGCACGCGAACCAGTTCTTTGTGTTTTCGACAGCCAAAGAACCGGTTCTCGGCCAGGAAAACTGGTTCCAAAGCGGCACCAACTCTTTGCTGGACTAGAACCGTTCTTTTACCACGTCATGCTTACGTCGGGGGCTGGGGCGGGTTTAGATGTGTTCTAAACATCTTTTCTGACTATCGCAAAGCCAGGAGAAACATTTGCAGAAACACGATGAAGTCCGCCTTTGTAATTGTTATGCTTGAAGTTGGCGCAAGCGTTTCTATTTTTTTTATTGAAAACATTATAAGCAAAGAAGAAAACAGTCACAATATAGAACAAATAAATGGAAAGAAAAAAAAGACACAAGATAGGAGTTCATAACTTATCAGAAAAGATTACATATCAAACGAACAGATTAAAAGACATACATATTTCAATTGTTTTTAAAGCCTTCTTGGTACACGAGTTAGAGATAATCCCAAAGTAATGTTGTACTTGCAAGCGTTTCTAGCTAAGACGTATGGTGACGTACACACTGACGTAATGACGTCGTTCCCTGGGCACTCTAGTCAGTGGAAAAACAAACAGGTTCTGAAAAGTTTCGCAAGTTGAACCAACCAGCACCAGTTCCGAACCAGTTCTTTTTTTGGTGGAAAAGGGGTAAATGAGGGAAAGAAATACAGTCCCATGAAGCATTGCGAATCAATGACAATCAAATAAAAAATGATGGATAAATTAAAAATTGTTAACTATATAGAAACAATATAATTTACATTTATTGCAAAAAATTCATATATATATATATATATATATATATATAACTTTTTGAATAAGCAGGTCATCCAGGTACTTTCTGCCAACTCAAAACTGAAAGTTATTTCAATTGTCACATTTTGATTTTCTCTTTAAAAATTTGTTATATGCCTCAGGTCACCACTACGGTAATCAGCTAGTGCATCTCTACAGTCACAACCGAGAGTCACTTGACTTGCTGTGCAATTAGGATTCAGCTCCAAAGCCCCTTTAGGCCGCCTTAGGTAAACCTACAGCTCATGTCTAAAAGGACGTGATCAGCACTGCCTGTCAGGAGAAGTTTCATTTAGCTGCGACTGCCAAAATGCATACGTAACCAGAGCCATTATTCAGCTCTGCTGAGGGATTTTCAGGAGTTAGCAAACGCCACTCCGAATGAAGAAGCTCACCGTTAGGAACACTGAAACATTACGCTTGTTTCTTCGGTTAAAAGGTGTGGGTGTCTTCACAATTGACTTGGCTTTCATCCTCCTTCCTGAAATTTGGCATAGAGCTCCTGGCGCTGGCCAGCCAAACCCTGTGCAGTAAAGTGCTAACATTTCATGACAAAGGAGGCTCTGAAACGCTGCCCCCTCTGCCTGCACCTGTCCTGCGTGGGCAAGGGAGGTGAACAGTGGGTACTAAGGTTGAAAGCACTGATTGTGAAGTCTTCAGTGCACGTGTGAATCTTCCCCCTCTGCTTCCAGTTTTTCTTTAAAAGTGAGAGGTTAGTAGTTTAAGACAAACAGGTCAAACACAAACAGTGTTTTATCCTTGCTTATTTGCTTGTTTTTTAGGGAAAGCCCAAGTGGTGCATCAACTAAATGATTTGGGGAACATTTTGGCTTTGGCGATAGCGGAGAAGCAAATAGCAATTAGCAATCAGCAAAATAGCAATTAGCAATCTCCTTTGTGTCTCGGGTCGAAGGTTTCATGTGACTGAAAAGGCAACATCATACAGCCTGGCTGCAACCAGAATAGCAAACTATAATCTTTGTTTCACTTGACGCACTCTAGTCTAGAAATTACCACAAAAAAGAAGAAAAAACAGATACATTTGCATATTGATTTTAAATATATATATATATATATATATATATATATATATATATATATATATATAATAGACAAAGTAACAAATATTTAAATTATATATATATATATATATATACACACACACACACACAGACACATTTTGTCAATGATGTTTGTGATTATAATTAATAATATTAATTAGGGCTGTCAAACAATTAATCGCATCCAAAATAAGTTTGTGTTTACATAATATATGTGGGTGCACTGTGTATAATTATTTTATATATATAAATACACAACACATGCTTGTATATATTTAAGAAATATTCTCATGTATATACTGTATATTGATTTATATATTATTTATATTATATATAAATAATATACGTATTTTATATATAAATAATATTTTTTTCTTAAATATACATGCATGTGTGTGTATTTATATATACACAAAATAATTGTACACATATAAAACAATATACAATAAAATACATTTAATATTTTTAACTATACAATTACATAACTATAAATAATTTACTTGTTTTTTATGATTTCTTTGTTCTTGGCAAAAATTACAGGCACAGCTCTATCTTCAGAAACAACAAAAGTTCAAATCAGAGTGACAATTGGTTGAGGTCAATAGGCAGCAGCCCTCCCAGTCCTCATGCATGCTACTTAATTCTAGAAGGCCATGATCACATGACCATCTCAAGAGGTCCCCTTGAGGAACAACTGTTCTCCCTAGATCCAAAGCTGACCCACAAACAGCTCTAGCAACTACTAATACTTTAGTGCCAAAGATGATCAAATAGGCTGTACAATATCTTTGGGTATATATCAAATAGCAGTCTTGCATTTAGATATCTGTGCATGCAAATTCCCAATTGTATACTCTCTAACCCATAGTTGACGCATACACACACACACTACTCCTACAAGGCTAAAGGGGTCAAAGATAATTAGCCATGGCCGATCTGTTGCAATTAATACGAGCATACAGCCGGTGTGTTGAAGGGAACGTTACGACAGCTGACGGGGGACGAAGGAGAAATGAATCACTAGTCTGGTGGGCTCAAGGTGGTAGTGAGTGTGTGAGAGAGGGAAAGGGAGTTTGGGGGGTCATTCAGTGGGGATTAGAGATTTTGGGAGGCAAATGGGCGGAGCGGGAGGCAGCTGCGGAACTCTGTGCCTTTAGAGGCTCTGTTGAGGCACAGAGGGGGAGCTTTGTCCCCTCTGCGAAAAGGCTGGATCTGCTCCAAAAAGAAACCCACCGCCAACACTCAATACTCTTCTTTGTCATCCCTCACCACCTTCCGTTTTAGAGGAAAGGTGCCCCCCTATTCTACACAATGCAGCTTTCCATTGTCCTAATCTTATGTAAGGGGCTTTTCTTATTTAAGCCCCAAATGTCTCAGCACAAATGCTAAATTGCCCCAAATGCAGGACACAGGCATTAAATGATTTTGCACTTATAACCTCATTATGCAACGGGAGGGCATGCCACAGCAACCGGCAAGCCAGGTGTCATGATGGCGGATCTTTGATTAAAGAAATGTGCTGGAGGCTTTTGAGTCTTTTGATTGTGCTTCAGTGAAAAAAATGATTATTAATCAGATGGCTTTGTTAACATGGTGGTGTTTGAGTTTTGATTAAAGATTGCTTCTGAATAATTATTCTGTTAATTAAGTGTCAGAATATTTTTTTATTATTAATTATATATTAATCTCAATGTTACTCAGAATTATTTGCATATTTTATTTAATTTGACAATATCTATATGATTTTAGTTCAGAAATCTAACGAGAACCTTGTTGAATACAGTATCTTTTGGTCAAGTAAATTTCAAAAATATTTTTTTAATATAAATACATATATAAATGTAATATTTACTAACATTATATATATATATATATATATATACATATATATATTAAAAAATATATTTTTGAAATTTACTTCACCAAAAATACTATATTCAACAAGGTTCTCGTTAGATTCAAAAATATTTTTTTAATATAAATATATATATAAGCGTAATATTTACTAACATTATTTATATATATATATATATATATATATTTATATTTAAAAAAATTATTTTTGAAATTTACTTGACCAAAAATACTATATTCAACAAGGTTCTCGTTAGATTTCTGAACTAAAATCATATAGATTATTGTCAAAATAAATAAAATATGCAAATAATTCTGAGTGACATTGAGATTATAATTCGTAACGTAATATTTACTAACATTATATATATATATATATATATGTTTGCGTTACGCTTTAATCGGCCAGTGAGAGCAGGAGAAGATCTGCCACCGCTTTTTTTCCCATCGCGGGAACTTCAAAATGGAGGTCATGCCATTATGCGATTGGCTGCTGGAGTCTAAGGCCTCTCTACGTGAATGGACTGCAAGAGTATCCATCCTTACTGCGGCTGACTCTCTCTCTCTCTCTCTCTCTCTATCTCACTCAGACCACGCATCTGTCTCGCCCTAAGCCCAGAGGCAAACATGGGCACAGAAGCGAGAGACATCTTTGTCGCCTGTCTACCTGCCTGCTGTAGCTGGGGAAAAAAGAGAAAGACGGCTATAATGATGATGGTAGAGGGGAACCTCTTGCCTCTTGAGCCGTCACTTTAATTCCCATCTCTGAGGCAACCAAGTGTAGAGACTAACAAAGGATGCTTTGTCTCTAAGGGGGGAGTGAGAAACCATAGGGAGGAGGGTGTGTCTGTGACAAAGGGGGATGGGGGGTGTCGGCCCCGTCAGCTCTGCACCAAACCCCAGGAGAGGTCCCACCTTTGTGGGACAGATCCTGTGCACCTTGCGTGCAGTTATAAGATATGAGACTCACTATCTAGACAAGGCTGGAAAATCGAATGCTGTTTTTATATCGTTTAACTGTTTTTGGATAATTTAAAGCTTTTGTCTACAATAACAAAGGGGGGACTTGTGTACCAATGTAAAGCAAATAAATATGGTATTAAATTTAAGTATTACACATTTGAGAAGAAAAACTATTTAATTTATAAGCCTCTAAATCAATTCCTGTACTCGTGCCAAATAATATATCCACTTATCAAAATCGATACACATTTAGATTACATTTATAAATTATTTTATCCAAAGCGACTCACTTTTACCAAAAGTTGCATGTAAGCTTCTCTCAGCAAAAGTATGGAAATATCCATAGACATAAAATCTGTTAAACTCCTGCATTGCTGAGCTTTGGGCATGGGGGGTTGGTTTTTACTGATGAGCTCATCATAAAATGTGCAGCAGATGACAGAGTGAACGCAGCGAGAGAAGGGGATGGCTGTCTCCCACTGACACATTCATCATCTCTACACCACTGACAGGCTCAGACAAAAGCACAGAGACAGGCCCACTTATGTAACACGTCAGGACTCCCACTGACACCCTGGATGCATTTCTACAAAAAAAAAGCCGGTGACTTGTTCGATCCAACTATGGTACTACCAATACTATGAGTTTAGAGATACTTACTATTCACTATGATTAATAACTATTTATTTCACAGCTTATATATGATATAATATAATACTATAACACTGTAATAAATATATTAATATATGAATAAACCATATGGATGTATACTATAAATAAATACCATTTATTATATATAATTTAAGCCTCCAAACAATAATAATGCTGATAATCTCAAAATCAGAAATTAACAACTGCTATATCTAGGTAGCGTTAAACAAATTGAGTCAACTGAGATTTACACGGTGCACAGCACTCTCACTTTTGCCAGTCTCCTATTCACTCTTGTTTTTGTCTCTGCATCATCACACACACACACACACACTCTAACACCTCCTCAGGCAGATGGGAGACCAGTCTGCATGCCTGCACCTCCCCCCATACTTGAGGAGCTGTGTCGTCAACAATGTCAAAAGCTTCTATTGTCGTTATGAGTGGCCCACCACTCCTCTTTGTCCAACACAGTTTAGACCCATCATTGACCATTCAAACAATTAGATATTCAATCACTCCTCCCCCTTCACTATGTTATTCCCCTCTCAACATTTTTCCATGTCTGCATATTTTTGTCCGAGTGTTTCGGAGGGACCAGACGTAACTGCACCGTCATAATTATATATATCAAATCCCTTGATGTATTCTGACAGAGACACAAACACTCACAACTTCTACCCTAATATGAGCGATGACAGGAGTGCCAGGCGGTAAGCTCAGTGTCAGAGGTTATTATATAGACCATGGGAAGGACTTACAGATGGGTCAAACGTTTGAAGGGATATATTTGGCTCTCAAATCCAAGATCCTCCTTGTCAGAATCCACTTTTCCGCACATCGCCCAAGCATGGGACAGTTATTGAGGTCCTAAGCTCTGTGCCCATAAGCTCTCGCCCACTCGGTGCCTGGTCTAATGATGCACTGTCTGAGGGATGACAGACAGGAACACCGCTCAGACCTACAGGAATGCTGGATTAAAGGCCCTCAGATCTACAAAATGGTTTATCGTTATCTCATAACTGGCTTCAGTTTCTAGGACTGACATCAACTCTTTTGTTTTCACAGTTTCCATGAGAAACTATTAAAAACAATCCAAACATGTTGCATGATGAGAATGTATGTTATAACAAGCGCAATGCGTAATACTGGCTCAGGACGAGCAGGACCGTATGCAATCGCTGCCCGTTGGAGGATCTCAATCTGTCAATTTTTTGACCGATTTGATGATTTAAACATATTTTAAACAAAATTTAAGAATTGCTGCTGAAATTCAGAAGAAAAAAAGAAAAATTAAAATAATAGTTTATGCAAAAATTTAAATTCTGTCATGCTCTTCCAAACCTGTATAATCATATCAGTAGTAGTCAACCAATATGTTTTTTTTTTTTTCATATTATATGATCTATATCATATCGGCCATCCGATATAAATCTCATTTATATGATATCACACAATTTAATATAAAGATGGTAAATAACTAATGCTGCAACTAAATGTATTTTTATGTAACATTATATTTACAAAATTAGAAATAATTTGAAAATGAATCATATTTAAAATTTGAATAAAAAAACA
Organism: Pimephales promelas; assembly: GCF_988280905.1. Lineage (NCBI taxonomy): Eukaryota > Metazoa > Chordata > Actinopteri > Cypriniformes > Leuciscidae > Pimephales > Pimephales promelas. The sequence continues at coordinate 19,832,464 of NC_142784.1, forward strand.
ATAAAATAGATAAGATTTACATTTTAGATGGTAACTTGATTTTATTAAACTAATGGTGAATGGAGAATCGTGTGCATCTTGTTAGCTCTGTCAAAATAAAAGTCTTCAAGTTCAAGTATTGGGCAATGTGATATAAACAAAGAGTAAAATATCGGTCAGCATATCGGTAAGCCACTATATGACTGGCTTTCTTATATGACTTCCTTTCTTCTATAACACGAAAGAAGATATTTTCAAGAATGTATCTGTATTTTTTGACCACAGAATGAACTTCCCAATGTTCATTCAATTATCTTTTTTTGTGTTCCTCAGAAGGAACGACATGAGGGTAGGCAAATAATGAGTTCTCATTTTTTTTAAGTGTGGGTCTGCAGGTAAGCCTCGGTATTTCTAAGCCAGTAATGCGAAAGATCGCACTTTAATGTTCTGTAACGCACATCCCCTCTCAAAGCTATTGAATCGAGGTGAAAATTATTAAAATGATTTAGTCAGTGTACTTCATGGGTGGAAGGAGATTGGCTTTTCAAAATTGAAGGGAAGGGACCTGCTATTCTCTTCAGTTCTCATGGTGAATTTTATTCTTTATCCTGTCTATTTGCAGAGGCAGGATCGATCAATAGTGTTTGTACTGACGCCTCATAGAGATGCACTAGAGATGGTGGCCGGCCGAGGGGGAGGGCTGGAGTAAAGGACACGGCACCACTCCCGTGATGCAAAAATTGATCCCTGGAATAAATTTGCAGTGTTCTATTAATGGCAAGTCCCTCTGAGGTTTTTTATTACATCTGACGGAAAAGCCACACATTACAGGAGCAAAAGTACAACACCCAAGAGGAAAGAGAAATGAAAGAGAGGGGGTAACCAGGAAGATACCTTTGTGAAAAAGATCTACACATTCGCTTTTCTAAAAAGAGTCCTTCAATAACATACCTAAAGACCTTAACAAACCTTACTTTTCGGACACTTATTATTATGTGAAATGCAATAAATATGTATTTGAATTTTAATATATATTAAATGCAGTTAGTTGTATGTCTTGTATATAAATATATTTGTAATATTATGTTTATTATGTTTGTTATGATGAACTCGCAATTTAATACAAGAAAGAAAGAAAGAAAGAAAGAAAGAAGTCACATTCTAACGATCTTCCTGATGATCACAGAAAAAGGTCTAGTCATACCTAATTGGAAGTGTCAACGGGCTAAGTGGGCAACATGCTAATTATATCACAAATGTACTTTGATGTCCTAGCATCTTCATCATTTTCAAGATCACTGTCTGCGCCATCACTCCCATCATCCCCCTCGCTAAGTGTTTCTCTCTATATCGCTCTGTCTATGATGAGACTCGGGTCAAACTGGCTCTGGAAAGCAAGGCTCTTTTGTATAAGACGGTTTGACTGTGTGAGTCTCAGGCACTGGCTGGCACTGAGGGCTAGCGGCCACAGAAGATGACGTCACGCGCCTGAATAAGAAAACAAAGCCACAGGGATTAAGGGTACCTCGTATCTCCTCCACAGCCCAGATGCCGACTATCCCGCCGCCTCTGACAATGGCTCTTTTACGTGCTAAAAACAATTAGCATGTAGGCTAGCACATAGCACTAATGGAATTTACAGACAGACTGATTAACAAGCACTAAAATGTGTTGAATCATTAATCAGAACGTCCATGCTTTCAGACATAGCCCTGTTAACATTTTAGGAGTTGACAATTTCAAGTAGCATAGTGAGCAACTAGCATAGTGAGCGAGTTTAAGTTTATCCATCTTCCACAGGCCAAATCCAAGAAACAAACAAAAGTCAAATAATTACTTGCTAACATTTGCTAATTTAGTAGCAATAAAGGCTAACTCTGTCATAAACCAAGTGTTAGCAATCCCTTGCAAAAAAAAAAAATTCTGTGGTGGTACCCACAGTGATGTTAATTAGAAAATACTTTGATATATCATGAAACATTGTAAACATAAATGCCCAAAAGTTTATGTCCTTGCAAATAAATTATACTTTGTAAAGATGTCAAATTAAATATCTTTTATTGTACTTTAAAGTTCACTGATTTTTATGTGGTGATTAACATACTAAAACACATGTAAAGTACATGATTTTAATTGTAGTGTGTTATCCAATATTACATTTAAAAGTATTTTAAATGTACAGTATTAGACAGCAAAATCTTTAAAAAAAAAATGATTACAAAAATAAATGACTACATTAAAGTATGTTTTAGTTTACTATAAATACTGGACAGTACACTTTAACCAAATTGCAAAGACAATTGTTTAAAAAATAATTATGAAATTATATCTAAATATATACTAATTAAGCAAGTTCTAATCAAGTGTCAAAATGTACTCTTGAACTAATTGCATTAAATTTAAAGTGTCTATAAGTGTCTAAAATTTCAAGTGTCTATAAATATTACATTCAGTTTTCACTTTTAATTATTTTGAAGTACATTATTTCCATACTAAGTACTCTTTGTAAAAGAATGCTAAAGTTTACTTCTTTTTCACAAGACGACTCAGCTTGAATTAAACTAAGCAACACTAAGGTCATCGTAAATAAATATGTGAGTGAATGAGGCTGAAGAAAGGGAGCAAAAACAAATAATATAAACACACACAGAAATCAAATTTCTACCCCTAGATTTGGAATATTGCGGCTTTTCATCTTTTGGCCGCAAAGCTTAGGTCTAATCAGATTACACAGCAGAGAAATCAGTAATGTTGATAATGTGTGGGGGAGGGCAGCATGGCTCTCTGGGTATTAAACACTGAAAACTGCAATCACGGTGCTAGATTAGGAGCGAGCTTTAATATTGTGCTACATACTGCTGAAAGGGACAGAGGCTGGATGGGGATCAGTGACTTGGACAGGGAAAAGTCAGAATGTACACACAGTCAGGAAACCAGAGAGGAAGAGCGCTGGCCAATCATAAAGAAAAAAAAAGGATGATGCAACTCTCTGGACTCATATCTGAAAATGCTGTGAGAAAAATCCAGTCTTGTGCGTTAAAATGTGACTTTAAATTCAAAGTTTTTTTTTTTAGCAATAAACCCAAAAAGGAAAATTCTGTGATCATTTGTTCACCTTCATGCTGTTTTTATCTGTGGGTAACAACAGAATATATGAATAGAACATATTTTGAGGACTGTTTTTAAAGGTTTTTGTCCATACATTGAAAGTCAGTGGGGTAAACAATTGGACTCACTGATGTTCTTTGTATGGAATATGGACATATTTTAATAAAATATCTTTTAATGTTCCACAGAAAAGGGTCATAGCGATACTTAGTGGATACTTAGTGGATAACATCTCGTATGCATTTGCATAAATTTGCATGCTATTTAATAAAAATGACAACATAATACATTTCGCGTAACATCATACAAATTGGTACAGTAGTTTACCCAAAAATGAAAATTCCGTCATCATTTGTTTACCATCACGTTGCTCCAAACCTGAATGATTTTCTTTCTTCAATGGAACACAAAAATAGATATTTTTGACCATATAATGAAAGTCAATGGGGTCCAAAACAACATTAGACCCCAACACACAGACATTTTTGAAAATAGTTTATTTTGTATTCCACAGAAGAAAGAAAGTAATTGAGGTTTGGAAAGACATGAGGGTGTGTAAATAATGACAGAATTTTCATTTTTGTGTGAACTGACACTGTAACATCCAGTTTTATGTTCTGCCTTTACATGAATTTCTAATTGATATAGACAACAACATTTGAAACTACATTTAATTAAGCAGTCTCCTGTGGTGTCTTTAAGATGGAACAGTGTTCTTTACAGATACAAGGTTGTTGACAAATATGGCTGTTTTCCGATAAATGCAGCAGGAGCTATACTTGGAGCGAAGACAACTAATAAATTCATTCTGCAGAAATAATGGATGCCTCTGGCCAGCTCTGCTTTGTCCAAAATTAAATGCCAGTGGGGCTTCTATCACAGATGATGTCTTCAGAGATGTGATGTGCTTACTAAAACAGTTTAGTGATTTAGTTATACTGGACACTTATCTCCTGAAAGGGGAAAGAGTTCCCTACTTCCCCACCCTGAGAGCAGCACAGCAGGTGGATCTTTTGACTCGCACCCAAGGAAAAGCACAAGCTAATTTCCATACAGATGCCCCCTTCACTGAGGAGGAAGAACCCCCCATTAAGACCTCGAACAACCTTAGCACAGCACCGGCAACTTCTCGCCTACGTTCCTCTCCCTTAATTCAGTAGCCATCACAACCCCCCGCTCTAGACATTGGAGCACTCAAGGTTGCCAAAACCAATGAAAAGGGGGGGGGGGGGGGGATGTCTTGCATTTGGCATCTGCCATGGCAGGCCATCGCTCTGTGCTCTACATCCCAAGGCAAAAGGGACAGAGGTGCCCTGTTGGACATGCCAACTCTGGGAGGATGAGCAAATCTCACAAAGCCCTTTTAAGTAAGAGCCCAGAAGCCCCCCACCACTTCTCGTTTCCACTGTCACCCTATCCCTAAAAACATCTGAAAGAATTCCAACACACACAGACACAAAACATCTCTCTTCTTCTCTCTAGATAAAAATAGTGCTAGAAAAGGAGCGTTCAAACATTGTATCGGCACTGAACTCCGTACTGAGTCTCTCAGATCATTGTCCTCACTTGATCTGGCACTATGTGCAACCTGAGCTCTGATAAAGGCCATATGGTGTGGCTGCAAGCCCAAAGGTGACAGCACCCCATATGATTCTTATTAGGCACGAGTCGCAGTGACTCTGGGAACGAGGTACCTTTGGTAATGTGTTACTAATAGCATAAATTAATTAAGATATAAAGCAATCCAGGTGCTTTAAATGCGTGCCGGTTAATGATTGGATGGTAGAGTAGAGCAGTAAACAAGAGGAGGTTGATGAGGGTTCCCTTCGAGGCTTTCTGGAATTAGGAGACTTACCCGGGTAGAAGTCTTTGGATTTGGACAGCTTGATGGTGGCCCCTGTCTCTTTCTGTAGCTGGACAATAGTCTGACCACCCTTGCCAATGATGGAGCCTGCGGCGTAGCTTGGAATCAGCACCTTTAAGAAATATTCGCCTTCCTCTGGAAAAAAAGAACGAGAAAAAATTAACTCCGCAATGGATTTACCGTAATCTGGCATGTACAATAATAACAATAATAAACAAACAAGAAAACAAAACAAACAACAGATTTAAAAATAAAAATAAAAAAAATCTAACATTTACAATACTTACTACTACTACTACTAATAATAATAATAATAATACAAATTTGCAATAGATTTTAGCATTTTTTTAAACATGAATCTGAAATTTACAAATATTTGCAATGGATTTAATCTTTTTATGTAATCTGACATCTACTTTTAAATTTGAGATTTGAAAAAATGCATGTGCTTAAATAAATGCAATCAGTTTTGTAGACAAATTTAAGTTATGTCTACCACCTAATATTTTAATGAGTTTTTTTAATGGATGAATTTTACAGGGAGAGTGAAGGGAAAGGCCGTCAACAAGTGCCTAGGATATATGGGAACTTCTTTAATAATATATACAGTTTAAAAAGCATCCCAGGTGGCACCTCATGCATTTGGTTGAATGCCCAGAGTCTGCAGTGCTGTAATCTATGCAAAGGTTGGCTACTTTAAAGAAGCTAAAATAAGATTGTTTTGATTTTTGTTTTTTGGCCACTACATAATTCGCATGCTTCAATTTGTGCTCCATCATAGACTTAATGACTTTACTGTTATTATTCTGAGATGTAAAATAAAGTACAGTAATAAAGACTGAGAAAGTGCATTCAAATTTTAGCTGGTAGTGAATTTTTAAATAGCTTTATTTCCTATGGTCTAAAGCACTGAATTGTTATCTGAAAAAAAAAGAAAGTATGACATAAAGCTGTACCATATGCTGATCAGAAATATCCAACAATTACCAAGTTGGCAAACTGAAGTCCTCATGGTGATAAAATACGGCAGCAAAGAGCAGATTCACATTTTTGCAAGAACCTGACTTATGAGAAAAAGCACATTTTGCCTAAGTGGCAATCAGACGAGATAGCTATAAAAGTCCAGCTGAAATACTAGACCAGCAAAGAACTACAGGACTACTATAATAAGATCAGTGGACTTAACGAGTTGTAATTAAAGCTGAACCCCGAGTATTAATGCTTAAGTTAAGCAGGGCTTCTAACAGTCAAAAGCAGAACAAAAACCCCAGTGCAGGTCCAAGAAAATTACTTAAGTTATGCAAGTAGGAAAGGGATGAGAGTACATTTTGTTAAACATGTCAATCAAAATGAATGCAAGAGAGGGTGAATTTCAAAAGACTCCATTTCAACGTAGACACTGTAATGTGTAGAAGTAGCCGTTTATAGCAAGTGAAGAGCATGGCACATAAAATATAGCACAAGACATTCCTCTAGAGGAAGGTCAGCAAAGGTTTTCTTGAAAGTGGAGCAGCGTTGGGGCAGTAAAGTGCTTCATCTATTGTTGGGCTCTACCTGGCTGCAGCATATTCAGGTCAGCAGAAGCACAGTACATGGTCCCTACACCGTGACTTTAACATGACATTGTATCCCTCTGCCTGGGCCGCTTGGGTACGCGCTTAATATTCCACCACAATTAATCTGTGTCGGCTCCCAGAAGACGGCCACTTTAGATTAGATTGTTATTCTGGAGAAGCAGTTTATCTTGTCAAGCTAGGCTAAACTACATGCTAATACTGATGATTGGGTAAAAATGATATAGACTATGGAGTATTAATCTCAGAGTGCAGCTGGACATGCAAACAAGCCAACAACAGCAATGAATGCAGGGATGCGTGGCATGTTTTGGTCGAAGGCCCGACTTAAATGCATCACTGACAAAGTAATGACACATGTCTGTAGTTACGTGTGAGCCAAATTAAGAGAAGTGTTAGTGTTCTGTTAACAAAATGGACGTCACAGATCAGATTGTTTTGAGCTGGAAATCATAGAGAGGGTTAGTGTTAACACAGCAGATTTGTTTTAAGGTTAAAGACATAGTTCTATCATATATAGATGTAAATCATGGCCAAAAACTAAGAATTCATTCCCACGATTTATTAATTAGTTATTATCATTTTTTTTTTTTACTGATATGTCCCCGTAACCCCGTAATGGGACCCCGTAACTGATTTTTTTAAATGTATTCCATGGAACACAATGGAGTAAATTTGTATAATGTACTGATCTCTCTTTTCCATGTAAATTACAATGAATGGGGACCGGAGATATTTTGAGCTTGAAAAACAATGCAGGTTCGTGTGATGAACTGACTGAAATAGAATTCGTAATTCACTGACAGTTGACTCCTCCACTGAGCTGATCACTGATGAGGCTGCATCAGAGATTCAGTGAATTGAACTAAAGTACTGAATTCAAATTTGATTCGTGAAAAAAATTGCTTAGATTGGTTTTTATGAATGATTCTTAATGATTTTGACATAATTTATGATTTTGACAAATTCCTTTTTCAATGAAAATGACTTTAAGGTTTAGTTCACCCAAAAATGATGTCGTCCCAAGCCCGTAAGACCCTGTTCATCTTCGGAACACTCTTGGATTTAGTCTGAGAGTTTTCTGTCCCTCCATTGAAAATGTATGTACGGTATAATGTCCTTGTCCAGAAAGGAAATAAAGACATCATCAAAGTAGTCCATGTGACATCAGTGGGTTAGAATGATTTGAAGCATCGAAAATACATTTTGGTCCAAAAATAAAAAAAACTACGACTTTATTCAGCAGTGTATTGTCTTCCGGTTCTGTTGTCAATCCGCGTTCAGTGACGTGACACTGATGACGTAAGACGCCGATGACGTATTATCTGGTGCGTCCGTGTATTTGGGTTAAAATAAATATGGCTGGGCAAAAGAATGCAAGTCGTACTCTGTGTCGAAATCCTTAGACATGTTTGCGTAGATTGTAAAAATGACTTGACTGTAAATGAAGTTTGGGCGCACTGATAACACGTCAGCAGCGTCTTACGTCATCAGTGTCACTGATCGCGGATTGACAACAGAACCGGAAGAGAATATAATGTTTAATAAAGTCTTAGTTTTTGTTATTTTTGGACCAAAATGTACTTTCGATGCTTCAAAACATTCTAACTATCCCACTGATGTCACATGGACTACTTTGATGATGTCTTTATTTTCTTTCTGGACAAGGACAGTATATCGTACATACATTTTCAATGGAGGAACAGAAAACTCTCGAACTAAATCTAAAATATCTTAAACTGTGTTCCGAAGATAAACAGAGGTCTTACGGGCTTGGGACGACATGAGTCATTTTGGGTGAGCTAACGCTTTAATGTCTGTTCCTCACAAAGCTTTTATGACTTCAGTTCAGAAGATTTCAAATATAGTGCACAAGTTATATGGACCATTTTTATGATACTTTCTTGATGCTATTTTGTCATTTTGAAACTTGACAAATCACAGTCATTTATTTTTATTATATTTAACATAGTGGCATAATCACATTTTGTGTTCCACTGAAGAAAATATGTCATACAGGATTGGAACGACATGAGGCTGAGTAAATGATGTCAGAAATGTATTTTACTTATGGGTGACCTATCCCTTTAACAGTAGGCAATGGGATGATTTTAACAATGTTTAAGTCTTCTAGAGATAATCTCATTCCAACTGGATGTGTAATGAAGCGGATCTCTAACTAAAGAAGTCTCATATTTAGCCACACTAGTGCTGGATACCACCAGATTATGAGTTACATAAACAACAAGGGAATAATGGAGGTTTACTGCGACATAAATAAATGTACTCAGAACTAGGCTCATAAACAGCTCTAAATGACAAGTCCAGATTTTTCACTCACATACTAAAAATTGCTGTTGTTTTCACACATTATGAATAGGCGGTTCAAACTGTGTCTACAGAACACTACAGATACATGCTTTTCTGCAATGACCCAGATTTCTCACAGAGCTAAGACTGTCCTCCTTTTGATTTGGATGAGTCTAAATTTAACCTTGATTAATATGGCGTGGGGTTCATAAATAATGTGTATCATGCATACATAAGTATTCTCTCTTCAAAAAGCATCTAACAAAAGTCTGTCATGAATTGGATCACGGATGCATCCAGACCAGCTATAATTGACATTATCTACTCTAATTAATGTAACACATTAGACACAAGATGTTAAGTCAAGCATCACATTTTCATAACAATTTTAGGCTGTTTTAAAGGTTACATATTTTACTTTAATTTTTCAGCAGCAAAATATTACAAAGCATTGTGGTGGTTATGCAATGAAAGAAAAATAAAATGAAAAAAAAAAAAACATTATAGAGTTAAAGGTAGACTCTGGTTTGCAGATAACAAGATCTGTATGTAATTTGGGCAGAAAATTAAACATTACCGTGAAATCCGACAAAATCTGATGAAAATGGAGGATCGTGGATGGCCGGTTGGGTGCATCTCTCTAAAAGAATGTGAATGAGAAAATTAATCTTTGTTGAAATGTCAGATAGAAAAACAAAACAAAGTGAAACATGAGTCTACCTTCAAACCTCCTGTTCTAATTTGTGATTGTGAATGTTGATGTCATGGAGAAAGATACAAGATGCTGTAATCATGAACTTTATAATAATGACTTCTTGGTTATTATTTTAAATTAAACATGACCTGATAACAATGTTCAATGGCACTTAGTTCTACATTGAATGGCACTGTAAATTTCAGGTTCGATACAAGTTCAACTCAATTAAAACAAGCACTTGAGGCATAATGTTGATTTCCACAAAAAATAATTGATTGACGTATGACTCATTTTCTTTAAAAGACACAAAATAGTAAAGTAAAAATATACTCACTGTTTAATAGTATAGCCAAACGTAAACAATATACATGCTAACTAAACTTTTCTGTGTACAGGTATAAACAATTTTTTTGGTTGCCATGAAATGTCTAAAGCTCTAAAATAACTGTGGAATTTACAAGAACTCATTTATATTAAGCTTCATGTTTATGCTTTTAAATTTACTTCACTTTCATTGTAAGTGCCTCATTAGCTTTTGCTTCTTTAAAAAAATCATAATAATTAAGAACCAGTCAATCATAAAATATTGCCACAAATGCTGTCAATTTAGCTGAACTTGAACTTGGAATATTCCTTTAAACAAGTTTATATCAACTTGAATCATATATCAGAATAAAAGGCATCTACAGCCCGAGTTTGAGTTGGATCAAGCATATTTCCACTCGTCAACACAAAAGCCCTGGCTGAGAAAAATCAGTGGATTACACTACACGCATTTCCGTAGCAGGGAAATGAGTCCCTCCCATTGTGATACACTGGGAACAAAACAAGAACAAGTTGGTATGCTGTTTTTCTTACTTCCAACTAACTTCATATCTTAAATCCTCATCTTGCATGTATATGATACTAACTGAGAAGTCAAAATAATTAATAAAAAAAAGCCTAAATGGGTATTATTTATAATAAACCTATGGTGTAAACACAAATCATTGGTTGCAAAAGACTCCCAAGAGATGTGGTTCAGAATAAGCAACGTCATCTTGAGGATTGAAGGTTCCTGAGAGCTTATATTGGGGGCCTTTCAAAAACAGACACAAAGCAAAGAATATTTTGTCTTTTGTTTTCATTTGTAGTCTTTGACAAATAGATTTATACTGCATTCGATTTTTAAATTCATCATTGGGTTAGACAGCATTTTTGCTTAAGCATATTAAACATCTAATTTTAGTGGAGTGATGAAAGGACCACTTTCCCTGCATGGCTGTCCAAGCAACTGCCTGACCAAAATGGCTTCCGATATAAACATTGCATACTCCTTGCTTTCTGCTGCACGAGAAAGCGGCATGCTTTGTTCTAACAAGCGCGAAGGCTCGAAGAAATGCTTTCGCATTGCTTCTTTCATTCATCTCATCCATATTCATCTCAGGTTCCGTCCTCCATTCCACGGCAGACAAGCCGAGAGAGGTGAGCAAATCATCCAGTGTGGGGCTGCCTTTCACAACGCCCTCCCAAATCCTCGCCATCCTGCATGAGATTTTTTTTTTCTTTGACGCAGTGCATTAAAGCAAAAACTGAAGCAGCGCCCCCTTCATTTTGAAGTGATCGTACGGTGATCAATAGGCTGAGGGTTGCATTGATAATCAATGACTTGCCGCTATTGATGGAAGATGGGAAAGAAAGACTCGGGAAGGAGGAAAAAACGATTGCCTCGACCCATAATCATGATTAGAGGCGAAATAAACAAATGATGGGGGAGCAAAACGCAGCGCACCCTAAATGTATTTTCTGCTGAGCCTATCAAAAAACTGTGCACTTAATTTGAAAACTGGTGGGAGTATTGCATTGTAGGATGTGAGCGAACAAAGTGGGCGACAGCGACGAACGGTTATTGCTCCCCCGTATAAATGTCTGAATCTTCAAACACAGCTGGCAAATCATGTTTATGTAACAACCCCTTCGAAGACGGATCCTGCGTCTATTTTCTCATCCTGCGGGTAGAAATGCTCAAGCGAGAGAATCGAAAAAAAAGCTACTCACTTGTGCAGCATCCGAAAATGTCTTTATATAGCCTAGTAAAAGCAACACAGGATTGTACATACACACACACTTCCACGTTTTTTTGCGGCCTCAGAGGGTCACGGTCCCCACAACCTTTTGTAAATGGAAGCACTGTCCTGTGCCAGTTCATCCATTTACAAAATTAAAACATTACATCTTATGAGGCAGCTCGGGAACGTGGAGAGAGGCTCTTTGGTTAACTTGAAGTCGAAGCCTTAATGATCAATTGGCAGGAAAATGATTCTTGTTTTTAAGCCAACTGACTTTTCATCTTAATTTCTAACTTTCTTTTCAGGCAGCCTTTAAGATACAACCCTTCGTCTTCTGCCACATCATGATTTAATCCGCTAAAAAAAAGTTCAAACTAAATATGAAACTAATCCTATGTGTATGAAAACCTTAAATCAACGAGTAAATGTTTAATGAGAGAAAACAAATTAGACCTATTATTTTTGTAGGACTGTTGTTGTTGTCAGTTGCTTCTCCCGTTTTGAGTATGCTAAGCTTAGAAGTATGCTATGCTCAAAAGTATAGTCCAAAAATGGTTCAGATTCACTCCAGGCCAAAGATTAACTGCTGGTGTTTAAATATGAACCACAAAGTGGAAACTACGGGTAAATGTTGACGAAACACAACCATGTTAATGCGTGCCAAATGTATCTCTTTTACGTGACAATTTGACTCTTTTAATATAAATATAAATTCCCTTCCACGTATTTATCAACATGTCTTACCAACTCTTAAACATACAATAATAAAAAAAATATTTCAGCATTTGATCATTTTCCAGTATATGTTAAAAAAAATGGATTAATTTATAAATAAATATATATGCTTAAACATAGGGCAACAATGTCATATTACAACACTCAATAAAGTTTTGTAATATTAAATACATTATTTTTAATAAATTGAAATAAATTAAATGAGTATTTGAATAGAATCGGGATTCTACAGCTTTTGGTTAATACATTTCCATAGATTATATACTACGTAACTGGCTATGGGTTTTAAAAATCATTTTATGGAGATTGCATGGACAAAAAGTAATTTCTAACCGGCGATTTTTGATAGCTCAAAATTGTATATTATTAACAATAGAAATTTCCATTATCCTTCCATGACTTTTCAAGATTTTATTAATTTCTGTATCATTTGCAGGCCTGGAAATGACAATATTAAAATCTCCCTTCCATAGTTGTGAGAACCACCTCGAATAATCTGCCTTGGTAAACAAATTCCAGTGAAGCCTAGATCTCTTAAGCATCAAAGTCTTTTCATTTGAGCAAATGGACCTGCAGGTTATGCCTCCCACGGGTCCAGCATGCTTCTTCTGACTGACAATTCATTACGCTTTCAGCATCGATTCTTTCACATGTGAACATCCGCCAATCACTTCATCTATGCGCCATTATTAACCCTATAACTCTAACTACAAATACTTGTTTCTTTTTTTAAAACCCTTTAAGAGATTCTTGCACTTTCAATGAAAACAAATATTGACCTCAGCCAATCAGTTTAGATATATTGTTAATATTGCTATTATTAAAGTCCTCTGCATTAAATGTCCTCAATGTCCTAAATAAGATGTATAAGATTTCCTGCTTAATGGGGATTTAATCAACACAGATCAGAAAAGGAATGTTTTACACTTTTGACTGCATAATACGAGTGTAGTGCACACAAAACTTCATGTGGCATGTCTGCCGGAATGCACAATAAACAAGCAAGCATGGGTCCAGTAGGCTATAAACAATAGACTACAGTAAAATATTGAAGGATTGAGTGCACATTCAAGCACTCTGAAATTTTGAATATCAGTGATGCAGGTGAAGCAAGCAAATGTGTACCAAATTTTGAGAAGCATTTTATATTAAATGTTGCAATATGGTAATAAAATTCGTAAATTCTAAAAATTCTAATATACATAAATGGTAAATAGGTAAATAATGGTAAATAAGGCATAATTTGAGTTTTCAGGGCCATTTAATAAAATAATAGAATATATAGATTGAAGGCACCAGAGCAAGGTCATCTGTGGTGATAGAAAGGATGCGTAAACGAGACATGTTTTCTAATGTTTGGGTGCGTGCTCATGATATTAGCCTATATTTAGGAAAACACAATCCGTTTATTCCATACATAAGCCTTTAATTTAGGAATACTTGAGGATGTGTTTGGTAAACGACTGTCGTAAGTGCGTAAGTAGACGCAACCACCAATTCAGGGTCACTTAAAATGGACGCGAACTGTAAATATGAATTTAAATCTCAGATGCACGTTTGGTGAAGCATGGCGAGATGCTCCGTGGAAATCAAAAATGAATGAATATGCCAAGAACGATTTTGCTTTCATCTTTCCCATTGGGACTTACATCAAAGCACTTGTCTTTGGGAAGAGTCGCTAATTCATTGCCAAGTGAGTTGCCGATGTAGACAGCAGTTGGCTCTTACCTCCTGTGTTTGTGCGTTTGGTGCTGCTGGCCTCCGTCGGGGTCTCCAGGGGTCTTTTGCGGGAATCGGGGGGATCAGACTCCATGTGCGGCGGTTGATTGTGATGATGCGGATTGGAGAAAATCCCGTTTTGCTGCACTGCCCCACCGGCCATCATTTTTTATAAAGAAGCTTTAGGCTCGCTCTCGTTTCTCCTATACGCGATACGCAGATATGTTGTTTCTGAATGTGAAACCACGATGATATGAATGTTTGGGGTGCGTCGATCCTCCGTAGCAGCCTAGATACAGAATGTAAGACGCATCGATATCCAGTGGCTCGATTTTGCTCAGGCTGTACTGATATTATTAATAACAAGTGATGTGGGAAACGTCCTCACTCTTGGCTCTGCGATGGCGCTCTCCAGTTGAAAACAATATGAGACCTCAGTGGTCAGCAGAACTCAAAAGATTCACTGCTAAAAATTGGGAGGATGCGCGAATAACGGGAAATGAACAAGAGTCGAAAGGGAAAAACAGCGGATCCCGCATGCAGGTGGGCAAACCCCTGCGGATAGAGCTGGACGGTGTTGAAGCGCTGGACGAGCGCTTGAAGGAGATGCGATGTTTTTGTAGGCTCTGACTCGGAGATGCTGCAGTCTTGCTTTCAGAGCATCTTTGCGCGTTTCTGCTGCTGGAGCGCGGAGCCGCGGGGTGACGTCATGCGAAGCCGAGTGCGCGCCTGTCAAATGTGGAGGAACCAACACGCCCCCCTCGAGCTGCGATTGGTCGAGATTTGATTTTCTCCTGCAAAGCGAAGTATAAATCCTGCTTGTCACATGACAACACAGACAGGAGGAGGTGGTGATGATAAAAATGCGAGAGCATCATTGAAACATAGGCACAGGGTTGTGAAAAATGAAAGTCGTAGTTCTAAATGCGCAGCTCATCTCTGTCTAACACCCAAGAATTATACCACAGTATGTGATTATTATGGTATAATTAGCATATTATTATTATTGTTGTTGTTGTTGTTGGTATATATATATAGGCTATATAGTTTAAAAAATATATATTATTTTTGTATGATATATTTTAACGTAGTCTTATTATTATTAACAATACCTATTTTCATCATCTTCATTATGATTTTATTAATGATTATTATTAACAATAACTATTTATAATTATCATCATCATTATTATTTCATTTTTAATGTTGTTTTATTACTTTTATTATTTATTATATAATAATATTATATATTATTTAATTTGACCTTATTGTTGTTGAATGTTGTGTGTGTATATATATATATATATATATATAGCCATATATTTGAATATATACTTACATATGTAGGCCTACATGTATTTATATGTAATTTTATTATCATATATTATTAACAATAACTTTTCATCATTATTATTATTTACTATAACTATTTATTATCATTTTTATTTTATTTTAATGTAGTTTTAATGTAATTTTTATTTTTTCATATTATTTCATTCATTTTACCTTATTATTATCATTATTATTATTGCAGTATTTGAGCTTTGAAAACTGAACAAAATACTAAACTAAAACTGACATCTGTACAATTTTAAGCAACAATCACGATAAAAAGAAATAGCTGATGAAATATGATAAAAAAAGAAATAGTTACACAATTTTGGACATCTTTGAATTTAAATTACTAATAAAAATCCCTTAAATCATAATATTGAGTTTAAATGAATGGATGTTAACTGGATGGACTGAAGGATGTTGTTCAAACGTATATAAATATAAATAGTATATAGTGTCCTCAGTGCCCAGTAAGAGTCTCTGTATCCTCTTGTCACATACTCGCACTCCTCCTGTGTCAACACATCAGGGCCAGAGTCGAGCACCTCTCTATATTCCAGATTCGCATCGAGGTGATGCTGCGCCGTCTACTGCATGAACACAAAGAGCCACCTCACGCAATTTCACATTTCTGTGGAAAAACTCAGCAGTGTGCCAGTGTCATCTGAAATACATAGGCCTATGCTGAGTGCGAGTGGAGGTATGTGGCAAACCGATACTGAGACATTTGACTCCTATTTAAAGTGGGAAAATTAGTCAAATAAATGCCTATAAAACACTTGTGTTCATTTAAGGTCTGGCCACCCATGAAATGCAATGTGAAACAATCAAATTCAGTTGATTTGTTTACTCTACCAGTCACATTCTAGAAAAGCTCATTACTCAGGAAATACAATGGTGATTATTTTATTTAAACTAAAAGCTTTAGTAATGTGAGAATTAGGATACATGATATTGCTTGAAAATGGTGTGCTTCCACAGATCAAGCCGAATACAGATATGGGATTGAGGATGTAGTCAGACTAGAATCACAGAGCATGTTCACATATGCTATGGTTTATCAGTGTTACATTTAACCGATATAAGCAGATGTCACAGAAAAAAAAAAAAGAAAAAAAACCTCAGAGGAACCTCATGAGCTGCATCAACTAAATACAAGCCAAATATATTTAATTCATTTATTCTATTCTAATCCTAGCATATATATATATATATATATATATATATATATATATATATATATTAATATATAAGTGTACTTTTCTTTAAGAACAAACTAAATATATCTGTGTGATACACTCATATGCACCATATATATATATATATATATATATATATATATATATATATATACACAATCTGAAAAAAAAAAAAACTAAATAAGTCTATATTTAAATACCATGAAACAAGCAAAACAAAAATCCTGTTCTGTTTACCAGCAACTCATTGCACGCAAATGTTAATTTCGGACAGATGGTGGATGCTAAAGCTCTCCATTCCTGTAATATGGGTTTATGAGCTTTCACATAAACCTGTGCAGTTTCCCCCCTCTGTCACAATAGTGAAAGGGCGATATCTCGTCAAGGATGACTTTCAATGCATCACACCCTCCCCCATCCAATGCACATTGTTTGAAGAGGGGACCCCATCTGCCCCCTTCTCTATGAAGAGCACCCACACTATTGTTTCTGCCACTAACACAGAAAAACCTTAAGAATTAACCAGACTGGGCAACATCTGGCATTAAATTCCACATTTATTTATGAGCAACAACATGGCACTATGCAGGTTTAAAAGGAGACAAGGGTATTTGATAATTCATCTGGCACAAACTAGCTTTTTGGAATCATTATCAAGTTGTTTTTACAAATAAACAACTCATAAACCCAACGTAAATACTGAATTACCCCCTAGACAAAATTAATATCAGCCTCAGCTAGAATAATAAATATATGAAATCATTTGTTTGTCGGATTGGGACACACACACAAGTCTCCATCTTGTGGGTGAATTGTGGAAGCAGTCAAAGAGACTGAGAAGAGCTAAGAGCTGCTTCTTTTTCCAGTGTTTGTCCAGCCAGATGGAAGGTTGCAGAGACGACGAACACACGCCAACTTATACAGATCGAACAATTCAATTTAATATACATTTTTATTTCGTCCCCAAACACTCTTCACATTTTGATCCACACTATCTACGTGAACTACAACAGCACTGTACTGGGCTAATTGTTCCATATCAGTAAAAGCATCCACACTATTAAAAAACAACGTTTTTTGGAATTGATAATTAAAGAAGTTATTAAGAAACACTGTATTTACTCAAGTCAGTGCAGCTGTGGAGGTTACGCGAGGTTACTGTCCTCTTGTGGCAAAACGAGACACATTTCATTGTAGTTTTCATGTGACAGTAAAATTTACAGCCACAAGAGGGCAGATGCTTCACACCATCTTTTTTTCTGTAAAATGTCTCCTTCGTTTTCATGATTATAATTGTAAAGATTGTAAAAGTATTATATAAACTTTACTATCATATATATATATATATATAGCCTATATATATATATATAAATATATATATATATATATATATATATATATATATATATATATATATTAAATCAAATACTTATTTCAGTAAATCTATATGTGTTGCCATGGACTTCTCCAACCTTGTTACCTTTGCTTTACTGAAATAAGATTGACTATAATTCAGATATAAGTGGCACACATCCATATAAAAATTCCAAAGTTAAAAGAAGTTAGACTTTCAGGGCAAAGTCTGAAAGGTTAATGGGCAAAGCCTTAAAAGAAAGTAGGCCTGTAGTAGTCGGAAAAATACTGAAACATTTATCATTGCATAAGAAAAAAAAGCAAGGACCATGACAGCACTATCACATAATCACTATAATGACACAAATTGGAATTTCAGAGAGGAAAGTTTGAGAATCTGGTTAAAGCTTTTTGAAGAATCCAGAATCAATAGAGAGATCAATAATATCAAAATCACATGAACAGAAACTCCTTAAAGAAAAAGTAAAATGCCTTAAATACACAGGAACAAACACATGAACAAGACGAATTTGACAATGTTGTAAGCTATGAGAAAATAATTAAACTATAATTTTCATTATTATTTAAATGTTGTTTTTTAAAGACTAAGGTTGCAATATAAAAGTTGCAAAAATAGCAAAAAGTTCACAATTAAATTTTCGGGCCATACATTGCAAATGCAAAAATGAAAAATGGAAACCAAACATTCATTTTTCTTGTTTTTCTAGTTACATTATCAATGGATACTGGATAGTTGCCTTTTTCTCCCTTTTTTCAATTTTACTTGTGCTATAATATATATAATACCAAATGGAGGTCTGTCCACCTACGTGGAAAGAGGTAGAGCAGGCTGTGAGAAAGGCAAGGGTTTCATCATCTTCTAATGGAGTTCCGTACAGAGTTCACAGGAGTGCTTCAGGAGTTCTGAGAATTCTGTGGAAATTGATAAAAGTGGCATGGGAAAAACAGGTTGTACCTTGAGCATGGCACAGAGCAGTCTTTATGCCTAAAGAAAAAGATGCTACAAGCATCAGTCAGTTCACTATTAACCATTGAAGGTAAGATTTTCTTCAGCATTATTGCTCAGAGATTGTCCACCTACCTATTAAAGAATGGTTTCATTGACACATCAGTTCAAAAAGCGGGTATTCAAGGGTTCTCAGGATGCTTAGAACACATCAATGCAATCTGGCAACAAATTCAGTCAGCTAAAAATGAGAGGAAGGAGCTCGGAAGGGTTTGGCGGAAAGGACCGACCAGGGTGGGACGGGAGGGACAGACCATGGCGGGCGGGACGGGAGGGACAGACCAGGGCGGGACGGGAGGAACAGACCAGGGTGGTGTGGGAGGGACAAAACGTTTAGTTCTGGGAGACACAGGCGAAACACAAAGTCCATCGGGCGGCCAGGACGAAACACAAAGTCCATTAGGCGGTCAGGACGGTGCAGACCCCTCGGGCGGCCAGGGCGGAGCGGATCCCTCGAGCGGCCAGGGCGGTGAAGACCCCTCGGGTGGCCAGGGTGGTGAAGACCCCTCGGGCGGCCAGGGCGGTGAAGACCCCTCGGGTGGCCAGGGCGGAGCAGACCTTTCGGGTGGCCAGGGCGGTGAAGACCCCTCGGGTGGCCAGGGCGAAACACAAAGTCCATAAGGCGGTCAGGACGGTGCAGACCCCTCGGGCGGCCAGGGCGGTGAAGACCCCTCGGGTGGCCAGGGGGGTGAAGACCCCTCGGGCGGCCAGGGCGGTGAAGACCCCTCGGGTGGCTAGGGTGGAGCAGACCTTTAGGGTGGCCAGCTGGTGGTGAAGACCCCTCGGGTGGCCAGGGCGGTGAAGCCCCCTCAGGCGGCCAGGGCGGAGCAGACCTTTCAGGTGGCCAGCTGGTGGTGAAGACCCCTCGGGTGGCCAGGGCGGTGAAGACCCCTCGGGCGGCCAGGGCGGTGAAGACCCCTCGGGTGGCCAGGGCGGAGCAGACCTTTCGGGTGGCCAGCTGGTGGTGAAGACCTCTCGGGTGGCCAGGGCGGTGCAGAGCTTTCAGGTGGCCAGGGCGCTGAAGACCCCTCGGGCGGCCAGGGCGGAGCAGACCTTTCGGGTGGCCAGGGCGGTGAAGACCCCTCGGGCGGCCAGGGCGGAGCAGACCTTTCGGGTGGCCAGGGCGGTGAAGACCCCTCGGGTGGCCAGGGCGGTGCAGACCCCTCAGGCGGCCAGGGCGGTGAAGCCCTCTCAGGACCAGACACCGGCTCGAGAACAGACACCGGCTCGGGAACAGACATCGGCTCGGGAACAGACATCGGCTCAGGAACAGAAACTAGAACAGAAACAGTCACAAGGACAGACAGCCACAAACACTGGGTCCGGAACCGACATGAGCTCAAGCTCTGGAACAGACACTGGCTCTGCCTCCGGATCAGGAACAGGCACTGGCTCTGCCTTGGTTGCAGCCTTCGTATCTGCTGACGTGCCAAGTACACTGCAGCCGTTAACGCTGGACAGAAAGAGTCACATCACCATATGGAAAGAAGCGTAAATGCATGGAGAAGCATAGTTTACTGTAAAGCTACGTCTAAGTTTGTGCTTATCTTGGCGAAAGCTTTCAAATCATCTTGGCGAAAGCGTACAAATCAGCATTTTAACATCTACTGTACTCTTGTGTAATGGTATATATATACATTCGTATATTCAATATATATATATATATATATATATATATATATATTCAGTGTATTCTGCTTGGTTTGAGTTTGTTATTTGAAGTGTTTTTATTAAGTTGGTCATTTATTTATTTATTTATTTATTTAACTCGCTGACTAATGTTGGAAACGAAGTAAGTAGTTCGTGGAAATTAACCTGGAGTACCACCCAAATGCCATATGGTATTCATCAAAATACATGTGAAGCTCCAAAAAGGAGGGTTTCCCTCAGATATGGCAACCTTGACAGAAAGACACGCGATTTTACTGGATTTCCTGTTTCCGGAATTCCGCACGGACTGACTGGCTGTCGGCGAATGAAATAAACAAAGACTTCCAAATCAGTCTACAACACCTCCTATCCTCACCTGCAAACATGGACACTGGTGCGTATGTGTAAATATTGTCTCTCATTGACCGTTGGTGCGGGCTGAGGGCTCAGAGCTTCACAAATGTTGATGTGAATGCAGTAGCATTGTGTGGCTAACTAGCCAGAGCTGTTTACTACTAACGTTACAGCTGAAAGTGACTAAGCAAAGATGTGACTTTAAACTCTTGATGGCTTTTTCTCGAAATAAATCCCTGGAGTGACACTTTGTATGGGTTAAAATGAGTGCTTACGTGTAATTATTTGAAATGGAAAGGTTTGTAGAGTGAAAGATAAGCTAAACACCGGCAAACTCCAGAAACAATAAAGGGAGTCAAACTCCAAGTCAAGAGAGCTGGCTGTAAATCATTTCAGACAGAATCTGATACTGTCATTATGTCTAACCTCTTTTGTGTCCCATGGGGAAAAAGAAAGTCATATAGATCAACATTTCTTCTCACCATTCATGATTATGCAATTGATTCATTCATGAAACTATTCGTGATTGTTATGTGGCAGTGTCTCACTCTGTCACTGTCCCTGCCGGACTAAACGGTGAGCCCTTGTTTTGTGTTTGTGTCCTTGTTTGTTTCCCAGGCCTGAGTCTGGAGAAAGCATCAGCTTTTGTCAAGCGGTTCCGGTCGGAGCCTCGATATCTGCTTGCCCAGAACGTCTCGACTTGCATTGATCCTTTAGAGGTGTGTCTGCATCGGCAGACAGTCCAGGACACAGTACACATCTTCCAGCACAGCATTCCCACAGAGGGCAAACCTGTCACCAACCAGAAAAACTCAGGTACCAACACTAAAATAAAGATTTGTACATGAATTGTGCATCTTTGTTCAAAAAGATATAAGCGCACTTGAGAGGGAACTGGGAAGTGTCAGTCATTTCAAGTCTAGAAAAAGCTTCGTAGCCTATATCAAACTGGAAATAGTAACCGAAAACTTGTTTTTGCATGACACAAAGTTCAAAACTGCTGCTTAACGTTTTCTTAAGAATCACCAAAACAAAATTTCTTGGTGCAACACTTTTAAAATACACATGTACTAGATTTGGAATATGGAAGTAAACTATAGCTAGTTAAACTTTTATAGAAGTACATGGGAGTAATATTTGCATAGCAAATACAGTATTATGTATTGTTTTTGAAGTCCATTTTTGCATTTATGTGACTAACCAAAAGAAGAAGAAGAAAAATACAGTGATGAATTACAAAAGTCAGAAGAACAATGTCAAATTTACAGTCACTTCCTCAGCGGCTGCATAAAAAAACCCCATACAGCAGTGTAGACAACATTTTTGTCATTTAATACTGGGATAATTTAACACAGAGTATAGTGTTTTAAAAGTATTTTACATTTAAAAAAAACGTTCTATTCATGCTTACAAATGGTGATCAAAATTATGTTCAAATAGAAAACAGATATTTTAAAGAGTAACAATATTTAATAATAATACTGTTTTGATCATAAGCATAAGAGACCTGGTAAGCATAATGTTTCAAAAACATTGTATCAACCCCAAATATTTTAACCGATAGTGTATCTTTTTTATTAATATGAAAAAATTAAATACACACACACACACACATATATATATATTTACCTCACTGTCTATGCTTGTTTTTTTTCCCATCAGGGAGATGTTGGATCTTCTCATGCCTCAATGTCATGCGTCTTCCATTCATGAAGAAGTTTAACATTGAAGAATTTGAATTCAGTCAGTCTTATCTTTTTTTCTGGGATAAGGTAGGTCAGCGTTACCATTTCTTGTTTGCATCACAAAAACAATGTTTAATTTGAGAATTAACGACTTATTTGCACCAGGCTCTAAGGTTATAATTCTGCTGTGTGTTGTTTTTGCTGTGTATTGTGTTAATGGTAAAGGTTCAGTAAATCCTCTTTTTGTGTGAGATGTATTGTTTTCCCTGGATGTTTGTGGCCCACTGTGTCCCCTCTTTGCCCCGTCACCTTGATGGTACACATCCACTGATTGTGTGTATTTCTGTTTTTGTCTCAGGTGGAGAGGTGCTATTATTTTCTGCATGCCTGTGTGGAGACAGCCCAGCGGAAGGAGTCAGTAGATGGCAGATTGGTTCAGTTCCTGCTATCAAATCCTACCAATGATGGTGGACAGTGGGATATGCTGGTTAACCTTATTGGTCAGTTTAGCTCTGTTGCATTGATGCAACTGTTGCAACTAAACTTACATTTGTTCTGGGGAAGTAATTATTCTCAATTGATAAATGATCATTGATATCCATATCGTTCACTACAGTTCAGATATATAAATATTTATTGAAATTCTTGACTCTCAACGTGCATTTTAAACTCTTATGTGTTTTTCAGAAAAATACGGTGTTGTCCCTAAGAAGTGCTTCCCGGAGTCTCACAGCTCAGAGGCTTCACGTAGAATGAACGATATCCTCAATCACAAGGTTTGTTCGACGTTAAGCTCAAC
Source organism: Pimephales promelas (assembly GCF_988280905.1). Classification (NCBI taxonomy): domain Eukaryota; kingdom Metazoa; phylum Chordata; class Actinopteri; order Cypriniformes; family Leuciscidae; genus Pimephales; species Pimephales promelas. The sequence goes on from NC_142784.1 coordinate 19,855,900, forward strand.
CCTTGAAAGTTACTCTCAGTCAGCAGTGCTGAATCCCCTCAAGCTTTCATGTTGACATTTACCGAATGAGGATTTAGTGGCTG